>NW_027223774.1:8787080-10022080 GCF_028538775.1 Myotis yumanensis | reverse complement strand
GTTTGATCCCCAGTCAGGGCGCATCCAAGAATCCACCAACGGCCCCGGCCAGCGTGGCTCCGTTGGTTGGGCGCCGTTCGTGCACCTGGAGGTCACCAGTTCGATTCCCCGTCAGGCACATGCCGGGGGTTTCTGGCTTGATCCCCAGTGAGGGGGGGGGGTGACGTGGAGGAGGCAGCTGATCGATGCTTCTGTCTCATCATCGATGTTTCTCTCTCTCCCTCTCCCTTCCTCTCTGAAATCAATAAAAAAAAAATATTTTTTTTTTTTAAAGAAAGAAAACAGCACCGGGTGCACTTTTAACCCCTTTGCCTGACTTAAATCTCCTTCCTAGTACTTGTCACTCCTTGCCCTGGACGTGGGTTTTAACCGCCTGTCATCTTTCTCTGTTGCTTTCAGGTTCCTGTGGCTCCTGTAACACATGGCCACTGACCGAGTGATTTAAAACAACACAAACTTGCCGAAACCGGGTTGGCTCAGTGGATAGAGCGTCGGCCTGCAGACTGAAGGGTCCCAGGTTTGGTTCCGGTCAAGGGCAAGTACCTGGGTTGCGGGCACATCCCCAGTAGGAGATGTGCAGGAGGCAGCTGATCGATGTTTCTAACTCTCTATCCCTCACCCTTCCTCTCTGTAAAAAATCAATAAAATATATTTAAATTTAAAAAAAAAACAACACACAAACTTATTACCTTACAGCCCTGGAGGCCAGAGGTCCGAAGCGGTTCTTACAGGGTTGAAATCAATGTGTCCGCAGGGCTAGTTCCTGCCGGGGACTCTAGGGAGAGCCTGTTTCCTGGCCTTTTCCGGCTTCGAGAAGCCGCCTGCATTCCTTGGCTCGTGGCCCCTTCCTTCGTCTCCGAAGCCAGCAACGGTGCACCTTCACGAAATCTCTCTCATTCTGACTGAAAGATCAGACAGAGGCCGAAAGCCAGGACTACAGGCTTTATTAGAAGAGAAGGACCTGCCGGGCTGTCTCGCAAGGGGAGGACAGCAGCACGTGCAGGGGTGGGCACGCCTTTTGAGGGGCGGAATGGGGAAGGGGCGGGGGGCTTAGCGCACTCGGCGCACACTGATTGGTGGCTTACTGTATGGTCCACATAGGACAAGGGCTGAGGGTATTTGGCAGGTGTGGATTGGTGGTCCGATGTATAGTCCATATCAGGTACCTGGTTAGTCACTCAGGTATTTCTGGGCTGCAGGTCACACTCCGCCCACCAGTGGGGGGAAGGGAGGATCTATCTCTGACCTTCTGTGTCCATCGCCATCATCATTTCTCCCTCTCCAACTTCGACCCTTTCACGAATAAGGCCTCTCGAGATTACACTGGGTCCTCTCGTCATATCAAGATCCTTCGCTGGGCCTGGCCAATGTGGCTCAGTTGGTGGAGCATCATCCAAAAGGCCCCTGGTTCCTGGCCTGGCCGCATGCCCAGTTTCTGGCCTGATCCCAAACAAGGGGCATGCAGGGGGCGCCCGATCGATGCTTCTCTCTCTCTCTGAAATCAATACAAAACATTTTTTTAAATTTTTAAAAAAATAAATAAGTGATAAACTAGCAAGATCTTTACCTTGATCGCATGTCCCTTTTGCCATGGAATGTCACCTGCTCACAGGTTCCAGGATTGTTAGGGAGACGTCTTGGGGGGAGTGGGGGTCACTCATTTGTCCACCACTGTTTTCCCAGCGCCTGGCACTGAATGGGCGCTGTCCTGTAGGAGTTGCTGAATATGTGAATGAATGAATGAATGAATGAATGAATGAATGAATCACAAGGAGCACAAAGGGCAGGTTGGATGTTGGGTGGAGCCGGTTCGGGGGGACTGAGGGCCAAAGAGGAAGTGCCAGCCCCAGGAGGAAGTGGGGCGGCACCCCTGGCCCAGGGCAGGAGAACGAGAGGAGAGGCAGGGATGAGCAGGACCAGCAGGGCCGGTGGGAGGGGAGGCGGGAGGGGAGGTGGATGATGAAGCAGTGATTGGATGTCCTGTTCTCCCACTTGAGGTGGCCTTCCGCCCACCTACTCACCGCCCTCGCCCTCGGGGCTGGGCCCAGGCCGCCCTGGAGCCACTGGAGGGAAGGAAGAGAGTGTGTGTGAGTGTGTGTGTGTGTGTTGGGGGGTTGAGGGAATGCCAACTGGCACAGCTGGTTTGGCAGGTCCTGGCATCTTGGCAGAGAAAAGTGCTGGGGATAAGTGAGGATGTTGCTGGGAGCACCCAGGAGGACCGGAAGGCGGGGGAGGGGCGGCTGCTTTGTTCACTGGTCCATCCCTGTGGACCCCAAACTCTCATGTCCAACACCTCCACCCACCCCAGACCCTCACTTGGCCGGATCATCCCAGCCTCAGGGACCAGGAACCTGACTCCCATTCCCAACCTTTGTCCTCAGACCCGGGAGTCCAGGCCCCCGGCCCCTCCTCCCTCAGACCCAGGGGTCCAGGCCCCCAGCCCCTCCTCCCTCAGACCCAGGAGTCCAGGCCCCCAGCCCCTCCTCCCTCGGACCCAGGGGACCAGGCCCCCAGCCCCTCCTCCCTCGGACCCAGGGGTCCAGGCCCCCAGCCCCGCCTCCCTCAGACCCAAGGGTCCAGGCTCCCGGCCCCTCCTCCCTCAGACCCAGGGGTCCAGGCTCCCAAGACTTAGGGTTCCTCTCACTTTGTCTGGCTTTACCTCCCAAAACCCCTGTCTGGGTAACTGTTCCCCTCTTCTTTTGTGATGAGGTTCTCAGATCACCCTCCCCCCGCCCCCAGCATCCCTCCTCAGTCTCTGCCCACCTCCGAGCCCAGGGTCGGGGGGGCCCCAGCCATGCACGCCCCTAGAGGAGACCAGGCGGGCCGCCCCCACCAGGCCTGCTGCTCTGCCCCAGCCCAGCCGGGAGCCGGTGGGAGGGGCGGCCTGTGAGTGTGTGGGTGGGGCTGGGGCTGCAGTCTCAGTATCGGCCCTGGGGCAGGCTCCTCGATGGGGATGGAGTAATCAGGGTGGAGAGCAGAGGAGGTTTCTACAACCTGCGCACCCCAAGATGGACCCGCTGATTAGAGGGGAGGCGGGGGGACCGCCGTGCTGGCTCGCAGGTGCCAGCGGCCTCCTCCCACCCCACCCAGCAGGTCTTCTCCTCCTTCTCAAAGGGACCCCCATGGCCTCGGAGACACTGGCACCCCCACCCGTGACCCAGACACCCACGACCCACCCCCTTCCCAGGTCCGGATGTCACAGTGTCCCAGTTTCATCTCTGTCTGGGTCATGGGAGTCCAGGCCCCCAGCCCCTCCTCCCTCAGACCCAGGGGTCCAGGCCCCCAGCCCCTCCTCCCTCAGACCCAGGGGTCCAGGCCCCCAGCCCCTCCTCCCTCAGACCCAGGGGTCCAGGCCCCCAGCCCCTCCTCCCTCAGACCCAGTGTCCAGGCCCCCAGTCCCTCCTCCCTCAGACCCAGGGGTCCAGGCCCCCAGTCCCTCCTCCCTCAGACCCAGTGTCCTGTCCCCTCACCTCCATTCAGATTCCTTGTCCGGCTCCCGGCTCTGGGAGCCCTGCCCCCAGGCTCTGCCCTCTTGGGAACCTGCCTCTAAGCAGCCAGAGCTGCCCTCCTCAGCGCTCCCAGAATCCCCGGCAATGACTAGCTTTTAAAGGTCAGGCTCTGAAGGTGACAATGGCCTGGATTCTGTGGAAATAAGACCTCATGACCCAGTGACCTCCCTTTGCCCAGGTCTGAACTCCAAGAGCAAAATAGCACATCCTGGGGCCCGGAGACAGGCCCAGGGACCCATGGGGCCGGGCGGGGGGCTGTGCTCCGGGCGCCCCACCTCCGCTCTCTGCCCACAGCCGGTGGAGACCGCCCCCTGCGCCCCTTTCCCACCCGAGGAGGTTTGAGGCCGAAGGGGACCCGCTGGTGGTCGGTGGTGCCCACAGGTGGTGGGTGACCCCGAGCATCTTCCCAGGAGCTCACTGGGGCAGCGGGCGTGTCCTCGGCTCGGCCCAGCCCAGCCCTGTCCACCACTGCTCCCTGCTGCCCTCACTCCCCAGGGCCGGGTGTGAGCTCCCACCCCAGGGCCCAGGAAGGTTTCCCCCCACCCCCACCCCCTCTACCCCGCCATGTCTCCAGATGGCCCTCTTTGGCTGGAGGGGAAACTTCCCAGCTGTCTCCTCTTTAGCCTCTAGGCCAGCAGTTCTCAACCTGTGGGTCGCGACCCCTTTGGCGGTCCAAGGACCCTTTCACAGGGGTCGCCTAAGGCCATCCTGCAGATCAGATATTTACATGACGATTCATCACAGTAAAGGGCCAGAAGGTTGAGAACCACTGCTCTAGGCCTTTGCCTGCACCAGGCCCTCCACCGATGCCTTCTCCACGCGGGGCCCTCACCCGGCGAGTGTCCCTCCGGGGGTGTCCTTGCCTGGACCGCCCAGAGAGGCTGGGCATCTCCAGGCAGGACGCCAAGCGGACTGAAGTAGCCCAGGCCAGCAGTCTATTCACTGGGACTTGGCCGCCTGTGTCATCCTCAACCTCCTAGAAGCCACATTTTTTTTTTTAAGTAAAAAAATGTTTCATTTACTTTTTTCTCACCTGTTTGGTGAGACTCGTTTTAGGAATGTGTTTTATTTAATCTGATACATCCAACATACCCTCATTTCCGTGTGTGATCAGGATAGAGTTACTGGTGGGACACTTTACGTGCTGCATCTCCATGCCCATGCTCGGCTTCCAAGAGTTAAATTGAGACGTGGTCTTACCAAAGGAAAGTACCTTACACTGTTCCTGGATTTACAGTTAACTTTAAATGAAAGTCAGCCCTAACCGGTTTGGCTCAGTGGATAGAGCGTCAGCCTGCGGACTGAAGGGTCCCAGGTTCGATTCCGGTCAAGGGCATGTGCCTGGGTTGCGGGCACATCCCCAGTAGGGGGTGTGCAGGAGACAGCTAATCGATGTTTCTCTCTCACCGATGTTTCTAACTCTATCCCTCTCCCTTCCTCTCTGTAACAAATCAATAAAATATATATTTTTTAAAAAGAATATGATTTTGAAAAAAAGAAAAAAAGTCAAGTAAGATTGGAAATGTTCACGTGTGCCCCGTTTCAGTGGCCAGCAGCCTCGGGTGGCTGGTGGCTCCTGTGTTGGTCGGCACAGCTCTAAGCCGTGTTTACTTACCTATCTCATGTGGGGAGGCAATGCCAGGTCCTGACCCAGAGGAGGCCTCCTCAGATATCAGTCAGAGAGACAGATGGATGGATGGATGGATGGATAGATGGATGGATGGAAGGATGGATAGATGGAAGGATGGATAGATGGAAGGATGGATGGAAGGGTGGATGGATGGATGGATGGATGGATGGATGGATAGGTGGAAGGATGGATGGAAGGATGGATGGAAGGATGGATGGATGGAAGGATAATGAATGGATGGATGGATGGATGGATGGATAGATGGGTAAATGCAAGGGTGGATGGAAGGATGGATGGAAGGATGGATGGATGATGAATGGATGGATGGATGGATGTGCAATCGCTGCTGCTCCCAGCGCCCCCATCCAGCTGGCACTGGGTTTCCCACTTCCTCTTCCCATCCCACTCCAAGTCTGTTCCCTGTCCTCCGGATGCCCACCCCCCCCCATGCACTTCTGTGGGGTCAGTGGTCTCCATTACTGTCCCTCCCCTCCTGACACTGAGGAAGATGCTATTCTGGCGTCTTCTTTTTCTCCTTGCCACTTCCTTCGGAGCCTGGGCCCCTCACCCTCCCCATCCCACTCCCTGAGACCTAACTGGCTCCTCCACGGACCACCAGCCACTCTCCCCATCAGCCCGTGATGACTCATTTCTTCTACCAACAGCATTTACTGAACATCGACTGCGTTCTGGGCACGCTTCCAGGCACTGCCCCCCGGATCCGACAGGGGACCAGCCCTGTCTTCACGGGGTTGACCGTCCGATGAAGAGACAGGCAGGCAGTCAGCAAGACCAAGAAGGAACCCATTCAGGACGCCCATGTGGTGAGAGCTACGGAGGAAAGTCAAACAGGAGAGCGGGGTGGAGACAGTGGCAGGAGAGCTCGGAGGGGGCGTGAGGGGCCGACTTGGTTGAGGGCCATGGCTGGGGAACAGCATGTCAGACAGGGAACAGCGGGTGCGAAGGCCGGAGGTGGTACATTCCCTGGGTCACCGGATCCCCTTCTTCGACAGGTCCCGTCCTCCCGAGCCAGTCTCCAGGCCCACCGTCTCCCCTCAGCATCTCCGACACCCCCATGGGGTCTCCCTGGGTCTCTCTGTCTCCCAGCACTGCCCCTGCCTTTCCCTTCCCGTCTCCCTCGGGGACCTGGGAGCTCTGCTCCCCTCAGACTCTCCCTCCCCCTGGAACTCCAAGCTTCTGGCTGGCACAGTGCCGCCGTGGGGTCCCCACAGCTGTGGGGGCCCGGTGACAGAGGTCAGCGGAGGTCCCATGGGAAGCACAGGGCAGGGTGCCACCTCCTCAGAGCCAGGAACGAAGGGTCTTTGAAGGCAGAGCAAGGGCGAGGCGGCCCAGGCCCGGGCCGGGGGCGGGTCCCCACTCAGCCCACCATCCCACCGCCAGGGAAGCCCAGACCCCAGACAGGCCCAGCTGGCCCTCTGGGTCCCCGCGCCCTGCAAGAGAGCCCTTTACCCTTTTCACAGGTGAGAACAGCAGGGTTGAGGTTGAAAGTAACCAAGACAGGATTCAAACTCAGTCATGGGGGAGGGCGGGGGGAGCTCCCCACACCACAACCTCCAGACCGGCCTTTCGGCAGATGAACTGAGCGGACAGGACACCCCAAGACGACTGTCTTCTGCCCACCCTCAGACTGAGGGCGGACAACGCTGTGTGACCTTGGGCCAGTCACCCCGCCTCTCTGAGCCCCCTCTGTACCTGTTACACGAGTCTGACCCGCCTCCTCGGGCTCACCTTGCAAACTAACTGGTCAGCAAATGGAAATTTAAATAGGGGTATTTTTTTTTTTTTTTTGACTCATTCAACCAAAATTCCTCTGGCCCATACTAGGAAAACGAGGAGACATTGCTAGAAAGATTCAACCGAAATGTTAATTCACGATGGCTGCTTCTGTGGGTAGAAGGAGGGCCACAGGAATCCTTCTTTTCTTTCTAGATTTAGCTGCTCAGACATCAAAACAACAACGAGCCCTGGCCGGTGTGGCTCAGTGGATAGAGCGTCGGCCTGCCAACTGAAGGGTCCCGGGTTCGATTCCGGTCAAGGGCACATGCCCGGGTTTCAGACTCGATCCCCAGTGGGAGGCGTGCAGGAGGTAACTGATCCATGATTTTCTCTCATCGTGGATGTTTCTGTCTCTCTCTCCCTCTTCCTTCCTCTCTGAAATCAATAAAAATATATTTTAAAAAAAATAAAACAACAACGAGGCTCACACACTCTTCTTCGCCTCCAAAAAGAAGTCGTTGTTGGTGGGGAGATTGGTCTCGGCGACCGACTCCAGGTCTCGGAGGGCGGGGAGGCCAGCGGTGGGGTAGCCGGGTGTGGGGGGGGCAGGTAGAGCGGAGAGGCCACTGGCTTTACTGAGCCCGCCCGCCACCTGAGAAGTGTTTCATCCGGTCCTCACAGCAGCCCAGTGACACAGGCAACTCTCACAGTTGGGGAAACTGAGGCACAGGAGGCGAGGGGGTGGGTTCCAGGCGCCACAGCTGGGAGGTGCTGGGGCCGGGAGTCCAACCAGGCGCTGTGACCGTCACGCTCCCACGCGAGTCCCGAGCGTCTCTGTGCCTCGGTGTCTCTCACGGTCTCTGACCCTCTTGTCTCTCCGTGTCTCTGTCTCTCCTTTGTTCTCTGTGTCTCCCTCGGTCTCCGACCCTCTTGTCTCTCTGTCTCTCTGTGTCTCTGTCTCTCCTTTGTTCTCTGTGCCTCTCTCGGTCTCTGACCCTCTTGTCTCTTTGTCTCTCTGTGCCTCTGTCTCTCCTTTGTTCTCTGTGTCTCCCTCGGTCTCTGACCCGCTCTCTGTGCCTTTGTCACTGTTTCTGCCTCTGACCCTCTGTGAATTCCTGCCTCTCTGTGTGTCTCGGTCTCTGCCTGGGTCTCTCTGTCTCTCGCCGTCTCTGCCCCTCCGTGTCTCTCCCCATCTGTGCTGCGGAGGCCAGGCTGCGGCTCCCTCTGGCTCCCACTCTGTTTGCAGCTTCCGTCTGGCGGTGCCCAGCCGGGTCCCAGCGCTTAGCAAAGTGTTTCACAGACAGGAGGCGCTCAGTCAACATTTCTTTCTTTTTTTTTATTATTGTTTTTTAAAAATATATATTTTATTGATTTTTTACAGAGAGGAAGGGAGAGGGATAGAGAGTTAGAAACATCCACGAGAAAGAAACATCGATCAGCTGCCTCCTGCACACCCCCCACTGGGGATGTGCCCGCAACCCAGGTACATGCCCTTGACCCGAATCGAACCTGGGACCCTTCAGTCCGCAGGCCGACTCTCTATCCACTGAGCCAAACCGGCCAGGGCTCAGTCAATATTTCTTGAGTGAATAAAGGAACGAATGAACGAGAGAATGAATGAGTGAGTGAGTGAATGAGTGAGTGAATGAATGAGTGAATGAATGAGTGAGTGAGTGAATGAATGAGTGAGTGAGTGAGTGAATGAATGAGTGAGTGAATGAATGAATGAATGAATGAAGTCTCTGAGACGGGATTAGCTGCTTGGCCAGATGAGCAGACACAGGCTGCAGGGGGCACAGGCGAGCCCGGAGCAGCAGCACGGAGGCCCCAGCGCGGGGCGACGCTGCACCCCTGGACTCTGCCCCACGCGCTCCCGGCCGCCGGGCCGGCCCGCCACCCCTCCTCCCCACTCTCGGGGAAGGGAGGCTCCCTCCCGGCCTCTCCCCGCGGTCGGAGGCGTGGGTAGCAGCTGGGAGAACCGGCTGGGAGCTGCCCCTCCCCTTGGGCGCGGAGGTAGGCACCTGGCGGCTTCCCCCGGTGGCAGACGCCGCCGCCGCACACACCGGTCCGCGCCGCGCCGCGCCGTCTGCTCCCTGCTCGTCCTCCCCTCCCCGCCCGCGCCCGGCGCCATGGACGGGCCCGCCGAGCCCCGGACCTCGGGCCTGTGGGGCACCTACGAGAACAACATCTCGGAAATCGGGTGAGGACCCCCCCCCCCCCCCCGTCCCCCGCGCGCCCCCGGAGGTGGCCCGAGCGGAGAGCCAGGGGCCTCGGGCCAAGCCCGTCCGGCCTCCTGCAGCCTCAGCCCCGGGACTCGGCTGGACGGCGGCGGCCTCGGCCGCTCGGGGTGCCGGCGCTGGTGCCGCCCCGAGGGAGTGGGGGACCCGGGCCGCCCCGGCGGGGATGCGGGGCGCGCGTCCCTCGTGGGGCTGAGCTCTCCGTTTGCCGAGGGGCCCCCGGAGTTGGATCGGGCGCGCGCGCGCGGCGAGCGGAGGGTTGGGGCGCAGTAGTTGCTCACGAAACAGAGAACCTGTTGTACCCTCTCTTCCCTGGACGCCCCAGCAAGCCCTCGAGTCGGGGTGCCCTTCCTCCCAGCAGCTCAGAAGGCACCCCGGCTCCGTCTGGGGTGATGGGAGCGCAGAGGTGGGTGTGGCCGGGATGGAGCCGAGTCCCAGAGCCGAGTCCCAGAGCCGAGGCTGTGTGTCCCCGGGGAGCCCGGCCCCCCACACCTCACCGGGGAGGTTGGGACTGAGCACTCCCCGCCGCTGGGGCCTGACTCCTTCGTCCCTGGGGAGGGGCAGACACTGTGAGAGGCCCCCGCGTTCCCGACAGGGAAACTGAGGCTCAGAGGGGCTCAGCCCCGTCGGTCTGCCCCCAGAGTCTGTGGTTTCTTGTGTCCTCAGCAGCCTGGGGGGCACCCCCTCCCTGTGGCTCCATTTCTCAGCTGAGCCAGCGGAGGCTCAGAGAGGGCCGGCAGCCGGCCCAGGGTCACACAGCAAGCTGCTGACATGGTCTCCAGCTCCCAGGCCAGGGTCTCCCCCCTCAGGGAACACTGCATCGGGCCCCCCGCTCCCCTCCCTCACCCACAAGCTGGGCAGAGAGGCCTCCCCGGTGCCCCAGATTCCAGAGATGGGAGCAGCTGGGTTGTTCTAATTGCTGTGTGACCCGGGCAGGCCTCATGGTGTCTCTGGGCCTCCCAGGCTGGGGGAGGCCAGCGGGCTGGTCCCAGCTCTGCTTGAGGGAGGTCCGGGCGTTCCCTTCTCCGGGCCCCGCGGGTTCTGCAGGTTCTCCTGGGCTCCCACCTCTAGGGAGGTTTCAGCCTCAGTTTCCTCATCTGAGAAATGGGCATAAATAACCTTCGCCTGTAAGACACGTCTGGACCGGACTGTCTGCGCCCCCTGGGTGCTGCTCCGGGGGCTTCCAACTTTCTTTTCCACGAGCTTCTGGAATCCCCTGGACCCGGAGGGAGGGAGGGAGGCCTCTCCTGAGAGCCTGTAACATCCCTTCTGGGGGCTCGTCCCAGACCCCTCCGCACACCACATCCCCACTGAACTCCGCGGCTTCCCAGAGTGGCTCCTCCTCCAGGGTCGCCATCTCCGGGGTGGGCCCCGGCGGTCACCAGGGTAACCCCCACGCACGGTCCTTGCCCCATCCTCCCTCTGCCTCCCACAGCCTGGCCCTGCCCAACCCCACTCCCCTCCAACCTGACTCTCTCCATTCCCGTGGCCCCAGCTCAGGCCTCCTCTTAGCCCCGGGAGCCTCGCCCTGGCCTTCCGCCTCCAGTCCTTCCTAGAGCTGCCCTTCCTCTGCTCCCAGTCCTAAAGCGACTCCTAGCCCTGGCACTCCGGCCTCCCAGCTCAGTCACCTCCCTTGACTTCGAATTTCCTGGCCACACCTCACCATTCCCTGCCCCAGGGCCTTTGCATATTCTGTTCCCTCTGCAGGGATCCCCCCCCCCACACACACAGACACAAGTCTCTTCTAATCTCCACATCTCCCCCGGCCATCCCCAGCTCCAGCCCCTTCCATGGCTCCCCAGCGCCCAGGGCGATGGTTTCCAAACATTTTTAAGATGCGGAGACCTATGGCCAAGAGGAATCTTGCTCCCAGACAGAACCACATCCATCCCAGAGATCAAGACAGAGCTGCCCTCGTTTCAATGGGGGGAGCGGGCCTAGGCTCCCACCACCGGCTTCTCCTGTGGCTTCGCCCCTCTGCTCCCACAGCCCTTGCCCCCCTCGCTAATGGGGCCCCATCTGGCTGCCCCCCCACCACCACGCCCCCGCCAGGCCTGGGTCACCCACTTTGGGCCGTGGCCCCTGAAGTTTCTATTGCCTGGGAGGACCTCGCTCCTTCCCGCGGTTAAGTTTCGCTCGCCCTTTAAGACTCGGCCACCACGGGCAGGTCCTGGTCATGCTTGTCGTCTCCAACCTGTCCCCGCGGCACCGGGGAGGGCCAGCGTGGGGACCTCGCGGTCCCCGGCTCGGGGGGTGGCGGTGACGGCTCTGGGAATGACATCAGGGAATGAATGGAGGCGCCGGGCACCCTCTGAGCTGGAGCTCGCTGGGTGGCGAGTCAGGATGTGAAGATGGTGAGGAGGGGCAGGGTTCACAGGGGGCGGGGGTGGGGGCGGACCGAGGGGCGAAGCTGCTCTTGGGGGAAGGTGAGCGGCTGTGGGTCCGAGCGGACCCCCCGGGCAGTGGCATGAGCGACTCCATGTCCAAGTCCCCGTCTCCCCCAAGGAGAGAAGCTAAGCCATGTTGTTCGGGGTTACGGGCCTCTGATAAAACCAGCCCCCCCGAAACCAAGCGACGGACAAGGATTTAATTCGGGGCAGGGGTTGCGGGGAGAGGCCCAGGGGACAAGGGGGAGCCCAGGGACACCAGCAAGACTCGGGGCTCAGAATGTTCTAGTTCATGGGCTTGTTACCAATTCCACTTGGTGAATCGTATGGGTTCCATGTACCTTGTACGCACGCGGCAGACTGAAAAGGAATAATAAAGGCAAAAATAAGTATTTTAAGCGGAAATGTTAGAAGCGGGAGGTAGGCAGGGCACAGATGGTTAGGGATGATTGGCAGGTTCCGTGGCCAATGGGGGGGACGAAGCCAGGGACAGTAATCCAGAGAGAACTATTTTTAAATATTTGTGTTGATTTTTAGAGAGAGAGAGGGCGAGGGAGAGGGAGAGAGAAACATCCATGATGAGAGAGTGTCATTGATCGGCTGCTTCCTGCACGCCCCCTACTGGGGATCGAGCCCGCAACCCAGGCATGTGCCCCGACCGGAACTGAACAGGCAACCTTTCCGTGCTCGGGACGACGCCCGATCCACTGAGCCACACCAGCCGGGGCCCTAAAGAACCTGTTAAGTCCTCCCTGCGCTCAGCGCTTTCCCATCTGACCTCATTCAACCCTCACAACAGCCGTGGGAGACCGACTGTGACCGCCCATTCGTGACAGAGAAAACCGAGGCCCAGAGAGGTTGAGTGACTGGCCCGGGGTCACACAGCCTCCGAGCAGGGTGGAGCCGGATTCCCACCGAGGCGGGCTGACTGGACAGGACGGGCAGGTGTGAGAGGAATGAGAGGGTGAGCAAGACGAGGGAGGGGCAGCATCCGGGAGGCAGCCCCTGCCCAGGTAGGGAGGCTGAATGGGTTGTCCGAGAGCTCCCCCATTTGCTGGGAATCCGGAGCCCTGGGCTGTGCCTTGACCAGCCCCTTCCGGACAGGGTCGAGGCCAGAAGCAGCCAAGCCGGCGTTTGAACCTCTGCTGCTCCTCCCCGCCCCCACCCCCCCCCACCCCCGCCGCCCCCCACCCTTTGATCTTGGAGTCCACGTGCAGGCCCTTCCAGATCTTGGCCTCTTTATGGCTGAAGTCATCAGCCCTGGTTTTACAACCCCAGTCCCTCCCTCCTGGCCCGCTCCCCCCCCCCCCCCCCCCCCCCCCCCCAGCCAGAGCCACTCCAATGGCTTTATGGCCACAGAGCTGCTTTTTCCGAGGGGAAGGCGGCGCTAGTAAAAGGTTGTAAGCAATCAATAAATAGTAAGACCTTGGCCCCCGGGGGGGAATTCCGGCCGGCAGAGGGGTGCCGGGGGGGGGGGGGGGGGGGCGCCACTAGTAATGAAGGCGCTTTGGTGAGAATTAGAAAAAGATGGAAAAAAAGAAAAGGATGCTCACAGCCCCCTTCCCCTCGCCCCCTCCCCTCTGCAAGGGACGGAGAGTGGAGGGAAGGCGGGATTTGGTTCCTGCCTGCTCTCTGGGGGCCGGAGGGGGGAGGGTACGGGGGGGGGGGGCGTGCTTAGGGACAGGGACCTGGGAACAGCCAGGACCCACTTGGAAAGAACTGAGCAGCCCAGTATGCCGAAGGGAGCCAGGTTCTGGGGCAGGGACCGGAGCCCATCAGGGGCATCGAAGGCCAAGGCAAGGAGGGAGCCCCGGTCCTGAGGGGGGAGGGGGTTAGGGGGGCAGCGAGGCCTGGCTCAGGGAGGAGGTGCAGAGAGGGGGGAGGGGAGGCCAGCGGCTGGGCTTGCAGGTGGAGTTGGGCCCAGGCTGGGACCGGAGCCAGGACCCAAGGACAGCTCCCCGGCAGGCAGGCGACCCTGAGTTCAAGTCCCACCCATGCGGCTCACTCGCTGGGGCCGGCCGGGCACCGAGGCTCTCGGACTGTGGATCTGTGAAGTGGGCGCGGCGGGTGATGCCTGGGGCAGGGCCCGACGGGCCCTCTGCTGAGTCAGGGTTTGCGCGGCTGTCCTTCCTCCTTCTCTAATTCCCATGACTCCTCTCCGGCCAGGAACTCGGGGTGCTGGGCAGGGCGGGGTCGGGGTGAAGATTGATAATAATTGGGACCTTCCCGGGCGGTTGCCGGGACCCGGCCCTCCCTGGGAGGCAGCCGGCGTCAGCCCGTTGTACAGATGGGAAAACTGAGGCCCAGGGAGACACGGCACCTCTGAGATTTGCTCCAGAAACGTCACGGTTAACCCCTCGCCAGAGAAAAGGGATCAGACAGCGGCCTCGGAGAGGCTGTCGGAGCCAGGCCGAGAGGCGCTGTGAGAGTTTAAGAAGCTGTGTTACGTCCTCTCACGGCGGGGCACCGAGGGGGGGTTATGTTCTGTTACGTGGGGACTGGGTCAGGCTGCACCAGCCTGGGAGCGGCCGAACAGAACATCCTTGGAAGATAGCGGGATGTCGGGGTGGGGTGGGGGGCGCACCACTCGGTCAGGCAGAGGGCGCGCCCGAGTTGCCTGGGGAGTGTATCGTCCCGTCTGCAGGCGCAGGCCATTTGCTTCAAGCAGTGGAAAAACACTTAGAGCAATGCATCGCAGAAAACACGGCCTGCCCTGGCCGGTTTGGCTCAGTGGATAGAGCGTCGGCCTGTGGACTCAAGGGTCCTGGGTTCGATTCCCGTCAAGGGCACATGCCCGGGTTGTGGCTCAATCCCCAGTAGCGGGCATGCAGGAGGCAGCTGATCAATGATTCTCTCTCATTGATGTTTCTCTCTCTCTCTCCCTCTCCCTTCCTCTCTGAAATTAATTAAATATGTATATATATATACAGCTCTAGCTGGTTTGGCTCAGTGGATAGAGTGTTGGCCTGCGGACTGAAGGGTCCCGGGTTCGATTCCGGTCAAGGACACATGCCTGGGTTTCGGGTTTGATCCCCAGTAGGGGGCATGTAGGAGGCAGCCGATCAATGATTCTCTCTCATCATTGATGTTTCTCTCTCCCTCCCTCTCCCTCCCTCTCTGAAATCAATACAAATATATTTTTAAAAACATTAAAAAAAGAAAACATAGCCAAACAGGAGAGGCCAGGGGTCGAGCATCCTAACGGCCACAACCTTCACCAGGCGGCCTGTCACCCCATATGGGATCAACGTGTCTGTGGTCTGTCTGTCTGTTGGTCCACCCTCCAGACCAACGCTCTCCCATAGATGCGTAACATGAGCCCCGGAGGTAAACATTATCTCGCAGACACACACACACACACACAAACACACACACACACACCGTAAAAGAAAGCAGGTGAAATTAATTTTAATTCTATATTTTATTTAACCTGCAATATCTGAGATAGTGCCATGAATCATGTCACCCACAGCCAACATTATCAAGGAGGTATTTTTTTTTAAATATATATTTTATTGATTTTTTACAGAGAGGAAGGGAGAGAGATAGAGAGTTAGAAACATCGATGAGAGAGAAACACCGATCAGCTGCCTCCTGCACACCCCCTACTGGGGATGTGCCCGCAACCAGGGTACATGCCCTTGACCGGAATCGAACCTGGGACCTTTCAGTCCACAGGCCGACGCTTTATCCACTGAGCCAAACCCGTTTCAGCTCAAGGAGGTATCTTACATTCTCCTCTGCGTGCTGAGTGATGGCATGTTCGCAGATGGCCGCTAACTCCCACCAGAAAGGCTTGGTCTGTATTCACACCTCATCACCCGGGCGCCTCCAGGGCGGCCTCTCGGCCTGAGTGATTCCAATCCTGCCCGAAAAGTTTCCCAACCATTGACTTGCCTGCCAGGGTTGCAGGAGTCATTGAATTATTCCGTATTCAATAATCACTAAATACCATTTAAAAAGTGGAGCTCACCAGCCGGGCCGGTGTGGCTCAGTGGTTGAGCGTCGCCCCATGAACCAGGAGGTCACTGCTCGATTCCCAGTCAGGGCCCACGCCCGGGTTTCAGGCTCGATCCCCAGTAGGGGGCGTGCAGGAGGCGGCCGATCCATGATTCTCTCACATCATGGATGTTTCTCTCTCTCTCTCCCTCTCCCTTCCTCTCTGAAATCAATAAAAACATATTTTTAAAAGGAAGAAGAAGGGAAAAAAAAGGTGGCGAGGTCACCAGTCGCACCAGCCACATTTCAAAGGCTCGGTAGCCACATGTGGCCGGGGACGCAGAACGGATATTTCCATCATCGGGAAAAGTCCGATGGAGGATGGGGCCAGGCCGTGAGTGCACCAAGGGCAGGGAGAGGCACGTAGTAGGAGCTTAATAAATGTCTGCTGGCTGGGGGGTGGGGGCGGGGGGGCGGCGGGGGAGAGCTTAGAGAGAAAGGAAAGGTTGAGAAGAGCCTTCAGGCTAAAGGCAGCAGCCTCAGAGGCCCAGTCTGGCGAGCAGCGGAGCGGGCAGCGTGTCGGGAACAGGTAGAACTTGGCCTTGAGAACCGAATGACACGGGCTGCGCTGGCGTGGAGACCTGGACAGGTGGGGCCACACGCGGGCACATGGGGTGCAGTGCGTCTGCTGGGCTGTGAGGGCCAGAGCCAGGGACCCAGTCACGGAACCCCGAGGATTTGCAGGGAGTGAGTCCTTTCTTTAGCTGGGTTTTTTCTCCATCGTTATCACCATCATCATCAAAGTGACATATATCAACTGTGGTTTTTTAAAATCATTTAAAAGTTTGCATAGCTCTTGGGGAGGATGGGGAAGGGGGGGAATGACCCAATCAGACCTGAGAATCTACCTGAAGGGGTGCTAATCCAAACCCCGTGACCCCCACTTTGAGGCTACTTATTGGCCCAAGAGAAATGAGAGCGTAGGTTCCGCACACAGACCGGGAGGGCCCTGGCTGGTGTGGCTCAGTGGATAGAGCGTCGGCCTGCGGACTGAAGGGTCCCAGGTTCGATTCCGGGCAAGGGCACATGCCCGGGTTGTGGGCTCGATCCCCAGTAGGGGGCGTGCAGGAGGCAGCCGATGGATGGTTCTCTCTCATCATTGATGCTTCTATCTCTCTCCCTCTCCCTTCCTCTCTGAAATCAATAAAAATATATATAAAAAAAAATAAAAAGATGAGGAGGGTCACGGCGGCTTTCCGCAGAACAGCTTGACCTGGAAGCGGCTCGGGAGGGAGACACTGAGACACTGAGATTTGCGTGGCTGGTGGAGTCCTCGGCCATAAAAAGGAACAAAGTCTGACACACCCGCAAACACACACACGCATGAATGTCAGCACGTCACGCTGAGCACAGGGAGCCCAGAGGCACAGAGGAGATTCTGTGAGAGGCAGCCGCAGCCAGCTGGGCGCGTGCCGGGCCGCTCAGGGCAGCTCAGGGCAGCGGTAGCCGCCGGGGCGGGTGCGGACGGAGCCCTGCCGGGTGCCGGAGGCCCTGTGTGCGGAGAGGGGGTGGGTGGCACGGGGGGCACCACGCGTTGGTCAAAATCCACTCAAGCCCGGCCGGTGTGGAAGATTTGTGCGCTTCCTCAGGGGGAAAAGAATTGTTTTAAATACATTTTTATTGATTTCAGAGAGGAAGGGAGAGGGAGAGGGAGAGATAGAAACATCAGTGACGAGAGGGAATCATCGATCGGCTGCCTCCTGCACGCCCCCCCCCCCCCCGCCCCCCTGGGGATGGAGCTGCCACCCGGGCACGTGCCCTGATTGGGAATCGAACAGCGACCTCCTGGTTCATAGGTTGGGGCTCGACCACTGAGCCACGCCGACGGGCGGGAAAAAAGAATGGAAGTGGGGTGTCGTGCAGCTGGTTTTAAACAGAACGGGATGGCTGGTGACCGGAAAGATTGTCCTGCTGCTGATCGAGTTAGCGACTGAGAACTAGGCCAGGCGCCCGGGAAGGTGTAACCTGTGGCCTCCCTATTGTTCTGTTGCTGGGAAGGTGGAGGAGAGGCCCTGCCCCTGCCCTCCCTGGGCAGCCGCCCCGCCTCTTCCTTCCTCTCTTCTCCCCCGTCTCCCCCAACCCCCCGCCCCCCCAAACTCTAAGCTGCGAGGGCCCTTCTTTGGCCTCTGGGTCTTGTTTCCTGAGCAAACGCAGCCCAGCTGGCTCACTTCTAGGACCTCTGTAACTTCCTAAATAAACTTTCCTTATGAAAAAAAAAAAAAAAGAATAGCCCTAGCGGGTTTGGCTCAGTGGATAGAGCGTCAGCCTGTGGACTGAAGGGTCCCAGGTTCCAGGCTCAATGCCCAGGTTGCGGGCTCAATTCCCAGTAGGGGGCCTGCATGCAGGAGGCAGCCAATCAGTGACTCTCTCTCATCACTGATGTTTCTCTCTCTCTCTTGCTCTCCCTTCCTCTCTGAAGTCAATAAGAATACATATTTTTAAAACTAATAAAACAAAAATAAATAAATAAAATTAAAAAAGCATAAAGCCGGGTAGGTGTGGCTCAGTGGTTGAGCATCAACCTATGAGCCAGGAAGTCACGGTTCGATTCCCGGTCAGGGCACAGGCCCCGGGTTGCCGGCTCAGTCTGTTTCTATCTCTCTCTCCCTCTCTGAAATCAATTAAAAAAAATACTAATTATTAGAAGACTAATAATAAAAATAAATGTTGATAAAAGAAGGAAGGGGAGAGCGGGGGGAGGGGCCTCTGCCCCCTCCACTGGGAATGTTTGCTGTGTTTTTACAAACACTCAAAACTGGCAGCATTGGGCCCCCCCAGGCTGGCAGGGAAGTGTTGGTGGAGACCATAAACTTATGAACAAACCCAGATGATAGTAAGTATATTTTAATTAATACATAATTTATTAATAAACCCAGGTGATCAATAGATGTAGAAATAGGCTCCAAGAATTTATTCTCCTATTAGATTTTGTGAAGAAGGGGAAAAAAAAAAAAGAGGAACACACATGAGCTGTATGAAGACAGTTGAGCAGCTGTAACAAACATCCCCCACCTCCCACTTCTGGAGCTTCACAAGCTCACGGCAGGCTCACACCCCAGGCCCATCCCCGGAGTAACCACTTGTAGTGTGCGTGTCTGCCAGAAATTTCTCTTTGTGTGTGTCTTGTCTTCACTTATTATCATTATCTTTTTAATCCTCACCCGAGGACATGCTCATTGATTTGAGAGAGAGAGAGAGAGAGAGAGAGAGAGGTGAGAGAGAAACATTGATTGGCTGACTTCCATACGAGCCCTGACGGGGAATTCAACCTGAAATCTAGGCATGTGCTGTGACTGGGAATCAACCCCACAACTGTTTCGTGTAGGGCAGCGGTTCTCAACCTGTGGGCCGCGACCCCTTTGGCGGTCTAACGACCCTTTCACAGGGGTCGCCGAAGCCCATCCTGCAGATCAGATGTTTACATGACGATGCAAAACAGTAGCCACATTACAGTGATGAAGTAGCAACGAAAATAATTCTATGGTTGGGTCACAACATGAGGAACTGTATTGAAAGGGCCAGAAGGTTGAGAACCACTGGTGTATGGGGTGATGCTCTGACCAACTGAGCCCCCCCCCCCACCCCCCGGCCAGGGCACCCATCGGTACTGCTCACTGGTGCTGCATTTCAGGGTCCATTGCAGACACGATTAGAGCGTTTCCCCCCGAAACGTTCCAGGCTGCATGTCGTTAAATGGACCCCAATACGTGCTGACGGGTTTTTCTTGGAATAGATGGTGCTCATGTACCACATACGGCACAAATCTGCAAGCGCCCGGTTTGAGAAATGTGTGTGCCTCCCGAACCCCTAGCAGGACAGAAACACCTCCCTCTGAAACAGCCGGATCCCCACGTTGGCGGCCGATCCAGTCTCCCTGCGGCTCAGGTTCCTCTTGCAGACAATGTCGTCGTTAACGCCCTGGTGTAGATTTCACTGGGCATTTCCTCAGGGCGCCTCTCTGCACCCCGAGTTTCTGGGGTCACGGTCTTGTGTGCCTCCAAAAATTATACTAACGCGCTGCCTGCCTGCCGGGTGCTGGCTCTCGGAGGTGGGGCAGAGTCGAGGCGGGATTTCTGCTGCCGTTAGGGGAGACCGATGTGAAGAAGGTCGTGACCTTGGCCGGGTGGCTCGGTTGGTTGGGCGTCGCCCTGTGCACCCAAAGGTCAGGACACGTGCCAGGTTGACCTTTCTCCCTCATGTTCGTGGTTCTCTCCGTCTCCCTTACTCTCTCTCTCAAAAATCTATTCTTTAAAAAAAAAAATTTTTTTTAATCCTTAAAGAAGATAATAGGCCCTGGCCAGGTAGCTCAGGTGGTTAGACCATCGTCCTGATACCCCAAGGCTGTGGGTTTGATCCCCGGTCAGGGCACCTACAAGAAGCAACCAGTGAATGTGTAAACAAGTGGAGCAACAAGTCTCTCTCTCTCTCTCTCTCTCTCTCTCTCTCGCTTTCTCTCTCTCTGTAAAATCAATAAATAAAAAGCTCAAAAAAAGAGAGAAGGCAATAGACAAAGAAAATAATTACTATTGCCCTGGCTGGTTTGGCTCAGTGGATAGAGCGTCATGAAGGGTCCCGGGTTCGATTCCTGTCAAGGGCACATGCCCGGGGTTGCAGGCTCGATCCCCAGTAGGGGGCGTGCAGGAGGCAGCCGATCAATGATTCTCTCTCATCATTGATGTTTCTCTCTCTCTCTCTCTCCCTCTCCCTTCCTCTCTGAAATCAATAAAAACGTATTTTAGAAAAAGAAAATAATTACTCAGCATTAAAAGGGCTGAGAAGGAAGCCGGCAGGAGGCTGGGGTCGATGGGTGACAGGCGCATGGAGGGGTGTCCCCGGCTTTGTGGGGGGTGGCCCGAGTAGCAAGTGCTGTCAGGTGATCTCCCCACACGGTTCCTCCAATTGCTCTCCCACCGGCATCCAGACGCCGGCATCCATGTGGGAGCTGCTGGCACCTGCGCCCTGGCCGAGGCGTGAGTCATTCTGCCTGGGCCACGCTCCCCGGAGCGAGGAGAGAGGCGAGCGGGCGCCCCTAACCCTCACCCTAACCGCTGAGAAAGTCAGGGGCCCCACCGGCCTTCTCGGAAGGGTGGGCCTCACACAGGAAGAGAGGGGGGCAGTTCCGGCCCCACACAGACCGCAGGCGCCCAGGCGCCCACCCGCTCACCTTCTTTACACGCACGGCTCCTTCTCTCACCTCCTGCAGGGCTGCTCAAGTGTCCCCTCCCCAGAGGGCCCTCCCACCCCATCACCTAAACCGCACCCCCACCCCAGACACCTCCTCTCCCTCCCACGCCAGCAGACCTTCGTTTTCCCCATCACCATCTGCTCGATATCCTACTCCACTGTGTGTTCATCTCATGGTTCCTTCTAACACAGTGGTTCTCAACCTTCCTCATGCCGCGACCCTTTCATACAGCTCCTTGTGTGGTGGTGACCCCCAACCGTAAAATTATTTCCGTTGCTACTTCATCACTGTCATGTTGCCACTGTGATGAATCGTCATGTAAATATCTGATCTGCAGGATGTATCTAGGCGACCCCTGTGAGAGGGTCGTTCGATCCCCCAAAGGGGTCGCAACCCACAGGTTGAGAACCGCTGTTCTAACAGAAACTGCAGGAGGGGTTTTCGTCAGTTTCCCTCCTGGTTGTGTCCCCCGGGCACCCGGTACATAGTAGCTGCTCAATAAATACTTGTGGGCTGAATGGAAGCATTTGCCCCATCTCATGTTTAAAAAAAAAAAAAAAAAGTGCAAAGCTCCTGGGGATGGGGAGTTCTCTCTTTGGACATCAGACTGGGCGGCCCCCAGACAAGAGGTCCCGGTTACCCTCCTGCCGCTGCTCGTTCTTCGAATGAGACCAGAGAGGGCTTGAGCGCGGCCTCGGGTCACACAGCCAAGCCCAGGCAGGCTGTGACGCAGCCAGGAGTTGCGTCTCTGCACATCCCTGGGTAGCCAAGCGGCACTGGCCAACTGAATGTTTGACTATGATCCTGGCTAGTGGGCCTTAAGCATTTGTATGGGGAACCGATATAGGGTTGAGCCTCGGACTGACCTGCTGGCAAAGTCACAAACAAGTCCCAGCTGAGAGGGCTCAGTCCTCTTAGCATAATCAGGCTTGACCTTACAACACTCCCCGGATCTTACCTGGGAAGCTAATGGGCTGAGGGAAGTGCAGGGAGTGTAACCATGGTCAAAACAGGTGAAACTCACAAGAACTGTGTAACTATGGTAACCACTGCCTTGTTTACCTCTGACTATAAAAGGTCGGTGCGGCCTGAGCACGGGTGGAAGTCCTTCCTCCTGAGTTGGACTTACCCGCCTGGTCCCCCTATATCCCCAAATTATCTCTTGTCTTTTCTCTTTCATTTGTGTGCGGCTCCTCTTCCAGATGCTGAACCCTGAGCCACGCGGGACGTGGAGGAAACATTTACGACACATTTGTAGGATGAGGTTCTTTTGAAAAATCACACAGTAAAATTGATTTGTGTGTGTGTGTGTGTGTGTGTGTGTGTGTGTGTGTGTGGCGGTGTATAGTTCTATGGATTTTAACACACGTGTAGGTGTGTGTAACCATCGCCACAAGCAGGACACAGAACTTTTTCACCATCCCTTTATAGCCCTGTCCTTCCCATCCCCAATTGCCCTTCCCCACCCCACACAGCTACGCATCTATTCTCTGTCCACATAGTTATGTCTTTTTGAAAATGTCATTGAATTCGTTTCCTACGGCTGTGGACATAAGTGACCACAGAGTGGCTTCAAACTACACAAATTCACTCTCCTCCACTTGAGGCCTGCATTCCTCCTGCAGGCTCTGGGGGGGGCATCTGTTTCCGGGTCTTTTCCAGCGGGGAGAGGCCGCCTGCATCCCTTGGCTCCTGGCCCCATCCTCCATCCTTAAAGCCACAGCGTAGCATCTTCCGATCTCTCTCCCCTCTGACCCCCACTTCCTCCCGTTATTACACCTTCTCTCCGCGGTTCCTTCGAACCCCTGTGATTCCATTACAGGCCCCCCCTGGCCATCTCCCCATCTCAACATCCTCCTTCACATAAACATCGCAGCTGCCGCATCCCTTCTCCTGTGTGGGTGGAGCATCTTCCAGTTTCCGGGACTGGGGCGTGGACATCCTGGGGGCCATTCTTCGGCTCACCATATATAATAGCCATATATATTTTTTTTAATATATTTTATCGATTTTTTACAGAGAGGAAGGGAGAGGGATAGAGAGTTTGAAACATCAATGAGAGAGAAACATCGATCAGCTGCCTCCTGCACACCCCCTACTGGGGATGTGCCCACAACCAAGGTACATGCCCTTGACCGGAAATCGAACCCGGGACCCTTCAGTCCGCAGGCCGACGCTCTATCCGCTGAGCCAGACCGGTTAGGGCATATAACAGCCAAATTGATGGGGCGATAGGCTGTGACCTTCTGAATCTGGCTTCGCCCACTTAAAGCGCAGCGCCTTTGAGCCTCATCCGAGTGGCGGTGGGTGTCCGTGTGGTGTATTTCTTGTCCTTGCCAAGGAGGCTCGCGCGTGTGCGCACTGCTGTTTACCCGCTCACCTGATGAAGGATACTGGGGCTGTTCTCAGTTGCCGTCGATTATAAGTCTCGTGCCTTTAAACATGCGAGTAGTTGCCTGAGGTCAAACCCCTGCCTTCCTGACCCCTCGACCTTCTAGCCCCCCCGGAGCCCCTGGCCAGAAGGAGCACCCCGGGGGAACCACGTGGAGGAGCCCAGAGGCACGCCCCCACGGCACCAGGTGGGTAGCGGTGCCACCTGCCCGGGTTCGGATCCCAGCTCTGTCCTCTGCAGCTGTGTGACCGCAGCCCAGTGACGGCTCCTCTCTGTGCTCAGATTGTCTCATTTGGGACAGAGAAGGGCCAGCCCACCGGCCCCCTCGGGCTGCTGAGGAAATAGATGACTTAAGGCACAAGGTGGATTAAGCCACGTGCTGTCCCAGGGAGTGCTCCTCCTGTTATTTTTATCTTTTCAACAAATATTGACACACCCTCTGTGTATGCCAGGGTCTTGGATATTGGCAATCAAGACAGACCCCCCCTCCTCACCCCCTCACCCCCCAAAAAATATCTCTGGCTTCATGGACTTTATATGCAAGTGAAGAAAGGCAAACACTCGATGTAATATGTAAACCAGAGGTGACAGGTGGCTTGGGAAAGCAAGCAGGGGGTGGGGGTGGGGAGCAAGCAGGGGGCAGGGGGGGGAGGGGGGTTCCATTGTCAACAGGGCGACAGGGGAGGCCTCAGTGACAAGTGGGGATGTTGGAGCAAAGACCTGTGAGGATGCCCGTCACAGGCCTGAATGGAAGACAGCACAGGCAGTGCAAAGGCCCTGAGGCAGGACTCCGCCTGGAGAGTGGCAGCCAGGAGGTCCGTGTGGCTGGAGCTGAGTAAGCAGGGGCGGGGGTGGTGGGGAGGGGAGGTTAAAGGCAGGAGGAGGGCTTTGAGCAGAGGAGGGACTGAAGCTGACTTGGGTTCTGGCAGCCCCCTGGCAGCAGCGGGGCGAGAACTGACCGTGGGGGCAGCATGGAGGGAGGGCGATCAGTAAGGAGACGACAGCCACAGCCCAGGAGAGAGGCAACGGCAGCTTTCAACCCTCACCAAGTTCCCTCCAGGGAGGCCTCCCTGTCCTTCTCCAGATGAGGACACTGAGGCCCAGAGAGGTTAGGCTATGTCTTCAAGGTCACACAGCTGGCTGGTAGCAGAGCCGGGGTTCCGATCCACGTCTGTGCGGCTTCAGCCTGTCTTCTTTCCCTACTGGGCGGGCAGGGCCGTCTCTGGAGTGGGTGACTGAGCCCCGGCCGCCAGGGGACCTGAGCCGGGACCGGTTTACTTACTGCCCACCCGCTCTGTGCCAGGCACGGGGGGGGGGGGGGGGGGGAGACACTGAATGAGACAGACACTGTGTCCTAGAGGCAGAGGGAGCTGTGGCGGCTCAAGGACAGCTGTGTACTGAGGCATCCTTTGAAGACTGCTGTGTGGCCTCGGGGAAATGTATTAACTTCTCTGGGCTCCATTTCTTCAGGCACAAAGTGCTGCTCCCAATACCCACCTCCTGGGGTTCTGGGAGGAGCCTGATAATGCATGTCCTTGGCATAGAATTTCCATAAAGGTGGCTCCCCTACCCCCGCCTCCCCTGCTGGGGCCAGAGGGGAGTCAGACAGGGTCTGAGGCCCGAGGAGGCCATAAGAGTGGGCAGGCCCGGCCGATGCAGGGCCTTGAGTTCCGAGCTGTGGCCATGCAGCAGGGAGAGAATGGAGGCCAGGAGACGAGGGAGGAGGCTGGGTTGAGGGTCCAGGGTGCAAGGAGAGCCTGGAGCTGGACTGGGGCAGCGGGGCCGGAGAGGGAGGGCCAGGGCCGGGCGGACTCTGGATTGGGAGGCAGGAGGGTGGACGCGCTGGGCCATTCTCAGAGTCTCAGGTCCTGGGGTCCCCTGAGCAGGGGCGGCCGGGCATCTGCTAGGAGGCTCAGTGGGTGCCTGCCGGTGGCTCTTCACATGGCCCTCCCCGCCCGCCGCAGGCCTCTGGCCGGCTCAGGTGTCCTCCTCATTCCTCTGCTCCGATCAAGCGGCAGCGGTGCGCCAGGCCCCGGACGCGGTGTGGGAACCACACAGCTCGCGACCCCGGGAGGATGGTCACCTGGGCCAGATGGGAGGTCCGAGGTGGGAGTGAAGGCGCACAGCACCCGTGTTTAGGACACACCGTGCGATTCGGCCCAGCAGGAGTCCGGGCGGGCCTCCCTGGTGCACAAGCCTAGAGGGTGGTAGGGAAGTGGGGGGGCATTTCTGGCAGGAGGAGCAGCAGGTGCAAAGGCCCGGAGGTGGGAATCGTGCTCAGTACATGGCGGGAGGTGGGGGGGCTTTAGCTGGAGTGTGGGGTCCAAGGAGGGGCCGGGACAGAAACCGTCTAGAGGACTGAGGTTCAAACCCCGTCTCAGCTTAGTGCTTGCTGTGTGGCCTTGGCCTCGTCGCTCCCCTCCCTGCACCCCCATGTTCTCACCCGTGGCGTCATCACATACAAGGAGATTGGGTCTCTCCCCCGTTCGCCTCGTGTTTAGTGAATATTGATGCTCAGTTATTTGTCGAGCGGCTGGTTGTTCTGCGCTCCGAGGGCACAGGTGTGTGGACGCTGCTGGCCTGGAAGGAGGTCAGGCTTTGGGGGTCTCTGAGGGCCCCACGGAGGGCTCTAAAGTGCCCGGGACAGAGAACCAGGGAGGCGGGTGGAGGACAAGTGACTTTCCTTCACTTGTTTCCTGCTAAAGCCCTTCATGCATTCACAAATTCACTCATTCACTTACACACTCATTCATTCATTCATCACACATTCATTCACTCACCACACATTCATTCTTTCACTTACACACTCATTCATCACACATTCATTCATTCATCACATACTCATTCATTCATTCATCACACACTCATTCATTCATTCATTCACTTACACATTCATTCATCACACATTCATTCATTCATTCACTCACACAAATTCATTCATTCATTCATCACACTCATTCATTCATTCATTACACACTCATTCATTCAGCCACATAATGATTGCGCACAGGCCATGTCCCAGCACCTGGTTTGGAGATGGTAACGGCTCGTTTAAGCATTCAGTGAAGACCCAGGCGCCCCTGAAGGGCACCGGATCTTTTCCTCGCTGGCATCTCGGTGTCCCTCTCCTGTAAGCTGGGGAGGACATTTTCCCGAGGAGCTGTCTGCCTGGAGACCGAAGACTGAGCGGACCCTGGCGGCCAACCACGGCGTCGGCTTCCTCGGCATTTGTCAGGAGCCCGGCGCTTCGCGTTTTTATTCCTTTTAACCCTCAGGTAGGATTAGATCCCCGAGGTAGAAAGCGCCTTCTCCTCGTGTGACCGACGAGGAGACTGAGGCTCAAAGAAGTGTGAGCTGTTGCCAGAGGCCCCGGCACTTAAACTGTTAATCTGCCTGGTAACCGATGACCTCACAGCTCCCATCTGCGGGGCGAAATCTGCCTGGCAACCGGTGACATCACTAAGACTACCGTCCAGGCTCAACCTATGGGGTGCCTGATAGCGTCACCGAACAATAAAGTCATTATGATGCGATGAGGGCCTACTAAGTGCCAGACGCCACGCCGTGCTAAGCAGCCCCTCCTCTGGGTTCACCCAGTGTCCAGTGTCACCTCTGTCTTGAGTATAACAATAACGTTAGCCCAGATTTATTGCTGCAGACCACGAGCCAATCATTTTTACGGCTATTGACACATGAAACCCTCCCACTATTTCTACTGTTAAAAATTAACAAGCATTTATATTGTGCTTACTCCGTGCCAGGCACAGTTCTAAGCACTTTTTTCCCGGAGGTAATGGTTATTATTATCCCCATTTTATGGAGGAAGAAACTGAGGCACAGAGAGGGTGAGCGACTTGCCCACAACCACACAGCTGCTGGGGCATAGACTTCAAAGCCACGTATGCTGGCTCCAGGGTTTATACCATTGACCAAGACACAGTGCTGCTCCTCTATCCCCGTGTTACCGTTAAGGAAACTGAGGCACAGAGCGACGCCAGCCAGGCTCCGAGCACGCACGTGACATCCAGCTCCAGAACAGTACTCTTACTCACGCCTGTACCGCTTTGGTTACAAAGGGCCTGCAAAGTCCCCACCCCAGCCCTCCCTCCCTGCTCCCTGGGGCACAGCCCCAGCCAGGGACAAGGGGGCCTGCACCAGCAGACCACAGAGCACAGGCCAGCTTCCCCTCTGGGAACCCCGGCTGGCCGGGCGGAGCCTCACCAGGCTTCCCGAGCCCTCCTGGGACCCTAGGCAGAGGACGCAGTTCTCTAGCTTTGTCCTTCTGCTCCAACCTGACCCCCGCCCCCCGCCGCCCCATCCCACAGAGCTCCGCAGCTGGGGCAGGAGGCCTTCAGGAAAGACACTGGAGCTTGCTGGGCAAGTCGCAGCCCTCGGTGGCCTCAGTCTGCTCATCTGTCAACTGGGCAGACAAGGAGGAACTAACAGAAAAGGCCTCTGCAAGCCACTGGGTTTTCAACCTCACTGGGCGCAACCCCTTGCTTCCTTTTTGTTAAAAGCAGTTGTTTTCACGGGAAGAGTATTTTGTTTCCCTTTAATGCTTCATTCATTCATTCATTCATTCAGTGAGTGTTTCATTAAAGTAAAACGCACATGAGTGCCGTGCGACGGCTCGATGAATTTTGCAAAGTGGGCGCAACATATAACCAGCCCCCGTCTGCCTCCACCCACAGTCACCCCGTCCTCCAAGGGTCACCACCCCCCGCCTTCTAACACCATAGGCCACTTTCTCTGGCTTGGAACTTCCCACAGTTGGACAGATGCCTGGATGCTCTTGTGTCCCTCATTTTTCATTCAACGTTATGTTTCAAGGTTTTTTGTTTGTTTGTTTGTTTAATATATTTTTATTGATTTCAGAGAGGAAGGCAGAGGGAGAGAGAGATAGAAACATCCATGATGAGAGAGAATCATTGATCGTCTGCCTCCTGCACGCCCCCTACTTGGGATTGAGCCCTCAACCCGGGCATGTGCCCTTGACCGGGAATCGAACCGTGACCTCCTGGGTCATAGGTTGATGCTCAACCACTGAGCCAGACTGGCCGGGCTGTTTGTTTTTTTTTTATTGATTTTTAGAGAGAGGGGAAAGGACAGGGATATATAGAGAGAGAAACATCGATGTGAGAGAGAAAGATTGATCAGTTGCCTCCCATATGCACCAACTGGGTATCAAACCCAAAACCCAGGCATGCGCCCTGACCAGGAATCGAACCTGCAACCGTTTGGTGCACGGGATGATGCTCCTACCAACTGAGCCACACTGGCCGCGGCATGTTTCTGGGCTTTTATCTGTGTGGCTGAACTCCAACCCTCCTTATATAACAGAAGAGTTGAAACATTCTCTTCCATAACTTGAAATAAAATCCACAGATGATATAACCTACTTACAACACCCCCCCCCCCAGTTCAGTGTATTCTATCTCTCTCTCCCTCTCCCTTCCTCTCTAAAATCAATTTAAAAAATTTAAAAAAACAAAAACAAAAAAGAACCAATACAGGTGACAAGACCGTTAGGTAGAGGGACTGGCCATTGAGAATGTGAAAAGACTAAACTACAGCAACTTGCTTCCTTTGGAAAGCTGACCAACACTCCACACAGCCCGGGCCCGTAACACGCCAGCTTCCGGTTGGCACGCTGCCACCCTGCGCCGCCTCCGCCGTGGATTCCGGTGCCCGGAGCCCTGGAACGCGTGACACCGCAATCCCAGGGCCCGCGCCCGGCAGGCTCGCTGCAACTGCACAGACGTGGCTGTGAATTTATCAGCCCCCACGGGCGCCCAGCGAAGTGTGTCCCCAAACCCTGGTCCCTCTCCCACACCACACACAGGAGGGGACGGGGGGGGGGGGGGCGGGGAGGCAGCAGAGGAAGCAGGGAGCTCTTACACCATCTCCCTTTGGGCAGTTTCACTCCCTGGTTTGAGAGGGCAGCTCGATGAGGGACCCGGCCGGTGTGGCTCAGTGGTTGAGCATTGACCTATGAACCAGGAGGTCACGGTTCGATTCCCGGTCAGGGCACCTGCCCGGGTTGTGAGCTCGATCCCCAGTGGGGGGCGTGCAGGAGGCAGCCGGTCAATGATTCTGTCCTCACTGATGTTTCTGTCTTCCTCTCCTTCCTCTCCGAAACCAATAAAAATATAGTTTTCTTTTTTTTTTTTTTTTTTAATACTGTTTCAGCTTCTCAGTGGCTGGACACGTGGGCTGGCAGGAGGGCTCTGCCACGCAGGGGCCTGGCTGACTTCTTGGGCCTCAGCTTCCCGTTGGGGGAAGCGGTGGTGCCCTAGCATCTGCCTTGGGCAGTGGGGGGAAGAGTCGGTGTCCCGAAAGCACTTAGCTCCGCTTTGCACGCGGGAGGTGCTCCACCTCCGCCAGCTGTGTGGCTTCGGGCAAGTCACTCACCCTCTCTGTGCCCCGCTTTCTTCACCCTTAAAAAGAGCATAATAATCATTGTCACCTCGCAGGGTGGTTGCGGGGTTTCTGTCCCCCATTGGCACCGGGCAGATGCCAAAACGAGGCGCCAAGAAAGCTCCTCCCCAAGGTCCCACCCGGAGGGGGTGCCCCTCACCCCCCCTCACTCCCCCCCCCCCCCGCCCTCACTCTGCCTCAGAGAGTCTGCTTTCTGCCCCCAGGGACCTCAGCGGTGAAGCTGGACACGGGCAGGCCCTGGGCCCTGCACCCTCCCGGCGACCTCTGACCTCCCCTGCTCCCCGTTCTCACGGTGTCTCCCCCCCTCCTGCAGCCAGAAGCTGTCGGGCGAATACTTCCGGTACAAAGGCATCCCCTTCCCCGTGGGCATCTACTCCCCCGAGAGCATCAGCATCACGGAGAACGCGGAGGTGCAGGACGACGACATCTTCATAGTCACCTACCCCAAATCAGGTACCTGCGGGGGGGGGGGGGGGGGGGGATGGGAAGGGCACCCAGGACAAGGGGCTGTTCCTAACGGGTGGCCTGGGCCTTGGTCCTGGCGGGTCCTGCCCCCCAGGAGCACCCCTCTCCCAGGTCCCTCTCCCGCCCCAGGTCAGCGCTCAAGTCCCCAGGGAGCCTCCCCTGACCTCCGTGGCTAAAACAACATCCCCCCACCCTTGCTCGTCCTGGCTGGTGTGGCTCAGTGGGTAGAGCGTTGGCCTGTGAACTGAAGGGTCCCGGGTTCGATTCCAGTCAAGGGCACACGCCCAGGTTGCAGGCTCGATCCCCAGCAGGGGGCGTGCAGGAGGCAGCCGTTTAATGATTCTCTCTCATCATGGATGTTTCTATCTCTCTCTCCCTCTCCCTTCCTCTCTGGAATCAATAATAATATATTTACAAAAAATAAAAATAAATAAAAGAGCGCCCCCCTCCTGTCCCTCTCCACCCCCTTAACCACCCCATCCTCTACCCCAGGGAATGCTGCCAGCAGCTGCATATTTTATCGTGATTTGTCCTCAGGTTTCCCACTAGAATCTGAGCTCCATGTGGGCAAATGTTTTCGTTTGTCTTGTTCACGGCTGTGTCCTCTGAGCCTGAAACAGGGCTGGGCACATCCTAAGTATTCAATGCATATTTGTTGAAGAAAGGGAGGGAGGGAGGGGGAGGGGGGAGAAGATGGGAGGGAGGGAGGAGCGAGGCTTTGCGGTGCCTTCACTCAAAGTCCTTTGGGGAGGTTTTAGTGAGAGCGACAAACTTCAGCATTTTCTTCTCTAAAATGACGGGTTGGCACCTCTTTTTTCCAAAATATTTGTGAAATTTTTCAAAATATGACATTCACCCCTTCGGCGTGGAGCTCTCCGAGGGCTGTTTTGGGGAGCAGCTTTGAGATACAATTCACACCATCCACTCGCCCATTTTAAAACATTTTCATTGATTTCAGAGAGGAAGGGAGAGGGAGAGAGAGAGAAACATCAGTGATGAGAGAGAATCATCGATCGGCCGCCTCCTGCACGCCCCCCACTGGGGATCGAGCCCGCAACCCAGGCATGGGCCCTGACCGACCGGGAATCGAACCGTGACCCCCTGGTTCATAGGTCGAAGCTCAACCGCTGAGCCATGCGGGCCGGGCCGATTCACCCGTTTTAAAGTGCAATTCTATGCTGCTAGGTATTCACAGCTGGGCACCCATCACCACCGTCAACTTTAGAACATTCCCATCCCCCAACAGGAACCAGTACCCCCCAGCCATCACCTCCCAGCCCCACATTCCTGCCCCCAGGCCCCGGCGATCATTAATCCGCTTCTGTCCCGGTTCGCCTGCTCTGGAAATTTCAAATCATCGGAATCGGACACCGCGTGGCCTCTGACCGCTTCTCTCACTCAGCGTCCCGGTGGCCTGGTCCGTCTTCACCACCTTCCAATCCTTTGCCTTTAGCACAATGTAAGCTTTTTTTTAAAAAAAAAAATGTTTTTATTGATTCCAGAGAGGAAGGGAGAGGGAGAGAGAGAGAGAGAAACATCAATGATGAGAGAGAACCATTGATTTGCACGCCCCCTACTGGGGGATTGAACCCGCAACCCGGGCATGTGCTCTTGACCGGAATCGAACCCGGGACCCTTCAATCTGCAGGCCGACGCTCTGTCCACTGAGCCAAGCCGGCTGGGCCCACAGTGTGAACTGTATGCACGACCCCCCTTCTCGCACACACATCACGTGCACGTGAACACACTTGCACACGCGTGTTTTTTTTATTATGGAGAATAAACTCCAAGGTAACGAATAGCTTGGTCGAAGGGCTGTGCATTGGCAATGGTAGTGGATACGACCAGGGTCCCTCCGTCCACCCGGTGGCAACCTGTCCCCCAAGCAGCAGGCTGTGCCAGAGGCACTGGGTGGTGATGCTGGCACACACAGTGAGTGACTTAACGCCACCGAACTGTCCGCTTCAAACGGGTGCAGTGGGCAGTTTCACGTTCCGTATGTTGTACCACAAAGAAAGCATTCTTCCCTGGCAACAGGGGGTGACACTGCCAAGGGGGGAAGGCAACCGTGACCCCCTGGTTCATAGGTCGATGCTCAACCACTGAGCCACACCAGCCGGGCCGATTCACCCGTCTTAAAGTGCAATTCTGTGGCTGCCGGGTATTCACAGCTGGGCACCCATCACCACCGTCAATTTTAGAACATTTCCATCACCCCAACAGGAAGCGGTACCCACTGAACCATGCCAGCCGGGCGTGGCGGGGCGGGGGGCAGTGAGTGTCCCCGGGTCCCTGGCAGCGCAGGCCTCTGTCCATCACGCAGCCCCGGAGAGGAGCCTATGAAAGAACCCATCCTCTGTCTGCAGGGTTCCTCCAGCGCCCTCTACTGACGGCGCTTGGCATTGCGCCGGCCGGCAAAGGAGAAATGTTTGCGGGGCGGGCGGGGGAGGGGGGGGCGTCCAGCCCCAGCATCTCAGCATCTCAGCATCTCAGCATCTCAGCATCTCAGCACAGGGCAACCGAGAGAGGATCTGGAGCCGAGAGGCAGGGCCCGGAGAACAGGCCCAGGGTCCCTGTTAGAAGCCCAGGCAACATAACACTAACGAGAGGCGGTTGCTAGCAGCAGCATCAGCATCAGCATCACCACTTCTGGTCTGACTTGCCTGTGGTCTCCCAGAATCCACGCCTGTGAACTGGATCACTGATGAGGCCCCTTCCTCCTACATGGCATCTGTGCCCCCCCCCAAAATCTGGGGGCGACTCCCAAGAAGGGGCAGTGGAAAGAGCTGAGATTTTTTTAAGTCGACGCCTGGATTCAATTCCAGCTCCCCGCCCCCCACCCCCCCATGTATTAGCCCTAATACATAAGCCCCAGAACCTGAGAAGCGGGGCCCAATAGATGTTTATTTCTCGTCCTACAGGGAGGGAAGTGTGTGTATGTGTGTGGGGGGGAGGGGGGATGGTGTAATCCAGTGGCCTGGCTCCTTGGGGGGGGGGAGCGGGGGGGGGGGTGGTGGAGAGTCAGTCACGTGGGAGGTTTTTATGGGCCAGGCCTGGAACCGGCCGCACGTCACTGCCACCTGCATGTCCTTGGCCACAGCTCAGTCACGTGGGCCCGCCCAGCTGCAGGAACCACGCCGTCCCTGCAGGAAAACGAATCGGGGTTGGACGGAGGGCTAGCCAGGCTCCGCCACGCGCCCGCCGCTTCCCGGCTTCGCCACCTGGGCCGGCGACCTTATTTCTCTGAGCTGTTTCCTGCTCTGAAAATAGAGACAACCAACTCCACCTCGTCCCCCGCCGGTTGTGAGGAAACCCGTAGCCATGTGTGCAGTAGAGGGAGCCAGGGCCGGGCCCCATCGCCTCCCCCCTCTTCGCCTGTCCCCACCTCCGATTCATTTGCCCCCCGTTGCTCCCGCCAGGCACCAACTGGATGATCGAGATCCTCAGCTTAATCGTCAAGGACGGGGACCCCTCCTGGATCCGCTCGGTGCCCATCTGGAAGCGGGCGCCCTGGTGTGAGACCATCATGGGGGCCTTCAGCCTCTCGGACCAGTCCAGCCCCCGCCTCATGAGCTCCCACCTCCCCATCCAGCTCTTCACAAAGGCCTTCTTCAACTCCAAGGCCAAGGTGCGGGCGGAGGGAGAGGAGGGGGGGGGCGGAGAGGGCATAGCTAACCGCTGAGGTTGGCACATAGTTAAGTGAGCACCTACTACGTCCTGGCCCTGACCTAGAACAGCAGTAAAAAAAAATAAATAAATAAATGCGAGTCCACATTCTAAAGGCGGACAGGCAGCGAACAGATGGGCTGGAAAAGGAAAATCTTGAATAGGTTCAAGATGGAAAAATTCACAGCCGCGGAGCCGAGGGTGAGGGTTAGAGGTAGGGTGGGGGTTGCGGTTATAGGTGGTCTAGGGTGTTTGCAGTGAGAATGTCCCTTTTGAGTAAAGACCTGGGGGGTGAAGGAAGAAGGCAGGGGGGTGTCTGGGGGAAGAAGGCCCCAGGCAGGGGAGTGGGGGGGCGGGGAGGAGTCGGTGCAAAGGCCCTCTGGTGAGTGTGATGTGTCTGAAGACCAGCAAGAAGGCCTGTGTGGCCGGAACCAGGTGAGCGAGGGGGAGAGGAGTGGAAATGAGGTCAGGGAGGTAACCGGGCCAAAACCGCGCAGGGCCGCCTTGGCTGTGGCTTATGGTGAGCGAGACAGGGGCGGGCCGGGGAGGCTGAGCCAGCCCAGCCGGGGACCGACCTCGGTGCTCACCGGCGCCCTCTGGCGGCGAGGTGAGGAACTTCCCGCCGCGAAGGCGGCAGGAGCTGGGAGGAGGCGAGAGTCCAGGTGGGAGGTGCCCTGGGTGGTGGCCGCGGAGGTGAAGCAGAAAGGCTGGCTTTCTAAGGTGGAACCAGGACGATGTGGTGACAGACTGGATGTGGGTGTGAGAGAAACATGAGTCAAGGGTGTCTCCAGGGCGTTCGGCTTCAGGAAGTGGGAGGATGGGGCTGGGCTGTCATCCACTGAGATGGGGAGGGCGGGGAGCAGAGGTGGGGGGCGGGGAGGGATGTTGGGGGCTCTGCACGTCCAGGTGGAGGTTGCCAGCGGGCAGTGAGAAGATGCATCTGGGTTTGACAGGAGAGGTCTGGGCTGGACACAGATATTTGCAATTTGTAGACAATAAATAGGTAGGTAGGTTGATGATAGGTAGGTAGGTAGGTAGGTAGACAGACGAGTAATGCAGATAGAGACAAGATAGGGACTGCAATCCAGGGGTACCCAAGGCCCCCCTCAGGCTCCCTGGTTCACTAGAGGGGCTCAGAAGCTGGCAAAGCTGGTAGACCCACAGTCACGGTTAGTCTAGCGAAAGGGTGGAGGCGCGTGGGGCGAGCAGAGACGTGGCGCCAGCTTCCGTGGCCTCTCCCTGTGGACTCGCATGAACAGCGCTCAGGCCCTTCGCGATGATGTGTGACGGCCGGCACGGAGCATTGCCCCCAGGGACGCTCACCCGAGCCATGGGGCCCGGGGGTTTTGTGTGTGTGTTTTTTAAAATATATTTTTATTGATTTCAGAGAGTTAGGGAGAGGAAGAGAGATAGGGACAATAATGAGAGAGAATCATTGACCGGCCACCTCCTGCACGTCCCACACTGGGGATCGAGCCCGCCACCAGGGCATGTGCCCTGACTGGGACTCGAACTGTGACCTCCTGGTTCGTAGGTCAGTGCTCATCCCCTGAGCCACGCCGGCCGGGCAGGGTTTTGTTGGAGGTTGGTCACATCCACGTGGCTGACCACCATGTGGCTGACCTTGGTCTTGGGGAAGGAGACCGTTGACAGGGAAGGACATGTCTGATGCGACTGGAGGGGGGGGTGCTCATCCTAGAGCAGTGATGGCGAACCTATGACACGCGTGTCAGAGGTGACATGCACACTTATTTTTTGGTTGATTTTTCTTTGTTAAATGGCATTGAAATATATAAAATAAATATCAAAAATATAAGTCTTTGTTTTACGATGGTTGCAAATATCAAAAAATTTCTCTATGTGACACGGCACCAGAGTTAAGTTAGGGTTTTTCAAAATGCTGACACGCCGAGCTCAAAAGGTTCGCCATCACTGTGCTATAGAATAAAACCCTAATATGCAGATCGACACAACAGCCGAACGACCGGTCGCTATGATGCGCACTGACCACCAGGGGGCAGACGCTTAACGCAGGAGCTGCCCCCTGGTGGTCAGTGCGCTCCCACAGGGGGAGCGCCGCTCAGCCAGAAGCCGGGCTCACGGGGGATGTCTGCTGAGGGGTCCCAGACTGCGAGAGGGCGCAGGCTGGGCTGAGGGGACCCCCCCCCATGTACGAATGCCGTGCACCGGGCCTCTACTAGAATATAAACCTGGTAAACAGATTGGAGCCAGGTAATTGAGGTTTCAAATGCCAGGCGCAGGGGCTGGGACTCTATCCTGGGGCGCTGGGAACCCAGGAGGGCGGGGTCCTCACCGGGTGGAGGCCGGGAGGCCAGGAGGAGGCTGGGGCGGAGGTCCAGGCAGGAGAGGATGAGGCTGGGGCCTCGGCTCTGGGGACAGGAAGGAGGGGCGGCTCCACACCTCTCACCCTGATCGCCCCCATCCTGAACTCCGTGCCTTTCTCCTCCGCTCTGTGTCCCCTGAAGCCAACCGTCCTTCCTCCTGACCCAGAAACCGCGCCCCCCCCTCTCTCCCCCCAGCATGTGGTTGGAGGGAGTGCTCCCCGTCTCTGGGATGAGGTGCAAGGATCTGAGCTATCAGAAGCTGGGAAGTCCCCTGGGAAGTCTACCCTGAGTCCTTCCTGCTGCAGGGCCAGGAACGGAGCTCAAAACACAGCCTCGGGGCCGTGACAGACGCCTTCTCTCCCCTCCCAACACCACATGCAGGTCATCTACATGGGCCGGAACCCCCGGGACGTGGCTGTGTCGCTCTATCACTACTCCAAGATCGCCGGGCAGCTGAAGGACCCCGGCACCCCTGACCAGTTCCTGCAGAACTTCCTCAAAGGCGAAGGTGAGGACGGGGGAGGGGGCGGGGAGCCCCTTGTGGCCCAGAGGGAAGAGGGACAGAGGGGGGATGAGAGAGAGAGAGAGGCAGAGGTGGGGGGAGGGCGTTAAAGAGCCGTAGAGACAGGAGGCCCAGAGGAACGGAGCGGGAGAGAGACAGAGGGAGAAAGGAGACCAGGAGACCGAGAGAGAACACCAGGGAGAGGGAGCACAGCTACAGGGACAGCGCCAGAGACAGAGGGAGGCAGAGAAAGGGATGCAGACAGAGAGACAGGGAGACAGGGAGACAGGGAGACAGAGGGACACGGGCACCAGGTGTCGGGGATGGGGGCGGAGGGGGGGACATCCAGCTCCGAGGGGCCAGGCCTGGGCCAAGGGGGGCTAGTCAGGCCCCGTGAGCGCCAGCGGAGGCCCCGCTGCCTGGCCCTCACCCCTCCGCCCCTCTGCCCGCAGTGCAGTTCGGCTCCTGGTTCGACCACATTAAAGGCTGGATTCGGATGCAGGGCAAAGAGAACTTCCTGTTTATCACCTACGAGGAGCTGCAGGAGGTGACTCCCCCCCTCCCCCTACTCCCCCTCCGCCCCCCCTGCCCCTGTGCTGGCCCCGCACCCCCCACTCCTCCCCTCCTCTGCCCCCCACTTCCCCTCCCGTAAGGCCTCCTCCACTGTGGATGATGCACCAGGTACTGGGCCACAGCAGTGAACAGAACCGGGTCCCTGAGGCTGCGAGCGGGAGCCGGACCAGGGACAGAGATAAACTCGGGGGCCGAGGGGAGAAGAGCTGGAGAAGGGCCAGGACTGTGTGGGCGGGATTTTAAGAAGGTGGGGCCCTGGCCGGTGTGGCTCAGTGGATAGAGCATCGGCCTGTGGACTGAAGGGTCCTGGGTTCGATTCCAGTCAAGGGCACACGCCTGGGTTGTGGGCTTGATCCCCAGTAGGGAGCGTGCAGGAGGCAGCCCATCAGTGATTCTCTCTCATCATTGATGTTTCTTTCCCTCTTCCTTCCTCTCTGAAATCAATAAAGATATATTAAAAAAAAGAGAGAGAGAAGAAGAAGGTGGAGGGGGAGGCCTATTTTTAAAAAAAAGTGGAGGGGGAGGCCCCCAAGAGAAGACAACAGCGACCATCTAAAGGAGGAGAGGGAGCCACGGGCAACCTGGGGAAAGTGTCCTGGGCAGAGGGACCAGCCAGTGCAAAGGCCCTGGGGTGAGCGTGCGTGTACTTGGATGGAGGCCTCCTGGCCAGAGCCGAGTGAGTGTGAAGTGGGGTCGGGGGGAGGGGTAGTGGGGGGCAATGAAGGCAGACAGTGAGGACTGCGGCTTTCATCTGAGTCGGGGGGAGCCATAGGTGGCTTCTGAGCAGGGGAGGCCATAGGAGCAATGACCTCATGTGAAACTGCGGCTACAGAAAATGAGCTTCATTGGTGGCTGTGATCTGGAAGGAAGAGGGAAGCAGTGGAAGGAAACACCCTTGGGAGTCTGGACCCCATCAGACATAACCTGGGACAGGCACCCGGGAGAGAGAGATGCCTTTGGGCTGGGGCAATCAGGGAGGGCTTCCTGGAAGAAGAGGCCATGCAGCGTGCCTACGGCTTTGCCCGGCTGCAAGGAGGACGCGCTGGGCTTCCAGCTGGAACAACCCACAGTGCACGTGCCCCGCTGTGCTAGGCTTAGAGCGAAGGTCTGTCCTGAGAGCCCAGGAGCCTGGGAGGCGCCCTCACCCACAGCCTGACATGTTCCCTTCGTGTGGTGTGTGTGTGTGTGCGCGCGCACACTTGGCGTTTTTCATCCTTGACAGTATCACAGGTGTCCCCCATCTGCCCCTTCCGCCCCCTCACTTTGTGTGTGTTTTGTATTCTCCTTTCTGTCGGTCCTTTTTTTTAATACAGAGAGGAAGGGAGAGGGAGAGGGAGAGAGAGAAGCATTAATAACGAGAGAGAATCATGGACGGCTGCCTCCTGCACGCCCCACACCGGGGATCGAGCCCAACCAGGAATTGAACCGTGACCTCCCGGTTCTAGAGTCCATAGGGAGCCACGCAGGCGGGCCTGTCGGTCCCTTTTTCGTGTGGGAAGAGCCTGGATTCCGGTGTCAGTGAAGCCGTTAGAATCTCAGAGCCTCAGAGGTCTTGTCCTTAAAGTGGGTGGAAACGCCAGCTCGCAGGGCCGTTGTGAGGACCACAGCGCCTGGCACTGGCCTGTTGTCACCCCCCCCCCCCGACCCCGACCAGGTCAGAAGCCCAGCGCGTCCTCCTTGCAGCCGGGCAAAGCCGTAGGCACGCTGCATGGCCTCTTCTTCCAGGAAGCCTTCCCTGATTGCTCCAGCCCGAAGGCATCTCTCCCTCTCCTGGGTGCCAGTACCGTGTGTAAAGTAAGGGTGACCAGGCTCCGCGCGAGGGCCTATCTGATTAGTGGTAACAATAACAGCCAAGGCTGGGCACCGAAGGCTGCACACGATCCTCTCATTTGACCCTCACAAGGCGCAGGCGGGTGCGCCACCCGGGGCTGAGCCGCACGGAACGGCGGACACTTGGTAATCGTATGTGGCTCACCCCAATATTGTTAGCATCCCAGGTTTTTTTTTGTTTTAATCCTCACCCGAGGATATGTTCCCATGGTTTTCTAGAGAGAGTGGGAGAGGGAGGGAGAGACAGAGAGAGAGAGAAACATTGATGTGCGAGAGACACGTCAATTAGGTTGCCTCCTGCACCTGCCCTAACCAGGCCCAGGGGTTGAGCCTGCAACCGAGGTACATGCCCTTGACTGGAATCGAACACGGGACCCTTCAGTCCGCGGGCCGACGCGCTATCCACTGAGCCACACCGGCGAGGGCTGTCCCAGAGTTAGAGGCGGAAATGGGGCTGATAACCCGGAGGGAGTGGGAACCTGGCTGGGGCACAGGGCTCCTCCCTGGGGCCCCCAGGGCTGGTTTCTGTGGATGGGAAGACCCCGAGAAGATTTCAGCGTCACCCCGCCCCCTCTCTTCCATCCAGCTCCATCCTCCGAACCCAAAACTGGGCCACGCAGCCCCACGGAGCTCCGGGGCAGCCCCTGGGTGGGAGGAGCTGCCAACATGTGAGGCTTTCTGGGACGAGTCTGTGGTTCAAGAGGATAAAGGGGTGGGTGGTTATGAAACCAGGAAGGACCTGGAACGCCAGGGCCGGGGCTGGCGGGGCTGGCGGGGCTGGCGGAGCTGACCGGGAGGCCGACCGGCAGGTGCAGGTCAAGCCAGGCGGCGAGTCAGAGGGAGGACTGTGGGCTCCGGGGCCCAGATCTCAGCCCCTCCCTGGCTGTGGGCCCCTGGACACGTGTCTTCCCCTCTCTGGGCCTCATGTACTGGTTCCGGATACTGAGTCCTCTCTGCGAGGCTGTGGGCAGGATTGGCACAGATGTACCGATGGGGCTCAGAGCAGAGTGTGGTACACAGTAGGCGCTCAGGCCACGGGGACTGGAACCGTCATTGTCACGGGGAGGTCTGCCCGGGGGGAGGGTGGCACAGGGCTTGCCTGGCAGCCCCGTGCCCAGGGCCACAGGGAGGGAGTGCAGGGCACGGTAAGTCCCGGGAGGAGGGGGTGGGGAGCACCGGTCCCTGGAAGGGAGGCCTGGGGACTGGAACTGTGTCAGGGCCTAGGGCAGTGATGGCGAACCTCTGACACGGGTGTCAGAGGTGACACGCGAACTCATTTTTTGGGTTGATTTTTCTTTGTTAAATGGCATTTAAATATATAAAATAAATATCAAAAATATAAGTCTTTGTTTTACTGTGGTTGCAAAGATCAAAAAAAATTTCTATATGTGACACGGCACCAGAGTTAAGTTAGGGTTTTTCAAAATGCTGGCACGCCGAGCTCAAAAGGTTCGCCATCACTGGCCTAGGGAGCCACGGGGGGCTGGGAGCAGTGTCTGCTGGGGCCTGGGCGTGGGGACTGGAGGCAGGGAGGCAGGGAGGAGGCCAGGACAAGAGTCCACGGGAGAGAATCAGGCCTGACCAGCGCCGGGGCCACAGGGACACAGAGGGGACGGGGAGGGAGAGTCCAGGGCAGAGGGAAGGGGCTGGTGACTGACAGGACAGGGGTGTGCGCGGGAAGGGGAGCGCGGGAAGGGGAGCAGGGGGAGGCCCGGCTGGGAGTCTGGCCCTGTGACTGGGTGAATCTGGGGCCGTTCTGGGCTGGGGACCTGGGGGAGGAGCAGGTTTGGGGCACAGACTGGCTGACGCCCCCTTTCTAACCTGAAGGAGGAGGATTCCACATAAGGGGCTGGGCTGCCCCCTGCCCCCTGCTGTGACCTCTGACCCAGCCTCACCCCTGCCCTCCCTCCCCGATCCCAAACTGCAAAAACCCTCAGAGGCCACAGCCCAACCCCTTGGCTTGGAGATGGGGAAACCGAGGCAGAGAGGTGGAATCACCCAGACAAGTTGGGGTTGAGACTCTGACGCCCAAATTCTGGGTCTGGCGTTTCTTCCTTGCCTGGGTCCCCTCTCCCCGCCCCTGCCCCCCATCCTGCCTTCCCACCTGACCCCTCTCGAGCCTGACCCCTCTCCCCTGCCCCCAGGATCTCCCCGGCTCCGTGCAGCGTGTCTGCCAGTTCCTGGGCCGGCAGCTGGGCGAGGAGGCGCTGGGCTCCGTCGTGGCTCACTCGGCCTTCGACGCCATGAAGGCCAACACCATGTCCAACTTCTCGCTGCTGCCCCCCAGCCTGCTGGACCAGCGCCATGGTGCCTTCCTCCGGAAAGGTACGGGGCCTCTGGGGGTCCACGCTCCCCAGGCCACGGCCTGCCTGGCTGTGTGGCTCGGGCGCGTTACTCAACCTCTCTGGGCTCCGGTTTCCCCACTGTCACCTGGGGGCGCTCCCAACAGAAATGCCTTCACTGCGTCCTGTGGGCCCAGGATTGATGCCACACGCAGGGCTTAGCACGGGCCGGACACAGCAGGTGCTGGGTGTGTGCCTGTCACCCCAGGCCAACCGCCCCCACTCCCCGCCCCTCCCCCAGCTGCAAATGGGAACAAAAGGCCACGGCAGGCTATTTATTTATTTTTGTTGTTGTTGTTAATCCTTACCCGAGGATATTTTTCCATTGGTTTTTTTTTTAAATATATTTTTATTTATTTCAAAGAGGAAGAGAGAGATAGAAACATCAGTGATGAAAGGGAATCATTGATTGGCTGCCTCCTGCACGTTGGACTGAGCCCGAAACCCAGGCATGTGCCCTCGACCAGAATCAAACCTGGGACCTCTTGGGTCCACAGGCTGACGCTCTAATATATATATATTTTTTTATTTTATTTTTTTAATTTCAGAGAGGAAGGGAGAGGGAGAGAGAGATACCGGTAGAAACATCAATGATGAGAGAGAATCACTGATGGGTTGCCTCCTGCACGCAACCCCAGGCATGTGCCCTTGACCGGAATGGAACCTGGGACCCCTCAGTCTGCAGACCGACACTCTATCCACTGAGTCAAACCGGTTAGGGCAATAAAAATATATTTAAAAAAAATAATAATCAATGAAAAAATATCCTCGGGTGAGGATTGACAACAACAAAAATCAATTAACCTTCCCTCGGGTGAGGATTTTTTTAAAAAAGGAAGGAACTTGAGGCCGGGGGATCCCTTGCCGGCTCGGTTGCTGTGCCCCAGCGATTCTGTCGCAAACCGCGGGCACAGCGCTTGGCGCCGCGAGTGCGGGAAGCAGCCCGGTGTCAGCGCAGTGACGGGGGCAGAGCCCGGGCTACAGACGCCCGGGGGTTAGTGGCAGGTCGCAGAGGTGGTGCCCCCGGGGCTGAGCAAGGTGTGCAGAGCGCTGGGTGGGGGTGGGGCGGGGGCTGTTCTGGGCAGAGATTTAAGGGGTTCGGGGTAAAGTGACGGAAGGACAGAGGTCTGCAGGCGGGATGAGCAGGGCAGGGGGGACACCATGGAGGGAAGAGGCCAGAATGGTACCCGGGTCTGCCAGGTCCAGGCGGCCGGTGTGAGTCAGCAACCACAGGAGGGGAGGGGGCGGCGTGGAGATGGGGCGGGGCGGTGGGAGGGCGGGGCTTCCGGCCGAAGGGGGCGCTGGGATGTCGGGGCAGCGCTCCGGATGCTGACCCCCTCCCGCCCCGCAGGGGTCTGCGGAGACTGGAAGAACCACTTCACGGTGGCGCAGAGCGAAGCCTTCGACCGCGTCTACCGCGAGCAGATGCGGGGGATGCCGACCTTCCCCTGGGACGAGGACCCCGAGGATGCCAGTCCGGACCCCGAACCCAGCCCCGCACCCAGCCCCAGCCCAGACCAGGCCTCCGATCACCCGCACCCGTGACCCCCGAGAATAAACGCATCGCTCCTGCGCCGGCTCCTGGATGTGCTCTGGCGGTGGCATGCCGCGGGCGGGCGGCAGGGGGCGCGCGAGGCCGGGCGGGGACCCTTCACCGGCGCCAGGGCCTCCCGAGGGCGGGGTCCTCTTCCCCACCTGGCGCCCCAATGGGATGACTCAGAAGCCCCATAGCGCCCGGCGCCTGACCTCCCAGAGTCGGGGTGCTGCGGCCTGGACCCCTGGGTCTGAGGGCGGAGTGGCCGGGAACCCCGGGTCCCCCACTAGGCTGCGGAAAATGCAAGTTGTGGGCAGGAGGCAGGTTTATTCTGGGCAGAGGTAAAAGGGAGCCCCAACAACTAACCCCTTAGCGCCCATAAAACTGTCCCAGCACCTGCCCAGCCCATCACCGGGGCCCTGAGCCGCTCCCCAGCAGGCGTGTCCCCACCGATCTGAGGCCCTCCTCATTCAGCTCAGTCCCCTGGATTGAGGTCTCGCCTACCCTGAGCCCAGCTCAGTTGCCCAGGCTTCTGAGCAGGTGGGCCCCAGGGACACCCCCCGCCCCCCAGGGTCCCCACACACAGCCCAGCCTGGGGCCAGGCCTCCCCTCAGAGAAGTTCTCACATGGCCCCGGGGCGGGATGTGCAATGTTCTGGGATCCCAGCTCCTCCAGACGTTCCGCCCATTTTGTAGACAGCAACACTGAGGTCTAGGGTGGGCGTGGGACTTGCCCAAGTTCTAGGATCCTTGGGGGGAAATCCCTCCTGCTTCCCAGACTCTGAGGCCCGGCTCCCAGCACACTGTCGTCCAGCCCTCCTGGGCTGGGCCAGCTCGGGGTGGCTCTGGCTTCTGTCAGGGTCGCCCCCTGAGTCCTGCCTGGGTGGCCCAGCCTGGCTGCCGGCCACCCCTAGGTTCCAGGGCTGTGGGTGCAGCATCGTCTCCAAACCTTCGGGTCCGGGAGAGGTAGTGGAGGCGGCGGTCAGGGATGAGGGGCAGCGGGCCGCCCCAGGGCTGGGGCCTGGCGAGGGGACGGGAGTCCACCTCACCCCTGGAGGCCCCCCCAGTGCCCCGCTGCCTCATCAGGGCCTTGGCTGGGGTGTCCTTGGAGCCCCAGGACTTCTTAAGCTGTGGAGGGAGAGAGGAGGAGGTGAGCGGAGGCTCCTGGGGGCTGAGTCCAGGGAGGGAGGAGGCGAGGGAGGTGAGAGCTGGAGGAGGTGAGGGAGACAGACGATAAAAGAAGATGAGACAGGAGGGAGAAAGACACAGAAGAGGGAGGTGAGGGAAGGAGGGCGTGACACGGAGGGGAGGGGAGAAGGTCCCTGAGCTCCAGAACCAGAGGGAGGTGAGCAGGGAGGCCTGGGACCCCCGGAGCTCCCCAGGGGCCAGGAGGTGTGTCCCCCCCACCCTGCAGTTTGCAGCTGGGGAGGAACAGGAAGCAGCCAGCAGCCGCCCGGGTGGGGGCAGCAAATATTTGCCAAGGGAGGTGATGCTAGGTGAGGGCGGCCGAGGACCGGGTGGAGGCCAGGACCTTGGCCCTGCCCTGCCCATCCCCCTTCTCCCCTGGCACCGAGGGAGGCAATTCCTGGGCTCCTTCTCCCTCACCTTCAGGGCCGGCCTCTAGCTCCCACTTAGCAGGCGGGGAAACTGAGGCTTAGAGGGGGTACAGCTCACAGAAATCCTGGCCCCCAGGTCAGCCTGTTTCTCCCACATGGCTCTGCTCTGACCTTCTCAACAGCCTCCAGGGACATGGAAGCCCTGCCCAGGGTCCCCCAGAGAATTGGGGCAGGCCCTGTTGAACCCCAAGTGTCTAAGCAGCGGGAGGTGAGTCCCCTCTGAACTCATGACATTGGAATCTGGGAAGCCAGGGCATAGAGAATGTCAAAGCCCCACCCGGGAGGCAACCGGGGCTGAGTCCCAAGCCTCCCCGGTGCCTCAGTTTTCCCATCTGTGAAATGGGTGGGTGGATGGATGGATGGATGGATGGAATAACATCCGCCTCCGAGGCAAAGGTTAAATGTAACTACTTCCGTGAAAGCGCTAGGCCTGGGGCCTGGCACATGGGAAGGTGCCCAGGAAAGACCGCTGTTTCAACCTTGGCAAGTTACCCAACCTCTCTGGGCCTCAGCTTTCCCCTCCGCAACAATGCGCACGGTGAGCATCTTGCCGCGCTGACCCTGGGATGAGGATGTGGTGAAATAAATTCCACTTGGGGAATTTACAGTGAAAGAGCGAATGTGACTCTATTTCATTCTGTTGACTCCTTCTCCCAACCAAACTGAGGATGAAGCTACCGCCCAGCCCATTTCCTAGAGGAGAACACGGAGGTTCGGAGAAGGCAAGTCCCCGCCCCGGTTCTCACGGCTGGTATATCATGGCAGGATTCACACCCCGGGCTCTTGGGGGGTCTCTGCTCCTTGCCGCCCGGCACTCCCCTGCCCAGCACACAGTGTGGGTTCAGGAAACGCCGTGTGATTAGAATCTCAGGCGAGCAGCTTGGCTTCCCGACCTCCCGGGGGCCAGGCACATAGTAGGTCCTCAGGAAACAGAATAAGGCCGAAACCGGTTTGGCTCAGTGGATAGAGCGTCGGCCTGCGGACTGAGGGGTCCCAGGTTCAATTCCGGTCAAGGGCATGTACCTGGGTTGCGGGCACATCCCCAGTGGGGGGTGTGCAGGAGGCAGCTGATCAATGTTTCTCTCTCATCGATGTTTCTAACTCTCTCTTTCTCCCTTCCTCTCTGTAAAAAATCAATAAAATATATTAAAAAAAAGAAAAAAGAAAACAGAGTAAGGGCCCTTGAGCCCAAGTGGATGACCTTGAACCAGCAAGCCCCTTCTTCCCCTTTCGTGCCTTAGCCGCCTCCACCCCCCCACCAGCTGTTGTCATTCTCAGGTGGCCACAGGTCTCACCTCGTTGTCAGCATCACTGGAGTCCGACAGCTGGGACAGGCGGCTCAGGTCCCACAGGGACCGGCTGGGCCGGGCCGGAGGGCCGCTGGAGGGCCGGGCGCGCTGGATGCTCCTCAGGATGTCGCTGAGCGCAGGCCCCGGGACGGCCTGGGCCTCCCGCCCGCCTCTGTCCAGGACTCGGCAGGCGGCCAGGCGCTGGGTCAGCGGCGGCACATCCGCTGGCGGCGGGGACACTGGGGCCACGGAGCGGCGGCGGGCCACGCTGTGTGGGCCGCGGGCCAGCTGCAGCCCCCCCAGGGTGCTGATGAAGGGCCCCGGGGTGGGCGCTGGCGGGAGCGGCCAGGAGGCCGCGTACAGTGTCCGGAACTCGCGGCTGAAGGCGTCGGCGATCTCGCCCGTCAGCAGGGTCACCAGGCCGCGGTGCAGGCGTGCGTCACTCCATGTGAAGCTGGGGGCACGGGGAGGGGGTCAGGACCTCTGCGCGGCCTGAGATCCAGTCCCCATCACCCGTCCCCAACCTGCTCACAGGGCAGGCTGTGTGACCGGGACCTCAGGAAAAGCGGGCCGCTCTCTGGCCTCAACATCCCCCTCTGTAGAATGGGACCGCCTTCCCTGTGAGGACAACGCATTAAGGAAGTTAAATGGCCCTAACCGGTTTGGCTCAGTGGATAGAGTGTCGGCCTGCGGACAGAAAGGTCCCAGGTTCAGTTCTGGTTAAGGGCATGTACCTTGGTTGCGGGCACATCCCCAGTGTGAGGGGTGCAGGAGGCAGCTGATCGATGTTTCTCTCTCATCGATGTTTCTCTCTGTCCCTCTCCCTTCCTCTCTGTAAAAAATCAATAAAATATATTTAAAAAAAAGAAAAGAAAGTTAAATGATCATCTGAACTCAGACTTGACTTTAAACCTGGGCTCTGCCGGTTCCCACAGGGGTGCCTCGGTTTCCCCCTCTGAAACGAGATGGGGTTCCTTTTCTGATGCCCATGGGACTGTTTTGAGACGCGGCTGCTTCCTGTGGTGACCCCCATGTGTTAAGCTCAGGCTGTGTGCCAGGCTCCGGCTCCGGCTGCACCTGCTCCGTGTGCCCGTTTGCTCAGCTGGAAGCTGGAGCTAAAATGCAGGAAGATTCGAGCGAGAGAACATGGGTTGAGCTCCCTGCACGGTGCCCAGCACGTGCCCAGCACTAGAGGTCTGGGATCTATGGTGAGCCGTGCCCGTCCCAGTCCTGCCATCAGGCGGTTGCTATCTAAAGCACTGGTCTTGCCCTGGCTGGTTTGGCTCAGTGGATAGAGCGTCGGCCTGCGGACTGAAGGGTCCCTGGTTCGATTCCGGTCAAGGGCATGTACCCTGGTTGTGGGCACATCCCCAGTGGGGGGTGTGCAGGAGGCAGCCAATCCGTGTTTCTCTCTCATCGATGTTTCTAACTCTCTATCCCTCTCCATTCCTCTCTGTAAAAAATCAATAAAGTATATTTAAAATAATAATAATAATAATATTTTAAACACTGGTCCTGCACACAGCAGGTGCTCAATAAATGCCCTCTTTGGGATTAAATAAACCTGGGCTCTACTCCTGGCTCTAGGGCCTTGGACACGCCACGTTCTTCTCCTGAGCCTTGGTTTGCTCATCTGAAAAATGGGCTCGCAGGGGCACGCGGCAGGCGCGGCTCCCAGCACCCAGCAGGGCCGACGACTGAGTGGCCAGGACGGTAAAGGCTGGGCCATGCGTTCTTACCTGGGCGGGGTGGCTGTGACCTCGCTCCCTGAATGGTCAGCGGGCCAACCTGCCCCTCAGATTGTGACACCCTCGCCCACCCATGACCTCACCCCCAGAGTGGCCAGTGGAACCCTAGGGGGGGTCTGTGAGGTCACCCCATTCCGCTCCATAAAGACTCATCGGGCAGCAGCCGCTGGCTGGTCTCTGTCCCGGGAACGCTTCTGGGACCCTGGGGCTGGAGATCGTGGTCACGACCAAGCTCCTGAGAGGGACACGGAGGGTTGGGACGCAAGGACACTCCAGCTGCTGCCCCTGGGAGGCCAGAACCAGGGGCAAAGGCCTCGTGGGCATGCGGAGGTCCCTCAGCTGTTCCGGGAGGCCCCCGGCGCCCAGGGCCCGGCTCAGGCCCTGTCGCCACCGCCAGGCCACCGTGGTCCCCGGCTGGCTGCTGCTGCTGCTGCTGGCTCTGCCCCCCAGCACGACAGGGGCCAAGGACTGCATGTTCTGTGAGCTGACCGACTCCTCCGACTGCCCCGGCATCCCCATGACCTGTGGCGACGACGAGGAGTGCTTCCTGGGCCAGGGGACAGCCCCCGACCTCGGCCCCGTCATCAACAAAGGCTGCCAGGAATCCACGAAGTGTGGCCGCCAGGAGCCCGTCACCTACCAGGGCGTCACCTACAGCCTCATCTCCAAATGCTGCGAAGGCAACCTGTGCAACGGGGCCCCCACTCCCGCAGGCGGCCTGCGGGCGGGGGCCACCACCGGCCTGGCGCTGGGCGCCCTGCGGCTGCTTCACGGACCGTGACCAGCGCGGAGGGCAGGACCCGGGACTGGTCTCAGGCCCTGATGCCCCTTGTGCCCCTGCCTGCTCCCCCCTCCCCCCCATCAAAGGCCAGAGGCCCTAGACAAACCCCCCGTGGCCCTGGCTTCATCCATTCTAGGCTGTTCCCCCCTCCCCTGCCCTCCCCCGCCCCGCCCCAGGACCCAGGGCTTTGCCACGCCAGAGCCTGACTTGGCGGTGGGACCGCGCCCCTGGGTTTGGCTGTAATATTGCATTCCATTGCTTCTAAGACGCCATATCTTTCCCCAATTTGATCAGGATGCTCCCTTTCATTGTGGTCCCTTAGAGTCGATGCAATCCGGTCAAAATAATATTAATAAACAACAGCTGATGTGTAGGAAGCACTTGTTATGTTCCCGGCCAGGGACCATTCTCCCACTGAACCACGCGTGAAGCTGGGAAGGCAGATTCCCTCTGGAACGTTTCAGTCCCGGCCCTGGTGGTTCTCTAGGTGTGGTCCCCGACCAACCGGAACTTGCCGGCAAGGCCAATGCTTGGGTCCCAGCCCAGGCCGGCTGGATGGGGGTGGGGCCCAGAAATCTGGGTTGTAACGAGTCTTCTGGGTCAGCCTGAGTCATGTTCGAGGCTACACACCTGGGTCTTTGCCAATGGTTCCTAACAGGGGATGCTACCGACATCTACTGGATGGAGGCCAGGGATGCAGCCGGCAATGCCCAGGAGAGCTGGGCTCCGGGACACAGCCCTCCGGCCCCAGACATGGGCAGTACCTTCGCCGTGAAACCTCACTCTATAAAGCAGGGGTGGGAGACCTTTTTTCTGCCCAGGGCCACTTGGATATTTATAACATCATTCTCGGGCCACACAAAATTTTCAGCTTAAAAATCAGCCCATCCCGTCCTGTGTGGCTCAATAGTTCTGCATCGACCAGGAGGTCACGGTTCGATTCCCGGTCAGGGCACAGGTCTGGGTTGTGGGCTCAATCAATGATTTGATGCTTTGGTGTGCAGGAAGCAGCTGATCAAGATCAATGATTCTCTCTCATCACTGATGTTTTGATCTCTCTCTCTCCCTCTCCCTTCCGCTTTCTCTAAAATCAGTAAAACCTTTTTTTTTTTAAGAATCAGCCTGCTAGCCTGGCCGCCGAGGCTCTGTGGTTGAGCATCGACCTATGAACCAGGGGATCACAGTTCGATCCCCGGTCAGGGCATGTGCCCGGGTTGCGGGCTCGATCCCCAGTGTGGGGCATGCAGGAGGCAGCCGATCAATGATTCTCTTTCATGATTGATGTTTCTCTCTCTCTCTCTCTCTCTCTCTCTCTCTCTCTCTCTCTCCCTTCCTCTCTGAATTTAAAACAAAAACAACAACAAAAATCAGCCTGCTATATTTGGTCAAACATTTAATTAACTCTCCCCTAATGCCTTGTGGCAAGGCCAAACCAAATGATTTTGAGGGCCTTCTACGGCCCGAGAGCCGGACGTTCCCCACCCCTGCCCTAAAGTCACTCAGGGTGTCATTCTGGTGAGCAGGGGGCACACAGAGGTGAAGTCAGGTGCCCAAAGTCATACAGCCAGTAACTGGCAGAGCTAGGGCTTAAACTGAGGCGTCTGTGCCCAGATCCCTGTCCCGCCCCCCGCCCCCCGCCATGCTGTGGCCCAATGAGGTGGTTGCTCATTATCCACGCTTTCCTCAGAGTGGGGGAGGCCCAGGGTCACAGAGCTAAGAAGTTGCAGAGCCAGGGCCCAGGGGCGGTCGGATCCCAAAGAGAGCAGAGGCCGGCCATCCGACTGCCCGAGGACCAAGCCATTGGCACCCCAGGTCTCATTCCTTCCCGGACACTCTGAGAGGTGGCGTTACTCACCCAGGCCACCTGGGACTCCAGGCCTGGCCTCCCGGTTTTGAAAGTCCTACGCACACACTGCAGGCCCCATTCTCCGGAGAAAAAGCAGGTCAGAGAGGTGAAGACTCACCCAGGCCACCAGCGAGGCCAGGAGGACTGGGGCGGGGCCAGGCCTGGCTCCAACCCTAAGCCCGGTCCCAATGACAACGCCTCTCCCGGCAGGTGTTCAGACCCATTTCACAGATGAGGAGCCAGAGGCTGGACGGGGATCCGCGTGCTCGGAGACTGGGGACGGGACGCGGGGTGAGGGCTGTACCTGTAGGACCCTGAGATGACCCTCTCGCCGTCCAGCAGCACGAACTTCTCCCGCACCCCGCCTGTCACCTGCCGGCGCCAGCGGCTCTGGAAACTGCAGCCCCGCACGACGCGGATGTCCAGGTTCTGGGAGGGCGGGGGCGGGGGGGGGGGGCGGACACAGCCTTGCTGAGGCGGAACTCACAGACTTCCACCTGGGGGGTCCTCCAGGCTGGCAGCCCCCCATCACTTTGTGGAGAGTCTGTCCCAGCTTCCCCAGGGCCGCCAATCGTGGGATTCAGGGGTCTCCTGGGGGTTCCCCCAACTCAGAGAGACCCTGTGGGAAGGCCCACCTGCTTCCCCCAGTGCCATGGGCACCAGATCCCTGGGGACCCTTGCCGCTGGCACCCACCTCGCTGGCCCAGGACCCACCCCGGGGACGGGTCTCCCTCCGCTGCCCCCCACACCAGGGGGATGGGGACTCAGGTCCCTTCCGCCAGGCCCTACCTCAGTGGCCCAGGGATTCACCCCCAGCTGCTGGGCCAGGGTCAGGAAGGCAGGCAGCTGCTGGCGGTCCAGGAGCAGGTAGACGGGCACCCAGCGGCGAGTGGCAGCATCCACCATGTCCAAAAGCAGGTCTGGGTCGGTGAATATGTCCATGACGACGGCCACCAGCTGGGGGGCGGGGAGAGGGGCTGTGGATAGAGCCTGGGGCTTGGGGGACCCTCGGAAGGTGGGGCCCTGGCGGTGAGATGCTGGAGGGCTGAGGTTAAGGGCCCGGCTCTGTGGGATGTTCACATAGTGCCTGCACGTGAATAAGGGGCAGAACTCCCTGGAGCCGCCGGGCTCGGCTGCGCCACTGTCATCACGTCAACAGTGGTGAACGGGGTCCCCGAGCTGGGACGCTACACGGTGGCCCTGCTCCAGGCGTGGGCTGGGTGCCTGTGCAGCGCAGTGCACTGTGGGAACCTGCACGCCTGGGTCCTGGGGGCGCCCTGGAGCCAGGGGCAGAGGGAAGGCTGATCTGTTGGGTCAGCAAGGGGAGCTCTGGGGCTGGGCGGCTGCCAGGGACCTGGGTCTTGCAGGCAGAAGGTGTGGGGATGAGCCCTGAGCCCCGATTCCTGGTTCAAGTCTCTGCTTGGCCACTCCAGGCGAGACTTAACGTCCCCTGCCTCAGTTTCCCCATCTCCTAAATGGACGTAGTGAGTCCCAACCTCACAGGGCCCTTGTGAGAATTACACGTTAACCCAGGTAAGGTACTTGGCGCAGGAGCTGGCAAACACCAAACCTTTTCAATAAAAGGGGCCGGCCAGGGGGCCGCAGGAGAGACAACCGGGCCCTCCCTGGGGGCGGGGGAGGGGAGGGTCGATGACTGAGACAAGAGGGATCATAATTAGGCCCAAGGGGCATGGATGTGTAAGGGCTGAGGATGGGGACCCTCATATCTAAGAGGCCGAGGACGGGGTCTGGGGGTGTGGACTCCTGGGTCCAGACGTGTGAACCTGATAGTCCCCAGAGGGCCTGGGTGCGAATCCCTGGCCCAGGGGATGGCGCTCCCGGGCCGGGAGCTGCAGGGAGGATGTCTGGGTCTGGGGAATGGACTCCAGGCCCCCCAGGCCCTGCCCCCACCTTGCTGGCGGCCTGGATTTCCTGGCGCATCAGCTCCTTGAGAGGTGGGTGGCCCTCGCCCGGCGGCTGGGTGTACAGCTGCGCCCGGGTGATGCCCTTCCAGCCCGAGTCCTCCGGCCAGCCCAGCTGCAGCACCGGCACCGGCTCCTCCGACTGTCCCGGCCAGTAGGTCAGGCTTCGGGGGTCCCCACCGGCCACGGCTCCCTCGGCGCTGCCGGGCTCCTGCTTGGCTGCCGTCCAGTCCTCAGCCGCGGCGGCCAGGCCCTGGAGCTCAGCCCGGCTCAGGAAGGGCCGCAGCCCCTCGCGCTGCACACACGCCTCGAAGGCCTCGGTGCCCTCACTCAGCAGAGCCTCGAGCGCCAGCCGCTGGCCCTCGGAATACAGGAAGCCCGGGCTGGTCTCCGTCAGGGGCGGCTCCCCGTCCGCCGACGCCACTCCTTCCAGGGCTGCCAGCTGCGAGGCCGCCATGGGGCTCCCGGGGCAGACCTTGAGGCTGGGTGTCTGAGGGTGTGGCCGTCTCCCAGGCACTGACCATCAGGGTCTCCTTTCAGCTTCCTATGCCAGGCTTGCAGGGCAGCTGAGGAATCGAGTAGCTCGCTGTGCTGTCCTGATCATCAGGCTGCGCGAATGACCGGCCGACCGGCGCTGCTCAGACCCATTGGCCGCCAGCCTGCAGCCGCCATGGCTGGCCGGCCATCTGACCTTGCTGTCAGCTGTGTGACAATCTGGCTGCCCCCACAAGTAGTCCTGCATGTGGGTTTGGCTGAGCACCTGGCACTGTCTCTGAACTCGATGACCTGTCAGCTGCCCATCTCTGCTCCGGCACACGACAGCCTCCAGCCTGCTGGCCACACGGTGCCCCACCGGCCCTCCCGCTGGCTCAGGCGTGGTCAGGCTGACCACCGACCTGTCCCGGCCCAAGGCCCACTACTGCCTGGCCATCCCCAGGCAACAGGCTACCTGCCTGCCTGGCTGCAACCGCCTGAATGTCTCTCACCAAAGGGAGAGCGGGCTGCCTGACCCTCTGGCCGTCCCTTCGATTGGCTGGAAGACCAACAGGCTCAATGCCTGACCACCCCGTGGAACTCCCCGCTGTGTTCTGGAGATGCTTCGCCCGACAACTGACCGGCTAGCTCACAGCTCTCACCGGCCGATCATTCTGCACCCTCCTGAGCTCTGGAGAAATGTACTCCAGCCCTCAGCCTGGGCATCGCCCTTTCCAGCCAGGAACTCCGTCTCCCCAGTGGGTGGGCCTTCACACCGGCTCAGGCTGCTACAGTGAGGAGAGCGCTCCACTGGGGGTCTCATTACCCTGGAACTGGCCCATGACCTCCTCAACCCCTCTAGCCTGAGGGCAGCCTAGATAGGGCCACTGCTCCTGGGACTGGGTGTCCCCGCCTGTCCTCTGATCTATGCTGATCCCTGGTTCTGGGGCCTGAACTCCACTATCTCCTGCTAGCTGACTGCTACTTATGCCTAATGGAAGTTGGACAAGGACCACTCTACATCATTTGAGGCTCCTGACCCAACCTGTGGACCCCAATTCGTGCAACCCCGCCTTCCAATCCCAGCACCCAGATGCCCCCTTCCTCCAGGGAACAAGGACTAGCCCTGCAAGAGAAGGAAGAGGAATAAAGCCAGGTGCCCTCTCCCTCCGGTCCCGGCCAGCTCGCCACCCCCTGCCCCTCCTCTTGCCTTTTTGGGAGGACAATATAATCCGGGTCTTCAAACCTGAGCTTATTTCTGCTTCTTCCTCCGGCCGACTGGCCTCATTCATCAGGCTTCACCCTGGCATCCTGGGAACCCAGCCCCTTGTGTAAACACAGGGAGGGCCCATGCAGGTCCCCAGGGGAGGCCCGGGGTGCGGGGCCCAGGGTATGAGGTCCCAACCTGGGAGCACTCACCAGGCTGCTTCCCCAGAGGCCAGTGGCCCGCCAGACTCAGGTTTCAGGAAAGGGGGTGCCTCACGGGTCCCCACAGCAGCCCCACCTCCACACTTCCCTGTCCAAGCCTGCCCAGTATCTTTAGGGCAGGGGAGGGGACCTCGGGTCCTTTAAGAGGGGTGTGGCTAATCCCAGGAAGCAGGTGCAGGAACACCTGACACCTGGCTCTGGGGAAGGAGGCGGGGCTTCCTCAATAGTGGGCTGCAAGGGGCCAACAGGCGCAGAGGCCCGGAAGCAGCTGAGCACAGACCTGACCGCCAGAGGGCGCCTGCAGGCTGAGGCGGAAGGAACACCTGGTGGAGGAACACCTGGGCGGAGGAGGGGCTAGTCTCCATGGAGACCTGCGCGGGGTGTCCAATTCCCCCAAACAAATGCCTCCTGGCCCACAGGCTCACCTCCCAACTCCACCCCAATAACACAGACGGGGCCATCAGCATCCAAAACCTCTTTAATAACATGATAGGATTTAGGGTTAGTTTTTGTAGCCGCGGCTGGCCCGGCGGCCTCTTGCACGCTCGAACTTCCGGCCCTTGGATCGCACGTAGGGTCTGTGGGGAAGAGAAAGGAGGTCAGGGCCGATTGTAGCTGGGAACTCCGCCAGTGATGCTGCCTCTAGCAGAGCAGCACAGACACCAGGGGGGCCTCAGTAGTGATACCAACTGGGCAAGCCCGGCAGTGCAGGAAGCCACGATGGCAAAGTGGGCGGTGAAGCCAGCACCAGGCCCTGGGGGGTCAACCTGAGAGCCCGGAGGCGGGTAAAATGCTGACCCCACCTGGGAGATGCCAACTCGGCCTAAACCAGCTGCCCCTTTAACACCAGCTGCACAGGGAGCACAGCTGTGAGTCTGGAAGGTAAGTGGGTAGGACGAGGCGGGAGCTGTAGGGAGGCCTGAGGCTGGCTGTGTGAGAAACAGATGCATGGCAAGGCCGAGACTGCACTGGGGGGTCAGGTCTGAAGCACAGGCTGGCATACTCACTTGGTGTGGCTGTGGGGGGTTCCTGGGGCCTTGCCGAAATGCCTGTACACCTCGCGGGCCTTGCGAGGACCTGGGGAGGGAGGGAAGGGGCAGATCAGGCAGAAACCCAGCACCCAGAGCTCCTGCTACGAGCCCCTTTCCTGGGCTCGGATGATGGGAGGTGGGGTGGGGAAGTCCCAGTCTGTCAGCAGTCACATTGCTCACCCCCTCACTCACACGGGGACCTGGCCCCACCATGGAGACTAAGCATAGCTCACCAGAAAGCAAGACGGTGCCACAGCCCTTGGGGGAGTCCAGGGCCAGCTGGTCGAAGGTGAGAATCTTGCCCCCAGCCTTGAGGATGCGGCTCCGGGCGCGGCTGCTCACACGAAGGGCACACACCTAGGGGACACAGAGGACAGGTCCAGCCAGAGCCCCCTGCGTGGCCACCAGGGGCTGCTGGGACTTACGTTCACTGCCCTGGCCCCACAGAGAAACCCTGCTGCTTGCTCAGCCCTATAACTAACTCCTATTAGAGGGAGCAACCCAAGAGGACAACAGCTGTTTTTATCATTTTACTTCCAGAAACTCCTTAGAAGGCAGCCAATTCAAAGCCATTACGCCTTACGGAAACTGAGGCATAAAAAGATTTAGGGCCTCAGTGGATAGAGCACTGGCCCTCGGACTGAAGGGTCCCAGGTTTGATTCCGGTTAAGGGCACATGGCTGGGTCGAAGGCTCAATCCCCAGAGTGGGGAATGCAGGAGGCAGCCAATCAATGATTCTCATCATTGATATTTCCATCTCTCCATTCCTCTGAAATCAATAAAAAACATATTACACAAAGAAAAAAGGTTTAGGACTTTGTCCAGAGGTGACAGAGTGACAGAGAGATCTAGACTCAAACCCAGGTTGTCTGGCTCAAGAGCCAGCAGTCAGCAGCGCCCAGAGGGGCTTGCCCAGGGAAGCAGGACTTCACCCCACTCAGACGCCCTCCCCACTCACCTTCAGTTTGGGCACCTCCTGGATCCTCACGTCATCGGTTATAGTCCCTACAACCACGGCAGTTTTGCCCTCCCGGCCAGGAAGCTTCATCTTGCGGATCTTTGGGGGGAGGAGATGCACATTAAGTCCCGCCTGGGGTTTGAATACAATCCTGCAACCAAGGGCCAGGACAGCTGGCCCTGAACCCACCCTCACCCATCTCTCACACTAGCACAGGCCTAAGCTCAGGTTCTAGGTTTCTCAACAGACCTCCCCCAGGAGGGTCCTTGACATCTGAGACTTGTGTGGCATGACCCGAAGCCTCAGGATGACCTCATGAAGCCACTGTAGCCACCCCACCTCACAAGGGGAAGGAAAACAAGGCCAGGCAGCCAAGCCAGTGGAGCTGAACTATAACCTGAGGGTCAGAGCTCCAAGCCCACCCTCCTTCCCAGAGCCCAGCTCCCGACACAATCCAGTTGCTCCCCGGGCTGGCTCTGTCCCCCCGGCAGCCTCTCACCATCCGGGAAAGGGACAGAGGTGGCCGGTTGGTGCGACTCATGAACAACCTCTTCAGCACCACTTGGTTGAAGGTGGAGTTGGTTCTTCTGGCCAGAAACCTGTATAGCTGGAGGGAAAGGGAAAATGAGGCACAAGAACTTCCAGGCCACGCTCCCCTCCCTCCCAACGTTCTAAGGGCAAACAAATGCCTTCTGGCTTTCCCCGATCTCAGGGAGCTCCGGGGAGAGCCAGCCCAGGTCCACCCTGGTCAGGGCCCCAGAAAATCCTCCCCCCTCACCCCCCAGCTGTATTCAGCACAGAAGCTGGAAGCACTGAACTTCCAGAAGCTCTGAGATGTGAGCCCGGCTGGCAAGCCGCTGGGAGGAGCCCTGGACGTTGCAGGTTTGGGGTGGCCCTGCCCAAGAGTCACAAGCCCCCACCTCACCTTGACCAACAGCCTTAGGTAGATGTCCTGGCTCTTGGGCTCCTTGCGCCGAACCTTTCGGTCTTTGTTGTGGCGGATGTCGACTCCCTGCAGGGTAAAGGGGGGACCATAGACCCCACTGTGAGCTGCAGATTACTCACCCCGTGAACAGTACCAATGATTGTCTCCCAGAGAGAGCCAGAGCCCCATCTCTGCAGACACAACAAATCCCAGGTCCACCCCTGGGAAAGTCGCTTCAACTCTCTGGACTTCAAAAAAACTCCCCTGTACAAAGGGGCCAACCCTACATGCAAAGCCTTTACGTGGCACCCAGCACATTGGGGGAAGTTCTTTTTTTTAAAAATATATTTTATTGATTTTTTACAGAGAAAGGAAGAGGGATAGAGTTAGAAACCTCGATCAGCTGCCTCCTGCACACTCCCCACTGGGGATGTGCCCGAAACCAAGGGACATGCCCTTGACCAGAATCGAACCTGGGACCCTTGAGTCCGCAGGCCGACACTCTATCCACTGAGCCACACTGGTCAGGGCTGGGGGAAGTTTTAACACAGTAGCCACATTGACTCAGTCAACATTTTTATTTCTTTGTAAATTGACTTTTTCGACAAGGCGAGTAACTTCTCCATGCTGCTCCCACGCATGGAGAATGGCCGAAAAAAACATTCCCACCAACCGCAGGCTAAGAAGGTTCCCACTTTAGCGTTAAGAAAACTCAGGAAGGCCCACGGCTCCCCCGGCCTGTTTCGGGGAGGTTTCCTTTGCAGACTGTTATGACAGCTGCCGTTTAACCAACACTTATGCACGAGTCCATGGTGAGCACGTCACACAACTTCTCCCCAAACTCCAACCTGAGAGGCAGGACTGCTGTGCTCCCATTAAAAAGATGGAGCAAGTCGGGCACAGGCTGGGGAAGCCAGATCACAGGGCGGGCGGGGGGCCCAGACTCGCGCACGGAGGCCTGCCTGTCCCAAAACCCGGGCTCGGGACACTCGACAACCCCACCGACCCCAACTTTTCGGGTTGGGAGTGAAAGGTCCGGGCAGGGGCGGCAGAAGGCCGGAGGCCGAACGGCTGTGGTACCAGCGCCTAGAATCCTGGTTCCGCCACTTCCTGGCATTGTGACCCCGGTCGTATCACTTAGCCACCTCGTACCTCACCTCGGGCATCTATTCAATGGGAGCTATCATGGGAAAATACGGGAGGGGTGGAGGCTGTCATGACTGACGCATCCCTGCTCTTCGGGGGCCCCTAAATAGCCCCGCCACCAAGGGAATCGCCTCCTTCGGACACCCCCAGGGCCCCTGCCTTCTTCTGGCGCGCCCCCAGCCCGAAACCGCGGTGGATGGAGGCGGATGGCCGAGACCCAAACGCCTTCAAAGCGCACTCACCATGATGGCGCCTCCTGCTCCACCAGGTCCGGAAAGAGAGAGCGGAGCCGGGTGGGCGGGGAAAGCCTGCAGCGAGCGGCGCCTACGTGACGTCACACTAGCGCGACGCGGCACGCTAAGGAGATCGGGGTTTCTCTATGGTGAATCGGACTGACGGCTAGATGGGCGTTTCCGGAATAAGGGGGGACGGGACAACCAAAGAGGAAAAAGGGCCAGCACGTCGGGGGCTCTCTAGCCCTACCCAGACCCTGGTCTCGATGCTCTTCCGGAAGAAAGGGATCTGGGAGCGAGACAGATGTCGCGCGCGGACCTGGGAGGACTGGTCGCGCCGGGACTCTCTGGCCCGAAGCCGACAACCTCTCTGTGACTTCAGGAAGACTGGGCAGGAAGAATGTTGGCGAGGAGGAGGCGGGGCAGGAGGGGCTGGTCTAGACCGCGGGGAAACCTCTGACTCCGCGCTCGGGTCATTTCCTTATCAGACTGTCTTATCTGGTGTTGTGCTTCCAGGCGCGGCCGCAGCTTGGGAAGTCCTGCTGGAGGTCTAACCCGAGATCTTCCTTGCTGCAGCCCAGCCTGCATTTTTACCTTTTAGGTTTCGCTGCTCCCTCTGCCCCCAGAGGGCCCTTCCCTGATCCCTCTGCAGCCTCTACCACCGGGGGGGCGGCTTTTCTCAGCCAGAGAGATTCAAATGGCCCAGCGGGTTCGTGGTGAGGGATGCGCACGGTGCTGGAGCGCAGAGGAGGCCGACTGAGGTCTCGGGCTTGGGGGTGGGGTAGAGAGCGGGGATGGGCCAAAAAATTTCTGAGCGGGGAGGAGAGACTTAACAGTGGTTCTCAACCTTCTGGCCCTTTAAATACAGTCCCTCACGTTGTGACCCAACCATAAAATTATTTTCGTTGCTACTTCCTAACTGTAATGTTGCTACTGTTATGAATCGTGTTGTAAATATCTGATATGCAGGATGGTCTTAGGCGACCCCTGTGAAAGGGTCGTTCGACCGCCAATGGGGTCGCGACCCACAGGTTGAGAACCGCTGGCTTAGAGGGAGACATTTAGAGGGGAGAAGGAAGAGACCCCCAGAAGGGTAGTTGACAAACACTGGCTTCGGGGGGTGGGGGGGGGGGTGAGGGGACTTAGAAAGAGGCGGGAAAAGGAGATCCAGGGAGGAGCAGAGACATAGGAATATTAAAATTCCAATAACAGTGTGATTTGGGGCAACTCATTTAACTTCTCTGTGCCTGACTTCCCTTATCTACAAAGAGGGGATGACCATAGGCCTGGCACATAGGATATTCTCCTGTTATATAAGTTAGTAAAAATGCATGGGACAATGCTTCCCACATAAGAAATGCTCAATAAAAATTAGGCCCTGGCCAGTTTGCCTCAGTGGTTAGAACGTCAGCACAAGGACCAAAGGGTGGCAGATGCGATTCTCGGTCAAGGGCACATACCTGGGTGGCAGGTTCAATCCCCAGGCCCTGGTTCGGGCGCAAGTGGGAGGCAACCAATTGATGTGTCTTTCTAGTATTCATGTTTTTCTCTCTCCCTTCCTCCCTCTCACTCTCTCTAAAAAAATCAGTGGGAAAAAATAGCCTCAGGTGAGGATTAAAAAAAAATAATTAGGCTCCACCCCTATTTATTGATTGGCCCAGACATGATGAACTGGTTGGGGCAGTGAAAAAGTTGACCTCTTCTCTGTTTCTCCCTTTTCAGAAAGGCCCTGGGCTTCAAACCCATCCAGCCTGGCCTCCTGTAGTCCGCCCTTGATACTCCTACTTATTCACTTCTCCTCCACAGCGCCCAAGGCCGGGCTGAACCATGAGGCCTGACTCCTTACGGTACCACCCTCCCATGGCCTCCCACGCAGGCCCAGCGTCCTGTTGATAACACAGCAGACGGCTGGCAGGTGAATGGACATCTCGAAGCAGAGGAGCGTGGACCAGGTAAGGGTCTGTCTGCAGTCAAGGTCACCGTACCAGGGGGCAGTTCCCTCTTCCTCCTTGTCCCTCCCTGTGCCCTCATCTCTGTAACTTGGTCTCTGTCTTTGAGTCCCAGCCCCTTTGGTCCGTGTGTCTGCCTTTCTCCCTGGGCCCCAAGCTCAAGTGCTTGTTCCCTGTCTCTCCGTCTTCCTGGGCTTCTGTTCCTCTCTCTCTGGGTCATCCTTTGGCAGGCACGTATATTACCTGGTGCGGTTGCTACCCTGGGTTGAACACAAGGTACATTGTGGGCAATAAGTGAATTCCTTCCTCCGTTCATCTCTTTCTAGAGAGCAAGCTCCGCCCCTCCCTCCTTTAGCAGGTGCCTTTCTCTCTACAATTCTGTCTGTTTCTACATCTCCCGATATTATTCTTGCCTTGATTTCTTTCACCTTCACTAGATCTTTGCCTCTCTCTGTTTCTGTCAACATCTTTGCTTTCTGTCTCTTGGTCTTGGTTCCTCTCAGTCTCTGAGCCTTCAATATTCTCTCCCCTGGCCCTAGCGAGTTTGGCTCAGTGGCTCGAGGGTCGGCCAGTGGACTGAAGGGTCCTGGGTTCGATTCCCGGTCAGGGCACACGCCCAGGTTTCGGGCTTGATCCCCAGTGGGGGGCCTGCAGGAAGCAGCCCATCAATGATTCTCTCTCATTGATGTTTCTATCTCTGTCCCTCTGCCTTCCTCTCTGAAACCAATAAAAACATTTTTTAAAAAAATATTCCCTTCCTGTGCACCCCTGACCTAGTGGTCTCACAGGCACTGTATCTCCCATCTTCCTTCCGTGTCTCTGTCTTGTCACGTAACTGAGTCACTCACTAGGCGGAAGTTTATGTTATGCGCCACTCTGGTTCGGGCCCAAGGTAAATAGTTTGTGACATTTTAAAAAGTTGACATACAGTATTACGTTAGTTCCAGGTGCACATATTACAAAATGACCACCCGACCAGTTACAACCTGTCACCCCTACAGAGTTAATACAATATGTGACTATAGTCCCCATGCTATACAATACATCCCGATGGCTTATTAATAATTTGTGAATTAAAGAGCCTCTCCTCCCTGGTTTTCATTCCAGAAGTGTCAGTCCTAATCTCTCTCTCTCTCTCTCTGTCATTTTCTGGGTTTTCTTTTTTTAAAAAATATATTTTATTGATTTTTTTACAGAGAGGAAGGGAGAGGGATAGAGAGTTAGAAACATCGATGAGAGAGAAACATCGATCAGCTGCCTCCTGCACGCCCCCTACTGGGGATGTGCCCGCAACCAAGGTACCTGCCCTTGACCGGAATTGAACCGGGACCCTTCAGTCCGCAGGCCGATGCTCTATCCGCTGAGCCAAACTGGTTAGGGCTTCTGGGTTTTCTTGAGTCCTAACCTTGCACATTCTTAATTCTACTGAATTTGTCTCTTTGTTTATCTCTCTGCGTCCGCCTGACTCTATCTTTTTTTAAAAAAGTATATTTTTATTGATTTCAGAGAGGAAAGGAGAAGGAGAGATAGCAACATCAGTGATGACAGAGAATCATTGATCAGCTGCCTCCTGCAGGCCCCCTACTGGGGACTGAGCCCCACAACCCGGGCATGTACCCTTGGCCGGTATCGAACCCGGGACCCTGCAGCCCGCAGGCCGGCGCTCTATCCACGGGGCCACACCGGCCAGGACTGACTATCTTAAGAAGAGACAACACTCTCTCTCCAAGTCCGCCATGGCCTCGCACATGCTTCTCTGGGTCTCTTACTAATGCCCTTTGCGTACCTCTGGGTCTTTGTTGCCCGTCCCTCTATCTGCCTCTAAAGACCTCCCTCCAGGCCCCTCCTCTCTCATAAATCCCATGGATGGACCGGCCCATGTGCCCTCAACAAACATGGCGCCTGGTCCCTGGCGGTGGAGTCGTGACAGCGGCGGGGTGCGCCAGTGCCCTCAACTACAATGGCAGCGGGTCTCGCGAGTGCTCCGCCTCTCATCGCTGGGCCCGCCCCCCACGTCCCCTCATTGGTGCATCTCAGGCTAGCCGCACGGCCATTGGCTGAGCGGAGCCACACTCCCAGTCCCCCCACACACCCCAGGGTCAGATGGGGGCGGTGGGTGCTGACTGGAGGGGCAGCTTGGAGGAGGACCAGGCTTGGGAGGAGGCTGCGGGGGTCCGTGCAGGGCCCCGAGTCTGGGGGGCCGCGGGACCAAGAGGAACGGAGAGACGCAGGCCCGGGACTGGGGTACCAGGGCTGTGGGATGGAGATGGACAAGCAGAACCAGGGCTGAAGGATCCAGGAATGGAAATCCAGGTCTGGGACCGGGTGGTGGAAATCGGGGAGGGGCATGGGGGAGAGGAGACCCCCCCGGACACGGGGAACCGGAGACAAAGACTCAGGCTTATGGATTGGGAGACCTATGGATAGAGACCCAGGCCCGGGTCTGGGGTACCGGGGGGTGGGGAGAATGGAAACCAGGCCAGAGACCTGCGGAGTAGAGATAGGGGACTCGGACCCAGGACTGGGGGAGATCTAGGGCTCTGCCTGCACCTGAATTGGGTTGGGGTGAGGGAGCCTGAGGGAGCTGCCAGGGCAGGGGGCAGAGGTGACTCCCTAGGGTGAGGCCACAGATGGGGTGTGTCTGGGGCAGGACTGGAAGGTGGCTGGGTGGGCGGGGCAGAGGGGAACAAAGGTGAGTAAGGAGGCGGAAACGGCAGAAGCCTGGCAGAGGGCAGGGGGAGAGCCTCTAGGGAGGGGACCTCAGGCCTGGCTCCGGGTCCCTCCCTGCAGAACAGGCCGCCAGATGCCCAGGTCAGTGCTCAGGGCCCAGCTCTGAAACCCTGTCCCTTGCAGGTGCCTGCATGTGGCTCCTCTGGCTCTCAGACTCCTTAGTCCCTCTGCTGCACATCCCTTTCTCATTCTTTGCTGGTGTCTGCATCTTCTACCTCCTGCCTCTGTCTTCTCTTTTCTCCCCCTTGTCTTTTCGACCCTACGCTCTCATGTCTTGCATCAGCCTGGTTTCATTTCATTAAGCTGTCTGTCTCCTCTCAGCATTTCTCTGGCTCTCGGATCTCATCCCTCTTTTCCTTCATGTCCAGGTTACTTTCTCCATCTGGAGGTGACTGGTCTGTGGGTTTTGTTTTTCTCTGCCTCTGCATGTCCCTTTTTGCCTGATTTCCCCCAAAGCCCTTATCATCCAACACACTGTCTTTCTTTATCTTGTTTTTCTGTTTTCTGATTAAAACATAAACTTTATGAAGGCAGGGGGATTTGTCCATTTTGCTCCCTGCTGTGTTTGCTAGGCCTGGCACTGTGATTGGCACCTGGAGGGTACTGAATAATTATTTAGGGGATGAATGAATGAATGTTTGCATGCCGGGGTGTGGACCCTCCAGGATGCTGGCTTTCCTGTCCAACAGATACCTTCCCTGCTGCCACGGGGTCTCCCCACACTTGTCTGGGCCTGTCTGTCTGTGGTGCACCTGTGATTGTTCATCGTCTCTCCCTGTCCGCAGGCCCTGCCCATTTCCCTCCACCTGACGTGGGGGTCCTGGATTCTGACTCTTGTCCTTCTTTCCCGCAGACGCCAGACCAGGAGCTGAGCTGGAGCTGGGGCCACAGGCTTAGGACTGTCCAGGACAGGGCCGGAGCCATGGCCCCGCCACCGCTGTCACCCCTGGCCACCAGCACTCCACTCCTGCATGGCGAGTTTGGCTCCTACCCAGCCCGAGGCACACGCTTCGCCCTCACTCTCACACCACAGGCTCTGCACATCCAGCGGCTGCCCCCAAAGCCCGAAGCCAGGCCCCGGGGCGGCTTGGTCCTGCTGGCCGAGGTCTCGGGCTGTTGCACCCTGCGCAGCCGCAGCCCCTCTGACCCGGCGGCCTACCTCTGCATCTACACTTATCCTCGGGGCCGGCGTGGGGGCCGGCGCAGAGCCACACGTACCTTTGGGGCTGACGCGGCGGCCACCTATGAGGAGAACCGGGCCGAGGTCCAGCGCTGGGCCACTGTCCTCACGTGTCTGCTCCGTGGACTGCAGCTGCCTGGGAACGGGGGTGAGGTCCCGGGCAAGCTCGGAGTCTCTGCGCATCTCCCTCTGCGGGCATCTCTACTTTTCTGTGTGTCTGTGGAATGTCTGTGAGTCTGTAATGGAAGTGCTGCCGGACAGGCATAGGCGACAGGAGGAAAAGCACAGGCCGAGGGAAGTTATTTGTGTCTGCTGCTCTCTCGCTAGGTTTTGTCTCTTCCTTCCCCTTCCCTGGGTCCCGACCATGGGTGAGTCAGAGGCCGCCGGGCCGCTGAGAGCAGCAGACTGAGACGTGATCAGTCACCACCCAGGGCGCCCAGAGGTGGCAGCTAGAGCATTAGCCGAGGGGGGCCCAGAGGAGGCTTTCAGGCGGAGGACCCCCACCCGGGGGGCCTCAGTTGGCACAGGAAGGTCAAGGTTCAAGGGTCACCATCCGGTGGGACTTGGTCCTCCAGGGTCCTGCTGGCTGCCTGGGGGACGGTCCTAAGGGGTAGTGACAGTAATGGAGCCTCGCAGAGTGGAGCAACGTGATCTGGGATCTGGGTGTTGTTGGTGAGGAACGGAGCTCTCCTTCCTCCCACACGTGGGTCCAAAGGGCACTGGGATTAGACACCCAAGCCCTGTCTTTGTCTCAGAAGGGGGTGGCCTGGGCACGTGAAGCCTGGGAGGCAAAAAAAAAACGAGGCTCCGGTGCCAGCCCTCCAGCCGTCCACTGGGGGCTGTTTGCAGTTGCCGTTTCCGAGGTCAGGGGCCTGGGTCTCTGGCCTCTACCGACTCCTTCCCCTCTCTCTGCAGAAATCACCTCCCATCTCCTGCCAAGGCCACCCCGATTGCTTCTATTGGTCAATCCCTTTGGTGGGAGGGGCCTGGCCTGGCAGTTGTGTAAGAACCACGTGCTGCCCATGATCTCCGAAGCTGGGCTGTCCTTCAACCTCATCCAGACAGGTAAGGGTGGTGCCAGGACGGAAGGTGAGGGCGTGGGGCTGAACTCCCGAGTCCTGGGGGGGGGTGGGAGAGCCTGCCTCACCTCCTGGTTTCCCACATCAGAACGACAGAACCATGCTCGGGAGCTGGTCCAGGGACTGAGCCTGAGCGAGTGGGATGGCATCGTCACGGTGTCGGGAGATGGGCTGCTGTATGAGGTAGGGCAGGAGGCCTGGGCCCCGAGTCCTGGGGGGCGGGGGGGGGGGGACCGTGGAGGCCAGGAACAGTACCCAGGTGTCTGGTTTCCGGCCCTCCAGGTGCTGAATGGACTCCTCGATCGCCCCGACTGGGAAGAAGCTATGAAGACGCCCGTGGGCATCCTCCCCTGTGGCTCCGGCAACGCACTGGCGGGAGCCGTGAACCAGCACGGGGGGTAGGTGGGCTTTCCCTGCCTCCGGTGAGCCTGGGGGTACCCTGAAGGAGGGCTAACTGGGGCCGGGCACATCTTCCCCTCCCGCTGCCAGTGCACTGTCAGGTTCATCAGCCTGGCACGTTTGCGGGTCTTGTTCCCAGTATCCCTAGAGCCTAGAACTGTGCCTGGGTCACAGGTGACACTTAGTGAGTGCTTGTGGGATGGATGGAGAGGGAACCTGGCCCAGTAAGAAGAGTCCATCTGGAGGTGGCCAGATGCTGTGGGTGGGCCTGGGGACAGGGCCGGCCGGGCCCCCTTGCTGTCTGCCTGTCTCCTCCCCGCTCTGCACTCGGTCTCTCCCCCCACCCTGTTACTCCTTCTCACTGTCAATTCGTCTCTGGCTCTGAAGGTTTGAGCAGGCCCTGGGCATTGACCTGCTGCTCAATTGCTCTCTGCTGCTCTGCCGGGGTGGCTGCCGCCCGCTGGACCTCCTCTCTGTGACCCTGGCCTCAGGCTCCCGCTGTTTCTCCTTCCTGTCTGTGGCCTGGGGCTTCGTGTCAGACGTGGACATCCAGAGTGAGCGCTTCAGGGCCTTGGGCAGTGCCCGCTTCACACTGGGCACGGTGCTGGGCCTTGCCACGCTGCACACCTACCGTGGACGCATCTCCTACCTACCTGCCACCGTGGAGCCTGCCTCACCCGCCCCCGCCCATGGCCTGCCGCGTGCCAAATCAGAGCTGACCCTGGCCCCCGTCCCAGCTCGAACCGTGGCCCACTCACCCCTTCATCGCTCTGTGTCTGACCTGCCCCTGTCACTGCCTCAGCCTGCCCTGACCTCCCCTGACTCACCGGAACCACTTCCCGTCCTGTCACTCAATGGTGGAGGCCCCGAGCTGGCCAGGGACTGGGGCGGGGCTGGGGATCCTCCACTGTCCCCAGACCCACTGCTGCCCTCGCCCCCTGGCTCCCCCAGATCAGCTCTACTCTCACCCATCACAGAGGGGGCACCCGAAATGCCAGCATCCTCTGAGCTACTGCCTCCCACCCCTGATGGTGACCCGGTAGCCATCTCTACTGGAGGCCCACCAGACCATCTGCTTCCACCTCTGGGCACCCCACTACCCCCAGGTTGGGTAACGCTGGAGGGGGACTTTGTGCTCATGCTGGCCATCTCCCCCAGCCACCTGGGGGCTGACCTCTTGGCCGTCCCCAACGCGCGCTTTGATGACGGCCTGGTGCACCTGTGCTGGGTGCGCGGCGGCATCTCGCGAGCTGCGCTGCTGCGCCTTTTCCTGGCCATGGAGCGCGGGAGCCACTTCAGCCTGGGCTGCCCGCAGCTGGGCTATGCCGCAGCTCGTGCCTTTCGCCTCGAGCCGCTCACTCCTCGCGGGGTGCTCACGGTGGACGGGGAGCAGGTGGAGTACGGGCCTCTGCAGGCTCAGGTGCATCCGGGCCTAGGTACGCTACTCACTGGGCCTCCAGGCCGCCCTGGGCGAGAGCCCTGAACCTCGAAACTTGGAGCCTGCTACGGGCGGGGCCTACATTCCAAGGGGGCGGGGCCTTCGCTCGGGGCGGGGCCTGGCTGCTAGTTAGGTCGGAGGCCCCCACGTGCAGAGGAGTCCCTGTCTCAGGACTGTGCCCGCCTCCCGGGGACCAGTGGTGATGCTAGACGGTGGCCCGAATGCCAAGGGGTGAGGGCCATTAGGGTCGCAGGGAAGTGGGCCCGCCCGGGAGGGTAGTGCCTGGCCAATGAGGGCGCGGCTCAGTCCAGACCCTCGCTTCCAGCTGTTGGAAGACCGGGTCGGTTGGGGGCGGAGCCTCTCGTACCGCGTCCGGGCTGGCCCGTCAGGGCCCGGTCTCGCCCTGTCCACTCCGGTGCCTCCTTTGAACTGGCCAGGAGGGGCAGGTTCCCCTGGGCCAACGCTCACATTTGCACTAAGGTTCCGCCCCGTCCGCGCGGGCGGGAAGTTCATTTCTCATTTTCTGTCTCCTGTGCATCTCCAGACCCCAATCTTCAAAGCAATTGAAAAGGTCTATGCAATAAAGGCACTCGCTACATTCCTCTTAGACCCTCGCCCCTGCCTCCTTCCGGCAGCCCCGTGGGAGGGGTCAGAGTCGGCACTTGCAGCAGCTCCTGCCTTTCACGGCCCCGGAGCCCAGACGAACCCACAGACCCGCGGCCAGTGTGACCCCCTGGCCTGGCCCCGGGGCCAGGGAGCTGCCTCCTCCCCACGACAGCTGGCTCTGGGGTTATCAAGATTTATTCAGGATAGTGTTAACGGAGGCGGTGGGAGGGTGGGGTCCCCGACGTGCCGGAGGCACACACAGAGGACCCTCCCCGCCCCCGCGAGGGAGGGGGGGAGGCTCGCTTTTTCTTAAAAATATAAATGTATTTATCTGCATCATCACGTCCCTGGGGCACCCAGCTGGCCGGCCCGTGGACCACAGGATGGGGAGGAGAGGGGGTGTCAGGGCGCAAGTCTGAGTGAGGCGGCGGAGAGTTCCGCCGGGTCGGGGTGGGGCTTGGCCTCAGAGGGCTCCGTGCTGGGCCTGGTAGCGGGACAGCACGGCGCGGTAGTGGGACAGCTCCTGGCGCACGGCCACCACCTCCTGCCTCAGCAGGGCGTTCTCCTTCTCCAGGAAGGCCGCCCGCACCGATATCTGGTTCTCCTTAAGCCGCCGGGCGTCGCGGGACCGCTTGGCTGCCTCGTTATTCTTGTACCGCCGACTCCAATACTTCTCGTCCTGGGGGTGCAGAGGTGGAAAAGCACTGAGGTCCAGAGGGGCCCCCGGCCACAGCGGAAGAAGAAGGGAGGCGCAGCTTTGCTTGTTCCTTCAGGACCTGAGGGAACCTAAAGGAACTTCACGGCTGCTGCTTGCCCGGCAGTGGGATCTCAAGGACACCGGGTCTCCCCTGAGACGGGAATCCAAGGGTCTGCCCATCTCGGGCCCTGGTTGCTAAGGAGAGCGGGACCCTAGCAAAGGCTAGGGCATGAGAAGGCCTCCCACCCCCAACAACTGGGCCTCAAGTCTCCAGTGTGCAAAGCAGACGCCACCCTCCTCACTTGACAAAGGGCTAACAGTTAGCTCCTGGTTGCTAAGGATGCTTGTTCCCTAGCAACGGGGCTTTCAGGGTGTGAGATCCCGGTGAAAAGCACTGCCCTACACATCACCTTTCCAGATCCCGGTTGCTAAGGAAAGTCCAGCCGACCCAGTGCAGGGATTTGATAAAGTCCTCCCGGGTGCTGGTCCCTTTGGCCCTGGTTGCCAAGGCAACTTCATCCCTCATCCAACAAAAGTCAAGTCTAAGTGGTCCCAAAGACTGCAGCTGGTCTCTGAACTGGCCTTGAATAGAAATAAGCCAGGGAGTTGCCTTCCCCCCTCCCCCACCCAGCAGGTCCCAGTTGTGCCTTAGTGAAGGAGCTATGCTGAGCCCTCCCCACAAGACTATGCCCAGGGGTCTTCAGTCCTAGAATTGGGTTGCAAAGGCGAGCCCCTCCTCACTGCCAAGGAGCACCCAGAGTTCTGAAACATGCCCCCTGACCCCCCTTTAATTAAAGCCGAGTTCCTGCTTGCTAGGGCAAATCCAGTCCCTAGCAACAGGGCCCCGTGGCAGGAGAAACACTGCTCTAGATGGGGCTTGTGGGCCCGTCCTAGCTGCTTCGAACAGTGGTGTCTTACATGAAGGCAGGGCCAAGTCTTGTGGGAGAAGCCCAGGCACCTCCTGTTGGGGGAGACCCCAGAATCGCAAGAGACAGAATGCTAGAAAGATGAGTCACTGCCCAGAGCACCCAAATCGGAATGTGGTCCTCGGCTGACAATCAGAACCAGAGGCCTCTCGCCAATGAGGCAGCTCAGACCCAGGAAATGAGGCCTAGAGGGCTGACAAAGTCTGCATCCTAGGCAGATGCAATCACACCAAAAGGATGCCTCAAATCAGAGATCAAGAGACAAGCCCTCGCCTGGCTGGCTGATAACCCATCGCTGAAAAATGCTGTCCTCAGCAACTGAGCCCAGCAGCCTGCAGCCTGCCTGTCCCACCGAAAGGTCTGGGTCCAGCTGACAGGAGAAGCTCCAAATCTGTACAACTGGGTCCAGCAGGGCTGGCTATGTCCGTGTCCCATAATGACACCATCTTCATAAATCTCAAGCCCAACACTTTGCCCCCTTGCATCCCATGGCCAAGGAGGACTGGCCCTGGGCTGCAGGAGAACCTGAGAGTTAATCCTGCGTGTGAGGGACCCTGGCGGTGGGGGCTGTGCTGGCCGAGCCCGTGTCCTACATCCGGCAGTGCTCACCTTCTGCTCCTCTGGCACCTGGATCTTCCTCGCCTTCTTCATGATGGGCTGGGGCTTAAGTTCCTCCTCTGAGAATCGATGTCTCCGAGGGTCAAAGGTCTCGTGGCCGGGAATGCTTGACAGGGCTAAGTCAGCAGGGTCAGGTTCAAAGGTCATCAGCACCTCCACGGTATCTGGGTCCACAGGGCTGGGTGTGTCCCGAGAGGTCAGGCCTTTGGGAAATAAAATGTATCGCCTGAGTGTGTAGTGATTTTGGGAAGGAGGCTCCCAGACGCTACCCTCTACGCAGGTATCATATCCACCACAAGGAAGGCTACCATAGCTTGCCAGGGATCAACCCTAATATAAAATAAGAAGGTTCCCTAAGCCATAAGGAGGCTTAGAAATAATCAAACCAACTCCACCTTTACAAACAGGGAAACTGAGGCCCAATCGTTACTTAACTTGCCCTAAGTTATACTGGAGCCTGGGCTATTGCTGCTAAAACCTCAGGCCTTCAGAGTCCGTGTTAGTCTCTTCCCCATCGGCCAGCCTGAATCCTTCCCGAATCCCTGGCCAATGCCTAGACCTGTCCAGGAAAAATGGAATCCAAGGCACTTAAAAGACCTCAAGAGCCTCTCAAAGAACAATCAGCTCTCAGGCGTCAGGGAAGGAGAAAGGGCTCTGAGATCCCAGGAGGTTGGTTCAAGGGGGAGCAGGTGGCCTGCGCCTTTAAGAGCGAGCGAGCAGGGTCAGCCGAGGACACCGGTTCAGGGCCGAGTCACGTGCGGGCGCCTGCTTCCTCCGCACCCCGCCAGCCGCCGGGGCTCCCTCACGTTCCCCGAGCTCCGCCCCCTCGCGCGTGACCGCGCGTGCGCGGAGCAGGGAGGAGGTTAGGAGAGGACTCACGTGGCGCGGGAGTGTGCGGCTGGCAGGGGGCGGGCCCTGGCTCTGCCCGGAGGTTGGACCCGTGGCAGGTGTGTCCAGGATTCCCCGACCGACCGGCTGCCCGACCCTGGAGACCCCAAGATGCCAGAGGGAGCACCCCTTTCCTCTCGCTCCTTCGGGTCTCTCGGCTCGAACTTCTCAACCTCCGAGGATCCAGTCCCCCCTGCTCTCTGGGGAACACGGGAAAACCGGCCCCCTCGACCTTCTCCCCTGCGCCCTAATCCCCTCGCCACTGGGGCGCACACAATTCTGCAATCCTGCCCCCCCCCCTTTTCCAGGAATATGGGAAGCTCGGCTCTCGCCTCCATGGCGAATGAAGTTCCTTGGCCTTCTCCCCTCTGGAGTGCAGGACCCGGGGCCCTATGCCCTTTCCAATGGGGGGGGACCCCGAAACCAGGACTGACAGTCCCTTATGTGTAGGGAAACGAACTCTGTGCCCAGCCGGCGCCTTCTCCCCAGTAGAGGGTCTAGGTAGGAGTTAGGTCCTATCCCATGAGTTCCACCCATTCCGGGCCCGGAATATGGGGGTACAGTCCACTTCTCACTAAATAACTCCGGTGTTGTGGGCTCCCCAGTCCCGGCTCCACCTCTCCCCGCGTCCCACAGAGAAATCCACACTATCGCCCCACTGGGCAGACTTCCTGGAATTTGGGGTCCCAAGTCCCTCCTCTCTTATGGGTCCCGGAGACCCAGCCCTTGACCCCGTAGGGGACACAAAATCCGACTCATCTCCCCGCATCTCTCAACTAGGGGGCCCCGAACCCAGGAGTGCGGCCCGGGTCCCACCGACCCGCGCCGGGTGCCCACAGCCCCGCCCCCTGCCGACAAGCCCCGCCCCTGCCGGCGACGCCCCGCCCACCCAGGCCCCGCCCCCTCCGCTGCACCTGCGCGGTGGCCGCCGGCGGCCCCGAGGGCGGCCCGGGCGGGGGCGTGCCCCGGCGAGGAGCGAGGGGAAGCCGAGCCGCAGGAGCCGGGTCCGGGCGAGGGTGCGGGCGTGCGCACGGGCGAGGGTGCCGGCGACGGGCCGCCGTGGGGCGGCGGGCTGGGGGGGAGCCCGTGCTCCAGCAGGAAGGCGTCCAGGTCCACGTACTCCACGTCGCCGAACGGCAGCGTCCGCTCCCACAGCAGCGGCGCCAACAGACTCGGGCCCGGAGCGGCCGCTGGGCGCCCCCGGGGGGACCCGCCGCCCGCCGCCGCGGGGGCATCCGCCGGGCCCGCCGTCTCCAGGCCCGGCCCGGGAACTGTGGCTACGGGCAGAGCCGCCTTGCGCTCCTTTTCCTTCAGGAGACCTGGGGGCCAGGAAGACAGGGCAGGGTCGGGGGGAAGAGGAAGATAGGGATGCAGAAGAGACCCCGCGTCAGAGACAAACACGACCGAGATCCAGAGAAAGGGGGGACAGACGGGGTTGCAGAGAGACCGGAGAGGGAGGGCACGGACCCAGAAAGAGGCGGGGACAGAGACCCAGAGAGGGACAGAGACCCACAGGGAAAGGTCAGGGACGGGGGCCGCAGGTACACAGGGGGGGGGGGGGGGACAGAGATCGAGAGAGGGATAGAAACTCAGAAAGAGGGGGGACAGGGACCCAGAGATGCAGAGAGAGATGGGGACAGAGACCCGGTAAGGGGCAGACATAGAAGAGTGACGGAAGTTCCGACAGAGGTAGGGGAGGGTTGGGCAGGTGAGAGAAGAAAGACAGCTCTGTGATTCCTCTGTAACCTACCCGCCCCCCCGCCCTGTACCCCCTCTCCCTACCCCCACACTCCGCAAGGGACAGGAAGGGGCTCTATTCCTGGGGCACATTCCTCATCCCTAGGCTCCATGTGACCCCGGGAGGCCCCGCCCAAGCCCGTGTCACTACCGTGTGAGCATCAGACACACCCCCTCTCTCCTCCCTGGACCTCAGGGGTCCAGACTCTCGGAACCAAAAGGAAGAAGGGATTAGGGCCTAGATTCCTGGGCCCTCCGGGAGGAGGACACTAGGGGTGGGGGTTGCGGGGGAGGCCTAGACTCCTGGGTCCTCGCGGTAGACAGGCTTGGGAGCCGGTACTTTTGGGTCGCGGATCCTGAAAGATCCGAGGACCTAAACACCTTAAGTGAAATGGGTAAAGGTTGGGAGGATGGATTCCCCGCACGGAGAAGGTAGCTGTGGACCCCGCCCCCCCCACCTCCCCCCCCCCCGTCCCCCAGCACCTGAGTCCCTAAGGGAGTAGGGTGTCTGAGTTGGGCGAGGTGGGGGCTAGAACTCACAGCTGGCTGGTTCTTTGGGCTTGCTGGTCCCTTGCAGAAGGCTCCGCAGCCCAAGCAGCGCTCCCCCGCCCGGGGGGGCCCCGGCCGGGCCGCCCAGCAGCAGGGGGGCCGGGGTCCTGTCGCTCACGGGCCGCGCCATCGCCGGGCACCTGCCCGCAGGCTTACGGGCTCATGGAGAGGTGAAGAGCTGGCCTGCCGTCAGCGGTACAGTCCTTTGGTTCGGGCGAGTGTCTTGCCCAGGGGCGGGCGAGCGTAGCTTGCAAGATTCCAGTATCCAGAACAGTGCAAATCCTAGGAGCGACGGGGATTTGCAGTCCTCGCTGCAGAAACGTGCAACTCTAGAGGGTCCCGGGAGACCATGCAGTCTGGGTGAGGGGAGGATCAAATCCGACGGCCAGCTCTTTGCAACGGAGGGCTGAAGGGGACTCAAGGCGCTCCTTCTACAAGGTGGGCGAGCCTGGCTCTTGCAAAATCTGCAGCTCTCTCAACGGAAGGCGCTTTGCAATCTGCACCAAGAGGTGAGCGCAGAGGGGCGGGGGAGGGGGCAGGAGGAGGCGGCAGCCTTGAGGCGTGGCCAAAGCAAACTTCTTTCGCGGAAAAAAAAAAAAAAAAAAAATGCCAAACCAAAACACCCGACGCCACAGCGAGCACCCCTCCTCTCGGCCCCCGCCCGCGCCGGCTCAGCCCCGCCCGTCTCTGGGGCCATGCACCCCAGCCGCGTGCCTCCCTCGGGCTGAAAGCGCGGGCCAATCGCGTCCCTACCCCTCGGCACGCTCAGCCAATGGGAGCCGTGGCTCCGCCAAGGCCCGGGATACGGGAGGGGCCCGGGGCGTGAAGTTGCCCCGCCTTTTCGTGGGAGGCGGGACCCTGACCTACATTTGGCCAATGGGAGACGGCGCTGGGGGCGGGACCGTGACCCAGTTCGAGCCAATGAGGCAGGCGGGAGGAGGAAGCACATGGCTCTGCGCGTGCTGCCTGACCCGCGGAGTGGGTAAGGGGTGGGGGCAGGTGGGAGAGGCGCCGCTTAATGGAGCCGCGTATCCAAACGATTGTTTTGGGAGTTAGGAAGTCAAAGACCCCAATAGCGGGGTTCAGGAAGACGGGAGATGGGTTTCTAGAAGAAGGGGGCTATTCTCCAATCCCCGGCCGCGCCTCGAATCAGACCACTGAGAAACAGGAAGTATTCTGTCCCTTTAATAGCTTTGTTTTGGGGGTGACTCCCCTCCCTTCTTGGGTAGGGTTGGGGAGGGCAGGCGCAATCCTCGGTGGGGAGCCTCAGCGACCGTGGGGGGCACCATCCACTGCAAGACAGACGATACCGATGGAGGACGTTAGTTGCGGACACAGTCGCCTGGGCTGTGCAGGGGGCGGGGCCGGGGCCGGTCGGGCTCTACCACCGGGAGGCTGGGAAGCGGGGACCGGAATGTACCAGGTGGAGAAGCTGGTAGACATGGCCCGGCAGTCGGCGGAGCCGCAGCGAGGCGGCAGGAGGGTGGCATGGGGACGCTCAGTGTCAGCATCATGCTGAACTACCAGAAGGTATTCCTGAAGGGGGGGCGGGGGGGAGCCCCTGGACTGTACCACGTTGAGAAGCCAGAGAGGTGGCCGTTTAGATCTCAGGGCTGGAGGGAGCGGAGGAAGTCGGAAGGGAAGGGGATTGAACCATATTGATTCTCAGGAAAGGGCGGGGGGAGCGGCTGTCAGATTATGGAACAGCATAGGGTTTACACCACGTGGGAACCGGAAATGGATCCGGATTCCACCGCTTTGGAAGAGGAACCCACAGACCCATAGGTAACCGTACCACAAAGAAGCCAGGGGTGTCGGGTTATATACCAAGTTGCACGTTACAAGCAGTGGAGAGGAAAGACAAATCATGGACCAGCAATGGTCTATGGTAGGGAGGTGGACTGTAGCACGTGGACACATAGGGAGGAGGGAGTAAGAGCGAGCGAGAACTCAGGAGGCTGGACCATACGGAAGCAGCAAAGGAGGGTAGGACTTTATCATATTGACACACCGTAGGGAGACACATAGGCGGGTTAGACCAAGACGTGGTGGTGGTGGTGGTGGGGGTGCAGATTGGTCCATACCATGCAGGCGGTAGTTGGGGCCTCGGCAGCGCCTCTCGGGGTGCCGGGGGTCCCTGTTGCCCCTCAAGGCCCTATGGGCCAAGGGCTGCAGGGGCCGGCCGTTACCGCTGAGGCTCTGGAAGATCTGGGATGGAGGATTCTGGCTCAGGAGTCTCAGGGAGTGCATCTGCCAAGAGAGGGGAGAGGAGTAGGAAACAGGGAGTGAATCTACGGGGGGGGGGGTCCTGGTGACGTCACAGGGAAAGCCCCGCCCCTGGGAGCCGATTGATCGGAGGGGCCTTGCTCAGCTCCACCCCAGCCCCAAGTGTCATCTGACCCTCTGACCCCCTGGAGTTTCCAGTCAACCTCGGGAAGGAGGGTGGCTAGAGGGTCACCTGGAGGGACGTGATATTCAAGACCCGGTCAATGAGGATCCAGGTGACAGTCTCGGAGCAGGGTGGGGTGCTGAGAGAGCCCTGATAGGTGATGAAGCCGAAGGATTCCGGGAACAGGAGCTCCAGGCTCAGGTCTTGGAGAAAGTAGGCATCATCTGCGGGCATATTGTGCTGGAGTGAGGAAGGGTTCCCCAGCCCTGGCTGGTTTGGCTCAGTGGATAGAGCGCCGGCCTGCGGACTGAGGGGTCCCGGGTTCGATTCTGGTCGGGGCCACATGCCTGGGTTGCAAGCTGGATCCCCAGAGAGAGGGTGGGGGAGGCAGCTGATCGATGATTCTCTCTCATCATTGATGTTTCTATCTCTCTCTCCCTTTCCCTTCCCCTCTGAAATCAATAAAAATATTTTTTTTTAAAAAGGGTTCCCCACTTGAGCTCCCCCTCATGTGCACACCCCCACTAAAGCACCACGGACTTACTCTTGTAGGAGATTCGGGTGATGGTATCACGGTTAAGGAGGCGGCTGAGGAATGGGTTTGAGCTGCCAGCCACCTGTGTGAGGGTACGTGCGGTGAGGAGGTAGGAACCCAGAAGTCCAAGCCCTCCAGCCCTTCCTCCCCCAATACCCAGGAGTCTGGGCCTCTCAGCCTCCCTCTTCCTCAGACCCCAGATTCCAGGTGTCCAGCCCCTTCCTCCCTCTCTCCCTCCCTCCCTCCGAATCTTGCCTGGACTCACATTGACAAAGAGGCTGAGAATGGCCAAGCCATTGGGGCCCCGGGAGGCAGCACTGAGGTTCCCATAAAGTTCTTGGTTGAAGTGGATGAGCTGCACCTGGGAGGGCAACACAGGGAGTGGGCTTCCCCAGCAGAAGGAGGAGAGAATGGGTGCAGCTCTGGGCCTTTGGGGGGTCCCAAGTCAGGTTAAGGATTAGTGCAGGGGGGCAGTTCTATAGGGAGGATGTGGTGAGGCAAGAAGAGGGTGAGGGTGACTCAGGGCAAGGATCAAGGGTCAGAGGTCGGTGGCCGGCACCTCAGCAGAGAAGCCCTGGTGGTTGATCTGGTGTTCAGAGCCTGCTCCATCACGTGCTCCAAATAGCAGCCGCAGTTCACTGAGTCGGTGGCTATAAAGGAGGGGACCCCCAGACACATTGACCACGGGCCGGGGTGCAGGCAGGAAGGACACGTGGCGACCGGTGTTGTACAGGGTTCCCCGGAGCTGTGGGAGAGACGGAAGACGACATGGGACACAGAGAGATCTCTTTTCCCCCATTTCCGCTCCTACATTTCCTGCTTCCAACAATCACTTAATCATTCAGCATAGTTTGAGCACCTACGACTTTACAGGCTGTGTGCTGGTCCATGGTAGGTGCTCAGTGTTGGTGAATTTGCTTAATTAAATATTTATTGAGTCGCTACTGTGTGCCATGGATGCCAGGAAGAGAACGATGAACAAGTAGACAAAAACTCCCGGGGCCTCGTGGAGCTTATGTTCTGATTGGGCAGAGACAGACAACAAATACTGATTTCACATGAGTAACTGCTTAATTAATTACATCCTGTTCTCGTGCTGGGAAAGTATAATGGGAAATCTGGCCTAGATTGGCGTGGGGTGGGGGGGGGGCGGTGTCTGCTAAGGCTTCCATGAGGAGGTGATATTTGAATGGAGACCTGAAAAGTAAGTAGGGGTTCATTGCAAAGAGCAGGGAGAAGGGCGTTCCAGGAAGAGGGAACAGCAAGTGCAAAGACCCCGAGGTGGATTATTTTAGTGACAGCGAAGAGGCCGGTGGGACTAGAGCCATGAGCAAAGGAGAGAATGGTGATGAGAGCTAGATGCGGCATTTTGTATTTTTATTTAAACTATTGAAATATATACACACACACACACACACACACACACACACTTGGCACAGCGCCAGGCAAGTGATTGCGCTATTATTACTTATGCTGATAGAAGGATTTTGAACAGGGAAGGTATGATCTGGTTTGTGTTTTTAAACATCTCTCTAGCTGTGGGGTGGAGAATGGATTGCAGGAGGCGGAGAGGTAGGCCAGCAAGGAGGCCAGGGCACCAGTCCAGCTGCAAGACATTGGTGGGGGCAGTGGAGGCGACAAGAAGTGAAGAGCTTTGAATGCTATCCAGCAGGGAGACTGAAAGGATACAGCGGAAATGGGAATGAGGGAGAGAACAGGATGGGAAATGGCTCCGAGGCTTTTAGCTGGGGCAGGTGAGCAAAGGACAGTGCTGGCCTTTATAAGAAATGGTGTTGCAAAGTGGGCAAGAAGCAAGCATAGATTGCTGGGACAAGGCTGCCTGGGTCTGAATCCCAGCGCTGGCACTCTAGCTGTGTGACCTCGGGCAAATAACTTAACCTCTCTGTGCCTCAGTGTCTGCATCCGTAAAATAAGGATAACAGCACCTATATCATGGGGTTGCTGTGAGGATTAGAGGGTTTAACAGGCTTTTAAGACAATGCCTGGCACGGGAAACCTGTTTTACCGTTGCTCCTATAGAGATGGGGAGGCTAGTGAGCCCTGTGTGGGGAGAAGAGAACATGTGATCCATTTTAGGGTGGAAGGGGCCTCTCCGCCCAGCGTGCACCCCTTCTTCCACAAGGCCGGCCTCCCACCTCAGTGTCCCACCCCCGCCTCTGCGCACACCCACCGCAGTGGATTTGGCAGCCCCTCCCACCGGGCCCCTTACCTTCTCTCCCCCGGTGCTGAGCCTCAGTGGGGGCAGGAAGGGGTCATAAAGAACCCTCTTCAGCTCCACATCCACGGGGCTCTGCCGCTTCCCCACTGCACACAGACTCCAGGCTGCGTTCACCAGGCCCCAGAAGGGAGGCCCTGGGGGCAGGGGCAGAGGCAGGGCAGGGAGGAAAGGGAGTCAGAAATGGGGAGTGGATCCCAATGTTGGCATCTGCTGAGAAGGCCGTGGTCTGGGCTCCTGAATCCCAGGAGAGGAAGGCCTAGGAATCTGCACTCCTGGGTCTGAGGGAGGAGCTGGGATCCAGAATCCTGGGTCCTAGAAGAATCCTAGAGGAGTTTCTTAAGACCCTCTAAACAGTGGTTCTCAACCTTCCTAATGCCGCGACCCTTTGATACAGTTCCTCATGTTGTGGTGACCCCCAATTTCATTGTTACAAATTGAACATAATTAAAGCATAGTGATTAATCACAAAAACAATGTGTCATTATGTATGTGTTGGTCTTAGGCGACCCCTGTGAAAGGGTCATTCGACCCCCAAAGGGGTCTCGACCCACAGGTTGAGAACCGCTGCTCTAACACCTCCAATCCTCTCCTTGATCAAACCTATCTTAAATGAAGTCATTGGGAGAAGGAACTACAACTCCCAGCAGGCTCTAGGGCTGCCAGCCTATTCGTCCAATGCCGGACTGCCCCTGTGCCTATGGGAGTTGTAGTTCTTTCAGTCTCCCCTGCAGCACAGCTGGGTAATAATGTACCGGGGAGAGGAGTTGCAAGAGAGGGCTGGACCCGGCAGGGGAGGGGGCCCACTGAACCTCTGATTGCCAGCGGGAGCCAGGACCTGCCTGCCTCTTTCCCTGCAAACACACACACAACACACACACACACTCTTCCACCCCCACACGCTCTCCTTCCACTCACTCCCACTCACTACTTGAAATGCGCATGTATAATGTCCCATGGTGAGCCACTGGGGTTCAGAGGCTGGGCTGGACTCCTGGGGGAGGCAGGGAGGGGCTGGGACTCCCAGGGAGGAGAGGGTTCCGGGACCCAGGAAGGAGGTGCCGCGGCCTGGACTGCTGGGCCCCCTCCCTGGCTGCACCTGGCACGAAGTTTCCCTGGAGATTCTCCTTGTAGCTCCACCAGTCCGCGGGGTCAGGTGCGGGTCCGATGTGAGCTGCGGAGAGAGCCGCCTGAACCCCTCTCCTTGGCACCCCCCGCCCCGCCCCGCCCCTCCCTTCGGGGCTCCTGCCCCGACCCCAGGCCTTACCTGCCGCCCCCAGTGCAGCCCAGAGTACCAGCGCTCGAGGGGCGCTCAGACTGGCTGCACCGCCCATCCCCGGGAGGCCTCGGGGCGACCCCTTCCCAGCGCCCGGCCCCTCTCTCGGCTCTTCCCTCTCTTCTCGGCGGGACCCTGTCCCTCCAGGACTTCCAGCCTTCCTCTTCTCCCCACAGGGAGTCCCGGACCCCCCAAATGCCAAGCCAGCCAGGGACGGAGGTCCCCCAACCCACTCCTCTGCTCCCCTCGGCGTCTCTCCTCCTTCCTCGCCTTCCCCCAGCCCTCCAGTCTCCTGCTGCCTCCTGATCTCTCTACCCCTCTCTCTGCCTTCTGCTTCTCCCCGAGGTTGCCTCTCGGTTGCTAATCCACACCCCCTCTTGGCTCTTTTCATGAAGCTCCCCCAGGCCACCTAACTCCATGTCCCCATCCTCCCCTCACCTTCTCCTCCTCCTCCTCCTCCCTCTCCCCTCCTCTGCTCCTGCCTCCTCTTCCCTTCGCTCCCTCTTCACCTCCTCTCTCCCCCCTGCAAGCTTCTCTCTCTCCCTCCTCCTCCTCCTCCTCCTCCTCTCCTGCCTCTTCTGTTTCTCTGTCTCTCTCTTCTCTCTTGTCCCTTCCTCCCTCCTCCCCCTCCCTTTCTCGGCGTTATTTAATTTTTTTTTTTTTTTTTTTTTTGTGGTTGTTGGGGGGCGGGTGCTCTCACAGCAGCGAACACGCCTCGGGCAGGTAGGGGTGTGTGTGTGTGTGTGTGTGTGTGTGTGTGTGTGTGTGTGTGAGTGTGTGATACGCCCAAGGGGCAGGGTGCCTCCAGGGTCGCTGGAGTCTTGGGGCGGGGGTGGAGGGGTGGGGGTGGCCCGGACACCTGGGGCCGGAGCTGGCCGTTCCCGTCCTCCGCAGAAGGGGGAAGGGGGGCGCTTAAGGTGGAGCTGGGAGAGGCCCCCCGTGGGCGTGCTCAGCGCCCTAGCCCCGGAGGATCGGGGTCCCCCGTTCTCGGAGACACCGGCTGGAGCCCGCACCCAGCGTCTGAGCCCCCGCCCTGTGCTCCCCTCCGGCCTCCGCCAGGGGCTGCCTTAACCCGGCCGGGGATCCCCTGGGAGACACTGGGGTGCGGTGAGGGCCGCTGACCAGGAGGGGGAGGCAGAGACCTGGAGAGGGAGAGGCGGGGAGGGGAGGGGAGGAGGAGGAGAAGGAGGAGGAGGAGGAGGAGGAGGAGGAGGAGGAGGAGGAGGAGGAGGAGCGCGGGAGGCCCGGGCGGGAGAGCCGGAGGGGAGGGGGCATGCGGAGGCTCCGGGAGGGAAGGGGAGCCCGAGATAGAGGCGGAGAGACGTGTCGGAGGGAGATGGCAGGCTAGATGGGGAGGGCGAGAGACAGGGACACACGCTGAGCGAGCGGAATAAAGATGGAGAGAGACAGAGACAGAGACACAGAATGAGGGGGGAAGAATGAGAGAGACCGATGGAGGCAAAGAAAAGACACAGACACAGAGACCTGGAGATACAGTTAGACAGAAGCAGAGAGACCCCCGGCGGGGCAGAGAGGGAAAAAACCAGCCGCCAGGCAGGAGCGGGGGGGGGGGGGGGGGGGGGGGCGGGGGGGAGACAGAAGCGGAAAAGAGATGGAGAGGCAGAGGGCACAGCAAGCACTGAAGAGAGACAGAGAAATAAAAACACCGCGGGCCAGGGCCAGGGCCAGGGGCCGGGAGGAGTGAGAGGCGGACACGCGCACGCACAACTGTACGGAGAGATATTCGTGCAGAGAAAGATCTCAACAGGGAGGACCGGGAGGCGGAGGCTGCGACCCAGAGAGAGGGAGTGAGGCCTGGAGACTGACCAACGGGCCTCAAGGGAGCCGAAGGAGGCATCAGAGATGGAGAATTGGAAATGGACGTTAAAAAAATTTAAAAAAAACAAAAAAAGAAATGGACGTTTAAGGGCCCAGAGGTGGAGGAGGCGGAGACACCCAGAAAGAGCAGAGATGGAGCGAGACAGAGAAAACACCAGGAAGAAAGGTGTATGTTAGTCATCCATGGTCACATAACAGATCACCCCCCAAATTTGCTGGCTTAAAGCAGCAAACTTTCGTGGTCTAACAGTTCCCGAGGGCTGGGAACCTGGGAGGAGTCTCGCCGGGTGGTCCTGGCCAGGGCCTCTCTGGAGAGTGCAGTTGGGCTGTGGGCTGGGCTGCAGGCGCCTGAAGGCCTCACTGGAGCTGGAAGGTCCACGTCCAAGCTCGTCCACACGGCCTGGGCCCCAGGCCTCAACTCCTTACAGGGGCCTTTCTATAGGGCTGCTTGAGTGTCCTCACCACAGGGCTGCCAGCTCCCCCAGGGTGAGCCATGGGGGGTGGGGGTGGGGGGGAGAGATGTTTTGTGTGACCTAATCTCCAAAGTCACACACAGCCCAGCCGGCGTGGCTCGGTGGTTGAGCATTGACCTATGAACCAGGAGGTCACGTTCGATGGTTTGATTCCTGGTCAGTGCACATGCCCGGGGTTGCAGGCTCCATCCCCAGTAGGGGGTGTGCAGGAGGCAGCCCATCAATGATCCTCTCTCATGCTTCTCTCCCTCTCCCTTCCTCTCTGAAACCAATAAAAATATGTTTTTTTTTAAAAAGTCTCCTTCATGGGAAACGAGTCACTGAGCCCCGCCCACACTCAGAAGGGAAGAGAGTAGACTCTTCTGGAAGGGAAGAGTCTAAAAATGCGTGGGCTTTTTAAAAAAAATATATATTTATTTTATTGATTTCAGAGAGGAAGCAAGAGGGAGAGAGAGGTAGAAACATCAATGATGAGAGAGAATCATTGATCGGCTCCCTCCTGCACACCCCCCAGTGGGGATGGAGCCCACAACCCGGGCATGTGCCCGGCCGGAATTGAACCTGGGACCCTTCAGTCCGCAGGCCGACACTCTATCCACTGAGCCAAACCGACTAGGGTTGTGTGGGCTTCTTTAGAGACCCTCATAGGTGGGGAGAGGAAGAGAGACAGAGCCATGGGCAGGGACAGTCCATTCAAGACCCGGAGGTTGGTGAGACAGGGACTCAGAAACGCAGAAATAAGTCCGAGAGACAGAAGGCGCTGTGGAGACGGGGAAAAGAGGCGAGACCAGAAAACCACAGTGATGACAATGACGGTAAGAACAGCGAGCACCTACTGCCTACCAGGCAACACTGAGCATTGCCCTGAGCCACTCCTGCAGTCCGCACAGCTGCCCATTTTGCAGATGAGGAAACCAAGTCATCGGTGACTTGCCGGGTTACACTTAGCAAGGGGCGGAGCAGGGAAGGAAAACGGGGGGGGAAAGAAGGATGGAGAGAATATGACGGAGACAGATGTGCAGAGAAGCGGGGGAAGTGGCAGAAAGAGACCCACAGAAGTCTCCACCAGAAAAAACGGCAGCCGCCCTGACCGAGTTTCCCAGATCCCGGGGCTGGGCCACGCACTCGGACGGACGCTTCATTTCAACCCTGAAAGCTGCCCGACGCGTTGGGGCTAGTATTAGCCCCATTATCCAGACAGGACACTGGGGCTCAGAGAGGGAAGTGACTTGAATGGGCAAACCCCCTCCCCCCAAAAGATACGTCCACCTATAACCTGTGAATGGACCTTATTTGGCAAAGGGTCTTTGCAGCTGTAATTAAGTTAATGACCTTGAGATGAGATCATCCTACATTACCCAGGTCCGTGGTCGGCAAACTGCGGCTCGCAAGCCACAGGCGGCTCTTTGGCCCCTTGAGTGTGGCTCTTCCTAAGCCTTAGGAGTACCCTAATTAAGTGAATAACAATGTACCTACCTATATAGTTTAAGTTTAAAAAATTTGGCTCTCAAAAGAAATGTCAATCATTGTCCTGTTGATATTTGGCTCTGTGGACTAATGAGTTTGCCGCCGACCACTGATCCAGGTGGACCCTGAATCCAGTCACAAGAGTCCTCCTGAGAGAAAGGCAGAGGGGATTGGAGACAGAGCCAGTGAAGTGAGGACGGTCTGGGTGATGCAGCCACAAGCCAAGGGACGCCGGGAGTCACCGGAAGCTGGGAGATGCGAGGAGGCCCATAGGGCCTTCGGACGGGCTCTGGCCCTGCCAACTCCTGGGTTTGGGACTTCTGGCCTCCAGGACTGTGAGAGAATAAATGTCTGTTATTTTAAGCGACACTGCTTGTGGTAGTTTTTTACAGCAGCTGACCCCAGCGATGGGAGAAAATAAGAAAAAATGGACTTTCTCAGAGGCAGAGACAATGAAGGAACCAGAGAGGAGAGGGAGAGACGGTGAACTGACAGTGCAGGAAAAACAGGGTCTGCCTACAATTCACTCCCCGTCCAGGCTCCCTCGCCCTCCAGTCTACCCTCCACAGACCCCAGAGTGCTCTTTTTGTTTTGTTTTTAATATACCTTTATTGATTTCAGAGAGGAAGAGAGAGAGAGAGAGAGAGAGAGAGAGAGAAACATCAATGATGAGAGAGAACCACCGATCGGCCGCCTGTCACATCACCCCCGCCTGGGGATCGAGCCTGCAACCCAGGCATGTGTCCTTGACCAGAATCGAATCGAACCCAGGACCCTTCAGTCCGCAGACCAATGCTCTATCCACTGAGCCAAACCAGCCAGGGCCAGAGTGGTCTTTATACATCTAGAGTTGAGCCTGCCTCTAACTAGTCATAGCTACCCCATAGCTCCAAGGGTGCTGGACAAAGTTCCCACCCTAAGCCTTTCTAAGCAAGGCCAAATCCTCCTCCTGTCCTTCAAGGCCTCCCTCAGACGTCACCTGCTCTGCGGGGAGTTCCCTGACCTCCATGCTGGGTTCGAGGCCTTCCCTGGGCTCTTCAGTGAGCTGATCCAGGTCAATGACTGTCCGTATCACTTTCTCACACAGCTGACTCTGCCCCTCCCCTGCTCAGAGACGCCCCATGGCTCCCCAGTGCCCCTGAGGAAAAGCCCAGGCCCCCAGCCTGGGCCTAGAGGCCCCCCTGATCTGGACACCTCCAATTCCCAGCCGCCTCATCTCTCCCCTTTTGCCACCCCAGGCCCCTTGACCTCGGAGCCTCCGCAGAAATGGTTGCCTCTAACTGCTCTTCCCAGTTCCCTGCTGGGCAAATGACTCCCAGACTTGGCTGCACCTGGGAGTCTGCCCTTGCAGGAAGCCACTGGCCATGCTGAGGTGGGCAGGGGCCTCCCCTGAGCTCAGCCCGCCACCTGTGCCACCTCCGTTACAGTGCACAGACAGGCTGGGCGCGGTGCCCGAGGGAATGGCCGGGCCGGAAGTGGGTCCCAGATGTGGATTTCACGCCTATTCGTCTCGGGTGCTGGGAACAAAGTTTGGGTCCCGAGGACCATATGGGGCTCGCCTGCTCCTCACTTTCATCTCCCACCTTCCCAGCCCCTGGGTGGGAGGCAGGAGGGCCAGGCTGTTCAGGCCTGGGTGGTTCCCACAGCCCCTCTTGGCCTCTTCCACCCTCTTCTTCTCCATCACGTTCTAGCCTCCTGAGCTCTCTTCTTCTGGGAGAGATGTGGCCACCGTGTGTTTAAATAATAACAACAAACTCAAATGGTCCTTACTCTGTACCAGGCACTGCTCTGAGCCCATGACGGACACTATTAACTCGTCTAACCCTCACAATACGCCCGTGGGTTGCTTCCTGTCATTATCACCATCATCGCCATTTTATAGATGAGCAAACTGAGGGGTGGGATTGGGACCCAGGCAGTCTGGCTCCAGGGTCTGTGATCTTCGTGGAAATGGCCTCTAGAGCAGGGCCACCCACAGGCCTTCCTGCGATGCTGGCAACGTCCTGCCTCGGCTCTGCCCAGCCCGCTAATCGCCAGCCACTTGGAATGTGGCGAATGCGACTGAGGAACTAAATTTTAAATTTTATTTCATTTTAGCTAAGTTAAATTGAAACGGGGCTACTGTGTTGGACAGCTCAGCTCTAGACAACTACGTTTGCGTGCCAGCTGGTTGCTGACTCCTCACCTCTCTGAGCTAGTTGATTCATTGAAGAGGTGGTTGCGAATTCGGGTAGGGGCGGGGGGGAGGGGCGGGGGGGGGGGCGGGAGGTGAGTGGGAAATATCTGTAATACTATCAACAATAAAAAATATATTAAAAAAAAAAAAAGAATTCTGGCCAAGCTTGGCCGGCGTGGCTCAGTGGTTGAGCATTGACCTATGAACTAGGAGGTTAAGGTTCGATTCCTGGTCAGGGCACATGCCCAGGTTGTGGGCTCCATCCCCAGTGTGGGGCATGCAGGAGGCAGCCAATCAATGATTCTCTCTCATCATTGATGTTTCTTTTTTTAAAAAAATATATTTTTATTGATTTTTCACAGAGAGGAAGGGAGAGGGACAGAGAGTTAGAAACATCGATGAGAGAGAAACATCGATCAGCTGCCTCCTGCACACCCCACACCGGGGACGTGCCCGCAACCAAGGTACATGCCCCTGACTGGAATCGAACCTGGGACCTTTCAGTCCGCAGGCCGACTCTCTATCCACTGAGCCAAACCGGTTAGGGCTCTTTTTTAAAAATAATATATTTTTATTGATTTCAGAGGAAGGGAGAGGGAGAGAGCAATAGAAACATCAATGATGAGAGAGAAGCATTGACTGGCTGCCTCCTGAATGCCCCACACTGGGGACCAAGCCCAAAACCCAGGCATGTGCCCTGACCAGGAATCGAACCGTGACCTTCTGGTTCATAGGCTGATGCTCAACCACTGAGCCACAACGGCTGGGCTCATCATTGATGTTTCTATCTCTCTCTCCCTCTCCCTTCCTCTCTGAAATCAATAAAAAAATATTTTTAAAAATTTATCTAAAAATAATAATAATTCTGGCCAAACACACCAGGGTTTGAATCCCTGCCCTCATCTCAAGGTGGAGTCCCCCTGGGTACCTCAATTCCTTCATCTGTATAATGTGAATAATAATGAGACCTGCCTATTTATTGAACAGATATTTATTGAGTGCCTATTATGTTCTAGGCACTATGGTAATAGCACGGAACAAAACAAACACAAATCCAAGGTTAGGGCAGCAGAAGGTGCGATGGAATGTCAGGGCCAGACATCAACCACTTTCAATCTTAACCTCTTTCCCCACCCCCACCCCCCACCCCGCAAACACCAAAAACTGTTCTGCCTAGCACCCCATGATGTTGTAGTATATTCTGGATTCTGATTGGTTGAGGGTCTGACATAAACCTGGTAAGCTATTTTTTCCCAAATATCCTTTCTTTTCTCTTTCCTGGTTATCAAAACAGCCTATTTAGCTGGGTCCAAGAGAGCCCAGCATTGGGGTCTATGTTTCCATCCTCTCTTGCAGCTAGGTCTGGTCATGTGACTAACTTCTGGACAATGAGAACAGAGGGATGGTGTAGCTGCTTTTGGAAAACATCATTATAAATCAGCTGTGTTGGCCTTTTTGCCTTTTTTTCTTTTCCTTCCTTCATTCTGCTGCAAGGATACAGACATGATGGCTGGAGCACTACCTGCCATCTTGGGCCGTGAGGACAAGGGCCATTCTGAAGATGGTGGAGAGGAAAACTAGTAGGTTCTTGGTGGCTTGACGGTCTCCAAACCTCTGCTATGCAAGAGAGAAATAAATTTCTGTCTTGTTTAAGCCACAGTTACTTGGGGTTTACTATGACTCCTAACACTACAGATGTGTGAGGCATCACTTCAGGTTCAGTTGGGTTGCAAATTAGACCATTCATTGATGTTTTCAAATAAGTATTTATTAAGCATATACCATGTGTCATGCACCTTTCTAGATACCAGGTATCTAGAAACAAAATCCCTGCTTCCATGGAGTTCACATTCTAGTGGAAGAGATGGAGAAATGGTTAAAAAAAAAAAAAAAAAAAAGACAACTATCCTGTATAATAGAAGGCTAATATGCAAATCAACCGAATGGCAGAACGACCGGTCGCTATGACGTGCACTGAGCACCAGGGGGCAGATGCTTAATGCAGGACCTGCCCCCTGCTGGTCAGTGTGCTCCCACAGCGGGTGTGCCACTCAGCCTGCCAGCCTGATCGCCCACAACTGCCCTCCCCTGCCAGCCTGATCGCCCCCAACTGCCCTCCCCTGCCAGCCTGATCGCTCCCAACTGCCCTCCCCTGCCAGCCTGATCGCCCACAACTGCCCTCCCCTGCCACGACCCACCTTCTCCGCCGTGACCCGCCTCCTCCACACTGCACAGAGCCACAGGAACCCCAGGCCTCATGAAGCCATCTTGTGACAACGTGAGGGCGTGATGACCACCTAGGCTGTTATTAGTATAGATTATTGGTAGCTTGGGGATCAGTGTCCTCCTGTGTCCTGCCCTTTTCAGTCTCGTCAGGAGCATACCCGGAACATTTATTGCTGGAGGACCCATTCTCTCTCTAACACTATGGCCCACCCTAGCTCCCCATTGGCTGAGAGGCCACTTTCTCTCAAGGAAGGAAAAGGGTTGGTCCCTAAGCCCAAATGGACTTTAAGTCATATCCCTTCTTCTGAGACTTCCTCAAAGGACTCTCTTAGTGGCTTTCCTGCAAAGGTCACCCAAATGGAAATTGTGTTGTTGATTTTATGTGCAGGGGGCAGAGGTCAGGGTGGCAAAGAAGATCCTAGGCCATGACAACCTTCCATTCCATCGTATTTACTGTGTCCAGCTTTTTTAACCCCACCCCTGTGGCCTGTAGGTTCCCAGTTGTTGGGTAGGATAGAATTCTGCTTAGCACCAAGTGATGTCATACTACTCTGTGGCTTGCAATTGGCTATTCTCTCGGGGAAAGGGCCTTAGCCAGTGGTTCTCAACCTTCTGGCCCTTTAAATACAGTTCCTCATGTGGTGACCCCCAACCATAAAATTATTTTCGTGGCTACTTCATAACTGTAATGTTGCTACTGTTATGAATCGTAATGTAAATATCTGATCTGCAGGATGGTCTTAGGCGACCCCTGTGAAAGGGTCGTTTGACCGCCAAAGGGGTCGCGACCCACAGGTTGAGAACCGCTGGGCCTTAGGCTATGCTTCCAGATGAGGTGGACCCCACTCAGAACTATTGTTGGGTATTTACTCAAAGTCTTTTTATTCCCTTCTCAGAAACCATCCTGAGATCCTTCTGGAAAGGAAAGTTCCTAAATCTGGAACTTTCCGGAAAGCTGGCACGGCTATCCTGAAAAGACACATTCCCGCCTTTTCCAGCCACTGTCCCCACCCCCTCGCTTTTACCCAATCCTAAGGCAACACAATCTGCCTAGCACTTAGTGACGTCATATCATCTCTTTCATTGGATTGGCCGTTTTCTCAGGGAGCGGCAGCCATCTCTGGGCTCCGCAGCTCTACTCGACGCCTTCTTCATTTGCCCCTCAGATCCCCTCCCGGCACCGATCAGGGGGTCTGTAGCCAACATCCCTCAAGATTTAAGATTTTATTGAGGAGACTAGTTTCACGGGACTCAGGCCAAAAGTCCAGCCAGAGCACCAAAGGTCCCGTTTGCAGTTGGCTGCCGTGGGTGAAGAGGCCTCCGCGCCTGCACGGCGCTGGCGCAGGCCAGTGACGTCAGGGGCACCGCGAGGTCTGATTGGCTCAGGGACGCGCGCCGTCGAGGTAAAAGGCTCTGCTCCCGGGTTCGTCCTAGCGCACCCGTTGGCTTTCGAGGCCATCGCGCTCGGGGCGCAAGGCCGGGGCTGGAGGCTGCAGGGCGCGGCAGCCGCCCGCTCGCTCCTCCCGCTGCAGCCGCCGCAGCGGCCCGGCCCAGCGCGGCCTCCAGGGAAGCGCGAGGCCGTGGCGGTCGAGGACCAGGCGCGCGGGGTCGGGGCCGCCCGCCGCGCTGCCCAGCACCAGGTAGTGGGAGCCGGGCTGCAGGCGGAGGCAGCCGCAGGCCAGGTCGGCGCCGGGCACCCAGGCCTCCTGGCCGCCGCGGCGCACGGGCTGCCGCGCTCGCTGCTTGTACACGGCCAGCACGTGCAGGGCCAGCCGCTGCCAGGCCTGGCCCGCCGCCGCCGCCTCCGCCTCCGCCTCCGCCGCCAGCACCTGCGCGTGGAGAACTGAGGGGCGGAGAGATGTCAGGCCTGGGTGGTGGGGGAGCCTCCAGGGACCCCGGGGGTCGGTTCTGATGGGGAGGGGCGGGGACCTGAGGGTGGGCTTCCGGGGTCACATCAGGGAGGGTGCGTCTCTGTGGGGATGGGGCCGAGGCCAAGAACCAAGAACAGAGGGAAAGAGGAGACATAGCGGGGAAGGGAACACTCCCTTCCACTGCCCCTGCCCCCCACCCCCCCCCCCCAATTTTCTTGTCGCATTAGGTCCTGTAGCAGGAAAGGCGCTTTAGAGTCGACCGCCCCTTCCCATTGAGGATGAGAAAAAGGCCGGAGACGGGGCTGGCGTGTCATCCGGGCCCCTCTGTAGCCGCAGGCCCTTTTCTGCCCATCACTCACCGTAGTCCTGTTGGCAGAACCTCCGCAGGCTCATGTGTACCCTGGTGCCCGAGACATTGCAGTAGTTGTGGCACTGAGGGTCTGGGGAGGGTCGGGCTGTCTGCCGTGGGCTCCCGAGGCCGGGACCACAGCCTTCTGTCCCTGCCCAGCCCCCCATTCCATCTTGATGGGCAGCTGGGGTGCTCAGACCCCGGGACTGAGCTCAATGGGCCACCCCCGTGTCCCCACTGGGGAGCCCCATCAGCCCATCCCCAGCCCCTCTTGCTGGTGGGAGTCTCCACGCCCGCCTGTCTTACCGGAGCCGTAAGCACTGGAGGTCGTCGGCAGGGTGGTTGTTGCCTCTGGGATTCCTAGGAGAGACCGGAGGAGAAATTTGACCTTAGTTCCTGCCCCCCTTCCCCCCCATCCCCACCCCCCAGGAGTCCAGCTGTTCAGGCATAAGAGGGCAAGCGCCCTTTGCCCTTCTCTCCGGACCTGCTTCCTTCAGACCCAGGAATCTGCACCCCCAGCCCTGCCTCCCTCAGATGGAGGGGTCCAGGCCCCCAGCCTTTTCCTCTCCGAGACTGAGACCGACTGAGGAGACTGGACTTTCAGTCCCCACTTTCCCCCGGAACCCCGAGTCCGGCCTCCTGCCTCTCGTCCCCATCCCAGGACCCAGCCCTCATCCTGCTTTGTCCACTGGAGGTCTGTGATGTCTCCTTCCAACCCTATGCAGGACGGTGGCCCCTCAGGACTCACGCTGGCAGGGCATCCGGGGGGAGCGGCTCTGCTGGTAGCCAGGGCCACAGCGGCTGCACGTCAGGCCGGTGACCCCTATCTTGCAGGAACATTGCCCGCTGGTCTGGTTGCAGGTGCCGCCCGTCGCCCCAATAGGGTGGCACTGGCAGGCTGTGTGAAGAGAGGATCTCGGATGTGGGTGTCTGGGCCCTAGACGCTCCCTCTCCGTTCCCCAGCCCCTCCGGCCTCAGACCCGCCTAGGCTGGGCTTCAGTCTGCACTCACCCCTGCAGGCCTTACGGCTGGTGATAGGCTGCCCGGGGTCCCTCCAGAACCCTGGCTGGCAGTAGTGGCAGTGCCGCCCGGCTGTGTGGTGGCGGCATCGCTCGCAGACACCGCCACTCCGGCCCCCCGACAGCCGGAACAGCTCCGAGTTGAACCTGCAGCGGCGGGCGTGCTGGTTGCAGGAACAGGCTGGGAGCGAGATGGGGCCCATCAGACCACGGCTTTCTGTTTCCTGTCCCCAGTTTTCTCCCCCTGTCCTCAGGAAATCTAAGAGGGACTGCCTGATGGGGGTACCTGGTTAAGCCTGGGTCTTACAACCTCTATTCTCGTCTTTAAAATGGGGGCTCTGGAGCCGGGTAAGCCCCAGGGGACTGATGAACCTCGATGGTGTGAAACCAGGGGGCTTACAGAGTGGCGGCTCTGGGCGCAGGCTACAGAGTCAGACCCTACGTGTCATGTCCCACTGTGCTCCTTGGGCATTTGACTTCTCCTTTTTGTAGCTCAGCTGCCTTTGCTGTAAAATGACACTTACATTATCTGCTTCCTGCGGTTTAAATGAAACCTAATAGATAGAAAGTGCTTAACTCAGGGCCTGACACACCGCACGGACCTGCCCGCTGAGAGCTTCCGCGCGCCAGGTGCCAGGGGCTGAGTGCCCGGTGTGTGGCATTCTCGCGGCAGCTCTGTGAGGCCGGCGCTGTCCCCATCCCCATTTTACAGATGTGCAAACTGAGGCACAGAGAGGTGAGGACACTTGCCCAAGGTAACTCAGCTGAGGGGCGGTCAGGGGCAGGATTGGAACCCAGGCCTCCGGGCTCCGGAGCCTGTGCTCCTACATAGTTCACAGGATTCTGTGAGGACTGTGGACATTGTCCCGGGAGCACTGATCAGGTGTCCGAAGGCAGTGGCTCTCAAATCTTACTGTTTATCAGGATTCCCGGGCTAGACGTTGAAAAAGAACAATGCAGGTTCCAGGGCCCAGCCCTGGGGCTTCTGCTGGGCCCAGGGGTCTGTATTTCTAGCAAACATCCCAAAGTGAGATGCTGATGTGGGGGTCCGTGGACCACTCCTCGGAGCGATCGAAGGAGCTGTGGACTCCAGGAGGGTTGAGAGGCTGGGCTGGCAAGTCCCGAGACCCAGAGGACTAGTGGGAAGGTCATCAGGGAGCCGGGTGTCTGTGTGTTCTTGGGGAAATGACGCTGCCTCTCTGAGCCTCGGTTTCCTCCCTGTTCAGTGGGGAAGGGGTTCAGGCCACCACTTCCGGAAAGCCTGCAGCTTCACCACAGGAGTGAGTCCCATCCTGTCTCAACCCTTCTCCGTCACAACAGTTGGTCTCGTACTCAGGTGCAGAGGCCACAGCCCAGCTCAGCCTGGTGGGGCGTGGGGGAGGGGTGGGGGGTGGGGGGGAGGTGATTCGCAGAGGGACAGCCTCCCCCTGCTCCCAGGTTCTTCCCAGGCCCAGGTTGAGCCCCGCTGCACCCCCAGGCCATGTTATCTCCCCTCCCTCCCTCCCTCAGATCTGGCTGGTGGGAATGGATCCACTGAACAGAGGCCCTGAGGTGGTAGGGGCAGAGGGTCAAGGAGGACCCCTGTTAGGATGAGGGTAGAGTGGGGAGCTGAGGACAATGGACGGTCTGTAAGTCAGTCATTGCAGGAAGAAACAGGGTGAAAAGGGCACAGCACGTGGGAGGTAGAGGGAGGGGCGTCCAGGGAGTTGGAGTGAGTGTGTGTGTGTGTGTGTGTGTCTTTGTGCCTCTGTGTGTATCTCTCAGTGGAGTGGGGTCACCTCCCAGGGCCTCAGACCTGCTAGCAAGGGCTGCCAGCTGGAGGCGGGAGGAGCAGGGGGGCTGTCTCTGAGGAGGGGCTTCTGCAGGGAAGGGGGAGGGGGGCCAGACTCAGAGCTGCAGTCTGGGAGCAGCAGCGGGAGAAGGCGCTGAGCGGGCGGGGCCAGGCCCGGGGAGCGCTGGGGGCGCCCTTGCCGGCAGTGAGACTTAGGGCAGGTGATGGATGAGGGCCGGGCCTCGCCTCGGTGTCGGGGATGGCAACATTGGCAGAGACCCGGCAAGCTCTTCCTCAGTGCCAGGTGCCCCAGGAGGCTTTACTCCAAGGCAGGGCTGGGGACCCTTTTTTCTGCCAAGGGCCACTGGATATTTATAACATCATTTGCGGGCCATACGATATTATCGACTTAAAAACCAGCCTGCTGTCGTTGGCCAGACATTCAATGAACTCGTCCCGGATGCCTTGGCAGGGCCAGACCCAATGATTTCTCGGGCCTTAGGTGGCCCGAGGGCCGGACGTTCCCCACCCCTGCTCTAAGGACTCCCTGTATATGAATGAGCTCGTTGGAGTTTCACTGCCGCCCATAAAGGAAATACTGTTACTTCACAGGTGGGGAAACGGAGGCAGAGAGAGGTTGGGCCACTTGCGAGGATCACACCAGAGGAGCCGGAAGGAGAGCCAGGCAGTGAGTCCTGTCTGCTGCCCGAGGACACTGAGTGTGGCAGCGCCGGACAGGAGCGTGGCAGGGACAAGCCAAGACCCCCAGCCCAGCTTCTGGCCCGGCCACTTACTGGCTGTGTGTCCTTGTGCGCAAGGGACTTCCCAACTCTAGCCTCAGTCTCCTCATCTGTAAGATGGGCCTGCTGACAGTGCCTGCCCGGCACGTAGCGGGTGACAGCTGCACAATGAACGAGTCAGGACGGGGTCCCTGCAGCAAGCCAGGCCCTGGGCTGGGTGTTTATTCGTGTCATTATCATTATCATTGTGATCGAGGGTCAGGGAGAGCAGGGGCCCCCTAATGGGCAGGTAGGCAGCAGAGAAGCGGGGCAGGCAGTAGAGCCTGTGCGGGGAGGTGAAGAGGGGACCCCCAGCTGGAGAACAGTGAGGGGAGAAGCAAGGAGCAGGCAGCTCTGGGGCGGGAGAGCATCCTGCCCCTTAGGGACAAGGGACCGTGGGCCTGGTGGTGGGTGAGGTTGGGGAGAGCGGGCCCAGGACTCACGTAGGCAAGGGTGGGGGTGCCAGGGTGTGGCAGGCCGCCAGGGCCAGTCTCGGTGGGACGGGCGGCAGCTCTCGCACCCCGGGCCGGTGGTGTGGTGGCGGCAGCGGCAGCGGGGGGGGCCGGGCACGGGCAGCGCAGCGGGCGGCGTGGCCGTGGCACTGGCAGCGTCCTCTCACTCCAGCTGCGGCCAGCCCTGCCCGGCCCCCAAACTCCACTCGGAGGTGACTGGCCACCACGCTGGCCTTAGAGCCTGCTGGGGCACGGAAGGTCACTTTTTCGGGGCCCCCCAAGGCGCCGGGCCAGGCGGGTCTGCGCCACAGCGATCTCCAGGGGCCCCCCGTGGCCCAGGCGGCCGACACGACCAGGGCTGGGGGTCCTGGGGTGCAGAAGCGCAGGCTGACGGACGCCAGGAGGAAGGAGCCCCCCAGGGCCAGGGTCACACTGCCATTGCAGGCGGCCCTGCTGCCCTCGGCCCCTGTGGAGAGGGCGCAGGCCTGGGGGCAGGAGGCCGCCACGCCAGCCAGCTGGGTCACGGGTGGGAGGCAGAAGCGGGGGCGGCCCCCCGGGTGGTAGCAGGGGTCTGAGGTGGCCTGGCTCAGGAGGAGCAAGAGGGCGAAGGTCACGGACATGGTCCCAGCAGGGCAAGTACCTGGGGAGGACAGGAGGGGCCAGGCTGGGAGCCTCAGGCTGTCCTCGAGTGTCAGCCTCCACCGGCTCCCTCAGGCCCCCCGAGACCCCGGCATTCCACCCAGCCCTGCCCGAGCCCCTCCCGGCTGCTCTAAGCGAGGAAAATAGTTCCATCTGGGGAGAATTACTGTTTACACAACCCGAAGGGGAAAGAACGCAAGCAAAATCGAGAATTTTGCCTGAACTAATCCGTAGCTTAACACCCCAGAGCGATCTGTCAGTGTCGGGGGGCAGGGGCCCTGGGGAGAGGGCAGGGGGGGTGCAGGTGGCGAGCCTGAGGGAGGGCATCAGATCAGGGTGGTGGGTCAGAGCTGGGCAGGGGAGGGGCGTTTAGAAATGGATGAAGCTCCAAGACAAAGGACTAGACTGCGGGCCAGGGCACAGCCGCAGAGACAGACGAGAGGAGAGCGGCGGAGAGACACAGGCACCGAGGGGAGGCCGGGAGGCCCGGGCACCCAGCGTCCACGGGGAGTCGGGCAGGGCCCAGGGCGCCTACGGGCTGGGACAGACAGACAGGCTGTGGCTGAGGCATCTGGAATCAAGAGCACAGACAGCCCAGCAGGCCCGGCCAGGCCTGGCGGTGGGAAGGGGAGGAGGGAAGGTGCGGGCGGGCGGGCGGGCGATCAGAAGCTGGAGGCCAGGCCCCGGCCTGCAGGGATCAGAGTGAGGCCCTTTCCCACGTGGTGCCCTAACCTTGTTCTCCACACCCAGGGCACGGAGGGGATTACCGCCAAACCACTGGGCCTCCCCGCCACCCACCCCCAGCCTCCCCGGCCCTTAACCCTTTCCCCCCAGGTGCACAGCCCAGAGAACCATGCTGAGGGCGAGGACAGGCGGGTGGGGGTGGGGGGCGGTGAGGAGCGGGTGCGGAGCCCTGTGGGGCAGGGGAGGCAGATGGCTGATTCCCCCAGGACGCCCGGTGGGAGGGCCTGGGCTTGGGGTCTGAGGACTTTCCCATCGGCTCAGCCTGCCGTCTGCCGTCTTAGGCCTCAGGGTCCAGGCATCTGAGCCCCCATGTTCAACACTGATCTCAGGTCCCCCGAGCAGATGGGGGAACAGATGTTGGGGTGGTGTGTGCTGAGGCAGGAGAGAGCGCGGCAGGGCTGGGGTGTCCAAGGGGCCAGAAGTCCAGACCTCAGGATGGCAGAGCTGGGAAGGACTTGGTGCTGGGATGCCACCCCTCCCCTCCCAGGGCCACAGCCCCCAGTGAGGCTCACTCAGATCTGAGGGTCTTGGAGCCTTTCTGGGCCCCACTGCCCAGTGCCCTGGCTCTGAGTCGGGACCCAGGCTGGGAGTCTGGGGGTGCAGGTGGGGTCCCAGCCTCCCTCAGCCTGATCCTACAGTCTCCAGTGTCCCCAGTGCAGAGACTGCCCCCTGCCCTCCCCCCCATGACAGGCACCACCCTCCGCCCCTTCAGAGGAGCCTGGCGCCATTTTGCGCTCTGGCTGCCGGCATTTGGCATTTGCCCGGAGTCCCTGGGCACCAGCGCGTGAAGGGCCTAGCCCCGCACCCCTCCCAGCTCTCCTCCCCTGCCTGGGTGGTTCAGGCCGGGCCACTTTCTGGTCCTTAGCCCCTTGGGCAACCAGACCGTGAACCCCCCCTCCCAGCCCCCCCCCCCCATGCCCCTAAGGAACCCAGAAGCCACCCCTGCCCACCGGGGACCCACATGGCCAGCCCTACCCCTCCTGGGAGCTGGAGCCCACCCCCAGCCCCTTTAAGGTACAGAATCTGGTTGTGCTCCCACCAGACCCAGAGCCAGGGACCCCAGGCAGCGTGGAGGTCCATCTGGGCCTCAGGCTCCTTCCCCCCTGACCGCCCCCCCCCCCCCCCCCCCGCTGGTTTACAGTCACCCGCCCGTCACCCCTGACGTGGGTCAGACCTGCGCCCAGGCAGAGAGCGTCCTCCTCACCGGTCTTCCCGCAGCAGCGCGCCGGCCTGGGCCCTCGGGAGTGAGCGCCGAGTGGCTGTTCTCAGGCCCCGGCTAGTGGGGGTTCTGGGCGGGAGCTCAGAGCTGAGCTGCAGAATCCAACACCACTACCGCCCCCCCTGCCCCAATCCCCTCACCAACCGCAGCCTCCCTCTCCCCGCAGGGACCCCTGCCAGCCGCACCACCGCCCGGCCTGCCCTGCGTGGGACCTGAGAGCCGTCGCCCCGGGGACCGAAGCTGGCCCAGGAGGGGGCTCCGGGCAGGTAGGATGGGCCGGGGCCAGGGGTCCCCGCTGCACTCACAGTCGCCCCTGGAACAGCCGGCGGTTCAGCCCCACCACGCGGTGCTGTGGGTCAGGGCCCCTCACACTGAGGTGGGACGTCACCCCAAGCCAGCCCCTCCTCCCTCTGGAACCTTCTGTCAGCTGTGGGTAACTGAGCGGTCAAGTCAGGGGCTTGCAAGCCCTAAAGCGCGGGGCTCTTGGAAGGCTCGTGAGCTGCTTTCTGAGGGTGGGGACGGAGGTGAGGCCGGCATGCTTGGGGCCTCAGTGGCTCTAGCAGCCGAAAGTGGGGACCCCGAGGAGGACAGAGCTCAAAGCCAGCCTCCCCCAGGGCCAGTTTCCAGCGAGGCCTCAGGGCTCCAGTCGTGAAATTGTCATGCAAATGTTGCTGTCAACTCTATTACCTACTGAATGGTTTTGTCCATCACCTCCACTGAGAAGAGCTAGGGCCTCGGAGGATGAGGCACAGGTATGTGCCGCTGTGGCCTCCAGGACCTCGGCACTGACTGTGGCACCGCATGGGCCCGACCCCGACAGGGATCCGGACCTCTGTCCAGAGCCTGCCTTGGGCGGGGGAGGCCACATCGGTGCAATCCGAGCAATCCGCACTTCTGGTTCCGGGGGAGGGGCTGGCCGGCTGGAGCAGGACAAGGACTTGGGATTTAAAAAAATATATATATATTTTTAGCCCTAGCCAGTTTGGCTCAGTGGATAGAGCATCGGCCTGCAGACTGAATGGTCCTGGGTTCGATTCCAGTCAAGGGCACATGGCTGGGTTGTGGATGTGCAGGAGGCAGCCAATCAATGATTATCTCTCATCTTTGATGTTTCTATCTCTCTCTCCTCTCCCTTCCTCTCTGAAATCAAGCCCACAACCCGAGCATGTGCCCTTGACCGGAATCGAACCCAGGACCCTTCAGTCCACAGGCTACTGCTCTATCCACTGAGCTAAACCAGCGAGGGCGGGACTTCGGATTTGAAAGTAAACTGTAAGGAGGAGTTAGCTGCCAGAGGAAGGGGTTGGGGGCTGAGGCACCCTGAAGTCAGAGGGGGATGTGGGACCTGACAGTGGGGGTGTGAGTGACAGGAGAAGGGGTGCAGAGGCCCTCCCTGTGCAGACACTGAGCACAGGTGAGCACACGTGGACACGCACAGAGCTCGTCCATGTCAGGCTCACAGTCTCAAGCGAGGAGAGGTCACTACTGGAAAGGAATAAACCATTCGTTCTAGAACATGGTGGAAGGTCAGGGGTCCGAGGGGACATGTGGGCTGTGACCTGAAGGGCATCGGGCATCGGCGTGGCGTCGGGCAGGAACAGCCCAGGCAGGGGAGCAGCGGGCGGAGCAAAGGCTGGTTTTGCTGCCAGAGAAGATGCAAGGATAAGGCTTAGGTCTCACTTTCTCCTCCCCACCTTGGGATAGAGGTTCCTTAAGCTAATGTTATCCGGAGGGGAGCTATTCCTGTCCTCCCTTTTGTTCCTTTTTGTTGTTGTTAATCCTCATGGGGGTGGGGGTATTTTTTTCCATTCTTTTTCAGAGGGAGTGGAAGGAGGGAGGGAGGGATGAGGGGAGAGAGAGAGAGAGAAACATTGATGTCTCACTGGTTGCCTCCAGCAACCAGTACCCTGACCCCTGACCCCTGATCCCTGACCCCTGACCAGGGTTGGGAGTGAACCCACAACTCAGGTACATGCCCTTGGCTGGGAATTGAACCCATGACCCTTTGGTGCGCGGGCCACGCTCTAACCATTGAGCACCCCGGCCAGGGCTCCCTCCCCTTCTAAATAGCCTGAGCTGCCTGAGGGGATTAGTACCCACAAAGGTGTCCCGGGGGAGGAGGAAGGGACAGAAGCAGCCAGAGGGGGAGGAAACCATTCCCCCCAAGTTGAAAAGGAGATTTTGGGTGGGAGGTTTCCTCAACTATTCGCCACCTGTACACTCACAGCGCCCCGGAACGGAGAGAGGCCCTGCCAGGGCACAGCTCTGAGGTGGCTCAGCAGGGTGGGACCCGACCCAGAACTAGCAGAGGCCCCGTGAGGCAGGCAGGTCCAACCCTCCGTGTCACCCAAGGGAGCGTGTGTGCACCCGCAGGACATGCTCGAAAAACACAGGACAGTAACTGAGAGCACAGTCCCCTAAAACACATGGCCTGGGTTCCAGTCCAGGCTCCGCCTCCTTCCTAGCTGTGACACGTCAGGCAAGTTTCTTAACCTCTCTGTGCCTTAGTGTCCTCATCTGTTAAAAGGGCATAAAATGCACCTTCCTCCTGGGCGGTGGTGAGGACGAAAGGAGCGAAGACAGGCCAAGGCCTGCAGTCTCGTATCTGAAGCTCTTTGGACCAGACATTCTAGAAGCTGTGTTTTGGCACCATCGTGGGGTGCGGGGGCAGCGTGCACGTAGCCCACTGGCTGGGTCTGACAGCATCCCTCAGCAAACCTTATTGTTTCTGCAGCCGAACACCCAGCATTCACACTGAGAGACGCCTACAAATGGCCGCACGTGCGGTCAGGCCAGATTTCGTCCCCTAATGAGTTCAGTTCGGCTGGGGTTTGCCACCATCTGAGGGAAACGGCTGTAAGGACTGTAGCCCAGGGCCGTGAGCGCTGAGACCTGCCTGGCCCGTGGCAGGACCCAGGCGCCTCGGTCCTCAGCCTCCATTCCCCGCTTGCCTCGGCCTTTCCCTTGTTCAGCCGATGAGCAGCCAGGAGAGGGAGCTCTTGAGCGCGGCAGCGGGTCTGGCTGCCTGATCTGCAGAGCCTTGTGCCAAGTGAAAACGTGGTGCCTTGTTCAAACTTACTGAGAATTTCTAGAGGCTGAGAGCAGAGCATTAAACCCAACACGGGGCCCTTTGGCGGTCAGGGCCTGTGTGACTGCACGGACCACGCACCGTGGAGGTGGCCCCGGGTGGTGGTACCTTTGTCCTGAGCTGGTTCCTCCGCCCCAGGAGCCCAGGGCCAGTGAGCGGCTGGAGGTGAAGCCTTCCCCACGGGGACCCAGGCAGGAGCTGAGGGCAGGCAGCGAGAAAGACGGGGACAGAGTTGTCCCCATGAGAAGAGGGGCTCTGGGGCAGGTTTCACTCGCTGTTTTGGAAACTAAAGCAGCAAGCAAGACGTTTCTCGCTCCGATGCTACTGGACTTACGATGGGCTTATATCCGATAAAATTCAAGAAAATTCATTTAGCCCTGGCTGGTTTGGCTCAGTGGATAGAGCGTCAGCCTGCGGACTGAAGGGTCCCAGGTTCGATTCTGGTCAAGGGCACCCCCCCCCCCCAAAAAAAGCACTTAATAGACTTAAACTACCTATGAGCATCAACCTATGAACCAGGAGGTCAGGGCTCAGTGCCCAGCCAGGGCATATGCCTGGGTTGCAGACTCCATCCCCAGTAGGGAGCCTGCAGGAGGCAGCCCATCAATGATTCTCTCTCATCTTTGATGTGTCTATCTCTCTCCTCTCCGAAATCAATAAAAATAATATTTTTTAAAAAAGAAAAGTAACTTCAACTATCAAACATCGTAGCTCAGCCTAGCCAGCCTTACCTTAGCCTGCAGTTGGGCAAAATCATCTCGCTGCTGGTCCCAGCATCATGAGAGAGCACCCTACCACATCTCGCTAGCCCGGGAAAGATGAAAATTCCGAATTGGAAGTATGGTTTCTACTGGAGGCATATTGCTTTCGTACCGTTGTAAAGTCGAAAAATTGCAATTCGGGAACGTTCTGTGCCCCTCAGTGGAAGGAGTGTGATGTCATATTAGTCCTCATGTGCCGAGAGCCAGCTGACCCCGCTGGGAACCCAGGCCACCTATGCTTCAGTCAAGGAGGGCCCTAGATGGTCAGATTACTCAAGGGAGGAGCCCTGGATTATGGGAGGAGAACTGAGGCCAGGCCCACAGAGCCCCAACATTCAAGGGAGCCAGTGGAAGCAGAGATGGGTGAGGTGGAAGCCAGCTGACCCAGACTGGAGGCTGCACAGTCCGGGGCTTCTGCAGGGGCTTGGGGGACTCCTGAGCTGTAGCCACTGGGATGACCCCAGAGGAGGGGCGGGGAGGGGGTGTGGGGGGGGGAAGCGGATCAGGACGCACTGGAGACCTGGGAGCCCACGTGAGAGCTGGAGGAGAGACTGACTCAAAAAGAAGCAACTCCTGCCCTGGCCAGGGTTTCTCAGTGGTTAGAGGGCCAGCCCCCACACCAAAGGGTCATGGGTTCGATTCCTGGTCAAGGACATGTACCTCGGTTTGCAGCTCGAGCCCTGCCCCAGGTTGGGGGGAGAGGGGGAGGCAACCAGTCAATGTGTCTTTCTCATATCAGTGTTTCTCTCTCTCTCTCTTCCCCTCCCCCTCCCCCTCTCCCTCCCTTCCATTCTCTCTGAAAAGCAATGGGGAACACTATCTTCAGGTGAGGATTAACAAAACAAAAAAAGAAGCAACTCCTGAAGAAGGTAACTCATCCCATTACAGGACAGGAAACCGAGGCTCAGAGAGTCCAGTGGAGTCGGGAGGCGCTGAGGTGAGCTGGGGGTGGCTCCACCGTGCGGGCTCCACCAGGAAAGAGCACTGCACACTTCCTGTGAGCACATAGACGGGCATTAGCGAGCGTGGAGAGGGTGTGGAGAAATCAGACCCCTCACACGGGGCTGGGAATGGAATGGCAGCTGCTGTGGAAAACAGGCTGCAGCTCCTGGAACTATTCAACGGTTAGCACGTGACCCAGCAATTCCACTCCTCGGTCAATCCCCGGGGGAGTGAAAACGGCGGTCCACACAGAGATTGGTGCACACGTGTTTACGGCAGCACAGGCATAAGAGCCCAAGAGGGGGCACAACCCAAATGCCTATCGACTGATGAACTGATAGACAAACGAGCACTGGAATATTAGCTATAAAAGAAGTCAGCGACGTACCGACTCATGCGACAGGATGGATGAGCCTTGAGAACACGATGGCCAGTGTCGCTCAGTTGGTTGGGCGTTGTCCTGGGCACCTAAAGGTCACCGGTTCAATTCCCAGTCAGGGCACATACCCCGGTGTGGACTCAGTCCCCAATACGGGGTGTGCAGGAGGCAGCAGGATTGATGTTTTGCTCTCACATCAGTGTTTCTCTCTCTCCCTCTCCCTTCCTCTCTCTAAAAATCAATTAAAAAAGAGAATATGATACTAAGTGAAAGGAGCTAGTCACGAAGAACCACATATTGAATTATTTCGTTTATATGAATTATATAGAGCAGCTAAAGCACGGAGGCAGGGAGGATGGGAAGATTGGGGGGGTGACTAAGGACCACAGGGTTTCTTTTTAGGGTGATAAAATTTTTCTAAAAATTGTAATGGTTGCACGACTCTGAATATACTAAAAGGCCATTAAATTGCACACTTTTTAAAAAAGTTCTCACCTGAGGATATTTTTTCCGTTGAGTTTTAGAGAGAATGGAAGGGAGGGAGGGAGAGAGAGAGAGAGGGAGAGAGAGAGGGAGAGAGAGAGGGAGAGAGAGGAACATTGGCATGAGAGACAAATCGATGGGTTGCCTCTCGAAAGCACCCCGACCGGGGCGGGGATGAACCTACAACTGAGGCGCGTGCCCTTGACTGGGAATTGAACCCACGACCCTTCGGGCCACAGGCTGATGCTCTAACCACTGAGCAACTGGCCAGGGCTGCACACTGTTGATGAGTGAATTGCATGATATTTGAATATTGTCTCAATGAAGTCATTACCCCAAAAATAAAAAGGGTTCATCACAGACCTTAATATTAAAGCAATGCAGAGAGAATGTTACAGAAGCAGGAAGTGGGAACTGCTGGTCCCTTAAGTCCTGGCCCAGAAAGGGCACAACCTCACTTTCGCCATGTTTGATTGGCTGAGGCAGTGGCAGGCCCGCCCGGATTCAAGGGCAGGGAAGGGGGAAGGGTCTGACCGGCATGAATCCACCACACCCACCCACAGCAACAGGAAGCCCTCACCATGGCGGAGGCTCTGGAGCGCAGTTCCTGGAGGTGCTATGGGCGACCCCATTGTACTGAGGGGTAGACAGGCCTAGGGGGTTAAGTAACGTGCTCAGGGTTGGCCAGCCAGCGGGAGGCAGAGCCCACCCTGAACCTGGGCTGTCTGTGCTCCTGACCTCCTATTGTGCCGCCTTCTTGGCCTGTGAACGTCCCAGAACACAGCTTCGCCAGTAAGCCTGGCAGTACTTGTCTTAGTCACTTAGCGAGCGTTTCCTACGTGCCAGGCACGGCCTGCAAGTGATAGTGCAACTTCCTTTAATCCTCACGCAAACGTAGTAAGGCGGCCTGTTAGCTCGGACCATGTGCAATGGGGTAAGGTCAGAAATGGGCACTTTCAGATACTTCAGCTAATCATCCGTTTAACGGGTGAGGAGCCTGGAATTCAGAGAGGTGAAGTGACTTGACTAAAGTCACACAGCGCCAGTGAGGGCCGGACTGGGACTCGGACCCAGGCCTGAAGCGCCCCGAGGATGAGAGAGTGAGTGAATACATGTATGACCTGGCGGGGGAGGAGTGAGACCCAGCGGAGTGCCCCGCCATCCCTCCTGACCTGGGTCCCTTCTCCCCCTGCAGCCAGCATGGGGTCCTGGACCGCTCGCCCTGCCTTCTCCACCATCTTCTTCGTCGTCGTCTTTGTGGTGTCCGTCATCTACCACTGCCACCAGCGCCTGGCCCCGGTGCCCGCCCCCTGGGCCTCCCGAGGCCTCGTGGCCCTGGGCCCCAGGCACCTCCCCCAGGGGGGCATGTGGACCATCAACTCCCAAGGCCGCCTGGGCAACCAGATGGGCCAGTACGCCACACTGTATGCCCTGGCCAAGCTGAACGGGCGGCCGGCCTCCATCCCGGCCCAGATGCACAGCGCGCTGGCGCCCATCTTCAGGATCTCCCTGCCCGTGCTGCACGGCGCTACGGCCGGCAGGATCCCCTGGCGCAACTACCCCCTCAACGACTGGATGGAGGAGCAGTACCGCCACCTCCCCTGGGAGTACGTGCGCCTCACGGGCTACCCCTGCTCCTGGACCTTCTATCACCACCTGCGCCCCGAGATCCTGCGGGAGTTCACGCTGCACGACCACGTGCGGGAGGAGGCGCAGCGGTTCCTCCGGGCCCTGCAGGCCCCACGAGCCCCGCAGCTGACCTTCGTGGGCGTCCACGTGCGCCGCGGGGACTACGTCCGCGTCATGCCGCGGGTGTGGAAGGGCGTGCTGGCCGATCGCGCGTACCTGCGACAGGCCCTGGACTGGTTCCGGGCCCGCCACCCCACCCCCGTCTTCGTGGTCACCAGCGATGACATGTCCTGGTGCCGGCGGAACATCAACAGCTCCCTCGGGGACGTGGTGTTCGCAGGCAACAGTCGCCAGGGCTCCCCCGCCAAGGACTTCGCGCTGCTCATGCAATGCAACCACACCGTCTTCACCGTGGGCACCTTCGGGGTCTGGGCCGCCTACCTTGCAGGAGGGGACGCAGTCTACCTGGCCAACTTCACCCTGCCCCACTCCCGCTTCCGCACGATCTTCAAGCCACAGGCGGCCTTCCTGCCCCAGTGGGTGGGCATCGCCGCCAACCTTGGGCCGGCCGGAGAAAACAGCCCCTAGCCTTGCACGTGTCCCTCCCTCATCCTCGGGGGACAGGCGGTGTATGGGGACCAGCACAGGGGCTCAGGATTGGACCCCCAAGTTTGAACCCAGGCAGCTCTGCTTCTCGGCTGGGTGACCTCGAACAAGTGACTTAACCTCTCTGTGCCTTAGAGTGCCACCTGGAAAATGGACGAGATACAGAAGCTACCTTGGCAGCCGCTCCTGAGAACTCGGTTCATTTAGAGCCTGGAAACATGGTGAGTGCTAGCGGCCCAGGAGATGGGAGCTGAGTTTTGCTCTCTCCTCTGTGGCTCTGGGAGCACAGAGGCCAGATATTTTGCCCTTGCCTCCTGGGAGGATTTGGCGATGAAGCCATCCCTGCTGTCAACTGAAGGGGTGTTTTTGGCAGCTAAGAATTCAGGCTTCGGGTTTAATGGGGCCTTATGAAAACACACTAGAGGCCTGGTGCACCACATTCGTGCACTGCGGGTGCGGCGGGGGGGGGGGCGTCCCTCAGCCTGGCCTGTGCCCTTTAGCAGTCTGGGAGCCCTCGGGGGATGTCCAGCTGACGGCTTAGGCCCGCAGTCAGACATCCTTAGAGCTGCTGTGGAGGCAGGAGAGGCTCCCGCCGTCAGCCCAGCTTCTAGCTGAGTGGCTCTCCCCCGTGGGAGCGCACTGACCACCAGGGGGCAGCTCCTGCAATGAGTGTCTGCCCCCTGGTGGTCAGTGCACATCACAGCGACTGGTCGTTCTGCCATTCAGTCGATTTGCATATTACCCTTTTATTATGAAAAGACAGAGAAAACAGGATTTGAGGGGCTGAATCTCAGGGAGATACCCTTGGTGGCGAGGGAGTCCTCTGGATTGGGGGTGAAGGGGAGGGCCTCACAGCGTTGGCAGGACTCAGCACCAGGCCTGGAGCTGCAGCAGCAAAGACACCCGCATCCACAGGTCACAGAAGCAGCAGGAGGGGACGCCTTCCACCTGGCTTTCATGCGGGAGCGGGCACGGGGCAGGGTGAAGGTGGCCAGGTGGATGGTGTCCCCTCCTGCAAGGTGGGTCCACAGAGACCCAGAGGGCCACAGAGACCATGGCAGGTCAGCTGTTGCTGTGTGCACAGGTGACCTCCCCCCTGGGCAATGAGGTGCCCAGGACTTCATCCACTCTGAGAAACGCCAATATGGACCAAGGTTGAATTTAATGATTATTGGTTTTCTGTGTTCAGTGTGTTTTAAAGTGTGAAGATACCAGTCTTTTTTACTGGTGTAATTCTCCTTTTTGGATATTAACAACAATCATTTATACTCATTTAAAATTTCCACCAAATAGGTGCCCTGGTTTAGAAAGCGTTTAGGTCACATCTCTTTCCTGTTCTAAGTGCTTTTCAGGTGTCTTATTTCTTCGAATCCCCATTTTGTGCATATGTCTGAGGGTGGGCACCTCTTCTTTAGTGTATAAATAATATTGCAGCTCCCCAGAGCCATTCTGGGCCTCAGTCTACTGGCTTGAGTCTTTGATGGCGTCGTCATGGTGTGGGGCCGACAATGAAGGAAGCAGGAGGAGGGTTGGGGAGGAGGGGGAGGGGGATTGGAGAGGGAGGTCCTGTATTAGCTATCGATTACTGTGTAACAAATAACCCCAAACCCAGTAGCGTAGAATGACAGTAATACTTTGTTATTTCTTATTGTTTCTGGGGGTCAGGAGTGTGGGAGGGGCTTAGATGGATGATTCCGTTTGGGATGCCCAGTGAGGTTGCCGTTAGGTGCCGGCCAGCCAGGGCTGCTATCATCTGAAGGCTTGACCGGGGCCGGGGGATCCCTTCTCACGGCTGGCATTGGTGCTGGCTCTCGCTCTCGGTCACATCCTCTTGGTGTGAGCCTCCGTGGCGCTGTTTGAGTGTCTTCACCACATGGCACTGGGTTCCGCCAGAGAGAGAAACCCAAGAGACCAAGGTAGAAACTGCGATGCCTTTTACAGCTGAGCCTCACCTAGTCACACTGTGACTCCGTCTTATGCTGCTGATCACGCAGAGCAATGATTCTCCATGGGAGGGGACTACACCAGGGTGTGAAGACCAGGAAGCAAGGATCCTTGAGGGCCATCTGGGGGCTGCCATAACAAAGTACCACCGAGGGGAGGGCTTAACCCACAGAAATTTATTTTCTCACCGTCTGGAGGCTGGAAGTCCAAGATCAGGGTGTCAGCGGGGTTGGTTTCCTCTGAGGCTAAGAGGGAGGGTGTGCCCCAGGCCTCCCTCCTTGGCTTATGGATGCCAAGTTGTCCCTGTTTTTATGTCTTCTCCCTGTACACGCCTGTGTCCTGATCTCTTCTTCTTAAAAGAAAAGCAGTCATAATGGATTAGGGCCACCTAATGAGTTCATTTTAATTTAAATTTGAAGTTTTTTAAATTTCTTTTTTTATTTTTAGAGAGAGAGAAAGAAATATTGATTTGTTGTTCCACCTATTTGTGCATTCATTGGTTGATTCTTTTTTCAAAATATCTTTGTATTGATTTCAGAGAGGAAGGGCGAGGGAGAGAAAGAGAGAGAAACCTCAATGATGAGAGAGAATCACTGATCGGCTGCCTCCTGCATGCCCTACACTGGGTGTCAAGCCCACAACCCGGGCATGTGGTGGGATTGGAACCGTGGCCTCCTGATTCATAGCTCGATGCTCAACCGCTGAGCCATGCTGGCCAGGCATTGGCGGATTCTTGTATGTGACCTGACTGGGGATCTAACCCGCAACCTTGGCGTATCAGGATGATGCTCCAACCCACTGAGATACCTGGCCAGGGCCTGACCTCATTTTAATTTAATCACACCTATAACAATTCTGTCCCCAAATGTGGTCCCAGGCTGAGGTCCTGGGGGTCAGGACACAATTCAGCCCGTAACAGCTGTTCCTACAGGCTCCCACCTCCACGCCCAGCCCTCCCCCAACAGTCGGACTGGCTTCACTCCCCTTCCTTTCCCTCCATTCCCAGCTCCAGCCCCGCCTCCTCGGGTGACTGACCTTAGCCAGAGTCTTTCCCCAAATTATCCCTTTTGGAGAGAGACTCAAGCCAGAAGGAGAGAGGACCCGCAGTCCTCAGCCTGGCCCTCGGTCAAGTTCAAATGCAACAACGTTGGTGTACAGACGTGGATGGCAGCTGTCCCTCACATTTCAATGAAATATTTGTGGGGTCCCTTCTTGTCAGCCAAGTCTCTTCTCCAACTTTCTCCGTCCTGCTCTGCGCCTGGGGGGCTGTCTGAGGGACCACGTGCTGTGGGCCGAACGTTTGTGTCCGCCCCACATCCACAGGCTGGAGCCCGAATCCCCAGTGTACTTGGAGGTGGGGCCTTCGGGAGATAAGGTTGTGCGGGTAGAGCCTCGTCAGTGGGACTGGTGCCCTTATAAGGAAGAGACACAGCCCGCTGGCATGGCTCAGCGGCTGAGGGTCGACCTACGAATCGGGTCACAGTTCAATTCCCGGTCAGGGCACATGCCCAGGTTTCAGGCGCAGTCCCCACCCAGCAGCGGGTGTGTGGGAGGCAGCCGATCAATGATTCTCTCTCATCATGGAGGTTTCTATCTCTTTCTCTCCCTCTCCCTTCCTCTCTGACATCAATATATATATCTTAAAAATTTATATATAAATATATATATATCTTAAAATATATAGAGAAATAAAATAATATATTTTTAAAAGAGAGAGAGACACAAAAGGTAACTTCTCTCTCTGCCGGTCGGTCTGCAAACAAGGAAGTGGGTTCTCGGCGGAAACCGGGCCTGCAGGCACCGTGACCTTGGTCGCCTCAGCCTTCAGCACCGGGAGGAGGCTGTGGCTGTGGTCGCAGTCGCCCGAGCCGACTAGACAGTAACTGTGGGCTCCCTCACCCCCTGGCTTCCTGTTGGCTGTGGGATCGCAGCTCAGTTTCAGAGGAGAAAGGAGAGTGAAGCTCAGATCCATCCTTGCGGACTTAGATGTGCTCCCAGCTCCGCGCGCGCGTGTCTCTCACTGGCTTCCCACCGCCTATCCACACCTTCGTCAATCATCCTATCAGACTTCTCCCGCCGGGACCCTGAGCGAGGCCACCAGGATTGGGGTAATTTACAGAAGGAATTCCCACGCTGGCATTTGGCTCAGATGGAGATCGCTCGCTGAATTTCCTGCCAGCTGAGTGAAACGAGGATTTGTTCTCAAAGTCCAGTTGACTCACAGAAAATAGTGAAGAGATGCGATATTTCTCGTAGACTTGATAGACAAAGATGAACTCGCCGAGCCCTAGCCGGTGTGGCTCAGTCGGTTGGACGTCGTCCCATGCACCAAAAGATTGCCAGTTCCATTCCGGTCGGGGCACATGCCTGGGCGGCGGGCTCGATCCCCAGTAGGGGGCGTGCAGGAGGCAGCTGATCATGTTTGTCTCTCACCATTGATGTTTCTGTCTCTCCTCTCCCTTCCTCTCTGAAAGCAATTAAAATATCTTTAAAAATAAAAATAAAAAAGATGAAACCGAGGAGCGACCACAGCCCCAGCCCCCAGGGCTGCGGAGCTGAGCGCCAGTTTCTTGCACGGCTCTTCCTGCGCATCCTGGGGCGAAGATGGTGCCGGGGGAAGATCCGGGAGACCGTCCTCTCGGCCGCCCTCCGTGCGTCTCCCCCTGGCGTCTCCCCCAGAAGGGGCCCGGCTGGTGGCCAGCTGCCAGGACCCGGCGCCGCAGCGTGACATGCCGTCCGTAGGTCTGTTTCATCTACACGCTGGGGTGCAGCCCGTCCCCGTGTGTGACCTGCCTGACTTGGAAGAGGAAGGTCACAACCAGCGTTTTATGGGGCCACAGCAGAAGCTAAGCAGCCACCACTCATCAATCGCACTAACTCCTTCCACAAATATTTACCGAGCTCCTTCCTGGGCGTGTGAGTCCAAAGCAGAAGATGGTGAGCCCTTGACCTCTACCCGCGCCCCCCCCCCCCCCCCCCCCCCCCCCGTTCGCTCTGTCAGGTCCCCAAAGACAGAGCTCTCACCGCCAGGGCTCCGGATGGTCTCCAGCGCCCAGTGTGCCTTTGTTATGGGTAGAATCGTGTCCCCCAAAAAGATATGTTGAAATCCTAACCCCCTAGAACCGAAGGATGTGATGTGATTTGGAACCAGGGTCTTTACAGATGCGATGAGGAAAAGGAGGTGATACCGGAGTGGACAGGCCCTTACCCGGCAGGACGGGCCCTCACCGGGCAGGACGGGCCGTCACCCGGCAGGACGGGCAGTCCCTCACCCGGCAGGACGGGCCGTCACCCGGCAGGACGGGCAGTCCGTCACCCGGCAGGACGGGCCGTCACCCAGCAGGACGGGCCCTCACCCGGCAGGACGGGCAGTCCCTCACCCGGCAGGACGGGCCCTCACCCAGCAGGGTGGGAGACACGGCACACACACGGGTCGGCTTCGAGCCTTCAGATCCGTGAGAGAAACATGTCCTATTATTTGAAGCCACCCCGTTTGTATTGTGCTGTTACAGCAACCCCGGGGAATGGATGGTGTATCAGGCATGTTTACCGAAGGGATTGAGTAGGCGCTGGGCCGCTGTGACTCCGGGTTTAGCACGCCGACCGGAGACCACACACAGCCTTCCGGCTGCCTTGGCCCAGGGCCTGTGTCCCGGTCAGATCGTGGCTCCCGGTGGCCGGTAACAGAAGGTCCGGCTGAGTCCAGCGGGTGTGACCTGCTTGGACCTGGGGAGCTGCCAGGAGCTGTGCAGGTGTGGACCTGACATGGCAACGGGCCGCTTCCAACTCCATCTCTCCAAGCTCTGGCCCATCCGGATCACCTGAGAGTTGTTTTGTTTTGTTTCTTTTTCTAGAACTTTCTCAACCTTCCTAATGCCGCGACCCTTTAATACAATTCCTCATGTTGTGGTGACCCCCAATTTCATTGTTACAAATTGAACATAATGAAAGCATAATGATTAATCACAAAAACAATATGTAATTATATATGTGTTTTCCGATGGTCTTAGGTGACCCCTGTGAAAGGGTCGTTGGACCCCCAAAGGGGTCGCGACCCACAGGTTGAGAACCGCTGCTGTAGATACATACGTAGAGCCTGGTGGGCCATTACTGGACTCATGACATCATCCCAAGACATGGACTTCTGAAAATCCCTTCATTCATCCATCCATTCATTCATTCATTCAATAAATATGTACAGAGCACCTACTATCTTCGCGGAAATGTTCTAGGCAGCGGGGGACACAGTAGGGAGCAAGTCAGACATGGTTCCTACCCTCAAAGAGCTGTCACCGCTGTGGGAGGTGTGTCAGTTAGCTAATGCTGCGTAACAAACCACCTCAAAACAGAATGGTTTCCAATGCAGAATTTGCTCTTCTCACAGTTCACATGGATCAACTGGATCATTCTCCCCATGTGGTGTCGCCTGAGGTCTCTCATTCAGCTGCTTGTATTTTATTTATGTCTTTATTTTTGTTCATCCTCACCCCAAGATATATTTTCCATTGATTTTTAGAGAGAGTAGGAGGGAAGGAGGGAGGGGGGAAGAGAGAGACAGACAGAAAGAGACAGAGAGAAAAGTGGATGTGAGAGAGACACATCCATCAGTTGCCTCCTACACACCCCCCCACTGGGGCCGGGCAGCGGGTGTCCCGGGAACCAGGTGTCAGTTCAGGAAATGCGGAGCATATTCGTGCAGGGCGTTGTCGGTGGTCACCGCCCGTTACAGTGGCTTCAGCGGCACTGGCTGGGTTACTCTGAGCATCCGCCTCCCGGGGCCTCTCCCTCGAGGCCTCCCTGCTGAGTCACAGGGCCTTCTGCAGCCGGACTGCCTGCTTCCCAGGCAGGGGGAGGCCACCCTCTCACCCACAGCCCCCCGGCTTCCCTGTGGCACGGCCAGGACTTGAACCCGGGCCCGCGACAGCCAGCGGGCCCCTCCCCTGCCCTGCTGCCCACTCCCCTGCAGCCACACTCAGCTGGAGGCAGATACGCGGAAGCCAGGAGGTTCCTGGACCAGCGGAATAAGGGAAGTTGACACAATATAATTGAACAAGGCCAAACAACTCGAGTGATTTCCAGGCAGCTGATGATTCACAGGTCTTATCTTCCCTCACCCAGGACGCGAGGAGCAGATGGTGTACATGTTGCAGACCGGACCGGACCGGCCTCAGTCCCCGTCCCTCTTCAATGATGTTATTGATGACCTTTTTTTTTTTTTTTTAAAGAAAATCCAAGCTTTGCATTTTTCTTTTTTTTTTCTTTAAATATATATTTTATTGATTTTTTACAGAGAGGAAGGGAGAGAGATAGAGAGTTAGAAACATCCATGAGAGAGAAACATCGACCAGCTGCCTCCTGCACACCCCCTACTGCGGATGTGCCCGTAACCAAGGTACATGCCCTTGACCGGAATCGAACCTGGGACCCTTCAGTCCACAGGCCGACACTCTATTCATTGAGCCAAACCGGTTAGGGCTGATGACCTTCTTCCAAAAAAACTGACCAGCCCTGGCTGGTGTGTTTGAATGGTTAGAGCACCGGCCCTCACACAGAAGGGTCTCCAGTTCGACTCCTAGTCAAGGGTAAGTACCTGGGTTGCAGGTTCAATCCCCCGCCCTGGTCAGGGCATGTATGGGAGGCAACCAACTGACACGTCTCTCTCTCTCTCTCTCTCTCTCTCTCTCTCTTTCTCTCTCTCCCCTCCCCCTCCTTCCCTTCCACTCTCTCTAAAAATAAAAATGGAAAAATATCCTCGGGTGAGGATTAAAACAAAACAAAAAAAGAAACCAACTAGAAAATAAACCTGACTCCTCAAGACCAGTGGTCGGCAAACTGCGGCTCGGCAAACCGTGGCTCGCGAGCCACATGCAGTTCTTTGGCCCCTTGAGTGTGGCTCTTCCACAAAATACCGACTTCTGCGCATGGGCCACGAAGTTTCAATCGCACTGTATGTGCACACCCGCACGTGGTATTTAGTGGAAGAGCCACACTCAAGGGGCCAAAGAGCCGCATGTGGCTCGCGAGCCGCGGTTTGCTGACCAGGGCTCTAGACCCACACGTGGATGATGCCACACTTTGAAGGACGCACCTAAAAAGCTCACGAATGTTCTGTTAAGACCTTCCCCTGAGACCGCCCCTAGGATTCCACTGGCCAGAGGGAGATCAAACGCCCCAAGACAGCCCTAGCCAGTGTGGCTCAGTGGATAGAGCGTCAGCCTGCAGCCTGAAGGGTCCCAGGTTCGATTCCGGTCCAGGGCACATGCCCGGCTCAATCCCCAGTGTGGGGCCTGCAGGAGGCAGCCGATGAATAAATGATTCTCTCTCATCCTTGATGTTTCTATCTCTCTCTCCCTCCCCCTTCCTCCTTGAAATCAATAAAAATACATTAAAAAAAAATAAAAATAAAACCTGTCTCCCACCCTAACTGGTTTGGCTCAGTGGATAGAGCGTCAGCCTGCAGACTGAAGGGTCCCAGGTTCGATTCCGGTCAAGGGCATGTACCCTGGTTACGGGCACATCCCCAGTAGGGGGTGTGCAGGAGGCAGCTGATCAATGTTTCTCTCTCATCGATGTTTCTAACTCTATCCCTCTCCCTTCCTCTCTGTAAAAAATCAATAAAATATATTTTAAAAATTTATTTAAAAAAAAAAAACACCTGTCTCCCTATCACCTTCTCTCAGTGACCGTGAGCTTTGGTGCCTGAAGAGAGCAGAGAGGACGTCAAAGCAAAACTCAGAAGCCTGGGATGGTGTGGGAGGAACACGAGGTCGGGCTGGGCAGGCCAGGCTTCAGGGCGCGAGGTCTCTCGCTGGGCGATCAGAGGGGGTCGGGGGTCAGCAGCGGGGGAAGCGGGGCTCGGACCTGTGTGTGACAGGCATGCCTCAGGCTGATGGAGCGCGCATCCAGGCGCCCTTTGTAAGCGGTTTTCAGGACATTCACCATGTTATGCAATCCTCACCGCTATCGGATTTCCATCGCCTCCAAAGAAACCCTGTATCCATTAGCAGTCACTCCCTCTTCCGCCCTCGCCAACCCCTGATATGTTTTCCTTCTCTAGAGACTTGCCTGTCCGGGGCAGGTCATGTGAGTGACCACACACTGTGGGTCACACGGCCTCGGTCTGGCCCCCCTCCCTTCACACAGCGTTTTCCCGGCCCGCCCTGGTCATCGCACGTGTCAGCCCTTCATCCCCTTTGGTGGCTGACTGTCAGACTTTGGCAAAGTTATGAGTGAATATATATATAATATTTTTTGCCCTGACCGGTTTGGCTCAGTGCATAGAGTGTCGGCCTGTGGACTGAAGGGTCCCAGGTTCGATTCCGGTCAGGGGCATGTACCTTGGTTGTGGGCACATCCCCAGTAGGGGTGTGCAGGAGGCAGCTGATCGATGTTTCTCTCTCATCGATGTTTCTAACTCTCTATCCCTCTCCCTTTCTCTCTGTAAAAAATCAATAAAATATATTTTTAAAAAATATTTTTATTGAGCCCTGACCGGTTTGGCTCAATGGATAGAGCATTGGCCTGCAGACTGAAAGGTCACGGGTTCGGTTCTGGTCAGGGGCATGTACCTTGGTTGTCAGCACATCCCCAGTAGGGAGTGTGCAGGAGGTAGCTGATCGATGTTTCTAACTCTCCTTCCTCTCTGTAAAAAAAATCAATAAAATAAAATTAAAAATCACCTCTTGGGTAAGATGTGAAATTTAAAAAAAAAAGAAAAATTTTTTTTTACTGATTTTCAGAGAGAAAGGGAGAGGGGGAGAGAGAGAGAGAGAGAGAGAGAGAGAGAGAGAGAGAAACATCAATGATGAGAGAATTGTTGATTGGCTGCCTCCTGCACGCCCCACACTGGGGATCGAGCCAGCAACTCAGGCATGTGCCCTTGACCGGAATCGAACCCTGGACCATCCAGTCTGCAGGCTGACTCTCAAGCCACTGAGCCACGCCGGTTAGGGCACGGGTGACAATATTAATCGCACGCGTTAATTTCACAAACACTGGTCGTGTACTGCAGAGAATCAGAGGTTCCCCTAGCCCTGCTCCCAGGGGGCGTCCGGGACAGAGCAGGTGCTCAGTTAAACAGTTACCCAACGGATCGAACAGAAAGAACCTCTCACCGAGGCTGTCGTCTGGGGACTATAGTGAAGGGAGAGGAAAGGGGGGACAAATGGTGATGGACGGAGACTAGACTTGGGGTGGTGAGCATGAGAAGATGTGCTGTGTGTTAACCAGTGTCACCCCAGTGAATTCAACAAAAAGGAAGAAAAAGAAAGAGTGACAGAGGGGTCAAGCCCCGCCCCTCCAGGCCCCGACTTGACCTGGCCCGTCTCCAGGGGCCTAGAGGAGGGACACCCCCGACCCCTCCCATCAGAAGCACCGCAGATAAAGGCAGATGCGAGCACTGGGGTGTTGGCTGGTTATTAAGCACAGCCATTCTGTAGAATTGAACTACAGTGGGGCCTTGACTTACGAGTTTAATTCGTTCAGAGACCGAGCTCCTTAAGGAGCTCGTTAACTCAAATTACTCTATCAACTCAATGCAAAAAATCAGCCGAGAGACAGCTGGTATCTCAAAAAACTCGTTAGTCGGGACACCCGTAAGTCAAGGCCCCACTGTACATCACTTACCGCTGAATACATTATATCAGAAACAAATTCACGCCCTGGCCCGTTTTGCTCAGTGGATAGAGCTCCGACCTGCTTACGGAAGGGCCCCGGGTTCAATTCCAGTCAAGGGCACATGCCTGGGTTGTGGGCTCGATCCCCAGTAGCGGGTGTGCGGGAGGCAGCCGATCCATGATTCTCTCTCATCATTGATGTTTCTCTCTCTCCCTCTCCCTTCCTCTCTGAAATCAATAAAAACATATGTTAAAAAAACAAACACAAATTCATTGCGCCCTGCGTGTTTTACTACAGTTTACTTCTCTCTCTCTCTCTCATTTAGACCTGTGTGGAGGGATCTTCTAGAACAGTGGTTCTCAACCTCAGCTGCACATTGGAATCACCTGGGAATCTTTTTAAAATCCTGATTTCTGGGCCTCATCCTCTGGAAATTCTGTTTCTTTGTGATGGGATGAGGCCACAACGTTAGTAACAAAGAAACAGAATTTCCGGAGGATGAGGCCCAGAAATCAGGATTTTAAAAAGATTCCCAGGTGATTCTCATGTGCAGCCAAGGTTGAGAACCGCTGCTCTAGAAGCAAATGCTGCCTTCAGGGATGTCATGTTGTTTGCTTGACATTGACCACCGTGGGAGTAGTTCCACCACGGAAATTGACAGGTGCTTCCAACCAGGGATTTTTTCTCCGGAAACTGGCTGGGTAGAGTTTGCCCCCTGTCCCCCGGGTCCCCAACACAGGAGAACAGAGGTGAGGACCACAGTCCTCAATCTGGGAGTGCGGTCCCCGGGGGCATCTGGGGAATCTGTGGGGGCGTTTTTTATTTTATTTTTATTTTTTATTTTATTTTTTAAATATATATTTTATTGATTTTTTACAGAGAGGAAGGGAGAGGGATTGAGAGTTAGAAACATCGATGAGAGAGAAACATCGATCAGCTGCCTCCTGTACACCCCCTACTGGGGATGTGCCTGCAACCAAGGTACATGCCCTTGACCGGAATCGAACCCGGGACCCCTAAGTCCGCAGGCCAACACTCTGTCCACTGAGCCAAATCGGTTAGGGCTGTGGGGATGTTTTTTAGGTGTCACAGTGGTTAGCGACAGAGGGCCAGGCCAAAAGTTACATAATGAAAAGTTGTCCTGCATCCCCATGATTTTTGATTATGTGTGAGATGTTCTTTAAGTGTTCTTATTATTTATTGATGAGAGAGAGAGAGAGAGAGAGAGAGGCATTCATTGGTTGATTTGAGAGAGAGAGGCATTCATTGGTTGATTCTTGTATGTGCCTGACCAGGGATCGAACCCACAGCCTTGGCACATGGGGACGATGCTCTAACCCACTGAGCCACACCAGCCAGGGCACCTGCCAGGCCTTCTCACAGGGGGAAACCTGCTTATCCAGCTCTGAGCGCGGAATCCGCTTGGCACGGTGTAAGGCTCCCTGACTCTCCCCCGTGTCATCGGAAGCTGGGAGAAACGGGTCACTTGTCCGGTGAGACTGTCCCACATTCTGGACTTGGCCGATGGCGTCCTCACGGTGTCGGTTCACTGGCAACTTTATCCTCCTGTTTTCTGAAAACTGCTATGACAGGAGAGGCTCCATGGGATTCGGGATCTTTTAGGGGGGGCGTCGGGGGGGGGGGGGTCGAGGTTGGTGGATGACGCAGGGGGACTCCTGTTGCCTGGACCAGGGGCCAGAGGAGCTGCTGAGGTTAAGATTGTTAGGGGCGGCCCTAGTCGGTCTGGCTCAGTGGATAGAGCGTCAGCCCGTGGACTGAAGGGTCCCGGGTTCGATTGTGGTCAAGGGCATGTACCTTGGTTGCAGGCTCGATCCCCGATCCCCGGGTGGGAGGCAAGCCAGTCGCTGTGTCTCTGCCTCCCCCCTCCCTTGCACTCTCTCTAAAAAAATCAATGGGAAAATGCCCTCAGGTGAGGATTAACAGGAAAATTAAATTAAATTAAAAAAAAAAAAAAGATTGTTAGGGGCGCCCTGGCCGTGTAGCTCAGTTAGAGCGTCACCCGCATACGCCAAGGTTGCAGGTTCAATCCCGGTCAGGGCACATATAAGAATCAAGCAATGGATGCATGAATATGTGGAACAATAAATTAATATTCCTCTCTTCTCCTTTCTCTCTCTCTCAAATCAATTAATCAAGAGTCAAAGATTGGCCGAAACCGGTTTGGCTCAGTGGATAGAGCGTCGGCCTGCGGACTCAAGGGTCCCAGGTTCGATTCCGGTCAAGGGCATGTACCTGGGTTGCCGGCACATCCCCAGTGGGAGATGTGCAGGAGGCAGTTGATCGATGTTTCTCTCTCATCGATGTTTCTGACTCTCTATCTCTCTCCCTTCCTCTCTGTAAAAATTCAATAAAATATAAAAAAAAAAAAGAGTCAAAGATTGCTGGGGGCTCTGGCGGGGCCCACCTTATACCCTCCACCCCCCAGTAAAATCCGGCACCTGATTTGGGCGGCGGAAGACACGCATTACCCGGACCCCTGATACCATTCGGGGGTGCAAAATGGTGCTTTCCTACGAGGATCTTTTTCGGAATAAGGGAAACTGAGGCACGTGGCTGTCTGCCAGGTGTTTTTCCCAAGATTCAGGCCTGCCTGGCTTCAAATTCCAGCTCCTGTGACTTCCCAGCTGTGTGACCTGGGGCAAGTTCCTTCCCCTCTCTGTGCCTCGGTTTCCACCTCCGCACCACAGAGCTACTGAGGGTGTCTGCCCCCCAGAGTGGCTGCGAAGTCGGAATGAGGTTGCTGGGCCAGCTAAGTGCTAACAGCTGTTTGCCAAAATATAGAAAGACAGGACCCTGAAAGAAGGCTGAGCGTCAGGGAGAGCCTGGCCCAGTGGACTCCGCCCCCTCCTCCAGGCTGCCCTCCAGGCCTGCGCCTCAGCAGGCAGGCGGGGAGGGAGGCTGGGCTCACCTGGCTCCCACAGCCCAGTCACCCCGCCTCCCTTCAGCTCCGGCCGGCCAGGTGGATCTGGGCGGAGTTTGTCCGCGCCCGGCAGGGAAGGAGGGATCTGCGGGAAGAGTTGACCCCAAGGGGAGTGAGCCGGCTGAGCGACCCCCGAGACACCTGTCATCCGCTCCCAACTCCGGTGCCCAGAACCAGGTGAGCTGCCCAGAACCAGGTGAGCTGCCCAGAACCAGGTGAGCGACGGTGCGGGAGGCGCAGCTGGAGCTCCTGCACCCGCAGGGCAGGGCGCTGGGAACAGACTCGAACGCGGAATTTGGCGACTGGAGACTCAGTGGTCCCCTCCCTGGTCTCCGGTCCCTTCTGGGGGGGTAGGGGGGCATGCCCATCTCGGGGGGGGCCTCCTGAGCAGACGGGCCCATCCCTTACCGCCAGGCTCCCACCTGTCCTGCCCCCAGCACCCCACTGCCTGGTCTCCAAGCTGCCCCTCCTTCCCTGCGGACCTATTCCCTGAGCGCCCACCCCCTCTGTCACTCCCCCACCCAGGCCACCTGCTCCCTCCGGCCACCAGTTCCTGCCGCCAACTGGGGCACGGAGGTGCAGATGGAAAGGCCGGGGCAGGGCGGTAGGAACCAGTTTCCTGTCCCTCTTAGGGTCTGCCCCCCTCCTCCCCCCTCCTCCGGGAGGGTAGCAGGACCCCCATGGACACCCCTCCCCTCGACCCGGCTTCTCAGGGACCCCAGGCTGCCACCCCCACCGGGAAGCCCGCCGTGGCTCAGAGGCGCCTGATCTCTGGCTCCCTCATCCCACCCGGGTCACCCCTCTGCTCCAGGCCCGAGAGTCCAGTCGGGGATTTCAGAGTGGCAGCCCCCCCCCCCCCCCCCCCCCAGTTGGCCTAAGCTCCTTCCCAGGCTGTGATGCTGCCCATTTGGGAGCCGGGATGCACGTCGGGGGGTAGGGCTGGGAGCGAGCGGGCAGCTGGGTGGGGACCGAATGGGTGACCTGAGCAGCCAGGGGTGGAGGCTAGGCTGGGTGGACGGGCTTTCAGCCAGAACCGGACCGAGAGTCACAGGGCGTGACCGGTATGGGCGGGGAGGGGGGTCAGCTGCGACTTTGCCTGGGGTGGTCTTGGGCGGGGGAGCCCTGGGAGGCTGTGAGCAGGGGAGGGCCAGGGCCAGCTCTGGGTGTGGGGACAGGTGTGGGGGGAGCCAGGAGGCTGGGCCAGGCTCCAGGGGAGAGGAGGAGGCTCGTCTGGGAGAGAGAAGTGGGCAGGATGTGAGTTTAAAGGAAATTTTCAGCAGAGGTTGTGGCCCCACTTTTCTGAGCGACCTGGAGGCCGGTTCCCTCATTCAAAGTTGGGGCGTCTTTCCGTTCTGCCTGCCAAGGACACCCCCCCCCCCCAACCTGGCCTAAATGCCTGGCGCAGCTGTAGGGACTGCGGGCAGGTAACCAGGTGGACTTCCTGACCTGGGAGGATTACAGAAGGCCGGCTCCTCCCATTCACCAGAAGCAGCCCCAGCCAGTGCACCCCAAGATTTCCCAATGTCCCCACCCCCACCTCGGCTCCTCGCCCAGCCCCTGCCTTGCCCCAGCTCCCACCCGCCACCCCCAATCCTCTCTGAGCCTCAGTGTTCAGGCCTCACAGCCAAGTCCCCCTCCCAGGCCCTGGGTTTCTCCCCTCGTGGCTCCCCCCACCTCCGCCTCCTCCCCCCCAGCCTCGGTCAAGGTCAGGGGTCAAAGTCTGGAGGCAGAGGAGGGGGAACATCTAAGGAGGCCGACAGATGGTGTTCTAGAATGTTCTGCCTTTCTCTTCATCCAAAAAAAAAAACACACCCCACAACCATCCCTACTGTCTGTCTGTCTGCTGTAAACGAATTTCGGGGGACACTCGGGGCAGTCGCTGCCAGCCCAGAGATTAAGGCGTTTGACCGTGAAGGTCTGTTCTTCCAATATTCATTTTTTCACCTACTAGGCCAGTGGTTCTCAACCTTCTGGCCCTTTAAACACAGTTCCTCATGCTGTGACCCAACCATAGAATTATTTCCGTTGCTACTTCATCGCTGTCATGTTGCTGCTGTGATGAATCGTCATGTAAATATCTGATCTGCAGGATGGTCTTAGGCGACCCCTGTGAAAGGGTCGTTCGACCGCCAAAGGGGTTGCGACCCACAGGTTGAGAACCGCTGTTCTAGGCGCTGGGAATGGAGACCAAAAAAAAAGGAAAGAAAGGAGGGGGGTGTAGGGACATGAGAAACTGGAGCCAAGGCGATGCTGGCAGAAAGTCAATGAGACAGGGAGGGGATAAAACCACACAGATGACGCCAGACAAGGACTTACCTGACAAAGGTGGAGACCGTATTCTGTTAAAAAACAACTTCAACAGCCCTGGCCGGTTTGGCTCAGTGAATAGAGCGTCGGCCTGTGGACTGAAGGGTCCTGGGTTCGGTTCCGCTCAAGGGCACATGCCCGGGTTCCGGGCTCGATCCCCAGTGGGGGGCGTGCAGAGGCAGCTGATCAATGAATCTCTCTCATCACTGATGTTTCTCTCTCTCCCTCTCCCTTCCTCTCTGATATCAATAAAAAAAAATATTTTTAAAAATTCAACTGAGTAAATGTATTGATGAGAGAGAAAGATGGGAACATCAGTGATGAGCAAGAATCATCGATCTGCACGTGTGCCCTGACCGGGAATCGAACCGGAACCTCCTGGTTCAGAGGTCAACGCTCAACCGCTGAGCCACGCGGCCGGGCTGAGCTGAGTGAATGTGAAGGTCCCACTGGCTTTATTCAAGGCCCCTGAACGGGGCAGCATCCCGGCAGCAGAGAGAAAGGAGGTCTGAGCAGCCATACAGAATGAGAGGAAATTAAAGGAGGAGGGAGTTACATGAGGCAAAAAGTGGGTTGGTTGTGGCAGGTCGCCTTCTGGGGGGCGGCAGGGGTCTGTCAGGCGCGTGACCACCCGCCTAGGATGCCACCCCGGGGAGAAGCTGACTCTGGGATGAGGTCTCTGGTGACATGGGGCTTAGCGTAAGTGATTCTACTGTGAGCCTGTATCTCATTTGTAACCATTCCTTCTGCACATACGTCCTGGGCACCTACTATGCGCCCCGCCTAGTTTCCAAGGATGGTGTGTGTGTGTGTGTGTGTGTGTGTGTGTGTGTGTGTGTGTGCAGGGAGCAGAGGACACTGTCCTTTCTTCACGGAGCTGTGTGGGTCACCGGGAGACGCTGAGAGGGACCGGTGGGGACAGCGAGAACTGGGACGGGGCTGGAGCTGCCGGTGGGATGGGAGGGGACCGTCCATCCGGCCTGCCTCCTTCCTTCTCTCTCTGTCGCACCGTCTCTGGCAGTCTGCTGTCCCTTTATTCCTGTCTCTGTCCCTCTCTCCCTGCTTCCTCCTTTTTTTTTTTTTTTAAATATATTTTATTGATTTTTTACAGAGAGGAAGGGAGAGAGATAGAGAGTTAGAAACATCGATGAGAGAGAAACATCGACCAGCTGCCTCCTGCACATCTCCCACTGGGGATGTGCCCGCAACCCAGGTACATGCCCTTGACTGGAATCGAACCTGGGACCTCTCAGTCCGCAAGCCGACGCTCTATCCACTGAGCCAAACCGGTTTCGGCTGCTTCCTCCTTTTTAATCATTAATGTTGAAAGCACATATGTCCCCTTTTCCCCCCATTGATCCCCTCTAGCCTGCCCCCACACACACACCCCTCCTCCTCCTTCTCTCTCTCTGTGTCTCCTTGCTTCTCTCTCTTCTTGGCTCTGTCTCTCTTTCTCCACTTCTTTATGTCTCTCTGTTTCCCTGCTCTTTCTCTTTTTCCATCTCTGTCTCTTCCCTCATTTCCTCCTCCCTCCCTCCCTCCCTCCCTTCCCTCCATCCTTCTGCCTTCCCACAGCCATGTCACTTGGCCCCGTTGTCCCATGTCTCATACTTGGCAAATTGGGAGCCAAACAGAGGAGCGGAGTTTACTCCTTGCCTTTCAAGTGCTCGGTCTAGTTGGAGAAAGGAGGAGAGCAAGGCCCAGGACAGGAGAGGTGGAAGACAGCAGGAGGCCACCCCCAGGGAGCTCCCCTCCTCCCCGCTGGGCGCGCCCGCCTCCTCTCCCCGCTTCCTCCAGTTTCTCTCCTTCCCAGTCCCCAGTTTCTCTCCTTCCGAGTCCAGGGCGGGTCTTAGCGGAAGTGCCAGTGGCCCGGAGAGAACGGAAGCTGGAAGCCACCAGGGCACAGAGATTCTGTCTCTCCCTCATGTGATCTCTCTCTCTCTCTCTCTTTTTTAAAAAATATACTTTTATTGATTTCAGAGAGGCAGGGAGAGGGAGAGAGAGATGGAAACATCAATGATGAGAGAGAATCGTGGATCGGCTGCCTCCCGCACACCCCTCACTGGGGAGCGAGCCTGCAACCTGGGCCTGTGCCCTGAGCGGGAATCGAACCGTGACCTGGTTCATAGGTCGATGCTCAACCACGGAGCCACGCCGGCCGGGCTCTCTCTGTGTTGTCAGGGCTGGGTCCTCTCTGGGGTTTCCCTGGGTTATCTTAGATGTGACTTGACGTGGCCGCACTGGCTGCCAGGCCTACAATGCACCTGCTTCTGTGTTTCCGACCCTAAGTCCCCAAGCAGAGCGTCTGCTCGGAGCAGCCCATTCTCTTGAGTCAGGACACACACACACACACACACACACACACACACACACGACGGGCTGGCCGACGACGGGCCATTCTTGGGCCAATGTCATGTGATATAGTATGGGCTGCATTTTAGCTTTTCCTCCTTTTTAAAAATATATTTTATTGATTTTTTTACAGAGAGAGAGGGAGAGGGATAGAGAGTTAGAAACATCGATGAGAGAGAAACATCGATCAGCTGCCTCCTGCACACCCCCTCCTGGGGATGTGCCCGCAACCCAGGTACATGCCCTTGACTGGAATCGAACCTGGGACCCTTCAGTCCACAGGCCGATGCTCTATCCACTGAGCCAAACAAGTCAGGGCAGTTTTTCCTTTTTTAATCCTCACCCGAGGATATGTTTTTATTGATTTCAGAGAGAGGGGAAGGGGAGGGGGGAGGAGAGAGAGAGAGAGAGAGAAACATCGATTGGTTGCCTCCCATATGCACCCTGACCAGGGAGCAAACCTACAACATAAATATGTGTCTGACTGGGAGTGGAACCCGAAACCTTTTGGTGTGCAGGACGATGCTCCAACCAACTGAGCCACCGGCCAGGACAGTTGTGTGTGTGTGTGCGTGTGTGTGTGTGCACGTGTGTGCGTGTGCGCGCATGTGTGTGCGTGTGTGTGTGGTTTTTCATATATAAAGGTAGCACTCCTATTGGTTTAGAGCAGTGGTCGGCAAACCATGGCTCGTGAGCCACATGCGGCTGTTTGGCTCTTGAGTGTGGCTCTTCCACACAATACCACGTGCGGGCGCGCACGTACAGTGTGATTGAAACTTCGTGGCCCATGCGCAGAAGTCGGTTTTTGGCCTGGGCGAGTCTATTTTGAAGAAGTGGCGTTAGAAGAAGTCGGAGGTGTCGGTCGGTCGGGCGACGGGAGACGCAGCGCGGGGAGGCGTGTGCGATTCATTCACGAGTTGAGTGAGCCAGCCAGTCTGCAGTCTCATTGTGCAGTGGTTAGTGCTAGTCGCATCCGCAAATCGCGCGAGGGTGACAAAAGATAGACGAAACGAGTACACAAGACGAGTGTGGATGGGAGAGTTGGAAGGGGTCCACCTCAGCGAACGTACCTCAGTCAGATTGAGGACGTTCTTAGCAAAGGCCAGCTTAGGAGTACCCTAACGAAGTTAATAACAATGTACCTACCTATATAGTTTAAGTTTAAAAAATTTGGCTCTCAAAAGAAATGTCAATCGTTGTACTGTTGATATTTGGCTCTGTGGACTAGTGAGTTTGCCGACCCCTGCATTAGAGCACATCTGAGGGTGACCTCGTTTACCGTGGTCACCCCTGTAAAGACCTATCTCCAATAAGGTCACATTTGAAGGGCTGAGGGTGAGGATTTCACCATATCTTTCTTTTTTTCTTTTCCTTTTCTTTCCTCACCTGAGGATATTTTTCCCTCTTGCTTTGTAGAGAGAGTGAAAAGGCGAGGAAGAGACAGAGAGAAACATTGATGTAGGAGAGACACATCGAATGGTTGCCTCCCGCATGCGCCCCGCAATGCAGCCCACATGTACCCCAACCAGGGCCGGGGATCAAGCCTGCCACCGGTATGTGCCCTTGACTAGAATCGAACTCAGGACCCTTCAGTCCATGGGCAGACGCTCTGTCCACTGAGCCAAACCGCTAGGGCTAATGTGTCTTTCTTAGAGGGACCCAATGCAGCCCAGTGCTGTACCAGGGTCTGTGTGCTGGGTGAGCAAAAATGTGCCACCTTAATACAGCCCACCCCTTGTTTGCCCATCACATATACTCTTTGTCCCATATCTTCAACTCCATTAAAAAAGAAAGAAAAGAAAGAAAGAAAGAAAGGAAGGAAGGAAGGAAGGAAGAAAGAAAGAAAGAAAGAAAGAAAGAAAGAAAGAAAGAAAAAAGAAAAGAAAAGAGGCAAGGCAAGGCCACTGGAAGGTGGCCTGTTTGATTCCCGGTCAGGGCACATGCCTGGGTCATGGGTGTGATCCCCGGTCCAGGTGGGTAGGGGAGGTGAGGCAGCTGATGGATGTTTCTCTCTGGCATCAATGTCTCTCTCCCTCTCCCTCTCCCTCCACCTCCCCCTCCCCCTCTCCCTCTCCCTCTCCCTCTCCCTCTCCCTCCCCCTCCCCCTCCCCCCCTCCCTCTCTCTCTCCCTTCCCTTCTAAAATCAATAAAAAACATTTAACTTTTTTTAAAAAAGTCAAACATTAACCATGGCAGGTAGAATCCACAGACGCACTCCCCCACCCCCGAGGGACAAACCCCAAAGTCAGCTCGGTCGCTTGCAGCTGCCTCTGGTGACACGGGGCCGCCCCGGTGGGTCCCAGAATTCACAGCCTCTGAGCGAGACCGATTCCTCCTCTGGGTCCGTCCCGGTCTCAATCCTCGGTGCCTCCTCCCAGTTCTGTGACCCGTGTGGTGGGAAAGCTAATGGACCATGACCGCAATCCCAGTGTGGAGAGCGGAAACCCCCTGGTCCTTGGCCCCGAGCCCACACAGAACAGCGCCCTTCGCTCTGTGGTGATAGCAACAGCCTTTCACTCGGCAGAGAGGTGAAGTCACGCGCCCCTAGACTCACAGCCGATGAGTGTGGGAGCCTGGGACCGGCAGCCTGTGGCCGGGGCAGGAGCGCTGACCCCCTGGGTGATGAGGGAAGGGGCCTTCTGGGTTTGGCCCGTAACGTGTGGGCCATCAGACAAAATCTCCTGTGAAAGAAACCTGTGCAGCAAACTCAGCCTCCCTGTCTCGTTTCATTCAAGTCCAAGGGGGCCAGGGGGGTTGTACCACCCAGGAGTCTCTTTCTGGTTGGGCTCCGGGGGCCCAGACCTCCACCAAAATCGGTTAAGTGCAGGTTCAGACACCTCGCGGACAAGCCCGAGATTCTTCTAGAAAAGGTAACTTTCACTCTGTCCCAATGGGCTCTACGGCTTTGAGTGACTGCAGTTCAGAAGCAGGGGTGTTGCTAAGTGAGGCCCCGAGCCAACCGTAGTTAACCTTAGAGGCCACACCTGCTTCTGGCAGCTCCCCAGGTTCACCCAGGCCACACCCTGCTCAGCTTAGCCCCCGTGTTCTCTTAATGGCCATTAGCTTCAATACTTTGACCGGGAACTTCGGCCCGAGCCAGACCACCTGGGAAGCGTTTGCCTCTCATCGACCTTCGCGTGGAGGCCTGCTCGTGAGGAAAACTTTGTTTGTTCTTTTTTTTAAAATATATTTTTTATTGATTTCAGAGAAAAAAAAGAGAAAGATAGAAACATCGATGATAAGCCCTAACCGTTTCCTGGCACAGCTCGTAAAAGCATTAGCATTTCCTGAGTGATAAGGATGATAGGAGTGTTTATTGTTTGATAAGGGACTAGGTAGCTTTAGGATGGGGTGAGGTCAGCAGAAAAACCAAGCCGTGGTTAGAAGACTGGAACTTTCAGCCCCACCCCTCAACCTTGGGGAAGGGGAGCTGGACAAAATTCAACTTAATCACTAACCGTTGATGATCTAATCATTCACGTGCACATGATGACACCTTCATAAACACCCCAACAATGGGGCTCAGAGAGCCTCTGCCTTGGCGCACACACCCCTGAGCCTGGAGGTTGTGCACCCCAACTCCACCAGGACGGAGCCCGGTGCAGGGCCCTTCCGGACCAACACCCTCAGTACCTCTCCGGACTGTGCTTCATCATTACAAACGGCAGGCAAGGGCCTTTCTGTGGGCCATTCCAGCCAGTTCTCAATGCTGCGGAGGGGGTCACGGGAACCCCGATTTATAGCTGGTCAGTCAGAGTATGAATGGCCCGGGACTTTGTTTGTTTTGTTAATCCTCACCTGAGGATATTTTCCCATTGATTTTCTTGTTAATTTTTTTAGAAAGAGTGTAAGGGAGGGAGAGAGACAGACAGAGAGAAACATCGATATGAGAGACACGTCGACTGGTTGCCTCGCACACAGATCCTGCAACCGAGGTATGTGCCCTTGACTAGAACCGAACCGGATACCCTTCAGTCCGCGGGCCGACACTCTATCTCCCCGGCTAGGGCGGCCCGGGACTTTCGATCAGTGTTTGAAGTTGGGGACAATCTTGTGGAACGGAACTCTTTGACCCGTGGGATCTGATACGAACTCTAGGTAAATAGGGTCAGAATTGAATTGAATTGTTGGGCACCCAGTTGGTATCAGGAGGGGAAAAGAATCCTCCCATGTGCCAACTGCCTTCTGAGCCTTTTAGTAAAAATTCTCGGGAGAGACCAAGATGGCGGCGTAGGTAAACACCGGAGACCGCTGCCGCAAACAACCATTTCAAAAATACAACTAAAAGACTGAACGGACATCACCCAGAACCACAGGAAGGCTGGCTGAAGAGAGACTCTACAACTAGAAGGAAAGAGAACAGCAAATCGAGGCTCAGAGGCGGCGCAGTGTGGAAAATACAAAGGTACCGAGGTGCGCGCGCAAAGCGGGCTGGTGGCTGAGGGCGCGGTTGTCGTTTTCTGTCGGGAGTGAGTCTCAGACTCTGGGCTCCGGATCCGGGCGAGTCTCTAGGGACCCAGACTCAAACGGGAGAAGCGGGATTATCCGGCATCAGTTGGGACCTGAGGGCAGCTTTCTCTCCGAGGTTTGCAGCGGCTGCTGGGGTTCTGAGAAGCAGAGCCTCTGGGAACAGGACTGAGCGTGGCCATAACTGCTCCCTCCGCCCGCCCTGTAGATCCCGCCCCGCCCAAAACCAGCGCACAGCCATTTGCCGATCGCCTCAGGCAAAGGCTGGATTAGCACCTCCCCAGAAGGCAGACGTTTTCCACACAGCTGATTTCCACAGCCAGCCGGCCTGGTGGTCAAACCCCTCTAGTGTTAACTACAACAATTAAGGCTTGGCTAGAACAAGACTGCGCACAGAGACCACAAGGGGGTGCACCAAGAAAGCATAAAAGATGCGGAGACAAAAAAACATGACAGAAATGGAGGATATGGAGCTAAGAATCGCAATTTTGAGGGCTTGCCATAAATTTGTGCAGAGCCTCACGAAAACTAATGAGACCCTCGATGCTACGATAAAGAAATTAGAAAGTAAGCATACACGGACTGAAATAAAGAATATTATACCCAATAGCAGACCAGAGGAGTACAATAATCAAACCAAAGATTCGACAAAAAACACCCAATTGGAAAAGCAAAATGAAAAAAGAATCCGAAAGTGTGAAGATAGTGTAAGGAGCCTCTGGGACAGCTTTAAGCGGTCTAATATCAGAGTCATTGGAGTGCCAGAAGATGAGAGACAGCAAGATATTGAAAACCTATTTCAAGAAATAATGGCAGAAAACTTCCCCCACCTGGTGAAAGAAATGGACTTACAGGTCCAAGAAGCGCAGAGAACCCCAAACAAAAGGAATCCAAAGAGGACCACACCAAGACACATCATCATTAAAATGCCAAGAGCAAAAGACAAAGAGAAAATCTTAAAAGCAGCAAGAGAAAGAGGCTCAATTACCTACAAGGGAATACCCATACGACTGTCAGCTGATTTCTCAACAGAAACTTTGCAGGCCAGAAGGGAATGGCAAGAAATATTCAAAGTGCTGAATACCAAGAACCTACAACCAAGATTACTTTATCCAGCAAAGCTATCATTCAGAATTGAAGGTCAGATAAAGAGCTTCACAGATAAGGAAAAGCTAAAGGAGTTCATCACCGCCAAACCAGTATTATATGAAATGCTGAAAGGTATCCTTTAAGAAGAGGAAGAAGAAAAAGGTAAAGATACAAATTATGAACAACAAACATGCATCTATCAACAAATGAATCTAAGAATCAAGTGAATAAATAACCTGATGTACAGAATGAACTGGTGATTATAATAGAATCAGGGACATAGAAAGGGAATAGACTGACTATTCTTGGGGGAAAAGGGGGTGTGGGAGATGCGGGAAGTGACTGGACAAAAATCATGCACCTATGGATGAACACAGTGGGTGGGGAGTGAGGGTGGAGGGTGGGGTGGGAGCTGGAAGGAGGGGAGTTATGGGGGGAAAAAAGAGGAACAAATGTAATAATCTGAACAATAAAGATTTAATAAAAAAAAAAAAAATTCTCAAGATAAAGAATGGGCCAGGTCATCTTACAGAGCCACAGGCCACAGCCGATGATGGAGGAACCGCCGTGGAGACAGCTGCGTGTCTACCTCAGGCTCCGTCTGCTGTGTCCGGAGGGCGGGCGGGCCAAGCGGTTCCTTCTGGTTGGGCCTGGCAGTTTCCCTTCAGAGGGGATGTAGGCGGCAGGGCGTGCGAAGACAGGCCTCTCTAGAAGTGGGATCCCCAGCAAATAGAGGTTCAAATACCTGTGCTCACGTATACAGACACCCACATATGTGTCCTCACAGGCTATAAACACACAAGTGAACATACACTAAAGATGCACATAATGGATGTCCACTCATATCTGTGCACTCACATGTACACACAGCCACGTGTTCCCGGCCACCGGCACGCTCTCTGTGTGTCACACACACGTGTGTGAAAGGTTCGGAGAGGGCCGGGGTTTCGCACCTGTGACCCGAGGCCATAATGTATCAAAAGAAATTTAATGGCCTCTGACCCCCTCCAGCCCTGAGATGCTTGCGCAGAGACAGAGGTGCCAAGATTGCTGGGAATCCTGACGCCCTCACAGGCGGCTCCTGAAGTGGGCTCGTCTGCCGAGCTTAGCCCACTCCGTCGGTCTCTCGGCTCCTCGGTTCTCAGGACCTCTGCCCTCTCTCTGTCCCAGCACTCGCACACACTCCGTGACATATTCTCTCATCAAATCTCAAGGGTACAGCTGGCCTTCCCAGCTGGATGGCAAGTTCAAGGGTGGCTCATGCCCTTGGTTCTCCCTCAGAGGCTTGCACAAGGCTGGTAGCGTCAGAAGGGCCGGGAGAAACAGGAACGAGAGGGATGAGAGCCTCTGCTCCGTGGGGGGCCTGGCCTCCCTGCCTCATCCTCCACCACCAGCGAGCTGCCCACTTTCTGAGCCTGCCTTCTGCAGGCTGAGTGTCCACCACTGGTGTGGCTGCTGGGGAAGGACGGCCTCCTAGGAGCACGGGTGCCTGAGGGCTGAGGCCCGGGGGCTGCTGCCACCCCGGATCCTGCCCCACTGGGGCTGGAAGCACGGATCCTGCACGGCGCTAGCAGGCGTCCCCTTGAGGTTAGCAAGGCCTCCCAGTCTCTTGCCCAGTGTCTGTCATTAGGGATGGTTAGTCCTGTGCCTGATCCCTCAAGGGTGCTTTCGAAACAGCTCTGCTAGCACCATGGCCCTCTGTCTGTAGAGAGCCCAGTAGGATGTCTCTGCCAAGAAAGGCAGCCCAGAGATGTAGAGCGAACAAGCCAGAGAGGGAGTGGGCTTTGACTCTGCCGCCTTTTTCTCTGTAATTTATGGAGCACCTACTATGTGCCAGTCACTGTGCGAGGTGCTTCGGTCCCTGGCAGGTCTCAATCTAAGAAAAGCTCAGGAAAGAGCTCTGAAAATAAAATTTAAAAATGTGTATATTCGAAAAAAAAAAGAAATTTAATTCCAGGCACCTGGGTGCAGGTGGGCCGAGTCTGAGAAGGGAATCGGCGGAGAGGGAAGGGAGAGAGAGGTTTTTATTCGTCCTTCTGGCTGCAAGCCGCTCTGCTGAGGGGAGGGGCGGGGCCGGTCCATCCTCGGCTCCTCCCTGGGCCAGATGTCTAGTCATCTGGGCTGTGCGGTGCTCAAGGCTGCAAGCTTTCTGCAAGCTGTCCGCTGAGCACAATAAGTGTTCTCTGACCTGTTTTATTCTCTTCAACCCTTTCAGAGTACACAATAGACACATGCCCATACAATGCAATGTACACATGTCCGTTTGTATACACAACTAGAGGCCCAGTGCACGAATTCGTGCACCAGTGGGGTCCCTCAGCCTGGCCTGTGCCCTCTTGCAATCCAGGACCCCTCAGGGGATGTCAGGCTGCCGGTTTCAGCCTGATCCCCACAGGCTGCTGGTAGCGCTGCCGCAGAGGCAGGCGAGATTCGTGTCCCAACAGCGGCGCTCACCAGCCATGAGCCTGGCCCCTGGCACCCAATGGCCCTCCCACTATGGGAGCACACTGACCACCAGGGGCAGCTCCTGCATTGAGCATCTGCCACCTGGTGGTCAGTGCGCATCATAACTACTGGCAGCTTAGGCTTTTATATATATAGACTAGAGGCCCAGTGCACAAAAATTTGTGCACTCGGGGGAGGGTCCCCTCAGCCCGGCCTATGCCCTCTCACAGTCTGGGACCCCTCGGGGGATGACCACCTGCTGGCTTAGGCCTGCTCCCTGGGGGGATTGGGCCTAAGCCGGCAATCCGACATCCCTCTGGCAGCCCAGCAGCCCTGGGGATGTCCACTCGCCAGCGGGGAGCAGGCCTAAGCTGCAGTCGGACATCCTTAGTGCTGCTGAGGAGGCAGGAGAGGCTCCCACCACCACCGCTGTACTGGCAGCCATCAGCCTGGCTTGTGGCTGAGCAGAGCTCCCCCATGTGGGAGCACACTGACCACCAGAGTGCAGCTCCTGCATTGAGCATCTGCCCCCTGGTGGTCAGTGTGTGTCATAGTGACCAGTCATTCCCAGTCATTCTGCTGTTAGGGTCAGTTTACATATTACCCTTTTACTATATAGGATAGAGGCCTAGTGCACAGGTGGGGGCCGGCTGGTTTGCCCTGAAGGGTGTCCCAGATCAGAATGGGGGTCCCACTTGGGTGCCTGGCCAGCCTTGGTGAGGGGCTGATGGCTGTTTTCAGACTGGCCACACCCCCTTTAGGGTGGGGGTCCCCACTGGGGTGCCTGGCCAGTCTGGGTGAGGGGCTGAGGGCTATTTTCAGGCTGGCCGGCGACTGAAGCTCCCAGCCTCTCCTTTTTTTCTTTTTCTTTTTTATTCTGGGATTCATTTACCTTCTATAATTGAAACTTTGTTGCTGTCATTGAAGCTGAGAGCCGGCTCCTGCTTGCTCCAGCTCTGAGGCCACAGCCTGCTGAAAGCAGGTATCTGGGGTTTGTTTAGCTTCTATAATTGAAACTTTGTTGCTTTCAGAGTTCAGAGCTGGGCTGTGGCAGGCGGGGAACCTTGGCTTCCTCCATTACTGGAGCAAGCAAGCCTCCTGCTCGCTTCAGCTGCGTGGCTGCCGGCCACCATTTTGGTTGGGTTAATTTGCATATCTTGCTGATTAGCCGATGGGAGGCGTAGCGAAGGTACGGTCAATTACCATGTTTGTCTATTATTAGGATACACATACACACACTATATATATATACACACGCACACACACATGTGTATTCATACAGTGCACATACCATGCATACGCACACAATGCATACGTACACACATGTGTAAACACACACACATAACACACACACATACACACATAACACACTCTAAAGACAAACCCGAAAACACATATGTGAGTATTTACACTCATTTACATGCGCACAAAAGGTAAACCCACCCCAGCTGGTTTGGCTCAGTGGATAGAGCATTGGCCTGCGGACTGAACGGTTCCAGGTTCGATTCTGGTCAAGGGCACATGCCTGGATAGCAGGCTTGATCCCCAGTTGGGGGTGTGCAGGAGGCAGTCGATCGATGATTCTCTCTCATCATTGATGTTTCTCTCTCTTCCTCTCCCTTCCTCTCAGAAATCAATATATATATATATATATATATATATATATATATATATATATATATAATAGAAGCCCATTGCATGAAGGTTCGCGCAATAGGCCTTCCTTCCCCTGGCTGCCGGCACCGGTTTGCACCCGGGACCCAGGCCTTTGGTCCGGCCGCAGTGGAGAAGCCAGGCCTCTTCAGTCTTCAGTCTTCACTCTGGCAAGAGCCTTCAGTCTTTGCTCCGCGCCTGCGTATGCAAATTAACGGCCATCTTTGTTGGGTTAATTTGCATGCTCACCTGTTTGGCTGGTGGGCATAAGGGAGCGACGCCAATTTGCATGTTTCTCTTTTATTAGTGTAGATATAGTAAACCCACAGGCACACCCACCCCCCATGTCTGCGCACACAACCCTGCACCAGGCGCACTCAGCCCCCGCTAACTTCCCTGCTCTCCCGCCCACAGCCATGCCCAGCACCCAGGGGCCCTTCTTCTTCCCCATGGCCCACTTCGTCCTCTTTGTCTTCACGGCCTCCACCATCTTTCACCTTCAGCAGCGGCTGGTGAAGATCCAGCCCCCATTGGCCGCGGGGAGGCTGGAGCCCGCGAAAACCGAGGACAACGCCTCCAGCACCCCAAGCACCGCACCCAGGGGCATGTGGACCATCAACTCCCAAGGCCGCCTGGGCAACCAGATGGGCGAGTACGCCACGCTGTACGCCCTGGCCAAGATGAACAGGCGGCCGGCCTTCATCCCCGCCCAGATGCACAGCGCGCTGGCGCCCATCTTCAGGATCACCCTGCCGGTGCTGCATGGCACCACGGCCGACAGGATCCCCTGGCGCAACTACCACCTCAACGACTGGATGGAGGAGCAATACCGCCACCTCCCCTGGGAGTACGTGCGCCTCACGGGCTACCCCTGCTCCTGGACCTTCTACCACCACCTGCGCCCCGAGATCCTGCGGGAGTTCACGCTGCACGACCACGTGCGGGAGGAGGCGCAGCGGTTCCTCCGGGGCCTGCGCGTGAACGGGAGCCGGCCGGCCACCTTCGTGGGCGTCCACGTGCGCCGCGGGGACTACGTGCACGTCATGCCCAACGTGTGGAAGGGGGTGGTGGCCGACCGCGGGTACCTGCAGCAGGCCCTGGACCGGTTCCGGGCCCGCCACCCCAACCCCGTCTTCGTGGTCACCAGCAACGGCATGGCCTGGTGCCGGGAGAACATCGATGCGTCCCGGGGGGACGTGGTGTTCGCGGGCGACGGCGTGGAGGGCTCCCCGGCCAAGGACTTCGCGCTGCTCACGCAGTGCAACCACACCGTCATGACCATCGGCACCTTCGGGATCTGGGCCGCCTACCTGGCGGGCGGAGAGACCGTCTACCTGGCCAACTACACCCTCCCGGACTCGCCCTTCCTCAAACTCTTCAAGCCCGAGGCGGCCTTCCTGCCCGAGTGGTTCGGGATTGCCGCCGACCTCTCCCCGCTGCTCAAGCCCTGAGACCGGCCGGCCCTGGGCACCCCCTTCTCCTTGTCGGGCTCCCCCAAGACCAGATCCACACACGAGGAGCACCCTGTTACATGGACCGGCACCCTTCCCTCTTGCCTCAGAATACCTCTGGCCGCCAGTAGCAGAGTCCCAGCAAACTTGTTTATCTTTTTAATTTATTTTAAAAAAAATATATTTTATTGATTTTTTTTTACAGAGAGGAAGGGAGATCAATGAGAGAGAAACATCGATCAGCTCCCTCCTGGACACCCCCTACTGGGGATGTGCCCACAACCAAGGTACATGCCCTTGACTGGAATCGAACCTGGGACCCTTCAGTCCACCGACGCCCTATCCACTGAGCCAAACCGGTTAGGGCCCAACAAACTTGTTTAATTAACATATTCATGTGACCAGACTGGCACACGCCCAGGGTCTGCAGCTCAACAATGTCACCCGGGCCCCAGTTCCACCATCATATATATTATTGATTGATTTTATTTTATTTTTTGTAATATATTTTATTGATTTTTTACAGAGAGGAAGGGAGAGGGATAGAGAGTTAGAAACATCGATGAGAGAGAAACATCGATCAGCTGCCTCCTGCACACCTCCTACTGGGGATGTGCCCGCAACCAAGGTACATGCCCTTGACCGGAATCGAACCTGGGACCCTTCAGTCCACAGGCCGACGCTCTATCCACTGAGCCAAACCGGTTTCGGCTATTACTGATTGATTTTAGAGAGAGAGCGGAAGGGAGAGAGAAACATCAAGTTGTTGTTCCACTTATTTATGTATTCATTGGTTGCTTCTTTTTTTTAAAAAAAAAATATTTTTTATTGCTTTTGAGAGAGAGAAAGGGAGAGGGAGAGAGAGAAACATTGATGTGAGAGAGAAGCATTGATCAGCTGCCTCCTGCACGCCCCCCGCCCCCATACCCGGGATAGAGCCCACCGTCCAGGCATGTGCCCTGACCGGAATCAAACCAGCAACCTTTTGGTGCACAGGATGACACCCACCCGACTGAGCCACACCGGCCGGGCCATTGGCTGCTTCCTGAACGTGCTCCTGACTGGGGATCAAACCCGCCACCTCGGTGTATTGGGGCGATGCTCTTACCGACTGAGCCACACCGGCCGGGCCCCAGTTCTGTCCGTCTCATTGAGCTGCTATCATCTCCTCTTAGGCGACTCCCTCACGGTCCCAGGAGGACCGCCACACGCCCAGGACTGTCACATGCAGACAGCCTCTTCCCCAGGCAGCCAACACAGGTTCGTTCTCGTCCTGGGTCCCTTTTGAAGAGGGAGGAAAACTTTCCAAAGCTCCAGCGACTCACTGCCCCTCAGTGAGACAGGCCCCCTCGTACCTCGTTGGCCAGAAGTGTGTCATCGTCCACTGAGCCGTTACAGGGCCAGATGGATGGAACCCTGGGATTGGCTTACCTTCACCTCGCTAAGACTTGGCCGCTGCCTCGGAGGATGTGAGCTGCCTCCTGAGGGGCATGGCTGCTTGCAGAGAGAACAGCGGCGTGCTCTTACCCAGGAAGAAGGGGGGATGGCTGCCGAGAACAAAGCAGGGAAGCCCTGAACTGTTGTGCCCGTTGTTCACTACACAAAGGGATCGGCCACGACGGCAGGTGGGGCTTAAAGAGAGCCCGCAAGCTGCTCTCCAAGCCTTGGGTCCTGGGAACCGTGCCTACCCGGAGGGCTCTTTTTTTTTTTCTAGTTAGTCCGCCCAGAGGGGGAACCTTTCTTCCAGTTTTCACAAGAGTGACATACAGGCTGGTAGCTGGCGTGCCTCCAAGACCAGGGAGCCCAGTGCCCCGGATGAGTATTGTTGAGAACTCAGAGACCAGCATGGCTCCGTGAACTGGAGGGGAGTCCATTCATTCTCTCAGTAAACGTTTGTGGTGGTGAACCTAACAGGGCCCCTGCTCTCAGGGGTGCAATAGCAAAACAGAGTGGCCCTCAGTGACGGCCGTTCATTATTTCCCACAATCCTGCGGGCCGGCCGGTGGTCCTCAGCTGCATGCGGTGTTGGCCGAGGTCTCTCGCGCAGCTGCGTTTACGTGGAGGTCGGTTTGGAGCATCCTGGTCTCTGTGTGGCCAGTCCTGCAGGGATAGCTTGGTCTTCCTCACAACGCAGCTTTCAGCTTGTTTGCTAGAACGTTCACTCTTGGAGCCGCCATCATCATCATCATCATCATCATCATCATCGTTGTCATCGTCATTATGTAAGAAATCCAACTATCTGAAGCCGCCATACTGGGAGGAAGCCCAGCGTCACTGAGAGGCCACGTGTAGGTGTTCTGGTTCACAGTGTTAGCTGAGCCCGACTTCAGGTCACCTCCCCGCAAGCATCCGATATGTTAGTGAGACGCCTGTCGGCGCTTCCACAGTTGTCCAAATCAGCTTGTCGCTTTCAGCGATCCAGTTGAGGCTCCCGACAGTGCGTTGTAAGGATAAGCCATATCTAAATCCCCGGTTCACAGGTTCTGTGAACATAATATGACTGTTTTCTGCCACTACGTTTTGAGGCAGCGAATATGCAGCCGCAGATAATGGGAACGACCAGAACAAGCTATTCTCTGTCTGCAGATACTTTTGCGACTTTGACGTGAATGCGGCCAACATGAACTTCCCCATCTGACTTGAGATTGCATGTGCAAAGGTCCTGGGGCAGGGGACCTTTGGGAGTGAAAGGGGGCCAGTGGCTGGAGCACATGGAGCCAGATGCGGACGGGGACGTTTGCCGGGTCAGACCCTTAAAGACCTGTGTACGCTGACAAGGACTTTGGGTTTATTCTAGGGCCAAGTGGAACTATCAGAGGCTTTTAATTATGGAAGTGACATGATCCGATTTTCTGTGTGAACATGCCCAGCTTCTATGTGGAGAAGAGGCTGCAGGCTTAAGGCAGGTTAAGGCAAAGAGACCCACGAGGAGGCTCCCGTGGCTTTCCCGCAAGCAGTCACGGTGGACCACGGAGATGGTGGTGGATCGTGTGGCAAGTCTCACGTCAAGGACCTACGAGAGGCTCTCGGAGTCTCTGCCCGTTTCGCTGTCCTGAGAGAGACCATCCGATTGCCTCCGCGGCCAGGAGCCAATGAGCGGAGGCCCTGGGGAAGGCTCACCTGAAACACACCGGGCAGCCATGTTTCCTTCCAAGAAAAGGCGGGGAAAGAATGTGAAGATTGGGAACATGCTCCCAACAGGGGGACGCACGGGGGGAACGTGTGCTGCTCACATTGCGGTGACTGAAGCAGGTCATGCGGTCACACCCAGCTTCAAAGAGGACCAGCAAGAGTGACCCGTCCACATGCCCCACAATATTTATGCACAAGTGACTACCTCACACCCCCTCACCGGCTGGCACAGTCTCTCTTGGGGGTTCCCTTGGGGCCGCGCGTTTGCTCTTAGATCGCGTTCATGGTCCCGGGCTGTTTCTTCCAAGTACTGGCGTTCCCTGGGGTTCTACCCGGGGCCCATAGTTCTCCCAGGAGGGTCCCATGGCTTCGCATTCTGTCTATAGATGGCTCTCACATTTTTAAAAAATATTTTTGTACTGATTTCAGAGCGGAAGGGAGAGGGAAAGAGAGACAGAAACATCAATGATGAGAGAATCATTAATCAGCTGCCTCCTGCACGCCCTCCTCCCCAACTGGGGACGGAGCCTGCAACCCGGGCATGTGCCCTTGACCGGAATCAAACCCAGACCCCTTCAGTCTGCAGGCCGACGCCCTAGCCCAGCCGTGGGCAAACTACGGCCTGTGGGCCGGATCCGGCCCGTTTGAAATGAATAAAACTAAAAAAAAAAAAAAGACCGTACCCTTTTATGTAATGATGTTTACTTTGAATTTATATTAGTTCACACAAACACTCCATCCATGCTTTTGTTCCGGCCCTCTGGTCCAGTTTAAGAACCTATTGTGGCCCTCGAGTCAAAAAGTTTGCCCACCCCTGCCCTAGCTACTGAGCCAAACCAGCAAGGGCGGCTCTCACATTTTTATTTTGGGGCCAAAAGCTTCACTTTCGCGGGGGGGGGGGGGGGAGCGGGGGAGTGAGGGGAGGGATAAGTTAACCAATAGAATCACTTTTAAAATTCCCAAAATAGAGAGCGCCGAGCCAGGCCAGCTCTACCAGATGTTAAAAAATCATGTTAGGCCTCAATAAATAAACAGTGTGATCCCAGTGGGTGGGGAAACGGACGAAAGGAACTGCCTAGAACCGTCAGGAGCCAGTTTGAGAACGTAATGTGTTCTGAGGGTGGCCTGACACATTTGTAATGAAGGGCTGGATTCTGAGCAAATACTGAGCCATGCGGGGGGGGGGGGGGGGGGGGGGGGGGGGGCGGGGAAGGGGGGGGCGTCCATTAAAAAAAAAGAAGCTTTAAAAACTCAAAAATTAAATGAATAAATGTAAGTCATTGTTGCGGTGGTTGTGTTTTTTCATGTGGAATCCCCCAAACTTTCTATTTCTTTGTGATGGGGTGCGGTCACAACATTAGTAACAAAGAAACAGAATTTCCGGAGGATGAGGCCCAGAAATCAGGATTTTAGAAAAGATTCCCAGGTGATTCTCATGTGCAGCCAAGGCTGAGCACCGCTGGTGTAGGCGGTTTGCTGCTGCTCGTTTCTGTCAATAATGCCCACGAGCCCTGGCCACTGGCTCAGCTGTTGGAGCATCGACCACTACACCAACAGTCAGGACACATGCGTACGCTGAGGTTGGGTTACGTACAGGAGGCAGTCAATCCGTATTTCTCTCTCACACGGATGTTTCTCTCTCTCTCTCTCTCTCTCTCCTTTCCTTTCTCTGAATTCAATAAACATATCCTTCGGTGAGGATTAAAAATAATAATAATAATAATAATAATACCAAGAAGAATGTCCTTGTCATTTATGTCTGTTGGCTGAAGTGTGGGAAATCTTTATGCATGCTGATATCACCTTTTTTAATAATATATTTTTATTGATTTCAGACAGGAAGGGAGAGGGAGAGAAAGAGAAACATCAATGATGAGAGAGAATCATGGATCGGCTGCCTCCTACACGCCCCCTACTGGGGATCAAGCCCGCAACCCGGGCATGTGCCCTTGACTGGAATCGAACCCGGGACCCTCGAGTTCCCAGGCCGGCGCTCTACCCACTGAGCCAAGCTGGCTCGGGCTAATATCACTTTTTAAGGATCTATTATTAGAAGTGAAATTGCTGGGTCACGGCCCGTGCATTTAAACTCAAAACTGCTGTGTGATTTGTGACAGCCTGACTGATGTTCAGTGCTGCCACGGCCGAGTGCTCATTCTCCCACAGCCCTGTGACCCCGGCAGCGCGGTGCAGGGGTCCCCTGGGGCTGCTCAGGACTCCCCCGCTGGCTTCCTGCTTCCTTTGCCCCCACTTTGGCTCAGCCTTCAGTTTTCCCAACTCCCTCTGCTCCCCCCCCACTCCCCCCCCCCGCCCGGGGGGAGCCTTAGCCCTCTTCTCGGGGAAGGAGGGAGGGACCGAAAGGTCTGGAGAAAGGCTGGCGACAGGCCTCAGTGCAGGATGGAAGCCGCTCCCCTGGCTCTGGGTTCAAATTCCCACGCCCGCCCGAGCCTCCATTCAAACCCCCGCCTTCGGGAGAATCCGCCGCCGGCCATGCTCCCGGGCTGGTCCCTGGCCCCGCAGGCACTCAGCCCGCGGCTGCCCTCTGCCGGACACGGGCGAGATGGAGGCAGAGGCAGGGCCCGGAGTCAGGGGGAGAAGGGCAGGTGGACAGGGAGATAGATCCAGCCTCAGAGCATCCAGAGCAGCGGTTCTCAACCTGTGGGTCGCGACCCCTTTGGCGGTCCAACGACCCTTTCACAGGGGTCGCCTCAGACCATCCTGCCTATCAGATATGTACATGACGATTCATCACAGTAGCAACATGACAGCGATGAAGTAGCAACGAAAATAATTTTATGGTTGGGGGGTCACCACATGAGGAACTGTATTGAAAGGGCCAGAAGGCTGAGAACCACTGGTCCAGAGGGAAAGAGAAACAGGAGCCCCCCATGCCCCTCCCTGATGTTCCCAGGGCCGGCTGTACCAGTTTCCCCCGCCCCCCCCAACCCCGTGTCCAGCCGGATGTGAAGGGTCCGGCAACACCCAGCGGCCACCCACCAGGCCGTGCCCGTCACACCCTCAGCTTTGCATGTTCTGCCTCTACAAGGCTGGCGTCTTCCAGGCGCTTCCTCCACCCGCTTCGCCTGGTCCTTGGAGAGTCAGCAAAATCCGCTCCCCGACCCCTCTGCCCATGGCCCCGCGGCCTCTGGCCTTTCCTGGGCGCCCCGGCCCTGCGGTCCCATGTGCTCTGGCCGTGAACACCCTCGTCACCTGCAGCGGGACTCTCTCTTGGCCGATGTCAGAGCTTCACCAGAGCAGAGATTGAGGCTCTTTGTTTTTTTTAACTCTGAGGACTCAAGCTGTGGACTCATGAATGTGGGCTCATTCATTGAAAACCCCACTCCAGCCCAGCCAGCGTGGCGCAGGGAATGAGCGTGAGATCACAGTCCGATTCCTGCTCACAGCACGCGCCCAAGTTGCGGGCTCCGTCACCGGCAGGGCGTGCAGGAAGCAGCTGATCAATGATTCTCTTTCATCACTGATGTTCCTCTCTCTCTCCTCCCTCCCTCCCTCCCATCTGTGAGACACTGGCCATATCACTCCCCTTCCCTGATCTTCAATGACTTCATCTGCAAAGGGGTTCTTCTTCTGAAGCCCAAAGATTGCCTTTGGCTCAAGCCGGTTTGGCTCAGTGGATAGAGTGTCAGCCTGCGGACTGAAGGGTCCCGGGTTCGATTCTGGTCAAGGGCTCGATCCCCAGGAGGTGGCGTGCAGGAGGCAGCCCATCAACAATTCTCTCTCATCACTGATGTTTCTATCTCTCTCTCCCTCTTCCTTCCTTTCTGTATTAAGATAGATAGATAGATAGATAGATAGATAGATAGATAGATTTTTAAAGATTGCCTTTGCTTCATGGTACCCAGCATGCATTCCCTTGCCCTTTCTTAGGGGGGGTCGCTCATGTCCAACAGTTTTCCACACGTCGAGGCACTAGGATTGTTGATTGTAAACTAATAACGGTGATCACTATTCATTGGCTCGTCTCCCATGCCAGGCCCAGTCTGTAGACACTCTCAGCCACACGGGCTATAGGTACAAGTGAGGAACTGACAGCAAGGCAAGGGGACATCAGGGATTCTCGGTCCTGTCACATGGATTGTCCTGATATCGTGTCCTTTCCCACCTGTAGTGGACACGGCTGGTGGCCAGCCCAGGTCCCCTTGCCAGTTCTGTTCATCCAGCCCCCAGCTGCTGTGAGCTCTGTGCATGAAGGATGCCTTTTTCTTCTTCTGTAGATACAGTATTTGTGGTGTTTTGACATCTGGGGCTTTGTTGACAGTGGAGGGACTGCCCCCCACCGGGGCCAGCCACTTCCTGGAGATAACAAAGAACCCACCTGTGCACAGGCCTTTGCTATGCAAACCTAGCAACCCACAGCCTGGACTCCCAGCCACTTCCCAGGACACTGTTCTCGGCCTGATTGCCCCAGGGCCAGGCTCCAGGCACCTGGGGACCCAAGAGCCTGCTGAAATCACTCGCACTAGCCAACCTCACGCAGGCTCAACCTGCCTCATCTGTTCCTTTTTAAATATATACATCTTTATTAATTTCAGAGAGGAAGGGAGAGGGAGAGAGAGATAGAAACATCAATGATGGGAGAGAATCATTGATCAGCTGCCTCCTGCACACCCCATACCGGGCATGTGCCCTTGAGTGGAATCGAACCCGGGACCCTTCCGTCTGAGCCAAACCAGCTAGGGCTCTGCCTCAGTTGTTCCTTCTTGAGGGAACCACAATAAATGCTCTTCCCCTCTCTCCCTCTGCCTCCTGGCTGACACTGGGGCTTCCCTATGGGGCCCTGCATGGCTTGGAAAATTCCCTTCTTTGTCCTTGTTGTTAATCCTCACCCAAGGATATTTTTCCATTGACTCTGAGAGAGAGTGGGAGGGAGGAAGGAGAGACACACAGAGAGAAACATCAGTGTGAGAGAGACACATCCATTGGTTGCCACCCGCATGCGCCCAACCAGGGTTGTGGACCGAATCTGAAACTGAGGCACGTGCCCTTGACCGGGAATCAAACCCAGGACCCTTCAGTCCGCAGGTGGATGCTCTATCCACTGAGCCAAACCGGCTAGGGCAGGAGTGTTCCCTTCTTTTGGGAACTGAGAATAATAAACTCTCTTTTCAGTGGCAATTGGATCCTGATCTGTTGACTTCCTCAAACCTAAATAATACTGATATTTACATTTTAAAACTCTGCTGCTAACCAATTACCCTGTGACCTTCTTCCCAGGATCAGCCGTGGGGTCAAAGTGCTTGAGAGTTTGTGTCCCAGCCTCCTCTTAGCGCCCGTAGCCCATGACTAACTAGAGGGGTGTAATAGCAAGTCTCCAAATACGGCCCCCAATGACTGTGCCACCACCACCCCGATATTAACACATTTTAGTAGCCCCCTCCCATATTCAGCCTGGATTGGCCTGACTTGCATTAACCAATAGAAAATGGTGCCCGGCTGGTGTGGCCCCCATGGTTGAGTGTTGACAAATGAACCAGGAGGTCACGGTTCGATTCCTGGTCAGGGCACATACCCAGGTTGCAGCTCCATCCCCAGTAGGGGGAATGCAGGAGGCAGCCGATCAATGATTCTCTCTCATCATTGATGTTTCTCTCTCTCTCCCTCTGCCTTCCTCTCTGAAATCAATAAAAATATTTTTTTAAAAAAAGAAAATGGTGAAAGTTCTGCTTCCTCCCCTAGAAACGCTCACTTTGGGGAGCCCTGAGCTACCATGTAAGGAGTCCCTGCCTCTGTTGGGGAGGCCACGTGGAGAGGGAGAGGGCTGAGACTACGCAGAGAGCGAGAGAAATGCAGACGCCCACAGCCCAGGCGAGTCCAGCCCAGTAGCCGTCCCTGCTAAGGCGCGGGCATGTCTGCGAGCAGCATCGTGGATTTTGCAGCTGGTTGGGCCCTAAGATGACTGCAGCCCTAGTTGACATCAGACTGTGCTGAAGAACTGCCTTGCTGAGCCCAGTCCACCCCTGGAATTGTGAGCAATCGTTTTGGGGTGGTTTGTTATTCAGTGATAAAAACCCAAACTGGGATCTCCCTTTGCCTTAAAGGCCGGTTCCCTTTGCCTCTAGGTGGAATGACCCTGCACCTTTAAAAAAAAAAAATGGCCCTAACCAGTTTGGCTCAGTGGATAGAGCGTCGGCCTGATGGCTGAAAGGTCCCAGGTTCGATTCCGGTCAAGGGCATGTACCTTGGTTGTGGGCACATCCCCAGTGGGGAGTGTGCAGGAGGCAGCTGACCGATGTTTCTCTCTCATTGATGTTTCTGACTCTCTATCCCTCCCCCCTTCCTCTCTGTAAAAAATCAATAAAAATATTTTTAAAATAAAAATATGGTTTTATTGATTTTTAAAGAGAGAGGGAGGGAGAGAGGTAGAAAAATCGATGAGAGAGAAACATCATCAATCAGCTGCCTCCTGCATGCACCCCTACTGGGGAGGGAGCCCGCAAACCGGGCATGTGCCCCGACCGGGAATCGAACCGGTGACCTTTTGGTTCCTGGGTCGACACTCAGCCGCTGAGCCGCACCAGCCGGGCACGACCCTGCAACTTAATCCATCCTCCGGGATTGGGCTGAGACAGGGACTTCACCTGACATCATCCTCCTGGTGGTCTTCTCCCCCTCGCTGTCCTGTCTCACCCCTTCCTTTTTGGTTTCTCCTGGGAGCACCTCTTTAAGAAATCATGGACACAGGAGTGTTGCCTCAGGTTCTGCTCAGAATCTGACCTGGGACACGCTGTTTCTGATGTTCTCATCTCCAACCAGAGGCCAAGGGTCTAGTTCCCGATTCTCCCTCCCCCTCTCTGCACCCCAAGAGCATAGAGCACCCTCCAGGTGCCCCAGCCACAGGTAGCCACGCAGTTGGCGGGATGAGAAGAAGACATCGGAGAGGTCTGTGCAGGAAGCAGCAAGCAGCTTGTTTGCCCGGCCAGCAGCAAATGAGGCTCCCGCCCCCAGCACACAGCCCTGGAGGCGAGCCGAGGAGGTCGGGCAGGGACAGTCAGGTGGTTGGCGTGTCCGGCAGCAGTTTAGGGCCCAGGTGAGATGAGAGTTGCTTCTGATTCTGGGTCTGTGGTGGGAGGGGGCTCTCCCAGTTGTTCCAACCCCTCCCTCAGGGAGTCTGTCTCTGTGACTCCCCGACCCTATCAGTTCTCCGTCCCTCGGAACCCTAGAATCCGTCACCATGGACCCTCCAGCAGGTCCCACAGCCGCGGGCCACCGGAGTCCGATAAATCAGCAGAGAAGATGCTGGGGGCCGGGGGACCGCAGCCCAGCGGAGGACCCCCGCTTAGAGCTTCCAGCCAGTCCAAGGAGTCCGTGGGGCCCCTGGGAGAGGCGGATGGGGAGTTTGTGGGGGACGGGAGCGAGGAGGAGAAGACAGAGGAGAGGCCTTCAGAGTCTGGGGAAGGGGACAGCACGTCGAAGGAGCCAGGGAAGTCCAGAGGGATAGGGGGCAGCAGGTCTGCGGGGGAAGAAATGGAGCGTGAGCTTAGGAAGGCGTTGGTCCGGCCCCCAGTCCCCTACGGGTTTCCCCCGTTCCCAGGAGTCCAGAACCTCAGCCCCCTTTGCCCCAAAATCTAAGAGTTCGGCTTTTACCATCAGGCTCGTCCTGACCCTCCAAGATGTCATCGATGCCCCGGTTCGGAAGCAACTGCGGACGGACAGGCAGAAGCGAAGTGAACCTGGGACTCTGGCCGGAATCCCGACCGGAGACCACCTGCCCACTGCCTCTCACCTGCGCCCTCCGGATCGCTTCCTGCAGCTCCTGCTCCAGAGTCGGGGCTGCTGCGGCTGGTGCTGCGGCTGGAGCTGCGGAAGGGGTCGGTTCTGCAGCCGGAGCCGGAGCCGGAGCCGGAGCGGGAGCCGGAGCGGGAGCCGGAGCGGCCACGTGGGTTCCCACGGCACGAGAAAGAGGCGGCGGCGGGGGAGATGCTGGGCGGAGCTTGGACTAGAACCCAGAGGAGGGTCCTATAAGCCACGCCCACTCTCGCGACCCCGCCCACTCCTAGCCCGCGGCTCCACCCCCTGGCCCTGGCCCGGCCCTTCCCTCCAGACCCTGGCCACGCCCCTTATTCTCATTGGCTTCTCTTCCCCCCCATTTCCTCTTAACCACGCCCCGCGCTTTCCCGGCAATTCCCTTCTCCACCTCCCGGGCCCGCTGCGTCTTCTCCTCATTGGCCCACACGCGCATAGCCCCGCCCTCACCGAGCCGTGACGTCGGGCGGCTGCGAGGGCCTTGGGCCTGAGGCGTGGCCAGGGCGCACCCGCGGGACCTTCCTCGCGCCGCGACTTCGGCCGCTCGCGGGATGGGGCGCCTCCGCGCATGCGCTCCAGGAGCGTCGACTTGGTCCCCGACACCGGGAGGCCCCGCAGGCGCAGCTGCTGCCGGAGCTCCGAGACCTGGGCGGGGCGGGGAGAGGCCTCGTGGGCGGGCTCCGGGCGCGGGAGGGCCGGGCTGGACAGCGGACCCCGAGAGGGACCGTGGACACGCGCGCACACACCCGCTCCTGGATCACACACACCCGCTCCTGGATCTCACACACACTCACACCCGCTCCTGGATCTCACACACACTCACACCCGCTCCTGGATCTCACACACACACACACACACACACCAGCTCCTGGAACACACACACACACACACACACACGATCCTAGATCACACACACACACACACACACACACACCAGCTCCTGGAACACACACACACACACACACACACCAGCTCCTGGAACACACACACACACCCGCTCCTGGAACACACACACACACACACACACACACCAGCTCCTGGAACACACACACACACACACACCAGCTCCTGGAACACACACACACACACACACACACCAGCTCCTGGAACACACACACACACACACACACCAGCTCCTGGAACACACACACACACACACACACCAGCTCCTGGAACACACACACACACGATCCTGGATCACACACACACACACACACACACACACACACACCAGCTCCTGGAACACACACACACACACACACACACCAGCTCCTGGAACACACACACACACACACACACCAGCTCCTGGAACACACACACACACACACACACCAGCTCCTGGAACACACACACACACACACACACACACACACCAGCTCCTGGAACACACACACACACACACACACACCAGCTCCTGGAACACACACACACACACACACACACACCAGCTCCTGGAACACACACACACACACACACACACCAGCTCCTGGAACACACACACACACACACACACACCAGCTCCTGGAACACACACACACACACACACACACCAGCTCCTGGAACACACACACACACCCGCTCCTGGAACACACACACACACACACACACACACCAGCTCCTGGAACACACACACACACACACACCAGCTCCTGGAACACACACACACACACACACACACACCAGCTCCTGGAACACACACACACACACACACACACCAGCTCCTGGAACACACACACACACACACACACACACACCAGCTCCTGGAACACACACACACACACACACACACCAGCTCCTGGAACACACACACACACCCGCTCCTGGAACACACACACACACACACACACACACACACCAGCTCCTGGAACACACACACACACACACACCAGCTCCTGGAACACACACACACACACACACACACACCAGCTCCTGGAACACACACACACACACACACACCAGCTCCTGGAACACACACACACACGATCCTGGATCACACACACACACACACACACACACACCAGCTCCTGGAACACACACACACACACACACACCAGCTCCTGGAACACACACACACACACACACACCAGCTCCTGGAACACACACACACACACACACACCAGCTCCTGGAACACACACACACACACACACACACACACACCAGCTCCTGGAACACACACACACACACACACACCAGCTCCTGGAACACACACACACACACACACACACACACCAGCTCCTGGAACACACACACACACACACACACACCAGCTCCTGGAACACACACACACACACACACACATCCGCTCCTGGATCTCACACACACGCACACCCACACCCCCTCCTGGGTCACACACACACACACACACTCCTGGGTCTCTCTCTCTCTCTCACACACACACACACACACACACACCTGCTCGCTCCTGGGTCTGATGGGCAGAAGCCGCAGGGTCAGCCTCCTGGTCCCCCCACGGAGGGCGAGGTCCCCGGGAAGTTGCCCCACACTCACCGTCAGCTCCTCCAGTTTAAGGGTCTGAAGCTCCAACTTGTGCGGCGGCGGCGCGGGGCTGGAGACCCCGGGGAAGCCCGCGGGGAGAGAGGTGGCCTTCATCCTGCGATGATCGGTGGCCGGGCGGGCAACGGGTTAGAGGGCGCACAGAGGAAAGGCATTCTCCGCGTGAAGACAGGGGACAGGGCCCAGCATCGGGGTCTCCGAGGACCAACCCAGGAGGCGGGTTCCTGGGCGTGGGAAAGTGGGGACAGGGCAGGGCTCGGGCTGAGGGGGGCTCCGGGGAACTGCAGGGAGAGGGGCTGGGGGGCTGGACTCCGGCGTCCTGGGGGAGGTGGGGTCTACCGGCCATCGCCCCTGACCTTGGACTCTGGGTGTGAGGGAGGAGGACAGGAATGGGGGGCCATACCTAGGAGGTGGCTGCTGTGCGTTTGTCTCTGCCCACGGAAGCGGCCCTGGGGCTGCCCCGGCCGGCCCTGGGGCCTGGGAGTCTGCCCTGGACCCTTGTCTGGGCTCTGGGGGCAGGTACTGGTGGTAGGTCAGGCTCCCCTGGGGCTCGGCCTCCCTCCAGCGTTGGGAGGTCTTGGGGGTCGCCTGGGAAAGCAGGTGTGATGTCATTGCCACAGCCCTGTTCCTCCTTCCCCGCCCAGCCCCACGCGAAGTAGGGGGTCAGCTTGGCACCACAGCGAGGGGCAGAGGCCAGCAGGACAGAGGACCAAGGGGGGCTTCCCCTCAATCTGGTGCAGACTCACATTCTTCAGGGGCCTCCAAGGGCCGCGTCGGGGCTCAGGGCGCAGGACCCCAGGACTGGAGAGGAGGGAGGCGGGACCCGAGGGCGAGGCTGGGATGGGGGCCAGAGCCGGGCCTGAGGCTGAGATCCACGGATCTGGGTCGGAGACTGGAGAGGTGGTGAAGGGCCCCGCGAGGCCTTCAGGCAGCCAGCCAGGCCGGGAGAAAAAGGCTGTGTGGGAAGGAGGGTCCCAGAGGCCTCGGTCACCCCCACCCCTACCCCTACCACCATGTGGGGCAGCAGGACAGGGAGTGAAACCCAGGTGGTGGGAGCTGGGAGCTGGGAGCCCCGACTTGTGGCTCTATGGGCAGAAGTGCTCGAAAGCCAGACTTTTCCACGCTCCAGAAAGGCAGGAATCCCGGCCTCAGTCCCCAAGGGGTGCGGTGGCTGAGGATCAAGGATTTGGGGTTTGCTGGAACAGGGGTGGGGCCAGTACTCCTGGCCTTGAGGAGAGAGAGAAGCCGAAAGCCACGTCCTGAGACTCGTGCGTGCACCAAAGGTGGAGCGGGGAGCATTCTCTTCTGGGTGCACGCATTTCACTGGAAGTGGAGACACCCAGGAGCTCCGAGGGGTGGGGTGGGGTGCAGGGGACCTGTACTCCGGGGACCTCGGAGAGGATGGGTCTCCGTGCCTCTAGGGCAGAGGGACTGGGGCTCTGGAACCAGTCCGGAAACCCGGCAGCTGCGCTCCAGGGGGCCCGGGGGAGAGGGGCCGCCATCCCCTCCCCTGCAGGGCCCACACTTACTCGGGTCCTGATACCGTCTGTGGATCCGGAGCTGGAGGACTGTAGAGGGAAGGAGGGAGTGGGAGGAGAGAGGCGGGAGGGAGTGTCCAGGAGCCCGGCCTGGCAGGCGGTTCGAGCTGCTGCTGTTGGCGGGACGCGCGTGCCCAGCCCCCTTACACACACAGCCCTGCGGGCGGGTGGGCAGGCAGCCCGCTCCCTTTCCTGGGCCTCCCGCCTGCTCCCTGCCAGCGGAGCGCGGAGGGCCAGAGCCGTTCTGGGGCGAGGTGCCAGCCAGCGTGCAGGCAGGAGGCAGCCCTGCCCCCGGCTCCACCTGCCCCCTGTAGGAGTGTGTGCCCACCCACCCCTGGCACAACCTCCCTCTTGGCAGCCTAGCCCATTTGCACCTCGCCCGCCGGATCCAGGCACTACGCCTCGCCTCGCACGCACTGCGGCCTCCTGCGCTGCCTCCTCTGCACACCCACCTTCGAACGCGCATTCCCCTGGGCCCTAGTTTTGCACACACGCCACTTGCGTGCCGTTGTGTATTCCTTTGACACTCGCTCCTCAGCCTCGGCTCACTCTGGCTTGCCCCTCGCCCAGCCACAGTAGCACACTTACGTGCAGTCAGGATCTGGGCCCTTCACTCATTTCTGCTCTTGTGTACCTGCACTCTTTGCACGCTCCTTGCTCCTTTGGGTCATTGTGTCTTTGCACCCATCCAGCCACGTAGCTAGCACACTCATTGGCACACTCAAGTGCCTTCTGCCTACTCGGGCATTGGCCTCTGGTTTCACTCACTTGCACACTTTCCACCGACGCTGGGACCTCAACTACAGCGCTGACACTCTCGGGGCCTGGTAGCTCACTGTCCCCCGGGCCGCTCTGAAGTCTCCGCTCTGTGCACTTCACTTTGCACGCGTGTCAGGTTAGGCCCCTGTTCCTTTGACCCTCTGCACACCCACCTCTACCTGCCCACTCCCCACCGTTCCCAGGAGCATTGCATTAGCCAGTTGCACACTCATTGAGCCAACACAACTTGAGGCCTCCTTTATGCACGAGGGCTCTTTTGCACAGAAAAACACATACCTTTCTTGGGCCCCACCGCCCACCCTCCCACCTCACCCCACCCTGCACACTCCCAGAGTTAGGGTATTCCCCAGCCCAGAGAACCCCCTCCCTACAGCTCACCAGAGCGGAACTTGGAGCGAATGATTTGGGAGCGCTGGGAGGAAGCCACCAGGGTCATTGCCAAGGCTGGGATAGGGACCTGGACTGGGGGGAAGGCAGGACCCCCCGCAGGAGGCAGGGTCACCATGGAGGTCAGGAGGCTGCCCTGCACCTGGACACAGCAGGGAAAGAGCCTGAAGGACTCAGAGACCCGAGAGGCTTTGGGCCACAACTTCTGGATCCTGGGAGAGGAGGAGGCTGGGGACCCGCACTCCTGGGTCTGAGGGAAGAGGAGGCTGGGGGCCTGGATCCCTGGGTCTGAGGGAGGAGGGGCTGGGGACCCGCACTCCGAGGTCTGAGGGAGGAGGCACTAGGGGAAGGGATCCCTGGGTCTGAGGGAGGAGGGGCTGGGAGCCTGGACCCCTGGGTCTGAGGGAGGAGGGGCTGGGAGCCTGGACCCCTGGGTCTGAGGGAGGAGGGGCTGGGAGCCTGGACCCCTGGGTCTGAGGGAGGAGGTGTGGGGGCCTGAATTCCTGGGTCTGAGGGAGGAGGGGCTGGGGGCCTGGACTCCTGGGTCTGAGGGAGGAGGAGCTGGGGGCCTGGGCTCCTGGGTCTGAGGGAGGAGGGGCTGGGGGCCTGGACTCCTGGGTCTGAGGGAGGAGGGGCTGGGGATCCAGACTCCTGGGTCTGAGGGAGGAGGGGCTGGGGGCCTGGATTTCTGGGTCCCAGGGAGGGGCTCAGGGCCCCAATTCCTGGACCCTGGGGGAGAAAGGACTTGGGGTCTGGGACTCCTAGGCCATAAGAAGGCAAACCCTGGGCCCTGGGTCCTGGGCCCCTGGGTCTATGAAAGGGAGGAAGGAGCAAGCGGAGAAGGGCTGGAACTCATACTCCGAGGGGGCTAGAAGCCAACATCCTCGCTCAAGAGGGGAAGGAGACCTGGTAGGCCCCTGGGCTGGAGAAGCCTCTTCCATCTGCATTCGGGAAGGGAGCGGCTGGCTGTCAGCCACCATGGTCGGTGGGAAGGGACTGAGTCCAGAAAGGGGACCGAAGAGTTAAGTGGGTCTGACCCCCACCCCCACCCCCACCCCCACCCCAGGGGCTTCTCACCGGTGGCTGGTGTAGCTGTGTGTGCTCTGAGCAGGTTGAGTCCCGAGGTCTAGGCTGGAGGCTGCAGCTCCACCCCACCAGCTGGGGACCCCCCCCCCCACCTCTTTTGGGGCGTGCTGGGAGTCCGTGAAGCGGGGCGGGGAGCCGGGAACCCCGCCTGGGACGGTGAGAAGGGGCGGGAGCTGGGGCTGAGAGGGACTGGGGCGGGGCAAGCGTCGGGGTACCCCGCTCGCTCCTCCTCCGCGTCCCGGGGCGGCGGGGGGCGGACTGACAGGAGCAGGTGCGGGGCGTGGCGGCGGGTGAGCAGCGGAGGCAGGTGGTCGCGTCCCGACCCCGCAGGCAGGTGCCACCTGTCACTCAGCGTTTCCCTGACGCAGCAGCAGGAGTCGGGTTCAGGGGGGTGAAAAGTGCAACTGGACTCCCGGACTCCCGGGCCCGAAGGAGGGGGAAAGGGACCCGCATTCCTGGGTTGGCGGGGAAAGTGGGCGGGGCCGGGGCTCCCGGGGGAGAGGCGTGGGCAGGGAGCCCAGGCTTGCGGATGCTGGGGATGGGGACTGGAGGTGTTGGGACTCCGCAGGTGCAGAATGGGCTGGGAACCCATTCTGGGAACTCCGGGGTCTGGAGTACGGACTTTGGGGATCAAAGCGAGAGCTTGAAAAAAGCAAAACAAAACAAACAAAAAACCCCTCGAGCATGGCTGGTTCCCGCTGATATTTGGCAAAGCACGCTTCCGAGCTCTGCCCCGAGATTCGTGGGAGGCCCCCGTGCTCCCGGGTTGGATTACGTGCAAGAGGGCAAGCCGAGGCCGTGGTTATAAATACCTCCTCGGAGTCGGCAGGAGCCCAGCGCCCCAGGCAAGGGCCCTGGTGCCATATTCCGCAGAAAATCATCACTAACATTTCCGGGGTCTTAACCAGTGAGACGTTGTCACTACCACAGATGCCTTTATTGCTCCTGGCACTCCAAGCCCACACCCATCTACCCACCGTCCCAGCCTCTACGACCCAAAAACTCAAACTCCCAGCATTCCAAGCGGGAAAAGAACTACAACTCCCAGGAAGTTCTGCGCTCAGGAGGGCTCCAGTGAGTAGCAGCCCAAGAATTTTCAAGGCTCGCGCGCTCGTTTGCTATTGGTTTTCAAGGGGGCGTGGCCACAGGAGGTCCGTGGCGGTGATTGGCCGGCAGTTCCTGCTGCTCCAGGTCCCAGAGGAGGCGGCGGAGTCTGCGCAGTTCACGGTGCAAGGCGTCGTCCGTCACGGTCCCGGTGAGGCGCAGGCGCGAGCTGCCCAAGGGCAGGATGAGGGGCGGGTGGGAGGAGAAGCTTTCGAAGATGTCCCCTATGAGACCGAAAACGCAGAGTTAAGTTCTGAAAATGGGCGGTAGGCAGCAGTGTCAGAGAGAGACTAGGCTGCGTCACGTCCTAAGGAAGGAAAAACTTAAAACCCCCAGCAACTCCTAGAGCGGGGTCCACTCCAGCGCGACTCCTGGAGTTCCCAAGCATCATGGGAGTTGTAGTTCACACTACAAAAGGCCCCCGTTGCCTGGGAAACGGGCGATGTAGTTGGGTCCTTGGGTCCACGAGGAATGAAGGGCTGGAACTTAGTTTTACGGATTCCTTCGAGTGGAAAGCCTGGACCCGGGATTCCTGGGTGACCGGGAGGGTAGTTTGTAAGGCAGCGGTTCTCAACCTGTGGGTCATGACCCTTTCACAGGGGTCGCCTAAGACCATCGGAAAATGTTTTTGTGATTAATCACTATGCTTTAATTATGTTCAATTTGTAACAATGAAAATACATCCTGCAGATCAGATATTTACATGACGATTCATAACAGTAGCAAAATTACAGTTATGAAGTAGCAACGAAAATAATTTTATGGTTGGGGGTCACCACAACATGAGGAACTGTATTAAAGGGTCGCAGCATTAGGAAAGTTGAGAACCACTGTTGAAAGGGAAAGAAGCTGGGGGTCTAAACCCCTAGGAAAAAAAGAGGGAGCTGGGGGCTTGAAGTCCCGTATCCTGGGGAGAAGGGGATTGAAGTCCAGCACGTAGGTGCTGGGGAAGGAGAGGGCTAGGGGTCCAAATCCTGAGTAAGGAGGAGGAAGGGGCTGGGGCTATGGATTCCGAGGACCCAAGGACAGAAGAAGCAAGCTGATCACCCGCATCCATGCCTGTCCCCATTTCTCCTCACCTGTGTCCACAGCATCCCGGTCTGCAGGGAGAGGCTCCCAAGCAGGTGGGGGCCCACGGCCAGGACCCAGCTGGTAGTGGCTGAGCAGATGGTGGAGCTGAGCAGGGGTCAGCGTGGGGTGGTCGGTTCGTAGACTGTTCCATGAAGCCTGGAGGGAAGATGAGGTGAGAAGTCTGTGGTCATTATGGAGCAGCTGAGAAATCCTAAACAGAAAGCCCTCCATAGAGGGGCCGGATGTAGTGGGATGTACGGGTGTCTGTGCAATGCCTTGAGGGCACTGTGAAGCCTGGTGTCACTGCAGTGATGGTAGGGAAGGGTGTGCTCTCAGCTTTTTTTTAAAAAAAAAATGGGGTTTGCTGCTCAGCTGGTGTTGCTCAGTAGTTGAGCATCGACCCATGAACCAGGAGGTCATGGTCAGGGCATAAGCCCAGGTTCCAGGTTCAGTCCCCCAGTCGGGATGTGTACAGAAGGCAACCTATTAATGCTTCTCTCTCACATCGATGTTTCTCTCTCACACCCTCTCCCTTCCTCTCTAAAAATTAACAAAAACATTTTTTAAGTGATTTGCTGCAGAATAAATGAAGATAGGAGTAGGCAGGGGATGGAGAAGAAACTAACTTAGCCATCCCTTCATCGTGTTGAAGCTGGTGATTGTACCTCGGGATTCATTATTCCACGGCGGCTACTTTTTGTGTCTGTTTGAAAATTTCGACACCTAAGCTAGCTGGCATTGGAATCATCAGTGTGGTCAAAGCCAGAGACTGGACCCAGATTGCCTGGGTTCAGAAAACCCAGTTTGGTGAATTAATACCTTCTGGCAAGTCACTGTGCCTCGCTCTCCTCATCTGTAAATGGAGGAGATTAGGGACTACCACTAGGGTTGTTGTAATGATTGAATATGGCAGATTCTAAAGTACTTAGAGCACGGCCTGCTGCTCATTAAATGCTCTGTACAAGTTTGACAGATAAAAATAAATAAAGGAAGTCAAGTGACCTAGCCTACCTGATTCTCAGTTTCCTTGTTGGAGAAAAAATTGCCAATTAGTAACCTACTTCTTGGGGCTTAGCATCCAACCAGAAGTGCTAAACAGTGTCTGGCATGTAGTTTTATGTCCAATGAGTGTGGGATATATATTGATTTTTACAGAGAGGAAGGGAGAGATGGAGAGTTAGAAACATCGATCAGCTGCCTCCTGCACAACCCCTACTGGGGATCGAGCCTGCAACCAAGGTACATGCCCTTAACTGGAATCGAACCTGGGACCCCTCAGTCCTCGGGTTGATGCTCTATCCACTGAGCCAAACCGGTTAGGGCCAATGCGTGTTTTAACCACCCCATTCCTTGGTCTCGTACCCGACTTCCTGAGTCAGTATGTCTGAGGGTGCGGGTCCTGGAAACTATGAATCAGTCCCACTGAGATTCAGATGCAGCCCAGTTTGGACACCTGTTGGCTACTTCCTTCGAGCTGCCAGTGCACCAGCCATGGCGTCTGAGCTGGGACTGAGGGTAACATGGAGACCAAGGGAAGACCCAAGGGTAAGCTGAATACAGAGCAAGGCTGACGCATCAGGGGCCCCGGGTCAGGAATCACCTTGAGCAGGGAGGTGCGAGGCACACACAGCAAGTTGACAGCCATGGAGAGCTTCCGGAAGAACTCCATGGCAATGTCTCCCAGGCCAGCCCCCTGCAGCCAGTCCAAGACAAGGTCCAGGTTGGTCCGGATTTGGACAGCTCGAGACCACTGATAGAAAGGTCGGCCTTGACCTGTGGGGGAAGGGTAGGAGCAGCAATGGGTATATGGACCCTGCCCTTCTGCCTCCCAGGCCCTTCCTGTTCTTCAGCTGGGGACCTGAAGCTTGCTTTCCAGAGTACCTAAGAGTTAGGCCTCAGCCCGTGATCGGTCTGACTTGACCTGGGTCTCAGGGCCTCCTGTCTCTGCCTCCTTGCCCGTCCCAGTCTGACGCTCACCTCGTTCCATCAGTGAGTTGAGAAGGGATGCATTGGAGAAGAAGAACAAGTAGCCGAAAGTCTGAGACACAAGGTCCGGGTGCAGCTCGCACTGGCTGGTCAGTTCCAGAGCTGCCTGGAACACGCCCAGGGTCGGTCTCAAACCCGGAGGCATGGCCTCCAGTTCTGCGCCAGGTCCGGGAAGCTCTGCCCCACCTGTGAAGGGGTTACTATCCAGGAGAGCTGGCAGCGTTGAATACAGAGTCTGAGGAGATAGAGAGATGCCAACAAGATCAGACTACAACTCCCTAGAAGTGTCAGGGGAGCCGCATAGGAAGATACTGGGGAGCTCCGCCAAAGTTTTCTGGGAATTGTAGTCCACTTTGCCTTCAACACCCTAAAGATCTCCATGAGTAAAGTCCTACTTTCCAGTTGGGTTTCTAGCAGGCATCAGGCCTGGGGGACCTCAGGTCTTAAGAAAGGCTTTGCAGAAGTTTCTTGGGCATTTTAAGACCACCCCTGGTGCCTTACGGGACTTACAGTTCCTCAACAGAGACAACTCAAGGAGGACAAAGGATATTGAGCAAAGAGGCCCCCTTTAGTCAAAGAAGTATTTATCCAGAATTCCTGAAGGAAAGAAAAAGAATGGAGAGTCAGGAAGTGGGAGTGGGGTGGCAGTCAGCCAGTGAAAAGTGAGATCAGGCCAAGGACAGGAAATAAAGTCAGAGCCAGAAAAAAAAGTCAAACCACACTTGGCAGGGATGTCCAGGAAGCGAAGCCTTCAGAAGGAGAGGGGTTCACCAATCAAGGCTCCTCAAGGAACATAGACTATCTGCCCCAAAGATCCCCTTTCATTTCATAGATGGGGAGTCAAGCCCGCTATACGCCCAGAACCCTGAGAATTCCAAGAAGCAATAGGATGGTCACGGGTGGCGGTGAGGAACTGGGCAGCAAACAGGTCCTGTAGGATGGGCACTCCAGGGAGAAGAAGGTCTGTGACTCAGAAAAGGAAGTGAATTCAGTTACAGAAAGTGAGTTCAGCAAACACAGGAAGTGAGGGCTGCTTAAAGAGGACCTTTAGTTTAAATGACAGTAGCTAACACTATATAATCTGTCCATATCTAGATGCCTATATATCCATCTACCGACTTATCAGTGACTGACGAATTGACTCAGGAAAAGGGAGGGAGCCTGAGAAAGTGATATAACCAGGTAGGGAGACTAGACTGTGGAGAGGGGATGCTTGCAGAGACAGGAAGAGAAGCCAGAAGGCAGGAAGTGATGCAGGCGCAAGCAGGGAGTGATGTCGGAATAACGAAATGGGAAGCGATGTCAGAGAAGCAGGAAGTCTTGTGAGGGCCAATCGGAAGTGACATCAGAGCGATGTGATGCAGTCAGTGGGAGGTTACGTGATGCCAACAGGAAGCAAAGGTCAAGGCCAACCTTGGTGAGGTAGTAGACAGACTGCTGGAAGGTACACATGATGACTTCATCCAGGAGGGCCATGGCCTCGTCACATAATTCCAAGTCATTGCAGAGCTGTGGGTCTGGGGATAGGCATGGGGGTGAGAGGGAGAATCAGAGGCTGGCAGAGAGGAGCCCAGGCCCCCGGGTCCAGGGAATGGCAGTGGGCTTGGAAGGGCTGGGGTCTGGGTCCGAGCTCACCCTCCTGGTCAGCCTCCTTCTCCATCTCCAGCACCTTCTCCTGCACAAAGCTCAGCAGTTCCGTGGTGTTGGCCATCCACAGCATGAGTGGCCGCAGCTCCACGGACACGGCCTCGGGCGTCAGGGGCTCCTCGGGGACCCCCTCAGGGTGGCTGGGGAAGGAGGACGGGACCTGTGATCCTTGCCCAACCCGACCGCAGTGTCCAAGCCCCGAGATCTGCGTCTAATTGTGGGTCGAATCTAACCCCCATTTCACAGCTGGAATAGTTGAGTAGAAGCAGGAAGAGCAGAAACTTGCGCTAGGACATGCATGGGGTGAACAGAACCGACTCCCATCCCAACCCCCACATCCCCCTCGTTGCTTCTCCCAGAATTTCTCTTACTTCTCTGGCTGACGGTCTCCAATTTCCTTAATCTTTTCCTGTGGAACAACAAGGTTACAGTCAAAGTGAGGGGGATCAGGGAGACAGGCCCAGGGTCAATACCCGGGTTTTTCTAGAAGCACCTTTTAGACAGAGACTCTCCTTGCTTTTCAAATGGACTCAAGCTTCAGAATGGTCTCGCCTCGCCTTTTAAAACACACGCCTCTATGATTACGAGCGGTCCCTCTCCCCCAGGTCCACTTCTCAAACAGAGTTCCTTCTTACCCCCCAGGAGCTTCCTAAATCTCCTAAGAGGCCCAAGCTTTTTGGGGTGCACCCCCTTCGCTGCTTCTCCCTCACTCTAGGCACGGTCTCCCGCACCACTTCAGACCCAGTGAGCTTCCCGCCTCACTTCCCACAATGGCCTCTTCAACTGTTTCATACAATGGGTTCTCGTCCTCCCTCCCCGCATCTCCATCTCCCAGAATGGTTTCTCCCATTGATCCCACAGCTGCAAAGGCAGACACTGCACAGCGGATGAACCCCCACCTCCCAGCGTCCCATCGGACCCCCCCGCTTTGTAGCCCGAGCCCCTCCTGAGCCACCACGGGAGACGTGGTGACAAAACTGGGGTGAAGGGTGGCCCGCGGAGGCTGCGCCAAGGACCCGGGACGGTGGTGGGGGTCGCTCGCTCACCCAGACAGACTCCTTGATCAGACGGGCCAGGCGGCCGAGCAGGCGCGGCAGGTGGCCCAGCTCCAGCTCCCGGGCCGAGTGCTGCACGCACAGCGCCAGCAGCGTGGCGGGCCCGAGCGGAGGCAGGTCCCCGGCGCCCGCCGCCGCGGTGCGCACGATCTCCCCGAGCAGTGCCTCCTCCTCGCGCGGCCGGAAGCGCAGGACCGGCTCGCGGCCGTCCAGGTAAGCGGCCAGCGCCTCGCCGCGCTCCTGCAGCCCGCGGCCGCACAGGCGGCAGGAGAAGGCCCAGCCGGGCCCCGGAGGCGTGACCCCGGGGCGCGCGGGCAGCCAGGGCGGCCGCGCGGGCCCCGAGCCCCCGACGCGGGGGTCCTTGTACATGAACAGGAAGTGCTCGCCCAGCCCCAGCAGGTCGCCGGGGTGCAGCTCGGCCTCCCGCAGCAGGAGGCACCCGTTGTGCGTGACCGGGGCCCCCCGGGACGGGCGCACCGTGGCCGGGCACTCGGGGTCTGCGCGCACCGTGCAGTGGCGCGGCAGGATGTCGGGGGCGTTGAGGAAGGTGTCCACGTACGGGGCCGGGGACCCACCGCGGGCGGAGGAGTTCCCGCCCCGGCCGAACACGTGCTGCACCCGCGTCATCACATAGACCACGAAGTCCTGCAGGGAAAGTGAAGATGCGCTCAGGAAGCGGTTCCCGGGGGAGGCATGCTTCCAAAGAGACCCCTTGCCTGGCCGGCCTGCGTGGCTCAGCGGTTGAGCGTTGTTCTATGAACCAGGAGGTCACTGATTCGATTTCGGTCACATAACCAAGTTTCGGGCTTGATCCCCAGTAGGGGGCGTTGCAGGAGGCAGCCGACCAATGATTCTCTCTCATCATTGATCATTGATGTTTCTATCTCTCACTCTCTCTTCCCTTCCTCTCTGAAATCAATAAAAAAATATTTCTTAAAAATAAAATAAATAAAGAGACCTCTTTACGACAATGACAGTCGACTCTCTCTCCCATCAACTCCCGCCTCACATGAACACTTCCAAGAAGGTCTCCCCCAATCCCAAAGGACTCGCCAATCACCCCCACCCCCAGGAGTGCTGGGCTGTCCCCTAACATCCAGCCTGAACACCTGATACTTCCAAGTCTTTTTTGTTGTTGTTTAATTGATTTCGGAGAGGAAGGGAGAGGGAGAGAGACATAGAAACATCAATGATGAGAGAGAATCATTGACTGGCTGCCTCCTGCACGCCTCACACTGGGGATGGAGCACAAAAACCGGGGCTTGTGCCCTGACCGGGAATCTAACCGTGACCTTCCAATTCATAGGTCGACACTCAGCCACTGAACCAAGTCAAGGCGGGGAAGGAACCCCCTTCTTGACATGGGCTCTACCATTCCCCTCCCTCAAAAAAAAGTGGATGATTCCCAGATCTTTCTCCAGTAGATGCTCCCATCCTCTCACCTCCCCTGAGTGGACTCTTCCAAAGCAATCGCTACAGTGGACTCTCCCATAATATCCAGCCCAAAGAAGGGGTACTTCCAATGTGTGTCCCCATTACTACAATGGACTATTCCATTACACGCCCCCCCTCAAAGAATGGACCTTTCCAAGGTAACCTTCTTTCTCCGAGGAACATTCCCATTTCCCTGCCCCTTGCCCCGCTTACCCATCATTCCACCCCCATCATGGAGGCTTCCTAAGACATTTCCCCTTCTAAATACAGTTTCTTTCAATATTCCCAAAGCAAGGAGTGGATACCTTTAAAGAGACTCCCCCTTTGAGCAAAGATTTCTTCCATTATCTCCCCCCCATGAATGTACACTTCCAAGAAGACCCCTTTTGTACAACAGACTCTCATTTTTTCCCCGCCCTATGATGGACTCCCTTGGGAGGAGACATAATCCTACAATGAACTCACCTATTACTGGTACCCCCCTCTCCCATGATGGATGTTCCCAAAGATGCTCTCCCATCGATGGACGCTCTCAATGTTCCCATCCCCCCAAAAGGACATCTCCGTATAGTGGCACTTCTAGTAACCCCACCTTATTTATTTATTTTTTTTAGAGAATTTAAGGATTTTTTTTAAGAACTATTCTTTTTAAAAAAAATATATTTTATTGATTTTTTACAGAGAGGAAGGGAGAGGGATAGAGAGTTAGAAACATCGATGAGAGAGAAACATCGATCAGCTGCCTCCTGCACACTCCCTACTGGGGATGTGCCCGCAACCAAGGTACATGCCCTTGACCGGAATTGAACCTGGGACCCTTCAGTCCACAGGCTGATGCTCTATCCACTGAGCTAAACCGGTTAGGGCAGCTCCACCTTATTAATAGATGTTTTCAAGGACCTCCTTATAATGGAGGGCCCCACTGCACCCACCAAAAGAAGAGGTGCATAAAAGAAGACCCCTTCCTAAAAATGACTCTCCAATTCTGGTCAAGGGCACATGCCTGGGTTGCAGGCTTAATCCCCAGTAGGGAGCATGCAGGAGGCAGCCAATCAATGATGCTCTCTCATCATTGAGGTTTCTATCTCCCTCTCTGAAATAAAAATATATTAAGAAAAAAAATAGCCAAAACTGGTTTGGCTCAGTGGATAGGGTGTCGGCCTGCGGACTGAAAGGTCCCAGGTTCGATTCCAGTCAAGGGCATGTACCTAGGTTGCGGGCACATCCCCAGTAGATGTGCAGGAGGCAGCTGATCGATGTTTCTCTCTCATCGATGTTTCTAACTCTCTATCTCTCTCCCTTCCTCTCTGTAAAAAATCAATAAAATATATTTTTTTTAAAAAAGAAAAAATATATATATGAACCCCCTTTCTAAAATGGGCTCTCCTGTTCCTTAAACCAAGAAGGGATGCTTGCACAGCAGACACAGTGAACTCTCAGATTACGGCCACCCATGAATAGAGGTGTGCAAATAAATTCCTTTCTATGGTAAACTCACCTCTTACTCCTTTTCCCAAGGAATGGACACTTCTAATCAAGCCTCTTTCTCACAAAGGAATTTCTCATGAACATCACCCAAAAGAATGGATGTTTCCAATGTCTCCCCCTCTTCCCATAGAAGGCTGTCCCATACTCCCCAAATAGATCCTGCCGATTTGGCCACATTCCCAAAATAGACCCTTTTTTTCTCCAGCCTTGTCTGGAGGAATGAGCTGTTATAATATAAGCAATCCCTTTCCTACCATGAACTTGCTCCATCCTGCTGGTCAACAAAGGAATGACTTCTGTTCTGTGCAAACTCTTCTCTGAATAGTCTGAAACTCTCACCCACATTCACAGCTAAGCTGTGAACCCATTGGATCTTTCTCTGATAGTAGAAATAGGACTGTTCCATTAGCTCCACCACCTCCTACAGTGGCCCTCCCATTGATCCCAACCGTACCTGTTGAGCTTGGCTGCCCAAAAGCAGACACCACTCTAAGGATGATTCTCTTAATCATCACACAAAAATATGAGTATTTCCACTAATACATTACAGTTCTATGGATGAAATAACTTCCCACCGACTCCCAACTGCCAGCCCTTTCTCCCTCTCTGCTCCTTAACACTCCAACAAGTCGATTGCCACCCAAATATGTAAAATAGAAAGATCAGTACCACCTGCCCCCATCAACCATGGTCCAATCGTTCCGGCGTAAGCCACCTTTTAAAAAGGGATTCGTCCACTCCTCTCCTGGAAATAGAGGCTCACCCAGGAGACAGACTCTCCCGTTACTCCCCCTCAGGGCACTTTTATGGAGATCTTTCTACAACAGGCGGTTCCATTCTCCCTTGGAATCCAGTGCCTTCCCCAACTTTGAATAAAGGCAACTATTCCCTACTCGTCCCGGAATCTTTCTCAGCCATCTATCCTCCTCCACTCCTACTCTCCTCTCCGAAAATATCTCCTACCTTGTCCTAACCCAGAGGTTCTCAACCTGTGGGTCGCGACCCCTTTGAGGGTCGAACGACCCTTTCACAGGGGTCGCCTAAGGCCATAGGAAAACACATAGATAATTACATATTGTTTTTGTGATTAATCACTATGCTTTCATTATGTTCAACTTGTCACAATGAAATTGGGGGTCACCACAACATGAGGAACTGTATTAAAGGGTCACGGCATTAGGAAGGTTGAGAACCACTGCCCTGACCGGTTTGGCTCAGTGGATAGAGCGCAGGCCTGCGGACTCAAGGGTCCCAGGTTCGATTCCGGTCAAGGGCATGTACCTTGGTTGCGGACACGGGAGTGTGCAGGAGGCAGCTGATCGATGTTTCTCTCTCATCGATGTTTCTAATTCTCTCTCCCTCTCCCTTCCTCTCTGTAAAAAATTAATAAAATATATATTTTTTAAAAAATATCTCCTACCTTGCTGGGACCACACCTTCCAGCACACGGTAGCCCAAGGAATTCTGGGGGTTGTAGTTCTGTCACCCTTCAACCTACGGTGGGGCACAGGGTTATCTGGGGGAGAGGGGCTGAGCTCACCTGGGCATCCTGGTAGCCCTGGAGCAGCAGGAAATAGGGCCGGTTGCTGGGGGCCTGGATGAGGCACTGGGTCAGCTGGTCGAAGTCGCTGGGGTCCGTAGGTACTATCTGGGCGTCGGCTGCCCCCGGAGCCATGCTCAGCGCCTGCTGCCTGCGCTCCTGCTGCCGCCTTCGCCGGCCCTGCAGGCTGAGCTCCGACACGCTTCGCCGCAGGGAAAGATTTTCCGAGCGCTCCTTGCCCGACCCAGCCTGGGTACCGGACCCCGACCCGGGGCCGGGGCTGGCCAGGGCCGCCCCACCGGATGCGGCCCGAGAGCGGTTCTTCTGTGGCCTCCACAAGGCGGGGCCTGAGCCTGCGGGGAGAGACGAAGAGCAAATAAGGCTGAAACTGGAAAACGACCCAGGGAGAGACAGCCTCAGAAATCGGGAGGTTATCAAGAGACAAAGAGTTGCCCTGGCCGGTTTGGCTCAGTGGATAGAGCATCGGCCTGCGCAGGTTCGGTTCTGGTCAAGGGCACATGCCTGGGTTGCGGGCTCGGTCCAACGTGCGGGAGGCAGCCAATCAAAGATTCCCTCTCATCATTGATGTTTCTATCTCTCTCTTCCTCTCCCTTTCTCTCTGAAATCAATTAAAAATATATTTATTTTAAAAGGGAGAGAGACCAAGCGTTGGCACTAGAGAGATGAGCTGCTCCCCAGGTTTAGGGGTTGCATATGCTGCCCCCTGCACCTGGAATATATGTTTTTTCCGCCTGACTCCTACCCATCCCCATCTTAAAGTGTTCACCTCAGAAATTCATTCATTCTTTCAACTAATCTATTTTGAGCATCTAGTATGTGCTGGGCTCTCTTCTGGCCACTAGGGACTTTGCAGTGAACAGAGAAGACCCCATGGAAACAGAACACCCTTCCCTGACATTCCAAGTTGAAGCAGAGAATGGCACCCCTGGGCGCTTGGGGCTCTGTCTGGGCCCAGCACAGCCCTGGCATACAGTTGGCGCCTAGTGGATGAAGTGGACCAGTGAACTGGTGTGTTTCTCACGAGGCTGTAAAATCTAGGAGGGTGGGAACTTCACCTGTCAGTGTCCCCACTGTATTCTCCCAGGGTCCTAAATAATGTGTGGCCCAGAGTAGGCGCCCAATGAATGCTTTTTGAAGAAGAAGAAGAAAAGAAAACAGACAATGATGGCCCAGCCGGTGTGGCTCAGCGGTTGAGCATCAACTCAGGAACCAAGAAGTCATCGGTTCGATTCCCAGACAAGGCACATGCCCGGTTGCAGGCTCCATCCATAGTAGGGGGCATGCAGGAGGCAGCCTTGATGTTCCTCTCTCATCGATGTTCCTATCTCTCTATCCCTCTCCCTTCCTCTCTCTCTAAAAATCAATAAAAACATTTTTTTTTTTGAAATCCTCACCCGAGGATGTTTTTTCATTTAGTTTTAGGGAGAGTGGACGGGAAAAAGAAAGACAGAGAAAAATATCAATGTGAGAGGAACACATGGATTGGTTTCCTCCTGCACCAGCCCTGACCCGCGGAGGAGCCAGCAACTAACGTAAGTGCCCTTGATCGGAATCTAACCCGGGACCCTTCAGTCCGCAGGCGGACGCTCTATCCACTGAGCCAAACTGGCTAGGGCTAAAAAAAATATTTTTTAAAAAGACAATGATACTTATAATTGCCATTCCACATTAAGCAACTAATGCGCCAAGCACTGGGCTAAAACTCCTTCTATACACTATCTCCTTGAATCTTCTAGCATTTTGCTGACTTTAACTGACTTAGAACGGGTTGGACTCTCAGCTTGAGTTTAAAGCCTATGAGCTTAACTGCTACAACCACTCTATCTCCCAAAAGGAGACGCAGAAACAGAAAAGAGGTTACAGGACCCCTTGAGCAGCCCCTAGTCCTGTGAGCCTGGCCCCACCTCTGCCAGGCCCTGCCCCCCATTTGCTACTTCACCAATGGCACCGCCTCCAGTTCCAGGCCTGATCTTCCCTGGTCTCCACCCTCAAGCCCCAGCGCTCAGACTTGGAAGCCAACCCTGCTAAGGCCACCAGCTCCAAGGCCCGCCCCCGGAGGCTCCGCCCATTCTCAGGCTTTGATCTCGCAGCCCATTTCTCCGCGCACCAGGTCCCGCCCCCTTCTAGGCTCCATACGCAAAGGGCCGCCTGCCCTTAGGAGCTACTGCTCTGAGAGGCCTCCAGCCACAGGATCCCACTCCACGCATCCGCCCCGGCCAACACCTCTATTCTGCAGGCCCCGCCCCAACACCAGAGGCCCCGCCCGTGGGCGCTGCCCTTACCCCAAGGGCTCTGGCCTAGCACATCTGGCTGACCCGGGGTCGAACCCAGCCTTTCCTCCACTTGACCCCCGTGCTATGGTCCCGCCCAGTCCCTTTCCAGGGGCTTCGCTTCCAGCCCTGCAGGCCTGCCTCGCCCTGGCCCCGCCTCCCCACCCCCCCCACCCCCCCACCCCCCCCACCCCCCCCACCCCCGGTCAGCTCCAGCCCCTTTCAGCAGGCCCCGCCCCCAAACCCGGCCCATCCCTCCGCCTGGCCCCGCCCCTGGGTCAGATCCCGCCCCTTTCCGCAGGCCCCGCCCCCAAACCTGGTCCATCCTCCGCCTGGCCCCGCCCCTGGGTCAGTTCCGCCCCCAGCTCCCGCCCCTTCCCGCAGGCCCCGCCCCCAAACCTGGTCCATCCTCCGCCTGGCCCCGCCCCTGGGTCAGTTCCGCCCCCAGCTCCCGCCCCTTCCCGCAGGCCACGCCCCCAAACCCTGTCCATCCCTCCTCCTGGCCCCGCCCCTGGGTCAGCTCCCGCCCCTTCCCGCAGGCCCCGCCCAAGGCCCCGCCCCCAGGCCCCGCGGGCCGCCTCACCTTCGCCGTCGGAAGCGCCATAAGCCTCCTGCTCCAGGCGGCGAGCTTCCTCGCGGCCACGTAGCTCGAAGCGCCGCGCCCAGCCGGGCCGCGCCCGCCACAGCTCCTGCACCAGCAGCGGGCGCTCCGCGTCGCCCAGCACGCGCAGGTGCTCCGCGCGCCACTCGCCGTTCCCCAGGCCGCCCGCCGCGGGCCGGCCCAGCGCGTCGCACAGCGCGAAGGCGTCCACGCAGTTGCTCTCGCCGGGGCCGCCGCCGGGGCTGCCGGCCAGCCCGTAGCGCTCCAGCGCCTCGGCCACCAGCTCGCGGGCCGTGGAGCGCGCCGTGGCCAGCACACTCTTGTAGTTGGCGCCCGACGCCAGCCCGGCGCCGAAGATCTTGAGGACCCCCGGGGGCGCAGTGGCGCGAGTGGCCAGGGGGGGCTCGGGGGCCACGCCCGCCGCCAAATCGGGCAGCTTCTTCTCGCTGGCCCAGCGCTGCGCGCTCCCCGGGGTCCCGGGACCTCCCGCGACCCCGGTCCCCGAGCCCCGGAAGAGCTGGGAGATGCGCTTGGCGCGACTCCCCGAGGCTCCCCCGGCCGCCTTCACCGCGCCCACTCGCCGCAGCTCCACGTGCGGCGGCGGCGGGGGCAGCGGCTCGCTGCTGCGGCTCCCCGTGTCGGAAGAGGAAGACCTGGGAGCCCGCCGAGGAGCGGAGATGCGGGAGAGAGAGACGCGCAGAGACGCGGGAGTGAGAGAAGGGGGGAGGCGGACAAAGACCCAGATTGGGGGGGAGGGGGGCAGAGACCCCGAGGCAGAGTGACAGAGACCCATGGAGACGGGACAGAGACGGGCAGAAAGGTGGGAAGCGAGCGTAGGGCGTATGGAGATGCGAGGTGGGCAGAAGCCGGAGACAAGGAAAGAGATGAAATAAATAAGTAAGTAGGCGAGTCCCACAGAAGGGAACCTCCAAGGGTGATCAGGGAAAGAAGTGAATCAAATCCATCGCCTTCTGGGTCCCCATCCTGTGTCCACGCCCAGCACCTCCCCCACCCGGGCCCTGGATCTGGATCGCCGTGGCCCACTGTGTCCTTCCGACCGACCGACCACCAGCTCACTTGCCCATTCAGAGGTCCCTGGCACTGCCTAGGGCAGGGCCTGGGTCATCGACAAGGACAGGCAGGAGGCAGACGGGGCAGGGGCCGGAGTTCCGGGGAGGAGGGCACTCACTTGACGGAGGCTGCGCTGGGCCAGCGCCGCCCCAGCTTGGCCAGCTGCTTCCTGGGATAATTGATCCAAAGGCCCACGGGCAGATGCAGCTTCCCGAAGCGGGGGCTCCCGCCCTCCTTCCGTTCACCAGATAGCATGGCCCTACGGGGAGGGTGGGCAAGGCCCCGACTCCTGAGGCTTTGAGTAGTGGGGATGGGCTAGAGGGGAGGAGGGGAGGGCCTGGACTTGGGTCAGAACCTGGAGGGGGCTGGGGCCCAGGCTCCTGAGTCTGGGTAGAGGAAAGGGAAGGGAGCCCGGACTCCTGGGTGTGGGACGGGAAGTGGCTGAGAACTGAGTCCTGGATCTGAGGGAGGAGGGATCTGGACTCCCGGGTCCCGGCTCTTACCCTGCTTCGGGTCCCAGCAGCACCCCGGGGGGCCCTGGCTCCGTCGGCCTGGGTCTGCTCCCGACCCCACTGCTCCTGTTCAGCCTTTCCTCTGCCCCAGCTCCCAGCACTGGGTGGGGGACAGGAAAAGGCCAGAGGAAACCCGGCAGGAAGAGCGGGGAGGGGGCGTCCTGTGAGGGGACCGGGCCTGGAGGAGGAGATCTGGGTAGCGCTGGCTCTGCCCCACTCCTTAATTCTGGATCGCACAGCAGCCCGCTGGGCCCTGCCAGGACCCACGGGGGGGCCTGGCTCCAGCCCCTCCTCCCTCGGAGAGGAGACTGTCCCCAGACCTCTCCTCTTCGGGGAACCCCAAGTTGAGATCAGTATGGAGGAGTGAGTCAGATACTTAAAACAATCAAATAAATCTTTATTGGCTCCTAGATTTTTCGTCCTTTTTCTCTGGAACGTTGGGGCTCTGAGCAGCCTCCTTGGCAGTGCTGACCCAGGACTTTATGGAATCAATGAAGTATCCAGGATTCTTCTCGGACCAATAGCAGAGCATCCTGGGAGACAGTGGGGTGCACACAGCCAAACCGGGTCAGCCCCCAGCCCCCAGTATAGCTGATCTAGCCATTATCCGAGCTTCACCCTCCTAGGGAAGCCCCAACTGGTGGTCCACCCCCCACCCCCCAGTGGCAGTCCAGGGCTCAGGGCTCCACGGCTCCCAGACCCACCTCTGGACTGGAAGTCCCGCCCCTCAGCCAAGCCCTGCCTTTCTCTGCAGGCTGCTCACAAGATGACAATGCTGGCTATCAGCACCACAAAGCCCCAGATCAACAGCCCCACCAGGAGGCTTCTCAGCATGTTCTCCACCGTCGGGGACTGCGCCGCGGAAGATGGCGACGGAGGCGGGATGGTGGTGGTGGCCGACTTGTTGGGCGTCCAAGTCACCTCGTCCAGGGTCACATCCTCCGGGTTTGGGATGATGTTTGTGGACGGCGTCTCCTCCACAACTCTTTTGGGCAACACTGATAGAGGAGGAGAAAGGGATCGTCCTGGGAGGCACCAAGAAGGTCCCAGCACAGCCAGGGCGAGCCCTCGCGGCCCCGGCCCGCCCCCGGACCCAGCCCCAGCAGGAGATAATTAACGTGCCTCCGACGGCTTACTCCGGAACCCACCCCGAAGGAAACCCTGCCTACGTGGCCAAAGCCACACGCGGGGCAGGAAGTTATGCCCCCGCACACGCCCCTGAAGCAGGCCGCTCCCAACCCCGGACCCCGGACCCCGGAATCCCATTCTCCTCTCAGCTCCCCCGCACTGACCTCTGACATGATAACGGATGATGGTGGCGGGGCTGTTTTTCACGGTGTTCAGCTGGCAGCGGTAGGTGCCCGCATCCGATGGATTTACCTTGGTCTTGGTCAGGGTGGGCGCTGTCCCCTTGTACACCATGCTCTCAGGTTTGTTCTTCCAAACCTAGACCCAAGCTCAAGGGGTCACAGAGGCCTGGGGAGTTCAGGGGTTGGGGGAAGTACAGGGGTAAGAAGATCATGGGTCTCAGTGGGGGAGATGGGAGTCCTGTGTACTGGTCGGGGTGTAGGGTCCAGAAGGGGTCATTGGCAACCAAACCTCTAGGTCATGGGTCATGGGGAATGTGAGACAGGGGGGGGCACACGGGCCTGGGGGCTCGGAGTTCAAGGGGTACGGGGTTGGAGGCCCCCACCCTGTAAAAGGTGTAATCAGTCAGGCCTTCAGAGATGTGATGCCAGCTGAGCTCACAGTCCAGGATCATGTCTTCCATTTCATGGACATTGACTCTGCGCTCTGGGGACAGGGGGTCACCGTGGGATGGCGCTTTATGGCTCTTGGCCTTCCCCCAACTCCCCTCCACTGGGTCAGCCCCGCCTCTTCTCTTCCGCTGACGGTGGCCTGGGCCTTCTCCAGACTCAGTCACACCCCGTTTGCGCCCACCCCTCCTCTCGGGCCCAGCTTTCTCACCCCCGCAATCCATGTTCTTCCGACAAGCGTGAACCTTCTTCTCGCAGGAATTGCACCAGGTCAGAGTCTGCAACATCATACCTGCGGGAGCAGGGTCGAGGCTGTCTGCGCCCCCTGAGAGGCGGGGCTAAAAAGAGAGGGCAAGGGCAAGGCCGCAGGGTGGGGCGGGGCAGGGCAGGGCAGGGCTCGAGCCCAGCTCGGTAGGAAGCCAGGATCTAACCAGGCTCTGGAAAGAGTGCTCCCCTAGATGGCCTTGGTGCAGAAGGAATGCTGGAGATCCGGAACCTCGCAGGTGCGGAGAATGAAGACACAGGAGACCCAGCAGGGGGCGGAGAAAGGCTGGGCATTCACAGCAGGGATGAGGGAAAGAGGACCAGCTCCCATACCCCACACTCACCGCATTTGTTGGGACAGAGAGCTGCGTCGGAAGAGAGAGAGAGAGAGAGAAAAAAAAGACAATCATATTGTTAAGCTAAAGGGGATGAGAGAGGGGGCAAAGGCTAGGGCTGGTGCTGGAGCTCCCAGCTTTGCGGGAGGAAGGACCTGGGTGCCTGAACCCCTGGATCTGAGGGAGGAGGGACCCGACCTGGAGAAGCAAGGGGCTGGGGACAAGGACTCTTGGACAGAGGATGGAGAGGCTGCGGGCCCGGAACTCCCATCTTCCCTCACCATCTTTTTGGAACAGAGAAACGTGTCTGGCAAAGGTCTCCTTTTGCTGCTTCAACATCCAGAACAGCTCCTTCACGAGGAGCTCACCTGGGAAGAAGCAGGATGAAGCGGAGGGGTCCCCTCCCCGCCTCCAGGTGTGAGCTACAGGAAGTGTGTCTCTGCCTGCAGAGCCTGGCTCTCAGAACAGTGAAACTGAATGGCCACTGAACATACTGGCTAAGCAACGGCTGGGACTAGAGCCCTGTTGTGGTGTCCGGTGGAGGGTGACAAAGCTGCAAGGCCACACAGCTAGCAAGTGGCAGAGCCAGGAATCGAACCTAGGCAGTCTGGTTCCAGAGCCCAGTACCTGGCCAGGTGTCACCATCGATCACTTCCCTGAGAGATTCTGGAGCCCCTCCCCTGTCCCCTCCATGCATTTAACTATCTTTAAAAACATATTTTATTGATTTTTTTACAGAGAGGAAGGAAGAGGGATAGAGTTAGAAACATCAATAACATCAATGAGAGAGAAACATCGATCAGCTGCCTCCTGCACACCCCCTACTGGGGATGTGCGGGCAACCAAGGTACATGCCCTTGACCGGAATCGAACCTGGGACCCTTCAGTCCTCAGGCCGACGCTCTATCCACTGAGCCAAACCGGTTAGGGCCATGCATTTACCTTTTACATCACTGTCCGTGATGCGTTTCAGTTCCTTCAGAAAACTCCAGGTTCCCTTTTCCAGTGTGGCATCATCTGTGGCGGGGTAGATAGAACCTCAGATTCCAGTGTTAACTGTATGGAGGGCTCACCTAGTCTTAGAAACTACAATACCCATGGGGCCACTGGGCAAGGATAGGCCTGGTGAAGGGACTATCCGCCTGTTGCTTTCTGGGAATTGTAGTTCTGTTGCACAAAATTGTAGGATAAGGGGTAGGGGGAACACAGTATTTGCTAGCCCTGGGGAAACCCCCTAAATCTGTACCCAAACCCAGAAGACTCTGCCTCCAGCCCTCTCATCCCTGCACCCAGCAACCCTAGCCCCAGACCCCTCCTTTCCCAGGACCCAGGAGTCCCGGCTCTGCCTGGCCCTCACCGACGACCTCCAGAAAGGACTCGTCCTCCTCAAGCTCCAGATTCTTGAAATCCTTCACGGCATCCTCTAACTTTTCCATCAGGGATTTGTGATGCTCAGCCCCCAAGTGGTCGGGCAAGTAATCCGTCTCCAAGGATTTTAGAGCCTCCACGACCCTTTTATCACACCAGAGACAACCCAGGGCAGGAAGCAGGCAGCTGCCCAGCGCGGCCACCAGGAGAGGAAACCGCGGCCCCATTGAGGCCAGGGCGTTCAATCCACGCCGACCTCCGGGAAAGGTCCTTTCACCCGGAGGCCGTGAGCGCTAAACGAAGAGATGCCCTTCCCCGAGACGAACGGACCCCCCCCCCCCCCCCCACCTCCCCCGATTGTGCAGGGCGCACACTTCTCGTTAGGAACACGAGGAGTCCCGATGCACCCACATCAGCCACTGCCCGATCCGGACTCCAGAGCCTTGTGTCCGCAAACACTAGGGTTCGCGAAAGAGCCGGGGGTCCAGGCTCTGAGGGTTTTGCGAGAGGAGGACCCGGCCACGTCCCTCCACCCTACTATTTTCCCACTACTAAAATGAGGGGTTTTGGTTAGGGGCGAGGGTGAGGTTGGTTGCGTGGTATCGAGAGCATTGGACTGGGGTCAGAAGCACGGCTCGCCCCTCGCCACGAGGTACTCCCACGGCCTCCGACTACTAACTTCCTAGTTGGAGGCCCAATTCTCAAGGGATACTCCTTGGGGGCTTCCTTGGCCCCGCCCAGAAGCTGCACTCCGAGCCTGATTGGACCGCAACAAAGGGAGTCCCCGCCCATCGTGCTGTGACGTCACAGAGGCGGCCGCCTTTTAGACCGGAACTTTCCCAGCATTTACCGAAGAAGTGCCCCTTCTGCTCCGGCTTGCCAGGCACGAGGAAAGGGGTTCCGGCCTCAGCTTCCTCCCCATCCCGGGCCCCAGAACCCATGCTCCCCACTAGGTGCCCAAGACCCCGGCGTCGTCGACATAGGAGGACGCGAGAAGCGGCCCTTCCCAGCCCTAGGAATAGAACTCCCAGAAGGCCCCCTGGTCTCCCTCCAGAGCGCCGCAGCCAACCCCATGGCATTATGGGAAATGTAGTTCAAGACCTAGACTCTGTGCTCACTTCCTCCTCCACCTTCTCTCTCAGCCTCTGGGGCTGAATGCCAAGGTCCCAGAGGAAAGTGAGTTCTGGGGGCCAGTATTGAGAGGTGAGAATGGAAGTGGGGCTCAGAGACCACAAGTCTGACAACAAGAGGCTGCCAGATCTGAGCAGGGAGAATACCCTAAGACATGAGCCATGAGAGTCCCTGGAAGTTCAGCACTTTTCCTCCTAACACACACACACACACACATATACACACACACACACACACACACACACAAGACTCCAACAATATTAGAGACAGTTTGCTGATGTGGACTTTTAATTCATACCTCCCTCTCCCACCCATGGCAGCTGAGTAGGGAATAGCACCCCCCCCCTCAAAAAAAAGAACTCCATGAGAAGACTAGAAACAAGTCTGTAATAAAAGTATCTACCTTCATCCCCTTCAAAAAGCATCAAGGGGCCCTAGCTGGTTTGGCTCAGTGGTTAGAGAGTCAACCTGCGGACTGAAGGGTCTCAGGTTCGATTCCGGTCAAGGGCACATGCCCAGGTTGTGGGCTTGATCCCCAGCAGGGGCATGCAGGAGGCAGCCAATCAATGATTCTCTCTCATCATTGATGTTTTTCTCTCTCTCCCTTCTCCCTTCCTCTCTGAAATCAATAAAGATATATTTTTTTTTAAAAAAGCACTAAGGGGCTCCTGAAATCTGAGTCAAGAATCCGGTCCTCCTTGGCTAGATCCTAGCCAAGGGCACTCCTGCTTGGGTATGAGACTAGTGCAGGGTCTGCATACCCTTGGATCTTTCCATCCCTCACTTGCCCAAGGCCAGAGTCAGTGAATTTAGGGGCAGACAGACAGTGGTTGGCAAGGGGGCCAATACAAGCAGCTTTCTGCCAGCGCAGAGGGCACATATATTCCAGTTGACTCCAAATCCATCCCATCTCCCCCAGACGCCCAGCTGCGAAGGAAGGACCACCCATAACTGGGAGAGGCATCCCATACTGGGAGGCAACATGTCAGTTTCTGAGCTTAAAAAAAAAAGTCTCATTACATTTCTGGAAAGCCTTGCAGCCAGAAGTTCCAGCATTTCAGCAGCCAGCCCCTCCCTCCACCTCCCACCTTTTAGCCTATCTGCTGGGGGGAGGGGGAGTGGTTTTCCCCAGGGGCTGAGAGTGGACTAGAGTTTCACTCTTCTCACAAACTGCCCCAGCTACACGTAATCTGTCTCCCATCAATCTTCTGGGCAGCGGTGAGGTGTTGAGAGCTTCTGATTGTACCTTTATTCAACTCTTCACCAAAGTGATCCAGAATTCCAGGACGCCCCTCCCCCCATCCCTCTACAGGGTTCTTCATGGGCATTAGAGCGTGCCCCCCTCTAGAGCAAATGACCCGTCTAGAACCACTCCAGAGACACAGGGGGCGTTGGCCAGCGCTTGCTCTAGAACACCCACGAGTTCCTTCAGTCCTGAGGGCCCAGGAGAAGAAAAACATCTCTTCTAGAAAAGACCTGAGCAGTTAGCACTAGAGAGGGTAGTTCCCGGCCCCTGGGGGTCAGCCATCCACATTGTGGGTAAGGGCTGGGCACCACAGGCGGCCCAGACCTCGCCAGTCAGGACAATATTTCCTGCTGCTTCTAGAATGTTCAGGCAGTGGCTGGAAGCCTCTCTTCTCTGAAGGTCTAGCCAACTAGAATCACTCTCGAAACGGTGCCCGCCTGCTGCAGGACCGCCACAAGCTCCCCCAGAAGCTGCTAGGCCCCCGGAGACCTAGATTTCTGGAGCGGAGACAAGTCTGCGTTAATGCCCACCCACTCGGGCAGGAAGGCTGCCTCGGGCTTGAAGATCTTCAGGAAGCCGGAGTCGGGCAGGGTGAAGTTGGCCAGGTAGACGGTGTCTCCGCCAGCCAGGTAGGCGGCCCAGAAGCCGAAGGTGCCGATGGTCATGATGGTGTGGTTGCACTGCGTGAGCAGCGCGAAGTCCTTCCCTGGCGAGGCCTCCTGTCCGTCGCCAGCAAAGACCACGTCCCCCCGGGACGTGTCCACGTTCTCCCGGCACCAGGCCATGCCGTTGCTGGTGACCACAAAGATGGGGGCCTCGTGCCGGGCCCGGAACCAGTTCATGGCCTCCCGCAGGTAGGCGCGGTCGCCCACCACCCCCTTCCAGCGCTGGGGCATGATCTCCAGGTAGTCCCCCCGGCGCACGTGGACCCCCACGAAGGTGCGCGGGCGGCCGCCGGTGCCCGGCAGGCGGAGCTGTGCCAGGAAACCCTGGGCCCCTTCCCGGAGGTGGTCCTGCAGGGTGAACTCCCGGTGGATCTGCTCCCGGAGATGGTGGAAGAAAGTCCAGGAGCAGGGGAAGCCCGACAGCTTCAGCAAAGGCTGCTGCAAGCGGGCGTACTCCTCCGACATCCAGTCGTGCAGCTCCAGGCTCTGCCAGGGCGTGCGGCTGTCCACCTCGGGCGCCAGCACGGGCAGGGTGATGCGGAACACGGGGGCCAGGGCCGCGTGCATGGCGGGCAGGATGAAGGCCTGGCGGCCGTTGAGCCGGGCCAGGGCCAGCAGAGTGGCGTACTGCCCCATCTGGTTACCAAGCCGGCCCTCCGGGGAGATGGTCCAGGCTCCCGAGGGGGGCTCGGGGAGCTGGGCACAGGAAGAGGAGGTGTTGAGGGCCGTCCTGGCGCCCGATGGGCAGAAGATGGCAACGGGGGCTGCCACCAGGTGTCGGTCTGCACACAGGAAAGACAGGTCCAGGCCGCCCTGGAAGTGGTCCTGGTAGAGGAAGGAGATTCCCGCCAGCACACAAACCAGCAGGAAAGTCAGACACAGGTGACGGCGGCTGAGGGTCCACATGGCTGCGGGGGGAAGAGGTGAGTGAGCAGGAGCCTCGGGGAGGCGCCGCCCGAAGGAATCAGGGGCCTGCGGGAGGAGAAGCTGGAGGTTTGGGATTTGGGGGCGGGAGGAGGAGGGGGTGATTTCCAAGACAGCAATCGTCCAGGGCCCAGCACCTGGTCCCCACACCCTGCAGCCTCGCTGCCTCCGCCTGTCAGGCCCACATGTCAATTCCACGGTTTGACTGTGTTCCAGCTCCTCTCTCAGGTGAATGAACCTGTGCGCGCGCGGAGGTGACGGGAAGAGACGCTCCAAACAGAACTGAGGGCTGGAGGCCCAGGACTGATAAGGGATCCTGACCACCCCCACCCCCCACCCACCTCCCCTCACCCCCAGGAGCAGGAACTGGGGTTGTGGGTGCAGGGGGCTCCTCAGGTCGTGGGGGTTAGAGGTAGAGATTGCACCTCCGCTAACCTGAGCTCCTGGCAGGTGGCGGATCCGCCGCTGGCTTGGTCTGGGCCGAGCGCTGTTCCTAAAAGCAATCTACGTCCGGCCGCCCCAAACCGCAATCTCCAGGTTCCCAGGACCTGCAGCCCTTCCCTCCAGCCTCCTCCCCTCACTGGCCGCAGCAGCGCCAGGAGCAAGGAGAGTGGGCGCGGTCCGCCCGGCCTCTACCTCTCCCAGCCCTGCCCGTAGCTGCCTGGCGGAGCCCCACCCCTTCCCCACACCCCCAGCCAGGCTGGTAGTCCTCCCGCCCTGCCCTCCGGGCACCCACCATCCCAACCCCCCACCCGCTCCCGGGCTTTGGCCTGGAGGAGGGCTTGGTCCCAGGCGGGCGGCCTACCTGGCCACCCAGGAGCCCCATCCTCGCAGGACTTGCAGGTGCCATGCTGGACCTGGGCGATCCGGTCCGTCAACCTCTTCGTCTTCCCCTCGGGTCCTGGGCTCCCCAGTGTCTGGATGCGCCCAGCCTGGCCTCGCCCCAGCCGCTTGGGATGGGGCCCTGACTCAGAGCCGGCGGGGAGGGCAGTCCTGGCAGCCCGCGTCCTCCCGAGGGATGGGGAACCTGTTTGCCAGGTGGAAGCCGCCTCCAGCTCGCAGGGTCCAGCCTGGGGGTGTCCCTGCCCCTCCCAAGCCGCGCCCCCCCCCTCCCCCCCCGCATTCCACAGTCACACCCTCAGCCTCTCCTTTGGGGAGATTCTGGGTCTGGTGCTGAACTGCGGCTTTCTAGGCAGGCACCTCCTGGAGGCGCCCCTCCCAAGCATGGGGAACCGGAAATGCCAGAGAGGGAGAGCGCCTCTTTCATGCCTGTCACAGAGCCCAGAGCCCAGAGCCCAGAGCCCAGCGCCTGGAACCCAATGCCCAGAGCCCAGCACCTAAAGCCCAGAGCCCAGAGCCCAGCACCCAAAGCCCAGAGCCCAGTGCCCGGATCCCAGAGCCCAGAGCCTAGCGCCTGGAGCCTGGAGCCCAGTGAGGGAGCAGAGGCCTGGCTCTCCCGCACAGGAAAGGAGTTGCCATGGCTGAAGGGCCTGCTCACCTCACCCAGGGCCCCAGCATCTGAACCAAGAACTCTGGATTTGCCCTGGCCGGTTTGGCTCAGTGGATAGAGCGTCAGCCTGCAGACTCAAGGGTCCCAGGTTTGATTCCGGTCAAGGGCATGTACCTTGGTTTCGGGCACATCCCCAGTAGGGGGCGTGCAGGAGGCAGCTGATCGATGTTTCTCTCTCATCGATGTTTCTAACTCTCTATCCCTGTCCCTTCCTCTCTGTAAAAAATCAATAAAATATATATTTTTTAAAAAAGAACTCTGGATTTGACAGTTGACCATAATCCCCCAGGCCAGGGCCGGGCTGAGAGTCAGGCTGAGGAAATCCAGGCTGCCAGCACCTTCCTCCTTCAGAACGGGGGTCCAAGCTCTTCACCCTTCGGTTCCAAGAAATTGCCCGTCTCTCATTCCTCTTGGGCTCTTGGCTCCCCTGCCCGCGCTGAGTGAGATACCCCGCCCTCCACCCAGGCTGTGCTGGGGGCACCTAGTCTGCACTGAGGCCAGAGGAGGAGGCCGGGTGTTCCGGGTGCCAGCTGCTGGGCAGGGCTGGTGAGAGGCTTCTGGCCCGGGACAGCTGTGTCTGCGGGAGGACACTGTGGTCACCGGGCGCTTGTTCGTTTCCTGACGCCTGAAGGACCTCAGTGTCTGACGCCAAAGCCTAGATGTTCAGGTGGAATCAGACACAAGCTGCAGCGGACACTGGGGAGGCAGCAGCTTACAGGCCGCCGGCCCCTCCTCCCTCAGACCCAGGGGTCCAGGCCCCCAGCCCCTCCTCCCTCAGACCCAGGGGTCCAGGCCCCCACCCCTCCTCCCTCAGATCCAGGGGTTCAGGCCCCCAGCCCCTCCTCCCTCAGACCCAGGAATCCAGGCCCCCAGCCCCTCCTCCCTCAGACCCAGGAATCCAGGCCCCCAACCCCTCCTCCCTCAGACCCAGGAATCCAGGCCCCCAGCCCCTCCTCCCTTGGACCCAGGAATCCAGGCCCCCAGCCCCTCCTCCCTCAGACCCAGGGATCCAGGCCCCCACCCCTCCTCCCTCAGATCCAGGGGTTCAGGCCCCCAGCCCCTCCTCCCTCAGACCCAGGAATCCAGGCCCCCAGCCCCTCCTCCCTCGGACCCAGGAATCCAGGCCCCCAGCCCCTCCTCCCTCGGACCCAGGGGTCCAGGCCCCCAGCCCCTCCTCCCTCGGACCCAGGGGTCCAGGCCCCCAGCCCCTCCTCCCTCGGACCCAGGGGTCCAGACCCCCAGCCCCTCCTCCCTCAGACCCAGGAGTCCAGGCCCCCAGCCCCTCCTCCCTCAGGCCCAGGAGCCCAGACCCCCAGCCCCTCCTCCCTCAGGCCCAGGAGTCCAGACCCCCAGCCCCTCCTCCCTCAGACCCAGGTGTCCAGGCCCCCAGCCCCTCCTCCCTCAGACCCAGGAGCCCAGGCTCCCAGCTGGAAGGACCCCCTGCCTGATTGCATCACCCGTTCAGGCTGACCTGGCCACGGTGGAATCCGTGCTCCTGCCAAGTGGGTCAAATATCACGGGTCAGCCGTAGAGAAGGTGACTGGGCGGGTCTGTTTGGATATAAATCCTGCAGCTTCGGCATCTCTCCCAAGAGCCTTGGTTGTCCCATGTCCTGGGAATCCACGTGCAAGAAGGACGCAGGCGTTTGGAGAACCTGAGCAGCAGTGCGGACGTCGCTCTGCCGGACACCCCGGATCTGAAACAGAATCCAGACCCTTCAGTGATTCCAACTGCCGGCTGCGACCTCACCTGAGGACTGAGCCATTGATGGGCAGGGTCAGGGCCTGGTTCCAGTACCCAGGACTGTGGGTGCCTGTGCTGGCTGTCCTGCTGGGAGCCGGCCAGGCACTCCCCATCCACGACTCCAGCCCCCTCCTCCAATTTGGGGGCCAAGTGAGGCAGCGGTACCTCTACACAGAAGATGCCCGGGAGACAGAGGCCCACCTGGAGATCAGGGCTGATGGCTCCGTGGTTGGATCTGCCCGCAAGAGTCCCGAAAGTGAGTGTAGGGGCAAGGCCAGGGTCTGAGGGAGGAGGGGTGGGGGGTCTGGGCTACTGGGTCTGAGGGAGGAGGGGCTGGGGGCTTGGGATCCTGGGTCTGAGGGAGGAGGGGTTGGGGGCCTGAACTCCTGGGTCTGAGGGAGGAGGGGCTGGGAGCCTGGACCCCTGAGTCTGAGGGAGGAGGGTCCAGGGGTCTGGACTCCTGGGTCTGAGGGAGGAGGGACTGGGGGTCTGGACTCCTGGGTCTGAGGGAGGAGGGTCCGGGGGTCTGGACACCTGGGTCTGAGGGAGGTGGGGCTGGGGGCCTGGACTCCTGGGTCTGAGAGAGGAGGGGCTGGGAAAAGGCCATCTGAGTCTCTGACCACTTCCTTCCCTCAGGTCTCTTGGAGCTGAAAGCCCTAAAGCCAGGGGTAATCCAAATCTTGGGAGTCGAGACATCCAGGTTCCTGTGCCAGGGGCCAGATGGGAGACTGTACGGATCGGTGAGTTTCCGGGACACCCCTCCTGGGACCCAGTCCTTCCTCCTCCCAGGTCACCATGCGGGACCACCTCTGGCACTGGTGGCCCGGGCGAGGCGGGGTTCTGCGCTCACTTCAGGGCCGGCCCCCCGGCCCCCCAAACCCATGAAGCCGGGCTGTTGTTATCCATGTTTGCAAGAAGGGGAAACTGAGGTCAGGCCGGGACGGATACCGTGGCCCCGAGTCACGAGGCCTGTGAATGAGAGACCGAGTTTGCGTCCCTTAACCCTTGCTGACCCCACCGGCTTCCACGTGTCTGGCTCATGGCCCGTGCAGTGACCCTGACCTTAGGGGGCAGCCAGACTCCCTGCTCGGTCTTGGGAAGCCTCAGCTGACCCCTGGGCTGGAACGGTGGTCTTTGTGAAGTGGGGACCGGAAGTGGGCCTTGCAGGACCATGTAGGGGTGTCCTAGAGGCCGGGGTGGGAGGCTGGGCCCCGGGGTCCTGCAGCCGGAGGTGTGGCCGTGCCTCTGACCTCTTTCCTGTGCCCTCAGCTCCGCTTCGACCCCGAGGCCTGCAGCTTCCGGGAACTGCTCCTGGAGGACGGCTACAGCATCTACCGGTCCGAGGCCCGAGGCCTGCCGCTCCGCCTGCCCAGCGGCTCCCCGACAACCAGGGACCTGCCTCCCTGGGGGTCCGCCCGCTTCCTGCCGCTGCCCGGCCTGCCCCCAGCGCCCCCGGAGCCGCCAGGGGGCCTGGCCCCGGCCCCGCCCGACGTGAGCTCCTCAGACCCCCTGAGGATGGTGTGGCCCTCACAGGGCCACAGCCCCAGCTACACGTCCTGAGGCCGCCGGCTGTGGATGGTTGGGTCTCCTCCTTATTTATTGGCTTATTTATCTTATTTATATTTTTACTTTTCTTACTTGGAACAATAAAGAGTCTGAAAGAAGGGTCCGAGTGAGCACATGTGTTGGACGACGGGAATGGGAACTGCCTCCCTGTCTTCCAGCGAACCCCAAAGCCCCTGCTCCCCCTTATTGCTGGAAGGATGTGAGAAAGCCCCAGCCTCCCCCTGGGCCTCCGTTTTCTGCTCCCCTAAGGTGTCCCCAGGGACTCGGGACTGTCCCTGCCCTTAGACAGCACAGAACTTATCCCCATTCACTGTATCCCAACCTCCTGTTCCTGTGGTGGAACTGTTTCTCAGAGGTACCTCGGTAGCAGGGGGGGTATTTTTTAATGACACTGCCTGCCCACAGCCTCATGGGAGATGTAGTTTTCTGGGTTCATTTGGCACTTAGAAATGGGAAGGCGTCTTGGTCCTCCGAACTAAGACAAGGATTCTTGCATCTCTCTCTCTAGAAATCAATTAAGAAAAAAGAAAGAGCCCTAACCGGTTTGGCTCAGTGGATAGAGCGTCGGCCTGCGGACTCAAGGGTCCAGGGTTCGATTCCGGTCAAGGGCATGTACCTTGGTTGTGGGCACATCCCTAGTAGGGGGTGTGCAGGAGGCTGCTGATCGATGTTTCTCTCTCATGGGTGTTTCTGACTCTCTATCCCTTTCCTTTCCTCTCTGTAAAAAAAAATCAATGGAATATTTTTTTTTAAAAAAGAAAAGAAAGAGATTCTATCGAGTCATTCTAACCTCTGAGGGCCCAGAACATACCAGCACATTCCTTCTTCCCGTAGCCTTTTACTATTGGAGCTTGCAAAGTCACACACGCACAGACACACGCACGCACAGGACATATGACTGCCGCTGCTGCTGTCATGTTCTCACCGAGCCCTTAACTGTAAGGGCAGCCCCTCCTCCAGGGCTGAGGGCTGGTGGGGGAATTCCAACCTCCACATTCCCTTCCCCCTAATGCTGGCACTGGCTTGGCCCCACCCACTTATATTTCAGGGTTTGTGGGCTCCATGGTCAGCTGGCTTGTGGAAGATCGGTGAACCTCCGCTCTCCTGCTTGTCCTACGGGGGCGGTTTTGGGGGGTGGGGTTCAGGGAGACTAAGAAACGGCTGCCTCACCTGAGTCTAACAGGGAGGAAATGCCCAGCGAATTCCAATGCGGGGACTTGCCGCCAAGCAACTGGCCTTGACTCAGAAAACGTCAGGGTCACGAAGGAGAAAGACAGAGGACCTGCTCGCGCGAACGGAGACCAGAGAGAAGCCCCTGGGACGCCATCCCAGGAGGAGGAACCTCCCGCCCTGCACCTTCCTAAGACACCGGGTGGCGTTTGAGTGGTAGATAGGAGGACGCTGTCCACCTTACACTTTCTGATTTCGATCATCGGATTGCGATTCTTGAAAGGCATGCCCTTGTCCTTAGCAAATACACACTGAGGTATTTAGGGACAAAGGGACATGGTATCGCCAATGTTTTCTCAAAGGTTTCTGGAAATGTGAATATCTGATCTGGAGAGAGATAGAGAGTGAACAATAGAGCAAATGGGGGGTGGGGGATGGTGAGGATTGGGGAACCTGGGTATAAAGATACATGGGGTTCCCTGTACAAGGCTTGAAACTTTTCTGTAAGTTCAAAATTATACCAGGTTCAAGTTACTCCTGCCCAAAAATTCCACGCTGCCGCCCCTTTGAGATGCATGGATAAGCTGATAAGAGGAAAGAGAGCCCGGCCGGCCGGCCGGCATGGCTCAGTGGTTGAGCATCGATTCCCCGGTCAAGGAGAAGAGGTTGGTCCTAGCTGGTTTGGCTCGGCCTGCGGACTGAAGGGTCCCGGCTTCAATTCTGGTCAAGGGCACATGCCCGGGTTGCAGGCTCGATCCCCAGTAGGGGGCGTGCAGGAGGCAGCCGATCAAGGATTCTCTCTCATCATGGATGTTTCTATCTCTCTCTCCCTCTCCCTTCCTCTCTGAAATCAATAAAAATGTATTAACTTTACAAAAAGAAGAAAGAGAAATCTCCAGATGCCCCGCCCCCTCCCGTCATGGAAAAAGGAAGATAGGGAAAGGGAAAGGAAGGGGCGGGGGGAAAATAAACAACTCTAGAGAGAAATGAAACAGCGTGGAAAGTGTGACCTGCCCTGCAGTTTCCTGACTGGGACCGTGTTTCAAGGTGACGCTCTGAGGGCCGGACTCGGTTAAACTCCCGCGAGCCCGGAAGCGAGGGAATGGTACTCTCGTGAAGGGAAGGCAGTTCTGATACACGCGAGCCACATGGATGGCCCTCCAACGCATTTTGCTGAGTGAGAGAAGCCAGACATGCCCTGGCCAGTGTGGCTCAGTGGCTAGAGCATCGGCCGGCGGACTGAAGGGTCCCAGGTTCGATTCCGGTCAAGGGCCTGTGAATGGTTGCGGGCACATCCCCAGTGGGGGGTGTGCAGGAGGCAGCTGACCGATGTTTCTCTCTCATGGATGTTTCTCACTCTCTATCCCTCTCCCTTCCTCTCTGTAAAAAATCAATAAAATATATTCTTTAAAAAAAGAAGCCAGACACACAGGGACAGAGACTAGGAGCCCCCCTATAAAGAAACACCTAAAACAGGCACATTCGTAAAGTAGGAAGTAGGATAGGGGGTGCCAGGGGCTGGGGGGGCAGGGAGTAGACAGGGGTGGGCAAACTTTTTGACTCGAGGGCCACAATGGGTTCTTAAACTGGACCGGAGGGCGGGAACAAAAGCATGGATGGAGTGCTTGTGTGAACTAATATAAATTCAAAGTAAACATCATTACATAAAAGGGTACGGTCTTTTTTTTTTTTAGTTTTATTCATTTCAAACGGCCGGATCCTGCCCGCAGGCCGTAGTTTGCCCAAGGCTGGAGTAGAGGCTGCTTCCTGGCCCAGAGGTTCGATTTGGGGACGATGAAAGCGCTACGGTGGATAACAATGTGAATGTACTTAACCGTCTCTGAGCTGCACTTCACATGGTTCACATGTTAGGTGAGCCTCGCTGCAATAAAAAAAAAACAAAAAAAAAACAGAAAAAACCCACCAGCCCTTGCCAGTGTTGCTCAGTGGACAGAGCATCAGCCTGCGGGCTGAAGGGTCCCAGGTTCGATTCCGGTCAAGGGCACGCACCTGGGTTGCAGGCTCAATGCCCATCCTGGTCACGGGCAGGAGGCAGCCAACGGGTGTGTCTCTCTCACATCGATGTTTCTCTGTCTGTGTCTCTCTCTCTCCCTCCCACTCGCTCTAAAAATCAGTGTTGAGGATGAACAGCAGCAACAAGCACTCAGAACACCTCAGCGGGGCCTCCTGTTTCCGCTTGAGCTCTGGCCGGGGAAGGTGATTCTGTTCAAAAACCGTGTGACCAGCGGGCCGACCGGACACGTGGAACGGGTCTGAAGTCACCCCGGGTCGTGGAGGCCGGGAACCCGCTGGCAGAGCCGTTGGACCAGGGACAGACCCAGCGCTGCCGGCCAAAGCAAAGGTCTCTGGAGAGACGCCACTCAGCTGCGATGTCACAGGGGAAAGCCGTGAATGAGTTCAAAATCCAAAGTCACAAAACTCACCGGGGACAGGGCACGTGGCACCCGCCAGCAGCAACACAGAATGAGCTACACAGCCCCGCCCGCAACCGCCGCCGTGCCGAGCTGTCAGCGAAAAATGACGGTTCGAGATCTATTCATTTATTTGCTTGTGTGTTTATTTATCTTGTTAATCCTCACCCAAGGACATCTTTTCTGTGGATTGTTGAGAGCAGTGGTTCTCAACCTTCTGGTCCTTTATGTACAGCTCCTCCTGTTGGGACCCAACCATAAAATTATTTTCGTTGCTACTTCATCACTGTCATGTTGCTACTGTGATGAATCGTCATGTAAATATCTGATATGCAGGATGGTCTTAGGTGACCCCTGTGAAAGGGTCGTTCGACCGCCAAAGGGGTCGCGACCCACAGGTTGAGAACAGCTGGTTTAGAGAGAGAGTGGAAAGGAAGGAGGGAGAGAGAGAGAGAGAGAGAGAGAGAGAAATATTAATGTGAGAGAGACACATTGATTGGTTGCCTCCTACACTTGCCCCCACTGGGGCTGGGGATCGAACCTGCAACCCAGATATGTGCTCTTGACTAGGAATCGAACCTGTGACCTTTCCGTGCATGGCCCGAAGCTCTAACCACAGAGCCACGCTGGCCAGAGCTCAAGATCTTTAAAAAAAAAATTATGATCAAATACACACAGCATAAAATGTGCCATCTTAGCCCTGGCCGGTGTGACTGAGTTGGTTGGAGCATCAGCCGGTACACTGAAAGGTCACGGGTTCGATTCCCAGTCAGGGCACATACTCAGGTCTCGGGTTTGTACCCCTGTGGGGGGCGCGTACAGGAGGCTGCTCAATGTTTCTCTCTCACATCGATGTCTCTCTCTCTCTTCCTAAAATCAATAAAAGCATATCCTCTTGTGAGGATTAAAAATAATATGGTCAGCCCAGCTGGTGTGGCTCAGAGATTGAGAGTCGACCTATGAACCAGGAGGTCACGGATGGTTCAATTCCCAGTCAGGGGCACATGCCCAGGTTGTGGGCTCCATCCCCAGTAGGGGGCGTGCAGGAGGCAGCCGATCGATGATTCTCTCTCATCATTGATGTTTCTATCTCTCCTTCTCCCTTCCTCTCTGAAATCAATAAAAATATGTATTTTTTTTAAAAAGCAGACTTGAAAACACTGCTTAGTTAGTGAGTTAGTTAATCCTCACCCGAGGATATTTTTAAATTGATTTTTAGAAAGAGTGGAAGGGAGTAGGAGAGAGAGCGAAACATCGATGTGAGCGAAACACACTGATTGTTGCCTCCAGCACTTGCCCAGACCACGGCCTGGAATTGAGCCTGCAACCGAGGTACGTGCCCTGGACCTGAATCGAACCGGGGGACCCTTCATTCCGCAGGCCAACGCCCTCTCCCCTGAGCCAAACCGGCGAGGGCCCCCCCTCCTCCTTTTGCAGGTGGGCGCCCAGTTTTCCCAGCACCGTTTGTTGAAAAGCTGACGATGAAATCTCCTCATGTGGGAAGAGCTTCTGTGTATGGACACAACTGTTCACAGCTATTTGTTTTCGGGGTAATGATTAATTCACCTTTAAACCATCAACTTTCCTCTAATCACTCACTGACTCACTCCACGGCTAAAAATAGCCAGCCATGAATTTCACAATTCTAGATTCCCCCAAACACTTGAACATCGATTGTAGGTTTAATCAATGAACTTTTAACAGTCTGGTATCGCAGGCTGCTCTACAGGTGCCTTGCGTGGAGGGATTAGGAAGCACAAATTGCTGGTCGTAAACGCAGTCACGGGGACATGAGGCACTGCGGGCACACGGTCACTCATGTGGTAAGGACTGTGAATGGCGTCAGAGGGGCCGTATCAGGGTGATCACCTCATAGGTTATATAAATGTCTAATAACTATGGCATCTACCTAAAATTAGTATAATCTTGTATGTCAATTGTAATTGGAAGAAAAAAAAACTTGAGCCCTAGCTGGTTTGGCTCAATGCGTAGAGCGTCGGCCTGCGGACCGAAGGGTCCCAGGTTCGATTCCGGCCAAGGGCACATGCCCAGGTTGCGGGCTCGATCCCCAACAGGGGGCATGCAGGAGGCAGCCAATCAATGATTCTCTCTTATCATTGATGTTTCTATCTCTCTCTCCCTCTTCCTTCCTCTCTGAAATCAATAAAGAAATATATTTTTTAAAAAAACAATAGTCCCTTAAAAAAAAAAACTTGAAAAAAATACCAGTACATGGAGAGAAAGTGCCTTGAATAGAAGAAAACCAGTAATATAATCTTTTTTTAAAAAAATATATTTTTATTGATTTCATGTACCCTGACGGAGAATTGAACCGGGACCTCCTGGTTCATAGGTCGACGCTCAACCACTGAGCCACGCTGGTCGGGCCGGTAATATAATCTTGATCATATTTTTATTGATTTTCAGGGAGAGAGAAAGAGCGAAGAGAGAAACATGGACGTGAGAGCACAAACGTCGATGGATCAGCTGCCTCCTGCACACCCCCCACTGGGGATGTGCCCACAACCAAGGTACATGCCCTTGACCGGAATCGAACCTGGGACCCTTCAGTCCGCAGGCCGAGGCTCCATCCACTGAGCCACACCGGTTAGGGCTGTTGTTGTTTTTTGTGTGTGTTCCGCCCCCCTCCCCCAATTAAACAGTCTCATGATCATGTGACTTAGGAAGTTGATTCTGACGATCCTGAGTTATCTCATATCTGTTTTCTCAGTGTCCGATCTTTTTTTTTTTTTCAGCGTCCTATCTTTATAGCAGGGCCTGGAGAACGTGTCCTAAGCGTCATGCTTTTATTGCATGTGTCGGGGTGCCCCTGGGGTTAATAAAACTCCATAGGTTTCCCGTGTACAGTTCTATCCTACGTCACCTGCCCAGAGTCACCTCACTTCCCCAGCCCGGACGGCCAGATCGCTCAGCAGCTGTCTGCTCTGGGGTCTGCGCTGGGGAAAGGGCGATGCTCTAGGGTGCACCCAGGCCGGGGATGGCCCTGCCTGTTCGGGGGAGGCTGCTGCTTTCTCCTCAGCGTGAGGCTCGCCTTCCAACTCTGCGGCCCCCTTTGCTGGCCAACAAGAGGGACAGGGACGGGGAGGCCCTTCAGGAGCCCGGGAGGCAGGCGGTGGGACACCGGGCCTTCTTCCCGCCTCCGTCCAGCCTGCGCCTGGCCAGCAGCCACTGCTCAGCCCTGCGCCCCCTTCGGCAGGGCCACCGTCCCCAGCAACCAGGCCGCCCTGGGAGTCAGCGCTGCCCGAGTCCCACGGGTGAAGGTCTGAGTTCTGCCCTGCGGGCCGGTCCTCCCAGGGCCTGCGGGCCACAGGGGTGTGAGCTGTTCCTGGTGACCGCTGCCTCCACCAGCCCAGGAATCGCCATTGCGCCCTGGCCCCGCGGCTCCGTTGGTTGGGTGTCATCAGGGCACTTACCTAGGTTTCGGGTTAGATCCCTGGTCAGGGCACACAAGGGAGGCAACTGATGGATGTTTCTCTCTCTCTCTCTCTCTCTCTCTCTCTCTCTCTCAAAATCAATAAAAACATATGTTCAGGTGAGGGTTAAAAAAGGAAGAATTGAGCCCTGACCGGTTTGGTTCAGTGGATAGAGCATCGGCCTGCGGACTGAAGGGTCCCAGGTTCGATTCTGGTCAAGGGCATGTACCTTGGTTGCGAGCGCATCCCCAGTGGGGAGTGTGCAGGAGGTGGCTGACCGATGTTTCTCTCTCATCGATGTTTCTGACTCTCTATCCCTCTCCCTTCCTCTCTGTAAAAAATCAATAAAATATATTTTAAAAAATAAAAGATAAACACACTCAAAAGTCTAAAGACATTTTTTAAAGGATCAGAAATGAGAGAAACCAAGGCATTATTGAAAGACCATGCAAAAAAAAAAAAAGACCGTGAAGGTTTTGAAAAGAACAAAATAGAACTTCTAGCAGGAATGAAACACACATGGGAATGAAATCGTCTCTGAAATGACAAAGTCATCAGAAGAATTGAACAGCAGATTAGAAACAGCTGAGGGGAGGGTCCATGAACTGGAAGACAGATCTCAGTGTCTTTCCCAGGAGGCCACCCTGAGAGACTCGCTGAAAAACGGAAGAAGAAATTCCAAGGCAGGAAATAGCATGAAAAGTTGCAATAAACTTCCGGAAGAAAACATAGAGCAGAGGGGAGAGGTAAGCTTCGGGAAGATAATAGCTGAGGCTGGCTGGGTTGGCTCAGTGGATAGAGCATCGGCCTACGGACTAAAAGGTCCCGGGTTCGATTCAGGTCAAGGGCACATGCCCGGGTTGCAGGCTCGATCCCCAGTAGAGGGGGTGGGGGGCATGCAGGAGGCAGCCGATCAATGATTCTCATCATTGATGTTTCTATCTCTCTCTCTCCCTTTCCCTTCCTCTCTGAAATTAATAAATATCCTATATAATAAAAGCATAATATGCAAACCAACCGAACAGCTGAACAGCAGAACGACCATCCGGATGACCATCCAGACATCCATGCTATGGCACCCACTGGTGCCAGGCGGGTCAGGGGCATTCTGGGCGACAATTTGGCAACATCTATAACAGTGTAAATGTATCCTTTGGCCTAGCCATCCTATTTTGTGGGACTTAGTGTATCTATACAGACCCCCATATATTAGGTCTATACACACACACACACACACACACACATATTAGGTATATGTAACTTTATTTATCTCCATATCTATTTATGTATATGTTTTTATGTATTGATCTGAGAGAGAGAGGGAGACATCAGTTTGTTGTTCCGCTTATTGATGCGTTCATTGGTCGATTCCTGTATGTGCCCTGACTCGGGATCGAACCTGCAACCTTGATGTATTGGGATGACACTCTGACCAACTGAGCTACCCAGCCAGGGCTTATCTATATAGATATAAAAAGCTAATATGCAAAGTGTCCCCTTGGGAGTTTGACCGGGAGTTCGATCGCTCACTATGACGTGTGCTGACCACCAGGGGGTGGCACAGAATGAAGGAAGGCCAAGGGACGGCAGCCGGAAGGCCCCGATTGGCCCTGATCGCAAGCCAGGCCTAAGGACGTTACCCGTGCATGGATTTTGTGCACTAGGCCCCTAGTTTGTGTGTATTGAAAACCGTGAATTTATAATGCTATATCCAATTCAAGTCCAACACCTCTAACTTGCTCCCTTCCCATACTTATATCCCCCGCCCTGCTTCTCCGGACGTGAGGAATCTGACGTCCATTTTCCTTAAATTGCTTCTTTGATCAATTCCCCTGTGTGTCCCCCACCCCCTCCTCTGCCCTCTCCCAGGCCCCCCTCACCCAGCGTGGGTTTCCACTCCCCTCTCCCACTTGGGAGCTTCCCTCTGTGCTCAGCTGCCTTGTGAGTGGATGCCCTCCACACCCCTCCACACCCCTCCACACCCCTCTACGGTCCTGACCCCCATTCGGGGCCACTGTCCCACCCCCTCCCCAAGCTGGCCTGAGGACTGTATTGTTCAGGAAGAGAAGGAAGGGGAAGAGGAAGAATGTGTGATCCTATGTCGTGCATTTAAACGTATCAGTGTTCCTGTGTGTTTGTTTGGTTTGGTTTTTTTTTTTTTTTTTGAGCCTCCTGTGGGGGTTTTTTTTAATGGCTTTTGGATTCTGAGTTCAAAAAGCTTCTCTCCACACCCAGGTTGTAAAGGAACTTTCTAGTGTTTACTTCTCACTCTTTTATGGTGTCACATGTTCCACTGAAATCTTTGATCCGTGTGGAGTTCAATCAGCGTCTTATTCCCCCTGCCCCCCCTCCCATTCCTTCCTTCTATTGAGCGGGAATGGTTTATTTTCCTTTGGGGTATTTATTCTCTTTATCAAAGTTACATAGGCACACAGTAAAGTCTCAAAGTGCTACGTGTTCAGTTTAAACTTCCAGATCCTGTCCCTCCGGCCATCGATCCCTGTATGAGATAACCACCGAGGCAAATAAACTCTGAAATACCCGTGGCTTCCACCACCGAGTTTTTTTGTTTTTTGTTTTTTCAATATATTTTATTGATTTTTTACAGAGAGGAAGGGAGAGGGATAGAGAGTTAGAAACATCGATGAGAGAGAAACATCGATCAGCTGCCAGGTACATGCCCTTAACCAGAATCGAACCTGGGACCCTTCAGTTCTCAGGCCGATGCTCTATCCACTGAGCCAAACCGGTTAGGGCCACCATGGAGTTTTATTTCTCCTTCGTGTGAAGTCCAATCGGCAGAGGGGCAGAGGGGCAGGAACCCTGGGGGTGGCAGCTGGACTCCAAGATGAACCCCAACAATCCCCACCTGCTAATCGCCACTTGCTGCCTCGTCCTCTCCCACAGTGCACGCAGCTTGGTCTGTGTGACCCGTAGCATATAGGAGAGGCGATGGGGTAGCGACGGGGTGTTACCTCTTAGAGCAGCGGCTCTCAACCTGTGGGTCACGACCCCTTTGGCGGTCGAACGACCCTTTCACAGGGGTCACCTAAGACCATCCTGCAGATCAGATATTTACATGACGGCTCATCACAGTAGCAACATGACAGCGATGAAGTAGCAACGAAAATAATTTTATGGTTGGGTCACCGCATGGGGAACTGTATTTAAAGGGCCAGAAGGTTGAGAACCACTGTCTTAGAGTAAGTTATAAAGGCTATGGCTGGCCCTAGCTGGTTTGGCTCAATGGATAGAGCGTCGGCCTGCGGATGGAGGAGTCCCAGGTTCGATTCCAGTCAAGGGCACATGCCCGGGTTATGGGCTCGGTCCCCAGTCGGGGGCGAGCAGGAGGTAGCCGATCAATGATTCTCATCCTTGGTGTTTCTATCTCTCCTCCCTTCCCTCTCTGAAATCAATAAAAATATATATTTTTTAAAAGACTATGGCTGCCTCTCTCTCTCTCTCTCTCTCTCTCTCTCTCTCTCTCTCTCTCTCTCTCTCTCATCACTTGCTATGGGAGAGACTAGCTACTGTGTCATGACGATGCCCAAACCGCCTATGGGGAGGCCTCCAGCCAGGTGAGTGAAGCCAGGTGAGTGAACTTGGAAAGAAACCCTTTAGCCCAGTGGTTCTCAACCTTGGCTGCACATGAGAATCACCTGGGAATCTTTTTAAAATCCCGATTTCTGGGCCTCATCCTCCGGAAATTCTGTTTCTTTGTTACTCATGTTGTGGCCCCACCCCATCACAAAGAAACAGAATTTCCGGAGGACGAGGCCCAGAAATCAGGATTTTAAAAAGATTCCCAGGTGATTCTCATGTGCAGCCAAGGTTGAGAACCACTGCCTTAGACCGTTGAGTCTCCAGGTGTTTGCGGTCCTGGTTACGCTTGCCTGAGCCTCCTGAGGAAGCCGGAGGCAGAACCACCTGGCGAAGCCGCTCTGGATCCAGACCCGCAGGAACCATGGGCGACAGTACATGTTTGTCATGGGAAGCTGTGAGGACCTGGGGGGTGACTTGTTACGCGGCGGTCGATAACTAATACGCTGGCAGCCACGTCCCATGAGCAGGTGGAGAAGGGAGAATGAGACACCACTGGGGTGGGGGTTGGCTCCCGGAGTGGTGCCTGGAAACAGGCCAGTTCCTTCTGCTCCTGTCTCAGTCACACCCACTTCCAGTGTCTGGGGTTGTTGGCAGCCCCGAGGGTCCAGAGCTCCCAGGGCCAGCTGGTCCCGGACCGTGTCCCAGGCACAACCGTCCTATTTAATCCCCCCAATGAGCCTATGAGTGAGGTGCTGTTAATATCTCCATTTTACAGACCGGGAAACTGAGGCCCAGAGAGGGAGTCACTTTGCTCAAATCCACACAGCTACACAACAGAGGAGGTAGGGCCTTCTCAGCTAGATGATTTGCAAATATATTATTTTCTTCTTTAAGAAGTCCCTGGAATAGTTCTTGTCATACTGGTTTGGTGGCAATGAACCCCTTTAGCTTTCTCTTTTCTGAAAGCCTAATTTAATCGTGTTTTTCTTTTTTTTAAAATATATTTTATTGATTTTACAGAGAGGAAGGGAGAGGGATAGAGAGTTAGAAACATTGATGAGAGAGAAACATCCATCAGCTGCCTCTTGCACACCCCCTACTGGGGATCAAACTCTAAATCAAGTTACATGCCCTTGACCAGAATCAAACCCAGGACCCTTCAGTTTACCGGCCGATGCTCTATCCACGGAGCCAAACCCGTCAGGGCCTCAATTTAATCTTTTCTTTTAAATATGTTTTTATTTATTTCAGAGAGGAAGGGAGAAAGAAACATCAATGAGAGGGAATTATTGATTGGCTGCCTCCCGCGTGCCCCCTACTGGGGACTGAGCCCGCAACCCAGGCATGTGCCCTTGACCTGAATCAAACCTGGGACCCTTCAGTCCATGTGCCCTTGACCTGAATCGAACCTGGGACCCTTCAGTCCACAGGACAACATCCACTGAGCCAAACCGGCTAGGGTTCAATTTAATCTTATTGTTGTTTTTTCTTATAACAAGGAAGTTAAGTATGTAACTTAAGTATGTAAGTGAATACTTTTTATCACCACTATTTTTATATGATACTAGGTGTTCCTGAATAGAACAGAATTGATTTTATTAATATTCTTGGGATCTGGAAAGCAACCAAATTTGTTGCTCTGTTTAAAAGAAAGAAAAAAGTTTTTTAAAAAAACGCCCTAAATATAGCTTAAAGTTCACTCTGGGAGGAAATAAAGGGAAATGCCCTTCAAATATTTAGAAACTGTAATTAAAAGTCAATGTATTAGGCCTTAAAAAATAAAAATACAAAAAAAAATTCTTGGTCATTCATTAACTTAGAATTGGCACTTAGCATTCACAATTAGACTAATCTGATTGTTTGGGGACTCATTATGGATAAGTTTTTGGTGTTGTTTTTGTTTTTTAGAAACCAATAAAAATGTTCACATCTAAATGCAATATTGTTGAACTTGATTAGCAAAATTAAAACATTTAGATTCAGAAAATCAAATTTGCAAAGTGGCTTCAGTACATGAACCCAAATATATTTTTGTGAATTTTTCAGAATCCTGATTACTAAATTAAATGGAAATTCACATGTTGGTTCTTGCCATTTAGTGCACAGCTATTATTTCAAATGAAGAACATCCTGAAGCATGAATCTGGCTTGAAATATGTTGAAGAAAGTCAATTTTCTCAATCCATGAAGTCCCCTAAGGATTGAATAATTAAATGCATCCAATCTTTACAGATATCCATCTTCGCACACAACTGAACAACTTTTTGGAGAAAGCTAAACAATGACAAGGCAAACTCAGTTGTCAAAATTAAGAGCAATTTGCCCTAACTGATTTGGCTCAGTGGATAGAGCGTCGGCCTGAGGACTGAAGGGTCCCGGGTTCGATTCCGGTCAAGGGCATCTACCTTGGTTGCGGACACATCCCCAGTGGGGGGTGTGCCGGAGGCGGCTGATCGATGTTTCTCTCTCATCGATGTTTCTGACTCTCTATCCCTCTCCCTTCCTCTCTGTAAAAAAAATCAATAAAAAAATATGTATATATAAAAAAATAAGAGCAATTTTAAGCGCTTTCTACACTCCCCGCCTGGTCCCAAGCACTTTACATGTAAATCATTTTACCCTGTTTGGCCTTGGTGGGTGGGCCCTGTTTTCTTTATTTTAAAAACGAGAAAACGGAGGCTCAGAGCCTCGAACGCACTTCCCCAGGGTCAGTTATAGGCAGTGATGGCGAACCTTTTGAGCTCGGCGTGTCAGCATTTGGAAAAACCCTAACTTAACTCTGGTGCGGTGTCACATATAGAACTTTTTGGATCTTTGCAACCACAGTAAAACAAAGACTTATATTTTTGATATTTATTTTATATATTTCAATGCCATTTAAAAAAGAAAAATCTACCAAAAAAAAAATGAGTTCGCGTGTCTCCTCTGACACGCGTGTCATAGGTTCGCCATACTGCCCTAGTGATGAGTTGCTTTCTAACTAGGCAATGTAAGAGGGTTCCCTGACATGTGACTGTGTGCACCCCCACATTCTCTTCTGCACCCTAAGTGTGGCCCCGTGACTGCATGCGCAGCGGGGCTGTCCCCACGATGGGGACATGGGGTGGCGGGGCGGGGGGAGGCGCAGGTGGGGGGGGGGGGCGGATAGAAGCTAAGCTCAGTTTGTGATGAAGGAAGAATTTCCCACATCAGAGAAACCGGGGCTTTGGGGGCTCGGATGGAAACTGAACCCCGGTAAGGACCCTGGCGCCCCTGAGTGGTGACATCACTGCAGATGACAGCCGAGGTCGTGTATTTGGCATTTTTATTTCAAAATTCCAGCAAGAAGAAGAAGAAGAAGAAGAAGAAATCAACGGCAGCACTAGGGAGATCGGCCTGAGAACGGAGAGGTGCGGCGCCGGGGCCAGGGCGCGTCCCGGACCCTCGGCGCGGAGCGGCGGGGAACCGAGTCCCCAGGCCTGAGAGCGAGCGGGCGAGGCGCCTGGCCCGGCCCGTATGGCTTTGGGAGCGTCGCGGCCACGAGGGGGCGCCCGAGACCCAGGCGTCCCGGCCCGGCCTGCGGTTTCTATTGCACTTGAGGTTGAGTCATTGGTAGGGAGGTGAGGATCCGGCGGGGCTCGATGCTGCAGGCCGGTGGGTCCGGGTCCGAGGGGCGGACGGGCCGTCTGCAGCGTCACACCCGGAGCGCCCACTCGTGGGCCTTCGCTCCGTACTGCGGGCAGCAGAGGCAGAGCGTGAGGGGGAGCGGCCCCCGACGCTCCTAGGAAATGCCAGCAAGTGGGGGTGCGGGGGGGGGGGGGGGGCAATCATTGCAAAGGTGCGCAGAGGCTCAGGGACAGGTAGTTCTGCAGAGGAGCCACTGTCAGGCCCCGAGGACCGGGGGGAAGGCCCGGGTATTGCAGCTCTAGGTCCCGGGAAAGGGGGCTCTGGGTGGGCCGCGTGCCAGCTGCGCCCAGAGGTTCGCAGGGAAGATCCCGCGGCCCAGCGAGCGGAAATGCTCCCGGGGGGTGACGAGAGGCAACAGTCCCGGCCACCGCGGGCCCAGAGGCTTGTGGGCGAGAGTCCTCAGGCCAAAGGGACAGCCCGGGGCTCCGGGTGCATCCGGGGGGAGTGGACTTCGCGGCTCGAGGTCCCAGAGGCTCGTGGGAAGGGGATGCCCCCACAGGAAGGACACCCGGGGCCGCAGAGGCTCAGGGAGAGGGTCGCCGAGCCCAGGAGGTGTCCTAGGCCACGGGCTGCAGGGCCCCAGGCCAGCGGGAGGGCCCCTTCACCTCCTGGGACTTGGGGGAGGGCGGGCCCCTGGGCGGGAACCTCTGGGGAACCAGCCACCGGCCCCCTCACCTGGATGGCCTTCAGCTCCTTCTGGAAGCGGAGGATCAGCTCGGGCCCGTGGTCCATGGTGGGAATGTGGAGGTCCTGGAAAGACAGCGCCGTGAGGACGCAGGGCGCTCCCCCACCCCCCGCTCTCCCGCCTCGGGGGCAGACACCTCACCTGGCCTTGGTACAGGACTCGATGCACAGGGCACACCTGGCAAGCGGTGCCCGAGCCGAAGACTTCCCGGACCCGCCCCTCCTCCAGCGCCCGCAGGAGCTCCTTCATGGTGATCTTCCTCTCCACCACGCGGAACTCACCCTGCAGGCCCGAGGCGGTGCCGTGAGCAGAAAGGCCTGCCGCTCCCGCCCTAAGGATGGGGGGAAAGACGGAGGCCCAAGGGGGGGAGACAGACACCCGAGGACCAGAGGAGGGGGACAGAGACAAGCCAGTGCGCCCCCCCCCCCAATGCCCCGCCCGCCTCACCCAGGAGTGAGCCAGGTCCAGCAGGCTCTGCCTCACGACTCCCGGCAGGATGATACCCTCCAGCGGCGGGGTCACCAGCTCCAGCACTGGGTCAGGGGCAAGGATGGGGTGTCACCTCACGCCCTCAGGCCCCTCCGTGGCCACCCACCCCAACCCCCGAGACCCGCCCTCTGCTAGGACTGTGCCACCCCCTCCAGCAGGGCTCCCGGGGGTGGCGGGTGGGCTCACCCCCGTCCTCGTGGGTCCAGTAGACGAAGATGTTCATGGTGCCCACCTCGGTGAGCTGGTGGTCGGGCCCGTACAGCCAGAGGACCTGCTCGCAGCCCTTCTTTTTCGCCTCCTGCTGCACAAACACTGTGGGCCCGTAGTTCCTGGGGGAGGACAGCGTGATCGCCGTGGGCAAGGGACCCAGCGTGGCCCCACCGCTGCGGGTCTTCCCACACCGGGACCCACCCTGCTGTCCCCGGCTCACAGCCCGCCCCTGGCTCCCCACGACGGCTGCTTGGGGCCAAGGCTCTAAGTCAGTGGTTCTCAACCTTCTGGCCCTTTCAATACAGCTCGTCATGTGGTGACCCAACCATAAAACTATTTCCGTTGCTACTTCATCACTGTCATGTTGCTACTGCGATGAGTCGTCATGTAAATATCTGAAATGCAGGAGGGTCTCAGGCGACCCCTGTGAAAGGGTCGTTCAACCGCCAAAGGGGTCTCGACCCACAGGCTGAGAACCGCTGCTCTAAGTAGTCTGTCCTCCCTTCTCCAGGCTACGAGTGCATCCCGTTTCCTTTTTGTTTTTTCTCTTTTTTAAAAAAAAATATTTTTTTATTGATTTCAGAGAGGAAGTCAGGGGGAGAGAGAGAGAGAAACATCAACGATGAGAGCGAATCATTGACCGGCTGCCTCCTGTACGCACCGGACGCAGGATCCAGCCCACAGCCCGGGCCTGTGCCCTGACCGGGAATCGAACCGTGAACTCCTGGCTCATAGGTCGATGCTCAACTGCTGAGCCACGCCGGCCAGGCCCTGTTTCCTTTCCTGGGATCACCTTCCTCATCCAACGGCCCAGTGTCCTTCAAAACCCCACGACGGCACCTGCTCTCGGGGCGTTTCTGAACCTCCAGGCCGGGTTGCAGGCCTCCTCTGCACGTCCCCCAATAAACCGGGCTCCTCAGCGATTTCCCACGTCACTTCGTCTTAACACGGTCTCTCACCCAAAGCCCGCCTCACCCATCACCTGCTCGAAGGCCTCCCAGGCTCCCCATCACGGGGACAAGGTCACATGCCCGGGTTGTGGGCTTGGTCCCCAGTGCGGGGCAGGCGGGGGCAGGAGGCAGCCGATCAATGCTGATGTTTCTCTCTCTCCCTCTCCTTTCTTCGCTCTAAAATCGGTAAAAACATATTTTTTTAATATATTTTATTGAGCCCTGACTGGTTTGGCTCAGTGGATAGAGCATCGGGCTGCGGACTGAAGGGTCCTGGGTTCGATTCCGGCCAGGGGCATGTACCTTGGTTGTGGGCACATCCCCAGTGGGGGGTGTGCAGGAGGCAGCTGATCGAGGTTTCTCTCTCTTTGATGTTTCTAATTCTCTATCCCTCTTCCTTCCACTCTGTAAAAAAATCAATAAAATATATATTTAATATATATATATATTTTATTGATTTTTCACAGAGTGGAAGGGAGAGGTATAGAAAGTTAGAAACATCAATGAGAGAGGAACATCGATCAGCTGCCTCCTGCACACCCCCCACTGGGGATGTGCCCACAACCAAGGTACATGCCCCTGGCCGGAATCGAACCCGGGACCCTTCAGTCTGCAGGCCGACGCTCTGTCCACTGAGCCAAACCGGTTAGGGCTAAAAACATATTTTTAAAAAGAAGAAAAAAAGATCCCAGCGGCTCAGCCTGGTGACCAGGCCTGGCCTGCTCTGCACCAGATTTACTTCCTCCCCGACAATTCCTCCGCCCTGCCCCGAGCACGTGGGCCCAGATGAGCAGCTGTTCACCAGGGTCCGCACCCGGGACCATCGCCTTCCCACCCTCGGACTCCCTGAGGGTCACCACCTCCTCTGTGAAGACGGGCAATGCCCCTCTCACCCCACCAGGGCACACGCGGCCCTGGACGGGGGCTCCCACAGCTTCTGCGCCCCCAGCTTCACCGGGCACAGGGCCTGGCCCCAGCCGGTCTCAGAAGATGTGTGTTTGGAAGGATCCGAGCGAACCCCCAGCTGCAACCACACTCGCTGTCCCAACACCCCCGGACCCCATCCTCCGCCTCCATCATCCCCTCCCTGCCGTCCCCAACCAAGGCCCTGGTGACAGTCGGACACAGGCAGCCCCCACACAGGTGATGGGCGCTGCGGCCCAGGGGCCTGGGGAGCTTGGGGGGGTAGGGGGGTGAGCCTGGGTGCTCAGGGGAGGCCACTGGGGGTGAGACCAATGGACTAAGTGTAAACTTTATTGCTGGGGGCTTCCCAAGGGCCAATCCTGGCTTCCTCACTGACCCCCCCCCCCACACACACACACCGCCCTCACCACCGGTGCCAATGACGTCACATCTCCATGTATGGGCAGAGCTGTCCCCAACCATGTGAACCAGGACGGGGAGGGCAATGGACATCCAAGGACACCCCCAAAGCATGGGCGCTACACCCTGAGACTCTGACTCCCAGTGGACCAGAGGTCCAGGAGCAGGGCGGGGCGCGGGGGGGTGAGGGGGTGGAGAGAAGTGGGGAGCAGCCTGGGGGGGCAGGGGCGGGACTACTTACCCGCCCAGCTTGCAGTCCCCGACCCCACCCATCCAGGCGCGGATGAATCCCGGGTCGGCCAGGAGGGACACCGGCTTCATGGCGTCCCCGGGGAAGTAGGAGCCCACGGGGCAGAGGATGACGTACAGGAGGGCTCGGCTGGCGCTGGAGACACCCAGCGAGGGCTGCGGGGGGGCACAGGGGGCACCAGGACCCCGGGAGTCAGGCCTGCAGCCCCTCCCCTGCCCCAGGGGTCCGGGTTCCCAGCCCCCCGCACCCCCGCACCCCCAGCACGGGGCGCGCGCCCACCTCGTTCCCCAGGAGCACGGGCCGGATGTAGAGGCTGGCGCCCGCGCTCTCAGGGACCCAGTCCTTGTCCACGTCCACGAGGCGGCGGATGCACTCGAGCAGCTCGGCCTTGTCGAAACTCTGCGCGGGATTCCCACGGTCAGGGCCCGCGTGGCCCCCCCGCCCCGCGCCCTCCCAGCCCTCCCCGCCCCGGGCCCGGCCTCACCGGCAGGCAGAGGCGCAGGGCCGAGCGCAGCATGCGGTCCATGTTGAGCCACGGCCGGAAGAGGCGCACCTGCCGGTCGCCGCCCTTGAACGCCTTCATGCCCTCGAAGAGCTGGGGGGACAGGGGTGCGGCTCAGAGACAAATACACCAGCGAACGGTGGGGGGGTCGGGGGGGGGTACGGGGGGGCGGCAGAGACAGGGCGGGGGAGAGGCGGCCGCTGAGCGCACCCAGGAGGCAACAGAGACCCGGAGGGATGAGACACAGAGACGCCGGAGAAAGCAAAAGGGAGACCAGCCCTGGCCGGTGTGGCTCAGTGGATAGAGCGCCGGCCTGCGGACTGAAGGGTCCCGGGTTCGATTCCGGCCAAGGGCACGTGCCTGGATTGTGGGCTCCATCCCCAGTGCGGGGCCGTGCAGGAGGCGGCTGATCAATGATTCTCTCTCATCATGGATGTTTCTATCTGTCTCTCCCTTCCTCTCTGAAATCAATAAAAATATATTTTAAAAAGAAAGACCAGAGGCAGAGGTGCAGCGGTGGAGCTGCTTAAGCCGTCTCCATGTTCCTGGTAGATCTGATGCTCGTGTGGGAGTTACGTTTTTATTTTTAAAAATATTTGTGTTGAGCCGTAGCCGGTTTGGCTCAGTGGACAGAGCGTCGGCCTGCTGACTGAATGGTCCCGGGTTCCATTCCGGTCAAGGGCATGTACCTGGGTTGCAGGCACATCCCCACTGGGGACGTGCAGAAGGCAGCTGATCCATGATTCTCTCTCATCATTGATGTTTCTTATCTCTCTTTCCCTCTCCCTTCCTCTCTGAAATCAATGAAGATATAGTAAAAAAATAAATATATATATAAATAAATAAAAACACTCCAAATAAAATTTAAAAATTTTAAGTAAGGGGGGAAGGATAAGGACAGAAAGCAGATGTTATATGTATTATTCTGGGTGTGTATTATTATAACAACAACAATAATAATAAAACAATACAAGTGGTCCATTTGTTATTCCACACAGGCCCAGTGTGAAGACGACACAGGAAAGAGGTTTTCCCAGGCCCTGGGCTCCTCACATACTTTAAACGAGAGGGATCACAGAAAGCCTATGTTTTGGTCCTGGCCGGTGTGGCTCAGTGGGTTGGGCATCGTGCAATGAAAGGTCGCTGGTTCTATTCCCGGTCAGGGCACGTGCCCGGGTTTCAGGCTTGATCCCTGGCAGGGGGCGTGCAGAAGGCAGCCCATGGATGCTTCATTCTCACATCAGTGTTTTTCTCTCTCTCCCCTCTCCCTTCCTCTCTCTCTAAAAATCGATTAAAAATCTTAAAAACAAACAAACAAACACGTTTTGTGTGCCAGGGCCTCCAAACCCTTCCATCGGCACTCCCTCAGCTGCCGGAGTGAGTGCTGGGTCCCCGGCCGGTAGACAGAGAGGTAAATAGATGGTGGTTTCCAGAAAGCACCTCCCTGTGGTCACAATCCCCCCCGTCCAGCCTTAGCTCCTAACTGCCACCAACGGCGTGCCTCCTCTGCACAGAGTTGGCTGGTTCTAGTCAAACGTGCAGAGGGGAGGGGAGTGGGGGAGAAGCCCTCAAAATTCTTTTTTTTCTTTAAGAGCATTTCTTTTTTTTTAATAAAGTATTCTTTTTTAAATTTTTAATACATTTTTATTGATTTTAGAGAGGGAGAGGGATAGAGAGATAGAAACATCAATGATGAGAATCATCGATCGGCTGCCTCCTGCACGCCCCCTACTGGGGATCGAGCCCGCAACCCAGGCATGTGCCCTTGGCCGGAATCGAACCTGGGACCCTTCAGTCTGTAGGCCGACGCTCTATCCACTGAGCCAAACCGGCCAGGGCAGCCCTCAAAATTCTTAAAAGCATGCCTCATGCCACAGAACCATCTCCAAAGGAACAGAAATTACTCAAACTACAGACCAGCTACTAGAGCTGTAATATGTCCATTCAAGTCCCCTCACAGCTAAAGTCTATGCAGGAAGGCCGTACGCTCAGCCAGAGCTTTAAGTCGCAAGCCAAAGGCCCTGGCTCTCTCCTCACCGGCCCTGCAGAGCCGATCCGCCTCCTGAGTCCCCATATGCTCACTGTCCACGGACCTCCTGGTCCCCCAGCCAAACCGCTGGGCGCCTTCCTCAGCCCTCCCCTCTCCCCTCGTCCAGCCCACAATCCCTCAGGTCCCTCCTGTCCAGGGCCCAGCTCCAGCCCCAGCCCCAGCGCGGGCCTCCTCACCTCCCTATCTTCTCCCACCTGGGCCTTTGCCCCAGCCTGGCCTCCGGGCCTCCAGTCTCCCGCTCCAGCCCCTCAGCCTCTCTGTGGCCATCATGGCCTCCTCGGCCTGGGCCACCGCACTCCCGTCCCACAATTCCCCCAAACATGCCGGGCTCTTCTTTGCACCATGTCTCCCTCTATGACCCCACTTTCTTTCAAGTTAGAGGTGGAACTGGGTCCCTCCTCTGGCTTCCCACAGTGCCTTGGCCGCCTCCATCAGGGCTCAGGTCGCACTAGCTCGTAACCAAATCGTGGGACTTTTTTTTTTTTTTTTTTAGTCCTCACTTGAGGATAATATTCCATTGATTTTTTAGCAAGAGTGGAAGGGAGGGGGAGAGACACAGAGAGAGAAACATCAGTGTGAGAGAGACACATTGATGGGTTGCCTCTCACATGTGCCCGACTGGGGCCGGGGATCGAGCCTGCAACTGAGGTTCGTGCCCTTGACCGGAATCGAACCCACCCATGCTCTATCCACTGAGCCAAACTGGCAAATGGTGGGGTTTTCAAGGGAAGGAACTGGATCTGCTCATCTTGGGGAACCTCAGCATCAGCCAGCACAGGGCCTGGAACATGGGGAGCCTCAGAGAACAGATGATGGAGACACGGAAGGAGGATACAAGAAGCAGACCCAGGGAGGTGGACCCGGCAACAGACACGGCAGGAGGGAAGAGATGAGAGCGCGACGGGGACAGAGGCCGGCGGCCATGCCACCTGCAGCGAGTAGTGGAGAGCGGAGCAGGCCGGGTGCAGCGTGAGGTTCTGGAAGGGCTGGATTCTGGGATGGTTCCAGCCCTTCTCCTCGGTCCATTCCACCATCAGCATGTGGTCGGTGAAGGTCTTCCCGAACACCAGGGTCTCGTTGGGGTCAGGCTTCTTATGAGGCTTCCGTGTCATTTCCAGCTGCAGGTCCGCAGCCTGAGAAAAGAAAGGGGACCTGGGTATCCTGGAATCGGCCACAACCTGCAAACTGGGGGGGGGAACTACAACTCCCATGAACCCCTGGGGCTAAGACCCAAACAGAAGAGGGTCCTGTGGCTCCAGAGGCTTCTGGGACATGTAGTTTCAACTCTTTCCCACAGCCTGGTGGCCGGCAATCAGGCTGCTAGCCCATTGCTGCCCACCTTGACCTTTGAACCCTGGACCTTTTGGAGATTCCCCCAGTCCCACCTTCAGCCCCCTCCTGCCTCAGACCCAGCAGTTCAGGCCCCAGCCCCTCTGCCTTGGGATCCTTCCTTTTACCTTGAAGCTGGAGGAGGCATATCTTCTGGGGCCACCCAGAAGCCAAGGGGCAGTGAGAAGTTTTCGGGCCCAAACCTGTGGATGGGGAGAGAAGAAAGGTGGTGAGGCAGGACAGAGGGGGGGCAGTCCTTCGCTGCCTCCTTCGCTTGGGAGGCCCCCCCGACCTGTTCTTTCCAGGCCCGGGGCTCTCTAACTGGCCGTGTGGCCTGGCCAAGCCTTCCTCTGCCCTGACCAGTGGGTAGCAGGAGGGGCTCCTGAAGGAGGCCAAGTCCCTCCCTGGCCCTACGAGGGCCACCCCTAGAAAGAGCTGAATCAGCTCCCATTCCCTCCTCCGTGCTGGGCAAAGTCAAACGCAGGCACCTCCCACCCCAGGGAACTTTGGCCCCGGGCCCTGAGACCAGTGCAGACAGAAGACGACAAGGGAAAGTACACAGGTAAGCGAGGGCCTCGCCGGGGGACCCAAATCCCGATAAGAGTGGGGGACCTAAGGTCACGCACCCCCAGAACCCAGGATCTACACCCCCACCTCCCTCCGACCCAGGAGTCCAGGCCCCCAGCTCCCTCTTCCTTCAGATCCAGGGCCAGGTCCCCAGCCCCAGGCCCTCAACCCCCTCCTCCTTTGGACCCAGGAGTCCAGGTCCCCAGCTTCCTCCTCCCTCAGACCCAGGAGTCCCAGTCCATATTCGTTCAGGGTATTAGACCCACTGAATTCAGATTATTTGAAGCCCCCAGCCCCATGCTTTGGACACCAGTGATTCCAATTCCCTTCAGATCCCAGGGCCGAGGGGCAGCCATGCGGATCTGGAGGCCACCCCAGTCAGCCATGGACACTGTCCAGATGAACGCTTCCCTGTGGTCCTGCCCGAGGCAGCAGGGAGCGCAGGTCTGGCTGTGCCCAGCAGGGTGGCCTCTGCCCAGTGTCCGTGGGCCTCACAGTGCCTCTTTGTCCAGCCCAGTGGGAAGGCAGCTGGGTCGTGAGGTTCGGGGAGACCACAGCCTCGCCTGCCCCTGCCCCGTGAGCTGGGCGAGCTGACGCCAAGCAGTGAGAAGGGATGTGAATGGCAGCCGCGACTGGTCCGCAGGTGAGTCATGGGCAGAGGGGGCCATGGGGCTTCCATGACGGACGGTCTGGGCCATGAGGTCTGAGGAGTAGCCTGGATAGCGCGGGGCAGCGGCTTCTGGCAGGCTCGGGGTGTTGCTCCCACACGTGGCCGCTAGGTGGCGATGTGTGGCCTGCATAAGTCTGTGTCCTGTTCCGTCCCCCACAGTATGGAGTCTGAACACACAGGACAGAGGCAGCCCTCAGAGGGAGCAGAAATGGAAAAGAATAACAGAGAGTAAGAGAGGGAAGCTCGAGAAGGAGAAAAAGAGCCCTGCCGGGTTTGGCTCAGTGGACAGAGCATGGGCCTGCGGACTGAAAGGTCCCAGGTTCGATTCCGGTCAAGGGCACATGCCTGAGCTGCAGGCGCGATCCTCAGTAGGGGGCGTGCAGGAGGCAGCCAATCAATGGTTCTCTCTCATCATTGATGTTTCTCTCTCTCTCTCCCTCTCCCTTCCTCTCTGAAATCAATAAAAATATTTTTTAAATAAAAAAGGAAAGGAAAGGCCAAAACCGGTTTGGCTCAGTGGATAGAGCGTCGGCCTGCGGACTGAAAGGTCCCGGGTTCGATTCCGGTCAGGGGCATGTACCTGGGTTGCGGGCACATCCCCCGTGGGAGATGTGCAGGAGGCAGCTGGTCGATGTTTCTCTCCCATCAATGTTTCTGGCTACCTATCTCTCTCCCTTCCTCTCTGTAAAAAATCAATAAAATATATTAAAAAAAAAAAAAAAAAGGAAAGGAAAGAAGGAGGAAAAGAGACAGAGGGGAACCAAAATGGAAAAAGAATAATTGAGTAAGAGAAGGAAGAGTGTCGGCCGATGTGGCTCAGAGGTTAAGCGGCAACCTATGCACCAGGAGGTCGGGGTTCGATTCCCGCTCAGGGCACATGCCCGGGGTTACGGCCCGATCCCCAGTAGGGGGCGTGCAGGAGGCAGCTGATCAATGATTCTCACTGATGTTTCTGTCTCCCTCCCCCGTCCTCTCTGAAATAATAAAAATCTATTTTTCTTAAAAAGAGAGGGAGAAATAAAAAATAATAATAAAATAATTTAAAAATTAAGAAAAGAGAGGGAAGAGCAAGAGTGAGAAAAACAGACAGAGAAATAGAAAACACACACTTGAAAGAACAGAAAACAAGACCAAGAGATGCCAAGACAGATTGGAGAGAGAGAGAGAGAGAGAGAGAGAGAGAGAGACACTGAGACAAGAGACAAGAGGGAGAGAGACTCAGGGAAAGTAGGGCCTGAGAAATCAGGAAAAATACTGAGTGGAATACAGAGAGGCCACGACAGAGAGAACGAGGAAAAAGGAAATCCATGAAGCCCAGACTTCAGCAAGGGAGCACACAGTGAAAGGGAGGCCCGAGAGATGAGGAAGGGCTGCGTGCGAGGGACGGGATGATGCCACCACCTGGAGAGACACCATCTCCATGACGCTTAGAGACAGACATCTAGGAGAGAGCGATACACGGGGCAGAAAGACACACCCACCGGGCAGGGAGGTGCGGGCGCAGTGTCCAGAGTCCCTGCCACACTGGGAGAAGCTGCCTTCCCCCTCCCAGGACATTCTCGAGGGGCAGGGGTCGCACCTCTGCTCAGAGAAGGTGCCGCCCCACCCTCTGACACCCCAAGCCATAGGGATCGGGCCTAAAGGAGACTCTCAGGTGGTAGATGGGCATTTGGGACAACAAGTGTGAACGTATGGGGCTGAATTAAGGAATGAGGAAGGGCCCTAACCAGTGTGGCTCAGTGGATAGAGCGTCGGCCTGCGGACTGAAGGGTCCCAGGTTCGATTCCGGCCAAGGGCATGTACCTTGGTTTCGGGCACATCCCCAGGAGGGGGTGTGCAGGAGGCAGCTGATCGATGTTTCTCTCTCATCGATGTTTCTAACTCTTGATCCCTCTCCCTTCTCTGTAAAAAATCAATAAAATATATTTTAAAAAAAAGAAATGAGGACGGTCAGAGGGGAGGGGCAGCGTGCACAGGGCAGGGCTCTGTAACATCATGCAGCCTCCGCCGTGACTCATTATGGCCCGGACTGCCCCCACCACATGGCCCAGGTGAGTCACCACCAGAGCCCCGGGTGGTCTCCGTCCTAGCCCAGCTCTGTCTTTCACACACAGGCCTGCCCCCAGGTCACAGCAGGGCGTCCCCACCGTAGAGCCCAGGACTCCCCCATCCCGGACCAGAACGGGCCTGACAGCCCAAGACTCTGCACAGCCCAGGCCCAGACTGTCCCTGTCGGTCCCACCACGGTCACCAGGGCGCCCCAGCCCTAGCCCAGGCCTGTCTCCACCCGCCACTGAGACTCCCAGGGAGGACACACACCTGCCCTGCCTGCCATCCATCCAGCTGGGCTCAGAGACCGGGTCAGGTGCAGCGTTAGCAGGAAACACTTCTCCAAGGTTATGCTGTAGCTGGCGGGTGGCAATGGTTCCCCCCCGCCCCCCTCCTTCCTAGACTTGTTACTGTTTCCTTTCCCACCGAGCAACCTTGTTCTCCCCAATCACAGGCTTTGCGAAGCGCCGCAGGTTAGCATCTTAGCAAGAGCGGACTATCTCGGTGTTGCCTGCAGTAGCCCGGTCGCTCTGACAAGGCGCCGCTGCCTCGATTTCCAAGCCAGGTGGGGAGCCCAGATAAGGGGTTCCGGGCGGGGGGGGGGGGGGGCCCAGGTGCCCACATCTCTCTTAACCTTTAGTTCCAACAAGACCAGACCTGAGGACGCATTCCGCGCCTTCATCCTACCCCCCTCCCCTACAGATGCCGGGAGCCCCTATCCCGCTACCCTCACCCGCTCGCTAGTCCCTTCTCAATCCCCACCCAGCCCCGCGCCTCTCCCGTGACTGTCCCCCGCTCCTTCCCCGACCCCGGTCCCGGTCTCCAGCCCGCCAATGGAGCCCCCCGATCGCCCCTAAAGCTCCGCATTCCTTTCCAATGGGGCCCCACCCTCCTCCTCGGCGCCTCGCAGCGGCCCCAGGAGCCGGAGGGACGGCGCCCAGCGGGCGGGCTGCCGGCGAGAGGTCCTCCGGGAAGCGCGCCGCCCGCGGGCCCAGCCGGCCCCGAGCGCGGCGCCCCCCGCACCCACCTGCCCCAGCGCGGCTGCCGCCATCGTCGTTGCGGCGGGTAACTGCGCCCGCCCCGCAGAGGACGTCGCGGCCCCGCCCGGCCCACGCCCCCTCCCACCAGGCGCCCATCCTCGCCCGGCGCCCGCGGGGAGCCCGGCCCGCCGCAGCGCGCATGCGCCCCGGGCGCGGGGAGTCGGTCCAAACCCCCCGCCCCGCCCCCCCCGGGGTCGGTTGCAGCCGCAGCCGGGCTGCTCGCGGGCAAAAATGCATTTCGATCGCTCCTGCCGCGGAGCGCGAGTGCGAGGAGCAGCCCGAGGTAAGAGGAGGGAGGCCGGGACCCCCGCGGGGCTCCATCCCTGACTTGGACCCGTGCGCGGTGCTGGTCACGTGGATGAAAAGGGAACCGGCTCCGGGGAGAGGCCTCCGAAGAGGGCGGCGGGCAGGGACGGGGGCGCGGGGGGGCCAGTCCCAAGCCCTGTTTGCATATAGTTTTTCTTTCCAGCGAGAACGTGTGTATTCTTTGTAGCTTCTTAGGAGGTGAAAACGCACGCGGTCCACCGTGCCTCCTTGCAGCCCCTTCACCGGTGGGGCCGGGAGGTTTCCGCTCCCCCAACTTATCAATGAGCCCCTAAGCCTGGGTCCCAGGGCAGGATTTCCTGGTTACGCCCCTTCCTGAGTCTCCCCAACTTCAGGGCCCAGAGGCGGAGGCAGCCCATGGCTCTTGCATCACGGTGCCGCCCAAACCTCCCGGGTCAGAGCGCCCCAACTCCTGCATCCAGGTTAGCGTGACCCCAAACTCCGGCCCTGAGCCTCGATGCCTCCGTGATTCTGCTCTGGGTCCCCCCCCCCCCCCCCCCAATGCTGTGCCCCGGCCCTAACAGCCGGGGACCCCGGCAAATTCCGGGCGTTCCTCCCGCCTCGCCACCGCGCCTGCGGCTGCAGGGGTGTGGTGCCCGCCAGGCTGCCCGGCCCCGCCCCTGCCAATCGGAGCTCGCCGCACACCCCCCTGCAGCAGCCAATCGCCGGCGGCCCTGCAGCTCCACCCCCACCCCCACCTGGGGTGCAACCCCCGCCCGGGCCCCGCGCCCCGCGGGGGCAGCCCGGGGTCAGCCCTCCTACGCCGAGAGGCCGCGAGCCCCAGGTTCCTACCCGCCCGTTTTCTCTCCTCCCGAACCAGGAGCCTCAACCCCCAGCCTCCTCTCCCCGCAGATCTTCCTGCTCCGCGGGGCAGCGAGGTCCAAACCCCTTTCCCCTGAGGGCCTAGAACAAAGGGGAGGCCGCTGGCTCCCCTCCCGCATGATCTCCTAATTAGAACTTAATTTCCTGCCCCCTGCGGACCTCTTAACTGGGGCACCGGTGAAACCGCCCTGCAACTTCTCCCTGAGGCTCCTGCCGCAAGGTCTGCTGGGAGTTGCAGTCCCTGGGGTCCAGGCTGCTCCAGGGCTGGGGTCGGGGGGACGGGGGGACGGTGTGGCAGGACTCAAAAAGGACGGAAAATAAATGCAACGATGCCCCCCTCCTTCTGGCTGCCCGTTGCTTTTGTGGGGGCCTGTGGGGTGTGGATTGGCACGTGGGTGGAGTTGGGGGTGGCACCCCAGAGGCAGCGCGCAGCAACCTGAACGTGGGAGACGGAGTTAGGAGAGGGAGAGTCCTCGGCAGGGAAACCCACGCGCAAATGTGGCAGATCAGGAAGGGATGGCAGGGGCCTCCACGGGGGAGCCCGGCCTGGCCTTGGCACCGGCACCCCGGCGCTGCACCCCGGGTCACCAGATCCGGTGCAGAAGCTGCCTTCAGCCCCCGCCTCTGCCGCCAGGGGCTGGGGAGAGAGGAGGGTGGAAAGGAGGTCATGAGGAGCCCTCACCTGGCGCCCACGCACCGCACCACCTGGCCCTGGCGCCCACGCCCACCTGGGCCATTGCGCCCTCTCAGGCTGTGGCCTCCGGGTCAGGTGTTGGGGCTGCCAGCGCCTCCCACAGTGGGGTCCAGATGTTTCCTGGGGAGACACTGGGGAAGGGAGGAGAGAAGCAGGTGGGTCTGCTGCAGACACTGCTTGTCGGGCTCACTGCATCTTCCCAGCGCCCGCCCCACCCCCCCCCCCCCACCCCCCCGCGAGGCTCTCAATCCACGGGAGCTGCTCACCAGTTGACTCCCACCCAGGGCAAGGCCTTGGTCAAAACTATAAGTGCCCCGGGCAGAAGACAGGGCCCAGGAAAGCTCAATCCAGGGAATAGGAGGCTCCTCCCAACCATGGGGTCCAGCAGGGGCACCCGAGTGGGGCGGTCCCGCCCTCCCTGCAGGCTTCGTGGGCAAGCACCAGGCTGTTTCTTGGGAGACGCCTAGTGCCTAGCAACACGTCTCAGGTTTTTCTTCGTGTGTGTTTTGAAGATATTTTAATTGATTTTTAGAGAAAGAGGGAGGGAGAGGGAGAGAGAAAAACATCAATATGAGAGTGAAACATCAGTCGGCTGCCTCCCGCATACCCCTACCCGGGATCTAGCCAGAAACCCAGGCATTTGTCCTGACCGGGAATCGAACCGGCAACCTTTTGGTGGACAGGATGGTGCCACACTGGCCAGGGGGTCAGGGCGCATCACAGGTTTTTATGCCTCAGGTCTGAGCCCCTAGGGAGGGAAGGAAACAGCAGGGTACCCTGATGGCCTACCGAGGTGGCCACATAGAGAACTGCCTGGGACTAGCCAAGTGCCCCCATCAGGCTGGAGATGTTGATGACACTCGCCCCACTTCCACAGGTGGGGGGAGGGTAAGCCTCCCCAGGCCCCGGATCTCCCCCAGCGCCCCCCGAAACACACCCCGGTGTCTGGGACAATGGCCGTCTCCCTGGCATGCTCACCAGGTGACCTGGGTGCCTCAGAGGGACAGCATCCGACCTCCAGCGCACCTGACGTCCCTTCCCCTGTCTCTCCCCCCCCTCGCTGGGTCCCTGTATCCCTCTCGCTGGGCCTTTGTTTGTTATTCAAACTCCTGTCCGTATCAAGACAGAATCATGTAACACAGCTGCATTGTTTGCAAAAATGGGAGGAAGCTCTGTTATCCATGGAGGGAAGGACAGTGTCTGAGTTTCAGGGAGAGCTCCGTGGTCAGAATGTGACGGGGAGGCCTTCGTGAAATGCACCTCTATCCCGCCAACTTCTCCCCTAAAACTCCCTGGCTACCCGGAGGTCCCTAAACTAACCCTCTCCCCGCGCTCTCTCCCTCGCCCTGCCCCTCTCCCTGCCTTCCTCTCTGTCTCCGTTCTTTCACCAGCCATGACCTTGAAGAAACTCAACTTCTGCCCCTCCCCTTGTTTGCTTTGGGCAGCTGACCTGGCCAGGCAAGCCTGTCCCGCCACTGCCGATTCGCATGCACAAGCAGCCCCCCCCAGGGGTTCGCAGGGTGGGGGCCCCCCTGCACTGGCTCCCTCGCCCGGTCACCCACCAGCCCTGTCAGACCTCCTTTACTCTCTCACAAACAGCCCCCACTGCGTTCCCAGTGCTGCGTCTGCACATGCGTCCTGAGTGTGCCAACCTCAGGGCCTTTGCACGGCTGTTCCCTCGGCTGAGAACGCTTCTCCTCAGATAGACATGTGACTCACTCCTAGGTGAATAGCCACCCTGGTGTGGCCGGGACCAAAGGGTTTCGGGGGACATGGGGCCTTCAGCCCACAGTTTCAGTGCTAAAGTGGGACCGTCCTGGGCAAACCTACTCCCTCAGCAACTTCACATCCTGTTCACTTGTCACCTTCTCAGTGGGTCCTTCCTTCCCTGGCCTGCCCATCCCCTGGGTCCCCATCCGTTCCTGGTTCCTCTCCTCCGTGGTGCTTATGCCCTTCTGATGTGCCATCTCTATTTTATTTATGTATTTGTTTATTCTCTGTCTCCCACCAGAATACAAAGATCCACAAGGGGACCACTGAGATTCTTATTTTGCTACATCCCCAGTCCTAAGGTGCCTGGCATATAGTAGGTGCTCAATAAATACCCTTTCGATAAAGGAATGAATTTATTGAGGATCTATTCTGGCCCCGGTTTCAGCAGTTTATGCAGATTAGCTCATTTAGGAACCATCAGGTGAGTGACGTACGCAGAGGGTCATGTGACACCTGACCGGCCAAGCAGCCCGAGGCCAAAACCATAAGCGGGTAAGAATTTCTGACAACTCTAGGATAAGAACCTTGGGATACAGCGTGCGCGTGTGGGCCTTGGAGATGGGTGGAATTCTAATCCTCCAGCCTCTCCCCCAGGAACCCGCCCCCCCCCCCCCCCATTCATCTTCTCCTCCCCCTCACTCATCAGCCTTGAAACCCTCCCTCTCTCAGGCTGGAGGGCTCGCCCAGCCCCCACTCCTGTCCCGGCTCCAGCCATATTTCTCTCCTCGATCCAGCTGCCTAACTCCCTCCCCACCACCACCCTGCGAGCGTGAGGCCTATGAGGGCGGAGACAAGGTTCATTTGTCACCCTCTTCCCAGCACCGGGGACACAGCTGCCACCAAGCACTGTTTGTCCCGCATTCCCTTCCCAGCCTCTCACACATTCCTCAGCCATGTCCTCCCTGCCCCCCCTCCCCCACAAGGTCACCTAGGAACTACATCAAGGACCTGCTGGACTCATTGGCCTGACCCCCTCTCTCCCTTCAACACCCCACGGGGGAGCCGGCTCTCCCGGATGCCCTGAGGCCTCGCTCTGGCCTGACTCCGTTTCCTCTAATGTTGGGGGTCCTCGGTCCTTCTCACTCTGCCAGCTCTGCCTGGGGAGCCCCTACTTTGTTGGTTTCCCACCAGCAACTGCTAAATCTCCCCCAGGGCCCTGACCGGTTTGGCCCCGTGGATAGAGCATCGGCCTGTGGACTGAAGGGTCCCAGGTTTGATTCCAGTCAAGGGCATGTACCTTGGTTTCGGGCACATCCCCAGTAGGGGGTGTGCAGGAGGCAGCTGATGTTTCTCTCTCATCGATGTTTCTAACTCTCTATCCCTCTCCCTTCCTCTCTGTAAAAAAATCAATAAAATATATTTAAAATAAAAAAAATAAGTCTCCCTCAGAGCCCCCATCCTTGGGCCTCTCCATCCCAGTGTCTCAAGTGCAGGAATCACCCCACTGTCTCCGAAAACCTGCTCTCTTCCTGGTTCCCAGCCTCGGACATGGGGCCCACGCCCACCCCGCTTCCCAAGCCACAGACGGAGCCCTGGGATCTCCCCGAGCCTCCCTCTCCCTCATTCCTCCTCTGAGCCATCACTTTCTTCCTCCGATCCCTTCCATGGCTCCCTAGTGCTCTTGAGATAAAGACCAGGAACCTGGCATGGCCCTCAAGGCCCCATGTGACCTGTCCCCTCAACCCTTTCCTGGGCCACCCCTTCCCCCCTCCACTCAGCCCCTCAGCGGCACCAAACCCTCTCTCGCTGCCAGGCCTTTGCACCGGCTGTTCCCTCTGCCGGGAGCACTCGCACCCGCACCTCCGTGCTGCTCCATCCAGGACCCGCTGCACTCGTATTGGTCTGACTCTCCCTCCCTTCTCCGCCCTTTGGACACCGGATCTGGAGCGTCCCCTTCACCACTCCTCTAGCTAATGCTGCTCGTCATTTGCTTCCTCCAGGAAGCCCACCCTGATCCCCTGAACGAGCCAGGCTCCCTGTCACACACCTCCCAGAACCACACCCATCTGGCATAAAACACCCCCCATAAGCTCACGTCTGCATTGATTGAATAATGCCTGGCTGCCCCGCGGCTATGAACACCCCAGGGGCAAAGACCATGTGGTGAATCCCCGGCACCTAGAATACTGCCTGACACCCACCCAGGTCTATGTATCTATATATATAAAAGCCTAAGTGAGCAGCTGACTGGCCGGTAGCTATGATGCATAATGACCACCGGGGGCCAGACGCTCAACGCACAGGCATGGAAACATGGAACAGACTGATGAATCTCAGAAGGAAGGGAGGAGGGGGAGGACAGGAAGAGATTAACCAAAGATCTTATACGCTCACTAGAGGCCTGGTGCACAGATTCGTGCGCCAGTGGGGTCCCTCGGCCTGGCCTGCGGGGATCATGCCGAAACCGGCTCTCCGACATCCCTCAAGGGGTCCCAGATTGTAAGAGGGTTCAGGCCAGGCCGAGGGACCCCAGCGGTGCACGAATCCATGCACTGGGCCTCTAGTTGATAAATACATAGATGAATGAATGGATAGTTCTCTAAGAGCCAACCCAGCTCTGAGAGTCTACCGGGGACACTCCTTTCCTCAAACACCTTCTGTGGATCTTTGCTGCCCACAGGATCTCATTTCCTTGGGCATAGAGAGACCCCTAATTCCTCCACCGTGTTCACTAGCCTAGGAATCCCAAACTCTGCTGTGTCAGAATCCACCAGGGAGGCCAACAATGCAGATTTAGGAGGTCTGGGCTCGGGCCCAAGAGTCAGCATTTCAAGAGCTTCCAAGGGATATTGTTGGTGATGGTGGTGGTGATAACGATGTTGATGGTGATGAAGATTATGATGGCCCTGGCCAGTTTGGCTCAGTGGATAGAGCGTTGGCCTTCGGACTGAGGGTCCCAGGTTCGATTCTGGTCAGGGGCACATGCCCGGGTTGTGAGCTCGATCCCCAGTGGGGGGCATGCGGGAGGCAGCCGATCAGTGATTCTCTCTCATTCATTGATGTTTCTAACTCCCTCTCTCTTCTTCTCTGAAAAAAAAAAAAAAAAAAAAGATGATGATGGTGAAGATGATGATAATAGGGATGGAAGTGATGATGATGATGGTTCTATCGATGGTGATGATGGCGAAGATGATGATGATGGTTATATCGATGGTGATGATGGTGAAGATGATGATGACAGTGATGATGATGATGATGATGGTTCTGTCGATGGTGATGATGGTGAAGATGATGATGATAGGGATGGTGGTGGTGAGGGTGGTGATAATGGTGATAGTGATGACGGCAGCAACTTGCTCATTTTGACATATTTCCTTGCAACAGGCACAGTTTTTTGTTTTATTTTTTTGTTAATAATTTTAAATGGTTTATTTATTCATTTTGTTGTTGTTGTGAATCCTCACCTGAGGATATTTTTCCATTGGTTTTTAAGGAGAGCGGAAGAGAGAGGGAAAGACAGAAACATCCTCACACATCGATGGGTTGCCTCCTGAACGAGCCCTGTCAGGGCTGGGGCTGGTGAGGAGCCTGAAACCAAGGTACGTGCCCTTGACCAGAATCGGACCCGGGACTCTGTGGTCCTCAGGCCGATGCTCTACCCACTGAGCCAACCGGCTAGGGCCAGGCACAGATTCAGGTGCTGGGATGGAGGCGTGAACAAGAGACAGGAGTCTTGCCCTCCAGGAAACCAAATGTAATGCGTGGACCTCGTCCGGAGCTTGGTGTGAACAAACCGACTGTAATAAGACACTTGGGAACAATGGGGTGAATCCAGATCGGGCTTGGGGATTCAGTAGTAGCAGTAGTAGTAGTAGTAGTAGTAGTAGTAGTAGTAAAAAATTACCGTTAAATTTCTTAGAAGGCCTAATGGCAGTTTTTATGTTTAAAAAAAAGTCTTAATTTTCATTTTAAACATAAAGTATTTTTTTTAATATATTTTATTGATTTTTCACAGAGAGGAAGGGAGAGAGACAGAGTCAGAAACATCGATCAGCTGCCTCCTGCACGCCCCCTACTGGGGATGTGCCCGCAACCCAGGTACATGCCCTTGACCGGAATCGAACCCGGGACCCTTGAGTCCGCAGGCCGACGCTCTATCCACTGAGCCAAACCGGCGTCGGCTGAAAGTGTTTTTAAATTAAAACCATTGGCTCTCCCCCACCTCTTTGGTGGGGATCACTGTGAGGCGCACATTTCTCTCTGACTCCCAGAGTTCCTTGGGACTAGCGCCCACGTGCCCCGGTGGTAATTTGCTCAGCGATGCCCTCCACCAGCTGCCTTGCCTGTCCACCCCCACCCCCACCCCCGGGGCAGCACTTCCGGGGGTCGCCTCCCACACACCCTGCACTCCAGCCTCACCTGGGGTCTGCTTCCGGGGGACCCCCAGCTAAATCCAGTGTGGCCAAGGACCTGTGATGACAAGAATTCGCATAATCTGCCCAGCCAGCGGGACTCAGTGGTTGAGCATCGACCTATGAACCAGGAGGTCACGGTTCCATCCCCAGTCGGGGCACATGTGTGGGTTGTGGGCTCGATCCCCAGTGGGGGACGTGCAGGAGGCAGCTGATCAATGATTCTCTTGCGTCATTGATGTTTCTCTCTCTCTCTCTCCCTCTCCCTTCCCCTCTGACATCAATAAAAATGTATATATATTTTTTTTAAGTATTTTAAGAATCTGAATAGGAAGGTCTCCAGGTTAGCTGAGACCCTGGGGTCAACATGAAGCTCACGGATTGTTCTTGTGTTTAGGAAATGCAGTCCCAAGTACTAAGGGATGAATGGACATCGGACCTGCAACTTACTCTCAAATAGAGAGACGGAAACGTCAAGCCAATGTGGTAAAATATACACAATGGAGAGTCAGGGTATATGGGAGTGCTCTGTACTATTCTGGCAATATATTATAACCTTTAAATTATTTCAAAATAAAAATAAGCTTTGTAATCCACTGGTAGTATTTATGAAATTCTTACTGATGAAATTACATGATGCGTGGGTAGGAGATTAGAAGAGGCAATGGATAGGACAAATTTAACTTAGTGCTTATAATTGCTAAGCTGGAGATGGAGGTAGGGGGTTGGTTCTCTTGTTCTTAGAAGACACTCAGGTGTTTCTGCCCCAGGGCCTTTGCACATGCTTTTCTTAGTGAGTGAAACACTCCATGCTCTATTTCTCCACTTCCCTTCCTCCCACTCAAGGTCCAGCTCAAATCTCACCTTTTCCCTTTTACTTCTCCCAGGTTTCATTCGCCCAACAGGTACCGCAGAGACCTCAAACTGAGGCCCTGGCCAGTTTGCTCAATGGTTAGAACATTAGCCCACAAACTGAAGGGTCTCAGGTTCGATTCCAGTTAAGGGCACATACCTCGATTGCAGACTTGATCCCCAGCCCTGGTCAGGGCACATGTGGGAGGCAACCAATTCATGTGTCTCTCTCACATTGTTGTTTCTCTCTCTCTCTCTGTCTCTCCCCTTCCCTTCGATGCTCAAAAAAAAAAATCAATGGAAAAAATACCCTCGGTTGAAGATTAACAAAAAATAAAACAACTGAGGGAGGTAGATTAGCCACAAGAAACAGCGTGGGACAAGGTTGGTGATAAACAGTAATAACTTGCACGCAGCAAGCTCTGAGCCAGGCATGTTCTACGGGCTCGGTGGGTGTTTCACTGAATCTCATTCAATTCTCAGAACAGCCCTGTGAATTAGGTGCCATGATTAGCCCTATTTTACAGATAATAAAGTTGAGGCCCAGGGAGATGAACTTGCCCACTGTTGCCAGTAGGAAATGGCGGAGAACGTAGGCGGGGGGTGGGGGGGTAGGGGGGGTGGGGGGGGGGGCAGATCTAGACCCTTTACTCCCACCCACTCACAGGTAACAGTCAGGCAGCCAATCAGGGGAGGCAGGGACTGGGTTACCAGAGCCAGGCCACACTTGGCAGAATGTCACCTGCCCCATGGGCTCAGTGTACCAACTTTTCATGAGAAACCAGAAGTCCTGTTGTTATGTAAACTCACTCTCTTTTTAAATATTGGCAACTAGTGAGAGAAAAATACATACATACACTGTGTGTGTGTGTGTGTGTGTGTGTGTGTGTGTATATATGGTGTCCCAAAATTTACACAAGAAGTAATTTTGATAGAAAACACAGGTTTATAATTAAAAATGTAAATATTTTATTGATTCATAAAGTATACAGTATAGGGTTATACTGCAGACTGAAGGAATAGCACTTCGGGTAAATGGCCTCCACGGCTTTGCTGGCACAGACGCAAAGCCGTGGTCTTCATTGGTCTTCATTGTCCCTGCTCCTGGGCCATCACTGGTACTTGGTAAAGCTTATCAAATTGAAGGGATTGAAATCAAAGGGCAACAGATATTAGAATCTGATTCAATAAACCAAGTAAAATTAGGCTTTTTGTTGTTGTTGTTGTTAATGCTCATGCAAAATTCAAATCTTGCGTGAATTTTGGGATATATATATATATTTATATTTATATATTTATGTACACACACACACACACACACACACACACACACACACAAATAAAACCCTTCACAGGCTGTGGTATATGTGTGTCTTATTGTGGGAGATGCCAGCCTTAGAAGGTGACAGAAACTGGGGACGGGAGCCAGGGTTCGCCGGGCGGGGTGGGCAGGGGATGGCCCAGTTGGGGACATTCCACCTGGGTCTCAGATCAAACCTGGAAGACAGCGCCAGGTTTCCCCACGCCTCTGACCCCTGGCCCATTCCGTGGGCCTCTCCCAGCTCTGTCTACACTCGTTTTCTGAGCTCCTCCAGCCTCAAGCTCGTGAGCTCCAGACCTGGACCCTCGGCCCAGACCCACGATTCCCACTCCACACGCCCCCCACCCATCTGTCCCCTACCCCCACCCCCCGCACAGTCCTGGTAAACAAACAACAACAACCATTTCTCTCTTTCTTGAGTTCATCCCCACATCTAGTCTATGAGGAATCCATTTCTGCCGTCAAAATGGACCCAGAATCAGGCCACTTCTCACCAAATCCACTGACCACCAGCCTGGTCAGACCCAACGTCACCTCCCACCTGGACCGTGCCTGGATCATCCCCCCGAGGCCCCTGTTTCAGTCTTTTTAATTTTTTTTAACATATTTTATTGATTTTTTACAGAGAGGAAGGGAGAGGGATAGTTAGAAACATGGATGAGAGAGAAACATCGGTCAGCTGCCTCCTGCACACCCCCCACTGGGGATGTGTCCGCAACCAAGATACATGCCCTTGACCAGAATCGAACCCGGGATCCTTTAGTCTGCAGGCTGACACTCTATCCACTGAGTCAAACCGGTTAGGGCCCTGCTTCAGTCTTAACCACCACCCCTCCCCCACCCACCCGCCCCCGCAATCTGTTCCCCAGGCAGCTACTTACAGCAGCAGTTCACACCCTCTGCTCTGAACCCTCCATGGCTCCCTGCTCACTCCCTGTCAAAGCCAAGCCCTCCCCCTGGTTTACAAGGCCCCATACAATCTGGGTCCCATTGCCCACTCTCTACCCTCCCCTTGCACCCTCTCCCGCTTGCTCACCCTGCTCCAGTCCCACTGCCCCTCTGGCTGTTCTGCACATCACGCAGTCCCACCCCAGGGCCTTTGCACTGGCTGTGTCTCCGCTGGACCCCTATTCCCCACGCACACAAATACACAATTTAAAATAATCCCTCACCCTAACCGGTTTGGCTCAGTGGATAGAGCGTCGGCCTGCAGACTGAAAAGTCCCAGGTTCGATTCCGGTCAAGGGCATGTACCTTGGTTGCGGGCACATCCCCAGTGGGGAGTGTGCAGGAGGCGGCTGATCGATGTTTCTCTCTCATCAATGTTTCTAACTCTCTATCCCTCTCCCTTCCTCTCTGTAAAAAATCAATAAAATATATTTAAAAAATAAAATAACCCCTCATCTGGTAAAGATCATACTGAATTATTTACAGGCAGAAATACGATATCTGGGATTTACTCTAAAATAATCCAGAAAAATAAAATTAAGGGGTCTCCTTGAAAGCAAGAACGGCAGAATGCTGGTCATTGTCGGCATCGGGTGACGACCAGGTGGGGTTCAGCATATGACTCCTGCTTCTGTGTGCACTTGCGAAATGCCATCATAAAAATAAATAAAACGCCCCGTAAAAATAAAATAGCGTTTGCACGTACCCCTCACTCATTATCCCCCTTCCTTCCTTCGCTTCTATCTCCTTGCCTGCTGTCTGTCCCCCGCGGCTAGAACGTCGGGGCAGGAATGTCCTAGCACGTGGCTGGTGCTAAATGAACGCTTGTTGAATGAATGAATGAATGAATGAATGAATGGAAAAGTGCTCTGATGGAAACAGACACGCTGTTATCACAGAGCATGAGTATGGAGGTGTAAGTGCCACACGAGCAAGCGTGGCCAGGAACGGCCTTTTGGAGGAGGTGACCTTTGAGCAGAGCTGATAAGCGGGGGGCAGTGTGGGAAGGTTGAGAGGAAGGGTGCAAGGGAGAGGGCACGCTCTTGGCTCCTCATAACTACTGACTGGGTGGCAACGCTGCAGCTGCCTGTCACTGCCTCCCTGTCTGAACCCTCCCCCGTGTCCTTAACATCCCCTTCTGCCGGGGTTCATGTCCCGGCATCAAGGAGGGTTCAGGAATCTGGAGAAGGGACTGTGCGTAGATGACATAGGAATCCAGAGACTAATAAAGAGTCCGGAGACGAGATATAATTTTGAAAGGCATTAGGGGTCAGAGGACCTTCAGCTGAAGGAACTGAAGGCTCCCTCCTTGTCTAGGACCCCTGTTTTTATTAACACAATTTGTCCCAAGGCAGGTGGAGATAACACACTTCAAAGGGTAAGGTTTCAAAGGGCACAGAAGCATTGTCAGTTTGGGGAATAGCCTACGGCTGTTCAGGTGTTTGGCCAGTAGGAGGCAATAACATGGAGATGAAGATGCCCTTTAACTGTCCGGCAGCCACAATCCGTTTCCTATTCAGGTTTGGGGGAATGCCTTTAGCCATTCCCAACAGTGACTCCATGTGTGACGCAACCCTGTTGAGTCCCCAAGTCTCATCAACCTTTTGATGAAACTCTCAGAATTATGACAATTATGCTGGCACTGGTCTACGGCACCCTCCCCCCCCCTGCCCCCACCAGTGCACCACTTTGAAAGGTTCCTATGGGTTATGTACCCACCCAGGCAGCCATTTGCTGGACGTCGGCATTTGCGCTAATTATTTCCTATCTAAATGGAGGCCCTGGGGAATAGGATTTAACAGAAAACATTCCGCTCCCAGTGGGTTTGGCAGTCTCGTTATCAGGAGGCCCCCTGGCACCTTGGTAAAGGCTACGTCCCCAGCAGGTTCAGCTCCAGCAGCGGCCAGAAGCCCTGGGCGGAGGTCTCCTCAGGCCACTGTGGAGGGGGGGTCTAAGGGCGGGGTTTGGGGAGAGAGGAGAGGATGAGGGAGGCAGGGGGACAGGAGAAGCGGAGGGAAGTCGGGGCGGGGGAGGAGAGTGGGGGGCCCAGGTGCGGCTGGCAGACAAGAGGGTCAGTGATGGTGAGAAGAAGGGAGGCTGCACAGCAATGAATAAATAAAGCCATGTCCGGGGCCAGGAGGCCTGGGTTCGAATCTCAGCCCTGCCATTTCCTGGCTGCGTGGTTTGGGGCAAGTCACTTTGCCTCTCTGTGCCTCGGTTTCCGCATCTGCAGAATGAAAATGACCCCTCGTGAGCTTTGAAATGTCCAAGTCAATATCTGTGCCTGACACTTAATAGCATAGTGTGCCTCCTGCACGCCCCCTACTGGGGATCAGACCATGGTTCAGTGGTTTGTGAAATATGATTGACGCTTGATCGCGGGTCCACTTATACACAGCACTTCTCAATAAACATACAGTCGCCCCTCTGTATCTGGGTTTTGTATCTGTGGATTCGGCCAACCGCAGATCAAAAACAATAACATCTCCTTTTATTTTTTTAAATATATTTTTATTGATTTCAGAGAGGAAGGGAGATGAAGAGAGAGACAGAAACATCCATGATGAGAGAGAATCATTGATTGGCCGCCTCCTGCATGCCCCCCACTGGGGACCGAGCCCACAACCCAGGCATGTGCCCTTGACTGGATTCGAACCTGGGACCCTTCAGTCCGCAGGCTGACGCTCCATCCACTGAGCCAAACCAGCCAGGGCGATAACATCTTCTTTTTAATTTTTTAAATTACAATTTACATTCAATATTACTCTGCATTCGTTTGGGGCGTACAGCATAGAACAATAGCATTTTTGACCCACAGTTGAGAATAAACGGCACCACGGACCTGGTGCCGACAAACCAACACTCGGCTTCCCCCAAGTGGGACACAGGCCTCACCACCACCCCAGAGTGACACCCACCAAATCGCAGCCAACGCTGCCAAGATCCCATGACATAAAATTCGGCCCATAGTCCAGCCCAGCCCAGCCCAGAAATGGTGGCTGTGGGTGCTGGGTAATGACCTCACATAGCAACGCCCGGCTTCCTCTCCCTAGCGACTAGCCTCCTTGGAGTTTCTTCAGCCCAGGAACATGACTTGCTTTATAGCCAGGTGCAAACATTTTACACTTTAACCAAATGTTTGTGAATCGGTTTCATACCTCATCTCATTGGATCCTCACAGAAGTCCTGGAGTAGGTAGATAGGAGACTGGGTGGAATCCTACTTTCTTTTCATTAGCCGGAAAACAGAGATTTAGAAAGCTTAGAAACTTGACCCAACTGAAAAGAAGTAAGAAATGGTGGACCTTGAAAGTGACTTCAGGTTTTCTCACTGCACAGAATATAGTCAAACACTGCTACAGTTAAATATTTTATCCTTTGTTCTTCCTGATTGATCTACAATAATAATCTGCTTCATGTTGATATTTACTGCTGTGTTGCTGACAATTACCTGAAAGAGAAGTTGGGGTGCTTCATTGGGCTGGAAAAAGCTTAGCTAAATCAAAAAGCAGGTCAAATGAAGCAAGTTTATTCTATACATATAAAAGGCTAAGTCAACTCGCACATGCACGATACAGCTCTCACTGGCGCCAGTCACGTGTGTGTTTTGATCTGTTATTGTCAATCGTGAATTTGGTTGACACTTCTATTATAGAGAAAGGGTGAGTAGCGATATTAAAATATTTCTTCTAATTAATTTCCTTTCAATGTGCACAAATCCGTGCACCGGGACACTAATATATAATAATATGAACCTGCTGTGGACTGAATGTTTGTTCCCCCAAAAAATTCATGTGTTGCCCTGGCCAGTGGCTTGGTTGGCTGGAGCATCATCTCATACACCGAAGGGTTGCGGGTTTGATTGCCAATCAGGGCACATACCTAGATGTGGGCTCGATCCCCAGTCAGAGTGCGTTCGGGAGGCAACCAATCGATGTCTTTCTCTCACACCGATGTTCCTCTCTCTCTCTCTCTCTCTCTCTCTCTCAAAATCAATAAAAATATATTCTCAGGTGAGGATTTAAAAAAAATGTATATGCTGAAATCCTAACCTTTAAATTGATGGTGTTTGGAGGTGAGAGCTTTGGAAGGTGATTCGGCCATGAGGGTGGGGCCTTCATGAATGGGATTAGTGCCCTAGAAAAGAACCCCATCCCCCCTGAGGCTCCCTCAGCCCACCCACCTGTGAGGACACAGCCAGAAGCCGGCCCTCACCACACACAGAATCTTGGTCCTGGACTTGCCAGCTTCCAGAACTCTGAGAGAGAAATGCTTGCTCTGTGAGTCACCCAGCCTGTGGTATTTCTGTTACGGCAGCCGGAACAGGCTAAGACAGTGCCTGTATGTGCACCTATATGTATATGTACACATATATAGATACATGGATATCTAACATAGATTGTCATCTTAAAGCCTAGAACCAACTCATACTGGGTTAACTCTATTTTGTTGATTTTGCAAATAAATACATTGCTTGAGGCTGCCCCCCACCTCCCCACAGGCGCCAGCCCTGAGATTCAAACCCGTTCCACCAGCCCAGAGCCTGAGCCCTTGGCTGCGCCACCCCCTCCTGTCTGTCCTCCGGGCATCGCTCTGCCTGACACCTGAAATCAGGGCAAAGTGTCCTCTTGCTCAACCTCAGCTGTGAACAGCACTACTGACAACTCAAAGTCTTGCCGCTCTGTGCATGTCCGCGGAACCTGGAACCCCACAAAGAGCGCTGCTGATTCTGGGGTTACAAGGACTTTTTGGGCCCTACTGGTTTGGCTCAGTGCATAGAGCATCGGCCTGCACACTAAAGGGTCCCGCAGGGTCCCGGGTTCGATTCCATCAAAGGCACATGCCTGGGTTGCAGGCTCGGTCTCCAGTAGGGGGCGTGCAGGAGGCAGCCGACCAATGGTTCTCTCTCATAATTGATGTTTCTCTCTCCCCCTTCCTCTGTCTGTAAAATAAGTAAAAAAATATCCTCGGGTGAGGATTAAAATAATAATAATAATGAGGATCACCTGTATCTGTCTCCTTGTCTATTTCCTTTTGTTTTCTTACTCTAGCAGGGGTCCTCAAAGTGGGGCCCGCCGAAAACATTTATCCGGCCCACGGGTGTTTTTGCCGCTGCCTGTTGCTTAGCAGCCGACTAGTTGTTTTTTTTAACTATAGTCCGGCCCTCCAACCATCTGAGGGACAGTGAACTGGCCCCCCGTTTAAAAAGTTTGAGGACCCCTGCGTCTAGAGCAGTGGTTCTCAACCTTGGCTGCACATTAGAATCACCTGGGAATCTTTTTAAAATCCTGATTGCTGGGCCTCATCCTCCGGAAATTCTGTTTCTTTGTTACTAATGTTGTGGCCCCCACCCCATCACAAAGAAACAGAATTTCCGGAGGATGAGGCCCAGAAATCAGGATTTTAAAAAGATTCCCAGGTGGTTCTAATGTGCAGCCAAGGTTGAGAACCACTGCTCTAGAGTGTGAATCCCATGAGGACTGCAATGTTTTGTCTACTGTTTTATGAAATATTTTTATTGCCTGGCCAGTGTGGCTCAGTGGTTGGGCATCGACCTATGAACCTGGAGCTCACGATTCGATTCTGGTCAAGGGCACATGCCCAGGTTGCGGGCTGGATCCCCAGTGTGGGGCATGCAGGAGGCAGCCAATCAATGATTCTCTCTCATCATTGATGTTTCTCTCTCTCTCCCTCTCCCTTCCTCTCTGAAATCAATAAAAAATATATATATTTTTTTTAAAAAGCGGACCCACCCAGAAGACACCACCCGCCAGCAGAATCTGGGAGGAAACCTCCAGGGCCTGAGCAATTTAGCCCAAAGAGGGAAAGGTAGAGGGACCAGCATATGCAAAAGCCTAGAAGAGAATGAAGCGGGAGAGAAATTGGACATAGGGAGGGGGGACAGAAAATACACTCACCCTCACGTCTTCCTCCTGAGTCACTCACAGGGCCCGCCCCCCCCCCCCCCGCCCCCCGCCCCCGACTCTGCAGGGAGGGAAGGGCTGGGGCCTGAGTCTGCGGGAGGAGGGGCTGAGGCCTGGACCCCTGGGTGCGAGGAAGGAGGGGCTGGGGCTGAAGACTGAGAGACCCTCACTGGCTGTCTGTGTCACAGGTAAGCACGTGGGCCCCCTTCCCACTGAGCGTGGGAAGAGAAAGGTTACCCCCGCACAGACCGTGGTGAGGCCTCTGCTGCCCCCTTGTGGCCACCTGGAGCGGGCCCATCACCCAACTCGGTGCCCCTGGTGACCCCAGTCTCCTGGTGACCCCCCAGGACAAAAGGCAGAGGCCTGGACACATATGCTCCTTAGCTACTCCAAGTGCTGAGGTTCCTGAGACCACCCCACCCCCATCTCTGGCTTCCGGATAAACCCTAAATCTGCAAGAGACATACCCCGCCCCACCCAAGCCACCCGTTTTGTAGCCCGAATAACGGAGACCCAGAGAAAGGGAGTGAGGGTTTGGCACCTGCCAAAAACCCCGGCTCCAGGATGGATGCCACTCCCGCGCATTCCTTAGCTTTGCAAATGGGATTTTATAAAAAGAATCGGGACTCCTTCCTCCCACCTGGTCGCTCCTCTCCCGGAGACCCCCTCCCCGAAGGCTCGCAGGATCCCGGCTCCGATGCCGCGCCCCCCTCCCCCAACCCCCCAACAAGGACCACCTCCCCGTGGGCATCCCGCGTCGGTCAGTCTGTCTCGCCCTCGGTCACATCGGAGCCCCTCCCTCCTCCAGAGTCGGGTGGGCCCTTGGGGGGGGGGGGGGGAGCGTTGCCAGGAAGTCCCGATGCCTGGAAGTTCGGCCCCCCTCCTCCCGCAGCCCTAACAAGTCCGAGGTCCCCGCCCTTTCCTCCCCGGGGACCCCGGATTCCAGCCTCCAGCTCCGCCCTTCAGAGTCCCCGGGGTCCCAGCCCCAGACAGCCAGACAGAACGCTATTAACTAACAATGCAGAGTTTTAATCCCGATTTGGACAAGTGCTGGGAAAACCCGTAGAGACCCCTCCCTTGCGGGCCACCGGGGCGGACCAGACCGCGCCCCCGGGCGCCCAGGGTGTCTCCAGGTCTCCGGCCACGCCCTCGCGCTCCTATTGGCTGCCGCCGGGGGTCAGAAGCTGGACTGCAGCAGAGTGACGCGCAGAGGCCACGCCCCCTCGTCCTGGGTCAGGGCGGGAGGGCCCGCCCCCGAGTCCCACGTGGGCGCCCAGGAGGCGGGGCCGGCGCCACGCCCGCTGCCCTGGCGGGAGAACCCGGGGGAGCGCGCATTGGCGGCAGGAGGAGATCGTGGGGGCGAGGGCAGTGGGGGCTTGGGGTTTGACGGAGGCGGCGGCACCGGGGGAAGAGGTTCGCCTCCGGGGTCCAAGTTTCCACCTGGAGAGGACGAGGGAGGGGTGAGAAGGGCAAAATGGGGGGCCCGAGGTCCCGGACCCCCAGCGTTTCTTCTCTCCGACCCAGGAGCCCCGGGCCCCTACCCCCTGCTGTCTGGGGTCGAGAACTCCCAAACCCTGTGCAGCTCTTTCCTCATCAGGACAAAGAATTTCCGGGGACCCGCGATCCCTCCCCACCAGGAGCTAGGATTCCAGGCCTCAGGCTTCCCCTTCCCCAAAACCCGGAGCCCTGGGTCCCCAACCACCCCCCGCCCTCCCCACCTGTCATCATTCGGTGCCACTGCGAGGCCTCGGTGGCCAGAGCTTGAGAGAGGCTGAGTACTCGCTCCCGATGACCCTCGGACATGGGAATATAAGGGGTGGTGTTCCTCGAACTAGAAAAAAAGGTTTGGGGGAGACCAGCAGTTAGCCAGGACAGTGATTACTGCGGTGCCCCCACGTGTCCTTCTGGGAGTTGTAGTCCTCAGCACGTGTCTTCAAGGACTTTAAAAATATATTTTATTGATTTTTTTACAGAGAGGAAGGGAGAGGAATAGAGAGTTAGAAACATTGGATGAGAGAGAAACATCGATCAGCTGCATCCCACAACCAAGGTACATGCCCTCGACCAGAATCGAACCCGGGACCCTTCAGTCTGCAGGCTGACGCTCTAGCCACTGAGCCAAACCAATTAGGGCAAACTTCAAGGACTTTGAACCTGGCCAGGCCGGCATAAAAAGCTCCTGTGCACCATGGAATTTCCCCTCTAGTCACCAGTAACTTTCACCCCATTTCCAGATGGTCGGGGGGAGTTGATATCCACCCAGGGTTGCAGTTTGGGGGACTGCTGTTCTCACTGGGGATCCAGGGCTTTCTGATGCCCCAGGAACTCTAGGAGGTTCTGCAATCATCCTGGTCGGGTGGTTCAGTTGGTTGGAGTGTCATCCCGCAGACCGACAGGTGGCGGGTTCAATTCTAGGTCAGGGTACATACCCAGGGTGCAGGCTCGATCCCCACCCAGTCAGGGCGTGTACAGCAACCAAGAGATGTTTCTCTCTCTCTCCCTCATGAATTTAAAATTAAAAAAAAAAAATAATAAAAGGCTACAATCTGCACTTCAGAACTCAGGTGACATAAATAACAAAGCTACTCGCCTCCCCTTGGGAAATTGATTTCCCTGCTCCTCATGGGCACCCCAGTTCCTTACCTGCTCCAGGACCCCGAGCTTCTGAGCCATTTCTGGGCTCCGGCGTGTCCCAGGCCAGGCTGCAAAAAAACGGGGCATAGTCCTCCTCACCGGGGAGCCCCCACTTCCCATTGTGAGGGTGAAATGAAGGAGGCTCAGAGAGGGGCTGAAATGGCCTCAAAACACTGGCAATGATTAACTTTACACGTAAAGAACCTTCTTTGCCGTAGACCTCGAGAAGACACAGAGGCCGCACCTCGCTTACCTGTGACAAAGCCAGAACCGACCCTCCGGATTCCTGCTTTACCTCATACAGGACTGGCTGAACGGCCTGTCCCCCCAAAACCGGCTAGACAGAGACACAGGTTTGGGTTCGTCTGACTGAGATGATCCCCTGATTGACAAAAACAATCCTACCCGTAAAATCACCCCACCTACGACTTGTCTAATTCCTGCCTCGAAAAGTAAGATGAAACCGCCCTGGCGAGCCACTCTGATGGGGTCTGGAGCCCTCTCCTCACTGCAATAGAATGAATTAACTCCTTCCTTCCTTCCTTCCTTCCTTCCTTCCTTCCTTCCTTCCTTCCTTCCTTCCTTCCTCCCTCCCTCCCTCCCTCCCTCCCTTTCTTTCTTTCTTTCTTTCTTTCTTTCTTTCTTTCTTTCTTTTTCGCCTTTGACAACACAGAGTAACTGAAAAGAAAGCTTGGGCTTGCAATCTAGACCCTAGATGCCTGGTGAGCTGGGGATGTTGTATCTGCCCACCTCTGACCCCCACCGAGAAGGGGCCCGGACGCTGCCTTTGACACAGGTACAAGCCAGTGGAACTGGGAAACCCGGTTCTGGGTAGGAAGGTAGGGAGCACCCCCATTTTCCGGAGAGGGACAATGAGCCTCACACCAGGAGCCTCACACCCCGCCACCCCACCGCCCTCTCTGCTCCCCTCACCCTTTGCTCCACGTCAGGCTGGCATCGTGCGGGGGACAGGGTCCTCCCCAGAGTGAGGAGCCGCGGAGAAGCGGGGCGAGGGAGAGGCCGTCCGCACTCCTGGTTCCTACGGATCCTCTCCAGCTGCTCCTGAGCACTCATCCGGGGCCGGGCCTGGGGGGGCTGTAGGATGAGAAAGGCCTCAGGACCCCAACCTTGGCTTCCGTTTCATCTCTTCCCTGAATCTCTTAGCCTCCAGCCTTGCCCTTTCCAGTAAGTTCACCACCGGATCTCAGAGGGCTCTTTCTATGCCCGGAGCTGAGGCTGTCCCTCCACTGCCCGCCCGCGCGCCCGCCCCCCCCCCCATCCCCAAGCACTGCACCCTCGGGGCCAAGGCCTTTGAGGCCCTGAGGCCTGGTCCCCACCCACCACTCTGCCTCAACACACACACACACACACACAACTCTGAATCAGCCTTGAAAACAACAGGAGGAATAGGATTGATTAATTAAACTGTCCCGAGGATGAGCTGGGTGGGCCTGAGAGAGGACTGATGAGCTCTGACTTGCCCTCAGAACCAGGGTGAAGACGCACACAGAGAGAATGCCATGTGCCAATCGGAGCTATGAGGCCACAAGCCAAGGCACTGGCTTGGAGCTGATCCTTCGCCAGCGCCCTCAGAGGGATCACGGGCCGGCGGACACCTTGATCATGAACTTCAGCCTTAAGAACGTAAAATGCAAGAGAACAGCGATAAAGCGCAAAAGAAAGTGTTCAGCGAAAGGAACCTGGAACTTGAAGGCTGGGGCGATGCTCAGCCTGTTCACATGGCAAAAAGGAGAAAGCGTGTTCTGGGCAGAACGCCAAGGGTGTGGCCGGACAGCCGTTTGCTGAGCGATTTAGGCATGTGGCCTGCGGGTCCAGCACATGGTCGCAGCAGCAACGGTGCCAACTTGCACTGAAGGGGACAGAGATGGGACTCAGAGGAGAAGGGAGATCCGGCTGAGAGCATGTGATCCTGCAGGAAAGGGGGCAGCTTGGACACAGACACGCACCCCGGGAGAGAGCCACGTGACCTTGCAATTGTGCGGCCACGAGCCAAGGAAGGGACCTGGAGCAATCCCTCCCCAGCTCCGGACAGCATGGCCCCGAGGGCACCCTGCTTCCGGGCTTCTAGCCTGCAGAACTGTGAGTTAGTAAACGTATTGTTTAAGGGGAAAAACACGCAAGACAAAACAAAAAAAAAACAAAGGGAAGAGGACTCCTCACTGCAGGCTGCAACTAGAACATTCTGAAAACTAGCAACAGCTTGGATCCATCTGTTGCTCACTGTTTTACTCCGATTTGGCCCATCCTGAGTCGCACGCCCACCTGTTGCACACAGTCCCCCGCACATGGCCCCGTGTCGTTTATTTCTTCACAGCGGGGCCAGACCACTGGCCCCAGAGCCTGCCAGGGCCAAATCCAAGCTTCTACACCTTCACCTGTTTCAAATATAGCCATCCAAACAGGCAGATATTTTTAGCCACTTGAAGCCTGCCTGTTTTGAATACTCCTCGAAGCTGTGCCCAGCATCTGCTAGCCAGAGGTAAGGTGAACCTGCAGCTATAAAAGACTCCAAGCGGCCCTGGCCAGTGTGACTCAGTTTGGTGCACGGCGCCATCCCGTGCGCCAAACGGTTGCCAGTTCTATTCCTGGTCAGGGCACCTGCCCGGATTTCATGGGGGCCTTGAGGCCTGGTAGGGGGTGTGCAGAAGGCAGCTGACCAATGTTGTGCTCTCACATCGATGTTTCTCTCTCTCTCCCTCCCTCTCTCTCTCTCTAATATATATATTTTTATTTTTATTGAATTATATTACATTTTTTATTTTTAATGTGTTATTTATTTATTTTTAGATAGAAAGGGAGAAAGAGATCAAAACATCAATGACGAGAGAGAATCATTGATTGGCTGCCTCCTGCACCCACCCCACTGGGGGTCGAGTCTGCAACCTGGGCATGTGCCATGACTGGGATTTGAACTTGACCTCCTGGTTCATAGGTTGATGCTCACCACTGAGCCACGCTAGCTGGGCTATATATATATTAGAAGAAAGAGAGAAAGAAAGAGAGGAAGGAAGGAAGGAAGGAAGGAAGGTAGGAAGGAAGGAAGGAAGGGAAAGGGAGAAAGAGAGAAAGAAAATATACCCGAAGCAGCTGCCACCTAAGGAGTCTCCCAGCGACTCCCGCTGTGCCCTGAGTGCTATCACCCTGCCCCTTAATCCCCTTCTCAGGGGCATTATAAGTGCGGGGTTTTATAATGATGATGCACCTGGCAATCAAACCTTTTTATTATATAGGATGTTTCTCTCTCCCACTCCCTTCTTTTCTCTGAAATCAATAAAAATATTTTTTAAAAAGAAATAAAAAGTGCCTAACGTTTCTATTTTTATTCTACTCTGACTTGCTCATTGGACAGTGGCTCCCACGCAATAACCTCGGGGTCTCAGGTCCCGGCTTCTCCCACCCATGGGCAAACCTGTCCGAATGTAGTAAACAAAGCCCGTGTGTCTACTGCCCCCTCGTGGTCATGTCTTTCTCCTGCTCGGCTCTGAAACGCCTGCGCCCCCCGCCGGGCAGGCGCGGAACTGCCCGGCTGGGGAGCGGAAGAAGCGATTCCCGAAGCAGCCCCCACCACCCACGTCCACGCTGCACACCGCGCCCTTCCCAGGAAAGACCGATTGTTTGGTATCCACGACAACAAGGAAGCACCGGAAGTGCTCGCAAACCTGCTAGGTCAGGTCATCGCCCCTCGCTTCTCTGAAAGCCAGCCAGCCAGCCAGCCAATCAGGGCTGGCCCCGCGTTTCTGAAAACCAGCCAATCAGCAACAGACACAAAGCCTCCCCCTCCCAGCCTAATGGCGACCAATCCCTAGACTCTCCGGGTCTACCTGGCTTAAGCAAAGGAATACACTCAGCATTGTTTCTGCATCACCGTCACCTCCATGCTGTTCCCTCTGCTGGACTTTCCTACATGGACAAACCTTTTCTCATTCACCGGGACTCAGTTTACCTATCCTTTAAAAGGCTTCCCAGCCCTGGCTGGTTTGGCTCAGTGGATAGAGCGTCGGCCTGCGGACTCAAGGGTCCCGGGTTCGATTCCGGTCAAGGGCATGTACCTTGGTTGTGGGCACATCCCCAGTAGGAGGTGTGCAGGAGGCAGCTGATCAATGTTTCTCTCTCATTGATGTTTCTAGCTCTCTATCCCTCGCCCTTACTCTCTGTAAAAAATTAATAAAATAGATATTTTTTAAAATAAAAGGCTTCCTAATGCTGCCAGTCCCCCTGTGAAACGGCTTGTTGCTGTCAGACTTGTATGAAGATTGCATTCATGCCTCCCCTCCATCAGACTCGAGCATCAGGTCTAATTCGTGGCTGGCCCCCCAACACTTTCCGCAGGGCCTGGCCGCTAGAGGGCTCCAGAGAGAGATGTCTAGCAAATAAGGGAATTGGGGATTTTTTCCTGGAGTGGCCACACCTCAAAGCTTAGGGGGGAGAGGACAGGTGGCAGCTCCCTGGCCTTCGTGACACCCTATTTGGATCAGTCATCTGCCGATGTCTTAGTGGGCATCAGAGTTGTCCTGCCAAGCCCAGCAGGTGTGACTCAGTTGTTGAGCATCAACCTATACGAATCAGGATGTCATGGTTCAATTCCCGGTCAGGGCACATGCCCAGGTTGTGCACACAATCCCCAGTAAGGGGCATGCAGGAGGCAGCCAATCAATGATTCGTATTAACGAGAGGCCCCGTGCATGAAAATTCATGCGGTGGGGTGGGTCCCTCAGCCCAGCATGGGCCCTCTGGCAGCCCAGGAGTCCTCAGGTGATGTCCAACTAACAGCTTAGAGAAGGCCTAAGCTGTTAGTCAGACATCCTTTGCTGGCTAGCGATGAGCCGGCTTCTGGCTGAGCAGTGTTCCCCCTGTGGAAGCACACTGACCACCAGGGAGCAGCTCCTGCATTATTTTATTTTATTTTTTAAAATATATTTTATTGATTTTTTACAGAGAGGAAGGGAGAGGGATAGAGAGTTAGAAACATTGATGAAAGAGAAGCATCGATCAGCTGCCTTCTGCACACCCCCTACTGGGATGTGCCTGCAACCAAGGTACATGCCCTTGATTGGAATCGAACCTGGGACCCTTCAGTCTCCAGCCCGACGCTCTATCCAGTGAGCCAAACCAGCTTGGGCTAAATATTTTTTAAAAAGAAATAAAAAGTGCCTAATAGTTGTATTTTTATTCTATTCTGACTTGCTCATTTAGTAGATTATTGCTATTTTAAAAAACTTGACATTTAAATGAGATGTTATTTATAGTTTTTATCCCATTTAATATGAATATTCACACATTTTATTGAAGAAATGTTAATGTGTTTGGTTAAGAATGCTGCGCCAGGCATCGCTGGAGATTTTATATAATACACAGTGTATGCACCACATTGCTGGTCTAGAATCTGCAAAAGTTTGCATTTTTTCCCCAATGATTTTTAGAGAGTGGAAGGGAGAGAGGAAGGAGAGAGAGAGAGAGAGACATCAATTGGTTGGCTCCCAAACATGCCCAGACCAGAACCAGGGACTGAACCTGCAACCCAGGTATATGCCCTTGACCGGGAATCAAACCCAAAACCCTTGGGTGTGTGGGCCAGCACTGTAACCATCGGGCCACACCAGCCAGGGCTCCAGTAAATTGGCTGTTTATGATCTGCCTCTGACATCCACTAGAACACCAGATTCATAAGGAAAAAAAAGGTTTTTTTCTCATTTTGTTCACATCTGCGACTTCAGCGCCTAAATACCTCTGTGAGTAAGCACTTTCTTCAGTGATGGAAATGTTTTATCTGCTCCTGAGCAGCGGCAGTGTGGTGAGCGTGAGTGAATTTTTAATTTTACTTCGTTTAAATGTAAACAGCCACATGTGGCTACTGGCTACCTTATCGGACAGTGAAGAGGATATTGAATCAATATTTGTTGAGTCAATGAATAGATACATGAATGAATGAATGAATGAATGAATGAAGTACTTACTATATCCAGGCACTATTTCCAACCCTTTCTGGGCATTCATCTAGTTTGAATCCTCACATCAGCTCTAGGTGGTGGGCACTGCTCTCAGCTCCATTTTGCAGATGAGAAAATGGAGGCAGAGAGAGGTTTAGTAACTGGCCCGAAGTCACACAGCTTAGCGGTGGCAGAGACAAAATGTAATCCCAATGTTCTTAAGTCACATTCTCTCTGATCTGGGCTGTGGCCTTAGAACCCCCTCTTAGAACCCCCTTCCCCCCAAGAGTGGGTGATCCGTGCTGACCAGATGGAAACGTTACAAAGATGGGCCGGAGGGGCCCAATAGGCTGCCTACCTTGGCTCCTGGCTGTGGGGAGGGAGGGCAGCGACCCTCGGGGCTAGAAGCCTGGGAGATCCTGGGAGGTCCAACACCTGGAAGGGCAGAACGGGACGTGGTGAGGACAGGGGATGCCACGGGTGTCCCTCCGGGCCCAGGGTGCTCACCTGAGCGAGGGCTGGCAGCGCCTCTGTCCCCCCCGGGGGGCCGCCCCCAGTCGGCTTCTGGGGACCGGGGTGAACTCAGTTCCAAGGATTCAGGCAGACTCTGGACCGGTTGGGGAAGAGGAAAAATGATTATCAGCGTCGTTATTATTACCACGTATTAATGCACCTGGCAACTGAGACACAGCACAATAGGATTAAGATCGAAAACCAGCAGCCAGATGACCAACCTCCGCTCTGCCGTTCATTAGCTGTGTGATCTTGGGCAAGTTGCTCGACCCCTCTGGGCCACATTTAAACTTCTTATATGAGGATTGAAACCTCATGTAAGGCCCTTAGAACAGTGCCTGGCACAGGACGGGGCATTATAAGTGGGGGGATTTATAATGATGATGCATCTGGCATGGTGCTCAGTACTTCTCCTGTTTTATTAAATCCCCTCAATAAATCTATGAGACACCTATTCTTATTCTACTGACGCTCAGAGAATTCGGTCAATGACTGATGTCACCAAGAAGGCAGGGCTGGCGTCTGAACCTAGGGCTCCTCCGTGCATGCTCTGAAGCTCACGGCAAGCAGCGGCCCTAACCCAGATGAGACAATAGTGGCTCCTGAGCCTGAGGGCCGACTCTGTGTCAGGCACGCCCCAGGCATCCTTTCTCCTTCTTACAGAGCTCTGCAAGGTGGGGGTTCTGATCAGAAGTTTAAGCAATGCCTCTCTGGGAGAAAACAGCCCTGGTTTGTGTGTTTGCCAATTACCGTGGTGTAAATATTCCCATTGTGGTCAATTTCAGCAGGACTTCACTGATTGTGGAGTTGGGAAGTGATGCCCGCAGTTTGCCCTTGAGGGGGTAGGGGGGAGGGGGGGAGGGGGTCCAGCACACCCCTGGCTTACGCTCACATGTAACAAATAAGGAAACTCAGGCTTCCGCAGCGTAGGATACTCGTCTGAGGTTGGTTAGTTGATCAGAGAGGGAAAGAGGTGAGTGGGTGATGCGTTTGGCCAGGGGCAGGTGGGGCAGGAAGCTGGGGATGGGAAGAGAAGTGTGCAAACCTCACCTCTCTCTCTGAAGACTCCTCGACTTGGAGTGCAGGTGACGGGGAGTCAGGCTCAGTGCTTTGGGGTGGTTTCTGGGGGCCCCGCAGACCTGCCAGGGTGTCTTCCATCATCCACAGCTGCTGCTGAGCGGACGTTCTGTCCTGGGGGAGGGAAAATGCAAGAGGGTCAAAGCTGATAGGCCACAGGCAGGATCTGAAACCAGCTGGGCTGTATTTATCGAGTCATAAATGGACTATGGCCCTGGCTGGTTTTGCTCAGTGGATAGTGCATCGGCCTGTGGACTGAAGGGTCCCGGATTCGATTCCAGTTAAGGGCACAGGCCTAGGTTGCGGGCTATATTCCCAGTAGAGGGCGTGCAGGAGGCAGCCAATCAATGATTCTCTCTCATCATTGATGTTTCTCTCTCTCTCCCTCTCCCTTCCTCTCTGAAATCAATAAAAAATATATACGTAAAATAAAAATAAATAAATGGACTATGTGGGCATATCGAGGCTGGATTTGTGGCTATCCATTTCCATATGGATATCCCGTCACCTCACCACCATTTATCACCCACACTGTCTTTTTTACACTGCTCTGCAGTGTTAGCTCTGTCACAAATAGGGGGCCGTATCAATGTACGCAAGTCTGCTTCTGAACACCTTATTCAGTTTCTTTGGTTCGTTTGACTAACCTTGTGTCAATATTACCCTGTGTTATTTTTTTAATATATTTTATTGATGTTTTTACAGAGAGGAAGGGAGAGAGATAGAGAGTTAGAAACATCGATCAGCTGCCTCCTGCACGCCCCCTACTGGGGATGTGACCACAACCAAGGTACATGCCCCTGACCGGAATCGAACCTGGGACCTTTCAGTCCGCAGGCCGACGCTCTATCCACTGAGCCAAACCGGTTAGGGCCAGCCTGTGTTATTAACAGCAGCTTTCCAGTCAGGCTTGCCATCCAGCTGTGTTAGTCCTCCAGCTTTGTTCTTGGAGGTTGCCTAGGTTACTCTCGGCCTTCTGTACTTCCAAATGCAATTTAGGGCCAGTTTGTCAATCTCCATACAAAACCCTTCTGGATTTGCGTCGCGGTTGCTGACCCCCATTGGGGAAATTCACTTGGGGAGACCACATCTTTGCATTAGTGCCTCTTTCCTATCCATGAACTTGGTATATCTCCCCATTTATATAGGTCTTTACCTTCTCTCAATGATGTCCTGTGGCTTTTAGAGCAGGTGTCTTGCAAATCTTTCCTGTGATTTCTTCCTAGATATTTAATTTGTTTGTGTTAATTATAAAAACTGTAGTTTAGCCCTAGCCGGTTTGGCTCAGTGGATAGAACGTCGGCCTGAGGACTGAAGGATCCCGGGTTTGATTCTGGTCAAGGGCACGTGCCCAGGTTGTGAGCTCCATCCCCAGTAGGGGGCGTGCAGGAGGTAGCCCATCAATGATTTTTCTCTCCTTGGTGTTTCTATCTCTCTCTCCCTCTCCCTTCCTCTCTGACATCAATAAAAATATATTTTTAAAAAACAAACTGCTGTTTATTTACTTTCTAATTGTTTGGCACTAGCAAACATGAGGACAATTGATATTAACCTTGCTAAATATGCTTGTTCTAATAGTGCCTCTGGAAATTATTTTGTGGGGTTTTGTTTTTTGTTGTTAAAAATGTGTGCATTTATTTATTTATTTATTTATCCTCACCCGAGGATATTTTTCCATTGGTTTTCAGAGACAGTGGAAGAGAGAGGGAAAGACAGAAATAGTATCAATGTGAGAGGAATACATCAATTAGTTGCCTCCTGAATGCACGCTGACCAGGGAGAGCATGCAGGGGAGAAGCCTGCAACTGAGGCATGTGCCCTTGGCCGGAATCGAACCTGGGACCCTTCAGTCTGCAGGCCGGTGCTTTATCCATTGAGCCAAACTGGCTAGAGCTGGAAACTACTTGGATATTCTACATATATACACAGTCATGTCATCTGTAAATAAAAATAGCTTTACTTCTTCCTTTCTTGTCCTTATACCTAATTTTTTTATTTCATACTTGTACTGTCTAAAACCTGTGGTACAAAGCTGACTACAGCTGGTGATAGCAGACACCCTTGTCTTTTATTATTATTATTATTATTTCAGAGAGGAAGGGAGAGGGAGAGAGAGGTGGAAACATCAATGATGAGAGAGAATCATTGATCGGCTGCCTCCTGCACGCCCCCCCACTAGGGATCAAGCCCACAACCCAGGCATGTGCCCTTGACCGGAATCGAACCCAGGACCCTTCAGTCCGTAGGCTGACGCCCTATCCACTAAGCCAAACCAGCTAGGGCAACACCCTTGCCTTATTCCAGATATCAGGCAGAAAGTTTTCCATATTTCACTGACCATGTTTGCTGTAGATCTGTTGTAAATACCTTTTATCAGATTAAGGAACTTCCCTTCTATTTCTATTTTGCTGAGAGCTTTTATCATGACGGGGTGTTGAATCTTGTCCTTTCCCCCTGCATTTATTGAGACAACCATGTGGTTTTCCCCTATTATTTTGCCAAATGTGGTGAAATACATGGACTGATTTTCAAGTGTTAAAACTAACCTTGCATTCCCGTAGCAAACCCAATTTGGTTGTGATGTATTCCTTATTCTCTTCATATATTGCAGGTGGTAAGTAATATTTAACACCACTAGGGGAAGTTAGTGTTAAATGGTGGATTTTAGGAAGAAGTTGGTAGAGTTTAGTATGAAGAAGTCAGGGCATAAGTAAGTACACATTTAATACTAGAAGTCAATGTTTTTAACGAAAGATGTATGATTCTGGCTCCAGCCAGAGTGGCTCAGTGGTTGAGTGCTGACCTAGGACCCAGGAGATCACGGTTTGATTCCAGGTCTGGACATATGCCTGGGTTGCGGGATTGATCCCCGGTGTGGGGCTTGCCGGAGGCAGCTGATCAATGATTCTCTCTCATCATTGATGTTTCTCTCTCTCTCTCTCCCTCTCCCTTTTTCTCTGAAATCAATAAAAAATAAATAAAATAAAATTAAAAAATACACGATTTTGGCCCTGGCCAATGTGGCTCAGTTGGTTGGAGCATTGTTCCATGCACTGAAGGTTCAATTCCCAGTCAAGGCACATGCCTGGGTGACAGTCAATCTCCCAGCAACCAAATTATTTTTCTCTCTCAAATTGATGCCTCTCACGGCTGAAACCAGTTTGGCTCAGTGGATAGAGCGTCGGCCTACGGACTGAAAGTTCCCAGGTTCGATTCCGGTTAAGGGCATGTACCTTGGTTGCGGGCACATCCCCAGTGGGAGATGTGCAGGAGGCAGCTGATCGATATTTCTCTCTCATCGATGTTTTTTTTTTTTTTTTTTTTTCCTTTTTTAAAATACTTTTTATTTTTTTTTTATTTTTTTATTTTTTTTTATTTTTCGCTTAAAGTATTACAAAGGGTATTACATAAGTGTCCTTTTCCCCCCCCTCTCATCGATGTTTCTAACTCTCTATCTCTCTCCCTTCTTCTCTGTAAAAAATTAATAAAATATATTAAAAAAAAATAAAATAAATAAAAATGTATCCTCAGGTGAGTATTTAAAAAAAATAGATGATTTTGAAACTCGATTGCTAGGCCGAGCATGAAGAAGAGGTGGGTCTGAGGCTAAGTAAGCAACAGGGCTTATCCTTCAGAAGTGGGTCTCGAACTAAGGGACTGGATTTAGGACTGGAAATTCAGAGGATACATTCAACAGCGAAAGTCAGGATGAACTTGCAGGATGGGGACAGGGCTGAGGAGAGGAGTTTTGACACAGAGAGTAGGGCTTCAAAATAAGAGAGATTTAAACCAGAGGGAGAGTGGTTCTGAGCCCGAAGGTAGGTCTTAAAGTGAAGAGCTTGGTGTGAACTATAATAAGAGATTTATTTTTTTAAATATATTTTATTGGTTTTTTACAGAGAGGAACGGAGAGGGATAGAGAGTTAGAAACATGGATGAGAGAGAAACATCGATCAGCTGCCTCCTGCACACCCCCTACTGGGGATGTTCCCGCAACCAAGGTACATGCCCTTGACCGGAATCGAACCCGGGACCTTTCAGTCCGCAGGCCGACGCTCTATCCACTGAGCCAAACCGGTTGGGCTATAATAAGGGATTTAAAAGGAAAGGAAACAGCCCTGGCTGGTGTGGCTCAGTTGGTTGACGCATCGTCCTCTACACCTAACGGTCGTGGGTTCGATTATCGGTCAGGGCACATACCTAGGTTGGGGGTTCGATCCCTGGTTGGGCCACATAAGAGAGGTAACCGTTCAATGTTTCTCTATCACATTGATGTTTCTCTCTCTCTCTCTCTCTCTCTCTCTCTCTCTCCCTTCCTCTCTCTAAAATCAATAGACATATCCTCGGGTGATTATTGAAAAGAAGAAGAAAAGAAAAGGAAGGAAATGAGAGAAGGGGAGGAACTTGTGATAAAGTGAGAAGTACTTCAATCTGTGGGAGGGGCTTCAATGCCCAAAGGGTCTCCAGGTGGACCTGGAGTGGAGGGTGGGGCTTGGGGGCTTGGGACAGGGACGTACGTACCTGGGGGGACCCAAGGTGCAGCAGGTACTCCAGGGTCTCTCTCAAGGTGCCCAGCTCCTGCTCCAGGCCGCTGTACGTGTCCCAGACCCGCTCCCGCTCCTCGGGTCCCAGAAAGGGGAGACACAGGGTTAGCATGCCCGCCTGCAAGATCGTTCCTACTCCCAATTTTCCCAGATGGGGAGGAAGAAGGCAAGCCTGGTGCCTGGTGCCCTGCACCAGCACCTGGACTACAATTCCCAAAGGCCTTTTGGCTCCAACTACGGGGAACCCCAGCGCCTATAAGGAACCTGCCACTCCAAAGAGCTGCTAGTGTAGAGCAAGAACAGCTGTCTCTGAACCCTCACCTCTGTGCCGCCCTGGGGCACACCTGGTGAAGCCCTGGGCTAGCCAAGGCCACACCCCGATGCACTCCTGGGCAGCAGAAAACCTCCTCGCCCACAGTAATAATTACAGCAGCGAATATTTATCAGGCACTTCATGTGTGTTAGTCACCGTTCTTGGCACTCGTTTAAGTCTGTGCGACGGGTACTATTCATGTTTCCATTTTACAGATGATAATATTTACAGCTAACAACGTAACTAGTGCTTATCAGATGCCAGGTACCCTACGTGTTAAATATTCGTTCATTCATTCATTTACGTATATTTATGGAACCTCCACAATGACCCTATGAAGTAAATACTGTATTTTCCATCTCGAGTTTACATAAGAGGCATCTGATGGGATCGAAGGCCCAGAGGGGTTAAGTAACTTTTCTAAGCTCACACAGCTTCCGTGAGTGGGAGCTGAGGTTCAAAGCCAGGAATCCTTATCAAACGCACCCTCTTAAGCCACGCAATTAAGTTCTGCAGCTTCCTGGCTGCTCACCCCCTGGGACAGACAAGAGCACGGGATTAAAATTCGGGGAGCGGGCGATTCTCAGGAACTACCTTCCCATGAGCTCTTGGGGTTCGGTCCCCTCCAGGAACCACCTGTTGAGTCCTGGGGCCCCCTGGGAGGGTAGGTCCCTTCCCAGATGCTCACCTGAGTCAGGTGACAAAGAGTGGCCCTCACACTGACCAGTCTGTCCTGCAGGAGGCGCTGGCGCCCCCAGGCCCGCGGGGGAGCCGCAGCCTCCCTGGCTGCTTGGCCCAGCTGCTGCCTGGTCAGCTCCAGGGCTGCTTCTAGCTGCTCCTGCACCGAGAGGGAAAAAGATGACCTTCGCCCGGCCAGTGTGGCTCAGTGGTTGAGCATCAACCCATGAACCAGGAGGTCACAGCTCAATTCCTGGTCAGGGCACGTGCCCGGGTTGTCTGCTCCATCCCCAGTAGGGGGCGTGCAGGAGGCAGCTGATCAGTGATTCTCTCTCATCATGGATATTTCTCTCTCTCTCTCTCCCTCTCTTTTCCTCTCTCTAAATTCAATAAAAAACTTTAAAAAAAAAAAAAAGATTAACCTTCTGAAGTCACACCCAGCCCCAGGGAGAGAGGAAAAGTGTCCCCCCACATCCTTGCCACCCCGCATGCTGGGGATCAGGAAGGGCTAAGGGCAGGGAGGGGGTAGAGGGGGGGCTGGGTGTCTTCCCAGCCCAGAGCCCCACCTTCTCCTCCTGTCTCTGGTCTATCTCCTCCTGCAGCCTCTTCAGGAGCCGGTCCTGCCCACACAACTTGGTCAACAGGGTCTGAAAGAGGAGAACAGGACCAGATCTGGCTCTTACCTCACCCCCCGACACACACACACACACACACACACACACACACACCTAGAATATTCTCTCCCCAACTCTGGGAACTCTGCCCGGAGCACTTACATCTGTCTCCAAGCTTTGGTGGAAGGATGAGTCCAGGGGAGGGCCCGGCTGAGGAAGAGGAGAAAAGCCGGGGTCACCTGGGCGGCCAGGGCTTTACTGCAGCTCAGAGCTGACCCCGCTCCGCTTCTACCGACAGACACCCCCCTCCCTGTTAGCTTCGCTCCAAGCGTGAGCAAACCTCAGCAGGCCCATTGTCTACTTCTTGGCTTTAGGAAGATACCATGTGCTCTGTTAACAAATAGCTATAACAAATATTATCATTAACGGGAAACATTTAGACATTTCCTTTACTGCTGAGACTAAACCAAGGGTGCCCACTACCACTGTTACCGTTTAACACAGTATCAGACATCCTGCCCAATGCTCTGAGACAGAAAACAGCCCAGCCAGTGTGGCTCAGCTGGTTGAGCATCATCCTGGGCATCAAAAGGTTGTCAGTTTGCCCAACCGGGTGGCTCAGTGGTTGAGCGTCAACCTATGAACCAGGAAGTCATGATTCGATTCCCGGTCAAGGCACATGCCCAGGTTGCAGGCTTGATCCCCAGTGCGGGGTGCTCAGGAGGCAGCCCATCAATGATTTTCTCTTATCTTTGATGTTTCTATCTCTCTCTCCCTCTCCCTTCCTCTCTGAAATCAACATGTGTGTGTGTGTGTGTGTGTGTATATATATATATATATATATATATCCTTCTTATATAATAAAAGCCTAATATGCTAAGTGTCTGACTGTTTGTTCAACTGTTCGACCAGTCGCTATGCTGCGCCTGACCACCAGGGGCAGACGCTCCCACTGGTAGGTTAGCTTGCTGCTGGGGTCCAGCAGATTGGGACTGGGAGAGTCAGGCTGGACACGCCCTGGAGCCCTCCAGCGTGCACCGGTGGGGTCCCTCAGCCTGGCCTGCGGGGATTGGTTGCCAGTTTGATTCTTGGTCAGGGCACATGCCCAGGTTGCTGGCTCGATCCCCAGGGAGGGGCGTGCAGGAGGCAGCCAATCAATGATTCTCTCTCATCATGTATGTTTCTCTCTCTCTCTCTCCCTTCCTCTCTCTCTAAACATCAATTTTAAAATCTTAAAAAAAGAAAAGAATAGGAAGGGGAAAATAAAAACCATAATTTACAGATGACATGCTCATCTACCCAGAAATGCCAACCAACAGAATCAAAGATTAGAACAAATAGAATTCAGCAAGGATGTCACATGCAAGATAAACATTAATAGCATCTCTAGCCCTGGCCGAGGTAGTTCAATTGGTTAGATTTCAGTGGCCGGCAAACTCATTAGTCCACAGAGCCAAATATCAACAGTACAACGATTGAAATTTCTTTTGAGAGCCAAATTTTTTAAACTTAAACTATATAGGTAGGTACATTGTTATTAACTTCATTAGGGTCCTCCTAAGGCTTAGGAAGAGCCACACTCAAGGGGCCAAAGAGCCGCATGTGGGTCACGAGCCGCAGTTTGCCGACCACGGGGTTAGAGCATCATGCCAAGGTTGGGGGCTTGATCTACAATCAGGACACATACAAGAATCAACCAATGAATGGAATGAATGAGTGGAACAACAAATTGATCTCTCTCTCAAAAAACAAACAAACAAACAAAAAATTTTAAATAGCATATCTCTACACCATCAATAGCTAGAAGACATAATTTAAAAGATGATGTCATTCAAATAGCTATAAAAACTGTCAGGTAACCCTGGCTGGCTTGGCTCAGTGGCTAGAGCATCAGCCTGCATACTGAAGGGTCCCAGGTTCAATTCCGGCCAAGGGCACATGCCTGGGTTGCAGGCTCGATCCCCAGTTGGGGGCATGCAGGAAGCAGCCGATCAATGATTCTCTCTCATTGACATTTCTCTCTCTCTTCTTCTCCCTTCCTCTCTAAAATCAATAAAGAAATATATTTTTAAAAAATCTGTCAGGTATTTGAGCATTATCTTAACTAAGAACACATAAGATCTCTATGGAAAAACTTTTAAGACTCAAGTAAAAGATCTAGAAGATGCTATGACTGAATGGAGAGATAGTCTGTATGTATGCCACCCGGTTTGCGGCAGCCTGAGGAAACTAACAGAAGCCCCTGCCCGAGGCCCTTGAAACACCCGCCCTGGTCTAGGCACACTAGTCCACACGAGGTTCAGTTTAGCCAGGAAAGCAAGGGAGGGGCTCTGACGGTTTCGAGGTGCCCCAGGATATTTACCAATAAAACTATGGAAGCCCGAGTCCCAGGAGATCTTGGGGGCAGCTGGATATAAGTGGAGGAGCCAGAGGGGGCCTGGGAGGAATATTGAAAAAGAGATGTTTAGAAATTGGCGTGTCTTAGCAACATATATGAAAGTGGGGGTGCCCAGCCCTAGCTGGTTTGGCTCAGTGGATAGAGCATCATCAGCCTGCAGGCTGAAAGGTCCCAGGTTCCATTCTGGTCAAGGGCACATGCCCACATTGCGGGCTCGATCCCCAGTAGGGGGGCGTGCAGGAGGCAGCCGATCAATGATTCCCTCTCATCACTGATGTTTCTATCTCTCTCTCTGTCTCCCTTCCTCTCTGAAATCAATAAAAATATATTTAAAAAAATAAAGTGGGTGTGCCCAGAACTGAAGTGCCCTGGGAGGCCCTTTGAGGTTCAAAACTGGGCCCCCTAACTTCCTCCACTACCTGCTCTCCGGCCCAGTGTCACTGTAGGGACACGCAGGATGCTAATAAAGAGACAACCCTGGCCCTGACCGGTTTGGCTTAGTGGATGGAGCCTCGGCCTGCGGACTGAAGGGTCCCAGGTTCGATTCCGGTCAAGGGCATGTACCTTGGTTGCGGGCACATCCCCAGTAGGGGGCGTGCAGGAGGCAGCTGACCGATGTTTCTAACTCTCTATCCCTCTCCCTTCCTCTCTGTAAAAAAATCAATAAAATACATTTTTTTTTAAAAAAAAAGAGAGAGAGACAAGCCTGGCCAAACAGCCCCAGGGCGGATGGGAGCTGCCCTCTGCCCTCCCTCTCACTCTTGTGGTTAGCTGTGGATATTCTGGGCTCCAATCCCGTGATGCCCAGAGAAAATAGCAGGCGGCCAACTTGGAAAGGCAAACTGGACACAGGAGGCAGTTGCAACCCACACCACTTCTGTGCAACCCACACCACTTCTCACGCCCTTGTCCAGGCGGAGGGTCCTCCGGCCTACAGTCCCCCAAATGCTGCAGGTGTAATGGCCCGAGGCCAGCCTGGAGCTACAGCCCCATCTCCTCCCTACTCACCTGCGTCCTGGCCTCCTGATGCCAGGGCTGGGGGCTCCGGGGGGGCCTTCCTCCCCCAGCCTCGGAGGCGGGTCCTCGGCGGGGAGTGGGAGGCCGGGAAAGGGCCTGGCGCTGGGGGCCCCATTCCGAGGGAGGGCGCACGTCGATGCGACTCAGTGGGGTATGGGGTCTGGCCGGGAGTGGGGTGTCACCCGAGGAGGAGGGAGGGGGCCTGCGTGCAGGGGCCGACCGGGGCCGGGGGAGGCTCAGAGGGGAGGGCGGGCGAGAGAGAGGTGTGAACAGGCTGCGGGGAGGAGAGAATGGGGGGGGGGGGGAACTGGCTCAACTCGAGCCCCCTCGCCCCACCACCCACCAAGTCAGCCTCAAAGACGTGTCTCCCTTTGGGGTGTCTCCCTGTCCCTCTAAGACAGTGGTTCTCAACCTTCTGGCCCTTTCAATACAGTTCCTCATGCTGTGACCCAACCATAAAATTATTTCCGTGGCTACTTCATCACTGTCATGTTGCTACTGTGATGAATCCTCATGTAAATATCTGATCTGCAGGATGGTCTTAGGCGACCCCTGTGAAAGGGTCGTTCGACCGCCAAAGGGGTCGCGACCCACAGGTTGAGAACCGATGCTCTAAGAGCAGAACCCTCCTCTTGGCCAGATCCTGCATAATCCCTCCCCTTTTGGCATCTCCTCAAGGCTCTCCCTCCGCCCCCCCACAGGCTCTGACCCCACAGGAACCCCAGCAAGTCCTACTCAAGAAAGCAAGCGCTAAGCCACGCCCCCAGCGGTCCCAGTCCCCGCCCTTCTCTTAGGCCACGCCCCCAACCCAGCTTTTCCCCTCCCGGACTCCCCTGGTCCAACTCACTCGGGGCTCCTCGTCCTCTGAATCCCGGGTCCAGACTGGAGGTCGGCATGGGAAGTGGGAGTGAGCGTCCCGGGGCGGCCACGCTCCCTGGAAAGCCGAGCCCCTTGCGGCGATTCTAAACTGGGCCCCTCGTCCCCCTTGTTCGCCTCCGGAGGACCGCCGGGGCCGCCGGGGCCCTCCCCCGGCTGGGGGCGTGCGGGTGACCTGGGTCGCCCCCTAGCGAGTGAGCACAGAAAAAGACAACACTCCTTGGCACCTAACAGCCCTTATTCTCAATGCACAGACAAAGGCACAGGGACCTACACAGAAAAAAAAAAGGGGGGGAGGCGGTGCACTATCAATCACTGTGTCCATTTTGCAGATGGGGAAACTAAGGCCCGAGTGTGGAAGACTTGGAGAGGAACACCAAGTGGGACCCCAATGCCCCAGACTACGCATCTCCAGCCTGAAGACTCGGCCAGACCCGGGGAGAGACAGTCTGAAGCCTTTTAAAAAAAAAATCTGACATGGCAGAGAAAGACAAGTATCACATGATCTCACTCACATGTGGAATCTAATTGATAAAATAAACTAATGAACGGATTGGATCCAGAGACAAGGAAGCATGGGACAGAGTGCGGGATCTCAGCGGGAAGGCGGGGGAGGGAGGGTGGGTGACAGGCAATCAACCAAAGACCTTGTGTGCATATATGCATGGCCCCTGGACACGGACAGTAGGGTGGTGAAGGCCAGGGGCGAGGCGGACTGGAGGGGTTAATAGGAGGGAAAAGGAGACATATGTAATACTTTCAACAATAGAGATTTAAAAATAAATAATAAAAAATCTGACATTGTGGCCCGGCCAGAGTGGCTCAGTGGTTGAGCATTGACCTATGACCGGGGAGGTTGAGGTTCGATTCCCGGTCAAGGCACATGCCTAGGTTGTGGGATCAATCCCCAGTAGAGGGCGTGCAGGAGGCAGCTGATCAATGATTCTCTCTCGTCATTGATGTTTCTATCTCTCTCTCCCTTTCCCTTCCTCTATCTGAAATCAATATATATTTTTTTCAAATATATTTCATTGATTTTTCACTGAGAGGAAGGGAGAGAGATAGAGAGTTAGAAACATCGATGAGAGAGAAACATCGATCAGCTGCCTCCTGCACATCTCCTACTGGGGATGTGCCCGCAGCCCAGGTACATGCCCCTGACTGGAATTGAACCTGGGACCCTTCAGTCTGCAGGCTGACGCTCTGTCCACTGAGCCAAACCGGTTCCGGCTGAAATCAATATATTTTGATCAAAATATTGTGTCTTTTTAAAAAAAAAAACTGACATGTGTAGGTGGCAACCTCTGGGTATAGACTTCTGAGGGAGCCAATCAGAGAGAGTGTGGAATATTGATAAGGGGGCCTGGACAACGTGGTGGGCGGAGCTTAGAGGAAAAGACTGCATTTCTTGCAACACAGGGGCCTGAGGGGCGGAGTCTCTTTTGCTAGGAGACTGGTGATTGGGTGCTGAGGGCCTCCAGGGGAGGAGTTGGGAATGAACAGACACCCCAGGTTGGAGCAGCAGGGCCAGGTGCGTGGCTTGTAACTCACCCATCATCTCCCTCCGCGCGGGAGGCCCTGCCCAGCGCGCGTATCCATCCGCGCAGGTCCTCCAGCGTGTCCGCCGCCAGGACGTAGGTCCTCATGCCAGGATGCTCCGCCTGCGGGGAGAAAAAGCTGGCCACTGGGACGTCCGAGGTGGCATCCATCCTGGCCAAGACCTTTGATCTACAATAAAGGTGCCCCAATGCCTCCCGCATCGCCTAGTGCACAGCGCATCGGGGGATGGAGGGACTCACCGTGAAGGTGAAGCGCCGCCCCCGGGGGGCTCCGGGCCCATCGGGCCGGACGCTGTAGCTGGGGAGCAGAACGCTGCCCAGGACGCTCTCCTCGCGGCTGTCTGCAAAGAGAGGGCCCGAGGTCAGGGGTCACACAGAGATTGGAAGGCCACGAGGCTCCGTTCTCAACCTGTGGGTCGCGACCCCTTTGGGGGGCGAACGACCCTTTCACAGGGGTCGCCTAAGACCATCGGAAAACACAGATATAATTACATATTGTTTTTGTGGTGAATCACTATGCTTTCATTATGCTCAATTTGTAACAATGAAAATACATCCTGCAGATCAGATATTTACATGACGATTCATAACAGTAGCAAAATTACAGCTATGATGTAGCAACGAAAATAATGTGATGGTTGGGGGTCACCACAACACGAGGAACTGTATTAAAGGGTCGCGGCGTTAGGAAGGTTGAGAACCACTGGGCTAGAGGAAAGAGAGGTTGGGAGGGGCGTCCCTCGCCCCATGCCGGCTGCGGTACTGACCCTTGTAGTAGAAGAGGCAATGGCCAGAGAGAACGAACCAGCGGCGTTTCCAGAGCCGGAGCCCGGAGCTGTCCTGAGGGCGGGGGAGAGAGGGAGGAGAAGATGAGGAGCGGGTCCGGAAAGGAGATGGAGACAGTGACACTTGGGTACAAAGACTCGGAGAGAGGGGAGGACCGAAACACGTTTGATGCAATAGATTCAGACAAAGGACTGGAAGGCAGGAGGTTGAGAGGAGGGAAGATTCTGGACACAGTCAGACCTGAGTTCGACTCCCAGCTCCACCACTTGCAGACTACGCCCTTACTTACACAGTCATGTTCCCACCGGGACCCTCGGGTGTTCCCATCTGTCAACTGGGGGTTGAGAAGTTACGGAAGCCATAGCCTGTTTGGCTCAGTGGGTAGAGCATGAGCCCGCAGACTGAAGGGCCTTGTGTTCGATTCTGGTCAAGGGCACGGACCTCGGTTGGTTGCAGGCTCAATCCCCAGCCTCAGGTCGGGGCAGGTGCAGGAGGCAACCAATTGATGTGTCTCTCTCACATCGATGTTTCTCTCTCTGTCTCTCCCCCTCGCTTCCACTCTCTCTAAAAATCAATGGAAGTATCCTCCGGTGAGGATGAACAAAAAATAGAGAGAGAGAAGTTATGGGAAAGTTGGAACAGATACATGCCACTCATGGGCAGGGGCTGGATATATCTGATGATTCTGGAGCCTGAGACACAGAGGCCAGGAAGGTGGCACTGAGTTACAACCCGCATCCTGCATCTCCCCATCCTCTCTCTGCCAGCACTACTCCACTGCCAACCTGGGCCCCTTCTTCTCTTCAATCCCTGCCCACGGAAGCAATAGAATCTTTCAAAGTAAATCAGATCATATGAGTCCCTGCTCAAAAACAGAGCTTACCATCACACTTAGAATAAGTCGCCAATTCCTTACCCTGGTTCACTGGCTTCCAGGGTATTTAAAACTTGGGCGTTCAGAGGACTCACCAGGAGGCCTTGTCAAAACCGGGTTCCTGGGCCCATCCCCACGGCTCAGAGTCAGTGGACCTGGGATGGAGCTTGACAGCTCGCCTGTCCAGCAAGTTCCCGGGTGCTGCTGGTGCTGCCAGCCTGGGACACACTTTGAGAATCACTGCCTCTCTGTCCCCTTGGCTTCTCCAGACACCCAGAGTTGGCCTGTGGTGGGGCCTTTTGCTTTCGGATTCCCTCTGCCCCCCAGATCTTAGCATGAGGGGCTCCTTCTTGTCATTCAGTTCTCAGCTCAAATGTATGTCACCCCCTCAGAGACGCCTTCCCTGACCAACAGACAAAGATAGCTTTCATCCCTCAGCCACCTTAGAAAACATCCCCGTACTAGTTCTTCACAGCACCTCATTTCACAGAAATTCCTATGATCTGAAATCATCGATTTCACATTGACTTTATTTACATACTAGAGGCCCAGTGCACGAAATTTGTGCACCCAGGGGGGAAGGTCCCTCAGCCCAGCCTGCACCCTCTCACAGTCCGGGAGCACTCGGGGGATGTCTGACTGACGGCTTAGGTCCGCTCCCCACAGGGACATCCTTGTTGCTGCCACAGAGGCAGGAGAGGCTCCTGCCATCGCCACTGCGCTCACCAGCCATAAGCCCAGCTTCTGGGCATCTGCCCCCTGGTGGTCAGTGCGTGTCACAGCGACCCATCATTCTGCCGTTCGGTCTATTTGCATATTAGCTTTTTATTATACAGGATTATACACAACCTATTATTTCACTCCTTCCATTTATTTGTATACTGATTTGTTAACCACCCCTGCCCCACCCCCATCCTGAATGGACTATGGATACTTGGCCTATTTGCGTGGTATGTGGCCCTGGGCTTGGCACACTGTCATGTCGAAGAAGTTGTCACTGAATGAAGGAATGGATGAATGAAACCATGACAGAATAAGGGGAGAATGAATGAGAGCAAAAGCAACACAAAACCAAACAAATGTGGAGGCTTAGAAGGAGAGAAAGAGCAGGCAGCCAGGGACACAGCCTCTAGCGTCACTCGGAGTGTCTTGTCCCTTCTCCCGCTCACTCCACCTGCTTATGCAGCCAGCCTCTGATGTGCACCGGGAGGTTGGGGTCCCTTCGGAGCGCATTGCCTCTCTTCCCGAACGCGTGCACCTTGCTTACTGCCCGGGTGGGCTTCTGAGGAGAGAAGGAGACAGGTGAACAAGGCTGGGGGGAGGGGGCAGTGCAGGGGGAGGCGGGCGACCCCCTCGCCTGGTGCCCACGGAGACCAGGTGCAGGAGGGAGCTGAGCTTTGAGGTCAGAATGGGCGTGCACAGTGCAGAGCTGAGACACTTATCCCATGTGGAGAGAGGGGTTCAGAGGCAGGGAAGAGGCTGGCCCAGGAGGAAGGAATTTGGGAGCGAAGCGTCCACCGCCAAGGAGAGGATGCCCTTGGCCACCGGAGCCGGGGATGTGGGGCAGCCTTTGAGATCTGAACTGGAAGTATTGCCTGGGAAGTCCCCATATCAGGAGGCCTCCATGCGATGAGTCAGAATCAAAGAACGCTCAGGGCCAGAGAGAGGCATCGCTCAGCAACCACGTCCAGGGTGGAGGGGCCCCCGAATCACTCCATCCCAGTGGTCGGCAAACTGCGGCTCGCGAGCCACATGCGGCTCTTTGGCCCCTTGAGTGTGGCTCTTCCACAAAATCCCGACTTCTGCGCATGGGCCACGAAGTTTCAATCGCACTGTACGTGCGCGCCCGCACGTGGTATTGTGTGGAAGAGCCACGCTCAAGGGGCCAAAGAGCCGCGTGTGGCTCGAGAGCCGCAGCGTGCCAACCACTGCTCCATCCCAACAGACAGAGCCCCTCTCTCTCCTGTGCACACAGGGTCTCAGGCCTCCACGGCCGCATTCCCACAGCTGCCCTCAGGGATGGTGCTGAGCAAGGTCAGGCTGGAATCTATGGACTCGGAACTTGGGAAAGTGGGAATGAGGGAGGGGCAGGGCGGGAGGACAAGGGAACCGGTGTCACCGAACTCTGGGCTGGGCGACCAGGTGGGATGCAAGTATCTTGGGCCTCATGGGGCCTGATGGTCAGAGGAAGGTCTCTCCTGGTCGGATTTCAGCCCTGGGCGCATGGATGGCTAGAGATTGGGCAGGGAGCTCAGGAGCCACTGAGCCGCCACTGCATCCGAGGTCCTGGGGGGCGTGGCTGGTGGCGGGGGCGTGGCCTGTCTTAGCAGCCAGACTCGATCCGGCGGTGCCTCTGGCTTTGAATCAGGAAAATGCAAGGGGTGGGGACGGCTAAGTGCATCGGAATTCCTAGCTGCAGCGGGTGGTCAGTGCGGGCCCCAACCAGGCCTGGCAGACCCTGTTGCTAAGGATCTTTGCTCTTGACGACCGGAGTCCCTGGGGTGGCCCCCACCCAGGGCTAGGAAACCGGAGGAGGGGGCAGCCCCGAGCCCCGCCCTCCTCCCCGGGCCCCCCCAGGAAGCTCCCACCTTGGTGCTCAGGCTGCTGAGCGACGAGATGGTAGAGGCGCTGCTGGCCAGGCTGAGGCTGCTCCGGGGCCGGCCCTCCTCCATCGAGGGCGAGAAAGAAAGGGACTGTGTGCGCGTCCCTGCAGCTGACCCGGCTGGGGACAGAGCCGAGGTCAGGGGCTCGCAGGTCGGAGGAGGCTGCGGAGAAAGAGCCTGTTGTTTGGGGGCCGGGGGGCTGGGCGAGGCCCGGCCTGGGCCCGCATACCGAGGGTGATGCCAAGAGAGAGGTGGGCGGCACTGGCAGCTGCGGGGAGGGGGCAGCTGTCTGTGGCCCAAGACAGAGAATAGGGGCTCCTTTATTCTTGGCACCCCCCCACCCCCAGCCCCCACCCCCGCACAATGGCCAGGAATTTGACCCTCTCCCCTCTCTGTGCTTAGGGACCCCTCTTTCCGGCTTCCTCCAGCTACTGTCTCCTGCACCCCTTCACCCCTCCCACAGGCACCCCCAAACCATCCCTGCCAAGCCCTGGGGCACCAGGAATGTGCACCCCTTTCAGCCCAGCCAGGGAACTTACCAGCTCCGGGCCCCAAGGACAGGGGGCAAGAGGGCGGTGTGGGTGCTGGGCGCAGCCGCAGCTCCGTCCAGTGCCCGTCAGGTGCTGCCCCTCATAGGCCTGTCTCACTTCTCTGCTCTCACACACCCTCTGTGTCTCTTATGGCCTCTTCTTCTCGCTCTCCCTTTCTTTCAGACTGTCCCTGTCTCCCCGTCTCACCTCTGTCTCTCTCCCTCTCTGATCTCTGTCTCTTCCAGTCTCTTACTCATTTCTCTCTCCCTCCCTCCCTCCCTCCCTCACACACACACACCCATATCACTTTCTCTCCCAATCCTTGTTTCTGTTTCTGTCTAAATCTTTTCCTCTGGGACTCCTAGTCTGTTCCTTACGTCTCTGTCTTGTTCTTTCCCTCTCTCCCTCTCTGTCTCGCCCAAGTCTCTCTCTCCCCCTCCCATTCAATCTCTCCCTCTTTCTCTCTCTCTTTCTCTCTCTCTCTAGCCCTCCACTTCTGCTGTTTCCTCCTCTGCCTGCTTCTCCTTTTCACTTTCTCTTCTTCCCTCTCCCAGTTTCCTTCTCTCTGCTGGTCTTTCCCTCCCTCCAGCCGCCCACGCTGCTGTCTCCCCTCCCAATCCCCGCTGACCCCGCCCCTCTTGGCCTCCCCACCACAGCCTGACCCCTGGCTCAGCTGCCCCCACAGCTGAGGGGAGGAGCTGGGCCACCCCTGACTCCTGGCTCCCTGCTGGGCTGGGGCCTGGAGAGCCCGGGTCCCCTAAGGGCTGAGGCTGGTCGTCCCAAATGTTTGTGGAGAGTAGGAGCTGAGCCTCAACACCAGGATCTCCACGGGCTGGTTGGGGTCAGGAGCCTGAGAGACGGGTCCCCAGAATGGAGATGGCTTGGCTCTTGGGAGGGGTGGTGTTTCAGAGCCCTGGGTACCTGGAAAGGTGTGAGCTAGGACGCAGGACTCCTGAGTTGTGAGTGGAGCCTGGGTCAGGAAGTGTGGATCTGCGGATGGGTCCCCGTCCTCCTGGGAGGAGGGAGTGGCCTTGAAGTCCTGGATTCTGGCTCTAGCAGGGTCAAGTTGATTCTGGCTATAGCGGGTCAGAGATCCACCTCAGATCCAGGTGAGAATTCTGCTCCGGGCTAAGACTAACCCCCTCAGGAGGGAGTCGTGGTTCCTGGGCATATTTTGGGAGCAAAATGATGGACCGGGTAGGGAGGGGTGTTACCGGGAAGGGGACCTGGCCCTGAGAGGGTCTGCCTAGGGCCGGCAGTAGTGTGTGGGTTTTTGACTTCCTGCAGGAAAAAATTCACAACAGGAAGCCAGGTGAATTTTAGATGCTTTTTGTGGACGCTGGGGACAGTGAAACACGGAAGGGCTGGGGAAATGAGCTGGGCTGGGCTGCTCTGGCTCACTAAGAAGTCAGAGAAAGGGGGGTTTGGGGGGCAGGGTCAGGGGGGTTGGCCTGGGATGAGCTGCCGCTGCCCATTGCTGCTCTGGTTGCAAGCCTCCTGGGGTCCCTTAGAGTTTAGGGGATGCAGGCCTGTGGGGGGAGAAGGGGTGGGAGGGGAAGGCAAGGGGGTGCTTCTGGAAGGAGAGCACTTGCTAGGACCTTTGTTTGTGTGTGTGTGTGTGTGTGTGTTTTCCCCTAAAATCTCCACCCTTAAAACCCTTAGGACAGAGGACCCTGAGGGCTCTCCCTCCCAGGAGCACTCCTTTGCTTCCCTCACCCCGCTACCCCTGGTGTCAACTTTATCTTCCTCACTTCTAAGCTCCAAGGGCCCTTCCTTTACCTCTATAACTTGTCTCCTAAGCTTATTTCTTCTACGAATTACTTCTTCCACCTTCATGATTTTTTAAAAATATATTTGTATTGATTTCAGAGAGGAAGGAAGAAGGAGAGAGAGACAGAAACATCCATGATGAGAGAGAATCATGGTGGATCGGCTGCCTCCTGCATGCCCCCCACTGGGGATCGAGCCCACAACCCGGGCATGTGCCCTTGACCGGAATCGAACCTGGGACCTTTCAGTTCGCAGGCCGACGCTCTATCCACTGAGCCAAACCGGCTGGGGCCACCTCCATGGTTTTATAAATAAATATTCTCTTACAGTTTGAGTCTTGGCTCTGAATTCTCTCGTAGCCAGAACCCACGAACCAAGGTCGCCGAACCCAACTATGGCCTGACCCCAGAGGTCTAACACCGTGCCCTTCCCGCTGCCCCCAACGGTACTAGTTGCTCCAATGTGACATCACCCCAACATTTGTCGGGAGGTGTCTTTGTTTACATCAACATTTTATCCCACAAAACACAATGTGGCCCCTAAGTCTAGTGGTGACCCTTCTGTGGAACCTCCCTCATGTTTACTCAGTTGACTGCTCCCACCAACAATAGTAAACTCTTAACCAGAAGACACCTCGTGTTGCTGTTCAGACTGGAAAGCCCACACAGGATACATGTGAGCTCTAGCACATTCACCGTGCTGCTGGGGTAATTCCCCTTCACTCAGGAAACGGTACCTGACCTTTAATATAAGTTTTGCTATGAATTATGACAGAGAAAACGGGGGAAACTCAGTTTGTGAGCGGGGTTAACAATTCTAACTGGAGCAGATGAGCCAATGAAATGCTTATACCACAGACTGAATGAGCTGCCGGGTGCATAAGCGGTGCTGATGAGAACAGGTCGGTCGGAAACACGTGCCTCTCTCCAAGCTGGCATTTCAGCCCTGCGTTGGCTCTGGCAGTATCGGGACCTATGTTTCGAGGGGTTTTAAAGGCTGGGTGTTTAGAGGGGGACTTAGGGGAGGATTCCAATAGAATAATCATCAGCTTTATGCTGCTGTTGGTACAGCAGATTTATTATCTTAATCTCATCTGTCTTTGGGTGTGGTTGGCAAATGGCACTGATTGGATTTCTGCCTGTCCCACCTACTTTTCTTTTTAAAATATATTTTATTGATTTTTTACAGAAAGGAAGGGAAAAGGATAGAGAGTTAGAAACATCGATCAGCTGCCTCCTGCACACCCCCTACTGGGGATGTGCCCGCAACCAAGGTACATGCCCTTGACCGGAATCGAACCTGGGACCCTTCAGTCTGTAGGCCTACACTCTATCCCAGTGATGGCGAACCTATGACACGCATGTCAGAGGTGACATGCGAACTCATTTTTTTTGGTTGATTTTTCTTTGTTAAATGGCATTTAAATATATAAAATAAATATCAAAAATATACATCTTTGTTTTACTATGGTTGCAAATATCAAAACATTTCTATATGTGACACGGCACCAGATTTAAGTTAGGGTTTTTCAAAATGCTGACACGCCGAGCTCAAAAGGTTTGCCACCACTGCTCTATCCACTGAGCCAAACCAGTTAGGGCCCCACTTATTCTTTTAAGTGTCCTGGTTTAGGGAAGATAGGATTTACTAGGTGGCTGCTATCTGAGTGCCTCAGTTTCCCTATTCTGCTTGTCCCGGTTTACTCACCTCCCAGGGGGATTGGGCTAGGCCCGTGGTCGGCAAGCCGTGGCTCTCGAGCCACATGGGGCTCTTTGGCCCCTTGAGTGTGTGTCTTCCACAAAATACCGCCACACTCATGGGGCCAAAGAGCCGCATGTGGCTCGTGAGCTGCGGTTTGCCGAGCCGCAAGTTTGCCGACCACTGGCAGGCCCTAGGCCTGGAACTTTTGGCAGAAGACCCCCGCTCCCATCAGGTTCATTTGATGCCACCCAACCAGAATTTTAGTTTGTGTAATCAGAGCTCTTGGATGATTTTTGAAGCGGGTGAAATCCAGGCATGGAGCCTTGTGCATGAAACCGGAAAGGGGTGTCCACTCACTAAATATTGGTTGAGTACCTACTATGTGCCAGGCACTGGGAAGAAAGCAGTGAGCAAAATAAAGGATCTACGTTCAGGATGTTTACATTCTAGTTTTCATTTGCTGCGAATCTACACTCTGCTGTGGCCACCTTGGGCAGGCGCACTCCATTCCCAAGACTCAGTTTCTTGATCTGTGAAATTAAAAACAAGAATACTGCCCTAGCTGGTTTGGCTCAGTGGCTAAAGCGTTGGCCTACGGACTGAAGGGTCCCAGGTTCAATTCCAGTCAAGCGGGCTCGATCCCCAGTAGGGGGCGTGCAGGAGGCAGCCGATCAATGATTCTCATCATTGATGTTTCTCTCTCTCTCCTTCCATCTCCTTTCCTCTTTGAAATCAATAAAAAAAATATATTAAAAACAAACAAACAAAAACAAGAATACTCTCCTATACCGGATGCGACGGTGGGAGGCTCTAGACTGGGGCCTGCGGGTTCAATTGGGGTCAGAGAGCTCCCTCACGGCTAGAGCCCATGACGCATTTGATTGACAGCTGGCTTGTGTCGGGGCGTGGTCACGCTTAAAATGCCGCGGTGACGACACACAGTCCGGAATCCCCGCGAGAATTCCAACCTTATTTCCCTTCCTGTTTCTCTGCTTTTTTTTTCGTTTCGAAGCCCCGCCCCTTTTCGAGACGTCAGCACGTCCGGTGGCGTAAGACTATAAAAGGCCTCGCGGGCGGTGGCGCACACTCATTGGCTCCCTTCCCAGCTCAGTTGTTGATTTCATGCGCCACGCCGCGAGACCCCGCCGCTCCTCGAGACCCCGCGCCCGTTTGTCGCGACCGCGCTTGCAGCGACCGGAGACAGTTTGAGCGCCGAGCCCGACGCCGCAGGGCGAGATGAAAGCGCTGGCCTCCCGAGCCGTCCGGACCCGCGAATGCTCCTGGCAGCCCAAGCCGGCGCTTTTGCCCCCGAGGTGACGCGCAGCCCGCATCCGGTGAGTGAGGGACGGGAACGCACGGGTCTCCGCGGGCTAGGGGCGAGGGCTCAGACTTTCGGTCGTGAAGGAGGGGAGAGCTTGGACCTCTGGGTAATGAGACAGGCATGTTGGGGGCCGGGACTCATGGGTCCTGAGGAAGAGGCCTGGGAACCGGAATTCCTGTGTCCGGCGGGGGCGGCGGGGCGGGGCGGGGCCCGGCCCCAGGGCTCCGACGTGAGTAGAGGGTTTGGGAGCGTGGAGTGCTGAGCCCGTCTAGGAGCCAGACTCGGTCCCCAGGGAGCAACCAGGAGGCTGAGGAGGCCGGAATTTTTTTTTTTTTTTTTTTTTGCTTAAAACAAATTTATTTCCGCACAGTTCTGGAGGCTAGAAGTCTGCAGTAAAGATGGCAGCAGGGGGGAAAAAAAAAAGATGGCAGCAGGGCCACGCTCCCTCTGAAGGCCCTAAGATGGCAGCAGGGCCACGCTCCCTCTGAAGGCCCTAAGACAGAATTCTTCCTTGCTGCTTATTTTCCGGTGTTTGTTGTCAGTTCTTGGAATTCCTTGGCTCCTAGCTCTGCCTCCGTAGTCACATGGCCATCTTCCCTGTGTGTGTGCCTCTAGTGGCCTTGTTTTGTTATTTTTTAAATGTTTATCTTTATTGTTGAGAGTATTACAGATGGGGGGTGTGGCGGGAGTCCGGGGTCGGAATTTTTGAGTCTCCAAGGGTGGCGGGTGTTGAGGGCCTGGCTTGTCAATCCTCAGGAGGAGGAGAGAACCAAAGACCAGGACTTTATCCCGAAGGGGAACTAATAGAGGACCTGTGTTCTCCCTTCTTGGGCCTGGGACTTGTGGGTCTGAGGGAAAATGGCAGCCTTGGACTTTTGGGTCTAAGGAAGGAGGGAATGGGGACCCCGACTCCTGGGTTTTAAAAGGAAAGAGAGGCCGGAACCTACGACAGAGATGGGAGTGGCTGGTAATCGGAAAGGAATGTTGGCAGGGACTCATGTTGCTATTTGTGTTAGTGTTTCCGTTGCTGACTCAAGGTCATCCCCTGATGCTGTTTCCTAAATGGCTTCTTACTCCCTTTTCCCCAGCCCAGACAGATGGCTCCAGGCCAAGTGCCCCAGCCCCTCCCCTGGAGGGATGCCCACCCCTTCTTCCTCCTGTCCCCGCTGATGGGCCTCCTCAGCAGGGCCTGGAGCCGGCTGAGGGTCCCAGGACCTCTAAAGCCCTGGCTGGAGGACGCAGTAACCAGTGCAGATCAGGGAGAAGCTTGCCTGGAGGAAGTGACTAAGGCTGCTTTGGCCACCCACTGTGCCCCATGGGGTGGGCACCCTCCGCGGGAGCCTGGAGACAGTGGAAGAGCCGTGGAGGATGGCGGGTCGTCCTGCCCTGACCGAGAGGCCAACAGTTCTCTTCTTGAAGCCTGGGAACTTTCAGAAGATGATGAAGAATATGGTGGGGAAGAAGCAACCAGCATCCCTAAAGAGCAAGGAAGTGACTATATAGGTGGCCAGCCTGCTCCCATGCCCCTCAGCCTTCTGAGAACCCTGCAAGACCTTCCTGGGGAAGAGGAAACTGAGGAAGGAGGAGTTGCTGAAGATAAAGTGATGACATTGTTCTCTTTCCCTCCATCACACTGGGAGCACTGTCCAGGGATGGAGGAGGAGGAGGATGGAGAAGCTGTAAATAAAGTTCCCACAACATCTACTTCCCCCTCATCCCCAGGATCCAAGCCCAGTGCTTGGGTGTGTGCTGCAGGGGAAGAAGAGGCTGGAGCTAAGGAGGAAGAAAGAACAGACAGTGAAGAAACCCGGAAGATCTCCATTACCTCTTCATCTGCAGGCTCCCGCCCCAGCGCCTGGGAGTGTAATTCAGGGGAGAAATCTGAGGAAAAGGATGGAAAGGCTGAGAAAGAAGCCGACCCAGAGCCCCACACCTCAGTTCTAAGCCACAGGCCCCTGCTCAGGACCTGGCAGCATCAACCCAATAAGATCACAGAGGAGGAGGAGGAGGAGGACAACACTTCAGGGGAAGCTGAGGGTCTGTCCGCCATCCCCACCACAAGTACCTTCTTGAGGGCCTGGGTGTGTTGGCCAGGAGAGGACACAGGGGAGGAAGATGAAGACAGTGATTCAGGAGCATCTGAGGAGGAGGGAGAAGCTGAGGGTCCCTCTTCCATCCCCACCACAAGTACCTTCTTGAGGGCCTGGGTGTACCAACCAGGAGAGGACACAGAAGAGGAAGATGAGGACAGTGATTCAGGAGCATTTGAGGAGGAGGGAGAAGCTGAGGGTCCCTCTTCCATCCCCACCACAAGTACCTTCTTGAGGGCCTGGGTGTACCAACCAGGAGAGGACACAGAAGAGGAAGATGAGGACAGTGATTCAGGAGCATTTGAGGAGGAGGGAGAAGCTGAGGGTCCCTCTTCCATCCCCACCACAAGTACCTTCTTGAGGGCCTGGGTGTATCGGCCAGGAGAAGACACAGAGGAGGAAGAAGAAGATAGTGATTCAGGAGCAGCTGAGGAGGAGGGAGAAGCTGAGGGTCCCTCTTCCATCCCCACCACAAGTACCTTCTTGAGGGCCTGGGTGTATCGGCCAGGAGAAGACACAGAGGAGGAAGAAGAAGATAGTGATTCAGGAGCAGCTGAGGAGGAGGGAGAAGCTGAGGGTCCCTCTTCGATTCCCCCCACAAGTACCTTCTTGAGGGCCTGGGTGTACCGGCCAGGAGAGGACACAGAGGAGGAAGAGGAAGATAGTGATTCAGGAGCAGCTGAGGAGGAGGGAGAAGCTGAGGGTCCCTCTTCGATTCCCCCCACAAGTACCTTCTTGAGGGCCTGGGTGTACCAACCAGGAGAGGACACAGAGGAGGAAGATGAAGACAGTGATTCAGGAGCATCTGAGGAGGAGGGAGAAGCTGAGGGTCCCTCTTCCATCCCCCCCACAAGTACCTTCTTGAGTGCCTGGGTGTACCGGCCAGGAGAGGACACAGAGGAGGAGTATGAGGAGAATGAGGATGAGAAAGATGATTCAGAGACAGCTGGCTCGGACCCAAGTTCTTCCCTTCAGGCCCAGAGTGCCCTCAGGGACTGGACATACCCACCTGGAAAGGAGACAGAGGGAGTGGAAGCTGCTGAGGAATGGGGAGAAGCTGAGCCCTTCCGAGTGGCCATCTACCTACCAGGAGAGAAGCCACCACCTCCCTGGCCTCTTCCTCGGCTGCCCCTCCGACTGCAAAGGCGGCTCAAGTCTGCAGGAACCCCCACCCAGCATCCGGACCCCGAGACTCCCCAAAAGGCCAGAAAGGTTGGTGCTGGGGGCTCTGATTCCCTTATTTTTTAAAGCTGGGGACAGTAAAACAAGGGCTTACGATAGAAGAAACAAGAGGGCTGCTTTGGCTCACTAGAAAATATGAAAAAAGGGGGCTAGAGACAGGTTCGGGGGTTAGCCCAGGATGAGTTGAGAGGCGTGGGCGTGCCCGGGAGGGAGAGCACCTGGGATTCCTGAGTGTTAGGGAGGAGGGAGCTGGGACTGGTCCCCTGTGTGTTACAGAAGGTTGCATGTGAACTCCACTGGGAGGGCTGTGCTCATTGTAATGCAATCCTTTGCAAGAGGCTGGGCTCCCCTGGGAGCAGCTGTGGTACTTGTCAGCCCCAGAGAACCACCTCTGTCTTCAGTGAGTCAGACGGAGAATTTGGTGGCAGGCAGGTGACCAGACAGATAGCAAGCATTTTTGTGTAATTTTTGTCTGGTTCTCTCTTCCCTCTCCCCCCTGTGGCCGTGTGTATCCTGTGTCTGTATGTCTGTGCCGGTCTGTCTCCAGGTGCACTTCTCTGAGAAGGTCTCCATCCATTTCCTGATTGTCTGGGCTGGACCAGCCCAGGCTGCCCGAAGGGGCCCCTGGGAGCAGTTTGCCCGGGATCGAAGCCGCTTTGCCCGCCGAATTGCCCAGGCTGAGGAGAAACTGGGCCCCTGCCTCACCCCTGCAGCTCGGGCCAGGGCCTGGGCACGCCTCGGGGACCCTCCCTCTTCTCTGGCTGCCTTACCTGCCACGACCCAGACCTTGCCCACATCCTGTGTCCAGGCCACACTCTTGAGCCATACTGAGGCCTCTCCCTCCCCTCTTTGTGTGTCCCTGTCTCCTGCCTTAGGCCTCAGTGGGAGGCGTGGCTAGGATTCTGTGGTTTTTGTGTTATTCACTATTTATTTTTTTACCAGTTGGTTTAAGAAATAAAGTCTTTTGGTTTGTACTGAGCAATGTCACCTTGTGTATCTGAACTGACAGTATCTACCTCTCCTGGGTCCTGGAAGTAGTTGGGGGGAATAGGAAAGAGGCGGTGCCTTAATAGAGGATAAACTACATTTCCCATCATCCCTCAAATTTGCCTCTTCTCCTGAGGCTTCTTTTGAACAAAAGGCAGGGGAGTTTTGTAGTTTTTCTTTGGCTTCCACCTAAATTTTATTAGACTTGGGACAATTATCTCCTCAAAGGGGGCTGGGAGCTAGACTCACTGGTCTCTAACCAAGGGTTAGGCTCTAGTTTTCTGCATCTCCCTGGAATATACAGTGGGGCCTTGACTTAGGAATGCCCCAACTAACCAGTTTTTTGAGATACCAGCTGTCTCTCCTCGGATTTTTTGCTTTGAGTTGACAGAGTAATTTGAGTTAACGAGCTCCTTAACTAGCTCGGTCTCCAAACGAATTGAACTCGTAATTCAAGGCCCCACTGTACAAACATCCTCCTACTGGCCTTCACATAGTGAGTTCCTTAAGGATTTTCAACTGCCCCGATTAAACATTTACAAGCCCTGTGCCCATTGCCTCAGTTTCCTTATCTGTGGCAAACAACTGCATATACCTTAGGGGATTACAAAGGCCCCAAAGGAGTTTGTGTTTAAAGTAATGCTTGTTGCCCAGCCAGCTCAGTGGTTGAGTGTTGACCTATAAACCAGGTCACTGTTCGATTCCCCATCAGGGCACATGCTCAGGATGCAGGCTTGGTCCCCAGTGGGGGGTGTGCAGGAGGCAGCCTATCAATGATTCTCATCATTGATGTTTCTCTCCCTCTCCGTTCCTCTCTGAAATCAGATATTAAAAAAAAATGCTTGTCAATTCAATGTGTTAGCGGGTATTGTAATTATTCTCCCTCACCCTTGCATGTCTTCAGTTACCACCCAAGTTTATGTCTCCAGCTTAGAACTTTGTTCTGATCTAGTAAGATCTGTCCAGCACGGGCACCCTGTCCAGCCTCCCGCTCCCCCTCCTCGATTGGTTCCCCAGGCTCCTACCACACTAGCCTTTCATTTTCCCAAACCACCTAGCCCCCTTCCACTTTACGATCGTTGCATGAGCTCTGTCTACTATCTGATGTTCCCGTTCCTGACCCCTGGTGAATCAGCTAGTTCCTTGGGATTCTACAGGTGTAGTATGAAAACTTTTTTTAGATGCCTTGCTTTGAGCCAAATGACTTGTGCCTCCATGGGCTTTTCTCCTTCATAGCGGAGGAGTGGTTTGGTTTTTTGTTAAGACCCTGTCTCCCATGATGCACTGAGTGCCACCAGAGCAGGTGCTGCTCAACAGCCCACTCCCGAGAACCCAGAACACGTCTAATAGGTGTTGGTTGTTAGTGAGGTGGTGCAAGAAGGCATGCTGGAGGCCGTTCTCCAAATGAGCAGGCACAGGCGCTGTGGAGAGTATTATATTTTATTGGATTACTCGCACGCCAGTTTCCCATCAAAACTGGACAAGCAGATAGCAAAGGCTTGAAGTGGGCAAAGGGGGAAGCAGAAGTCCATGGTGAACATGTCTGGGGCCACGCGGCCGAACTGAAGCACCAAGTAGTCGGCTGAGGAGCAAGTTAGAAACCTAGTCAGACTCTTACCCTGCCCTATGAGCTGAGAAAACTAAGAGACTGTAAGGCACCCTTACTTTGCCCGGAAAGCCTATTAGTGCCGCATAAACTACAGTTCCCAAGAGGCTTTGCAACAGCGTGGCGTGGGCCTTGCTGAGAGAAAACCTTAAGTGTTGATGGGAGTAGTAGTTCTTGTCCATTGGTATCCCCGTTCCCTCCGCCCCCCACCCCCAGCCGAGTTCCTAGGAGCTCACGGTCATCTGGATACACAATCTGGAAGTTCTTGACCGAGGCCTGAGTGACTCGACCGTGAAAATTCAGCACGTAGGCGCCAGTCTCGTAGCTCCACGATGGGGCTTTGTTTTGCAGGAGAACCAGCCCCTGGTTGGCCCCCCGTTGGATGCGACTCATAAGGCGGTCCCGCCCCTAGAGGGCAAAGCAGAGGGCGTGGTTAACCTACCACAAACTAGGCTTTTTTTTCTCCGGACACACAATTTTGAGTTTTTAGCCTCCCCTCCCTGAGACACATAAATCTGACAAGATCCTCCCAGCTGCACATGTGACCTGCAACCATGGGCCCCTCCTCCCTTAGGACCTAGGGCCTGTGACATAGCCCTTCCTCCCCTATCGACCCAGAGATTCTCAACCTCAGCCAACTCACATTTTGTGGCTGGACGCTGATTCTCTTGTTCTGGCCATCAATTCCTGGAATGATCACAGACATTTTCCGGGGCCCTCGGAATCCCAAGACGTTGGTATCCTAGGGTATCATGCTCCAGTTGGCCTGGCTCTTTCTCCCTCCCTACCATCTGCTCCACTCACTCTCTAGTCTCCGGGATACTTACATAACACACAACGCCCAGCTCCTCCCTGATCCGGCCAGTGTCTGGGATGAAATACTTTTTTTCAGGATTCACCCCATTGTCGAAAATGGTGAATTTGGTGCCGAAGACATTAGATCTACTCCAGGAAGGCCAGAATAAAATAATCATCGTTACCATTCTACTGTACATTAACTGCTTTCCCATGCCATCTTATCAATTCTTCCCATCAGTCCTCTACTACATAAGACTCATTTCCATGTAGCCACAGCCCCAGCCCTGCGATCCATAATTTATCATTTCCTGCCTCAGCCCTTTAGGAACCCTCTTCCCTCTAATACCTGTTGGTTAGTATTAGAGGAGTCCCAGCCCCTGGCCTTTCAAGAAGTCAAATGTCTTAAAGGCCAGCCTGTGCTCCAAAACCTCCAGTTCTATTTCTAACCACCCTGGGGCTACAACCTGAAGAACTTCAGAGCCCACCAGTCCCTACGAGAAAAGGTCCTTCCTAGAGCAGGTAGGACTTGTGCTCTATGGCCTGTTGGGAAATGTAGTTCAATTCTCCCCCTTCTTTCCCCGGGTGCCCTATCACCTGCCATCTGTTTCCCACACACATCAGGGCTCTGCCTACCTGACTTTGCCCACAAAGCTCTGCCCATCCCGAGACAGGTCTGTGGGGTCCAGGGAAATTAGATAATTAGAGGTTGTGCTCATTTTTCTCTTGCGCCCAGCGAGAAGGAAGTGCTGTGGATCAGAGAACAGCCCATCAGATTCGATTTCGGGGATTGGGCGAGGGCTAGGGGTCTAAAGACAAGGAAACGTTATGTCCGGGGGCCGGGGGGCGGGGGCGGCAGAGGGAAGGGTAATGGGGCAATAAGCGCCCCCAGGCTTGCTGGGAGGTGCAGTACCCACTGAAGAAAGTCACTGGCTGGGTCCTGCAGGGGAGCTACACATCTTAATGTCTCCCCTTCAGGCAGAGCCCAGGCAGGAGAGAACCTGACTAGCAGGCCTGTCTCTGGACAACAGGGAAGAGCCTCCCTTTGGACATTGCACCAGGTCTTCAGTAGGTGTTGCATCCTGGAAAAGTGGATCTGGCCCTAGCCGGTTTGGCTCAGTGGATAGAGCATCGGCCTGCGGACTGAAGGGTCCCAGGTTCGATTCCAGTCAAGGGCATGTACATTGGTTGCGGGCACATCCCCAGTAGGGGGTGTGCAGGAGGCAGCTGATCGATGTTTCTCTCTCATCGATGTTCCTAACTCTCTATCCCTCTCCCTTCCTCTCTGTAAAAAGTCAATAAAATATATTTAAAAATAAAAAAAAAGTGGATCTGGCTCTGAGTAGGAAAAGCCCTTTCTGGGAGAGAGTGCCTTGAGGGGCAGCCACAAAGAGAGGGGAGTGGCTAGGCTGAGAGGGACGTGGCTTGGCTCTGCATAGGCAATCCTCCAAGGGAGGGGCTTGGGTAGGGCCTTATAGCAAGCGGCCAGACTGGGACCTACAAAGATGGGTTCTGGAGGGTGTGTAAGGGTGAGGTTTTGGACCCCGGTAGGGCGTGGCCTGAGTTTGAAAAAGCCGGGCCCAGCTCCACCGTGGGCAGGTCCTCGGCTGTGGGACGGGTAGGGCCTTTGCCACTGGGCTCTAAGGAGCTCGCTTCTGTGACGTTTTGGAGTTGGAGTGGACAGGTCCCAGCTCAGTGATGAGCAAGGCTTGCGTTCGTGAAAGTCAAGCCCCTGAGAGGGGGGGCCGGCCCCCGCCGCCAGACGGCACCTTCCGGCTGTGGCCGTTGATCGCCTCCAAGTAGAGATAGTAGAAAGGGAACATGCCCTTGTCTATGCCACGCTTGTCGCGGCTGATGCAACACTGCATCGTGCAGCCGCGCACCGCTGGCCGCAACACATATTCTTCCAAGTCCGCGATGAGCCGCGGGTCTGGGGAGAGGAGAGTGGAGAGGGGCGAGCTCCGCGCACTGCCGAAGCCCCCGCTGCCCTCGCTTTCCAGGGCCTCGGACATCTTCTCGGCAGCCAGCCCTGGGAAATTCCTCACTGTGGACTCCGACTCCTCTCTCTTTTCCTCCAGGTCTTCTCCCTGGCCCACATGCCAAATGCAAGTTGAGGTGCAGCCCAGACCCAGGCCAGCCGCCCCTCCCCCCAGCCCCCGCTAGTAAAACACTGATTGGCCATCCCGGCTCAGGGTTACACCCACTCTCGACCATGTATTCTGCCTATTGGTCAAACTTCTCGGCCACTTGCTGATTGGTCGATCCCTTTCAGATTTCCACCCAGCCAAGCCCCACTAGCTTCTCTCTGTGGTCTGGTTCACTCCATCTACCGATTGGAGAATTCCTTTTGCAAGGCCCGTTCAGCTAAAACATGTGTTGATTCGATCTAGATAACTTAATATGGCCCGGATCTACCCAACTAAAACTATTTGTTGTTGTTGTTATTCTTAATCCTCACCGGAGGATATATATTTTTTCCGTTGATATTTTTAGAGAAGGAAGGGAGGGAGAGAAAGGGAGAGAAGAGAAACATCTATGCGAGAGAGACACATCTACTGGTTGCTTCCTGCACCCACCCTGGCGGGACAGGGGATCAAACTTGCAACCCATGATGCTCTAGCCACTCAAGGCACTGGCCAGAGCCCAACTGAAACTATGTCTCTCACTTTCATCAATGCCAAAGTGATTGCCAACTGGCCCTTCCCTATGGCTGTGTCACCCTCCCCCAAGCTCACAGCCTTTCGGTGGGCTGGGTTTTGATGTGCTCACATCTCTTCAAACCCTCATAATGGTCAATGGGGCACTCAGAGCCTCTGCGAGCTCAGTCAGCACAGATTCTACCCAGCAGGAAAAGGAGCCTCTGATTGAGCTGCAGAGTTTTAGCATCACCCTCCTCTTCCTCTGTCTTGATGGGCTCACCCTGCTGGAGCTCGAGTCTCCACTTCCCCCATCATCATCCTTTCCAGGCGACTCCCATTCATCTCCACCATCCTGCGATTCGTTATCGTCCTCTGTACTGGACCCTAAAGGATGGAAGAAGCCGGAAGCAGACTGAGCTCGGGACACCTGGGTCCCAGGAGCTCGGGACAAGGTCACCAGTGGTAGCTCATCGCCCTCACTTGCCAGACCCCTCACCTCCCTCATATTCAGGGCGTCTACACAGGTGAAGGAGTCTCTGCCTGCCCTAAGGACAGAGCAGGATTTGAGCTCCCCCTTCCCTTTGTGCCAGAGAGAGCAGAGCAGAGACTGGGGATCTAGGATGGGGGTGGAGAGAGAGTGGAGTTTCGGGGTGATAATTAAGATTCCTGTTTTGCAATAGCGAAATAGTCCTTTCGTGAGAATAAAATGTCATTACAATGAAATATTAAAGAATAAAAGGGAAGCCCTAGCTGGGATGGCTCAGTGGATAGAGCCTCAGCCTGTGGACTGAAGGGTCCCAAGTTCGGTTCTGGTCAAGGGCACATGCCCAGGTTGCAGGCTCCACCTCCAGTAGGGGGCGTGCAGGAGGCAGCCAATCAAGGATTCTCTCTCAATGATGTTTCTATCTCTCTCTTCCTCTCCCTTCTCTGAAATCAATATATATATATATATTTTTTTTTAAAAGAATAAAAGGGAATGAAGTACTGATAATACTACAACATAGATGAACCTTAAAAACATGCGAACATGAGAAGCCAGTTATGAAAGATCATATTGCATATTATTCTGTTTATCTGAAACATCGAGAATAGGCAAATCTAGGATTAGTGGTTGCCTAGGGCTAGGAGAAAGGGGGGTGGTGACTGATAAGAGGTACAGGTTTCTTCTGGGGGTGATGAAAATGCAGGAAAACTGATTGTGGCGATAGGTGCGCATCTCTGTAAATATGCTAAGAACCCTGGCATTGTAAACTTTAAATGAGTGAACTGTATGGTATGTGAACTATATCTCCAAAAGGCTGTTACAAAAGGGGGGAGGATTTGCCACTCGGAGCAGAGGGCCTGACGATGTCCCCCAAATTACCACGTCGTCCGTGGGGTATCCAACCCCTGCATCTTATCCTTGGGGGCCCTTTGAAAGGAGGGCGGAAGGTGGGAACATCCTCCACGAAGACCTCCTCCAACTCGGGATAGGACGTGTCTGGTGGGCAGAAGAGAGAAGGCACCTGGAGGCTGGGATCCCAGGGGAGGGAAGGGCTGGAGACTGAGATGACTGGGTGTTGGAGAAGGAGAAGGTTCAAGACCGGGACTTGGGCTCTGGCCGGTTTGGCTCAGTGGATAGAGCGTCGGCCTGCGGACTCAAGGGTCCCAGGTTCGATTCCCGTCAAGGGTACATGCCCGGGTTGTGGGCTCGATCCCCAGTAGGGGGCGTGCAGGAGGCAGCCGAGCTATCATTCTCTCTCATTATGGATATTTCTCTTTCTCTCTCTTCCTCTCTGAAGTCAATAAAAAAATTTTTTTTTTTTAAAAAGACCTGGACTTGGTGTGGATTTCAGAGCCCCTGGGGCGGGGGGAGTGGGGGTCTGCACTCCAGGCTCTTTTGGAGATCAAGGATTGAGGTTCCAGGCGCCTGGGTTCTAGAGGGAGTGGAGTTCTAGTATAGGCGGCCCAAGGGCTTGAGAGTACCTTCTTCCGTCGGGGATGCCAAGGGGCTGGGCTCGGGGCGGCCATCGCCACCACAGCTCATGATGCCCTGGGCGCTGTGGGTACCAGCGTGCAGATGTGCTTCTGGCACGTTCTCCCGGAGGAAAGGGTTCCGGAGGCCTGGGAGACAGTGCAGAGGCCCCTAAACGGCGAAGATCTGCCTCCGCCCTGGGCTCCCACACACAGCCCCTGACCGAACCACCACCCAAACCCCCGAGACGCATGCAGAACCCACCCTTCATTCCAAGGCTCCGACCAGGACGGCCCGACCACTAAGTTGTGGCTCCTCGCGAACACCACCCCCGCCGGGTTCTCCGTCCGTAGCACCTGGTTTCTAAGTCACCCAGGTCCCCGGGCTTTGCCAATCTCAGCCCTGGTCCTGCTTTTCCAGGCCCCGCCCCGCAACTCTACCAGGCCCCGCCCCAGCCCTCCCTAGGCCCCGCCCCGCGCTTTTGGTTGGTCCCCGGCTCTCGCAGGCTCCGCCCCAAACTCTAACAAGCCCCGCCCTCTCGTGGCCTTAAAGGGCCCGCACCCGCCCTCTTCCTGGGGTCCCCACTGGCTGTGAATCGGGCTTTTCCAGGGCTCCGCCGGGCTCCCACAGGCCCCCCCCTCCTGGCCTTCGAGGTGGTCAGACCCTTTCCTCACCGCTGTTCCCGGCGAGGCGCTCCGACCTCTGGCGCGGTCGGCAGGACCGCAGGGAGGCGTCAGGATTGGCCTGAACCATGAGGAAATCTTGGCGTTTCCGCCGCTGCTTCTTCTCAAATAGCCGCCGCTGCGGGAGCGGGAAAGGGGTGTGTGGGGGCCAGAGGTCCTGCGGAAGACTCGGGTGAAAATGGGCCTGGGGAAGGGGAGCCCTGGGGAAGGGGCGGCCTGCATCCGTGGGAGAATTTTTGGAACCCAAGCCCTCAGTCCCTCGTCTCTTCCTTCCTCAGAACCAGGGATCCTGGCACCTGGTCCCCTCCGCCCCCAGGACCTGGGAGTCCTGCCCTCAGAGCCCTTGTTCCTTAGAAGTTTTGGAGCCTCATCCCCAAGGTTTACTTCTCTAGGATCCCGAGTTCCTATTTTCTCATTTCCCAATTGCAGAACCTGAGGCTCAAGAGAGCCACGGAGGGCCAGCCCGCCCAGGGCGATCCCTGGGGATGGGGCTCCTGGGGGGCTATGAAGGGGCCCCGGGTTGGGGGCGGGGGTGAGGACTCCTAGCACAGTACCTGCTGTTCCAGCTTCTGCAGCCTTATGGCGGCGAGCTCGTCCCACAGGACCCTGAGGGAGAGGCAGGCTTATGACAAGACTAAGCAAGGCACCCTGGATGTCCGAGAGCCCCCCTAAGTTAGGATTCTGGGTACTTGTGAGGTCACAGAAGGGGTAGATTCTAAAGCTCTTTCCCCCAACACTGGCCTGTCTGGATCCAGGAGCCAGAGATCCCAGGGCCCTCGGGTCTCAGCACTCAGGAGTCCACGCCCCTCCCCTTTCTGACCCCTTAGTCCTCATCCCAGGCTGCTCCCTTTAGGTAGGACTCAGAGGTCCAGGCCCCCAGCCCCTCCCAGCAAGGCTGATGGTGCTGTGTGGTGCTCAGTGCCCCGTGCACCCCTTTTCTCCACTCCTGCCCACTCCGGTGCCTTACTCACTCTTTTTTCCATGTGTCGTTCTCCCGAGACATTCTAGAGAAACAAGAATGAGAAGTCAGGACTCAGACCCCACCTCCCAATGGGCTCTGTGTGTCGTCGTCCCACCCACCCCCACCCCCCGCAACGTCTGATCTTTTTTTTTTTTTTTAATATATATTCTATTGATTTTTTACAGAGAGGAAGGGAGAAGGATAGAGAGCTAGAAACATCGATGAGAGAGAAACATCAATCAGCCGCCCCCTGCACACCCCCCACTGGGGATGTGCCCGCAACCAAGGTACATGCCCTTGACCGGAATCGAACCTGGGACCCTTGAGTCCGCAGACTGACGCTCTATCCACTGAGCCAAACCGGTTAGGGCACGTCTGATCTTAAGCGCTACATTTTATCCAGCAGCTAGGAAGCCTGAATTCCAGCACCTCCTCCCGTCCAGGGAAACCGCAGCCTTATTCCAATTTTTTGGCACTAACAGGGGCCCAGGAGTCCAATTCTCTCTCCCCCAAATACCTCTCTCCTGCACCCAGGCGTGGGAACTCAGAAATCTGGGCCCCAAACACCAGACCGCCAGCACCCCTCTACCCTCGCCCGTGCCTGTAGAGGCTTTTCACATTCACGCCCCCGCGCTCTGCCCCTCTGGCCAATTTCTAAACATACCTGACTACTTTTGGGGGGAGCTGGGGACCTAATCTCTGGGTTTCCGGGAAATAAAGCTGGGGAATAAAGAGGGCTCCGAGGGAGGAGGGATTCCCTCCCTCCAATCCCCTCAGGCTCAACTGCCAACAGAGCAATGACCCCTGGCTTCTGCCGCAGCCAGGCTACCCTGCTCTGGGGGTTCTAAATTGGAAGGGCGTGCGAGTGTTCCTTAAAGGGACCCCGAAGAGGCCGCAGCGCAGTCTCTCGCTCTACCCCTCTCACTCCTATAAGAAACTTAGAAGGCCACCTGGACAATTGCTATTGATCTGTAACTTGCCGCCGCCACTTCTAGGGCAGAAACACAAACGAGAAAACTACAACTCCCATGAGGCAAAGGGGCCAAGATGGTGCGGAAGTTACGTCATCTTACCCCGGACCGACGGGGAGTTGTAGTTCTCTTTGAGAGTCTCCGTACCGCTTTCGCCTAAATTTTAGGCCCTAAAAGACAGGAAATGTGTCGTCAAGAGTCGGAGCTTCCGCGAAAAGGAGGCAAGCCTTTCGAGAAAAGGCGAGCGACTTCGACAAGGGGCGGGGCCACGAGGCAAGAACCGAGCGGGCGGGAGCCAGCGTGGACCAATCAGATAGCGAGAGGCGGGTCTTCGGCGGGGAAAGTGGGCGTGGCCTGGGGGGAAATCGCCTAGAACGCAAAGGAGGTCCCAGCCCGGGAGAACGCCCTCTGCAGCGAAGGAGAGGTGAGGAGCCAGGGTCTCTAGACGCCTGGGTCCCAGGAAGGAGGGGCGGTGGGGGACTAGAGGGGCTGGAGGCTGAGATCCGGAGGAAGACGGGCTGGGCACCAGCTCTCCGAGGTCCCAGGATAAAAGGGGGCTGGGGGCTTGGATCGACCCAGACCTGAAATCCCGGGTTCCTGAGTGAGTGAGCGAAGAGGGTGCAGGGAGCTCGGACGCTTGGGTCTGAGGAAGGAAAGGCCGGAGGCTCGTTCCGGGATGTTGGGTCCCGGGAAACGAGACGCTTTGATTCTTGCCTCTTGGAAGGAAGAAGAGCGTGCGGCGCTGCGGGCCTGACCTCTGGGTCCAGGGAAGGAGGCGGCTTGGGACAGACATTCTCCACTCTCCGCCCGCACAGGTCACGCCGCCATGCCTCCCGCCGGGCCCCGCGCAGCCCTCCTCCTGCTGCTGCCACCGCTGCTGCTGCTCCGCGCTGCCCTGGCCGTGCCCCTGGAGCGGGGGGCGCCCAAGGAGGGGAGCCCCGCGACCGAGAGCCCCGTGAGTGGCCCTGTCCTGCTCCCCAGCCCGGTGTTCGCAGGGGGCGGGGGGGGGGAGGGGCTGCAGTCCCGCGGACGCCTGGCCCCGGGGGGGGGGGGGGGGGGGGGGGGGAGGCGGTACTGCCCCCACGGACAAAGCTGGGAGTTTGCCGGCCATTCTCTGTCGTCCCCGGGCTTTGACTTGATGACAAACTGGGGCGATGGGGGGTGGCGGGGGGCGCGGGCGGAGGGAGCAGATGTCCCAGTCCCTGAGTCTGAACTGTGGGAAATGAGGCCAGATGTTAAGTGAAAAGTCGGCATCAGCTCCCGCCCCGCCCCCCAACACCCCACCTCTACACACACCCCTAAACCTCTCTGTTTGGGGGAGTGTTTTTAATTTATTTTATTTTTTAAGACGCCCCTCTCCTCAAGCAGGAATTTGAACAAAAGAACTACATTTCCCAGTAGCACCTTACACAGGTGTTGTGTTGTTAGCTAACTGGTCAGTTCTCACTTCCTGGAGCTCCTGGGAGTTGTAGTTCAAATGACAAAGAGGCTTATGAACCGCCCGGTTAGGTAATTCCAGTAGGTTTTTATCCAACGCTAGGAAACCTTTGGTCTTAGGGCTGCGGTTCTCAACCTGTGGGTCGCGACCCCTTTGGCGGTCGAACGGCCCTTTCACAGGGGTCGCCTAAGACCATCCTGCATATCAGATATTTACATGATGATTCATAACAGTAGCAACATGACAGTTATGAAGTAACAACGGAAATAATTTTATGGTTGGGTCACAACAGGAGGAACTGTATTTAAAGGGCCAGAAGGTTGAGAACCACTGGTCTTAGAGCATTTGGTACTTGGAACTTGAAAGATTTCCTCAAGGCCAGCGTCCTGATTTATGACCGGAATCCTCCCACTAGGGAGGATCCTCCCACTAGTGACGGGCACGTCACTATCTCTGGGACAGACTGTGCCAGGCTCCTGTGTGGCAGGTCCCCACCCAGTGACTTAGGCCTCTGCCCGGAGAAATCTCTGCAGAGACAGAAGGGCACCCTTTCCCTCATTCATTCCACACATTTCTTTTAAAATATTTTTTATTGATTATTTTTACAGAGAGGAAGGGAGAGGGATAGAGAGTTAGAAACATCCATGAGAGAGAAACATCGATCAGCTGCCTCCTACACACTCCCCACTTGGGATGTGCCCGCAACCAAGGTACATGCCCTTGACCGGAATCGAACCTGGGACCCTTGAGTCCGCAGGCCGAAGCTCTATCCACTGAGCCAAACCAGTTGGGGCTCCACATGTTTCTTGAGCATCTTCTATGAGCCAAGCACAGCCCTAACGCAAGCCCAGTCCCGTCGCAGGCCAGCCAAGCTCGCTGGGCTCCTGGGAGTGGACAGGAGGGGTGATGGCCATTGAGCTGAGATCTGAAGTTGAGGGCGGAACCTCAGATCCCAGGCAGCAGCCTGGGCGGAAGAAGCCAGTGTGGCTGGAGCTGACTGAGCAAGAAAGGGGACGGGACGAGGCGGGTCCCACGGGGCCCTGTGGGCCATGATAGAGAATGCCTTTACACGGAGACTAGTGAAAAGCACCGAATGTTATAAACATCAACAACAACAGGTGGATGGGGAAACTGAGGCACAGAGGGATTAAGGAACTTGTTCAGGGACTAAGATTGCCAGACTTGGCAAGTACAAACACAGGACACTGAGGCATCATGGCAGTCCTACCTAACAAGATTTCAACCCACTGTGTGTGGCTGAAAAATGGTCCCCAAAGATGTCCCCTCCCTAATCCCTTGAACCTGGGAATATATCACCTCCTGCGGCAAAAGGGTGTCCCCGGGTGTGACTGAGTTGGCATCTTGAGATGGAAGCGTTATTCTGGGTCATGTAGGTGAGCCCAGGGTCCCTCTAAGACAGTGGTTCTCAACCTTCCTAATGCCTCGACCCTTTAATACAGTTCCTCCTGTTGTGGTGACCCCCAACCATAAAGTTATTTTCGTTGCTACTTCATAACTGTAATTTTACTACTGTTACGAATCATAATGTAAATATCTGATATGCAGGATGTCTTTTTATTGTTACAAATTGAACATAATTAAAGCATAGTGATTAATCACAAAAACAATATGTAATTGTATATGTGTTTTCCGATGGTCTTAGGCGACCCCTGTGAAAGGGCCGTTCGACCCCCAAAGGGGTCGCGACCCACAGGTTGAGAACCGCTGCTCTAAGAGGGAGGCAGGAAGGTCAGCGTCAGAGGCTGTGATGGTGTGAGATGTCAGAGTGAGCGGGGCCATGGGCGAAGGAGTGCAGGCAGCTCATGGGAGCGGGAAAACAAGGAAACGCTCTCCCCTGGGGCCTGGGGAACCCGCTGAGCCCCGCCAACCCATGTTGCTCTCTGACCTCCAGACGCTGAGAGAATAAACTGTGTGTTGCTCTAGGCCACTTACTTTGTGATACTTTGTTTTAGCAACAGTAGGAACGAGTGCACCCACAGTGGCATAGCTGGGGGATTCGCTCACCTTGTATTAAGCACCTACTGTGTGCTCCTCAGCTGATGTAGTGAGAGCCAGAGCAGGCGGAGTGTCTTCTGCATCCTTATCATCGGGCCAGGCTGTGTGTCTCATTTTCTTTTCTGCGCAGCTCTGAGCAGTGAGGCCAGGAGCCCAGAGCTTCAGTCTGTCTTGTTCACTTGCTGTATCCCCTAGAGCAGCACCTGCCACGTGGTAGGGGCTCAGTGGATGCTAATTGAATGAATGAATGAATGAATGAATGAACTCTGCTCGCCGACAAGTACCAGTGTGTCTGCTGGGTAAGCCCCACCCTGTGAGCGGTGTTGGGCTTGTGTTGGCCCTTGTGACACATTTTGTCTCCACGACAGACCTGGGCAGAGGTGAGAGCTGTGGCCTGGAGGTCAGCAGGTTCCTGGGTTACAGAGCAGATGGGGGTTAGGACCCGTCTGCTGGCTGCAGAGCCTTGATCCAGGGGGCGAGCCCCCAGCTCCAAGTGGGGGTTCTCTAGGTCCCTCCACAGATGCCTCGGGGAGCGGGGTCTGGGCCCCCCCTTCAGGCGGGGACTGAGCTGCTCTGTTCCGCTTTGTCTCCGCAGGACACAGGTCTGTACTATCACCGCTACCTCCAGGAGGTCATTAACGTGCTGGAGACGGACGGGCACTTCCGAGAGAAGCTGCAGGCCGCCAACGCTGAGGATATCAAGGTGCGGCTGGGCGCGGGGGGCAGGAGGGGACATGGGCTCAGAGGCAGAGTTTGGGGAAGGACCGGGTTCCTTAAAGGGCCACGTGGCTCCAGTCCTGGCAAGGGGAGAAATCGCTTCTCCGGGTCACACACCTGGGAAGGGACTTGGGGAACACAGAGGGTGTGGTTAAGCCCCAGGGCAGATGTCTCAGCTCTGCCACTTATCAGCTATGTGACCGCCCCTTGTCGTGCCTCAGTTTCCCCATCTGTAAAATGGGGTATCACAGAACCTGCCCTGGGGGTTCCAGGGTGGATGGTCCCAGGTCAGACTTGCACAGGGTTTTGACAGCCACAGTGGCGTCCTTAGCGTGTGTGCACGCTCAGCACTGAGCACAGCGCTTTCTGCCTGAGAAGGATCAGCCCTGATTATCTCCACCTCACAGAAGAGAATGCTGAGGTCCTGAGCGCAGGGTTTGTCCTTCTGTGGGCCCGGGTCTCACCCCCTGAGCCCAAAGCCCACGCCCTGTCCCATCACCCTGGCAGCGCCCCAAGTCCCTGCCCCGCTCTGTCTCCCCATCCCACCACACACACTCCCTCCCTGGGTGCTGTCTGAATGTCCCCTCTGCCCGGTGTGGCTCAGTGGTTGAGCGTCAAACTATGAACCAGGAGGTCACAGTTCGATTCCTGGTCAGGGCACATGCCCGGGTTTCGGGCTTGATCCCCAGTGTGGGCGTGCAGGAGGCAGCCGATCAGTGATTCTCTCTCATCACTGATGTTTCTCTCTCCCTCTCCCTTCTCTTGGAAGTCAATAAAAATCTATATATTTTTTAAAAGTCCCTTTTAGCCCTAACCGGTTTGGCTCAGTGGATAGAGCATCAGCCTGTGGACTGAAGGGTCCCAGGTTCGATTCCAGTCAAGGGCATGTACCTGGGTTGCGGGCACATCCCCAGTAGAGGGTGCGCAGGAGGCAGCTGATTGATGTTTCTCTCTCATTGATATTTCTAACTCTCTATCCCTCTCCCTTCCTCTCTGTAAAAAATCAATAAAATATATTAAAAAATAAAAAATAAAATGTCCCTTCTAGAGGAGACATCCCAAGTTCTCCAAAACCTGGGCCCAGGAGAGGCCCCCAGGACCTGGAACTGGTGGGGAAGCAACCCTGCTCCCCCCCAAAAACCTCCCAGCATTCCCAGGGCCCTTGTCTGTCCTTGTCCACTCTGCCCCTGAGGAGAAACACGTAACAGCAGAGACAGCTGAGCCCAACCCCTCCCACTGCCCATCTGGGGAAACTGAGGCACAAGAGGCCCCTGGGCTTGCCCCAAGTTGCACCACTGAGAAGCGAAGTCAGAAACAGAGGCCACTGGGCGGGCAGGTTCAGGGCGGGCCGGTGCCGGGTTCCAAGCCCAGCCCCGCCTGCGCTCCCGGGGTCCGTGCTGCACCCCGTGTGCCTCGCTTTCCTTCTCAGCAAACGGAGGCTGGTAACACCCTCTCCGTTGTGAGGGTGGTTGTGCAAATCAGCGATGATTTCCCCAAGGGCCGCGCCAGGCACGTCGGGAGCCTGCGGGAAATGTCATCATCGGTGGCGGTTAGGGTTAGGGGGTTAGGGCCGTCTGAGCCCCTCGTGAGGCCCAGCAGGGAACGGGGGTGGAGGGACCGGTCATGCAGGGAGGGGGCTGGCCCTGGGGTTGCACCCTGGCCGCCCAGCCTCACTGAGGGGCCTTGGACAAGAGGCCTGTCCTGGGCCTCACTTGGTTCGCCTGGAACATGGGGGTGTGGGCAGACCTAGAGGACAGGCCCAGAGGGCCCCGCGCGGAGCTTGGCTCAGAGACTGTGCTGAGGGCTCCGGGACCCACTGAGTCATGAGTGACAGGAAACCATCTGAGATCTGAGCGGTGGTTTAGGCGGGGGCCCTGGGGAGGCCCCAAAGAGGGCCCGTCCGGTCTGACAAGCGAGAGGTCGCCTCTAGGGAAGGACACCGGGTGAGGGTGGATTCTGGGGGGGGATGTCGTGGTACAGAAGGTGAAATGGGTGGGGAGGGATGGGGCCCTGGCATTTCAGATGGAGACAGGAGGAACTGTGTGTGCAAACCAAGCTTCCGGTACGTTAGCTGCTGGCGGTTCCTTATAACTGACAGAGACCAGCGGACGGGGCTGGGGCAGTAGGTGAGTGCGGAGCCCGGGAATTCTTTTTTTTTTTTTTTTTTTTTTAATATAATTTTAGAGAAGAAGGCAGAGGGAAAGAGAGAAACATCAATGATGAGAGAGAACCATTGATCAGCTGCCTCCTACTGGGGATCAAGCCCACGACCCAGGCATGTGCCCTGACCGGGAATCAAACCTGGGACCCTTCAGTCCGCAGGCCGAGGCTCTATCCACTGAGCCAAACAGGCTAGGGCAGCGGTTCTCAATCTGTGGCTCTCGACCCCTTTGGGGGTCGAACGACCCTTTCACAGGGGTCGCACTAAGACCATCAGAAAACACATATATAATTACATATTGTTTTTGTGATGAATCACTATGCTTTAATTATGTCCAATTTGTAACAATGAAATTGGGGGTCACCACAACATGAGAAACTGTATTTTTTTTTTTTAAATATATTTTATTGATTTTTTACAGAGAGGAAGGGAGAAAGATAGAGAGTTAGAAACATCGATGAGAGAGAAACATCGACCAGCTGCCTCATGCACACCCCCTACTGGGGATGTGCCCGCAACCAAGGTACATGCCCTTGACCGGAATCGAACCTGGGACCTTTCAGTCCGCAGGCCGACGCTCTATCCACTGAGCCAAACCGGTTTCGGCGAGAAACTGTATTAAAGGGTCACGGCATTAGGAAGGTTCAGAACCACGGGCTAGGGCAAGCCCAGGAATTCTGTCCTGGGGTCTTTGGAGAGCCCTGGGGGCTCGGATTGAGAAACAGACATAATCCTAAGTGGTAATGGAGGCAGCTCGGCGAAGGCCTCCTGCTCCGCACAGTGTGTGTGTATGTGTGTGTGTGTGTGTGTGTGTATGTATGTGTGTGCGTGCATGTATGTGTGTGTGTGTGTGTGTGTATGTGGCAGGGCCCAGAGGGTTGTTGGGGGGATTCTTCCCAAGGGAGGTGCCATCTGCTTTGCGCCTGCAGGACAGGAGGGTCTGGTTAGGCTTGGGAAGCAGTGGTGGGAGAGCTTCCCCAGCAGAGGGCCCAGCGTGTGCAAAGGCCCTGAGGTGGCAAAGGGCCTTGAGCTTGGGGACCTACACCCAGTGAGAGTGGCTGGAACCGAGTATGATTGGATGAGTGACTGGAGGTGGGGCCACAGGAATGGGCAGGGCCTCAAAGGCCAAGCTGAGGAGCTGGGACCTTGTCTCAGGGCCTCTGTGGAGCCCTCGGAGGCCTGAGAGAGCTTGTGGAAGGTTCCAGGGAGGCCAGAGACAGTGCCCCGTCCCGGGCCTCCAGCCTCACCAGTGTCCCCTCACTCTCCGGCCAGAGCGGGAAGCTGAGCCGGGAGCTGGACTTTGTCAGTCATCATGTCCGCACCAAGTTGGACGAGCTCAAGCGGCAGGAAGTGTCCCGGCTTCGGATGCTGCTCAAGGCCAAGATGGACGCAGAGCAGGAGCCCAGTAAGCAGGGGTGGGGTTGGGGGGCAGGACCCAGTGAGCAGGGGTGGGGCTGGGGGGCAGGGCCCAGTGAGCAGGGGTGGGGCTGGGGGGCAGGACCCAGTGAGCAGGGGTGGGGCTGGGGGGCAGGGCCCAGTGAGCAGGGGTGGGGCTGGGGGGCAGGACCCAGTGAGCAGGGGTGGGGCTGGAGGGCAGGGCCCAGTGAGCAGGGGTGGGGCTGGGGGGCAGGGCCCAGTGAGCAGGGGTGGGGCTGGGGGGCAGGACCCAGTGAGCAGGGGTGGGGCTGGAGGGCAGGGCCCAGTGAGCAGGGGTGGGGCTGGAGGGCAGGGCCCAGTGAGCAGGGGTGGGGCTGGGGGGCAGGGCCCAGTGAGCAGGGGTGGGGCTGGGGCTGGGGAGCAAGAGGCCAGTGAGCAGCTGTGGGGCCAGCAGGGCAGGGCCACCTCCCTCCTGTGCTTCCAGATGGTTTTGTACTAGGTAGGTGGGGCCTCCTGATCAAGTGCATGGGAGACTGATAGAATATTCTTCCTAGAACAATAACTGTTATTGGCTGGTTGTTTTTCTGTTTGGGGGTTTTATTCTTATGTTTTTGAAATCATGGTCGTTTAAAATTTTGATGTAACTTCAGCCCTGGCTGCTGTGGTTAGAGCAGTGGCCGGCAAACTCATTAGTCAACAGAGCCAATATCAACAGTACAACGATTGAAATTTCTTTTGAGAGCCAAATTTTTTAAACTTGAACTATATAGGTAGGTACATTGTTATTAACTTCATTAGGGTACTCCTAAGGCTTAGGAAGAGCCACACTCAAGGGGCCAAAGAGCCGCATGTGGCTCGCGAGCCGCAGTTTGCCGACCACGGGGTTAGAGCATTGGCCCAAGCGCCGAAGGGTTGCAGGTTCCGATTCCCGGTCAAGGGCAGGTTTGATCCCAGGCCCTGGTTGGGGCATGTGCAGGAAGCAACCAGTTAAGGTGTCTCTCTCACATCGATGTTTCTTTTTTTTTTTTTAAATATATTTTATTGATTTTTCACAGAGAAGAGGGAGAGGGATAGAGAGTTAGAAACATCGATGAGAGAGGTCGATCAGCTGCCTCCTGCACGCCCCCCACTGGGGATGTGTCCGCAACCCAGGCACATGCCCTTGACCGGAATCGAACCTGGGACCCTTCAGTCCGCAGGCCGACTCTCTATCCACTGAGCCAAACGGGTTCGGCTCATCGATGTTTCTTTCTCTCTCCTCTCTCTCTTTCTCTGCCCCTCCCTTCCTCCTTCCCACCCTCTCTAAAACGAATGGAGAAAATATCCTTGGGTGAGGACTCACCAAAAACAAAAACAAAATTTTTTGATGTAACTTCAAACTTACAAAAAGTTGCAAGAAAAGCAGCAAACATCTCCTGAAAACCCTTAACCCAGATCCTCGATTGTTAGCATTTGCTCCACTCGCCTTCAGTGCACATTTGCCAGTTCCTTGCGGCCACCATGTCCCTGACGCCCACATATTCCAGTGTGATTGGCCTCAGAACAGTGACATCTGCCTACATAGCAACAGCCCCGAGACCGGCTCAGGACATGTAGCAGGTTACACTATATATATATATATTTTTTTTAAATATATTTTTATTTATTTCAGAGAGGAAGGGAGAGAGATAGAGAAATAGAAACATTGATGAGAAAGGAAGGCATCAATCGGCTGCCTTTTGCATGCCCCCCCCCCCCCCCCAGGGGATCAAGCCCACAACTGGGTATGTGCTCTGACCAGGAATCGAACCGGCGACCTCTTGGTTCCTGGGTGGACGCTCAACCACTGAGCCACACCAGCCGGGCAGGACATGACTTCTTTATTGCGATTCACCTCCAGCTTCTTTCATCTCCTGACACCCCGGGAGGCTCCTGTGTTACAGACGGGGGTTCTGTGCGTTAGTGGATGATGCTGAGGGTCCGTGGGAGGGCTGGCCTTAGTTTTTATTTCTGTCTGACTCCGTTTATCCGTAGACCAAACAGGTCTTGAGAGTCCTACTGTGTGCTGGTGCGGGAAGGTGAGCAGACAGGCTCGGTCCCCGGCCTCCTCTGCGTGACCGCCACGCCCTCTCTGCCCTGCTGGCTCATTATTACAGGGTCAGAGCCCGCTCCGCTTTCTGGTCAATGAGAGCCCCCGTCACTCACGAGAGAAATGTCTCCTGGCGACACTCTGCTTGCTATGTCCCAGGCACCACGCTCTAGACCAGTAGTTCTCAACCTTTAATACAGTTCCTCAGGTTGTGGTGACCCCCAATTTCAGTGTTACAAATTGAACATAATTAAAGCATAGTAAGTAATCACAAAAGCAACATATATGTGTTTTCCGATGGTCTTAGGCGACCCCTGTGAAAGGGTCGCAAAGGGGTCGCGACCCACAGGTTGAGAACCGCTGCTCTAGGCTTTGTCCCTTCGACAACTCAAAATAGCTCCCGAATCGGCCACTTCACTTCCCTCTTCACTCGGTCCCGCTTGGATCTCTGCTGCCCGCCCCCCCCCCCGCCCCCCCCCCCCGTTCTCCCCGTTCCTTCTTTCCCAAGGGGCAGCCAGTGGGACCCTGTCAGCACCCGTGTTCATTCCCTGTGGCCACTGTCACAAATTACACACACTCAGTGGCTTAAAATAACACACATCTGCCCAGCCGTGTGGCCCCTCAGAAAGTGCTGCCCTGACCGTCGTACACGAAGGAGCCTCTGTGTGAGTCCTTCGTGGCCCCGTGTTTGTCCCTTAAACACCTGCTCTGGGCCTCTGGGCTGGGTGCTCTGCGGGCGGATTCTGTCGCCATCTGGCCCCTGCTGTGGCCGCGGTGCCGCATCTGGGGCGTGAGAATGAATCGTGAGTTTCAGCTCCTGAGCGCCTGTCCCTCCTCTGGCCATGCTGCCTCCAGGGCACACGGGGCGCCTGTATTCGGGCCGCCTGGCTGTGTCTTCCACCCCCTGCTGGCCCCGGGCACACTGGGGGGCCGGCCGGCCGGGCCTGATTCACATCTGGGCCCCTGGGAGGCCTGGGAGACGAGAGTTCAGTGACTGAGTGTGCGCTGCCCTCCTGCCCGAGCCCTGCCCTGCCCTGCCCTCTGGCAGGCCCTCCATGGGGAGTTGCACACTTTCCTAGGCTTGTCATCAGCTACCGCAGACTAAACCACAGTCACCTGCTGTCACAGGTGTGGAGGCCAGAAGTCAGGTCACGGTGTGGGCAGGGCTGGCCCTGGGGGGGAGGAGGGAGGATGTGTTCCGGTCTCTGTCACAGGCTTGTAAACGGCCACCTTCGTCCTGTGTCCTTTCACATCCTGCCTCTGTGTCCGGATGTTCTTTTTTTTTTTTAAGGCTACCAGTCAGACTGGATCTGAGTCCACGCTAATGACCTCACCATCACTTCCTCGCCTCTGTAAAAGCCTTCTCTCCAAATAGGGTCACATCCTGGGGTCACGGGTTAGGACATCAACCGATGAATTTTAGGGCCCACAATTCAACCCGTAACCGGTTGAGCGCATGTGCTCCAGAGCCCAGCGGCTGGGTCTAATCCTCGCTCTGCCAGTTCCTAGATGGTGGCTGAGACAGGCCACTTCCCCTCTCGGGGCCTCAGTTTTTGTATCCATAACATGGGAGAGACCATAGAACCTCTGTTGTAAGATACTTGTGAGAAGTTAATGCATTAATATAGTTAATGTGTTTAGTGCCGGGCCTGGCATATTTTAAGTACTCCTACATGTTAGTTGTTGTCATGGTTATTATTGTCGAAAGCATGACTCTCGGTTGTGGCATCACCTCCTCCAGGAAGTCCTCCTGATTACCCCCCCCCCACCCCCTACCCCCCCGTTCAATCAGGCTGCCCTCTGGATTTCCTCAGAGCCTTCTGTGACCTCATTTAAAGCACATCTGGCCCAGGTTAGGGATTTTAAAAGCAAGAACATTCTATGAGTCGGGTTTCTTCCCTTCTTTCCCCTCATCCAGATGTACAGTTGGATCACCTGAGCCTCCTGAAGCAGTTTGAACACCTGGATCCTCAGAATCAGCACACGTTCGAGGCCCGAGACCTGGAGCTGCTGATCCAGACGGTAGCGTGATCGGGGAGCGACAGCAGAGGCCTGAGGGAGCTTTGCGGAGGGGGAGAGGGGAGCAGAGCCCGGGACACAAGCCCGCTCACCTCTGCCTGGCGTTCTCTGAGGTCGGCAGCTGAAGAGGGCCTGGTGGTGTCTAAAAACCCTTCCCAGAGTCTCTGCAGGAGAGCAGAGGTGTAGGCAGCAGGGGCTCAGTTCCACCAAGACCTGGTTTCAAATCCCTCCTCAGCTTTGTCTTTCCCATGTGACTTGGGGTGGGGGCTGTTCCTTTGTGCCCTTGTGGTAGGCAGAGTAATGGCCCTCACCAAAGATGTGCCACCCGCCCTGCTGGTGTTGCTCAGTTGGTTGGCGTCGTCCTGGGCACTGAAGGGTTGCCAGTTTGATTCCTGGTCAGGGCACATGCCTGGGTTTCAGTTTTGATCCCTGGTGGAGGGCAGGCAGACAAAAGATGTTTCTCTCTCTCTCTCTCTCTCAACTCAATTCAAAAACCTTTAAAGCCCGCCTGACGTGGCTCAGTGGTTGAGCTTTGACCTATTAATCAAGGTCCCCAGTTCAATTCCTAGTCAGGGCACACGCCCAGCTTGCAGGCTCGATCCCAGTGTGGGGCCTGCAAGAAGCAGCTGTTCAATGATTCTCTCTCATCATCGATGTTTCTATCTCTCCTTCTCCCTTCTCTCTGAAATCAAATTTTAAAATATATATATATTTTAAAAGGCCACCTGGTGTGGCTCGGTGTCACCTCTGAACCGGGAGTTCACGGTTCAATTCCCGGTCAGGGCACAGGCCCGGGTTGTGGGCTCGATCCCCAGTGTGGGTCGTGCAGGAGGCAGCCGATCAATGATTCTCTCTCATCATTCTTTAGAAAAACAAAACAGGATGTCGCACCCTCTTCCGTGGAACCTGTGGATGTGTGACCATTTCAGGCAGAAGGGATTTTGCAGACGTGACTAAGTTGAGGGTCTTGAGCTGGTGGGATGAACCTGAGTCACCCAGGTGGCCCCAGATCTCATCGCAAGGGCCCTTGAAAGAGGGAGGCGGAAGGAGATTTGAGTACAGGTCTCGGCAGCTGTGTGACCCCTGAAGCCAGAGGCTCCCGGAATCTGGCTCTAGAAGCTGGGAAAGGCAAAGAAACAGGTTCTCCTCTAGTCTCTGGAGGGAGCACAGCCCTGCCGACACCTCCAGGCCAGTGGAACTCATTTCAGGCCTCTGGCCTCCAGCCTGTAGGATGATAAATGTGTATTGTTTTAAGCCACCAAGTCGATGGTAATGTCACAGCAGCCACCGGAACACGTACATCCTCCTCTGAGAAACGGGACCTGCAGCCCCGCCCATTGCAAAGGCCAAGTGTGGGAGGGTTGCCCCTGCCTCTCCCTGCTCACTGCCCTCCTGTGGGGACAGAATCCACCCCGCAGCCTGGCCTGGGCCCTGCTTTCCTGGCCGCCTGGAGCGCCATCTAGTGGCCGCAAAGATAATAGCAGTGGCTATTTGTGTCCAGCCCAGCCCTTGGCTGTTTTTGCCACTTGTTTCCAGAACATTCGAGAAACTGTCTGCTTTGCTCCAGCCCCACTGTCACTCCCTTGGTCTCAATTCCTGTCGGCTGCCTCTCATCGCTGCTTCCTCACCGAGCGCCATGCTTCTGCCTCCCATGCTCGCCAGCAGGGTTTCCCAGCTCAGCCCTCTTGACATTTGGGGCTGGATGATTCTTTGTTGTGGGGGCTGTTCGTGCATTGTATGATGTTTAGCCACATCCCTGGCCTATGTCCACTAGATCCCAGGAGGCCTCCCTTAGTTGTGACAACCAAAAAATGACCTTGGTCCCAGGATGAGAACCCCAGCTATACCGTCTATTCCCCACACGACAGCTGCATTAGCTTCCTATTGCTTCCGTATAACAACCACAAGCGTAGTCGCTTAACATGAATGTATTATTCAGTGTAGGCCCGAGGTCGAGAAGGGTCTTCCTGAGGCTGCCCTAACACATTGCTACAGACTTGGTGGCTTAAAACAGCAGATATGTGTCCTCTCACAGTTCTGGAGGCCAGACGTCCAAAACTGATATCACTTGGCCAAAGCCAAGGTTTTGGCAGGGCTGTGCTCTCTTCAGAGGCTGTCGGGAGAAACCTGCTCCTTGCTCTTCCAGCGTCTGGAGGCTGCCAGCATTCCTTGGCTTGCAGACACATCACTCCCGTCTCTGCCTCCACGGCGTTCTCCCCAGGTCTCTCTGGGACTTTTCTGTAGCTTCCTTATAAAGAAGCCAATCATCGGATTTAGGGCCCATCCTAATCCAGTAGGACCTCGTTTTAACTGATGACATCTGCAGAGATCCTACTTCCACATAAGGTCACGTTCTGAGGTTCTGGGTGGACATGAGTTTTGTTTTGTTTTTCCAATATATTTTTATTGATTTCAGAGAAGAATGGAGGGAGAGGCGGAGAGAGAGAGAGAGAGAGAGAGAGAGAGAGAGAAACATCAATGATGAGAAAGAATCATTGATTGGCTGCCACCTGCATGCTCCCTGCTTGACCCCACCGGCATGTGCCTTTAACTGGAATCGAACCTGGGGCCCTTCAGTCTGCAGGCTGATACTCTATCCACTGAGTCAAACTACCTAGGGCTGGACATGAATTTTTTTGTGTGGGGGAGAACCTATTCAACTCAGTGTAGTATTATTATCTCCATTTTCCCAGAGGTAGAAATTGAGGCACAGAGAGGCTGAGTTAGTTGCCCAAGATCACACAGTTAGTGGGATTTGTTCACACAGCAGAGCCTGGATTTGAATTCTGAGCAAAATAATTAGAGACCTCATCTTCCTTACCCCCAAGCTATGCTGCTTTTCATATTCAATACACCTTATGTGGGGGTTTTTATTACTTATTCCTCCAAGATCTTGACATTGTGGGGGACCTGGAAGAGGTGAGTTAAAGTAACCCTCCTCATCTCTTTTGAACAAAGAGGCTGTGTTATGGGACCAGAGTGGGTCAGAGACCAAGTGCTGTGAGGTCAGGACATGCGACCCAGGGCAGGGTGGAGGTTGGGCCAGGTTCAGAGTCAAAGGCCTTGGAGGTTGGGCATTTGGTGCTGGCATTTGACCCTGGACGTAGAGGTGAGACGAGAGTGACTGTCTGCCTTTCCCCAGGCCACCCGTGACCTTGCCCAGTACGATGCAGCCCATCATGAAGAGTTCAAACGCTACGAGATGCTCAAGGAACATGAGAGACGCCGTTACCTGGAGTCGCTGGGAGAGGAGCAGCGAAAGGAGGCAGAGAGGAAGCTGGAAGAGCAACAGCGACGGCACCGAGAGCACCCTAAAGTCAATGTGCCTGTAAGGACCATTATTCGTACCCACCTTCCCCATCGTTCCCCCCGCCCCCATGTCTAATTCCCTAAGTTCCATAAAGCAAGAATGTAGCTGAAAAACTACCACTCCCAGCAGACCCCGAGGCAAGAGTCCCTTTTAATGTACCTACCTCTGCCCAGGGGCTTCTGGGAGTTGTAGTTTTCTTGCTTGAGGGGAATGACTGAGAGATGGGAGCATAAAGGGTTCTCTAGCTTTATCCCATAGGACCTAGACTTCTTACTCATGAGCCCCTCGCTCTTACCTCCACAGGGCAGCCAAGCCCAGTTGAAGGAGGTGTGGGAGGAGCTGGATGGATTGGACCCCAACAGGTTTAACCCCAAGACCTTCTTCATACTGCATGGTAAGGTGGGGAGGGTGTCCTAAGACCCAGGCTGAATTCTGAGGCTCTGACCTTTGGAAATGAGGACCACAGGATTAAAAGCCTAGAAAGACAATTTTTGGTAGCCTGGTCGGGGAAGGTTTTCTAGACCAGCATTGTCTAGTAGAACCTTCCACACCAATGGAAATACTCTATGTTCAAATGGTCTTTGTACAGCAGCCACCAGCCCCACGTGACCATGCAGCACTTGAAATGTGGCTCTTACAACGAAGGAATTGTGTCCTTAGAGTCCGGTAAATTTTTTAAGACTTGTGAGTCTGGTAAAACACACGTAACATAAAATTTCCCTTCTCAGCTATCTTTAAGTGTCCAGTTCAGTATGTTAAGTACATTCCCATTGCTGTGTAACTGGTCCTTGTGAAACCGAAACTCATTATTAATCAACCGGAGGCCCGGTGCACAGATTTGTGCACTGTTGGGGCCCTCGGCCTGGCCTGTGGGGATCGGGCCGAAACCCGCAGTCCAACATCCCCCGAGGGGTCCCAGAGTACGAGAGGGCACTCTGCAAAGTTGCTGTCGCTCAGCAGCTCCTGCATTGAGCTTATGCCCCCTGGTGGTCAGTGCGTGTCATAGCTACTGACCAGTCACTTAGCCTTTTATATACATAGATAACTTCCCATTACCCCTCCCCCCAGCTTCTGGCACCTTCTATTCTTATTTCTGTCTCTGAATTTGACTACTCTAGCTACCTCAAATAAGTAAAATCATACAGTATTTGTCTTTTTGTGACATAATGTTGAGGAAATGAGATTTTAATTAGATGGTTATTGATTGGAATTAATTGGCCCCATGTGGCTAGTGACTGCTGTGTTGGACCGCACAGTTCTAGAGAGTTGAGATTTGCACAAAGACCTCAGTGATTGAGGGGCTGCGGCTTGCAGAGATTTGCGGGAAGAGCATTGTAGGTGGAGGGAACAGCAAGCACAAGAAGAGTGAGCTTGGTCTATCCAAGGTCACAGCCAGGGTAAGGAATTTGGACTTTATTGTGTCATGTGACGCCACAAAAAGGCTTTGAGCAGCGGACCGACACCCTCTGCCTTAAAGGTTGGCAGACTCCATCTGGCTGCCGTGTCAAGGACAGACTGTAGGTGTGAGGGCCAAAGCCAGGAGCCTAGTTAGAGAGCACGAGATGCTGGTGGCTGGACCACCGGAAGGAAGGAAGGGTGATCAGTTTCTGGATTCATCTTGCAGGTCAAGCTAGTACGACTTGCAGATGGACCGGATTAGAGTTATGAAGGAACAAAGGGGTCAAGGGTGACTCCAAGGTATTTGGCCTGAGAAACTGGAAAAACTGAATGGAAAGAGCAAGCATGTTTGGCAGGGCAGATTGGGAACGGGGTTTCTGTTACATTGGAGATGGCTGGTAGACATGTGCATGGAGATGAAGAGTAGACAGTTGGATACTCAGGTGTGGAGGCAGCTTATGGCTGGCATCGAAAGCTGAGGGACTGGAGGAAACATCTAAGAAAGTGCCGGCCAGGAGCACTCGCTTTGTGCCCTGGCCGTTGTGGCTCAGTTGGTTAGGGGTCATCCTACGCATCAAAGGTTGCCAGTTCCATTCCCCAGTCAGGGCACATGCCTGTGTTGTGGGCACATCCCCAGTAGAGGGCATGCAGGAGGCAGCTGATCACTGTCTCGCTCTCACATTGATGTTTCTCTCCCTCTCCCTCTCCCTTCCTCTCTCTAAAAATCAATAATTTTTTTTAAATAGCACTCTCTTTGTAATGATGGAAAATGCACCAGTCACATATGGCTATTCAGCATTTCACTTGTAGCAAGTAGGCTGGTAAGCTGAATTTTTGTTTAAATTTTTATTTATTGCCGAAACCGGTTTGGCTCAGTGGATAGAGCGTCGGCCTGCGGACTGAGGGGTCCCGGGTTCGATTCCGGTCAAGGGCATGTACCTGGGTTGCGGGCACATCCCCAGTGGGAGATGTGCAGGAGGCAGCTGATCGATGTTTCTCTCTCATCCATGTTTCTAACTCTCTATCTCTCTCCCTTCCTCTCTGTAAAAAATCAATAAAATATATTTTAAAAAAAAAAGATCAAAAAAAAAATTTTTATTTATTGAATTAAGAAAGAGAGAGAGAGAAACGCTGATTTGTTGTTCCACATATTTATGCATTCAATGGTTTCTGTGTGTGCCCTACCCAGGGATCAAACCCGCAACCTTGGTGTATCAGGATGACACTCTCACCAACTGAGCAACCCGGCCAGGGCAATAAACTGAAATTTTTATCTTATTTAATATTAATCTTTTTAAACTTAACAGCCCGTGTGGCTAGCGGCTCCCTTATTGAACAGATCTGAACACTAGACAAGAGACGAGGCCCCGGGCCTGAGCCCGTGGATGTACCAAGGTGTAGACGTCAGGAGGACGAGGAAGCCAGCAAGGGAAAGAGGGGGAGGTGGAGAGGAGAGAATGATGTTCTGGAAACCACAGGCAGAGTCAAGTTAGACGTGAACTAAAAATTAACCACTGGTTTTTCAGGGTCAGGGGTTCTGGCCACCTCAGCAGGATGAGTGTGGGTACTGACCTGAGCAGAGGAGGTGGAGCAGTGAGCATAGCCCATGCGCTGTATGAGCGGGATTGGCAGGGACCGGCTCTTCTGGCACCTGGAGTTGGCCCTGGCCTGGCTCTCTGGGAGGCAGAGGCCCCCGAAACCCCAGGATCCTGTGCATAGAGGGGTTGATCCTGGCCCATGTCACCAGGTGCTAGGGATCAAGGCATCCTGCATGACAGCGGTCCCAAGAACGGTCCCACCTTCATCTGCTCCATTCTTGGGACCCTGGTTAGAAGGGAATGGACTGTCCTAGCAGCAGGCCTGGGGGGCACTAACGCTGGAGGCCACCATTCTACCATTGGAGACCTGTTACCCGTCTAAATAAAACAGATCCCGTATCAGCCCAGATTCCTTCTCCAGCTGGTCCCTCGGGGACCTGACCCACCCCATCCTCAGTCCCCTAAGATATGTCGTCTCCCCTCAGATATCAACAGCGATGGTGTCCTGGATGAGCAGGAGCTGGAGGCCCTCTTCACCAAGGAGGTAAGTGTCCGGGAAGCCCTGGCTGCAGGGGATGCCCAGATCAGCCACGTGGTCCTTCCTTAGCCCCCCCAGGGGGTAAGTTCAGGGAAAACTACAACTCCCAGCAGCCCCAGGGGCAAAGAGTGAAAAAAGGCTGCCAAGAATGTCAGGGTGATGCCCTAACCGGTTTGGCTCAGTGGATAGAGTGTCGGCCTGTGGACTGAAAGGTCCCGGGTTCGATTCTGGTCAAGGGCATGTACCTGGGTTTCGGGCACATCCCTGGTGGGAGGTGTGCAGGAGGCAGCTGATCGATGTTTCTCTCTCATCGATGTTTCTAACTCTCCATCTCTCTCCCTTCCTCTCTGTAAAAAATCAATAAAACATATTTAAAAAAAGAATGTCAGGGTGCCCCAAGGGCTAATGGGGGTCAGCTTGGGTGGGGAGGTGGAGCGGCTTGGGAAAGAGGTTACCCCGGACCTCAACCTGTCCCGCCTCCCGCTGGCCTCTGCAGCTGGAGAAGGTGTATGACCCGAAGAATGAGGAGGATGACATGCGGGAGATGGAGGAGGAGCGGCTGCGCATGCGGGAGCACGTGATGAAGAATGTGAGGGGGGCCCCGGCCCTGGAGGGGGGCGGGGGCCGGGGGGCACAGCTCTGTGGCTGACCCTTCCTGGCTCCCCAGGTGGACACCAACCAGGACCGTCTCGTGACCCTGGAGGAGTTCCTCGCGTCCACCCAGCGGAAGGACTTCGGGGACACCGGGGAGGGCTGGGAGGTAAGGTCCCCGCCGTGTCTCTCCCAGCCCGAGGCCGCTGCTCGGCCCCCGCCTCCCGCCCCGGCAGGCCCCTCCCTCTGTCTGTGTGCCCCCCCCCCCCCCCCCCCCCCCCCACACACACACACAGCCCCTCTGTCCTCCGCCCTCCCTGGTCTCCATGCCCCTCCCGGTCCCGGTCCCGCTCCCGCTCCTTACCTAACCCCCACCCCGGGCGGGCCTCCCCACCTCCTCCACCACCTGCAGAGCCCTCCGATGGGGTGGCCGGCGCTGGAGTCCCTGCTCACGGCTCATCCCGTCCATCTGTCCGCAGACGGTGGAGATGCACCCCGCCTACACTGAGGAGGAGCTGAGGCGTTTCGAGGAGGAGCTGGCGGCCCGGGAGGCCCAGCTGAACGCCCAGGCGCAGCGCCTCAGCCAGGAGACCGAGGCTCTGGGGCGCTCCCAGGGCCGCCTGGAGGCCCAGAAGCGAGAGCTGCAGCAGGTGATGCCTCCGGCCGCCGCCCTCCAACCCCTGGGCCTGGGTGCCCGGAAGCTGGGCAGCCTGTGGTCCCTGTGTAATCACCGATTGGCCCGCATATGGTGGCCGCCATCTTGAGTGAGGGCGGAAGTCCCGCCCTGACGCCTCTGCGGCTGCCATGTTGGATAAGGGCAGGGGTGTGAGAGGGCGAAAGTGGGAAAAGCGGGGACCAGGGCAGGTAACAGTAAGAGTTCAGAGGGCTTTTCTCTCCCGAGGTGCAACCCAGGCCATGACAAGCGAGGCTGCACGGGGTCGTTATTATTCAACCCAACTGTCAGTGAGGAAGAACTAAGCCCCATAGAGAAGGGACTACGAGCACGTGGCAGGATGGGGAGACTCACAGCCTCTTGCCTGTGTAACGTCCCCATCCACCCTCCCCCCTCCACAGGCGGTTCTGCAAATGGAACAGAGGAAACAGCAGCAGCAGCAGCAGCAGCAGCAGCAGCAGCAGCAAGGCCACAATGCCCCAGCCCCTGGCCCCGAGGGACAGCTCATGTTCCAGCCCCACAACACAGGTGCTGGCCCTGCACCCAGGTGGTGGGAGGGGCCGGGGCCTGGACCCCTGGGTCTGAGGGAGGGGGGCGGGGTGAGGGTGTCTAATGCTACCTTCCCTCCCTTCCTCTCTAGATGACGCTCCTGTCCCAGCTCCAGCCGGGGACCAGAAGGAAGCAGTTGCTTCAGAAAAGAAGGTCCCTGAACAGCCCCCGGAGCTGCCCCGGCTGGATGCCCAGCACCTGTGATCCTCCCAGAAGGTGGCATCTGGGCTCCTACGGATGCAGCTGCTGGGAGGACGGGGAAGCATCACAATCCACCTCCTCTGAGGACAATACAGTGGCCTCCTAGGGAAGTGGGATGAGGCAGCCCTTCCCACTTTGCTACCCAGGCCCCTATCTGCTGCTTAGCTTCCAGCCTCCGGGTGTGTGGTCCCTGGTCTCTGTCCCCCTCCAGGGACTTGCTCCTGGTGTTCAGTGGGGGCACTCACAGGGTCAGCTAGCTTAGGGGCCGCCTCCCTCCTGGGGGGAGGGGTCCGCCGTGTCCCTGCCTTCGTCGGTGGACCGGCCTCGCTGCGCCGGGTTGGGGCCACTCCAGCATCCTGCATCCCACAGCTGCTGCTCTGGGCCCGTTTCTGCTGCTTTATGGGGTGTGGGGGTCCCTCGAGACCTTTCTCTGCCTTTTGTGGGACCAGCGATGCCTTGAAGACTGTGTAGCCCACGGCTGGGCCGACTCCCTGACCCCTGGCTTTCAGCCTCCTCAGCCTTGGCCCCTCCCTGATGGCTTGGCCCTCACCCCTCGCCCACTCAGCCACAGGAGGGTCCCAGAGCTGACCCCGCCCCAGGATCAGGTTCCCGCCCCTCAGCCTCCCTGGGAGGCCCAGGCCCTCCTTCCCGGCCTTATCTCACTGCTGTGTGGCCTGCTGTGTATCCCGCTCCATCCAAATACACTTCCTGGAACAAGCCCACGCCTCTGTCTTTGTATGCGCCGTTCCCTCCGAAACCCCATCCCCACGCCACCTGCCAACTCCTCCTCATGCTTTAAGATTCAATTCAAGCTTCTCTGAGAGGCTGCCTCCGGGCATCTTTCTGTTCTCTCCTGATGAGTCCGCTGCCTACACACTCACACACACATGCACACTCACACACACTCACACACACACACACAGATACTTCATGGGATCCTTTCAGCCACAAGGACAGAAAACACAAACCTAGACTTACACAATAAGGAAAAGTGTACAGTCACCCAAACAAAAAGTCCCAAGGTTGGGTGGCTCCAAACCCTCAGGGAACCAGGGTCTCCCATCCGGCCCCGCCGTGGTCATGGGGGTGCTGGGCTCCTCTCGCCCCAAAGTGGCTGCCGCTGCTCCGCATGTCACACCTGTCTTCCCCGACGGCCGATGGAGGAAGTTGACAGAGGCTACCCGCCCCGCCCATTCCCCTAGAGCTGCTGTGCCAACCAGCACCGGACCTGGGGTCGATAAAGGAGGCCCCGCTACAGATTACCGGGGAGGCCCATGGCCGCGTCGTCCCAGATCCTGGGCTGCCCAAAGGAGGGCCCTGGGAAGTCCCATGTGCCACACCACCCGCCCCACCCCTCCGCTGAACTTGAATGACAATTATCTGCTTCTCTTGGAAAACAGAGCTGGACTCTGATGCAAGCGGAAGACAGGCTCACAGGGGTAGCGGCCCCAGCATTCCTTAAAGGACTGGATCATGCACAGGCTGATGGGGCTGCTGGCCAGAAATTTGAGATCTGTTTTTAGGAACCTGCACCTGGCTCCCATCCCTAAGGAGACCCGTCCAGCCCCCCACCATTTGCGATGCTTCATTGGCAAGTGTCTCCCCCAATGGGTGCCAAAAGGAACAAGGAGAGGGAGGCACCTGGTGTCAGGTCCCTGCCATGCACCCAGGAGGTCCTGCACGCACCGGCCAGAAGGGAGCCCTCTGCCCTGGAGCAGCCCCACCCATCTCCGCCTCCTGCCCCACCTTTAATTCTAGGCTTAAAGTTTCAGAATCAGACCTCATGGACCCTTTATGTTCATCTGAAAATGACTCCCTTTTGATCTCTGTGTGCAAAGGGTTTAACATGGCTGCACTCTCACCCTGGCCGGTGTGGCTCAGTTAGTTAGAGCATCATGTGCACAAAAGGGTTGAGGGTTCGATCCCTGGTTGGGGTGTGGACAGGAGGCAACCAACCCATGCTTGTTTCTGACATCCATGTTTCTCTCCCTCTCCCTCTCCCTCTCTAGAATCCATGAAAACCCTATCCTCATAGCCTCAGCTGGGGAGATTATAAGAGAACACCTACCAAAACACCATGGTTTCTTTATTTTTAATTTTTTTCAATATATTTTATTGATTTCAGAGAGGAAGGGAGAGGGAAAGAGAGAGAGAAACATCAGTGATGAGAAAGAACCATTGATCGGCTGCCTCCCCGCTCCCCACTGGGGGTCAAGCCCACAACCCTAGGCCTGTGCCCTTGACCGGAATCGAACCCGGGACTTTTCAGTCCACAGGCCGATGCTCTATCCACTGAGCCAAACCAGTGAGGGCGAACGTGGGTGTCTTTGCTGGGGACATCAGAAGGCCGACCACGTAGGGTGCCTGTTCCCCGACCAGAGGGGGCAGGGAGTGGGCTCAGGTTCATCGCTGGGCCCCCAGCATCGCCCAGCACAGGGCCTGGTCAGGAGTAAGCCTGTCAACGGAGTGAATGAGTCACATCCATAATGGACGCCACAGCCAGAAGCTCACGGTGCCCCCTTTGCTCCTGCTGCTCTGCTGGAAACCCCCCAGGGCCCCCTCCCAGCCCGTGGTGGCTTCCCCCCTGCCTGCTTCCCCAGCCCCGGCTCCTATCTCCCTCCCTCAGCCCTGCCTCCTTTCTTCTGCCACCCGGACTTTTTCCACACCTACAGCATCCCTGGGTCTTTCCCACCTCTGAGCCCTCGCTCATGCTGTTCCCTTTGTCGGTGTTCCCCACACCATCACCTCCACCGGACTGACCGCTAGCGGCATGAGGACACAGCATCTGTCTGGTCTCCGCGGTGTCCCTGGTAAATATTTGTGTTGCATTTGGCTCTTTCTGGAATTCCTGGCTGTGCGCTGTCTGGGGCAGGGCCTTCACCTCTCACCGTGATTTCAACCCCCACCCCCACCCCCACCCCCAGGCCTCTAGATGGCATTGCCAGCAGGTCCTGGAATGTGCTGGCTCACACGAATAGGTGTCCAAGCTCAGACGGGGTACCTTCTAACATTATCCCTTTGCTTGTTTCAAAAAGAGAGCAAGGGGGCTCGGAAGCAGGCCTGTTTCTCGGACTCAGGCCCACAGAGCGGCCGGCTCAGGCCAGCCAGCAGTCCCGGCCGGTGGCGTTGGCGGACCCTTCGCCTCTAAGTCCTGCTTCGGGCCTGTGCCCTCTGTTAACCCCCTGCCTCTCACCCTGGGTCCCAGACACGCTGTCCCGGGCGTAATCCTGTGGTCTGCCTCCCAGGGAGCGAAGGTGCCTGGCCCTGCTGAGCAAGGCATTCTGGTCTCAGGTCCGTGATTTCCGTACTTAATTATGGAGTAAACCAGACACGGCGGACACGGTTCAGGACACGGTTCAGTGCGTGGGCTCTGGGGCCTGGTGGCTGGGTTTCCACCGGATCTTCCCCTTTGTTTAATGTGTGACATTGGGCAAGACTCTGAAAAAAATATTTTTTTTTATTGATTTGGGAGAGGAAGAAAGAGAAACATCAATGATGAGAGAGAATCATTGATCGGCTGCCTCCTGCACGTTGGACCGAGCCTGCAACCCCAGGCATGTGCCCTTGACGGGAATCGACCCTGGGACCCTTCGGTCTGCAGGCTGACACTCTATCCACTGAGCTAAACCAGCCAGGTCTGGGCATGACTCTCGACCAGTCTGTGCCTCAGTTTCTTCATCTGTGAAATGAGGCTAATAACATGACAGAGGGGGACTGAGAAGATGATCTGAGCTCACGTTCAGGAAGCCTTCAGAACAGAGGCAGGCTTCGGTGAGCCTGTATGAGAGCTTGTGGACCAGATCCACAGACAGGAAAACACACGGACAAGCGCAGAGAAGGTACAAGCACTCTTGGACACATTGCCTAGGTTTTCCAAGCCTCCTGATTGCTTTTCTTTTATATATTTCAGAGAGGATGGGAGAGGGAGAGAGAGAGAGAGAGAAAAACGTCAATGAGGGAGAATCATTGATCGGCTGCCTCCTGCACGCCCCACACTGGGGAGCAAGTCTGCAACCTCGGCGTGTGCCCTGACTGGGAATAGAACCGTGACCTCCTGGTTTGTAGGCTGATGCTCAACCACTGAGTCACACAGGCCGGGCTGCTTTTCTTTCTTTCTTTCTTTTCTTTTTCTTTCTTTTTTTAAAATATATTTTATTGATTTTTTACAGAGAGGAAGGGAGAGATATAGAGAGTTAGAAACATTGATGAGAGAGAAACATCGATCAGCTGCCTCCTGCACACCCCCTACTGAGTATGTGCCTGCAACCAAGGTACATGCCCTTGGCCGGAATCGAACCTGGGACCCCTCAGTCCGCAGGCCAATGCTCTACCCACTGAGCCAATCTGATTAGGGCTTTTCTTTTTCTTTTTTAAGTGATTTGAGACAGAGAGAGAGAGAGAGAGAGAGAGAGAAACATCGATGTGAGAGAAACATTGGTTGCTTGCTTCCTCGAGGTGCCCTGACCTGACTGGGAATCTAACCGGTCACCTCTTGCTGTGCACAGCAATGCTCCAACCCACTGAGCCACACCGGCCAGGCACGTCACGTGCGTTTTACCCTCGAGATCTGAGATCCCATGTAAACAGTGTGGAGTTAGCGCATTCATTTTCCTCGCTCCGTGGCATCCGGTGGTTAGAATTTGCCACCGTTGTTTTTTTACCGATGGCTGTTCCCAATTTTGATGACCACTCCCGACGCTGCAACCATGTCCTTGCACGTGTCTTCTCGGGCGCAGCTCTGAGGCTACAGATCTTCTGCCCGGGATGGAAATCGCTGGGCCAGGCCATGCCCTCATTTTAACCCTCACCTGAGGGTATTTTCCCATTGACTTTTAGGGAGAATGGAAGAGAGAGGGAAAACAGATATATATCGATGTGAGAGAAACACAGCGATCGGTTGCCTCCTGCATGAGCCCTGACTGGGGCCCGGGCCAGGGAGGAGCCTGCGACTTAGGTACATGCCCTTGAGCAGAATTGAACCTGGGACCCTTCGGTCCGCAGGCCGACGCTCTATCCAGTGAGCCAAACTGGCTAGGGCCATACCCTCATTTTACGCTTTACCAGATATTGCAAAATGACTTCTCTGGGTACACAAACTCACTGCCAGCAATTTAATTTTTTTAATTGTTGTTGTTTTGTTACTCTTCGCCCGAGGATATTTTCCCATTGATATTTAGAGAGAGGGAGAGACGGAGAGAAACATTGATGTGAGAGAAACACATCGATTGGTTGCCTCCTGCAGGTGCCCGGACCAGGGCCCGGGCCGGGGAGGAGCCTGCCACTCAGATACCCGCCCTTGACCGGAACCGAACCCGGGACCCTTTGGTCTGCAGGCCGACGCTCTATCCACTGAGCCAAATCGGGCCTGCCAGCAATTTTAAATTGTAAGTTTTTATTTGAAATCGTTTTTAAGAAGTTGCAAAAGAATAGAACAGAGTGTTCCTTTGAACCCGGCACCAGCTTCCCCCAGTGACATCTGAGGTAACTATAGTCCGTCCTGAAGGCCGGGAATTGGTATTCCTGTTATGTAACCCATTTCAGGCCTGACTCATGTCTTCAGCACTCAGAGCTCTAGGGAATGTTATCGAATGTGAGGGTTTGAGCGTCCAGCACCACAGTCCGTATACAGAGCTGTTCCTTCTCACAAAGACACTCCCGTGGTACCCCTAAATCATCGCCCCTCACCCAAACCCTACCCAGCGGTGGCTTGTCTGTTCTCCATCGCTAACTTTGTCACCTGGAGAACGTTATATCAATGGGAATCGTACACCGTGCAACCCTTTGAAATTGGCTTTTGTCGCTCTACCTAATGCCCTTGAGATCCATTCAAGTTGTCGCTTGTATCAATTGTTCATTCCTTCTCCTTGCTGAGCGGTATTTCCTTATATCGGTGTACCAGTTTCCTTATCCAGTGGCTGATAAGGGACACGGCTCATTTCAGATTTGAGCTATTACAGATAAAGCTGCTATGGGAACATGGTTCACAGATTTTTGTGTGAAGAATAAATACCCAGGGGCATCCATTTTTTTAAAATTCTTTTTTTTTTTTCTTTCACCCGGCTGCTGTGGCCCAGCAGTTGAATATCGATTCAGAAATCAAGAGATTACTGCTCTGATTCCTGGTCAGGACACATGCCCGGGTTGCAGGCTCGATCCCCAGTTAGGGGCGTGCAGGAGGCAGCCCATCGATGATGTTCCTGTCTCATCGATGTTGCTATCTCTCTATCCCTCTCCCTTCCTCTCTCTCTAAAAATCAATTAAAACTATTTAAAATTCTTTTTTCCTCCCCCCCACGCCCCAGTAGTGGTATTGTGTACTCCGTGCAATCCATTCATATTTTTATTCAGCAGTTTGTGTGAGCTTGGAACCTGTGAGTCCCTACGGGAAACTCAGGTCTTAATGAAATGTCTACAAGGGAAGGGAAAGGGATTAATTCGCTGTGGGAGAAGTTGGCCAGCTCTTTGCCAGTTGACTTAGAGAATAATCATTTGTTATATTTTACCTACTAAACCCCAGAGCTGTTAATCCTCTTAGCTCTCTATTGTGACCTCTGTTTTTCAAAATAGAAAAGTGAGACTCAGGCCCAGCTGTGGTGGCTCAGTGGCCTGAGCGTCATCCCATGGAGGTCCGGGGTTCCATTCCCAGTCAGGGCACATGCCCGGGTTGTGGGCTCGAACACCAGTAGGGGGCGTGCAAAAGGCAGCCGATAAATGATTCTCTCTCATCATTGATGTTTCTATCTCTCTTTCCCTCTCCCTCCTTCTCTGAAATCAATTTTTAAAAAAATTTTTTTTTTTTTAAAGACAAGTGAGACTCAGAGAGGGAAACCGCTCTGCAAAGCAATAGAGCCAGGAAGTGGCGAGGAGGGTTTGGGAACATGCTGGCCTGGATCCGGGGCTCAGACGCTCTGCAGCCCGGCTTCTCAAACCATGGTCTTTGGAGGCAGCCAGTTTGCAGGTCTCATATCTTGGCTGTGAGACCTCGAATAGAATGACCGACGTGCTCTGAGTCTGCTTCCCTCTGTAAACGGGGGGCAATAGAAGCTGGTGCGCAGGTCCCTGGTGAGAAATTAGGGAAAGTAAAGCTTGGACCAGGGGCCCTGGGTACAGCAGGTGTTCTATGAATATTAGCAATTATTACTACCTTTGCTACTACTATCCTCTGTGTGTGTGTTTTCTTAAAATATATATATTTTATTGATTTCAGAGAGGAAGGGAGAGGGAGAGAGAAAGAGAGAAACATCAATGATGAGAGAGAATCATTGATCAGCTACTTCTTGCACGCCCCACACTGGGGATTAAGCCCGCAATCCAGGCATGTGCCTTTGGCCGGAATCCAATCTGGGACCCTTCAGTCCGCAGGCTGACGCTCTATCCACTAAGCCAAACCAACTAGGGCAGTGTGTGTGTTTTAAAGCATGTTTTTTTTCATTTCATTTTATTTATATATTCATTTATTTATATATCTTCACTTGAGGATATTTTTCCATTGATTTTTTAAGTATATTTATTGATTGATTTCAGAGAGGAAGGGAGGAGAGAGAGAAACATCAATGATGAGAGAGAATCATGGATCGGCTGCTTCTTGCCCGTCCCCTCCTGGGGATCAAGCCCGCAACCCAGGCATGTGCCCTTGGCGGGAATCGAACCTGGGACCCTTCAGTCCGCAGGCTGACACTCTATCCACTGAGGCAAGCCCGCTAGGGCACCATTGATTTTTTAGAGAGAGTGGAAGGGAGGGGGAGAGAGAGAAAAAAATCGATGTGAGAGAGAGAGACATGGATTGGTTGCCTCCCGCACGCGCCTGACCCACCGGGGCCAGGAGCCTGCAACCGAGGTTCCTGCCCTTGACCCGAATGGAACCCAGGACCGTTCCGTCTGCGGGCTGAGGTCCTATCCACTGAGCCACACGGGCTAGAGCTATCCTCTGCGGACAATGCCTAAGGGTGCGCGACTTTCTCAGCAAAAGATTGGGGGGCGCGGGGGGGAGTAGGAAAGGAAACAGGCCCCAAGGATCAGAATTGACCAGAGAAGAAAGCCCCCGCACTTGTCCTGCGCTTAAAGGTCCAGAGGCGGCCGCCAGGTGTTCCTGGCCCCTCCCCCAAGGCGGAGCCAACGGCACGCTCTTCCAATGGGGACGCTAGGATTAAAAGCCCTCTTGGCATTGGGCGGGGCGCGCAGGCCGGATGGCCAATGAGAAGCGGCGTAGGAGCGATGGGGTCGGAGAGAGGGGGCCACGCCCCCGGTAGTCGGGACGTCGGGGCCTCTTTAATTCCGACCAAGGGAAAGTCGCGGGTGTGGGGACCGGGGCTTCCGGCGATGGCGCTGCGCTGGGGCATCGTGTCCGCCGGCTTGATCTGCAGCGATTTCACGACGGTGCTGCGGGCGCTGCCTCGCTCCGAGCACCAGGTGCGCCCCCCACACCCCGGGGTCCTGGAGCCGGGCGGGCGGGGGCCGGGACTCCCGGGTCCGAGGGACTTGGGGTTCGGACTGCCGAGTCCTCCAGGCAGGAAAGCAACGGACTCCGTCCTCTCTCCTTTCTCCACTCCCGTCTTCCAAACGCGAGCTCCGTGCGGCGTGGGAGGGTCCTCGTCGGAGCTGCTGCGAAGAGAAGGCGTGGAGCGAGCAGGGGGCGCTTGACCATCGCGTGCCCCGATCGCTCTCCCAGGACCCCAGTGTCCAGCCTCCAGTCACCTCCCCCCGCGCCCCAGGACCAAATTCCTCCTCCCCCTTCTTGGGGTGTGACTCCTGCTTCTCTCCACGCCCACCCCCCCGGATCTCCTCCGTCACCTCCCTCCCAGCACGAGTCTCCCACGTGTGTCTCAGGTGGTGGCCGTAGCGGCGCGCGACCTGAGCCGCGCGAAGGAGTTTGCACGGAAACATGACATCCCCAAGGCCTACGGGTCCTACGAGGAGCTGGCCAAGGACCCGGACGTGGGTGAGTGACCTGCGCCGGGGGCTGGGGGGAGGGGGTGAGAAGAGGGGTGCTGCCCCCAGGTGCTCCGCGGCAGGTGCAAGGTCCGCGGGATGGGCCCGGCCTTTGGACTTGGGGAGGGACCTCGGCTGGGAGATGGGCCATAGGCAGGGCTTTGGTCTGGGGTTTCCTCCTCTGCTTGCTCTTCTGCGTTTCCTCATTTTTTATTATTTTTAATATATCTTTTTATTAATTTCAGAGAGGAAGGGAGAGGAAGAGGTAGAAACATCAGTGATGAGAGAGAATCATGGATCGGCTGCCTCCCGCACGCCCCCTACTGGGGATCGAGCCCACAACCTGGGCATGTGCCCTTGACCGGAATTGAACCGTGACTCCTGGTTCATACGTGGACCCTCAACCACTGAGCCACACCGGCTGGGCTCAGTTTCCTTATTTTTAAAAAGGGCAAAATGGCCCGGCCGGCGTGGCTCAATGGTTGAGCGTCTACCTATGCACCAGGAGGTCAGGGTTCAGGACACAGGCCCAGGTTGCAGGCTCGATCCCCAGCAGGGGGCGTGCAGGAGGCAGCCGATCCATGATTCTCTCTCATCATTGATGTTTCTCTCTCTCTGTCCCTTCTCTAAAATCAATAAAATATATTAGCCCTGACCGGTTTGGCTCAGTGGATAGAGTGTCGGCCTGCAGACTCAAAGGTCCCAGGTTCGATTCCGGTCAAGGGCATGTACCTTGGTTGCGGGCACATCCCCAGTAGGGGGTGTGCAGGAGGCAGCTGATCGATGTTTCTCTCTCACCGATCTTTCTAACTCTCTATCCTTCTCCCTTTCTCTCTGTAAAAAATCAATAAAATATATTTTTTAAAAATAAAAATAAATTTAAAAACAACAACAACTAAAACGGGCAAAATAATAGTATCTCCCGGTTGGTGTTGTGAGGATTCAGTGATTTCGTGTCATTGCAGAGGCGACAAGGATCTGAGAGGAGGGTGATGGTAGCTCCTTCCTCTGGGAGACTGGGGTTTGACCAAGGCGGTAGGGCTTGGTCCCAGGTTGGGGGGTGGGGGGTACCCCGATTCTTTGGATGCTGGAGGCGAGCCCTGGGGACTTGGCAGGGCTTCTGACCTCTTGACCCCCTTCCTCTCACCCTAGAGGTGGCCTACGTGGGCACCCAGCACCCGCAGCACAAGGCCGCCGTGCTGCTGTGCCTGGCGGCGGGCAAGGCCGTCCTGTGCGAGAAGCCCATGGGCGTGAACGCCGCGGAAGTGCGAGAGATGGTGGCGGAGGCCCGATCCCGAGGCCTCTTCCTTATGGAGGTGAGAATGGAGCGGCTCTTTCAACATCCCAGACAGCTCCCTGCCTTCACTAACCATGGTCGCCCGTGGACATTTTTGGAGGGACACAAGGGAGGGGTTGACCACGAGTTAAGATGACCACAGCATGGCCCGGCCCTTGTGGCTCAGTGGTTGCGTGTAGACCTAACACCCAGGAGGTCACGGTTCGATTCCTGGTCAGGGCTCATGCCCAGATTGCAGGCTCCATCCCATGTGGGGGGCGTGCAGGAGGCAGCCGATCAATGATCCCCTCTCATCATTGATGTTTCTATCTCTCTATCCCACTGTTCCCTTCCGCTCTGAAATCAATAAAAGTACATTTCAGGCAACACCGTTCAAGGGCGGGAGACATGGCTTGGGGCCCCTAGCGACCAGGGCTGCCTGAAGGACCCTTTGTCAGACGCTCTGATGCCAGCAGTGAGGGCGGCACAGGGTGGCCGTGGGCTCCCTTTGGGTGGGTTTCCGGGGATGGAGGTGGCAGGACCAAGGAACTCCGACAGCCCTCAGCCACAGGCATTCTTTGTGTTTGGCCTTATCGGGCTCGGATGTACGCAGGGGACTCGGACATATTGCAGATTGCTAGTAATTCTAGTGTCTGAGCAGGGCCTGAGCAGGATGGCCACCTCGTGGTCCCTAGAAGCTATTTTAGTGTTAAGGAATATTATGGTGTGTGTTTTTTTAATTTATTATGTTTTAAAATATATTTTTATTGATTTCAGAGAGGAAGGGAGAGGGCGAGGGAGAGAGAAACATCAACAATGAGAGAGAATCCTTGATCAGTTGCCTCCTGCACGCCCCGCACTGGGGATCGAGCGGCCACCCGGGCATGTGCCCTGATCGGGAATCGAACTGTGACCTCCTGGTTCATAGGTTGACGCTCCACCACTGAGCCACAGCGGCCAGGCTATTATGGCTTTCGTACCTTGTAGGTTCTGACAGTAGTAGCAACAGCTGCCTCTTACTTCCCCACACCCTACGGAGCTGTCATATGCCTACTCCTGCAGAGCCTCCCTGTCCGTAACGTTCCGTATGCCCGAGAAGTGGTCAGGATTTATCAGGGTGACTCAGGGCCTCTGGTTTGCAATGTGCCTGCCAGCGCCAACATTCTGTGGGTTTATTGCTTCCTTGTTTTTTTTATTGGCCCCTAATGTGTGCCACATCCAACCCGAGGACCTGGGAACTCATAATGTCTAAGACGCAGGTTCAGTTTTCAAGGAATTCAAGGTCTGCTGTGGTCCCGGAAATGGGCAAGCCCAGTGCTCAGCTGCATGGACTTTTGTGGACCCAGTACTGGGCGGGCAGTCGACAGAGAGCCCGGTCTGGGGGTTGGTCAAGGAGCTTTTCCTACAGGGAGGGACTGCCCTGAGCCTTAAAGGGAAAGTCGGTTGCACAGGTACAGCGGCCAGATGGGGGAAGCGGAAGCAAGATTTAAAGAAAACCAGCGTGGGCAGATTTCAAGTATTTAGTATGAACTTGATCCCGGATTAGTCAGGATTCCTGGCGTTCGAGTCAGAGGATTCTGGACTCCAGTTTCCCAGTTCCTGGCTCTGTGACCTTGGGCAAGAAATATGACTCAGCGGAGCTTCAGTTTTCTCACGCGTGGAATGGGCATGAGGACAGCTGCCTGGCAGGGACGTGGGGAGGATTCATGATGTAAAAGCTGTGCACAGTGTCTTGTCCAGAACACACACAGCCGGCAAATGGGAGCTGGTATCCGTCGATGGGGAACCCAAGGGAGGGGGGCTGGGTAGGGGGGAGGCTGGATCAGCTCCGGGAGAAGCGAAGACCCCTCTGGGGCCACGTGGGACACGGACTGCAGGGGAGAGGCGGGGAGTAAGGTTCGCTAGAGCTGCCATAACCAAGGCCAGACTGGGTGGCTTAAACAACAGAGATACTATAGCCTCTCACACATCTGGAGGCTGGAAGTCTGAGATAAAGGTGTCAGCAGGGCTGGTTTCTCCTCAGGCCTCTCTCCTTAGCTTGTAGATGGCCATCTTCTCCCTTTGTCTGCACACGGTCTTGCCTCCGTGCATGTGTGTGTCCTCATCTCTCTTTTTTTTAAAAATATAGTTTTATTCCTTTCAGAGAGGAAGGGAAAGGGAGAGAGAGAGATAGAAACATCAATGAGAGAGAATCATTGATCGGCTGCCTCCTGCATGCCCCCTACTGGGGATCGAGCCCACAACCAGGGCATGTGCCCTTGACCGGAATCGAACCCTTCAGTCTGCAGGCCAGTGCTCTATCCACTGACCCACGCCGGCGAGGGCATCATCTCTTCTTATAAGGACACTAGTCCTACTGGATCCGGGCCCACCCTCAAGACCTCATTGTAACTTAATTGGCTCTTTATAATTACCTCTTTAAAAACCCTATCACTGAATACACTTATATTGGGAGGCACTGGGGGGTTAGGACCGCCACATGAATTTGGTGGGGACAGAATTCAGGCCATAACATTGGGAGACTGGGGTAATGATACAGATAAGAAAGGACAAGGCTGGCCCTAACCAGTTTGGCTCAGTGGATAGAGCATCGGCCTGCGGACTGAAAGGTCCCAGGTTCGATTCCGGTCAGGGGCATGTACCTTGGTTGCGGGCACATCCCCAGTAGGGGGTGTGCAGGAGGCAGCTGATGGATGTTTCTCTCTCATCGATGTTTCTAACTCTCTATCCCTCTCCCTTCCTCTCTGTAAAAAATCAGTAAAATATATTTTTAAAGAAAAGAAAGAAAGAAAGAAAGGACAAGGCTGGAGTTGGGGACCTGGGTGTCAAGAGCAGGGGAGAGGGCAGAGAGCCGGGCAGGACACAACTTGGGGACTGATGGATGGGCTGTGGAAGGAAGGGGGTGGGTCTAGTTTGGAGACTGGGTAACAGTGGGTACCCCTTCAAGATTGAACCCATGGGGGGAAAAGGAGACATAGGTAATACTTTAAACGATAAAGAATTTAAATAATAACTGCCGAACCGGTTTGGCTCAGTGGATGGAGCGTCGGCCTGCGGACTCAGGGGTCCCGGGTTCGATTCCGGGCAAGGGCATGTACCTTGGTTGCGGGCGCATCCCCACTGAGGGGCGTGCAGGAGGCAGCTGATCGATGTTTCTCTCTCATCGATGTTTCTGACTCTCTATCCCTCTCCCTTCTTCTCTGTGGAAGATCAATGAAATATATTTAAAAAAAAAAAAGAATTTAAATAATAATAATAAAGAAGATTGAACCCCAGGAGGGACAACTGGTTGGTTAACTCCTGACCCCTCTCTTCCCCTTTCCCATCCTGCTGTCTCCCCTCTGTGGGCCTCAGGCCATCTGGACCCGCTTCTTTCCTGCTGTAGAGGCTCTGCGGGCTGCTCTGGCCCAGGGAACTCTGGGGGACCTTCGAGTGGCTCGGGCAGAATTTGGGAAAGACCTCACTCACGTACCGCGGGCCGTAGACTGGGCCCAGGCTGGCGGCGGCCTGCTGGACATTGGTATCTACTGCATCCAGTTCATCTCCATGGTCTTTGGTGGGCAGAAGCCAGAGAAGATTTCAGCCATGGGAAGGCGCCATGAAACAGGTATGGTCTGTTCTGGGCGGTGTGGTGGTGATCAGAGTGACCCTCTCTTACTGGGTGCACTGAGTGTTCTAGCCCATGAACACCAGGCGAGACTGCTGAAGAAATTTCCTGCAAGAAGTTAAAGAGGATCAAGTATGGTCAGGGGCTCTGTATTAGGATTTTGCTGTGTGATCTTAGTCAAGGAACTCCATCTCTCTGAGTCTTAATTAGTTACTTACTGAACTGCGTCCAGCTCGGCCAGTGGTGAACCTGAGGAGGGCGGTGGGGGGGGCGGGGGGGAGCGGGCGGTGAAGGATTAAAGAAAACAGACAAGAGAATATAGCTGGGGCCAGGTGGATCATTGCGCCTGGATGAGGAAACAGAGACACAGCCTGTAAGCCGAGTCTTCATTTTATAGTCAGAGCAAAACAAGGGAGTGGTCAAGATGTTTACAATGTTCTTGAGTTTCAAATCTACTTAATTACATGCACCTGAGAACTCTATCAAGCTTTGTTTTGGCAGCACCTGCTGCACCTCCCACAGCCCTCAGCCCTCAGCAACCTAGGACCACAGGGTCGGACCCTAAGGTCAAGCTTACAACCATAGCCTTTGGCTATAATTGTGCTGGGAGGGCTTCGCCCTCCAAGCTGGGACTTGTATGTGGCTTTGCCACAAGAGGACCGTGCCCTCTCATCAGTCTGAGGCTTGAACCTGTCCAAACGCTGTAGCCGCTCTCCACAACTTACTGGTAAAATTTCAATAATAGGGTTGTTATAAAAAGTTAATGAAGTAACTGTTGAGGCAAATTAAGCAGTACATAAATACAAAGGATTATTATTATTATTTATTAAATATATTTATTGGTTTCAGAGAGGAAGGGAGAAGGAGAGAGAGATAGAAACATCAATGATGTGAGAGAATCATTGATCGGCTGCCTCCTGCACGCACCCCACTAGAGATTGAGCCCGCAACCCAGGCATGTGCCCTTGGCCGGAATCGAACCTGGGACCCTTCAGTACGCAGGCTGACGCTCTATCCACTGAGCCAAGCCCGCTAGGGCGGATTATTATTTTTGAAGTTGTCTCAGTTAGCCTCTGCTGCATAACAAACTACCCCAAAGTGTAGTGACCTCAGATAACAATCATTTATTCACTTGTGATTCTGTGGGTTGGCCATTTGGGCTGGGCTCAGCTGGAGTGGTTCTTCTGCTGGTCTTACTCACGCAGCAGCCATCAGCCAGCTGTGCCACTGGAGCTGGATGGTCTAGCCAGTGGTCGGCAAACCGCGGCTCGAGAGCCACATGCGGCTCTTTGGCCCCTTGAGTGTGGCTCTTCCACAAAATACCATGTGCGGGCGCACACGCACAGTGTGATTGAAACTTTGTGGCCCATGCACAGAAGTCGGTATTTTGTGGAAGAGCCACACTCAATGGGCCAAAGAGCCGCCTGTGGCTCTCGAGCTGCGGTTTGCTGAGCCGCAGTTTGCCGACCACTAGGCTAGGAGGTCAGTGGTTCTCAACCTTGGCTGCACATTAGAATCACCTGGGAATCTTTTTAAAATCCTGATTTCTGGGCCTCATCCTCCGGAAATTCTGTTTCTTTGTGATGGGGTGGGGCCACAACATTAGTAACAAAGAAACAGAATTTCCGGAGGATGAGGCCCAGGAACCAGGATTTTAAAAAGATTCCCAGGTGATTCTAATGTGCAGCCAAGGTTGAGAACCATTGGTCTAGGTGGCCTCGCCAGCTGGCCAGCTCAGGTGCATTCACATCTCAGAGTTCTGGCTGCAGCAAAAGGAGGCCAGGCCCCAATGTGTTTGCTAACTGTTCCCTGGCCATCTTTGCAAACAGTAACCACAGAAGGCAACAAATAACCAGGAAACAACACCTGGGGTGAAGACCACATTTTTTGTTGTTGTTGTTAATCCTCGCCCAAGGATATTTGTCCATTGATTTTTAGAGAGAGTGGAAGGGAGGGGGAGAGACCGAGAGAGAGAAAGAGACATCAATGTGAGAGCGACACATCGATTAGTTGCCTCCCAGGGCCAGGGATCGAGCCTGCAACCAAGGTTGACTGGGATCAAGCCTTCAGTCTGTGGGCCAACTCTCTATCCACTGAGCCAAACCGGCTAGGACTGGAGGTCACATTTTAGAAAGCTGCCTGAGTCTACTATCTGGCCAATTTCTAGGCTAAATAGTAGCTCTAACAGATCCCATTTATTAAGTGCTTCCTCTGCAACAAGGTTTTATTATAGGTACTAGGGGCCCCGGTGCATGAAATTCGTGCAGGGTAGGGTCCCTAGGCTGGGCCGGTGATCAGGCCGATTAGGGCCTTCCAGCTGCCAGCCAGGGCCTTCCTTCCTTCTGTGCCGCCCCCTGGTGGTCAGCACACATCATAGCAAGCGGTCGAACTCCCAGTGGGTCGAACTCCCGAGGGGACAATTTGCATATTAGCCTTTTATTATATAGGATGATCTCCCTGAGGTAAATATATTACAGTTGTCCCCATTTTACAGATGAGCAAACTGAGGTTCAGGGACAGGAAGTGACTTGTCTAGAATCTGGGCCTGTCCGAGACCAAAGAGAACTGGCTCAGTAGGTTCTTCCAGCCATTGCATGTCCGATGGGTCCCAGAACCAGGCTGGTACTTTACTGTGTTTAATTTTTTTGAAGCATTTGCCCTGACTGGGAATGGGACCTGCTACCTCTCAGTGAATGGGACAGCACTCAACCAACTGAGCCATACTGGCTGGGGCTGTTTAACTTTTAACTAATGCTCACCTCTCTCTTATTCTGACCTAAATAGACTAAGTGCTTTCTGCATTTTACATCCTTTAATGTAATGCTTATAGCAGCTCTGTGAAGCCAGTTCCATTACCCTCACACGCCTCTACAACAAGTATGTATGAGGAAGAAACTGAAGTTCAGAGAGGCAAAGTCTCTTTAATTTTTTTTTTGTTTTAGCATTTATTTGTTTATGTGTTTTGGTAACAGCTTACTGAAAGAATTCACATACCATACAATTTATTCATTTAAAGTGTGTCATTCCAGCCCAGCTGGGGTGGCTCAGTGGTTGAGCATCAGCCTGTGGAGCAGAAGGTCATGGTTCCATTCCTGGTCAAGGCACATGCCCAGATTGCATTCTATCTCTCTCTCCCTCTCCCTTCCTCTTTGAAATATATATATATATAAAAGTGTATCATTCCACGGCTTTAGTGTATTCACCAAGTTATGCACTTATCACTAGAATCAATTTTAGAATATTTTTATTACTAAAATGCAAAACAGTAAATAGCCCAATTCTCCCACACCGCTGAGCCCTAAGCAACCACTAATCTACGTTCTGGCTCTATGGGTTTGCCAAATATTGGACATTTCACACAAATGGAGTCCTACCGCATGTGGCCTTTTGGGTGCGGCTCCATTCCCTCACCATGACTGTTTTCGGGGTTCCTCCCCAGGTGTGGACGACACTGTGACTGTGCTGCTGCAGTACCCAGGGGGCGTCCACGGCAGCTTCACCTGCAGCATCACCGCCCAGCTCTCCAACACGGCCTACGTGAGCGGGACCAAGGGCATGGCCCAGGTGAGGCGCTGCCAGCCGAGCTGGGATGGGGCCCTTAGCACAGGACTGGGCCATCTGAGCTGTTGGAGCTGGAAATGGGCTGAACCAGTCTTTTCTCACGTTGCTAAGAAACCCACCCTCCACCAGCAGGCCGCGTGATGGGGTCTGGACCTCCGGGCTCCTTCCTGAGGTGAACCTGTGGGCCTGTTAAAAACCCTCAACCCTCCGTCCTGATAAGAAACCAGTTCTTATCAGCCCTGCCTAGAGGGCAGTGGTGACCTTTGGAACTGCTCCCAGGACAGGATCCGGGGGTTACCCCAGAGCGGCTTCCTTCCGTGCGCTGCCTCTGGCCAAGTTGCTGGAAAGAAATCCTATTCTTAGCGGAAGAATTTGGACCATGCCCCAGCTGCATCTCTGCTTTTCCATTTCGGCCTAGAGTTGGGTCTAGGAATAAGCGAGGCCCCCCAGGGCCCTGACCGGTTTGGCTCAGTGGATGGAGCCTCGGCCTGGGGACTGAAAGGTCCCAGGTTCGATTCCGGTCAAGGGCATGTACCTGGGTTGCGGGCACATCCCCAGTAGGAGGTGTGCAGGAGGCAGCTGATCGATGTTTCTCTCTCATTGATGTTTCTAACTCTCTATCCCTCTCCCTTCCTCTCTGTAAAAAAATCAATTAAAAAAAAAAAAAAAAGCAAAAAAGCTAGGCCCCCAGGGCTCTGGAGCTGCTAATAAAAAGTCTCCTGGTGGATACGAAGGTGCTGAGAGGGAATTGCCCCTGGGGACAGGCACATGCAGGCTTCTAGTGAGATGGGACACACACTCCCAGCAACCAGGTTTGGGGGCTCCAACCTCCCTGAGGGTGGATACTGGGCAGCCAGCCCTTGACCACCAGGTGAGGGAGGGAAGCCCGGAGCATCAGCAGGCAGGAGCCCCAGCCGCCCGGCTGGTGAGGCAGTAAGGCCACCTGTTTTCTCGCCCCAGATCCTAGACCCCTGCTGGTGTCCAACAGAACTGGTGGTAAAGGGGGAGCGCAAGGAGTTCCCGCTGCCCCCAGCCCCAAGCAAGGAGTTCCATTTTACAAACGGAGCGGGCATGACTTATGAGGCCAGGCACGTCCGGGAGTGCCTGCGAAAGGGTAAGGACGTGCAAGGCGGTGGGGTGGAGGGGTGGGGGGTGGGAGGGCACGCCCGGCAAGGGAAGAGGGACCCTCCCCACCCCTCAGTACTCAGGCCGCGGTTTAGAACTACGTCTCCCAGGGGCCCCTGGGACATCTTGTGCCTGAACCATGCATGACGGTGCCTCGTGGGATTCTGGGAGTTGTAGTTCTTTCTGGTCTTGGGGGCGTGAGTAGGAGAGGTTTTCTAACTGCTCTCCCCCGCAGGCCTGAAGGAGAGTCCTGTGGTTCCCCTGGCGGAGAGTGAGCTCCTGGCCGACATCCTGGAGGAGGTGAGGAAGGCTATTGGAGTCACCTTCCCCCAGGACAGACGCTGATGTCAGCCCTCAGTAAACAAAGACATGGTTTCCACGGAGAAGTTGGTGGTGATGGTTTGGTGGGAGCTGGAGCGAGCCCACCATCAAAAGAGTGACTAGAAATGGACACAGACAGCAGCGGGGTGAGGGCCTGAGTGGGGGGGATGGGGGAAATGTGGGGATAAGGACACGTATGTAATAACTTAATAAAGAAATTTAAAGCCCTAACCGGTTTGGCTCAGTGGATAGAGCGTCGAGGTCCCAGGTTCGATTCCAGCCAAGGGCATGTACCTTGGTTGCGGGCACATCCCCAGTAAGGGGTGTGCAGGAGGCAGCTGATCGATGTTTCTAACTCTCTATCCCTCTCCCTTCCTCTCTGTGAAAAATCAATAAAATATATTTTTAAAAATTTTTTTAAAAAGTTAGAAATGCAAAAAAATAAAATAAAATAAATAATAAATGGAAAAGAAAAGAGTGACTAGAGCAGTGGTTCTCAACCTGCGGGTCACAACCCCTTTGGGGGTCGAACGACCCTTTCACAGGGGTCACCTAAGACCATTGGAAGACACATGTATAATTACATATTGTTTTTGTGATTAATCACTATGCTTTAATTATGTTCAATTTGTAACAATGAAATTGGGGGTCACCACAACATGAGGAACTGTATTAAAGGGTCGCGGCATTAGGAAGGTTGAGAACCACTGGACTAGAGAATGGGGGGGGGGCGGGGAGGAGAAGGAGAGGGAGAGAGAGGAGGGGGAGGAAGGCGGGGTCAGGACCACATTTCCCACATCTCCTGGAGCAAATACCTGTTGGTCTGTCTCCTCAGGAAACAGGAGAGGTAGTACTAACCACCTTCCGGTGAGGATTAAAAGGGGTGGAGGATGAACAGCCCATAGCAGACAGTATGTTCTCAACAAATAATATTAGCTGATGGCCCTTCGCCTGGAGGTCAGGCCTTTCCCATATTGGCCTCCAGCAGCCTCAGGCCTCCGTTAAGGCACAGAGAGTCATTTCCATAGGAAAGAAGGGATTTGCCTTCACGAAAACTCGGTGGCTTGTTAGTAAAGCCTGGGTCCCATGCCCTCTGTACGGCAGGGGTGAGGTCATTCCCACCCAAATTACCAGCAGCGAGTGGACTAAAAGTAGATGCTTAGTTGGGCCGTTAGGATGAACTCTGTGCTCTTAGGCAAGATCTAACTTTCCTGGTTTCTATAGCAGTGAGTATGGGTTAGGTTATGCTGCTGTGAGAAACACCCCCCAAATCTCAGCATAACAGGGTTTTTTATTTTCGTTTTTATTTTTCATCCTTATCCAAGGAGTGAGGATATTTTTTCCATTGCGTTTTAGAAGGAATGGAAGGAAGGTGGGGGAGAAACGTTGATGTGAGAGAGACACATCGCTTGGCTGCTTCCCACACGCGCCCCAATGTGTGTGTGGGGGGGGGGGAGGTGGGGGGGGTGGAGATTGCACCTGCAACCTTACGGTGCACAGGTCGACACACTAACCACTGAGCAACGCTGGCCAGGGCATAACAAGTGTTATATTTTGGCTGAGGGTTCTGATCAGTAGAAGTCTGGCACCTGGGCTGGCAGAGCCACTATAATCGAGAGTCCTGCCAGTCACTGTGGCCAAGGAAAGAATGCCCTGAAGGCTCTTTATTTTTAAGATACTAGTTTTTGTTTTTGTTTCTTTAAAATGTTCTTATTGATTTTAGAGACAGAGGAAGGGAGAGGGGGAGAGATAGATAGAGAGAGAATCATTGATGTGAGAGGGAAACGTCAATCAGTTGCCTCCCAAATGCGTCCTGACCTAAGTATGTGCCTTGACCGGGAATCGAACCTGCTACCCTTTGGTGCCTAGGATGATGCTCTAACCAACTGAGCCACACCGGCCAGGGCTTAGTTTCAGTCTTTTATTTTATTTTATTATATTTTTAAATATATTTTATTGATTTTTTACAGAGAGGAAGGGGGAGGGATAGAGAGTTAGAAACATTGATGAGAGAGAAACACTGATCAGCCGCCTACTGCACGCCCCCCACTGGAGATGTGCCCGCAACCCAGGTACATGCCCTTGACCTGAATCGAACCCGGGACCCTTGAGTCCGCAGGCCGATGCTCTATCCACTGAGCCAAACCGGTCAGGGCGAGTTTCAGTCTTTTAATTGTGTGGCAGAGATGGCTGGGTGTCCCCTAAGTAATCACTCACCTGTGCTAGGAAAGCTACATTGGAGACTTGGCTGCACAGCTAAGGATGACATCTCCCTGGCTCCCTCACAGCTAGTTTCTCGCCCTGTGAATAGCTTCTGGCCAAAGAGACGTGTGCCGCGTCTAAGTTATGGCCTTCAAAGGCAAGGAGCGTGGCCTCCCCCTTAACCTCTCCCTTCCTTCGGCTGGAGTGGGGTGGGGTGTTGGGCACTGGCTGGACCACCTTACCCTGTGAGATGGAAGCCCTGTGTTGTGGATGGTGGAGCCAAAAGCTAGAAGGACAGAAGGAAGGCATCACTATGGAGGTCGGCCTGCCCCAAGATCTGCCGGTTGAACTGGCAACTGGAGACCCAGGAAAGCTGATGTTTAGATCAAGTCCAAGTCCGAAGGCCTGAATACCGTATCAGGAGAGCTGGTAATGTAGTTCTTCTTCTTCTTCTTCTTCTTCTTTTTTTATTGATTTCAGAGAGGAGAGAGAGAGATAGAAGCATCAACGATGAGAGAGAATCATTGATCGGCTGCCTCCTGCACTCCACACGCTGGGGATCGAGCCCGCAGCCCAGGCATGTGCCCTGACCGTGACCTCTTGGTTCCTAGGTCGATGCTCAGCCACTGAGCTATGTAGGCCAGGCAAGGTGGCGTAGCTCTCGCCTGAAGGCTGGCAGCTCAAGACCCGGAAAGAACCAATGTTTCTGTTTGAATCTGAAGGAAGAAAGCTGATGTCCTGGCGCTAAGGCGGCCAGGAAGAATTCTTTCTCGCTCAGAGTAGGACCAGCTTTTTGGCTCCATTCAGGCCTTCAACGGATGGGATGAGGTCCACCCACCTTAGGGAGTGCCATCTGCTTTGCTCATCTACCGACTTAAATGTTAATCGGACCCAGAAACACACAGAATAAGGTTCTGGTCACCCTGTGGCCCAGTCAAGTTGGCACATACAATTAAATGAACCATTATAATTCCTGACACTGGAACGTTAGTCACTGCTAATATCACTTGGGATTGCATAGTCTTGGGCTGTTACATGAAAGGGAAATAAACTTCTGTGTTGTGTACGCCCGTTACATTAGCCTTTGCCAAAGCAGTTGAATTGGTATGGCCACCTTATATTTTTCAAAGATGTCTCCTGTCTCCACTCACTTCTCCCAGTAAGAGGTGGAGTCTCGCCCTAGTCGGTCTGGCTCAGTGGATAGAGCGTCGGCCTGCGGACTGAAGGGTCCCGGGTTCGATTTGGTCAAGGGCATGTACCTTGGTTGTGGGCACATCCCCAGTAGGGGGCGTGCAGGAGGCAGCTGATCGATGTTTCTCTCTCATGGATGTTTCTGACTCTCTATCCCTCTCCCTTCCTTTCTGTAAAAAAATCAATAAATATATATATATTTTAAAAAGAGGTGGAGTCTCGTCCCCCTTCCCTTGAAATTGAGTGGGCTCATGACTCACTTGTAGCCCTTGGAACACAGCAGAAGTGACGCTGGATGACTTGAGGTTGGGTCAGGAAGGTATGTAATTCCTTGTGAGCTGAAATCCTCTTGAACTTCAGCCATCATGCGAGCAGTTCCGCTTCCTTGAAGCCACCAAGCGGTGAGGAAGCCCAGTGTACCCCACACCAAGAAACCATGTGGAAAGCCGTGAGGCTCCATGAAAACAGGTGTTTGATCAGATCTTGATCAAATCCAGGCTAAGCCTTTCCCAATGTCATCAACCATAGGCCAATGGAAGATAATGAAATGACTGTTGTTTTAAACCACTGAGCTTTGGCCTTATTACTTACATGGCAATTGCTAACCAGAAAAAACTGGTATAATTTTTACAACGTGAGAGATCGATTCAGCTTTAAGATGTCTAAGGAGAACTGGAACCCCCAAATCCTACCCTTTGTACAACTTTGGACTTGCCTCTGACCTCTGGCCTCTGACCTCCTCATCTGTACATAGGCTAATTTATCCTGGGTGTATTCGTTATCTGTTGCTGTGTAACAAATTGCCCCCAAACATTGTAGCTTAAAACAACAATAAATGTTTATTATCTCACACCATCTCTGAGAGTCAGAAATCCATGAGTGGCTTAGCTGGGTGGTTCTGGCTTAGGAGCTCATGAGGTTGCAGTCAGGGTGTTGGTGTGGACAGGTGTCATCCGAAGGCTGGACTGGGGCAGTAGCATGTGCTGCCAAAGTGGCTCATTCACATGGCTTGGTTCTGAGACACGTGTTTCTCTAGAGCAGTGGTTCTCAACCTCCCTAATGCCGTGACCCTTTAATACAGTTCCTCATGTTGTGGTGACCCCCAATTTCATTGTTACAAATTGAACATAATTAATGCATAGTGATTAATCACAAAAACAATATGTCATATATGTGTTTTCCGATGGTCTTAGGCGACCCCTGTGAAAAGGTCGTTCGACCCCCAAAGGGGTCTCGACCCACAGGTTAAGAACCGCTGCTCTAGAAGCTGACGGCTAAAGTGTCTTCACAACATGGCCTCTGTTTCCTCTAATGCTAGTGATTTACGGTAAGAGAGAGCAAGGCAGAGCTGCAGTGACTTATTATCTAATCTTGCAAGTTATACTGTCATTTTCACAGTGCCCTGTTAGGCACACTGGCCAGTCTTATTCGGTGTGGGGGGGTATGAAAACTTGGAGGTGAGACTCACGGGGGCCCATGTTGGAGTTGGACTAAACAGTTTCAATATAGCATCTTTCGTATTGTAAACAATTTTGACTTTGGGATTATCTAAAAAGTCTTCTCCCCTCTATTCACCAACTGTACTGTTTAGAGGTCTGTGGCTGCAATGAAACCCTTTCTTCCCTTTTCTGTTACTGAGGTAGAGGGAGAACTAATTTACTGGGTTCAAATAATCTATAATAATAAAAGGGTAATATGCTAATTAGACTGGATGTCATTCCGGATGTCCTTCCTGATGAAGCCGGGGCCAGAGGGAAGCCAGCCCAGGTCCCGGGTGTCAGAGGGAAGCCAGTGCCAGCAGCCGAGGGAAGGAAGGCCTACTCTGGCACGAATTTTCATGCACCGGGCCTCCAGTAGTCACAGAAAAATGCAGCTTCAAAGTTAATAGGAAACATCATTTCTCCCAAGGACATGTTTTCTTACTCACAGAGAAACTGTTCTCTAAAATCATGAAGGGCCCGGCCAGTGTGGCTCTGTGGTTGAACATCAACCCAGGAACCCAGAGGTCAGGGGCTCAATTCCTGGGCTCGACCCCCCAGTACGGGCGTGCAGGAGGCAGCCGATCAATGATGTTTCTCTCTCACTGATATTTCCTTTATTCCTCTCCCTTCCCCTCTCTCTAAAAATCAATAAAAACATAAAAATAAAATAAAGTCATGAAGTGTTGGAAATTCCATCAGTGAACATGAAACAGCCCATTCTGACCTGTTGGGTCTAAGCCATTTGACACAAAGTAGCAGCCTTGATTTTCAACCCAGGTGCAAAGCTGCCAAGGGATTCTGGACCCAGCAATACACTTCTCCATTCATCTTGTCGTTTCCAAGGGTACAGGACCCTGGAGGGATGCAGGACCCACCTGGTCCTTCACAGTCCACACCGGATGTTGAGCCTGCTTTGCTCTGAGCCCACCATCTAGCTGTCACCTAAATCCCACCCTTCCTCCAGACTCTATAACCCTACCTTCTCCTTGTGTGTCAAGATGCTCCATGGTGGCCCCAACCGGTTTGGCTCAGTGGATAGAGTGTCGGCCTGTGGACTGAAAGGTCCCGGGTTCGATTCCGGCCAAGGGCATGTACCTTGGTTGTGGGCACATCCCCAGTAGGAGGTGTGCAGGAGGCAGCTGATCGATGTTCTTCTTCTCATCGATGTTTCTAATGCTCTATCCCTCTCCCTTCCTCTCTGTGAAAAATCAATAAAAAAAAATATTTTTTAAAAAGATGCTCCGTGGTTGCTGTTGCAATGGGTCCAATAAACTTGACTTTATCAGACTATGTTCCTGGTGACTTTAGGCTGACGGACCGGAACACCAATAATCTGTTGCCGTGGCTCCCAGCCACCTTTGGGACATAGATCCTTTCTCTGTTTTCGCCCAAACCCTTCATCATCTGACCCCAGCCTATTTTCCAAATCCAAGTTCTTTCTTCTTATGATTATTTCTTTGTAAATGAGATGTAATAACTTCCATATAGTAAAGTGCACGTTTTATGTGTACGGTTCAGTGAATTTTTATTTATTTATTTATTTATTTATTTATTTATTTATATTTTAAATATTTTTACTGATTTCAGAGGGGAAGGGAGGGGGAGAGATATAGAAACATCAATGATGAGAAACAGTGATTGGCTGCCTCCTGCACACCTCCTACTGGGGATCAGGCCTGCAGCTTGCCCTTGATCAGAACCGAACCCAGGACTCTTCAGTCCGCAGGCTGACGCTCTATCCCCTGAGCCAAACCGACCAGGGCGTGAATTCTTAAATATGTGTATAGCGAGAAATCACCACCCAGACCCACATATGGCACATTTCGGGCACCCGGGGAGCCTCTTGGGGCCCCACCCTGTCTGTACCCATCCAATCTCTCACCAGAGATTAGTTTGGCCGCTTTCGAAGTTAAGATTTCTTTTATTTCCAGATAAACATTCACTGGCTTTCGTCATCCCAGGCGTCCTACCTCAATGAATGGTATTGTTGGCCTCTGCTGTTCCTCTCTGTTGTGTGCTGGAAGTTTCTTCTGCCCTGGAGGGTTCAAGTCACGCCCCAACCTTCTGAAAATATTGCAATGACGAACGAATGAATGGATGGAGGTATGGATGAAGGAATGGATGGATGGATGGATGAATGAATGAATGAATGACAGCTATACTGTGATTGCACGGGTGGCGGGGGGCGTGGCGCCAGGACCAGCTTCTGAAGGGCAGTGCTGCTGGCATTGTCACGTGACGAGCGCGGCCGGTGCCGCGCAGTGAGCGGCGGCCCTGCGGGGCAGAGCCCCGCGGCGGCCATTTTGCGGGGCGGTCACGTGGCGCGACGCACGCTCCGCGGGCTGTTCACGTGACCGGGGGCGTGCTGCAGCCGCCGGGGCAGACCCGGCGAGAGGCGGCGGCGAGAGCGGCGGTGATGGACGGGTCCGGGGAGCAGCCCAGAGACGGGGGTGAGGCGGGAGGCAGACGGGCGGGAGGAGGGCGAGCCCCTCGCCGGCCGGCCCCCCCTGATCCCGCCTGCGGGTCCCGGGGCGTGCGATCTTCCACGCACTCCGGCTCGGAAACTCCCGGGTCGGGCGCTGCCAGCCTCCCGCCCCCTCCTTCCCCGAGGTCCCCTGGCTCTCTGGCCTCCGCGCCCCGATCCCTTCCTGCCCGGGGCTCCGGGACCACCGATAAGCTGGGGACCCCAGAATTCAAGCCCCCGGGGCAAGCCCGGGCTTGTCGCCGGCGCCACTTCCTGGTGGGCGGGGCGGGTCTCCCCGGGGTCCCCTCGGGCCGGGATGCTTTCAGGGTTCCCGGAGTCTCCCTTCCCGGAAGAATGTGGGATGCGGGCCCAGGCTCCCCGCCTTTCTCCACCAGGGACCCCGTTGTCCGGGCCACCAATCACTTCACCTTCCAGGGACACTGACCTCCATCAGGGGCCATGAGCCCCCCCAGGCCCCCCAGGACCCATGAGTCCAGGCACCTCTTCCCTCCTCTCTCCTCCAGGGCCCACCAGCTCTGAGCAGATCATGAAGACAGGGGCCCTTTTACTAAAGGGGTGAGTGTGAGGGCTGATTATTGTGGAGCGGATTTGAAGCGTGACCCTCCCCCCCCCCCCCAGCCCCCCGTGCTGATGGTGCCCCCTCCTCCGTTCCCCCTCCAGCTTCATCCAGGATCAAGCAGAGCACATGGGGGGAGAGGCGTCCCAGCTGCCCCTGGGGCCCAGGGTCCCCCAGGATGCATCCACCAAGAAGCTCAGCGAGTGCCTCAAGCGCATTGGCGACGAGCTCGACAGTAACATGGAGCTGCAGAGGTGTGGCCCCCGGAACCCAGGAGTCCCAGCCCCCGGCCCCCGCTTCCCTGAGGAGCACTGAGTCCAGGTCCACAGCCCCCGGTTCCTGCAGACCCGGGGGTCCGGGCCCCGCCACCCAACTCAGCACTCTGACTCTCAGCCTGCCCCTCCCCGAGGATCTTTAAAAAAAAAAAAAAAAAAAGATTTTTATTGATTTCAGAGAGGAAGGGAGAGAGGGAAATATCGGTGATGAGATGGAGTCATTGATGGGCTGCCCCCTGCATGTCCCACACTGCACGTGCCTGGACCACCTATGACCTCCTGGTTCATAGGTCATCGCTCGACCCCTGAGCTAGGCCGGCTGGGCCCATAGGATCTTGAAACCCTCCTTCAGGGGTCAATTTCATTTCCCCACTTTTCTAAATGTCCATCTGGTCCCTTTCCCCTGCGTTGGCTTATTGCTTTTCATTTCAAAATGGCCTTGGGCCTCAGTTTTCTCATCGTTGGTCTATGGGGTGGAAGCCACAGCTTGCACACTCCGCCTGATCCCCTCCGCCACCGGCTCCCCTCTCGCCTGCAGGATGATCGCGGCTGTGGAAACAGACTCCCCCCGAGAGGTCTTCTTCCGAGTGGCCTCTGAAATGTTCTCGGACGGCAACTTCAACTGGGGCCGGGTTGTTGCCCTCTTCTACTTTGCCAGCAAACTGGTGCTCAAGGTGGGTGGCTCAGGGTAGGGAGCCCAGGAAGGCTCCCCTCAAACCCGCGGGGGACCTGGGAGGTGTGACATCAACCCCTGTGGCAGCCCAGACGGACCGAAGGAGACGGCTATGAGCCCGTTGTCTGCTCCTTCCTTCATGTATTCATCCCACTGATATTTACTGGGCCTACTATGTGCCATCCTGTACTCTGCACCCAGGATGCAGCACCAAACAAAGCGGGTTAGGTCCCTGCTCTCGGGGCGCTCACGTCGAGCGACGGGTGCTGAGAGGAGTAAGCTAGGGTGATGTGGTTTGGGGCGAATTGACCAGGAAAGACTTCTCAGGGGAGGTGACAGGAAAGCCCAAGTTGGAACGACAAAAAGGTGCAGTGACATATAAGGATTGGGGGAAAGGCGTCTGGAGCGGGCACAGCAAGTGCAAAGGCCCTGGGGTAAGACCAGACCTTATGGGTTGAGGAGGCCCTTGTGGTTAGAACCGAGTGAGGAGGGGAAAAGGGTAGGAGATGAGGGCAGGTTTTGAGGGGCCTGATGGGCCACTGTAAAGACTTCAATTTCACTCGGAGTGAGATGGAGTGATTAGCTGGTTTTATTTTATTTTTATTGTTTTAAATATGTTTTCATTGATTTTAGAGAAAAAGGAAGGGAGAGAGAGAAAGATAGAGAAAGATCGATGTGAGAGAGAAACAGCGATTGGCTGCCTCCTGCACGCACCCGATGGGGGAGAACCCGCAACCTAGGCGTGTGCCCTGACCGGGAATCGAACCTGCAACCTTTCAATGCAGAGAGGACGCTCACACAACCGAGGCACGCCCGCCAGGGCAATTGGCTGATTGTAAACAGGAGAGTGAGGTGACCTGATTTATACACTTAACATACTATTCCAGCAAGTATAGCAAAATGTTAATTGTAGAATCTAGGTTGCAGGCGTATCGTTGTTCACTGTGAAATTCTTTTAACTTTTCTCTGAAGATTCTCATGATAAAATATTGAGGGAAGTCCTAGCCGGTTTTGCTCAGTGGATAGAGCGTCAGCCTGTGGACTGAAGGGTCCTGGGTTCGATTCCTGGTCCGGGCACATGCCCGGGTTGCAGGCTCAATCCCCAGTAGGGGGCGTGCACAAGGCAACCGATCAATGATTCTCTCTCATCATTGATGTTTCTACCTCAATCTCCTTCTCCCTTACCCTCTGAAATTAATTAATGGGGAAGGGAAGCCCAACAAATTGTTCTGGCCATTGTGAGTAGAAAAAGGGATTATGGGACAGAAGTGCAAAAGCAGAGGAGCTGGGGCGGGGGCACTTATAGTAATTAGTCCTGCAAACAATGACTGACCTGGATTCAGGTAGTAGCACTAGAGGTGTGGAAATATATATATTTTTATATATTTTTTAATTGATTTCAGAGAGGGAGAGGAATAGAAACATGAATGATGAGAGAGAATCATTGATCAGCTGCCTCCCACGCACCCCCTACTAAGGATTGAGCCCAAAACCCAGGATAAGCCCTTGATTGAAATTGAACCCGGGACCCTTCAGTCCGAAGGCCAACACTCTATCCACTGAGCCAGACTGGCCAGAGCTGGAAATAGATTTTTTTAAAAAATATTTTTATTGCCAAAACCGGTTTGGCCCAGTGGATAGAGCCAGACTGGCCAGAGCTGGAAATAGATTTTTTTAAAAAATATTTTTATTGCCAAAACCGGTTTGGCCCAGTGGATAGAGCCAGACTGGCCAGAGCTGGAAATAGATTTTTTTAAAAAATATTTTTATTGCCAAAACCGGTTTGGCCCAGTGGATAGAGCGTCGGCCTGCGGACTGCAAAGTCCCAGGTTCGATTCCGGTCAAGGGCATGTACCTGGGTTGCGGGGACATCCCCAGTGGGAGATGTGCAGGAGGCAGCTGATCGGTGTTGCCCTCTCATCGATGTTTCTAACTCTCTATCTCTCTCCCTTCCTCTCTGTAAAGAATCAATAAAATATATTAAAAAAAAAAAGAAAGAAAATCAAGCCTTGATACTTTAAAAAATATATATATTTTTTTATTTATTTCAGAGAGGAAGGAAGAGGGGGAGAGAGATAGAAACATCCATGATGAGAGAGAATCATGGATCGGCTGCCTCCTGCACACCCCCCACTGGGGATCGAGCCCGCGACCCACGCATGTGCCCTTGACTGGAATCGAACCTGGGACCCTTCAGTCCGAAGGCTGACACCCTATGCACTGAGCCAAGCCAGCTAGAGCTAAAAAAATATATTTTTACTGATTTCAGAGAGGAAGGGAGAGGGAGAGAGAGATAGAAACATCAATGATGAGAGAGAATCACTGATTGGCTGCCTCCCGCACGACCCACATGGGATTGAGCCTACAACCCGGACATGCGCCCTGACCGGGAATCGAACCGTAACCTCCTGCTTCATAGGTTGATGCTCAACCACTGAGCCACGCCGGCCGGGCGAAATAGACTTGTGTTTGGGATATTGCGCTAGTGGGGTTGACTGTTGGCGGTGAGGTGAGGGGGACAGCAGTCATGGTGATGGTGGGCTGGGGACACCAGGAGGGGAGACGCAGCGGACAGAGTGGGAAGCGGACGTTCGGGGAAATGGAGAGAGGCCATGTATGCAGGCTGTGGAGTCATACCTGGCCTGAAGGTCAGAAGAGCCCTCTCTGGGGACGTGACCTTAGACCCGAGCTTGGAGGGATGAGGGAACGTTCCTTAGGTTGAGGCCCATTGAGGCCCGAGTATCAGCAGGAGGCGTTGGTGGGAATGAGGATGGGAAGGGCATGAGGCCCCGGAGAGCGGCCACCCATCGGATTATGTTCCATCAGAGCCTCACTCAGGGCCCACGGGCCGAGCTCTGCCTTCTGCTTTAGCCCCGGGCGCTGGGGAGCCACGGAAGGTGTGTGGGCAGGCAGCTGACAGTGGCCCGGTCCTGGCGACAATGTATGAAGCTGCTTCTGACCAAGGGGGAAGGAGGCTGCGGGGCTGCAGGAGGAGGCAGAGCTGAGAAGGGGGGCTCGAGGCGCGGGGGACCAGCCTGCTCCTGAGGCCCACCCACTCCCCCAGGCCCTGTGCACCAAAGTGCCTGAGCTGTTCAGGACCATCATGGGCTGGACACTGGACTTCCTTCGAGAGCGGCTGCTGGGCTGGATCCAGGACCAGGGCGGTTGGGTGAGGCCCCAAACCTCCCCCTTTTCCTCCGGGACCCCCCCCCCCCAAGCCCACCACAGTGGTGCCCCCTGCCCTCCGCATGTTCACCTCATCAGATGTGGTCTGTAAATGCATTGCCTTACCTATCTGATCAACCCTTGATTCTTCGGGGACAAGCTGACCTTTTTGTGACCTTGACCTGATGACCTCTGACCTCCCGGTGACCCCTGACCTGCCGCCTACTTTCTGCCCTCCCTGGTGCCTCCACTTCTGGAATCCTCAAGTTCTGTGATAACCCTTTGACCCCAGCTCTTGAATACCTGTTAGTCTTCGGCCCTTTGCCCCGGCTCCCGCCCTCTGACCTCTTCCTGACCCCCCCCCCCCCCCCCGCCCTGGCCGGAGGCTGCCTCGCCGAAGTGACCGATGTCCCTGTCCCCAGGACGGCCTCCTCTCCTACTTCGGGACCCCCACGTGGCAGACCGTGACCATCTTCGTGGCCGGGGTGCTCACCGCCTCCCTCACCATCTGGAAGACGATGGGCTGAGGCCACCAGCCGCCTTGGACTGTGTCTTTTCTGCATAAATTATGGCATTTTTCGGGGAGGGGTGGGGACTGGGGGTCAGGGGCCTTTTTCTTACTTTTGTAATTATTGGGGGTTGGGTGGGGAGGAGTGGTTGGGGGGGGGCAATAAACCTCTTTCGGGCCACACTCCTGCGTCTGAGTCACTGGGCCCCGCCCCGGCTGTCGGCTGTCGCAAGAGACCGGGCTCCCCGCGCTGACACATGGTTCAGACGGTGTCCTCTGGGGGTCAGTGGTGCCACAGGTCCTGGCCCTGCCCTCCAGGAACCTGCAGTCTTGAGAGGGAATGGAGGTGACTTCCGATCACTTGTGTCACAACTTAGGGTGTTGACCAAGACAGAGGAGCGCAGGGTGCAGGGGGGCGGGCGGAGGGCAGGGTGCAGGGGACAGAGCAGGCCTCCTGCGCCCGGAAACCTCCACTATATGGCACGTTGCACATTTACTGAGGTGGAGCCGGCGGGAGGAGCGAGGTGGGGTGCTGATCGGACTTGGGATGACTCGGGGAGCAGGGGGAGCTACTGGAGGTAGGAAAGCTGCCTGGAGGCTAGGATGGGAGGGTCCTAGGGAGCAGACCAGGCCCAAACCTGTGTGGGGGCCACAGCCGGAGACGGGCTCCCCAGGCTGCGGGGGGAGCAGCTGGAGGAGGAGGCAGGCGCTCTGGAGTCTGGCCTGGTAACTGGGTGGGGCGTCCAGAGCGGAGCAGGCCCCAGGGAAGATGAGCTCCTTCAGGCCTAGTGCCTGTAGACACCAAGAGAACTGGGATGAGAGAGGGGGAGCCGCTCGGTCACAGGGTCTCGTCGCTTTCCCCCAGGCCCTGTCTCTTTCTAACTGTCCCCCTCTCTGTCCCCTTCTTTCTCTGTCTCTGTCCCAGTCTCTCTGGGTCTCTGTCCCTCGCTCTGTAGGTCTGTCTTCCTCCATACTCCAGGAGCTCCGACCCCCAGATGTCCGTCTGTCCTCCCGATCATGTTGGTCTCACCCCCTTCCTCTCCTCCCTGTGAGCACCCTGAGGTTAAAGGTCTATAGGCTGCGGCGTGAAACCTGGTGAATGTGTAACTCAGGCCGGCGGTGGCAGTGTGCCTGGGGCAGCTCCCCTCCCCTAGGGGCTGTTCCCAGAGTTTCCCAGCCAAGGGAGATCTGTCTGGCAGATAAGATAGCAGGGAGGGGAGACTGAGTCACCGCCCAGAGAGGGGACCATATGGCCACAGGCAGCAGCCCCAAGGAAATAACGGGGGGACCAAACAGACAGTGAAGTCAGACAAAGCACACTCCAGGCTGCACTTTAGGGGAAGGGGCCAGACTGGGGTCAGAGCCAGCCAGGCCTGGTTCCCAGGGTCCCCCGGGGGCCGGGCAGCCGCTCACTGGGAGATGAGGTCAGTCAGCAGCCCGCCCCCGCCCTCCTGCCTGAGCCCCTTCCTGAGCTGAGTTCAGCATGACTCAGCCCTGCTGTGCTGGCCACTGGCCCAGACACCCCTGCAGGACCCCAGGCACCAGCAGGGCCCTGCCTCTCCCCGGTCAGGGGCACCCGGCCTGGGCTGCTCGGTGCGGCTCCTGGGAAGTAGTGTGAGGGCCTGGTCCAGTGCGTCCTGTCCTTTCCCCCCACAACAGGGCTCTCCCTGGAGGCTCCGTCCTGGTCTGGGTCAGCTCCGCCTCCCAGACCCCAGCCTGGACCTGGCACAGTTGAAAAATGTACTTTGGCCGAAGACAGACAGACGTCCCATCCGCAGGCCCCCCTGAACCCAGGGCTTCCCTTTGTGACTTAGGAGCACGTGTCAGGCGAGGCAGGGACAACCTGAGAGAGTCTGCTTCAGAGCCAGAGGGCGTCCCAGCGTCTCTGGCTGCCCTCCAATCGGTCTCCAGGAAATGCAGCCTCAGAGAGACCCCAAAGCTCCCGTGGCGTTTCACCCCACCCCATCGCAGCTCCCAGAAAAACAGTGGGCCTCTGAGAGGGCCCTGAGGCATTCCAAGGGTCCCAGACTCACTCTCAAGGGCTCTCCAAGACCCCCTTAAAAAAAATACACCCTACGTACTAAGCTTCCAAAAGCACCCTCTCCCCCAGTCTTGGGGTGACACCAAGGCTCTAGAACCCCTTCTCTTTTAATCTTGCAGCTCGCCTCAAGGGCCTAAAGACCCCCAGGAAGTTTCCAGAAAAAAAGGTCTTCCACTGCGAACATTAAGGCAAAAAATAAAGTAACCCCACCGTTGAGCGAACCCCAGGGCTCCCCTCCAACCCATCTTTCAGAGAGACCCCCAAGGTTCCAGAAACACCACCTCACTGTCTTCCAAACTTCCCAGTGATCTGGGGAACCCTCAGCTCCCAAAGCAGACCCCAGTAATTGGGAGGCCGCAGGGTTCCAGAAAAGCCCATGCTCTCCCAGAGAACCCCAGAATCCAACCTACTTTCCTGAGGCACCCCCACAGGATCAATCTCCAGGGCTCCCAGTGTCTCCATTAATCTGCCTACTAGAGACCCCCAGAATCCCTTGACTACCCCGAATCAGCCCGGACCCTTGCATCCCCCCCCCCCCCCCCCCCCCCCCCGCCATCACCTCCCCTCCGATTCCCCATTTCACAACAACCTCGAGCAACAGGCGCGTGACTTCCCCACCTCCCAGGCGGGGTCTGGGACTCCTATCTGCTCGGGATTGGTCACTGGGGGGCCCCAGGCCCTGCCCACCAGCACCACGGATTGGTCCATTGCTCCCCCTGCCAGGGGCCCCAGGCGCTATAAAAAGAAGGCGCCTGGCCCCAGCCCCTCGCAGCGCACTCGGAGCTCCCGGATCTGTCTCTTGCTTCAACAGTGTTTGGACGGAACAGACCCAGGGACGCCCCCTTCTTCCAGCCTCCGGCCACTCTCCTGCGTCTCATCTACTCACCACCTTCAGGACCACCCCCGGGACCAGCCTACACCGGTTGTTTTTTTTTGTTTTTTTCTACCTTAAACTCCTTATTGCAATATGAGCTCCCAAATTCGTCAGAATTATTCCACCGAGGTGGAGGCTGCGGTCAACCGCCTGGCCAACCTGCATCTGCGGGCCTCCTACACCTACCTCTCTCTGGTAAGGGTCCCCGGGGCACCCCTGGCCCGGGTTCCCCACAACTGCGCACCTCGGGCTCTGCGCCCGCGCGGCCCTCTTTGTTCTGCTGGGCGGAGGGCGGAGTCTGCACGCCCGGCCTGGCCTCCCCGCTAAACCACCGTTCCCGCCATCTCTCTCCGCAGGGCTACTATTTCGACCGCGACGATGTGGCTCTGGAGGGCGTGGGCCACTTCTTCCGCGAGCTGGCGGAGAAGAAGCGCGAGGGCGCGGAGCATCTCCTCAAGTTGCAGAACAAGCGCGGCGGCCGCATTCTCTTCCAGGACGTGCAGGTAAAGAGCGTGTGGGCCTGTGGACTACATCTCCCAGCAGCCCCTGCGCGCGCACGGGGTGCCGTCGCCCCCCCCCCGCCGTTTAGGCGCTGCGTGGGCTTCTGGGAGATTTTTTGATCTGTGTGGGTTCTTGTGGCTAGAAATGGAGGCGCAGAGTGGTCTTAGGAGCGGGGTGGGGTGGGTGGGGGGGATAAGTAGGGGGGTGCTAGACGTCTCTTAGACTAGGCCGTTTGCCCCTGCAAATGTTGGGGGATGTAGTTTTTAGTCCTTTGCGGGGTATGTGGCCGATTCTGAGCCTTCTGTCTGGCGTAGAAACCTTCCCAGGATGAGTGGGGCAAAACTCAGGACGCCATGGAAGCCGCCCTGGCCTTGGAGAAGAACCTGAACCAGGCCCTTTTGGATCTGCATGCCCTGGGTTCGACCCGTGTTGACCCTCATGTAAGTACCCCCTTTATTCGAGTCTGCCCATCCCAAGACCTTCCCTGGAATAGAGCTTATATTCTAAGCCTTGGCCTCACTTGGGCAAATTTCCTTGTGAACAAACGTCGCTCCCCCATCTGTCTGTCTGTCTGTCGTTCCCCCGTCTGTCGCACTGTTATCTGCAAGTGGCAGCATTGTCTCTTCTCCTATCACTCAGCTCTGCGACTTCCTGGAGAACCACTTCCTGGATGAGGAGGTGAAACTCATCAAGAAGATGGGCGACCACCTGACTAACATCCGCAGGCTGGCCGGCCCCCAGGCTGGGCTGGGCGAGTATCTCTTCGAGAGGCTCACCCTCAAGCACGACTAGGAGCCTTTGGAGCCCAGAGGCCTTTCCGAGGCCCCCCCTGCACCCCCCTGGCGTTTCTGGCTTTTACCTGAACCTCTTCCCGAAACTACTAGACATTCCTTTAACCACCCTGGAGCCCTCTCCCATGCATTGGACCAAATGAGACAATAAAGCTTTTTGCAACAGTTGGTGGTTTTGTGTGTGTGTGTGTGTGTGCGCGCGCGCGGTGGGAGAGGAGGCGGGATCTGATTTCGCCAGGCTAACGGCACTGGGCTGGCAGGGAGGGAAGATGGGATCTCGCCAGCCACCTGCGGAGGTGTTTGTAACGGTTCTCTGAACGGCCCCACCTCCAGGGTGGAGCCCGGACTCCAGGGAGGGGCTGGTGGCTGCGAACAGACACTTAGGAATACCAGACAGAAACCATACTCTTTTAGTCGCCCAGTGCTGGGCCAAACTGGCTGTCGGGGAGAGAGGCCTAGAATTGCAGCCCCTTTATATGGGTGAGTGGAGGGTATTAGTATGTAAGTAGCCCATGGCCACCAGGAGGCACACCCACACCTGACCTGCTCCAGGCTGCTTGCTGCCTTTACTCCAATTCAAGGCAGGCAACGGAGAGACACAGTTGGGTGAATCTGAGGGGCTGGGAGCACATGATGGGCACGAGCTGCTGAGCCAGGGATCAGGGGTCAGCACGGAAACGGGGAAGTGAAACGGGGCCAAATCATCCGAACGGGAACTGAAGAAATTTGAAGCTGGGTCCCAGTTACACAGTGACCCCCTGCCCTTCCCTGTTTGGGGGAGAAGAACCCAAGAGGAAGTGGCTGCTGGACACACCTGTTCTTTCTGTCCACTCAGCACCACGTTCCTGCTTGTCACTCCACTCTGATGGCGACTGGTGCTCCTGGTGGGGGAAGGCTTGGGTGCATGTCACCAACGCAGCGGCCGACCGGAAGGATGAGCACACATCCAAATCCAAACGTCGGAGGTATTTACTCCCCTGGAGAGCAGTTGGTGCAGAGATGTACTATGACCTAGTAAAGATTACAACTGAAAGGACAAATATTTTTTTTCTGAAAATAGAACTCTGCAGGGGACAGCCTGGTCCGAGACCAAAGGCCGCAGAGGCCTGGAAACGTGCCCGCCGCCAGCACGGTCCAGCAGAACTTGGTGGCAATGATGAAAATGTTCTATAGCTGCAGCCACCGACCAACGGGGTAGCCAGGAGCCACATGTGGCTACTGAACACTCGCTTGTAGCTAGTGCTGAGGGATTTAAAGAGCCCCACATAGCTCATGGGTTCCACGTGGATCCCTTTTCAGTGACAAAGCCCCTTTCGGTCAAACAGAGCTTGACCCAAGTTTTTGCTACTTGCAAGTTAGGTCCCAACTAAACAAGACAGCTCTAACCGGTTTGCCTCAGTGGATAGAGCGCCGGCCTGGGGACTCAAGGGTCCCAGGTTCGATTCCGGTCAAGGGCATGTACCTTGGCTTCGGGCACATCCCCAGTAAGGGGTGTGCAGGAGGCAGCTGATAGATGTTTCTCTCTCATCGATGTTTCTAACTCTCTATCCCTCTCCCTTCCTCTCTGTAAAAAATCAATAAAATATGTAAACAAGACAGGGGTTCCTTCCCATGAAAGAACACTGGGAACCACAACAGCAACCCAAGTCTCTCCGTGAGAATGACATTGGGGACCAGGGGTTGGGGTGGGGGACAAGGGGGAAATAGAGGAGGGAGGGAAGAGAAAGGGGTAGAGGCCAAGAAGAGGGGAGAGGCCCACCAAATCCTCACATTGGACCAGACCTGGGATTCTTAAATATAGATGTATTTTTTTTTTCATCTCCACACACACTTCAATCATATCCCTTCTGCCCCCCACTCCCAAGGGCCAACCAAGTACATCAGGCACAGCACAGCACACGTGAGGGGGACACCTCCCTTTCACCAAAGCTGGGGACAGAAGAGCCTTGAGGTAAAAAAAAAAAGAAAAAGTTCTAGAACCTTAGTGGGCTCAGTTCTAGACCAGGGGCGCAGCACAGTGGTGAGGTTCTAGATTCGGAAGCGGGGACCTAGAACCCAGTGGTTTCACGTGGGCCTGGCGGTTGGGGGGGGAGTGTGTTGTAAGACAGCCAGTTCTGCCCTCAGCTCGGGGGTGGGGGTGGGGGCTCCCTGGAGGGCACAGTGTCTTGAAATATGAGGGAGAACAGACTCAGGAAAGAAGGAGCAGGGTCTGGTCTAGAAAAGGCCAGAAGGGCATCTAGAGCCATATACTGCACGTTCTCCAGTAGCAACGAGAAGCCAAGTGGTTCTGCCCCCCCCCACACGCCCCTTGCTGGGCTGAAGTGTAGAGGGAGAGGGGGGCGACGGGTGGAGGGCTCCTCCAGGCAGAACCGGACCCCCCAGGGAGGGCCAGACCAGAGGAAACACGTGGTGTCCTGTCTGGAGCCCGAGTTCTGGAGTTGAAATGGAGGACCTTTTGCATTCGGCGAGCTCAAGTCCTTGAAAAGTGCGCTGCAGCTCTCAGCTTGATTGTCCCTTCAGCAGGGACCAGGCTCTCGCGGGTCCCCAGGCCAGGCCCGAGCGGGGCGTGCTCTGTGTGCTGTCGGATTTGCAAGCCACGGAGCGTTCCAGGAGCCCCGGCCTGGGAGGCGACGGGCCAGGTTTCCTAAAAACCCTGGCACCACGACAGGGTATTGGCAGATTCCTGGCCTCTGGTGGCCCGGGCCAGACCTGGGAGACGCGAGGACACAGGATTGGCATTCTGGAACCCGGGAAAGGCACAGCGTTGTACATTCTGGAGTGTGGGGGGTTCCAGGGCGGGGCTGGAGGGGCTGGAGTGGACGGTGGAGGGGGCGGGGCTGTGGGCCCCACGGCAGGTGGGGGATCTGGAGTGGGTTTAGGAACAGCGCCGCTCTGCATCCACCCTCGGGGCCGGGGAGGCGGGGCGCGCCGAGTGTGGCGCGGGGGTTGGGGTATGCGGGGGCTTAGTTGCGCTCCTCGCCCAGGGAGCTGGCGGGGCTCAGGGGCTCGCTGGGGCTGCTGGCCGAGCTGGAGGGCGCCGTGTCCACCGAGTTGCGCTTGCTCCCGCCGGTGGACGAGGTGCAGTTGGAGCGGCGCTGCCACTCGGGGGCGCGGATGTTGCGCCGGTCCTTGGCGGCCTCCTTGTCCTCGTCGTAGCGCTCGCCTTCTTCGTTCGGCAGCTGGTCCTGGGGGTCCTCCTCGTCCTCGCTCAGGTGCGGGCTCGAGTGCCGAGACAGCGAGGGTGACGGCGGCACCGAGGCGGGCCGTGGGTAGCGGTAGCCCTGGGTCTGTGCGCGCCGGTGTGAGCACAAAGGGCCGGGTGAGCGGAGGCCCCTGGTGCAGCCCGGGCATGCAAGCCCCCAACCCCCCCAGGCCCTCTGGGCTCTGCACCCCCCGGCCCCGCCCTCCGGCCCCTGGCCCACTAGAGGGACCCCCGCCAACTCACCGTGTCAGCCTCGTGGGGCTCGTAGGTGAAGTGCTCTGGAAAGGCCTTGGCCAGGGCCATGTGGCGCGCAGACATATAGTACTTCCGGGGAAAGAAGGAGAGGGACATGGGGGGGCGCCCTTGGCAGATGCGGGAGAGGGTGACCCCCCAGCCACACCTTTTATGCAGATGAGCACACTCTGCAGCATCTTCCACTAGACCCCTAAGCCAGCGCTTTTTAACAGGTGTGCAATTTGTATAAAACATGCAATTCCTGTCCTAACAGGTTTGGCTCAGTGGATAGAGCCTTGGCCTGCGGACTGAAGGTTCGATTCCAGTCAAGGGCACATGCCGCTTTGCCACTCGATCCCCAGTAGGGGGCGTGCAGGAGGCAGCTGATCAATGATTCTCATTATTTCTGTTTCTATCACTCTCTCTCCCTCTCCCTTCCTCTCTGAATCAATACAAATATACTTAAAACCAACAAACAGAAACAAACAGGCAATTCCTGACTGTAAAAGAGACCAGGCAGGGGTCAAATAAAAAAATGACAGCACAAACACAGCAGCCGTCCGGTGTGAATGAATCTAAATTATACCTGTTTTTTGTTGTTTTTTTGTCAGATCAGCAAAAAATATATTTTTTGATGGGCCCCATAATTCACTAATAAGTTTATGTGTGCCATGAGCGGAGAAAGGTGGGAAATAGGTGGCCTGAGCCAATCATCCATTTTTCGGGCCCCGCCCCTTATGCAAATAGCAGAGCTGTGAATGGACAGCCTGGTTTCTCCACCGCAATTATGCAAATAGCAGCCCTTAGGGCCCACGTGGTTTTCTTGCAGAAGTTGAATAATTTCTTAAAGGGACAGCAACCTCTATAAGTAAGAGGAGCCACCTGCCACTTTGAGACTGAAGAACCAGAGACCCAGAATCGGAAGGAAGCACAGGGCGTTGGTCTATACCCGGCCCAAGTATTTCCAGTCCAGAAGGTCGGAGAGGCGCTCGGTGCGGTTCCGCTGGATGATGCGCTGACGCCGGCTCTGCTGGCAGAAGCTGTAGAGGAAGGAGGTGAGCTGCGAGCAGGAATCATCCAGGCTGCGGAACCGCCGGTCCAGAATGTAGATGCCTGTGGGGTGGGATCGGGTGGGGAGGGGAGCAGGATGGGGGACTCAGAAAACAGACTGACACCAGGACCCCTCCTCCCCAGGGCCCAAGGGTGCCGGTTCTCAGCCTGGGTGCTGACCGTATGCCGAGGGGTCTGCGATGTGCTCCTCCATGAAGCAGCCGAAGCCGGAGAGGTTGGTGGAGATGCTGGGGATGCCCATAACCGTGCACTCAGCTGCGGGAAGGCGGGAGAAAAAGCCCACTGAGCTTTCGTTCCCCTCTGAACCGGCGGCTTAAAATCTCAATAGCAGCCTCAACGGCGCCCTCTGCTGGCGCCTTTGCCAAATGCCGGGCACTGTACTGAGCAAGCCAGGAGCTGGAAAATCCCCGCGCTGCATGAGTATTCCATCAGTTTACCATGTTCATCAGCTTGCACTTATAAGTCAGATCACGTGATATTTGTCTTTCTCTGACTGGCTTATTTCACTCAGCATAATACTCTCAGTCTATAATACTTACTGTTTCTATTTCTTAGAGGGGAAGCGGAGAGGCTCAGAAAAAGGAATTCACTTGCCCCAGGGCCTCGGAATAAGGAAAAGTCTAGAGTTGGGCCTTGAGGATGCTAATTTATTGAGTTCGGGGCCAAATGTCTGCCATTCTCCCTCATCCTCACAACCTGGAAGAGACTCTCTTCCGCCAGCCCACACTGCTTTGGCTATCATAGCTTCAGAGTCTGTTTACACAGGAGGTAAGAAAAGGTCCCTCGTTATTACCATTGCTGTGTACAGAGCAAGTATTAGGCTTTGTTTACCACCTTAAAGAGCGCTGAGGGGCGGGTCAAGGAGTTTATTGTAATTCTTATATGATGTCTCTAAAAACGTTTGTGAAGCTACAAAAGCAGACACTAAATATAACAGGGCTTACGGGGAAAACGGGGTAAGGGGCTGACCACATAGAACCTATGCACTATTTTCCCCATGGATGTAAGAAAACTGGCAAAATTCCTAATTCTCATGCAAGCACAGTTCAAAAGACTTATTACTCATAAATTGTCCCAGCCTGTGTTGCTCAGTTGGCTGGAGCATCTTCCCTTACGCCAAAAGGTGGCGGGTTCGATTCCCAGTCAGGACACGTACCCAGGTTGCGGGTTCGATCCTCAATTGGGGCGCATATGGGAGGCAACAATCGATGTTTTTCTCGCTCTTCCTCTCTCTCTCTCTCTCACATCAATAAAAGCATATCCTCGAGTAGGATTAAAAATGGTTTTAAGCCGAACCGGTTTGGCTCAGTGGATAGAGCGTTGGCCTGCGGACTGAAAGGTCCCAGGTTCGATTCCGGTCAAGGGCATGTACCTTGGTTGTGGGCACATCCCCAGTGGGGGGTGTGCAGGAGGCAGCTGATGGATGTTTCTCTCTCATCGATGTTTCTAACTCTCTATCCCTCTCCCTTCCTCTCTGTAAAAAACCAATAAAATATATATTTTTTAAAAAAATGGTTTTAATTACTCAAACTGAAGAAAGACTATAGCCAATGTGGTATTTATTTAGCCATAAAAACATATGAAAGTAGTTTGATTCGAAAGGGTTTGAGGAGGGTTGAACTTGGGGAGATCACAGCAGAATAGCCCAGAATGAGAGAGAATTGCAAAGGAGCTGATCCAACTTGAAGCCAGTGTTTAAAAGGAGCCAAGAGGAGGAAGGTGGAGGGGACGGGTGCTGGGGGCCGCTCAGGGAGACTGCACCCCATGCAGCGTGTTCGTGGACTGTGCCTTACGCTGCTGTTATTGGGGGGCGGGGGGGGGGAGCGATTGTCAGCACATTGGGGGAAGTCACATGTGCAGGGTGACATGAGTCCTCCAGTTCCCCATCACATGAACTACAAGTGTCCCAGAGACGCATGCTGTGGCAGAACAGACTGTTCCCATTGCCCCTGGTTTCGCAAAGGAGGAACTTGGGGCTCACGGAGGGCGCGTGCCTTGTCCCAGGATCATGCCAGGCCTGGCCAGACCCCCCATGCCATGCTGCACTCACCCGGCGTGTAGCCCCAAGGCTCATAGTAGGAGGGGAAGACCCCCAGGTGGCAGCCACGGACGAACTCCTCATAGTCCACGGGCAGCAGGGGGCTGGTGGAGGACAGGAACTCCGGGTGGAAAATAACCTGGCGGCGAGAAAGAAGGACTCAGCCCGAGGCACCCCATTTGTCTGGGGTTCCAGAGCGGCCCACAGAGAGTGAAAATTTTATCTGAAGTCACGTAAGTCAGTGGCAGGACAAAGATTTTTTTAAAAATTATTATTATTATTGTCTAAAGTTTTACATATGTCTTCTTTTACCCCAAGTGACATCCCCCCTCCCCCCAGCCATTCCCACCCTGGGCAAGCCCCCACGGCCCAGTGCCTGTGCCCATGGGATATGCTAATATGCATGCATACAAGTCCTTTGGTTGCGCTCTAACACCCCCCCTACCCCCACCCCAGGACAAAGATTTGAATCCCAGTCTGCCTGCTTCCAAAGCTAAGGTCCTTTCTAGACAGAGAAGTCCTTTGATAAATGAGGTGAGATGGGGAATGTGAGGCCCACTCCCCCCACCCAGCCCCACCCCCTCCTGCAATGCCCAATCCACCCTGACCAGAGGTCTCACCTTGACCCTGTCGGCGCTGCTATTGAAGAGGCCAATTCGGCGAATGGTGGTCAGGATAGGGTCTGAGGAGTCGTCCAGCATATTGTGGGTGCACACAGGGGGGAAAGACTGCCGCTGCAGGGGCCACAAGTGGGGTGGGGGTCAGGGAAGGGACATGCTGAACTTGGGAATCCAAAGAGACTACAACTCCCACCAGGCTGTGGGGCCACCAGCCCAAGAGATGACCAGGAGTTAGAGACTTCCTACTTGGCTCTATCGGTCAAGGTTCTTTTTTCCTTTTAGCCATCATAAGCTAAAAATAAACTACAATTCCCAGCTGTCTTTGAGGCAGAGCCAGCGTTAAGCAGCAGCCCCAGGGACGACAGGGAGTTGTAGCTATCTTGTTCTGTAGTCTTGGCTTTATCATCAAAAAATTCAAAGAAACGAATGTCCCCCCAGGGGACTTTGGGAGGGGGGCAGAGACTGTGTCAAGATCCAGGGGCTGCTGGAAGTTGCAGATTTCTTATGAAAATCCTAGATTTCTTTCTCTCCAAGCCCCTTTACTCTCTATCCTGTAATTCCCTCCACTTCCACCCCCACAGAGGTCCAAAGAAACCACAATTCCCAAGAGGGGTACCCCCCTGATTTCTTTCTTCAGTTCCCCAATGGAGGAGGATAGATAGAGCCAGGGCGACAGAAGTCCCGGGGGTGGGGGGTGGGGGTGCTGCTGGGATATTCAGGGTTTTTTTGCGAATATTCCATCATTTCTCTCATTAAGTGTTCTACACGCCTTCAGTCTACTGACACCAGCAAACTAAAAAACTACAACTCCCAGCAGCCCCGAGGAAGAAACGTGCTCACTGCCTTAGGGACTGTTGGGAATTAGTTTGACCAAAAACAATTCTTCCCTTGTTTGTGCTGCTTGACTGTTGAGGTTTCCCTTCCCCAGGAAACGATCCACCAACCCTGACCACAAGTACCAGAGACCCTTGACTCCAGAGAATGAAAGAACTCTCACTCGAAGAAGCCTCTGGGGCAAGGGAAGCATCAATGTAGCAGAAAGCCCCACGGGCTGCTGGGAATGGTAGTTTTCATTTGGTGTCTGACGGTTTTCTGAAACGGCAACTGCTGCGTTTTCAATATTCTTCAGAGAATTATAGGTGTTTTAGCTGACCTCCTGACTATCCCTAAAGAGGCCCAACAAAACTACCGATCCTAGCAGTCTCTGGGGACGGAGGTGGAGCTGGTAGGCAGCAAGGCTTTAGGACATGTGGGAGTTGCAGTTCTCCTTTTGTAGCTCTATTTTTATATATATTTTATTGATTTTTTTATAGAGAGGAAGGGAGAAGGAGAGTTAGAAACATCGATGAGAGAGAAACATCGATCAGCTGCCTCCCGCACACTCCCTCCTGGGGTTGTGCCCGCAACCAAGGTACATGCCCTTGACCGGAATAGAGCCCTTGACGCTCTATCCACTGAGCCAAACAGGCTAGGGTTGTAGCTCTCTCTTTTTTTTTTTTTTTAAATGTATTTTATTGATTTTTTACAGAGAGGAAGGGAGAGGGATAGAGAGTTAGAAACATCGATGAGAGAGAAACATCGATCAGCTGCCTCCTGCACATCTCCTACTGGGGATGTGCCCACAACCCAGGTACATGCCCTTGACCGGAATCGAACCTGGGACCTTTCAGTCCCCAGGCCGACGCTCTATCCACTGAGCCAAACCGGTTTCGGCAGCTCTCTTTTTTATATATATTTTATTGATTTCTTACAGAGAGGAAGGGAGAAGGATAGAGAGTTAGAAACATTGATCAGCTGCCTCCTGCACACCCCCCACTGGGGATGCACCCACAACCCAGGTACATGCCCTTGACCGGGATCGAACGGGGACCCTTCAGTCCGCAGGCCGACGCTCTATCCACTGAGCCAAACTGGTCAGGGCTGTAGCTCTCTTGACTTATGTTCCCCTTCGCCTACTGTCCACTGACCGTGGGGATGCAAAGAAACTACAACTCCCAACAGCCCCATGTGGCAGAAGACGTCATGGGAAAGCGGGCTGCCTGAAGGGCTTCTGGGAATTGAAGTCCCACCAGTCAGCTCACACCCTTTTCTGAACCTCAGAACTGCCAGCAATCTCTGGGGTCAGAACTAAGGACTGCCATTCCTCTGCTCAGGGGTCCGAGTACCTGCGTGGCAAAGATGGCTCTCTTCATCATGGTGAAGTCCTCCTTGTCCAGCATCTTGTTCATGTCTGGGAGGCTCCCCCTGCAGGGTGGACAGGGGAATGCATCTGAGGAGGCGGTGAAGAGAGGGGTTAGGACCCAGGGCCACCCAGGGCTGAGGGAGGGACACTCACACCAGCAAAGATTCATAAAGCTTCCTCCCGAACTTCTCCTTCACCGTGTTGGCCGTATCCCTGGAAAGAGCAGAACAAGGTCACGTGTACACCAGCCATTGGCTGTGAGGTTTCTGGGGGGCAGCCACGAAACGGAGGTCTGAGCAGAGAAGCCCCTGGGGACTCTGGGCTGGAGGACGGGGACCCAGGGAACGGGTCCCGGAAGGCACGGATGCCTTGGGCCTCGCATCAGCTGTGTGTCCGGGGACAGGTGGCCTTCCCTCTCTGACTTCAGGGACTCGTCAGGAAGAGGGAGGTAAAAATAGAACGAACCTTAGAGGTGTGCGGGGAGAACTTGATGAGGTCATGACTAAAAGTACACAGTGCCCAGCACACAGTGCGCCTTCCAGAAATGTCAGCTATTCTTAGAGCCTGTCCTGGTCCTGGTGGTAGCCATGCTGAGCCCCATTTTATAAAAAAGGAAGATTATGTTGAGAGGATAAAATTTACGTACACAAACAAGGCTAGCAAATAGTGCCACCTTACAGCCCCATGGGCATCCCTCTGTTCAAAATCTTCCCCTAGCCCTGGCCTCATTTTCTAGGCTCTTGGCCTAGGGCACTGGGCGCCAGCCCCACGGGTCTCCTCACTGCGTCTCATACAGACCCCAGGGCCTTTGCACGTGCTGTTCCCCAGATACGCACAGGGCTTCCTCCCTCGTTTCCTCTACTGGCCTCTACCCAACGGCACTTTTGCAGCGTGGTCTGACCTGACAACCCTGTCTCATTATTCCTGTGCTGCTTCTCACCCCCTCCCCCAAGTGCGCTTTCTATAGAATTTTCTGGAAAGAGAGCTCGATGAGGGCAGGGATTTTTATCTCTTTTGTTCCCAGCTGTGTTCCCAGGGCCTGGAACAGTGGTTGGCACACAACAGGTGCTCACTGAACGTGGGATTGCTAACGAATGGGCTTCAAAATGGGGAAACAGAGGCTCAAAGAGGGGTAGAGGTTTGCCTAAAGCCAGAAAGCCAGCAAGTGGCATGAGTTAGACCTCAGTGGTTTGGTATCAGAGCCCTGGCCGTGCTGCCACACTTGGACCGCCCGCGACTTCTTACTGCTCCCTGGCGGCGGCGTCTTAAGCAAGCGACTTCACTAGGAAAGTCGGTGGGGCAGGTTTGACCATGTGACACAGGACAAAAGCGAGACTCCGGGAGGAACACTGGGCCCGAAGCACACAGCTGGGATCCCGGGCCGGGGCTGCTGACCAAAGCTGCTTGCGCACCGCCTGGCCCTTGAGGGTTTCCACGTTGAAGTTGTTGGTCCGCGCGGGCATGATGAAGAAGGCGACCACGGTCTGCTCACTGTTGTTGACCTGCAGGACAGGAAAGGGGCGAGTCAGGACCACATGGGAGGAGGCTGAGGCCACTCACCCATTTCCACCCACTGAGACGGCTGGGACCCTGCCACGCCCCTTCCTGTCCAGGAGAAGTATAGGACAGCCCGGCCAGCGTGGCTCAGTGGTTGAGCACTGACCTCTGAACCAGGAGGTCACGGTTCGATTCCCAGTCCGGGCACATGCCCAGGTTGCAGGCTCGATCCCCAGTAGGAGGCAGCTGATCAATGATTCTCTCTCATCATTGATGCTTCTCTCTCTCCCTCTCCTTTCCTCTCTGAAATAAATTTTAAAAAAATATATTTTTTTAAAAAAAATATTTTTATTGATTTTTTACAGAGAGGAAAAGAGAAGGGTAGAGAGTTAGAAACATCAATGAGAGAGAAACATTGATCAGCTGCCTCCTGCACACCCCACCACTGGGGATGTGCCCACAACCAAGGTACATGCCCTTCACTGGACCAAACCTGGGACCCTTCAGTCCCCAGGCTGATGCTCCATCCACTGAGCCAAACCAGTTAGGGCGAAATATATATATATTTTTTAAAAAATAAGAAAAGAAGTATAGGATGAGTTATCATGCCCCCTGCAACTCCATCTTCTTTCTGGGTTTCTCTACTTCCCACAGCGGATTCCCCACCCCCACCGGCCTGGGTCTCTGTTCTTGCCCGTAGGTACGGATTTTCTGGTCCTCCCTCTGCCCCCTCGCAGCCCAGGTCTTACTCTGAGCAGATAGTTGAGCCGGGCCAAGGCCTCCAGGAAGATGTCGGCCCCCTTGTTGGAGAACTCGTAGCGGCCGGCGATGAAGAAGTACAAGGTCTTGTCCAAGTTGAAGTCCAGGTGCCTAAAGAAGCCATGAGGCAGGGTGAAGCCGAGACCCTCCCCCTCTAGTCCTGGCCTCAAGGCTGCCAACCCCAGAAGCTGCAGGGGCAAAGGTCATCATAGTCAGTGTGGAGGCGTCGTGGAGACTCCTGAGATGTGGGGTTCTTTTCTCCTTCGGTGGGGACCTAAGATCCTTCGACACCCAGCCATTGCTCTTGGCGCTCAGGAACTGGAGAGGCTGAGCTCCCAACCCCTCCTCTCTAGAGACCGAGGTATCTGGCCCACATACCCATAAAAATGGCCCCGCACAAACTCCTGGATCCGGGCCTTGCTCTGAGCGTGGAGGTTCTGGAACTCGTGCATGGCAGAGAACTTCTTCACGTTCAGTCCGTTGGGGGTCACGATATCTGGGAATGGGGGAGAAGGGCCCAGGTTTCATGTCTTCATTCAGATTGATGTGGCCAAATGAATCATCGAAGGAAAGACCCCTCTCCTTTCGGAACGTCTTTGTTTCGATCGTTCCCCTGTGAGTACCCTTGGTGACCCAGCTGCCCTGCCACTCAGACGCCTTCTTGCCCAATAACTACAACTCCCATCAGCCTCTGCAAGTGGCGAACCAGGCAGGGAACTAATCATCTACATTGGGGTTTCTGGGAGTTGCGGTTCTTTCGTTTGCCCTATACTACCCTGGGCTGGAAATGATTAGACATCTCCATCCTGCTTCTGCTCCCAGAATATACCCTCCTACCTTCAAGCCTCTTTTAGGATCCCAGACATTTTCTATCCTCACAAAAATGAAAGCACATCATTGAAAAACTACAGCCCCCATCAGCTCCTGGGAAGAAATTCTAGGAACATAAGGAACTGACCAGCCAAAGACCTTCTAGAAGCTGTAGTTCTCAACTTACATCCATTGAAAACTGATGATATAGTCTGGGAAAAATAAGTGGTTCTTTATAATATATATATATACACACACACACACACATATATATATATTATTGATTTCAGAGAGGAAGGAAGAGAAAGAGAGAGAGAGAAAAACATCCATGATGAGAGAGAATCATGGACCGGCTGCCTCCTACAAGTCCCCCACTGGGGATTGAGCCCACAACCCAGGCATGTGCCCTTGATCAGAATCGAATCTGGGACCTTTCAGTTCACTGGCTGACACTCTATCCACTGAGCCAAAGTGGCTAGGGCAATAACTGGTTCTAATACTGCTTTTCTCAAAAACAAAATCCAAAGAACTTCTGTCCCCTTTCAGAAGACCAATACCTACGTTAGCCAATAGAAGTATTTTCCAATTTCTGAAATTAACGTCAAAGAAACGACACCTTCCATTAGCCTCTAGAGCAGCGGTTCTCAACCTTCCTAATGCCGCGACCCTTTAATACAGTTCCTCATGTTGTGGTGACCCCCAATTTCATTGTTACAAATTGAACATAATTAAAGCATAGCGATTCATCACAAAAACAATATGTAATTATATATGTGTTTTCCGATGGTCATAGGCGACCCCTGTGAAAGGGTCGTTCGACCCCCAAAGGGGTCGGGACCCACAGGTTGAGAACCGCTGCTCTAGGGTGTACAGGTCACCAACCTAGGGCCTTCTGGGAGTTGTAGTTCTCTGCTCTTTACAGTAAAAAAAAAAAAAAAAAATATTGGTGCGGGCCTTGGCATAGGTAACCAACTACCGCATTCATGTCTAGGGATCCCAACCTATTACCTACCTGGTTTCCTCTTGAGAAGGTGCTGAGCCTCGATGGCGGTGATCTGGGACACAGTAGCGAAGACATGAGCGCAGTGGGCTGCTGCCCGCTCCATGCAGTAGCGGTGATAGATTTGCCTCTCACCTGCTTCCTTGTCCACATTGAACTGGGCGGGAAGAAAGGGCGCTCAGGTTCAGAGAATTGGGTGGAAGCCTGGACGTTCAGACTCTGGAGACCTGGGGGAGACCGGAGGCTGGACGCCTGGGTCTTAGGGAGGAGGGCTCTGGGGATGCGGGACTCCTGCGTCCTGGAGATGGAGCCCAATCCCTTAGGGCAGCGGTTCTCAACCTTCTTAATGCCGCGACCCTTTAATACAGTTCCTCATGTTGTGGTGACCCCCAACCATAAAATTATTTTCTTTTCTTTTTTTTAAATATATTTTATTGATTTTTTTACAGAGAGGAAGAGAGAGGGATAGAGAGTTAGAAACTTCGTTGAGAGAGAAACATTGATCAGCCGCCTCCTGCACATCTACTGGGGATGTGCCCGCAACCCAGGTACATGCCCTTGACCGGAATCGAACCTGGGACCTTTCAGTCCGCAGGCCGATGCTCTATCCACTGAGCCAAACCAGTTTCGGCCATAGAATTATTTTCATTGCTACTTCATAAGTGTAATGTTGCTACTGTTATGAATCGTAATGTAAATATCTGATAGGCAGGATGCATTTTCATTGTTACAAATTGAACATAATTAAAGCATAGTGATTGCCGAAACCGGTTTGGCTCAGTGGATAGAGCGTCAGCCTGCGGACTGAAAGGTCCCAGGTTCGATTCTGGTCAAGGGCATGTACCTGGGCTGCGGGCACATCCCCAGTAGGAGATGTGCAGGAGGCGGCGGATCGATGTTTCTCTCTCATCGATGTTTCTAACTCTCTCTCCTTTCCTCTCTGTAAAAAATCAATAAAATATATTTTTAAAAAAAGCATAGTGATTAATCACAAAAACAATATGTCATTATATATGTGTTTTCCGATGGTCTTAGGCGACCCCTGTGAAAGGGTCGTTCGACCCCCAAAGGGGTCGCGACCCACAGGTTGAGAACCGCTGCCCTAGGGCTCTGCAGACAGCTCTGGGCTGTCCTGAAGTACTGGCCGCCCCCCCAGGGCCACAGCCCGAGCTCACGTTCTCTAGGTTGTTGTAGAAGTCCACGGCACCGGCACACAGGTATCGCCCCAGCAGCGTGGCGTGGGTGGTGAAGATGGTGGCCACAGGCAGCCGCCGGGCCCGGCACAGGCAGAGCCCGACCCCCGCCAGCCATTCGTGGAAGTGTGCAACCACGTGTGGCTTCTCCTCGCTCTGGGCCAGGAACTGTGGGGCAACAGGAACAGGGCCGCTGTGTCTCCACGGGTTGTGAAGACAATCCATCAGCAATTCCCAAGGTGGAGGAGGCAGCAGCGGGAAAGTAAATCTATCGCAACCCCTGCACCGAGCGAATGGCGGCCCACTGCAACCCCCAGAAGACGAGAAACCATACATTTTTGAGGCAGCCGAGCCAGCTGAGGCTGACGGGAGCTGGGGTTATTTTGGCCAACCTTCTACGTCTCAGCAAGGCTGGATTGGAAAGACTGAAGTTTCCGTGTCCCCAAGATTCTGGACACAATTCCTAGAGACCCTCGTTCTCAATCACGAATAGACCTGCCTTCAATAGCGGCGAAAGGACTACAACTCCCAGAATGCCCGAGAAGCAGCCAGGTCATAAATTGTTTTCCCCCAGGGCATGGGAAATGAAGTTTCTTGAGCCTTTTAAGACCTAAAAGGGAATCAGAACCAAGTTTCCTGGTTCAGACATAGGCTGGCGTTTCCCAAACATCCAGGGCTCCGTCTGAAAGTCCAACCACTATCAGACTAGAGAACTACAACTCCCAGAATTCCCCGGGCGAGCCCTCCAGCCAGGCCGACCTCTCCAAGAACTAATGGCTCAGAATTCCCAAACTGGGGAGGTTAGAGTGAATAAGGCTGAGGTTGGGCGTTTGGGTCTCTGAGAGAAAAGAGTCTGAGTCCTTGGGCATCCATGTTTCCAAAGATAAGAGCTAATCCTTTGGTTAGAGGACCCACATCTCCTAGAATGCCCAGTTCCCCTCTGTCCCCACCCAGACCCTTCTGTCCAGGGGCTGATGGTCACTGTAGTTGGGGGCCTGGGGCCAAAACGAGTGACATGGGGACCAGCGATGGGACCTACCTCACCCAGGAACCAGGTGGTGAGGAAGCCAAAAAGGACGGCGTCGTTGGCCTCGCGGTCGTACCAGGGCACCCCGATGTTGCAGGTGTCCCAGAGCTCCCCCTTCCAGCGCTCCAGGGCCCAGGCTGACGCTCCCACATCCAAGAGCACCACCAGGGGGCCCCCTTCGATCAGCCAGCGCCCAAAATACACCTGGGGAGACCCACAGGGAGGCTTAGGGCTGTGACCACAGTCTCCGGGCACAGCATCCCTGCTTCTCCCACCAGCAGAGATATCTGGGCTTCCTGCCTCGGTTCCCCGACCCGGTTTCTGCATCTGCTGCTAATTTCTCACCCGCTGCCTTATTTCTCTATTTGCTTTGTTATTCCCACCACAATCTTTTTTTAAAAAAAAATGTTTTAAATTGATTTCAGAGAGGAAGGGAGAGGGGAAGAGAGACAGAAACATCAATGATGAGAGGGAATCATTGATAGGTTGCCCCCTCACGCCCCACAGTGGGGATCGAGCCCACAACTGGGATCGAGCCTCAACCAGGAATCAAACTGTGGTTCACAGGCAATGCTCAACCACTGAGCCACGCCAGCTGGACAATCTGATTTTAGAGAGAGGGAGGAGGGGCGAAAGAGAGAGCAAAACATCGATGTGAAGGAGTTACATTGATAGGTTGCCTCCCCTACGTGTACCGACCGGGTTGAACCCACAACCTAGCCACATGCCCTGACCTGGAATCGAACCAGCGAACCTCCAGTACAGGGGACGATGCTCCAACCAACTGAGCCAAACCAGCCAGGGCCCACCACAGTCTTTTCTTTTTTAAAAATATTTTTATTGATTTCAGAGAGGAAGGGAGAGGGAGAGAGAAACATCAACGATGAGAGAATCATTGATCAGCTGCCTCCTGCACGCCCCACACTGGGAATCGAGCCGGCAACCCGGGCATGTTCCCCAACCAGGAATCGAACCGTGACCTCCCGGTTCATAGGTTGACACTCAACCACTGAGCCATGCCAGCCGGGCGCCACCACAATCTTGTCCATGTCTGTTGCCACGCTTTTCCGGTCCCTTGCTTCGATTCTGTAACTGCTGCTCTCACCCACCTTCTGCCTCTCCTCTCTTTCTAACCACACTTTCGCAGTCCTGTCCCTGTGCCCCTCCCTGCTAACCATTACTTGGACCTGCGGCCTGGCTTGTCTGCTGCCACATCTCTCTCCTTGACCACCAAGATGCTTTCTACCAGGATCTTTCCTTCCTGCTACGAACTCCTCCCCCTGGACGCTGCTTTTGCTGTTCTCGCTGCCACATTTCTTCCACCTGCTGCCTTGTTTCTGACTCTTCCACCACATGTGTCACCTGTCGCCTCTTTCCTCTGCCCTTAGGCTCCTGCTGTACTTTGCAGCCACATTTCTGCCACCGTCAGCTCCCTCCCCGTCCCAGGGCTGCGTTTTTCTACCCACTCCCACGTTTCTAAGCCTCGCTGCCTCATTTCTGCCCCCGCCACATTCTCCTGGTCTGGTTCTTATCCTCCCGAGACCATGGCCTGGGTCCTGGGCCTGCTGCCACAGCGCCATCCAGCTGACGGGCGGCCACCCGCCTCCCCAAGCTGGTTCTTCCCAGCCCCGGGAGCCTGACCCCACGCCCCTCCCCCTCCCAGCTGTTGTCTGCCCTTTTGCCGGGGGGCCTATTCTTAGGCCCCCAGCACGTGGGGAGCAGCTGCCAGAGGGGGAGGGCTGGGTTGCTCTAGGGTTCCTTCGGGACACCTCTGGCCTGAATGGGCTCCAGACCCCACCCCAAAGCAGAAGCTGTGAATGAATGAAGAAACCACTGTACCTCTCCCTCCTGATCTGTCCGTCCTTCAGCCCTCTGCCTCCCAGCCCTCTCCTGGGGCGGCGGCCACCTCTCTGTGCTCACCCTCCAGCCCTCACCTGGAGCCTTGGGACTCTCCCCTCCTCTCTCTTTTTAAAAAAAAAATAGTTCTTTTTACTGCCCTAGCTCAGTGGTCGGAAACTGGCCCCTTGAGTGTGGCTCTTCCACAAAATACCAAGTGCGGGCGTGCACGTACAGTGCGATTGAAACTTCATGGCCCATGCCACGGGGCCAAAGAGCCGCATGTGGCTCAAGAGCCGCGGTTTGCCGACCACTGCCCTAGCTGGTTTGGCTCAGTGGATAAAGCGTCGGCCTGTGGACTGAAGAGTCCTAGGTTCGATTCCAGACAAGGGCACATGCCAGGGTTTTGGACTCTATCCCCAGTAGGGGGCGTGCAGGAGGCAACCAATCATTGGTTCTCGCTCATTATTGATGTTTCTATCTCTCTCTCTCTTCTCCATTCCTCTCTGAAATCAATAAAAATATTTAAAATATATATATATATATATATATACACTTTTTATTGATTTCAGAGAGGGAGACAGAGATTGAAACATCAATGACGATAGAGAATCATGGATCAGCTGCCTCCTGCACACCCCCCACTGGGGATTGGGCCCGCAACCCCTTATGTGCCCTGACCGGGAACTGAACTGTGACCTCCTGGTTCATAGGTCGACGCTCAACCACTGAGCCAAGCCAACCGGGCTCCCCTCTTCTCCTTAATCCCTGGCTCTGTCACCAAAACTCCATCCCCTGGGTCTGCCTGCCAGCCTCTCCTCCCTTCATCAGTATTCCATCTTCCTCTCTCCTTCTGAGTCTTTCTCTCTGAAACACTGGGTTGCCCCTCTTCTGTATCTAGACTCTGTCTCCTTCCCTAATTGCTCTAATCCCTGGAGGGCGGGAGGGGGAAGGCGGGCGGGGGGGGGGGGGGCACCATCACCTTTTGGGACACTCACTGTCTCTCCATCCATCTCTCTCCCTTGTCTGCAAGCCCGGCTGTTTATAGAAATAATGATGATGGTGATATTAATAACCACAGCGATAATAGCTCACCCACAGCGCCAAGTTCATGCCAAGAACGGAGCGGAAGAATGTATCCACTATTTCATCCTCCCACAACCCCATCGGGCAGATGCTGTTGGCCAAGGTCACATGGACAGGAAGTGGAGAAGCCAAAGGTGAACGTCAGGCTGTGGAACACCTCCTCTGGCCACCTCCCTCCTCCAAGCTCACCTCCCCCGGGTTCTGGCCGCCTGTCCTTCCCTGCGTCCAGCTCTTTTCCACCCTCTGGGTCTGAGGATTGTGGCCTCTTGGAACCGTCCTTCAGTCTGTCTTGTACCTACCGTCTGTCTGCCTATTTACCAAGGTCTCAGAGCTTGGGGTGCACCCACCCACTTCATGGGGTCCTGCATCTGTCTAAGTGTCAATCATACCACCTCTGTGTATGCCAGGGGGAGGGAGTACCAGGTCATCCGTGTTTCTGTCCATGCCTCCCTCTCTGCCTGGGGCTGTTCCCCACCCCACCCCCCGCCCCCTTTCTCCACCTGCTCCCACCCTGACTGCGGGCACCCACCTACCTGCCCTGGGCGGAGCCCTTGCCCACCTTGCAGCCCTTGCTGTTCATGGAGTCCAGCGTCCTCTTCAGAGCCGGGGTCGGCGGCTCCAGCAGCTCCACCTGGGTCCTCACGCCCTGCTCCGTGTACGGTCCCACCAGGTAGTAGTTGTCACCCCACTCATCTCCTGTCACCTTCGCCTTCGTCTGCAGCACCGTGTAGATGCCGCCCACTGTGGGCCCAAACCCAGGAGGACAGGCCCCAGCTGAGGTCCACAGGCCTGAGCCCTGGGCCAGGGTGGTGGGGGGTGAGGGGGGGTCACGGGAGGCGCTGGGGCCCCCGACTTCTGGCTTAGAGGGATCAGGGGACCGGGAACCCATCCATCAGAGGCAGTGAGAGCTGGAGGACAAGTCCTCCAGGGAAAGGGAGAAGGCGGCTGGGGCTGGAGCTCTGAGGGAGGAGGGGGCTCGGACTAGGCTTCTGAGTCTGAGCGGAGGGGCTGGGGGCCTGAGCTCCTGGGTCTGAAGGAATTAGGGGCTGGGGCCCCAAGGATGACAGAAGCTGACGAGGATTAGCAGGACCCAGTTCCCCAGGTCTCAGCTCACAGGAGCTGGGTGTAAATTCTCCCCCAGGCTCTAGACACGGCAGGGCCCTACTCAGCTTCCCACAATTGCCCAAGGAAAGTTGGAATTGTCATTCCTTGTCCCCAGGGACCCTGCTGACCTATCCCCCAGTCTCCTCTCCCCAACGGAGGACACGGACAGATGGGACCCTGCCCCTCCCGGGACTCCACTCCAGACCCAGGAGCCTGGGCCCCCAGCCTCCTGACACATGGCTCTGTGTTCACAGGCCCCTCCCATGGGGTAAGACCCAGTCCCTTTCCCTCCCAAGATTCAGCTAAGCAAAAAAAAAACCCCACCACCCTCTCTTGGGAGGAGCAAGACTGCCCAGCTCTTGGGCTTCCTGCCCCACCTGGCTCTCCACACCCGGGATCTCAGGCCCTTTGAAGCCCCGGACACAGAAATCTAGGGCCCCAGCCACTCCCATCCCAGGGCCCAGCCCCTGACCAACTTAGGACTTCCCAGCCTTCCCTCATTCCAGCCTCCAACTCTCTGTGGCCACTGGCTCCTCTACTTCCAGGAACCCATAGCTCAGGCCTTCAGCTCATTCAGAGCCCAGGCATTAAGGTGCCCAACCCCCTCCCACCCTAGGATTAAGAATTAGGGCCTCCGGTCCTTTCCCAGTCTTACTCCCGAGTGACCAGTCCACCCATTCTCCCACCACGACTTACACATTCTATTTCCCAGCCAGCTCTCTCCCAAATCCAGGTCTGAAACTCAGCCATTTCTAAGAATTTCCAATCTCCCATCTCCTTCCCTGTTCAGGACCCCGGGTCTCTCAGAAACCTCCCTCTGGGGCCTAGGAATCTCTCAGGTTAACCCCTCTCCCCTCGGACCCAGGACCGGACTCCCAGCCTCCTTTTATCTCCGCAGTCAGGAGACCCATCTCCATCCCTCCAGGGCGCAGGAGACAGATCCCAGACCCTCCCCAAGGACACATGAGTCACAGGCTCCTTGCCCAGAACCCAAAAGTCATGGGTGGTGTGGTGTCCCGGCCCCCTATCCCTCAAGAGTCCCCGGCCCCCCATCCCCGACTGCTCTTCTCGCCCGGGCCCCGCCGCCTGGCGCGCTCACCTTTGTTGGCCACCTCCCAGGCCACTTCGAAGAGCACCGTGTTCTCCAGGTCGAATTCATCCTCCCAATCTTCCAGTCCCGGCAGCGAGGACACGGACAAAGTGCGGCTGAGAGGCATGGCGGACGCGGGAAGGGAGTTCTAGGGGCCACAGGTGGAGGGTCCGGGGGTGTCTGTGGAATGCACCCGACAGGACGTGGAGCCAGGTAGCTGGTGCCCGAAGGGAAGCTTGCAACGCCCTCGGCTTCCTATTGCACGACCGCACCCCCGGACCTGAGCAGGAGGCGGCCGCAGCAGCACTGAGCCCCGCGGGGCCCCCTGCAGTGAGACCTTGCGGCCGCCAGGAGGCGGCGCCCGCCCCCCCGGCCAGCGCCATTGGTCAGCGCCCGGGGGCGGGGTTCCCACGTCTCTCATTGGCGGGCAGCACAGGTCTGGCTCCGCCCCTTGGCGGTGGCTGCGCGAGATGATTGGTCGTGAGCGCTGTCAATCCGAAGCGTGAGGCCTAGATTGCGGGGGGAGGAAAGTGGGTGGAATAAGGAGGAAAGGGAGCGTGGGGGACGTGTGGTTGCTCACAGAAGTGGCAAGAATTTTGCAATCGGCCTCGGCAAGGAGGCTTGGGTAAAAGGAGGAGGGGCCAGGAGGAGCTGGGAACTGGCCCAGGAGTTTCGGCCTAAAAAGTGGCGGCTCGCCCTACAAGGAGAGTTTGCATATTTAGGAGGAACCACCGAGATCTGTGGAGGACCTGACAGCCTAGAGGGGCCCGATCGCCTCGTTCTTAGCACGTTTCCGTTTCCGTTAGGGTCTTAGCGGTTGGGGAGCATCATGGCAACCGTGGTGAGTGTCTGCATGCGGAGGACTGAAGCGCGGACCCGCTCTCCTGGGTCCGAGGGAGGAGGGGCCGGGGGCCTGGACTCCTGGGTCTGAGGGAGGAGGGGCCGGGGGCCTGGTCCCCTGGGTCTGAGGGAGGAGGGACCGGGGGCCTGGTCCCCTGGGTCTGAGGGAGGAGGGGCTGGGGGCCTGGACCCCTGGGTCGGAGGGAGGAGGGGCTGGGGGCCTGGACCCCTGGGTCCGAGGGAGGAGGGGCTGGGAGCTGGACCCCTGGGTTTGAGGGAGGAGGTGCTGGGGGCCTGGACCCCTGGGTCTGAGGAGGAGGGGCTGGGGGCCTGGACCCCTGGGTCTGAGGGAGGAGGTGCTGGGGGCCTGGACCCCTGGGTCTGAGGAGGAGGGGCTGGGGGCCTGGACCCCTGGGTCTGAGGGAGGAGGGGCTGGGAGCTGGACCCCTGGGTCCGAGGGAGGAGGGGCTGGGGGCCTGGACCCCTGGGTCTGAGGGAGGAGGTGCTGGGGGCCTGGACCCCTGGGTCTGAGGGAGGAGGGGCTGGGGGCCTGGACTCCTGGGTCTGAGGGAGGAGGGGCTGGGGGCCTGGACCCCTGGGTCCGAGGGAGGAGGGGCTGGGGGGCTGGACTCCTGGGTCTGAGGGAGGAGGAAAGAAAAGGCTGGATCCCGGAACCGTGGGTTCCTGTGAATATATATTTAGGGTCTCGGTGATCAGCTCCGATAGCAACTCCAACTCCCAGCTCTCTGGGCACAACCAGTGGCCAGTCCTGCAGTCCTTTGCCCTAAAGTCTGTTGAGAGTTTTGGTGTCTTGGGCCCCCAGCCACGCGGGAATCTTTGAGCTGTTGGTGGTGGGGATGGCAGCTGAGTGCAGGGGAGAAGCGCAGCCTGCGGTCCCTGCGGTCGCTTGGTGCATCTTGAGCCAAAAAAGGAAGAGTGTTGGGAACTCAGAGGGTGTCCCTGGAGAAGGGGAAGGGCTCTGGGCCCCCACATATTTCCAGCACCCCGTAAGGGGCATGCCCAGTGTGGGTGCGCAGTGAATTATCCCTTGACTCTTGAATGAATGAATGAATGGCATGTGAACTCCATGAGAGAGACCAGGTACACCGGGGCTGGCACCAAGGACTTGCTCAAGAAACCTGTGAGCGGAGAAGGGATGCGGTCTGAGCTGGGGGTTGGACTGGGCTTCCGGGTGCCTGGGTTCCCATGGTGACTCCAGTCAGGAACGGGGAAGGGTGGGGGTGAGAGTTACTGGTGTCTGGGGGGTGAAATTTGAGTCCAGCTGTTTCCACGGCGAAGGGGTGAATAGGGAAGCGGGAGAGGAAAGGGCGGTGGCCACACTCCTGAGACCCGGTCCCCATGGGTGTGGACGAAGCGTTGGAAGCGTGAGGGGCAGTGGGTGCCGAATTTCCAAATGACCCGTTTCCATGGGCAGCAGGGGGATCGGTGGGAGAGGCTCATGGGGAGAGGGAAGGCCTGTAGGAGGTGCGTCTGCTTCGTTGGGGTTGGGAAGGGTTGGGATTCCTGGATCCATGTCTTTTTTTTGGCCTCAGGTAAGGTCCGGTAGGCTGTGTAGGGGGGTGGGGGGCAGGTTCTCAGCCTCCTGATCGTGGTTTGGGGCCAGTGACCCATGCTCTTGGGTTCCACCCTCTCCTGAGGTGAGAGTAAGTGGGAGGGGCCTGGTGACCACGTGGGGGTCAGGATGTCCAGACTCTTGGTCCCAGAGCCAGGAGGGTCCCTAGGTTGGGTGCCTGCATCGCCTCATTCCGGTGGGAGGGAGACGTGTGGGGAGGAAGGCGGGTTGGGGCAGGTGGCCACGGAGCTGAACGAGCATGCTGGCTTCTCCCGTTTCCCTCTCCTTATTAGAAGTTATGGCCCTCGCTGGCTTTGCTCAGTGGTTAGAGCGTCGGCCTGGGGGCTGAAGAGTCCTGGCTTCGATTCCGGTCAAGGGCACATGCCCAGGTTGGGGGCTCGATCCCCAGTAGGGGGCGTGCAGGAGGCAGCTGATCAGTGATTCTCTCTCATCATTGATGTTTCTATCTGTCTCTCCCTCTCTGAAATCAATAAATTAAAAAAGAATGAAAAACAAAAAGAAATTATGAAATACTCCAAAGTGTCAGAAAATAATATAACAGACACCTACAGACCCATCACCCAGATTTTTGTGAACAGATTTATTGAGATATAATTCATAGCCCATACAGTCTACCCCTGTAGAGTAGGTAGGTTATTCACAGAGGGGTGCATTCTGTCAATCAATTTTAGAGCATGTTCATCACCCCCAAAAGAGACCCCATTCCTCCTAACCGGCGCCCCTCAATCCTCCCATCCCCCCGCCCTAGGCAACCACTACTTGCCTTTCTGTCTGTGCGGACTCGCCTGTTCCGGACGTTTCACATAAATGAAATCACACAGCGTGTGGCCCTTTGTGCCGGGCTCCTTTCACTCAGCGCGATATGTTGTAGGTTCACCCCTGTTGTATCACGGACCGGAACCGCCTGTTCCTTTTTATGGTTGAAGAATATTCTATTATAGGGCGATGCCAAACGTTTGGGGCTGTGCTCAGCTTCCGGTTATGAATAACGCTGCTGTTCTCATTCACGTGGTTCTCCAGGGGGGTCTTCAATTGTCCCAGGTTGTGTTCACTCATCTCTCTTCCCCCGCATGAGAAGGGGTGGTGGCTGGCTTCACTCTTTGGAGAGCCAGGGGCGCAGGGGGCCTTAGTGCCTGCCTTTTGTTTTGTTTTTAAAATATATTTTTATTGATTTCAGAGAGAAAGGGAAAGGGAGTGAGAGATAGAAACATCAATGATGAGAGAGAATTGTTGATCAGCTGCTTCCTGCAGGCCCCCCCCCCCCCCCCCCCCGCCCCTTCCACCAGGGATCGAGCAGGCAACCAGGGCATGTGCCCTTGACCGGATTCAAACCCCGGGACCCTTCAGTCTGAAGGCCAACGCTCTATCCACTGAGCCAAACCGGCCAGGGCAGTACCTGCCTTTTGAATGAGCTCAGCACCTTAATACATCATTCCTTCAAACCCAAACATTGAGCCCTGAGCTGAACAGTGAGGTGTGGGCTGTGCCCTTCATTGGACACACATCCATTGGAGCCAAGAACATTGGTTTACTGGGCTCCCTCGTGAAAGTGAGGTTACCGGGGAGATCGGGTTCCCCGGGGAGGCCCTTCCTTCTGTCTAGACACCCGGGGACCCTAGAACTAACCTGGCAGGGGCGGGGGGCAGGGAGAGCAAGCTGGACCCGAGGACCTGCGTGTGCAAAAGTAGTGACAGAGCTGGGGCCTCACAGCACAAGGGCGGCTGGGAAACCTGCAGGCCAGACCATGCCCGGCTTGATGCCCGCTCTACATTACTGCCTGTCCTTACAGTTACAGGTGATGGGAGGACTTCCTCCTTCACCAAGTGTGTGCTAGGCTGTGGGGAAGGAGCTGTGGCTGAGACAGACCTGGTCTTCATCTCCCTGGGACTCAGGGTGTAGTGGGGTCGCCCAGCAGCATTGATGGTGACAGCCGAGAGGGTGGGAGGGACTGGTGGGCTGTCGGCCGGCCTGTGGGGAGGAGAGGCAGGACGGACAGAGGAGGGAGTTGGTGGACACGGGGATGACGAGGGCTCTGACGTGTCTTCTCCGCCCCCAGACGGCCACAACCAAAGTCCCAGAGGTCCGCGATGTGACAAGGATCGAGCGTATTGGTGAGTGAGCTCGGATCAGGAGCAAGACTAGACCCTGCCCGCCCTGTGCACCCCTGGAAAGCCAATCTGCCCAGGACCCCCGAGAAGCATGCAGCCTGCGTACCATCCCCCTATCTGAGGGTGGGGGGGCTGAGTTCCAGAGAGGTGTCAGATGGCACGTGGGGCGCCCTGGCCGGACCCCAATCCCAGGCTGCAGGCTTCGCTACCCTGTGGGCTCCCGGGTGCCCCAGCATCCGGCTTGGAGGTCCCAGGAGTGGGAGTTTGCCGAGTGCTTACGTTTGGCTGTGCTGAATGCCCCATACCGCCGGCCCGCACTCGGCATCAGCTCCTCCGGGCAGGGACCGGGCCTGCCTCGTTCCCAGCTCTGCCCCCAGCACGGGACGTGGCAGAGCAGGTGCCAGCAGGTGCCATTGAATGCACGAGTTCGATCCCGTTGAATCCTTGCAGTTGCCCCGCGAGGTGCACATTGTGACTGTCACCCCATTTTAGCTGAGGCTCAGAGACTCCAGTCACCGGTCCCAGCTCACACCGCGCGTGAGCCACGGGCGGTCCGGCTGTGATGTCTTCTAAGAGGAGCCCTCTGGTTTACTGAGCATTTAGCAGCATGTCCTGCTTTCCTTCAGTGAGGGGGGGAGTCAGGCCCCCCATTTGGCCAAGGAGGAAACCAGAGCCCGAGGGGAAGCCCCTCACCTCCGGCCACACACCGCCACGAGCTGGCCAGTAACTGCCTTCCGGTCCTTTCTCTGCTCACAGGCGCTCACTCCCACATCCGGGGGCTGGGGCTGGACGATGCCTTGGAGCCGCGGCAGGTAGAGCTGACGGGGGCGGGTGGCAGGCCTGCTCCCTGGAGGCCTCGGGTGGAGGGACCCAGGCCCCCGGGATTATGGAGACAGTATGTTCTTCCAGACCTTTAGCTACCTGTTTATAAAATTCAGCCCGTGTACACTTTTATTGGTCTTAGAAAAATTGGGGTGGAGAAGGCTTTCTTGGCTTTTCCCCAACATCCACTTTCACATCACGAGGCAGGAGGTGGCAGAAACGCAGGGGTGGCCCCGTAGGAAGTCACCTGGCGTGCTCTCACCTCCCACCCCCAGGCTTCCCAGGGCATGGTCGGCCAGCTGGCGGCCCGGCGGGCAGCGGGCGTGGTGCTGGAGATGATCCGGGAAGGGAAGATCGCGGGCCGGGCGGTCCTCATCGCCGGCCAGCCGGGCACGGGGAAGACCGCCATCGCCATGGGTAAGACACCTCTCGGGGCAGGAGCTCTTCCGGTCTCTGCCCGGTAATCCCTCCCATCGAAGTCCAGGTCAGATTCAGGCGCATTTAACAGAAACCACACACGGCTGTGGCTTAACCACAGACGGTTCATTCTCTCGGGGAGAAGAATGAATGTAGGCATTTGCGGCCTGGTGAGCGGTTCCATGAAGCCGCCTACCTTCCCGCCTCGACATTCTCTGCACTTGTTTCCCCGTGGGGATCACTCTGAGTTCCAAGAGGGTTGCCGAAGCGCCAGCCTTCCCGCCCATGCTCCTGGAGCAGGGAGAAGAGAGGAATTGCAGTCAGGTTCTACTAGATGGAGCTCCCTAAGCACTTGTCTTGGGCGTCCCACACACTTTTGCTCATATTTTATTGACTAGAATTTTTTTTTATAACTTATTTGTATTGATTTTAGAGAGGAAGGGAGAGGGAAAGAGATGAACCATCAATGATGAGAGAGAATCATTGAGCGGCTGCCTCCTGCATGCCCCCTACTGGAGATTGAGCCCACAACCCGGGCATGTGCCCTGAATGGGAATCGAACCGTGACCTCCTCGTTCATAGGTCACGCGGGCTCGGCATATTGACTGTAATTTAATCATATGGTGACTCTGCTGCAGGGAGGGTGAGACCTGAGGATAGATTTTCTATCTTAATTTGGACCATTGCTACCGTAATGAAAGGGGTTCTGTTGCTAAGGAAGAAGGTGGCATCGATTAGACACCAGCACTCCCTTCTGCGATTCACTAGCAGGTTAAGAGCTTTCTACTCATAACTGCCCCTCATCCTTGTTGAACGACCCGTCCTTCCAAACCTACTGAGGAACCTCTTGCTCATTGAATTCCTCGGCCCTCCTATTGCCCCCTCGCTCCCACCTTCGTGCTCAGACTGCGAGGCCAGGCGGTGAGATTCAAGGAAGAGCCGGGTTTCAGTTAAGATGAAGCAGCACTTGCCCTGCCAGTGTGGCTTGTTGGGTGTTGTCTTCTGTACCAAAGGGTTACAGATTCCATTCCCAGTCAGGGCACATGTTCAGGTTGCAGGCTTGACCCCCGGTAGGGGGCGTGCAGGAGGCAGCTGATTGATGTACTCTCTCACATTGATGCTTTTCTCTTTCGCTTCCTCTTTCTCTAAAAGAAAAGATATGTATATAGATATGTGTGTGTGTGTGTGTGTGTGTGTGTATGTACACACACACACACACACACACACACATACATACTAGAGGCCAGTGCACGACATTCATGTACTGGGGAGGGCGGTCCCTCGGCCCGGCCTGCGGCCTCTTGCAGTCTGGGACCCCTCGAGGGATGTCCACCTGCTGGCTTAGGCCCGTTTAGTTGGGGGAGCAGTCTAAGCCGGCAGGCGGACATCCCCCAAGGGGTCCTTAGCACTGCTGTGGAGGTGGGAGAAGCTCCCGCCACCACCGCTGTCCTTGCTCCCCTGTGGGAGTGCACTAATCACCAGGAGGCAGCTCCTGCGTTGTCTGCTCCCTGGTGGTCAGTGCACATCATAGCGACCAGTCATTCCGCCATTCAGTCGATTTGCGAGCTAGCCTTTTATTATATAGGATGTGATGAAGCAGCACTCATCCCAGGGTCCCGGGTGTGCAAGCCCTGGCCCGGACGCTGGGAACACATAGAAGAGGCAGACCAAGCCCGACCTTAGGGAGGTGGTGGTGGACACGGTGCCTCGCAGCGTGAGGTGTGCTGTCATGGGCAGAGGAGGCTCCTGACCTGCGGGGTGGGGACATAGTGGCGGTCGTCAGAAGAGGCTTCCCGAGACTTGCAGGGTGTCTGGGAGCATCCCGGACAGACAGCAGGGAGCAGGTCTCCGGGCGCAGAGTGTGACTCATCTGAAAAGGGGACGAGGAAGAGTTCCCACGGCACACTGGTCAGGAGGGAGCTGGGACGCCTGTGTGAGATGTGGCTCGGACCTGGCAGGGCCCCGGAAGGGCTGCTGGGAGGGGGGCTCAGTGCTTGGTGTCCTCGGAGGCACGGCCAAACCCAGGCCTCACGCCATGGAGAAGGCCGGCCCCGTGCTGGGAAGACGATAGGGTCAGAGTTCATCCTCACGCAGTGCGGTCCAATCCAGGGTCCTGCGGAGGCCCCTGCCCCTGGCTTCCTTTGCGTCACCCTGTCTGCCCCGCAGCACCAAGAGCTGGTGTTGCCACAGAGTGGATTTTGGGGGACATGGTGCCAGGGCCGCCCCCACCCACCCAGGCCACCCTCTCCCCAGGCATGGCGCAGGCCCTGGGCCCCGACACCCCGTTCACAGCCATTGCGGGCAGCGAGATCTTCTCCCTGGAGATGAGCAAGACGGAGGCGCTGACGCAGGCCTTCCGCAGGTCCATCGGCGTCCGCATCAAGTGAGCACAGGGCCCCGGGCAGGGGCGGGGCAGCTCCCAGCAGCCTCGGGACCACCCCTTCCACCCCTTCCTGGCAGCTCGGCCTGTGCCCAAGGGCTGATGGCAGTTAGCGACTCCCCGGGGCCAGGTCAGGTGCTCTGCTCAGACCTGCTCTCTGATAGGGAGGAGACGGAGATCATCGAAGGGGAGGTGGTGGAGATCCAGATCGACCGGCCGGCCACTGGGACGGTGAGTCTGCCCCGAGTCCGGGCCACCTCCAGGCGGGAGGGTTGCGCTGAGGTCGGAATCCCATGGAATGTTCCACTGCAGATCGGAGCATCTGCGAGCCTACAGTAGGGGGTTATCTGAATGGATAGCAGCTCGTTAATTTGTGAGGGACACCGTGAGTGGTTAAAACCGAGTGGTAGAGCCCTGGCTGGTTTGGCTCAGTGGATAGAGCGTCGGCCTGCAGACCCAAGGGTCCTGGGTTCGATTCCAGTCAAGGGCACATGCCCGGGTCACAGGCTCGAGCCCCCTGGGGGGTGTGCAGGAGGCAGCCGATCCATGGTTCTTTCTCATTGATGATGTTTGTTTCTCTCTCCTTCCCCCTCCCTTCCTCTCTGAAATCAATAAAAATATATTTAAAAACACACCAAGTGGTGGAACAAGAGAAGGTCTGGAAGTTTCTTCAGGGAATTCCTAACAGTCAGGCTTAAATGCCTGCCCCGTGGGATTTACACAGCTCAGATTCTCTCCCTTTTTTTAACCCAGTGGTTCTCAACCTTCTGGTCCTTTCAATACAGTTCCTCATGTTGTGACCCAACCATAAAATTATTTCCGTTGCTACTTCATAACTGTGATGTTGCTACTGTGATGAATCGTCATGTAAATATCTGATATGCAGGATGGTCTTAGGCGACCCCTGTGAAAGGGTCTTTCGACGGCCAAAGGGGTCGCGACCCACAAGTTGAGAACCGCTGTTTTAACCTAAGACTTTTTTTCTAACTTTTTTGTTATAAGTAAAATAGATACAAAGAAACATCTAAAAGAAGCATGTGGTCTAATAAGTGATTATGAAGCAAATACTTTCATAACCACCCCCAAGAGCAAAATCTAGAACTTTGCCAACCCCCAGCGCCTTCTTCCTTCCTCTTTCTACACCCCCCAAGTCTCCCCGCAAAGGCGGAGGTAGCCACCCTCGCTCGTTATCACGTCTTTGCGTTTTATCACTCATCATGCGTTCTTATACACCATAGCTCCTACTGCGCATTTTTTAAATTTCATGTCTCAAGTCTTTCTCATGGTTTGGTTTCCCCTTTATTTCTCCTATTTACCTAATAATTTATCTGTTGGTCTCTCTTTTATTTTTTTAATTTATTGATTTAGAGAGAGAGAGAGAGAAACATTTGTTTATTGTTCCACTTATTATGCATTCATTAGTTGATTGTGGTATGTGCCCTGACCAGGGATCGAGCCTGCAACCTTGGCGCATTAGGACGACGCACTGAGTACCTGGCCAGGGTGACACCCTCTTTTTTTAATTTGCCACCTCAAGAATTTTAAAAGTAAAAACAGTAGAATATTTAAATGTAAGGAAAGCTATTCCCAAGCTAGTTCTCCTGTACACCCTACTCTGGGGATCAAGCCCGCAACCCGGGCATGTGCCCAGACCGGGAATCAAACTGTGATCTCCTAGTTCATAGGTCAACACCCAACCACTGAGCCATGCTGGCCGGGCCAGCTTGTTTTTGTATTTTTTTTGTGTTATCTTTTAGGATTTCGTTTGTTTACTCGGTATTTTATAATAGTTTTGTGGAGGAGCAATTGACATGCAATAAGCTGCCCACATTAAAAGTTTCAGGATGTTCAGTTTTGACATATGTGTGCACACATGAAGCCACCGCCAGTCATGGCAGCGAACACACCCATCACCCCCAGCTCCCCTGCGGCCCGTTCCACGTGGTGTGGGAGAGACGCTGGGGCCTCTCTGAGCCCTTGCCGGCATGTCACCTCCTCAGGGCTCCAAGGTGGGCAAGCTGACCCTCAAGACCACCGAGATGGAGACGATATACGACCTGGGCACCAAGATGATTGAGTCCCTGACCAAGGACAAGGTCCAGGCCGGGTGAGCAGCGGCGGGCCGCCCCGCGCTCAGGGTAGGGGAGCTCGGGCACCTCCCTTTCCTCACTCCCGCCTCCTTCCCCTGCAGGGATGTGATCACCATCGACAAGGCCACGGGCAAGATCTCCAAGCTGGGCCGCTCCTTCACACGCGCGCGAGACTACGACGCCATGGGCTCCCAGGTGCTCCGGGGCCTGGGCACCCTCCCTCCAGGCACCCGCATGTTCCCCTGGATCCTCCCGTCACCCAGCCCCTGTCCCTAGTACTCCTGGCTCTTCCCTGTGCCCTCTGGGACGGGGCCCCGCAACCTGGCACTGTGCTCACGGTTCCCGAGGTCCCCAGGAACCCCTGTGCCCTCAAGGCTCTTAGCTACCTTCTGGGCCTGGGGTTTCCAGGTTACCCCATCTGGATTCCCAGCCCCTTTCCAGGGAGCACCGATCTCCCCGAGACAGAGCCCCTGTGGGCCCCCTTCATGCTCTTCTCTGCCTTGTCCCCCCACCCCCACCCCACCCCCATGCTGCCCCGTAGACCAAGTTCGTGCAGTGCCCAGACGGGGAGCTCCAGAAGCGCAAGGAGGTGGTGCACACCGTGTCCCTGCACGAGATCGACGTCATCAACTCCCGCACCCAGGGCTTCCTGGCCCTCTTCTCAGGTGAGGCCCCGCCATCCACTCCTCCCGCCTGCTCACCCCTCTGCACCCCGCTCACCCCCCCCATCCTCCCTCTGTGTGTGGTCTGTCCCTCTCCCTCTGTGCCAAGTCCCCTCTGGTGGTTTGATGGGGGCAAGGCCCTCCTCCTCTCCGTCCTGAGTTCCCTTCCTCCTCTTGGGGGACATCGCAGACCCCTCGCCCTCCTGTCGCTCATCCACGCCAGTCTCTGTCCCTTCCCTCTGTCCCCCGTGCCCCGTCTTCCTCCGTCTTCGCCCACATCTGGCCCCAGATCCCTGTCTCCTCTCTGACCCCGCCCCCTGTCACCCCTGCCTCCTGCAGGTGACACAGGGGAGATCAAGTCAGAGGTCCGAGAGCAGATCAATGCCAAGGTGGCCGAGTGGCGCGAGGAGGGCAAGGCGGAGATCATCCCTGGGGTGGGTACCGGGCGTGGCGCTGGGGCGGGGGGTGGGGGGGGGTGGGGGTGGGGCGTGAGAGAAGAGGGACGCACGGGCCTGGGTGCGGGAGGTGACGCGCCCTGATGCCTCCCAGGTGCTGTTCATCGATGAGGTGCACATGCTGGACATCGAAAGCTTCTCCTTCCTCAACCGGGCGCTGGAGAGCGACATGGCGCCCGTCCTCATCATGGCCACCAACCGCGGCATCACCCGGTGAGCTGGCCTCGGGAAAGGCTGCTCCGGGCGGGGTGGCCACAGGGTCCAAGGGCATGCTCGTTGCACATCTTGGGGGGGTGTGGGCTTAGCTGCTGTAACAGGCTCCCCACAGTACCGCGGCCCAGGGAAGAGGGTGGACTTTTCTCTTAAAGAAGGTAGGGGTGGCCTGGCTGGTGTGGCTCAGTGGTTGAGTGTCACCCTAGGAACCAGGAGGTCAGGGTTCGATTCCTGGTCAGGGCACATGCCTGGGTTGCGTGCTTGATCCCCAGGGTGCATTTCTAGGAGGCAGCCAATCAATGATCCTTTCTCCCTCTCCCTTCCACTCTGAAATGAATAAAAATATATTTAAATTTTTTTAAAAAAAGGTAAAAAAAAAAGGTAGGTAGTGGTCAGGGTGGGTAGGCAGCTCTACTCCACCAGGAAGCCCCGGGACCGGATTTTCTGTTGTGTTGCTCCTGTATCCCTTGAGGCTATAGTTTCCCAGTCTGTGTGCCAAGGCACCCCATAAAACAGGAGTTCCGTGGGACAGCGTAGCTTTCTGAGGGATGCACGGTAGCGTGTGTTGGACACAGGATCAAGCACTACAGTGAACTCACTCAGGCCCAACTACCTAATAAACGAAGCGGAACTGAGTGTTTCTACCGGCCTGAGATACTGGGGGCACTTCCTGAGCCGGGAAGGGCACGGGCTCCGGTGAAGCTTGGGAACCTCCGTCCTCGGGTGCTGCCAGCGCCCCGGGCCCTGTTGTCCTCCCGGCTGGCTCTCTTCACCTCGTCTGTGGTTTGGCCCCGAGGAAGGGAGAAGGAAGTGGGGAGCAAACAGCCCCCCGGACGCTGGAGTCCAGAGGCTGCACCGCTCGGGCGTGGCTGTGCCTGGTGGCACGGGCGGCGGGGGAGTGTCGCCACCAGCTGCAGCCGTGTGCCAGCTGACCTGGCCAGCGGGTGGTTATCACACAGGGAAGGAAGGGGCAGGGCTACGGGCAGCGGCCATTCTTCCCTGGCCCTCCACTGGCACTTTCCCCAGACGAACCGCTGGGAACCTCAAAAGAAGCTCAAGATGCAGATAATGTCTCAGTCCCACTTCCCAAGTGAGGACAGCAAGGCCCCGTGACTGCCCAGGGGGCAGGGCTGAGGCCAGAAGAGGCAGCGAGAGCGTGTGTGGCGGGTGCAGCTCAGGGCGTGGGCACGGCGCCCCGGCTGCTCCTGGGAGAGGCGGGGATCCAGTCGCTCCTCGCTGTGGGCAGATTCGGGGTTCCCGAATCTGCTGCTGGAATGTATCTGTCACCCCCAGATCGGTACTCGTGACGCTTTCTCGGTCGTGATCTATTTAGTGCCACCCTTGGCACATTCGGTGCTTGCGGATGGTGGCTTTGCTGTTTAAAACGGCCCCCGGGTGTTCCGGAAGCAGGGGGCTGAGTCTCAGAGGAAATGCATGTTAGGTGAACTTCATTACGGCCGTTACAGTGCCGTTAGCCCTGAGTTCAATGGGAGGGAGTCCGTAATATATAGTAAGTTGTCTTCAGACAAAGCACATAGAGCCAGGCGATGTATTGGCCGTTGGCAAATAGCGGCCAGAGGCCCACAGGAACCTAACCGTGTGTCCCCCAGGAGCCGGGTTCGGTTTTGCTGATGGAGTGTTTGCCCCATTTTATAGAGCGTAGCTCTCACCAATAATGAGAACCTCCTGGCTCCCTAGCGCCTGCCACGTGCAGCAGGGAAAGGACCCGCGCGGTCTCTTCCTGGGTGACGCAGGGGAGGGGACCTTGGTCCGGTAATCCCGACAGCGCTCTCCAGCGGGGCTGACGCAGCCAGGCGCTGACGCCAGCTGGGGCTGAAGGTCACGTGGAATTTGGCCCAGGGAGGGGGGTGGTGGGAGGGGGTGGTGGGAGGAGTCCGAGGAGAAGGAACGGAGCGCCGGGCTCCGGAGGCGTCCCCTGACGGCCCTCCTTTCCCCTCAGGATCCGGGGGTACCAGCTACCAGAGCCCCCACGGCATCCCCATCGACCTGCTGGACCGGCTGCTCATTGTCTCCACCTCCCCCTACAGCGAGAAGGACACGAAGCAGATCCTCCGCATCCGGTGCGGGCAGGCTGGGGTCCGCCCTGTTGGACACGGGGACACTGAGCTGGGGGGTGGTGGTGGGGTGGTGGTGACTGGCCCAAAGTCTCTGGGCCTGAAAGAGGTAGAGCGGGGCCTCCCATGCAAGGTGGGGGCCCCTGTGGGGAGGGGAGGGAGGGGAGGGGCTGGTAACTGAGGTGGAGAAAAGAGTCTGTAAGGGGAGAGTCCAGGCCCAGCCTGTGCCTCAGTGGCCCTTCTTGCCCAGCGTTCTGCAGTTCTGAAGACGCAGGCTCCACATGTTCGGGGGCGGGGAGCGGGGCGGGGGGATGCTGCAGTCACAGGCCTGACCTCGTCTGACCCCCACCCCCACCTGCCTGCAGGTGTGAGGAGGAAGATGTGGAGATGAGCGAGGACGCCTACACGGTGCTGACCCGCATTGGCCTGGAGACCTCCCTGCGCTACGCCATCCAGCTCATCACCGCCGCCAGCCTGGTGTGCCGGAAACGCAAGGTCAGCCGGCTCTCGAGCCCTCGGGGCCGGGGCCAGTGAGTGACCCACCACTCCAAGGGCTTGGGGTGGGTTGTTGCATTTGCTGCTAGAACATACGTCTTCAGAGGCAGGGACTTTGTTCCCTGGGTTTCTTTCTGTGCCTGCTGGCCTGACACACAGTAGGTCCTCAGTAAACATCTGTTGACTGAGAGTTGATACTGTAAGTCCGTCTCACAGAGGAAGGAACTGAGGAATGGAGAGATGGGGCTCACCCAGGAGGTGGCTGAGGTGGTATTTGAACCTGGCCGATGTGGCCTGAGTCCCTCCCTTGGGAGGCCCCCTGAGTTCTCACTGTCCCCCCTCAGGGCACGGAGGTGCAGGTAGACGACATCAAGCGGGTCTACTCGCTCTTCCTGGACGAGTCGCGCTCCACGCAGTACATGAAGGAGTATCAGGACGCCTTCCTCTTTAATGAGCTCAGTGAGTGTCTCTCCCGCGCCCGTCCCCCCTCCCCCGGTGGCCTGTCTGGAGAGTTGGAGAGGTGGCCTGGCTTCTGGGCCCCAGTGACCACATGACCTTCTTCTCCTACAGAAGGCGAGACCATGGACACCTCCTGAGCGGATGCCCCCTCCCCCGCCTCCCCGTTTTCTACCAGAGTTCTGACACTGTGACTTTGTATAAAATGTTCTGAAACTGGACCCTTCGTGTGTGTATGGTGTGTGCTCACGTACATGCGCACCCTGAGCCCAAAGAAAGGCAGCCCCGGGCGCGGTGTGAGAAGCCTTTATTGGAGAAGAGGAGCAGCTGCTGGCTCCGGGGGTGGGGGTGGGCATGGGAGGGTGAGGTTGGGGGGATCCTTAGAGGAAGAGGAGGTCTAGGAGCGGGGGGCGGTCACAGGCCAAGGGTTGGGCTCTGGGACCCCCACAGTCGGAGCTGCTGAGGCGGCAGGGCCCACAGCGACAGCTGAGGGCCACAGGGAAGGAGACCATCGGGTCCACGCCAGGCGGGCAGCCGGGGAGCCGGATGGAGGCAAAGCTCAGCTCACGGTAGGTGCACACCGGCTGGGGCACAGGCGGCAGAGGGGCCGGCAGCACCCGCACCTGGAGGCAGCGCAGAGGGGGAGTGGCATTGGCGTCTGCCCAGGGCCAAGCCCTCCCCTGACCTCCCCTCTGCCCCCCCACAAACCCAAGACTCGGCTAGCCAGGGGACCCTCTGTACTCTCCCTCCCACATGCCCAGCTCTGACTCCAACTCCCCAGCCCCTACCCAGGGGCGGCGGCCTCCCTCCCGCCCTCTGCCCCCTGTCTTCTGTGGGCCAGGCCTGAGCGGTCCACCTGGCGCTCAGGTGGCAGCACCGTCCTCAGGCCGGCAGCTCACCATGCTGGGGCAGTAGCCAGCACAGATGCTGGTGGTGAAGGTGATGCAGACCGGACAGGCCTCGTTCTCGGCAGCCAGCGTGGCATTGACGGGCCGGCACAGTGGCCGCAGTGGCCCCCTGGATGCCCGCACCCCACCCACGCTCAGCAGCAGCCACAGCAGCAGCCCCTGGGACAAGGCCATTTCCTCAGGGCCAGCGCCAGACCTCTGCCCGGGCCCCTACCCTCCCGTTCCCCACTTACATTCAGGGCCAGCCCCTCCACTCTGATCCCCACCCCGATACCCAGGGACCCCGGGACCCACCCTCAGACCCCGCCCCACTGCTGCCAGCAGGAAGCCCGCTGGCTGTCTACACCTTCTAGAAAGAGGCCGCCTTCACCCAGTCCCAGACTCCCAGTCTTACCTGGAGCATCTCCATCCTGGGTGCCTCACTACTGTGTTTACCTGGTCTTATACCTGTAGGCTGTGGGGGCGGCAAGGCCAGGGGGTGGTGGCATGGCGGGGTAACCTGGACACTAATCTCCCCGGGGGCGAGAGGCGGATAAGGTCAGGGATGTGCAGTAGTGGCGAAGGGAGCACCCCCTCCCCCATTCCCTGAGTGGCTTGGCACCCAGAAGCAGGGGACATCCAAGATGACTGCTGACTTTACAGACTCAATCCTTAGGCGCTGGAGAGGTCGTGCGGGGGCAGGGATAGGGGTAGGGAGCCCCTGGCTGTGCTGGCAGGTTGGGGAGCCCTGTCTCTGCCCATCACGGGGGAGGGGTCTGGAGCGCGCCCCTCCAGCGACCCTGCAATGGTGATGGACGGAGCCTCAGCCCTGCTCCACCTGCCATAGACTGAAAGTCAGAATCCGAACTCCGGAGGCGCATGTTGCCTCTGCGCTCGGGAAACGGGCCCGCCCGCTCCCAGACACCCCGCCGCAAGGACTCAGTGGGAGCGCCTTCTCCCCACACTCGTAGCCCCCAGAAACCGGGATGCCAGAGCCCAACCCAGCAAAGAGCGACGTGTAGACTATTTCACGGTCATTGATTAAGAGAAGCTCTGCCCCTTCTGCCGCAGGGGCACGTCCCGCCCGCCCGCCGGCCCGCAGCCCCAAGTACATATTCCAGGCCCACTCCCGCCCCCACAGTCGGGTAGGTGTATGTGGGGTGCGCCCCGCCCACCGCCAGACTCTGTCCTGCCCCCGCGTGGTGGGCGGGGTTCCCACGCTCAGGCCCGCCCACGGGGAGCCCGGGGGCCGGCTTCCAGGCTCGGCCCCGCCCCTGCTCGGGGGACGCGTCTGCGGCGGGGCTGGCGGGGCGCTCAGACCAGGGCGGGCTTGGAGCTGCCGTAGTTGGAGCTCTCGGTGCGGTAGGCTTGCGGCACGCGGTGGATGGCCGGCACGGGGTTCCGGTGCGGGACTCTCCAGGACAGCTCCCCCGGGTAGAAGCGGTCAAGCCGGCGGAGCGGGTGCAGCGGGAGGCTGTAGGACTCCTGCGCCAGCGACAGCGCCCCGCGGTGCGGCACCGCGGGCGTCACCGGGCGGGCGCGGGGCACACGGATCCGCGGCGGCGGGGGCACCCGACAGGAGGGTCGACAGGGCGGCTGCTGGGGGCCGTGGCGCCAGCGTAACAACTCCTTCCTGTTGGGGGAGGCAGGATGGGGACGAGGCTGAGGGTTCAGACCCGCCTCGGGTCCGAGGAGGCAGCAGGCCTGAGCTTGCGTTTCAAGGAGAGGGCCTGTTTGTAGGAGTCGGGGACCACTTAGAAAAAATGGGGTTGGGGACTGGATTCCTGGGTCCTCCAGGTACTTAAACGCCTGGAATCTGGGCTTTTCTCACCCTTGGGCAGTATCTGGAGACGCAAATGTCAAATTACCCCGCCCCAGATGGTCAGGGCCGGCTCCTAGATCCCTCCGCAGGCTTCGTGCACCTGGGCGCCAGGGTCGGGCTGAGACCTGAGGGAGCCCATACCAGGAGTCTGGGCGGTCCAGCAGCCGGGGGGCGGGGGGGGTGCAGGGGGCGGTGCCAGTGGAGGACTCGGGCTCACTTTGAAAAGGCTCGGAAGTCGCCGGCAGAGGTGGGCAGGTAGAGCTGAAAGCGGTCCAGGATGCCCCGGTTGGACACTACGAAAGGCCGGCCGGCCAGCTCCGGGCTCATCCTCCAGGGAATGAGAGTCTGAGGAGGAAGAGGCAGGAGGAATGACCAAGAAAGCGGTTTCATCTTCCTTTTGAAGCCTTGGGTCCCTGACTGAGAACGCCTCTTCCTTCGGACTCAACAACTCCTCTGGACCAGAATCAGAGTCCTTCCCGGCCAATCGCATGCAGCGCACGGTCGCTTCGCTCCCCAAACCAGAAACTCCAAGACCCAATCGCTTTTTTGCTCACCAGCCAACAGAAAGGCAAGTCCCCAGACTCAAACCTTCCTTGTCCCGCCACTGGAATTTAGCCGCACCTGGGCCAACAATTCCTCCTAACATCAGCCTCTCGCAGAAAGCCTAGCCCCGCCTCCCGCCTCCGGCTCTGGCTCCCGCCTCCCGCCTCCGGCTCCCACCAGGTCCCAGAATATTCAAGACCCGCCCCCTAGTGCAGTCCTCTTCCTGGCTCTGCCCCAAGCCTCAAAGCCACCTTCTACCCGAAGGGCGTGGCTCAGTGGTTGAGCATCCACCTGTAAACCAGGAGGTCATGGTTCGATTCCCCCGTCAGGCCTGGTTGCAGGCTCGATTCCCCCAATGGGGGGGGGGGGGGGGGGGGGGCGGGGCGTGCAGGAGGCAGCCAGTCAATGATTCTCATCATTGATGTTTCTACTCTCTCTCTCTCTCTCTTCCTATCTGAGATCAATAAAAACATTTTTTAGCCCTAGCTGGTTTGGCTCATGGATAGAGCGTTGGCCTGCAGACTAAAGGGTCCCAGGTTCAATTCCGGCCAAGGGCACATGCCCAGGTTGCGGGCTCGATCCCCAGTAGGGGGCGTGCAGGAGGCAGCCAATCACTGATTCTCTCTATCATTGACGTTTCTATCTGTCTCTCCCTCTCTGTTCCTCTCTGAAATAAATTAATTTAAAAAATTTAAAAAACAAAACAAAAAAAACATATTTTTTAAAAACCCTCCTAACCCACTTCAACATTTATTAGTTGCGCCCCAGAGATTATTAGCCCCAGAGAGCTGGGATTGCGGGTCTTCAGTCCTCCCCTCCTCCTGGCCCCACCTCAAGATGTCCAAGCCCCTTCCCCAGTCTTTGTACTCTTCTCAGTCCTCTGCAGACCTTTAGCCACGCCCCCAGACCTTTTAGCCTCGCCCCAGACCTTTTAGTCACGCCCCCAGACCTTTTAGTCACGCCCCCAGACCTTTTAGCCACGCCCCCAGACCTTTTAGTCACGCCCCCAGACCTTTTAGCCTCGCCCCAGACCTTTTAGTCACGCCCCCAGACCTCTTAGCCACGCCCCCAGACCTTTTAGTCACGCCCCCAGACCTTTTAGCCACGCCACCAGACTAAAATTTCCTAGTGGCCCCGCCCCAGGCGCTCGCAGCTGCGTCCCCCACCCCAGTGCCCACACGGTCTCCTCCGCTACCTGGGAAGCGGCGGTGAGGTGGTGGTCGGCGAACCGCAGGGGCCGGGCGCCCTGGTGCAGGTCGGGCCACGCGGAGTACTGCGCCCGCGCCTCGCTGCTCTGGTGCTTTGTGGTCAGCGGGAGGCACCAGCCGCGGCGCAAGAGCTGCAGGAAGACAATTCGGGGACCCAACCTGAGGGTAGACGGGGCGGAATTGCAGTCCTCAGCCCTGTCCCCCGCGGACCTCGGCATCCTGGAATCTTACCTTTTCCCCAAAATCCTTCATCCCCACAGACCGCGCGAGGTCCTTCGTCTTCGGGACCTTGGGCTGCGCATAGGGCACGCCGTGGGTCTTGAGCACGCCGTGAGCCGCGCCATAGGTGGTCTCCCATCTGCTGATGACCTCGTCGAAAGCCCAGATGTGCAGACCCCTCTTGGCGGCTGGGGCCAGGGGCTCCGCCACCGTGGACTGGGTAGAAGGCGCGGGACGTCAGCTTTAAAAAAACCTTAGGAGTCCGGCCCTCCAGCCCTTTCCTCCCTCCAGTTCCAGGCATCCAGGTCCCCTTCATCTGTCAGACCCAGGACTCCGCGCCCCTCCTCCTTCAGTGAGGAGTCCAGGCCACCGTTCCCCTTTTCTGTCCGCAGGTGTCTGGATCCCCGCGCCCCCTTCCGACGCAGGAGTCTGGACGCCCAGGCTGCTCTCACCTGGAGAGTGGGCGGGCGAAAGGGCACGGATGGAATGATGTGGTGGGCGACACCACTGCTGGTGAGATGCCAGTCGGGCCAGGATCCTGGATCCTCGGTCCCAGAGATGGGGGGCCCGGGAGGGCCATAGCGCAGAGCGAGGGTCCGACCCGCCATGATCCCTCCCCCCCGCCTTTTAGCCAAGCCGGAGGCTTGTTGTGGCTGTTGCCATAGTGACAGAACCCTCCCTCGCTGAATCCAGCCAATGGAGGGCCTGCAGGCTGTGGATGGGGAGAGTGAGAAAGAGGTCCCGGCACAGAGGGACATGGACTTTGACAGAGCGGGGCAGAGGCCCCAAGAGGGGCACCGAACCTCAGAGACGTTGGGGGGCGGGGGAGACCCAGACAGACAGGAGGGCAGAAATGGGGCACCGGGGAAGGTGAACTAAAAGTTTAATTTTAGAGTTTTAGAGACAGAGACCCTGGGCAGGGGGAGACAGAAACTCACAGAGGGGGACAGAAACCTGGGGGTGGTCAGAATAACAGAGACCCTGTGGGGGAAGAAGACAGAGACCAGCGTGGGGGGGGGGGGGGGAGATAGACTACCCAGCACATCAGGAAACCCATGGGAAACACCCCCATTCCTACAGGGATCCAGCCTGCTGACGGCCTGCTCCCCCAGCCAGGCCTGTCCACCTGGGGGGGGGGGGGGGGAACTTTGACGCCGGGCTGTCTCTCCTTCCCTGTGTGTGCGGAGTGAGCATCTGTCCTACTGCCTTTGATTCGACTGAAAACTTCCACCTGGGAATGGGGGTGGGCAGAGGGAGGGACCCACAGAGAAACGCACAGGAATAGACTTCACCAAACAGGGGGTGTGGGGAGTGGTGCAGAAACGGCTTTGATGAATGAGAAAGACACACGAGAATGGGCGAGAGACGGTGACTAAGAAACAGAGGCAGAAAGAGAGCTAGTGACGCAGAGACAAGAGGTGGAAGTTAGGAGAAGAGACGGGGACGTGGCAAGAAAGAGTAGAATTGCAGGCGGAGAACAGAGATGTAGCCACAGAGGCAGCCAGACCCTACCTGCCCTGCCGCCCGTCCTTCCCAGGGACCCAGTCTGTGATTGGGGGTGGGGGTGGGGGATGAGGGTTTCTATGTCCTTAGCAGAAAGCTGGCCCTAAAATAAAGTCTGTGAGTTGGTAGCGGGTGTGGAGTGGTAATTCATGAAACGGTGTCCTGAGGATGTGGGGTCGCCCCTGACTTCCTTGTCACTGCCTCACTTTAATCCTCAATTGAGGTTATTTTTTTCCCCATTGATTTTTAGAGAGAGAGGGAAAGACAGAGAGAAACACCGATGTGAGAGAAACACATTGATTGGTTGCCTCCTGCACGAGCCCTGACCAGGGCCCGGGCCGGGGAGGAGCCTGCAATCTAGGTACATGCCCTTAGTCAGAATCGAACCCAGGACCCTTCGGTCCGTAGGCTGACGCTCTATCCACTGAGCCAAAGCGGCTAAAGTCACTGCTTCACTTTAAAGACCTTTCAGTCAAGGCCTCTGTCTCCTCAGCCCCCACTGACTCATCCCACCAACCCATTCTACAGGCAGGGAAAACTGAGGCTGCCTTCAGAGCCTCTCATTCAGGCTTCTAGGGTCCCTTCTCCTGTTGGACTTGCCTGGCCCACTCAAGGCCTATCCGTGTCCAAATGACCCCTGATCTTTCACAGCGGTCAGGCCAGTTGTCAGAACCTCACACTTTCCTCCAACTGGACAGTTTTAGAGTTTCTTTCTTTCTCGGGGCGGAATAGAAGTTGAGACAGGGAAGGGTGGTAGACACCTGACTCGGACTCCCCACCAGGGCTGAATTCTCTACCATCCTGACCTCCCATCATTCATCCTTACTTGTGTTCCGACTGTGATGGGTAGGTCAAAACGGAGCATTCTTGCCCTAGCCAGCTTAGCTCAGTGGCTAGAGCCTTGGCCCATGGACTGAAGGGTCCCGGGTTCGATTCTGGTCAGGGCATGTGCCTCACTTGCAGGCTCAATCCCCATGCGGTAGGCAACCAATCTATGTGTGTGTCTCACGTCCATGTTTCTCTGTATCTCTCCCTCTCCACTCTCTCTCTGAAAGTCAATGGGAAAATATCCTCGAGTGAGGATTAACAAAAAACAAACAAAACACAGAGCATTCTTGCCCTATCCGACCTAGTAAACTGCCCATTCGAGTCCTCACTCCCAGTTAGTTGCTTACATGTTCCAGTTTTTATGCTCCGCCACCCACTGCTTGATATATTTCCTCCTTGTCACTCTCCCCATAATGAGCAAGGTGATATCTTCTGAGATCATAGAGCAACACTTAGAAGCTAAAGGCTTCCCTCCAATGTTCAAACCCACCAGAGTTGATCTGACAAGTTGTGTATTAGAGGTCTTAAACAGTAGGCACTCAGAAAATACAGGCTATCATCATCATCATCATCCACCTTGGAGTTCACAGGAGAACTCCTATTCATCCTTCAAAACCCCATCCGGTTTTACCACCTGTCTTGTACAGATTGAGCTGACTTTGTGACGACTTAACAAGTTCCCACCATGAGGCCCAGAGCAGCCCCTGAGGTCCCTCAGCATCCAGCTCTCGTCTTCCTCTGCTTGCCCAGTTCCTGCGCAGAGGCCTCAGGCCCGGCCGGTCCGGCTGAGGAGTGTGCAGACACAGGCAGTGTCGATTCGAATCCATCGCCAGCCCACACGGCCCTGAGCGTCAGTGGTCAATGCCCGCACGTAGGACTGCTTGGCCTTACACTCGGACACCCAGTGCCTCCGGTCCACGCCCCGGCAGCCGCCTCCGCCTGCACCAGGGCCATCTTCCCCAGTGTTGTCAGCCTTGCAGCGGGTCTCAAAGAAGTACTGGCGAAGAGGACTGCCGCCAGCTGCAGGCACCTCGCCCAGAACCTCCACCTCACGCCCACGCAAGTCCACAGCTGTCCGCCGGTCAGTCACCCAGCTGCTCACTGCATCGCACACAGCCAGCTCTCCCCGGCGACTTGCTGGTGCTGTCTCGCTCACTCCTCGCCGGCTGCGGTTAGCCGGGCTGCCGGGTGGCTCCCCAAAGGCCCCAGTCTCCAGGAGGAAGAGCAGAGGGGGGCCTGCGGGGGCACCCCTGGAGAGCACCACTCGCGGGGACAGCAGGTCCCACTCAGGGGCTGGAAATGGGGGCAGTGGAGAGGGTGAGGGATGGGGTTCCACTGGGACACTGGGGAGGAGGCAAAGGAGGAGGATGGGGAGGGACCATAAAGGGTGGGGCAGCATCTCGCTGAGCACCTGAGGATGGAGAAGAAAGCTGGAGTTAGAGAAGAGGGTCATCATTTAGGGGGGACCTGCAAGCCAGAACCATAGGGAGGCCCTTGTTCTAGAACCTTGGGGAACCTATATTCTAGGATTGAATAATGCCCAACTTCCAGATGATCCTACTACTATCTCTCTATATAAAAGCCTAAGCAACCCTTCCACCATTTGACCAGTAGCTATGACATGCACTGACCACCAGGGGGCAGACACTCAATGCACAGGCATGGAAACAAGGAACAGACTGATGAATCTCAGAGGGAAGGGGGGAGGGGGAGGGCGGGAAGAGATTAACCAAAGATCTTATATGCATACTAGAGGCCTGGTGCACAGATTCGTGCACCAGTGGGGTCCCTCGGCCTGGCTCTCCCATATCCTCCGAGGGGTCCTGGATTGCGAGAGGATGCAGGCCAGGCGGAGGGACCCCAATGATGCAAGAATCTGTGCACAGGGCCTCTAGTTACTAATAATAGCCAACAATTGGGGAAATAGAGGCTCAGAGAGGTTAGTAACTTGTACCAGGTCACACAGCCAGCAAATGCCAGCGTTGGCACTGGAACCCTGTCTGAGCAACCCCACTCGGCCATACTGCCTCTACAACCCCAAGGAACCCTACGTCCTGCAGCCTGGAGGAGGTTTGAGGTCCCAAACTTTGAGAAAGGCCAGTTCCGGAATCCTAGGGAGATGCAACTTTAGCTCAAAACGGCCACTAAGCCCTAGCCGGCTTGGCTCAGTGGATAGAGCGCCAGTCTATGGACTGAAGGGTCCCAGGTTCGATTCCGGCCAAGGGCACATGCCTGGGTTGCGGGCCTGTTCCCCAGTGGCGGGTGTGCAGGAGGCAGCCAATCAATGATTCTCATCATTGATGTTTCTATCTCTCTCTCCTTCTCCCTTTCTCTCTGAAATCAATAAAGAAATATATATTAAAACGGCCACTAAGAAGGCAAGAAAATCACTTGCCTCTCAGACGGGGCCTCAGTTTCCCTGTCTGTAAAACTGATCTGGGGCTGGGAGACGCAGGCCAAGGTGTGGATACTGCCCTTTCTGTACCACATTCTGGGGGCCTGTGATTCTGGGAAAGGGGGAGGTGGAGAGGACAGGGGTGGTTACCGGACCTGTCAGCACCTCCTCCGCCTCCGAGCTCCCGGGCTGGGGGCCCCCAGGCTCCAGGGGGCCCCTGTGGGGGACGCAGGCGGCCCCCTCCTTCCTGACATCTCAGGAGAGGAAGGGGGCGACCACCTAGAGGAAGAGGGGAACAGGCATGTCATCTAGGCAGGTGGGGGAGGGGCCCGAACCCGTGTTCCTCTCCAAGTGTAGGGTACCCAACAGCCAAGGCCACGCCCCCTTTCAGAGCACCCCCCCTCCTGCCCTGCCCAGGTGATGGCTCCTGGCTGGGATGGGAAGCAGATGGGGGGAGGAGAGGAGACCGCAGAGGCTGGAAAAGATTACGTCCTCCTCGGCCCATTCATCTCCCAGACAGGCTGGGGGTGGGGCCGGGCTGGACACCCGGGGACCCGAGGGCCCACCCCCCAGAAGCCCTGGGTCCCCGAGGCTGCTTCCTGGAATGTTTTCCCCGCACGGGACAGGCCGGGGCCCGCCCAAGCCTTCCGCTGCGCATACCTGGAGCGGCTGCCTGCCCCGGCTGCGAGATGCCCAATGGGGCGCTGGGGTATGCAGGGGGGCGCATGCTGACCCAGCCAGGGCCGGGAGGCCAGGCCCCCCAAGTCCCTCCTCCCTCGGACCCTGAAGTTCTGGAGTTCCAGGCCCCGCCTCCCAGGTCCTCAGCAAGACGGACGCCCCGAAGATTCAGGCTGGGGGGTCCGGACCCCGGGGACCCCTCGGGGGGCGGCTCCACCGGGGGTAACCCCGCGGCTCATCGGGGACTTTTGCCTCAGTTTCCTCCGCCAAGCCCCGCCCCAGGCCCCGCCCACGTCCCTCCCTACCCGGGGGCAGGGCGACCGGGACGCGGGATCCCGGAGGAGGAGGCGCGGAGGCTCTTACCTGGGGCGCCCGCCGCGGCTCCCTCTGCGGCCCCGGCGCGGCGGCTCCTCCTCCTGCTGCTGCTGCTGCTGCTACTGCTGCTCGCTGGCGGCGGGGACGCCCGCTCACCCGCCGGCTCCTCGCTGCACACGCTCCGGAGGGCCCGGGTCGGGGGCGGAGGCGGGGCGGCGCCCGACGGCGGAGGAGGGGCCGGGGGATCCCGCCTTCCACACGCGGGCCGGGACCTCGGGAGCCCAGCCTGGCTCACTCAGCCCTCCACCCGCCTCCGGCCCAGGAGGCCAGGCGCCAGCCCCCTCCTCCCTCAAACCCTGGAGTGGGGACCCCCCAGCCCTCTCCTCCCTCAGACCCTGGAATCCGGGATCCCCAACCTCCTCCTCCCTCAGATCCTGGAGTGGGGACCCCCAGCCCCCTCCTCCCTCTGACCAGGAGTCTGGCTCCCCAGCCCCCTCCTCCCTCAGACCCAGGAGTGGGGATCCCCAGCCCCCTCCTCCCTCTGACCAGGAGTCTGGCTCCCCAGCCCCCTCCTTCCTCAGACCCAGGAGTGGGGACCCCCAGCCCCCTCCTCCCTCTGACGAGGAGTCTGGCTCCCCAGCCTCCTCCTCCCTCAGACCCAGGAGTGGGGACCCCCAGCCCCCTCCTCCCTCTGACCAGGAGTCTGGCTCCCCAGCCCCCTCCTCCCTCAGACCCAGGAGTGGGGACTCCCTAGCCCCCTCCTCCCTCAGACTCTGGAGTCCGGCTCCCCAGCCCCTCCTCCCTCTGACCAGGAGTCTGGCTCTCCAGCCCCTTCTTCCCCTAGTTTCAGCCCCCTCCTCCTCCCTCAGACCCAGGAGTGGGGACCCCCAGCCCCCTCCCGCAGACCAGGAGTCTGGGCCCCAGATTCCTCTGCATTCTTTAGCCAGTGAAGTGTCAATCCCCAGGCAGATTCCCACCCTCTGCTCTCATCCCCACGCTCCCAGGAGCTCCAGGCCAGACATTAACCAGCTGGGCTTGGGCAGCGATAAGGCCTCCCGGCCCAGGGGGGACAGTGGATGTGGGGGGGGGGGGGCTCTCCCACAGAGTCCTCTCTCCTGGAATTTCCTGGGTGGGGACTGGGGAGAGGGTCTTGTCTTGAGCTCAGAGAAGAGAACTTCAAGGTGTTACAGGCCCGGGAGATAGATTTGATTTGGGAACAAAATGACCTTAGAGAAAGGAAGTGAAGGGAGACGGGGGAAAGGCACGGAACAGGGGCCAGAGTCCAAGAGAAAGAGGGGGGGACAGAGACCCAGAGAGAGAGAGAGAGAGAGACCCTGAGACAGGGGGGAGATGGGCGTTGGAGTCCAGGACAGCCCTGTGGCCAGGCCCTCACCCCTCCCCAGAGCTGTTTTCAGGGGAAAGCTGACACTTGTCTTGGGGGGGGTGGGGGTGGGGAGGGATCCCATACCCCTCCCTCCGCCTAAATATAGCACGGCAAGGTGGCAGGAGGGGTGTCCCCCGACTAGGGTGTCCCCTCTCCTCTTGCCCATCACAGCCAAGGCGACACAGAAGCGGCCGCAGTTGTTTATTGGGGGGGGAGGGGCGCTCCCCTGGCTTTGGGTGTCCACTGGAGTCACCTCCCTGACTCACCACACACTTCCCCACCCCTGAGCACCCAGCCGGCGCCAGGCCTATCCCAGGGCCTCCAGGTAACTCCCCGTCTCGGGTTGGGGAGCACAGGAGAGCAACGGAGGAGCTGGCAGAGGAGGAACTGGGCAAAAGTCTCTGTCCCCCGCTCTGTCTGTGTCTCTGCCCCCCCCCCCCCCCCGGCTCCTGTCCCCCGCTCTGGATCTGTCCCCCTCGCTCCGGGTCTCTGTCCTCCCCCTGGTCTCTGACCCACCTCCCAGGCCACTGCCTTCCTCCGCCAGCTCCCGCTCCTCCCTGTGGGTGTCACTCTTTTTTTTTTTTTTTTAACATATTTTATTGATTTTTTACAGAGAGGAAGGGAGAGAGATAGAGAGTCAGAAACATCGATGAGAGAGAAACATCGATCAGCTGCCTCCTGCACATCTCCTGCTGGGGATGTGCCCGCAACCCAGGTACATGCCCCTGACCGGAATCGAACCTGTGGGTGTCACTCTTTGCCTCTGTCTCTGCCCCCTCTGCAGGTCTCGGTTCCTCTCTGCCTGTGTCTCCTCCCTCCGGGTCTCTGTGCTGGATTCTGTGCCTGCCTCCAAGACTCTGCCTCGTGTCTGTCACCATGAGGGGCTCCGTCTCCGTTTCCGCCTCCAGAGGTGCCTTTCTCTCCATTTCAGAGAGAAGTGACAACCTAAAGGTTATATTATTTCTGACCTTTATCAGACTCTGCCCACAATCTGTACCTTCTTCCATCTCTCTGTATAAAACGGTAGGTGGGTCTCCCTAGCTGGTTTGGCTCAGTGGATAGAGCCTCGGCCCCGGGCCGTGGACGGAAGGGTCTCAGGTTCGATTCCGGTCAAGAGCACACACCTCGGTTGCAGGCTTGATCTCTGGCCCTGGTAGGGACTTGTACAGGAGGCAAGCAATTGATGGGTCTCTCTCACATCGATGTTTCTCTCTTTCTCTGTCTCTCCCGCTTCCTTCCATTCTCTCTAAAACTCAATGGGGTAAACAAATGAAAATAAAAATCAGTGGAAAAATAGGGTGATGATTAACAACAAAAAGGTAGTTGGGGCCAAAACCGGTTTGGCTCAGTGGATAGAGCGTCGGCCTGCGGACTGAAAGGTCCCAGGTTCGATTCCGGTCAAGGGCATGTACCTGGGTTGTGGGCACATCCCCAGTGGGAGATGTGCAGGAGGCAGCTGATCGGTGTTTCTCTCTCATCGATGTTTCTAACTCTCTATCTCTCTCCCTTCCTCTCTGTAAAAAAAATCAATAAAATATATTTAAAAAAAAAAAAAAGGTAGTTGGGTTAAATCAGGGGGTCCAAACTGAATTTCTCAGCTGCATTCTGAGCTGTCAAGAGGGACTTCATAAGAGGTGTGTTCCTTGCCCCGGCTGGTGTGGTTCAGTGGACTGGGCGTCAGTCTGTGGACCGAAGGGTCCCAGGTTTGATTCTGGTCAAGGGCACGTGCCTGGGCTGCCGGCTCGATCCCCAGTGGGGGGCGTGCAGGAGGCAGCCGATCAATGATTCTCTCATCATTGATGTTTCTATCTGTCTCTTCTCCCTTCCTCTCTGAAATCAATAAAAATATATTAAAAAAAAAAAAGAGGTGTGTTCCCCTCAAACCAGTTCCCTGCTGATGCGTCACCCTGTTGCCTCTAAGTAAGGTTTCATTTGACAAAAAAAGGGGGGGGGGTGTTATAGCTAAAAAGAACAATGACAACAACAACACTCTGCAAACCACGGGATGGGTTTTAATAAATTAATGTGGTTAAAGTACTTTGAATGACACCTGGTGCATAGGAAGCCCTATATGTGTTAGTGATTTAACCCTCCTCCTCCTCCTCCTCCCCCTCCTCCTCTCCTTCCTCCTCCTCCTCCTCCTCCATCTCAAAATGCCCTTTAAGACAGAAAGACCTCTAAACATGTTCGACCTCGTGACCTTGAGCAACACCCTCCCCTCTGAGCCTCAGTTTCCTTGTTTGTGAGGCTGTCTGAGCTCAGGAGGTCCTGTGTGTCCCAGCAGGCTGACAGGACACGTGGGGCCAGGCCGCCTGCCACCGGGCTGGCCCCAGGGACAGTGACGGGTGCCTGACCTTGGGAAGCCCTCCTGCGCTGAGACTGGCCTCTCCCTGCTTTGTCTGACGGCCTTCCTGGGCTGCGGGGAGATGGGGTGGTGCGCCCCAATGGGGAATTCTCATCCCTGTCAGGCTCAGGGGCACTGCCTGTTCCCTCTTTGGTTCTCTGTCTCTGGGGTGCTCCGGCCTGCCTCCAGCTCTGGGTGTCTGTCCCTCTCTCTCTGGGCGCCTGGCACCCCGCTGCGGGTCTCCATCCCCCCCTCTTGGTCGCTGTCTCCCTCTCCTTTGGATTGTGTCCCTCTCCCTTCCTCTGGGTCTTTGTCTCGGAGTCTCTGTTCCTCTCTCTTTGTATCCTTATCTCCTCTTCTCTGGGATTCTCTTTCTCTGAGCCTCTATCCTTCCCCAGATCTCTGTCCCCCTCCTCTGGGTTTCTGTCCCCCCACCATGTATGGATAGAGTACAGGGACTCCCCCTCCCTCCCTCCCCTTGTGGTTCTGATGTCCATGCCTGGAAGCAGAACTGTAGGCGAAGACAGATAGTAAGGGGGTTTCAACGGCAAAATGAAGCAGGAGTGGGGTGAATGGAGGGAGTGTCCAGTTCAGTTGTCTCCCAGAGTCCTCAGCGCCATATTCGCTCCCTGAGGCATGATTCCTCCTCAGTGCTGGCATCCTTGCGTGCCGGTGCTACCACTGAATCCAAAACAAACCCACATGGCCCCATGGAGTTCACACATACAGTCCGGCTCAACCCAACACTCCTACCAGACTCACAGTGACACAGTCAATGTAACTCAGCTCAGCATGGCCCCACGACCTGGTCCTACGAGACTCACATGATTATACAACTCAGTGTGGCTCAACTCCGTGGAGCCCTGAAAACTTCCAGCCACATAACTCTACACGATTCAACCCAACAGAACCCGGAGAGACTCCTACAGTCGTACGTTCCAACCCGACTTAACCTAACATGACCTAGAAAGCTCACATTCTATCACTTGACTCTTCTACATGACTCACAAGTTCACAGAACCGAAAATAACATAACCCCAGAAGAGTCACAAAGCCACACAATTCCCAACACACCTCAACCCCACACCACCATGCATGGACGCGCAACCAGTCCCAACAATGCCATAGGTGGGCACCTATCTTGACCCAACTTGGCCCTAGGGGGGCTCATAAACCCACAGAATCCCGCACAATGCGGTTGGACAAGACTCACCCAGACTCACCACCCAACCCAACCCAACCCAACCCAACACAAAACAAAGAAACTCACAGAACTATGTGGCCTCACAAATCTATCTCAACACTAGCCCGAGGGGCTCCACAGCCTTGCAGAAACCAGCGCAGTACAAACCAATGCAGCATCCCCCTCAGCTCAGCGTAACCCACTGCCATTCATTGCTGCCTAAGGAGGTACCTACAGGAGTACCAAACCGCAACTCAAGAACCAATAAGGCTTAGTGTTCTTCAACGCATTGCCATTTAACCTAGTTCTTCCTAGTCCCAACCCCTCCCCGTGACTCCCCCTCCCCCCTCCCCTCCCTCTCTCCAAGGAAATGTGAGGTCCTGCAGGCTTCGACTGTCCCTCACACTTCGGTGACCATGTGTTTTCCAGGGGGGGGCCAGAGTGGAGGTGACAGCTCAGGCACCTCTCCATCCACCAATCCCCCATTGACCTTGCCCTCCAGGGGGCCACAGGGCTGCGTGTCCACATGGCTGTACATTCCGGCCTCTTCGCCCTCTGTCTCCCGGTGGTAAAAGTAGCTGAAGTTGGAGACAATGACCGGCACAGGCAGGGAGATGGTCAGCACGCCCGCGATGGCGCACAGGGAGCCCACGATCTTGCCACCCACCGTGACGGGGGCCATGTCGCCATAGCCGACTGTCGTCATGGTGACCACTGCCCACCAGAAGGACTCAGGGATGCTGGTGAAATAGGAGTCTTCCCGGTCGACCTCGGCAAAGTAGACCGCGCTGGAGAAGAGGACCACGCCGATGAAGAGGAAGAAGATGAGGAGGCCCAGCTCGCGCATGGACGCCCGGAGCGTCTGGCCCAAGATCTGCAGGCCCTTCGAGTGCCGAGACAACTTGAAGATGCGGAAGACGCGCACCAGTCGGATGACCCGCAGGATGGCTAGTGACATGGCCGGCTGGCCCACCCCCCGCTGCTGGGCCAGCTCGGTGCCCAGCGCCACAAAGTAGGGCAGGATGGCCACAAAATCAATGAGGTTCATCACGTTCTTGAAGAAGGCCGTCTTGCTCGGGCAGGCCAACAGGCGCACCAGCAGCTCGAAGGAGAACCAGCAGATGCACAGCGTCTCCACCACGAAGAACGGGTCATCGAAGGGTGTGCGGGGTGGGGGTCCGGGCACAGGGCTGGAGCCGTTCAGCCGAGAGGGGAACTGCAAGGAGGAAGGGGTTCAGGGAGGACCGCACCAGGGCTGGGACACACGGGAATGGCCATATTCGTTGTTTGTTTAAATACCCAACTACTTATCTACAAATCGGACAACAGCCGCTGCTCCCGGGCCAGCAGTGACCTGGCTGTCACAGACTCTCCCAGGACCCCCGGGTCATGCCTGCCTGGCTGACTCTGTGGCCCCTCATCCACTGCTGGGGCCTCCTGAAATGACGCGTGGCCGGGGCTCAACCTCTTCCCGTCCAAAGCCGGCCCCCAGCATGAATTCTCTAGTCAGGGAGGGTCCCTAACCTGGCCCCCCTCCCATGGACCCTGCCTCCCAGACCCAGCCCAGGCTATAATGTTGTAATGGTCAAAGACCGCTCCGTCTGCCAAACCCTGGGCCCCTACTCTTACAGCTCCCGGCTTTGTCTGTGATGGATTCCTCCTACCCTGGCCCTCAGGACCCACCACGCTGTCTCCAACTACCTCAGCTTCTTCCTTCCTTCCTTCCTTCCTTCCTTCCTTCCTTCCTTCCTTCCTTCCTTCCTTCCTTCCTTTTTGGTTTGTTAATCCTCACCAGAGGTTTATGCCCTTGACTGGGAATCGGGAAAGGAACCCATGACTCTTCCATCCGCAGGCCACGCTCTAACCACTGAGCGAACGGGCCAGGGCCTCAGCCGCTTTCTTCAGGTCCGACTCTCACCACCTCCAGTCCATCCTTCCCATCGGTCACCATGGGCCGCACAGACCTCAGATTTTTCAGGCTCTCCCCTGTCCCCAGCTTTGATTTCTTAATGTTCCTGTACTCAGGTACTCCTGCCCTCCTCCGCAAGCCAGGTTTCTCACCTGCCTTAACCCTGCCTTCTGATAGGACGGGCCCTCCTATTCCGATCCTCAGGCCCCGCCCCTATTGAGCACCCCTGCGCCCCTAGCTTTTCACGGTGGAGTCCCCTGACAGGCCTGTCCCTGCGCTGATAGTTCCTCAAAGCCCCTGGTCCCACCTGAACTTGGCCAGGTCCTCCTCCCAGACCCCCGTGCCCCGCCCACAGACAGCCAGATCCCACCTTCCCGAGAGGCCCCGCCTCCATGGCCCCGAACCCGCTTTCTGATAGGCCAGGGACCCAAGGACCCCGCCCATCTTTCCACAAACCCCGCCCCTCTCCGCCGAGGCCCCCGCCTCCATGGCCCTGACCCCGCTTTCTGATAGGCCAGGGACCCACGGACCCCCGCCCATCTCCCCCACGAACCCCGCCCCTCTCCGCCGAGGCCCCGCCTCCTCACCTGTCCCGCCGCAGCCACCGCTGCAAGCCCCGGCCTGTCGCGTTCGTCGCGGAAATCGGGCAGCGTCTCGAGACAGAAGACGACGATGGAGACGAGAATGACCAGCACGGAGACGACGGCGAGCACGCGCGCGGCCTGCGAGCTCTCGGGGAACTCGAAGAGCAGCCAGAGCTGGCGCGCGAAGGCGCGGCGGGGCAGGGGCCGCTCGGGCGGCAGCGGGCAGCCCTCGTCCTCGCGCAGGCGCGCCAGCGCCGACGCGCCCAGCCCGTAGAAGGCCACCTCCTCCAGGAAGACGTCGAGCGGCACGTGCGCCGGCCGCCGCAGCCGCCCGCCCGACTGGTAGTAGTAGAGCACCGCGTCGAAGCTGGGCCGGTGCCGGTCGAAGAAGTACTCGCGGCGCGCGCCGTCGTAGAAGCGGCTGCGGCGCGCCGGGTCCCCGAGCAGCGTGTCCGGGAAGCGGCCCAGCGTGCGCGCCCGCGTCTCGAACCGCAGCCCCGCCACGTTGAGGACCAGCCGCTCGCAGCAGCCGCACGGCGGCGAGCACCGCGGCTCCATGGCGCGCGCAGCCCCAGTGACCCGCGGGCGGACGTGTGGCCCCGACGCCCGACCCGGCCCGGCCCCACCTCGGCCTCCGCCGCCGCCGCCGCCCCAGCCTGGTGTCCGATGTCCACGCGTAAAAATAGCCCAGCCCTCCGGCCAGGGCGCGGGGGAGGGGGCGCCGTGACCCCGGCGGGGCAGAGGGTACCCGCGCGCCCTCTGCCGGGGCACCCGCCTTTCCCCCCGCCCAGCCACCGCCGAGCTGCGCGTTCTCCGCGTCTACCCCGCGTTCTGATCCCCTTTCCATGGCCCGGGACCTTGGTTGGGGTCACAGATTTCCACCCCTTTCTCTCGTCCTCTTGTATGCCTGCGTCCGGCCCTGCCTTTGATGTGGGTCTCTGAGGGATGTATGTCTGTGTGTATGGGACAATTCTCTCTGAGTTTTGCCCCTCGCTCTGCGGGATTCTGTGTCTTGGTTTCTCTCATCTATGTTTTAGACTCTTTTTTTTTCTCGAGGGTCTGTCTGTGTTTCTCTGTTGTCTCCCTTGGCCTCTGTCTCTCCCCTCGGTCGAGGTCTCTCTGCTTATCTTGCCGGGTCTCCTCTCCCATTATCTCTGTCCGTGGGTTTCTCAGGGGTGAACCCTTTGGCTTCTTTCCCTGCAGCGCTGCGCGTCTCAGGGCCCCTGGAGGACTCATCTGCGGAGTCACCTCTCTGACCATCACTCTTAGGTCAGCTCCGCCACTGCCCCGGTGGTTGCCTGGACCTTTGGGGGGACGCTCCAGCAGCTGCAAACCGTGGGCAGGTGCGCCCCTCGCCCGGTCCCCTCGGCAGGGTGTCTCCGGGGCTCTCCACCTGGCTTCTCTGCCAGGTACGCGTAGACCCAGCGAGACCTGAGCTGTGCAGCCCTTCAGTGCCAGGGGCGGCAGGGCCTGCTCGGCACGGGCGGGGGTGGGCTGGGGAGATGTCGCAGGGTCACTCCAAGGGACCGAAGGACAGACGGACGGTGGCCTTCCAGCCACGGGTGTCCTATGACATCGCATAAAAATAGCCCATCAGTTGGGCTTTCGGGGACAGGGAGTGGTGGCTCGGCCACCTGGACACCTGCGAATGCGGTCTCCGGCGCCCTCTGCTGGGCGAGTGGAGAGACAGGGAAGGTTTAACTGGGAATTCCCGCACTCTCTCTCTCTTGCCGTCTACACTTTGTTCCTCTGTCACCGTCCCTCCGGATTTCTGTGTCCTGCTCTCTGGGTCTCTCTGTCTTGGTCTCTCTCTTTCATGATCTTTGACCCTCCTTGTCTCTGGGTTTCTGCCCTCCCCACCCCCCATCCCCCCATCCCTCTGGTCTTTTCCCTTCTCTCTGGTCTCTGTCTCTTTTCTTCTCGGTCTCCTCTTTTTAAAAAAATATATTTTATTGATTTTTTTACAGAGAGGAAGGGAGAGGGATAGAGAGTTAGAAACATCGATGAGAGAGAAACGTCGGTCAGCTGCCTCCTACACATCCCCTTCTGGGAGTGTGCCCGCAACCAAGGTACATGCCCTTGACCGGAATCGAACCCTGGACCCTTCAGTCCGCAGGCCGACGCTCTATCCACTGAGCCAAACCGGTTAGGGCTCGGTCTCCTCTTTCCTGTCATTCTCCAGGACCACAAAGAGACCCCTCTTGGTGGGTCTCAACTCTCTGTGTGACCTGACCCCCACCTTCCCTCTGCGGCCCTGTCTCTTCCACCTGCACCCACACTGAGCCTGGAGGCAGTGCTCCCCCTTGCCGCTTCCAGAAGCTTCTCCCTCTCACAGCTCCATTGAAGCTCAAGCTGTCCATGGACACCTCTGCCCAGCTTCCCTGATGGACTCCCCCTTCCCTTCTGGCCCCGCACACTGTCATGGAAGATTTCGGACTTTATCATTCTTAGAAATGTCAATGTCCTCCTAGATCAGCGGTTCTCAACCTGTGGGTCTCGACCCAATGACCCTTTCACAGGGGTCGCCTAAGACCATCGGAAAATACGTATATAATTACATATTGTTTTTGTGATTAATCACTATGCTTTAATTATGTTCAATTTGTAACAATGAAAATACATCCTGCATATCAGATATTTACATGACGATTCATAACCGTAGCAACATTACAGTTATGAAGTAGCAACGAAAATAATGTTATGGTTGGGGGTTACCACAACATGAGGAACTGTATTAAAGGGTCATGGCATTAGGAAGGTTGAGAACCACTGTCCTAGATGATCCTTCTGGAACCCAGCCCTACTGGATTGTCTTTTCCCAAAAGGATCAGATTTCTCTTCCTACAAAGTAGCCCCGAGCCGTGCCACACCCTCCCTAGAGGAGTCCGTGTCCCTGGCTTTTGGTCATTCGCTCAACCAACAGACTGTCTCATGGGAAGCCTTGTGGTTTCCCAGGTTGAGATATAAAAGGCAACTTCCCATCCCACTGTTTCCTCAGAACACTTCTTTTTTTTTCTTTTAATATATTTTTTATTGATCTCAGAGAGGATGGGAGAGGGAGAGAGATAGAAGCATCAATGATGAGAAAGAATCATGGATCAGCTGTCTCCTGCATGCCCCCTACTGGGAATTGAGCCCACAACCCAGGCATGTGCCCTTGATCAGAATGGAACCCGGGACCCTTCAGTCCACAGGCTGACCCTCTATCCACTGAGCCAAACCGGCTAGGGTGGAACGCTTCTTTTTTTTTGTTAATCCTCACCTGAGGATATTTTTCCATTGATTTTTAAGAGTAAGTGGGAGGGTAGGGGGAGGAAGAAAGAGAGAGAGATGTGAGAGAGACACATCAATTGGTTGCCTCCCACACATGCCCCAACTGGGGCCAGGGATTGAACATGCAACTCAGGTATGCATGCCTTTGACCAGGAATCAAACCCGAGACCCTTTGATGCACGGCTGATGTTCTAACCACTGAGCTTCACGGACCAGGGCTCCTTGGGACACTCCTGCAGGCCAGATGGCAAGGCCCCTGTGGAGAGGACTTAGGCTACTGGCCCTTGGTCCTGGCTAAACTCAGCTGATGACCAGCACCAACCTGTCACCATCTGAGTGAGTCACTTTGGAAGCACATCTTGCCCCAGCCAGACTACCCCCACAGATGCTTCTAGAGCCAGATAAGCCCCTCCCCCAGCTCTGTCCAGCTTGAAGATTTGTGAGGTTGTAGAGTTCTTTTTGGGGGGGAAGGTGATATACCACAGAGTTCCGTTCTCATTACATCACTAGAGGCCTGGTGCATGAAATTCGTGAACAGATAGGGTCCCTCGGCCTGGCTGGCGATCAGGGCAGATCAGGTTCCCCGCCTCCCCACCTCTTCCTTCCCTGGCTCCCTCAGTGCCCTACTACCATGCCACCCTTGGTCACCTGCCATGTTCCGTGCCGCCCCCTGGTGGTCAGCGCAGGTCATAGCTAGCGATTGAACTCTGTTCTCCAGGTGGAACACCCGAGGGGACACTGCATATTGTCCTTCTATAAATATTGGGTGCAAGAGGTTGATATGTCTTATCACAGGTGATTTTGGTTTGATCGCTTGCTTAGAGTAGTGTCTGCTCGGTTTCCCCACTGTAAAGTTATTATTTTTTCCCCTTGTAATTAAAGAATGTTGGAGAGAGCCATCTTTTTTTTTTTTTTGCCCAGTTAAGTTTATTAAGGCTTAATTTACATGCAGTAAAATTTAACCTTTATAGCGCACACTTCTGTGAGTGTTGGCAAATGTATATAGTCATGCCCTAACCGGTGTGGCTCAGTAGATAGAGCATCGGCCTGCAGACTCAAGGGTCCCAGGTTCAATTCCAGTCAAGGGCATGTACCTTGGTTGCGGGCACATCCCCGGTAGGGAGTGTGCAGGAGGCAGCTGATCGATGTTTCTAACTCTCTCCTTCTCCCTTCCTCTCTGTAAAAAATCAATAAAGTATATTTTTTTTAAAATGTATATAGTCACGTGACTGTACCACAATCAACATAGACAACCGTTTTGTCACTCCCCAAAGCTTTCTCCTTTGTAGTCAATGCCCCTCCTTCCATTTCTAGGGAACTACTGCTCTGTTTTCTCTCCCTCTGTCCCTGTCGTGTGTGTGTGTGTTTTTCAGAATGTCGAATAAATGAAATCATAAGTATGGAGCCCTTTTTTTTTTTTTTTTCCGCTTAAAGTATTACAAAGGGTATTACATAAGTGTCCTTTTTTCCCCCCCGCCCTTGACAAGCCCCTGCCCTCCCTTACCCCCCAGTGTCTTATGTCCATTAGTTATGGTTATATGGGTGCATCCAAGTCCTTCGGTTGATCTCTTACTCCCCTCCCTCCTGTCCCCCAACCCTCCCTGGCCTTCCCACTGCAGTCCGACAATCAGTTTGAGGCAGCTCTGCCACTGTATTTATTATTGTTCAAAAGTTTGTAGTGGTCTTAATTATCCATGAAAGAGTGAGATCATGTGGTATTTTTCCTTCATTGACTGGCTTGTTTCACTTAGCATAATGCATTGAGGATTCACTCCTGTGGTATGCGTTGGTAGCTCTTTCCTTCTTTTTTTTTTTTTTTTAATATATTTTATTGATTCTTTACAGAGAGGAAGGGAGAGGGATAGAGAGTTAGAAACATTGATGAGAGAGAAACATCAATCAGCTGCCTCCTGCACATCTCCTACTGGGGATGTGCCCGCAACCAATGTACATGCCCTTGACCAGAATCGAACCTGGGACCTTTCAGTCCGCAGGCTGACGCTCTATCCACTGAGCCAAACCGGTTAGGGCAGCTCTTTCCTTCTTAACTCTCATTCCAAGGCATGGATGTATGCCCATTGGTTTATCCATTCACTGTATGAGGGATGTTTAAGTTACATTTCATTTGTGGCTATTATGACTAAAGCTGATGTAGAAACCTGTTTACATGTTTTAAAAAATATATTTTTATTGATTTCAGAGAGGGAGAGGGAGAAAGAAACATCAATAATGAGAAACATTGATCAGCTGCCTCCTGCATGCCCCACACTGAGGATCGAGCCCACAACCTGGGACTGTGCCCTGACTGGGAATCGAACCATGACCGCCTGGTTCATAGGTGAAGGCTCAATCACTGAGCCATGCCAGCCGGGCTACATGTGTGTTGTTTGTTTGTTTTTTAATCCTCACCCAAGGATATGCTTAGAGAGAAGATGAGAGAGAGAAAGAGAGGAACATTGATGAGAGAGAGAAACATCAATTCGTTGCCTTCCTGATGTACCCCAACTGGAGATGGAAGCTGCAACCCAGGTGTGTGCCTAACCAAAAATTGAACCGGCAACCTTTTGGTGCACAAGATGATGATCAACCAACTGAGTCACTCCGGCCAGGGCTTGTGCACGTTTTTGTGTGAACATAGGTTTCCAGGTCTCTTAAGTTAAGAGTGGGCTTTCGGGATTGTATGGAAGGTGTATGCTTAACTTCTTTGCCATCAGCAGACTTTCTATCCTAATACCTTTTCTATCTTATAAAAAACACCCGTCCTTGACTCTCCTTCTTTTCCTGCTATTACCTCTCTTTGCTGCCTTTAGAGAAGCGGTTCTCAACCTGTGGGTTGCCACCCCTTTGGCGGTCGAACGACCCTTTCACAGGGGTTGCCTAAGACCATCCTGCAGATCAGATATTTACATGACGATTCATCACAGTAGCAACATTACAGTGATGAAGTAGCAATGAAAACAATTTTATGGTTGGGTCACAACATGAGGAACTGTAGTTAAAGGGCCAGAAGGTTGAGAACCACTGCTTTAGAGCAAAACTTTAAAGACTTCCCTACCTGAGGTCTCCACTTCCTCTCTCATCACCTTGTCAAGGTCACCACCTATGTCTTTAGCTTTATTTTTTTAAAATGTTTTTATTGATTGGAGAAAGGGAGAGGGGAAGGGAGAGAAACATCAACGAGAGAGAAAACATCAATGATTGGCTGCCTCCTAAACACTCCCTACTGGGGATAGAGTCGGAAAGTAAGGCCTTTGCCCTGACCGGGAATCAACCCCGGGAGACCTCTTGGTGCCTGGGTAGAAGATGCTCAACCACTGAGCACACTGGCTGGGCTCAATCTTTATTATCATTTGTAATTGATTTCAGAGAGGAAGGGAGAGGAAGAGAGGGATAGAAGCGTCAATGATGAGAGAGAATCATTGATCAGCTGCCTCCTGTATGCCCCCTATTCAAACTCACTTTGAAATCATTTCAGACTTACAGAAAAGCTGCAAAAATTGTACAGAGCTTCCATATATCCTTCAACCAACCACCTTCTGCCAATGTCAACTTCTTACATAACCATAGTTATTTGTCAGAAAATTAACATTGATATAATGTGATTAACCAATAATACTATAGACCTTATTTGAATTGCACTAGTTACCCATGAATGTTTTTTCTGGCTTAGAATCTAATTGAAGATCCCACATTGCATGAAATGACTCCTTAATTTCCGATGGGAGTTATTTTTTTAACTATACTTTTTGTTGTTGTTGTTAATCCTCATCCGAGGATATTTTTTCCACTGATTTTTTTTTAGAGAGAATGGAAGGGAAGGGGAGAAACAGAGAGAGAGAGAAACATCAGTGTGAGAGATACACATTGATTGATTGCCTTCCACACCCATGACTAGGGCTGGGGATGGAGCCTGCAACCGAGGTACATGCCCTTGACTGGAATCGAACCTGGGCCAACTCTCTATCCACTGAGCCAAACCGGTTTCGGCTAACTTCACTTTTTAATATACACTCTAATTACACTCCTATAGCAACCGAATAAGTTAGCTCTACCTTCACATACACCCTGAATCCCACCATCCTTCCCGTCCCACTGCTGCCTTCTTGGTCCAAGCCATCTCTTCCCCGGACACTGTAGACTCCTGACCATCTCCCTGTTCCCCTTCAGCCCCTTCCCTGCATTTTTTCTGTCCATAGCCATGGAATTGATCTTTTAAAAATGTAAATTAGCTCTAGCCGGTTTGGCTCAGTGGATAGAGCATCAGCCTGCGGACTGAAGGGTCCAGGTTCGATTCTGGTCAAGGGCACATGCCTGGCTTGCGGGCTTGAGGGGAGTGCAGGAAGCAGCCAGTCAAGATTCTCTTACATCATTGATGTTTCTCTCTCTCTCAGCCTTCCTCTCTGAAATCAATAAAAATATATTTTAAAAAATAATAAAAATGTAAATTAGGTATGTCTCTTGCCTGGTCAAAACACTTTTGTTAGCCCTAGCCAGTTTAGCTCAGTGGATAGAGCATCAGCCTGCAGACTAAAGGGTCCCAGGTTCGATTCCGGCCAAGGGCACATGCCTGGGTTTCGGGCTCGATCCCCAACGGGGGGGGGGGGGGTTGGGGGGGCCCGCAGGAGGTGACCGATCAATGATTCTCTCTCATCATTAATGTTTCTCTCTTTCCCTCTCCCTTCCTCTCTGAAATCAATAAAAATATATTTTAAAAACAAAACAAAAGGCAGGCACTAAGGCCCTCTGTGTCCCGGGGTAGGTGAGGGACATACCTAATTTACATTTTTAAAAGATCACTTCCATTAGGGTAGGGTTAGCTTTATTTTCTTTAAGTTTTTTATAATGAAATAGTTTTAGAATTGCAGAAAAGCTCCAAAAAATAGTGCAGAGTTCCCACATATGTACGTAAGTAAAGCAAATGTCAAAAAAGTTTTCTTGCCGAAACCGGTTTGGCTCAGTGGATAGAGCATCAGCCTGCGGACTGAGAGGTCCTGGGTTCGATTCCGGTCAAGGGCATGTACCTGGGTTGCGGGCACATCCCCAGTGGGGGGTGTGCAAGAGGCGGCTGATCGATGTTTCTAACTCTCTCTATCTCTCTCCCTTCCTCTCTGTGAAAAATCAATAAAATATATTAAAAAAAAAAAGTTTTCTTTTTCTCTTTTCCCTTTTATTTATTGATTTTTAGAGAGAGAGGAAAGGAGAGGAAGAGAGAGAAACATGGATATGAGAGTGATACATTGATCCGCTGCCTCCTGTACACCCCACACCGGGATTGAAACCAAAACCTGGGCATGTGCCCTGATTGGGAATCAAACTGGCAACCTTTTGGTGTCTGGGACAACACCCAACCAACTGAACCTCACCAGCCAAGGTCAAAATATTTTTTAAATTAAATTGATCTATTTATTGATTTTTTTAATATATATTTATTGATTTCAGAGAGGAAGGGGGAGAGAGAGAGAGAGAGAGAGAGAAACATCAATGATGAGAGAGAATCCTTGATCAGCTGCCTCCTGCACACCCCCTACTGGGGATCGAGCCTGCAACCCAGGCATGTGCCCTTGGCCGGAATCGAACCTGGGACCCTTCAGTCCGCAGGCTGACGCTCTATCCACTGAGCCAAGCCGGCTAGGGCATCTATTTATTGATTTTTAGAGAGAGAGGGACAGAAAGAGAGCGGAACTTCGATTTGTTGTTCCACTTATTTATGTATTCATTGGTTGATTCATGAATGTGCCCTGACTGGGGATTGAACACAACCTGAGTGAATCCCCAATAGGCTCTAACCCAGCTACCTTGTCAGGGCTGTCAACACATTTTTTTACAGTATGTGCTCTTTGAAATGTTTCTTGAAATATGAAGTTAGTCATTTAAATTTTATAATAATTTCTATAAGTAATTATTAGTATTTCTATTTTGTGTATTCTTTTTTTTTTTTAAATATATTTTGTTGATTTTTTTACAGAGAGGAAGGGAGAGGGATAGAGAGCTAGAAACAAAGATGAGAGAGAAACATCAATCAGCTGCCTCCTGCACACCCCCGACTGGGGATGTGCCTGCAACCAAGGTACATGCCCTTGACCGGAATCGAACCCGGTACCCTTCAGTCCGCAGGCCGACGCCCTATCCACTGAGCCAAACCGGTCAGGTCTGTGTATTCTTTTAAAAAATATATTGATTCTTTACAGAGAGAATGGGAGCGGGATAGAGAGTTAGAAACATTATCAGCTGCCCCCTGCACGCCCCCTACTGGGGATGTGCCAGCAACCAAGGTACATGCCCTTGACCGGAACCGAACCTGGGACCCTTCAGTCCGCAGGCCGAAGCCCTATCCGCTGAGCAGAACCGGCCAGAGCTAGTTTGTGTATTCTTAAACAAGCAATTCAATCTATCCAAAAAAAGTTTAAATACAATATTTAACTCTTTACAGGTCCCCAGTGTTCTAAGTACTGGTAACATGGCTGCCAGCTCTCTGACCTCATGGTCAACAGCGGGACTCCTGCCCTCCCCCCCTCCCCCCAAATCAAGGCCTTTGCACTTGCTGTTACCCCCGCCCAGATCTGCCTTTCCTGGGGCCTTGGTTCAAATGTCACTTCTTTAGAAAAACCTTCCATTAACACCCTTTCTAAAACAGATCGGCTTTCCCTGCCCATCCCCTTCCTCTGTTCTGTTTTTCTTGATGGCGCAGGCCACTCTCAGAAATTAGATTTATTCCTTTAAACGCTTTTATTGTCCCCTCTCATGCCATGTAAGCTCCAAGAGAGAGCGTTTCCTTTAGTCACGCGCTATATTCCTGGAGCCTACACAGTGCCCAGCATACACCCGGCGCTCAGCGAACAGTTACTGATTTAATAGATGAGACCGGGTTACCACACTATTCACATAGGGACTCTTTGTCAGAAGGCGGAGGGGTACATCAGAGCACACTGATTGCCGCATGCGCGCAAGATCCGGGAAGTGTGTTAGGGGAAGGGGCGGAGCATCGAGAAGAGTCTCGCGGAGAGAAGCGGTTGGAGTCCAAATCTCCAGGTGCAGGAGCAAAGGCTTGGTGCGGACGCGCGTGCGCACTGCGGGCTCTAGCCTGCCGCGGCGAGGGAGTTTAAGGTGCCCGGAGGCGGGGCCGTGACCTCGCGCTTGCGCAGTGCCCGCCGCGGAGCCGGATCCCGGCGTGTGGGTCGCTCCCGACGGCGGCGGCGCGTGCGCAGTGCGGCGGCGGAGGGATTCAGGGCCGGTTCCACATCCTGCCCCTGTCGCGAGCCGAGGCCGCGCGGGCTCCTGAGCAGCGGCCTGGTGCGCGCGCTTGGCGGGCGACGGTGGCAGTCGGACGCGGACGCCGCTGGAGTCGAAGCCGGAGCAAGAGTCCCTACTGCTGAGGGGCCGCCGCAGCCGCCGCGAGCCCCCGGACCGTCGCCGGGTCGAGGAGGGCGCCGCGCGGCGGGTGAGTGTGACTGAGGGGCCTTACCGGGTGCGGGGCTGCTTACCCAAAAGCCTCTGCGGTGGGCTTGGGTCCTTTCCCCCCCGCGGCCGGGCCCCGTCCCCCGCCACCGCACCTTTCTGCACCCCTTACCCACAGTCCTCTGGTTACTTAGGCTCTCTTCCCTCAGCCCTCCCGCGGTTCCTTACCCACAGGCCCTTGCGGTGTGTTGCCTTTTTTCTTCTCGGTCTTCGCGGTGTCCTGGACCCTTACCCATAATTCCTTTCGCCTCTGGGGGCTTAGAGGCATTACCCACAAGCCCCGGCGTGAGGGTTTAGCTGAGGACGACCCTCCCTGGTTATCGGAGACTTGCCGCGACCCTGGCCCTGTTCTCTGAGGTGTGGGACCACCCGCCGCCACCGCTCTGCATTCCTCCTCGGTTTCCTTGACTTCCTCCGGGAAACCTCTCAGCTCCTTGCTCGGGACTCCGAGACTCACTGCTTAGAAACCCCTTTTTCAGTTTTTGTTTCCCTTACTGGCCTGCTCCACCCTCACTCGGCTCCCTTCCGAGGACTTGCTTTCTCATCTATATTTATTCCTTTTTCTCTGCCACACAGGACCACTCTGCCCTTACAGAAGCGGTTTTAATGCTGAGACCTTGCCCCTCCTTTCCTCCGTTCTTGGGGGCTGAAGGGATTGTGGGGGCTTCGTCTCTCTGGGCCCAACCTAACCTAAGGCTGGTTCGCTTTCGCTCGCAGACTTGGCAAGATGACTCAGTTCCTGCCGCCCAACCTTTTGGCCCTCTTTGCTCCCCGGGACCCCATTCCCTACCTGCCACCCCTGGAGAAACTGCCCCATGAAAAACACCACAATCAACCTTACTGTGGCATCGCGCCCTACATCCGGGAATTTGAGGTGAGTTCACTGAGCAGGCTCCAGTGGTTCGGGTTCTGGGAGCTGGGGTGGGGGGTCCTGGATTTGGGAGCCCAGTCTCTGGCCACTTTCTAGCTGTGTGGGTTTATTCTTTCCCATGCTCGATTTTTTATTGATTTCAGAGAGGAAGGGAGAGAGAGAGAGAAACATCGATGATGAGAGAGAAACATTGATCGGCTGTCTCCTGCACACCCCCCACTGGGGATGGAGCCCACCACCTGGGCATGTGCCCTGACCGGAACCGAATTATGCCCTCCTGGTTCAAAGGTCAGTGCTCAACCACTGAGCCACCCTGGCCGGGCCCATTTCCTTGTCTCAATGGGGTTGGTAATATATCTCTTGTAGGGTTTTGTGAAAATTCAGTAACTGGCAGTTGAATGTTCAGGCTTCGGAGTCAGGCGGTCCTTGGCACCCGCACACCGTTTGTCAGCTGTGTGACATTGGGCACGTGATGTACCCCCTTAGTGTGTGTTCTTCATTTCTAGCAAAGGGTTATTATTTTCCTCAGGATATTGATGGGCAATTAACTGCAAAATGTGTGTTACGAGGCTTGGCAGTCGGCAAGTATCGGTGTTTGTTATTTACCATTTTCGACAGTAAGAGGTCCATGAAGGGTTAGCGCCGTGTGGTAGAGTGCTTGAGACCATGGACTTGAGACTCTCTGCTCTGCACCTTCAGGATAAACACGAATACACAGCCTAGATGCCTGGGTCTCTTTCTTTTGTAAAATTGGGGTCACAGCATCCACTCATAAGGTGCATCAGAGCACAACCGAGCAATGGTGGCTCGAAGCCAGAAGTTGGAAGAGGAAAGTTCTGGCGAGGGGGAAAGGGCAGCTGGAGGCGGAGAAAGTTGCAGAGCTTGTTAGTAGAGAGATAACAGGAGGTTGGTTCTGTGGTAGGATTTGCCACCCTCAGTGAACCGGCACACCGGGAATGTTATTAGCCAGTTAAACCCATTTAATGGCTACAGTCCGGTGGCAGCCTTTGATGGTGCGGTCACGCGCCAGTTACTGTTTAATGAGGGGTTGGTGAGACCTGCCCTGGCCCCCAGAGGGTGTGCAGTTGTCTGCTGCTGAGCACTGCACTGTCGGGTCCGTTTGCTTCAGGCCTGGTCCCACTTCCCGTCTGTGACAAAGGACACATCCCTTGCACATGGATGCTTTTGATAAATACAGAAGCATTATTTTCTAGCATTTTCAAAGAAGGAATACAGCCCTGGCTGGTTAGCTCAGTTGGAGCATCTTCCTGATGTGCCAGGGTTTCGGGTTCCATCCCTGGTCAGGGCACATGCAGAAAGCAACCAATGAATGTGGAATGGGTGGAACAGCAAGTCCATGTCTTCCCTCTCCCCCCAAATAAGTAGAAGAAAAGACTACAAAAAGAAGATGAGAATTTTTTATTATTCTATAGGTACAAAAACTCCCCTGTCAGATTGCTGTAGACCTTCTGAATACTTCTGATTTCTGTGCTCCTCTTGTCACAGACCAGTTTGCTGATAGCAGTGGTGCCACGCCCCTGCCTCCATTGGCCTGCAAACTGTCCTTGTTTGCTTGCTTGTATGTGTGTGTGTGGGGAGGTGCGTGGCCAAGATGCTTATTATTTCTTTGCCATTTCCCTTAGTCCCTCCCACCCTGTCACCTCTCTTCTTGTTCCCAGGACCCTCGAGATGCCCCTCCCCCGACACGAGCAGAAACTCGGGAGGAGCGCATGGAGAGGAAGGTACGTAATTTTTGCCTCCTGGCCCTGTGTCTTTTTTGTCCCTTTCTCCAGATAGTCCTTTACATTAGGGCACTTTTGTCTGCATTTAATTGTCCACCTTTCTCCTGACAGAGACGAGAAAAGATTGAGCGGCGACAGCAAGAAGTGGAGACAGAGCTAAAAATGTGTAAGTCCTTTCCCTTCTCCCACATCTCTTCTTCAAACCCTCGTGTGTTTCTCTCTCCCAGGTCAACCCCAGGAACCTGTTTTGGGAAAGGGGGGTTGTTAGTTCACTTCTTAGCCCCCACTTTTTGTCAGGCACTATGTTTACTTTGGTCACTTAAGCGGGAGAGTGGAGTAAGGGCTGGCAGGGAGGGAGAGCCCGGGTACCTCGGGCTGTGCACTGGAGGGGTTGCCACAGTCCAGCTGGGTCTCACAGGCTAAGGCAGTGAGGTCCTGGCTAGTGACATAGTCCTGGCTCCACCTGAGCTCCCTAACCCTTGAGCTGGATGGTCCATCCCTTCCAGGTGCTGGAATTGGGAGCGTTGGGAGATAGTAGCCGCTTACCAGATTTCACAACTTCAGATGGCCCTTTGTTACAGCGAGTCCCTCCTGCTATTGAGGCTTTGGTGAATCACTTCACTCCAGCTTCTTCCCTGGAGGGTCCTCAGGGTGCTTAGCACATGTCTGACCTCTAGAGACCTAGGCGTCCACCTGAGTCTGAGCCCTGACTTTCACTGCAGCTGCCTTCTCTCTGAGCCTCAAAGGCATCTCAGACTCAGGGTCCAGACCACAGTCAGGATTTCCCCTTCTCACCAACCTGGTCGTCTTTGGGTGTTTTCTTCCCTGGGACATGGTCATCCAGTTTTGCGAGACATCAGTTGTTGCTGTCCAGTTTTCTGTTTATTTTAAAAATATACTTTTATTGACTTCAGAGAGGAAGGGAGAGGGAAAGAGAGATAGAAACATCAATGATAAGAGAGAATCATCAATCGGCTGCCTCCTGCACGTCTCACACTGGGGATCGAGCCTGCAACCCAGGCATGTGCCCTGACCAGAATCGAACCCGGGACTCTTCAGTCTGCAGGCCTATGCTCCATCCACTGAGCCAAATCAGATAGGGCTGGTTATAGTTTTTTAAAAAGTCCTTATTAGAAACTAAAGTGGTGCCCTAGCCAGTTTGGTTCAGTGGATAGAGCATCGACCTGTGGACTCAAGGTTCCTGGGTTCGATTCCGGTCAGGGGCACATGCCCGGGTTTTGGGCTCAGTTCCCAGTAGGGGGCCTGCAGGAGGCAGCCAATCAATGATTCCCTCTCATCATTGATGTTTCTATCTCTCTCTTCCTCTCCCTCTCTGAAATCAATAAAAATATATTTAAAAGAAGAGAAAGAAAGAAAAAAAGAAACTAAAGTGGTATATCTGTGGACTTGATCCCCAGTGGGGGATGTGCAGGAGGCAGCCAATTGATGTTTCGCTCTCCTTTTCCCTCTCTCTAAAAAAATCAATAAAAAAAGAAAGAAATTTCCTAAAGTCATCTGGAACTTAGTTTGTGTTCCCCTCTCACAGGAAACAGATCTTTAACTTTTCTGGCTTCTTGTAACACCCAAACTGCCTTCCTGAGAAGCTAGTGCACGGGGTTCAGCATGGGGGCCTGCTGGTTAGAACACCTGGGCTGTGATGTCAGACTAGGATGGAGAGTCAGGCTTGGTCTCTGCTGCTCCTGCACTTCCTCTCTGACATGCCTCAGGGCTTAGTTATGTTTCTATTTGCAAATGATACATAATTCTCAGCTGTCTAGCACATGTCCCATGTTATGCATTTAATATTAATATTCCTTTTCTCATCTTCTCCCAGAATATGGCCAGTCCTGTTAGTAGCACTTTGTGGTAGAAGAACCGCCTCCGCTGTGCAGTGGGCAGGGTGTTGGGGCCTTGGCAGGAGTCCGTGGGCACTGTGTGCGCTGGGGCCACCACACCTGGTGAAAAGGACTTCTTCCCAGGCTTGACCCATCAGAACCACCTGTGCCATTGAGTTTGTAATAGATTCTGGCTCTTGTCTGTGGAGGTAGTTGTTCCTCAGTGGCCTTGCGGTAGTAAGGCTGGAAGAAGGAATCTGATTAACCTCTTGTGAGCTCCCATAGCAGCCCTGGGTTCTTCCCTGGGGCCTGCATGTTCCTAAACTCCACTCCCAGCCAAGGAGAGAGAGGGCTGCTTGATCCCAGGTTTCCCTTCCGGCTGCAGTTTCGGGCTGTGCCAGTGGAGGGCAGTGTGGCCCTACTGGTGAGTGAAAGCTCAGCTCCTCCAGGGCGCTCTCACGCTGCCGCCTCAGAGATGCCCAGTCAGTGTAGTTACAGCTGAGAGACGGGGCCTTAGGATTGGTAGGTCTGAGTTGGCAGGCTGGCCCCATCCTGTCAGCTTGAAGCCCCCCTTTTCCTCTCCCCACATCAGCTTAAATCAGCCACTTGGATAAAGGCTGCTGTGCTTCAGGGAAACCAGGACTCGGGGGACATGCCAAGGTCACCAACAGTTTTCTGTAATGGCTTCTCTGCCCGTCTGTCTGTAATCTGTCTTGCTAAGTGAGGGACTGTTGGTATCTTCTATTACAAATTATCTTCTTGTACAGGGGACCCTCACAATGATCCCAATGCTCAGGGTGATGCCTTCAAGACGCTCTTTGTGGCGAGAGTGGTGAGTCCCAAGTCCTGGAGCCCCAGGGGAGTCTAGAATCCGGGCTGCTGGGAGCTGGGGTGTGGGACAGAGGCAAAAGGCTGGGTCCCAGGAATGTTCTAAGAGTCTAAGGGGTCAGCTTAGAGACAGCTCACTTCTCCCACTTAACCCTGTATCTCTCCTTGTAGAACTATGACACAACAGAATCCAAGCTCCGGAGAGAGTTTGAAGTATATGGACCCATCAAAAGAGTGAGTGGACTGGGGCCGGGTATTTAAATTGGGGAATGTGGAGGGAGAGAGAAGGCTGGCTCCCAATCCTGAGGGCACGGCGCCTCGTTCCACACAACTGGCTTTGGCAGCAGAAGCACATTTAAGAAGTGATGCCTCCTTGTTGATTTAGCGCAGGGGGGTAAACTACAACCTTCCTGTTTGTAAGTGATGTTGGTCGGTGTCCAGGCAGGCCCGTTTGTTTACTGTCGTCGGTGGCTGCTGTTGCTGTAGGCAGAGTTGGGTCATTGCAACAGAGACTATATGGCTCCCAGGGCCAGAAATACCTGCTGCCTGGCCCTTTATAGGAAACGCGTGCGACTCCTGTTTCAGAGGAAGGCTTTCTGTTTCACTGAAATTCCTTCATTTAATTTCAACGTCACTTAGATACTCTGGGCAGCAGTGAGGGTTTGAGGTCATCCTCACATAAACTGCTTAGCCCATTACCGTTAGAGCAGCGGTTCTCAACCTGTGGGTCTCGACCCCTTTGGGGGTCGAACGACCCTTTCACAGGGGTCGTCCAAGACCATCGGAAAACATATATAATTACATATTGTTTTTGTGATGAATCACTATGCTTTCGTTATGTTCAATTTGTAACAATGAAATTGGGGGTCACCACAACATGAGGAGCTGTATTAAAGGGTCGCGGCATTAGGAAGGTTGAGAACCGCTGCTTTAGAGTGTCAGACACTCTGGGGACTTGAAAGACAGAGATGGTCTGAGGCATCCGTCTTGGGCATCACCCACCCCAGGGCCTGACACACAGGCTGTGATTGATGGGATGAGATTTCCCTGTGCCAGAGATAACCTCTGCCCGCGCCCCCCCACCCCCCTCCAGATACACATGGTCTACAGCAAGCGGTCAGGAAAGCCCCGAGGCTATGCCTTCATCGAGTACGAACATGAACGAGACATGCACTGTGAGTACCTCCCACCTGAGCCCGTCCCTCTGACCCTCTCTGCTGCCCCAGTCCCTTCCCGTTGTCTGTCCCCACCTCCCATCCTGCCAAACCTGACATTAGCAATGTCCTTTCTCCTCCTCCCTCTGTTTCTAATATATCTTTTTTTAATACATGTATCTGTTTTTAAAGAAAAAAAAAACACGCAAAAAAAATCCCCCACAATGTGTGTATGTGTGTGTGGTGTGTGTGTGTGTGAACCTGGGGAGGTAAGTGTCACACGTTGAACTTCGGGCAAGGAGGGAACTGGGTGGGGGTTGGAGCCAGCTGAAGGTGAGTGGGGGGGTCGGATTTTCGGGGAGCCTCTCCCCATTCCCCCCGCCGGAGTTGGGGGCAGCCAGGTTGGAATGAGGACTGGCCTTTGAACCAGCCTTCTCTTCCCTCCAGCAGAGCTGGGGCTAGGCTCCCCGACCCTCCGCCTCCCCACCCTTGGCCCCCCACCCTGTTTCTCAGCGGGCAGCAGGCTGGTAGGCATGTTCAGCGCCTGCCCCCACAACTCCAAAGCCCCCTATGAGACTACAGCAGCGTCCACCTGGGCAGGGATGGGTGGGTGGGGGCGGGCATGGCTGCGGCGTGTCCAGGGGCCGCCATATTAATTGACTGTTCTTATTGTCACTGCAGCCACCACGCAGCTGGCTTGCAGCTGATGCTTACGCTCCCCTTACAACACCTCAGTGTATGGTTGGTATAAGGGTTTGTATCATGGGTAAGATCACTCAGCACCGCACACAGCCCAGCTTAGCCAGGCAGCTCAGGAGCAGCGAGGCGCCCCTTCTCCCATCCCCAGTCACCCCCTCAGACTCCCCGCACCCAGAACCTTTTCCTTGTTTGGGTGCCCTTTTGTCCCTCCTGGCCCCTGATCCATATGCTCTTGCTGATCCCAGGAGAGGAAGGATGAACCCTGATAGGAAAGGCAGTTGGCCTCTCCGGTTGGGTTCCATCCAACCACTGACTGACCTGGCTTCATGATGTCAGCGGCAAGGTGGCGAGAATACTGACGAGGGGGTGCCTTAGGGACAGGGCTCCATGTGGAACCCTTCAACCCTTCGCTCCCTGCCCCTGTGCCTTCTGCGGGGCTGTCACTGTGGTGGCCCTGGAGAATCTTTTTGGTTGCTAGATTTGGGGTGCTCTGCCCCATTCCTGTCTGCCTCATCATAGTTGAGGCCTCTCGAGGGGCTGTGGTGCCCAGTTGTTCTCCAGAGTGCATGGAATTAGGGATTGGGGTGTGGGAGGGATCAAGTGACAGGCTGCAAACAGCTGATGGTGTTGTAGATTTTACTGCAGACCCTTCCACTATCTAGAGACCTAAGAGAGGGAGAGAGAGAAGCCTAGAAGTACACACGTCACATGTTTTCTTTGCTGTTATTCTGGGGTTGGGCCTCTTCTGGGGTTTGGGACACTGAACTAGAGCAGGGTTCCTTTGCTTGACTGTTCCTGGTCCTTAAAATTCCTTCCCTGACTACCCTCCTCTACCCAGGGGTCAAGTGGCCCCTCCTCAGGTCACGGGCAGCACTCCATCTCCTGGACCCCGAGGCTGCCCCCTTGTGTGCCAGCCTTTGGGCTGAAGCAGGTGGTGGGAGGGAGTGTTGGGTTCGAGATGGAAAAATCGTTCCATGTGCTGAGGGGGAGGGGCGTGTGCCTCGGCTAGCATGGACTTCACGGGGAAAAGGTGAGGGTGGACCGGTTTGCCAAGGCCTCCCCAGCCTTCTTTGTAAATTTAAGCAAGATAGGCCCCGGGCTTCCCAGCTCCCAGACTTGATGTAAATTCTTGTCTCCCCCTCTTTCAAGGCCTCCCTAAGGTTTTTTGGGGTCCACCACTTCCGCTGCCTGTCTCCAGGTGGTGCAGGAGATGTGGTTCTCCCTCTCCGTGGTTCCCCCAAACCCCCCATTTCCCTGCCCTGTAGCTTTAGCTGACCCTGTGGTGGTGGGGGTGGGGTCGGTGCGCTTGCTCAGGTAAGCTTGGGGGCTCCAGGTAAGCGGTCCCGTGTCCCCCCCCGGGAAGCCCGCCTCCTCGCCAGGCCCCCAGGAGTTGCCGGGCCCCCCCCATCCCGCTCGGTTTGGACACCCGCAAGGCCGGCATCGGTAAATGGCACCTTTTTCTCTTCCTCTGGTTGTTATTTGGGGGGGAGTGGGCTGGGGCGGGGCAGGGTATTGTGGTTGGTTGAGGACGACCCCGTAGGCCAGGGCTGGGGGTGGGACAGGGACTTTTTTGGCCTTCCCTACAGCCCCTGTGTAAGACAGGCCAGGGGACCAGGCCTGCCCTTTGCTGTGCCCTGCTCAGGAGCAGGATCATGCCTCCCTGCATCTCTCCCTCTACTCCCCATCCTTCCTGAGAGGCTCAGGCTGGGTTGGCTACCCAGCGTGTGTTGCTCGGGGGGTGTGGAGGGAGAGATGGGGTGGAGCCTGGGGTTGGGTGGCAGAGTCAGTCGTCCCAGGTAAGGCAGGAGTGTTCAGTAGCACCGCACGTCTCCCGTGCCTCCCGCCACTTTCCCTCTCCCCTGCCTGCTGTACGGGCCCACCAGGTCCCCTCCAGGCCCCTGGGAGCACCATAACCTGTGCTGCTGCTCCCGGCCATCTAAGGATTTCTCCCATCCCTCTGGTTCATTTTCTGTTCTGATGTCTGTTCCCTCCACACTCACCACCCCTCCACACAAAAATAAAAAAAAAATAAAAACAGAAAAAGATCGGTGTGAACTGGGGTGCAGAGCGGCCGGCTGGGCCTCCTCCCCCAGCATGATGTGCTAGGGTGCATGCCTGGGGTTGTGGAGGAGCCTCCACCACAGCAGAGTCCAGCCTTAAGTTAACCTTCGGTTTCTTTGCAGCGACTTTGGCCACCTTGGCAAGAGGGGGCTGCTCTGTCATTTGGGAGTAGAAAGGGCGTGGATGCCCGGGGCATGGCGGTGGAGGGTGGTCTTGCCCCCCCACTGGTGATTGGGGGGTGATAAGGAAGCAGATGCTGAGATGGAGCAGGCCCCTCCCCGATTTGGGAGAGGGTTGGTCTGGCTGTCAGTTGCCTGGCTGGCTGGTGGGCGTGTGTGTGAGTGTGAGTGCCTTGATGGGGACGGATGGGGATGGGGATGCTGCCAAGCTGGGCCCTGTCCTGACTAGAGGACCCTCTGGGGACTCCTCCCCTCCCCCCTCCCCACATCTGTTGCAGCCGCTTACAAGCACGCAGACGGCAAGAAGATTGATGGCAGGCGAGTCCTTGTGGATGTGGAGAGGGGCCGAACCGTGAAGGGCTGGAGGCCCCGGAGGCTAGGTGAGCACATTCTGCCCACGCGGGGCTCTGGAGGTTGTGTGCTTGGCAGCTTCATTCTCACCTTTTTCTTCTGTACCCTCTTCTGCTTCCTGTCCTCTCCTTGTTCCCCTGAGGCTGAACATCCTCCTCCCTCCCTCCCTCCCTCCTGCTCATCCTCTTATCACCATTGTATTGCTGGTGCATCTTCTCCTGCTGGGTTACTGAGTAGGAACAGGATGAGTACTGGCCTGGAGAGGCGAGTCTGGGCCCAAATGCCAGTTTGTACTTAACTAGCTGGTGGCTTTCCCCTCTTCCTGTCTCAATTTTCTCATCCTGGGAAATGGTAATAATCTCAGAGTTCACTGAGCTCAGCATCAAGGTGCCCAGCTTGACAAGCGGCATATGGTGGGCCTTGTAAATGTCATCGTCTCATCCGCTTACTCTCTGCTCTTGCTCATTCATTCATTGATTCGGCACATGCTTATTTGATCACCAGCTGTGTACCAGGCTTCTCTAGTCAAGAGCAAGACATGCATAGACAGCTTCTGCCCTCACTGCTTCCTATATTCGGTCCCCCTCACTGTCTGTTTCTAATTGTCATTCACACTCTTAGTCAAGGTCAGTTTGTTTGCAAGTATCAGAAGTATATTTGAAGGGGCCTGTCAGTATAGAATCTTGAGTATCTTGAAGCTCAGAGACACGTGATGCCAGTGGCCCTCAGGAGGACTTGGTAGTCACACCTTAAAGCTGAAGAGAACTACCTCTGGCATCTGTGCAGCTTGCTTCTGCCTTGTCCGCTGTCCATGCAGACTGGTCTTTTCTGTGTCTCCCCACACTGGCCCAGTGTGGTATTCCACAGCTCCCTGCTCTACACCCAGTCCTGAATGAATCTCTGCACTTTGGTGTAGGTGGGTCTGATTGGCTCAGCATTGGGCCTGGCCCTGGGGCTGAGGGTCTGCCATCCAAACATGTCTGTTGAGGGTGTTGACTCCTGCGAGGGTTAGTGATAGCTCTCAGAGGAGATGGCCTTTCCTGGGTAGACACCCCTAGTGGGTCCAGTATCCTCTGCTCTTATTCCTGCCTCCCAGCCTACTGTTCTCACTCTTGACTTGCCTGTGCTGGGTAGACCACTCATCTGCTGAGTCTCTGAACTTAATAGACTAGACAGCTTCTTACTTGCTCCCTGGTTTCTCTGGGTGCAGTGGGTTCTTCAGAGTCTGCTACTTTCCGTTGTGGAATCCCAGAATCTTCGTTTGGTTGCTATTCAGACTTTGTGATGGTGAGACCTGGTATATCCTGACCCAGTATATGTATGTAAAAAGGTATATAACCTGCCCAGCCAGCGAGGCTAGTGATTGAGTGTTGACTTATGAACCAGGTCATGGTTAGATTCCTAGTCAGAGCACATGCCCGGGTTGCAGGCTTGATCCCCCAGTGTGGAGTGTGCAGGAGGCAGCCAATCAATGATTCTCTCTTATCATTGATGTTTCTATCTTTCCCTCTCCCATTGTCTCTGAAATCAATAAAAATACATTTTTAAAAAACATACAACCCAAATGTTATGAAAGTAATTATCTTTTCTATGGGCAGTGCATACTAGAGTTTTATACTGTATTCTGTTTTTTTATTTTTTATGTACTGGTTGTAACCCATCAAATTGATGATGTGACCCACTGCTAGGTTGGGACCTGAAAATGGAAAACACTAGCCTATTCTGCCCCAGACTTGTGATATACCAGGTGCCTGGTCCATTGCCTGTCTCTGTTTGAATGTTTCTGATAGCCAAGCAGCCTCTTTCCTTTTTCACCCTCGCTAAGTCATTTCTCACGTGGAGTTCCAGGCTGCTTCACTGAAGTTTTCTTCCAGGCAGTGAGGTACAGGAGAGTGCATGGAGTTAGTTGGGACTCGCGTCCCAGCTCCACGCCTTCCTTGGCAAGTGGCTTTATCTGAGTTTGTTTCCCCATCTGAAGAACAGGACTACCCGCTGCTCCTTGGTGTTGTTCAGTCGGTTGGTTGACTGCTGCACATGCACCTGTATGTCCTGGATGCGGTGGCCCATGCTGGTTACAGCAAGCAAAGCCAGACATAGTCCTGGCTCTCCTGGTGCGTTACAGGCTGCCAGGAGAGGCACACTTGTCAGTCAACTCACATATGTACATATAAAATGTGAAACTGCATGTTTTTGGGTTCTTTTTCTTTTTGCTCTTCTAATTGGGTGTGCCTCATACTGCAAATTGTTGATTTGATTCTTGGAATCCTCCTTTCTGTTGAATCTCTGTAAATTATTCTTTATTTCAGTTAGTGTATGCTTAATTTCTGACTGGTTCTTTTTCATGTCTGACATTCTCATTAAGATTTTTGAAAATCTCATGAAGATCTTTGAGTAACTTTATAAGCATGGTTTTGACCTCTATATCCAGTAGTTTGCTTGCTTCCATTTCTTTCACTTGTGATATGTTTCTTTGTCTGTGCATTTTGGGTGCTTTCCTGTGTTTGTTTCTATGTATTAGGTAGAGCTGCTATGTCTCCTAGAATTGGTTAGAGTGGCTTTATAGAGTAGGCGTCCTGTAGGCCCAGTGGCTGAGCCTTCCCAGTCACCTGAGCTAGGCCCTATAGGTGCGCCCCTGTGTGGGCTGTGTGCATAGTTTTGTTGTAGTTGAGCCTTGATTGCTGTTGGCATCACTGGGAGGAATTGACCTCCAGCCCAATTGGCTGTGAAGACCAGCTGCTACCACAGTGGAAGAGCAGCTGTGCAGGAGACACCCATATGGAGAAGGACTTGCTTCAGTGGGGCTTTGGTGCTCACTAAGTCTGCCCCTTGAGTGTGTTGCTTGTGGTTGTGTAGAGTTGTAATCTCGTATGGTCTGAAGCTGTCCACTGGGTGCATTTGCTGTGGGGCCTCCTGGAATGTGCAGTCAGCCACTGCCTGGGGCCACCTGGCAGGAGCTACAGAAAGGTCTGAAGATGGTTACTATTAATATTGGGCTTGTGAAGTGCCCAGGTGATGCCTTTTATTGATAGGTTTGGGGCATGCTAATACCAGCTGCTTGTTTGAGAGATTTTAGCAAAGTTTGAAGCTTGAGCTCAGACAGGCCATTCATATGGAAAAGCAGCTGCACCCCCAAACAGCTTTGGTGGGGCTGCAAATTGGATTGGCAGGGTCTCAGGGGATCATGAGGGCATTGGAAACAGTGTGAGCCAGGCTGATGGAAACTCCAATATGGCTGCCAGTCAGCTTTGCAATGGGGAGGTCCCAACACATGAACAATGACCCTTGGGATCACCCCCTGCTGTGATGCCAGATAATCCAGTTCCTCCCCATATGTCCCTGTGTCCCCCAAAGCTGCCTGGTGCTGGGTCTCAGAGGGATTGAGTCTGAATAAGTTCGTGCACTGGCCCTTTAAGAGGAACACCTGGGTTTCTAGCAGCCTCTGTGTCACTCAGCCACAATACCTACTGGTTTTTACAGTCCTCAGTTATGGGGACTCCTCCCAGCTCTGGAACCCTGGGCTGAGGGTCCAGTGTGGGGCTTGAACTCCTTGCTCCTCACAGGGGGCCTCTGCAGCTGAGATAGTCCTCTCGATTAAAAAAATTGCACATGTGGGTATCGGACTAGCTAGTTTTGTGCCTCAGCCCCTCCTACCAGTCTCAGTGTACTTTCTTTATTTCTCTAGTTGTAGGACTTTCGTTCAACCAGCTTTTAGGCGGTTCTAAATGATGGTTGTTGTGTATTTTAGTTGTAATTTTGATGTGGTTGTGGGAGGTGGTGAGTACCGGCCTTTACCTATGCCACTATCTTGGTTCTCCTTGCACTTGGTCACTTTAAGAGAATGCCTAGCAAAATGTCCTCACAGAACTTGGCCCCATAGACACCAACAGAGATGGTATCCTTCCCTGTGCTCTTTGATGCTTCTCGTTTCCCATCCTTCATCCATGCTCAGGCTGACCCTCTGTTCCTCTGCCCCACCTCCAGGAGGTGGCCTTGGTGGTACCAGAAGAGGTGGGGCGGACGTGAATATCCGGCATTCTGGCCGTGATGATACCTCCCGCTACGATGAGAGGTAAGATTGGGCAGGTGGTTTCCTGGGAAGGGGGGTGGTCACCTGGGGTGCCCTGACACACATATCTACCCATCTCGTCCAGGCCGGGCCCCTCCCCGCTTCCCCACAGGGATCGGGACCGGGACCGCGAGCGGGAGCGCAGGGAGAGAAGCCGAGAGCGAGACAAGGAGCGAGAACGGCGGCGCTCCCGCTCTCGGGACCGGCGGCGGCGTTCACGGAGTCGCGACAAGGATGAGCGGAGGCGTTCCAGGGAGCGGAGCAAGGACAAGGACCGGGAACGGAAGAGGCGAAGCAGCCGAAGCCGTGAGCGGGCACGACGGGAGAGGGAGCGCAAGGAAGAGCTGCGTGGTAGTGGAGGTGGTGGTGACATGGCAGAGCCCTCTGAGGCTGGTGATGCACCTCCTGATGATGGGCCTCCTGGGGAGCTGGGTCCAGATGGCCCTGATGGTCCAGAGGAGAAGGGCCGGGATCGTGACCGGGAACGTCGTCGGAGCCACCGGAGCGAGCGGGATCGGCGCCGGGACCGAGACCGAGACCGGGATCGAGAGCACAAGCGGGGAGAGCGGGGTAGTGAGCGGGGCAGGGATGAAGCCCGAGGAGGGGGTGGGGGTGGCCAGGACAACGGGCTGGAGGGTCTGGGCAGTGACGGCCGAGACATGTACATGGAGTCCGAGGGAGGCGACGGGTATCTTGCTCCAGAGAACGGGTATTTGATGGAGGCTGCACCAGAGTGAAGAGGCCTCACCTGTTTGGACGTGTTCCTACCCACCCTGTTGCTGTCATCCTCTTCCCCCAACCTTGGCCACCATCTAAGTTTGCCATCCATGGGTAGAAGTCTTGTTGTTTGTTCCGGTTCCTTGGATTTAAAAATAAAATTAATTTCTTGTTCATGGGCACCTTGGTTTCTTCACTTCTCTTAATGTCTTCCCCAAAAGGTTGTCACTTGACATGTTAACCATACTTTGGTTTGTGTTCCAGCACATGCCTAGAACTTGAACTTGATGACCTAAGGCTGGGGATAACCCAGCGTATAACTGGAGCTGTTTAAAATGGGGTGAGGAAGTCCTCTGTAAAAGTCTTTGATCCCTTAGTGTGTCTCCCTCTCTTTTTTTTTTTTATAAATATATTTTATTGATTTTTTACAGAGAGGAAGGGAGAGAGACAGAGAGTCAGAAACATCGATCAGCCGCCTCCTGCACATCTCCTACTGGGGATGTGCCCGCAACCCAGGCACATGCCCTTGACCGGAATCGAACCTGGGACCCCTCAGTCCGCAGGCCGACACTCTATCCACTGAGCCAAACCGGTTTTGGCCCTCTTTTTTTTTTTTTAACCTCTTCCACACATAACCCTAGCTTGGGTGGGGGAAACGGTGGGTCCTAAGCATTTGATTACTCAGTAGAAGCTGCAACTTTGTGTGAGAGAGAAGCTATTATATATGAATTGGAGAGCAGGAAAAGGGTGAAGAAATGGAACGAGAGCAAGGTACAAGGATGAGATTAGGTGGAGCAGGAAGTCCACGCGGCCAGGATGGAAAATGGCCTTCAGTTCATGATGGGCATTTCACCGTTTGTCTTGCTACTAATGATAACAAGAAACAGAAGCATTTCACAGCAGTTGAGAGTTCAACACATTTCTGGATAAAAAATTAAGATGATGGAGAGAACCCTTGTCTGGTGATCCCATGAGAGAGAAGCCAGTCACTCTTGCTGGACTCAGACTCAAGGCTGCAGCTGCAGTTCTGAGAAGGGTAGGAGACAAGGCGGGATGTGAGTACAGCAGTGCTTGTTCCGGCACTTGATGCACGAAGCTTGGCATTTGCTGTCCAGGAGATACAAGCTGGGACCTACTTCGGTGTTTTGTAGGTTTGTCAGCCTAAAAACAAACCTGGCCTGTTAGCTCAGAGGCAGGCAGCCTGTCAGCTACATCAGAATGATTCTAACTGCTTTGGTCTTTATAAACACACACCCAAAGATCACATGCATCTTTAAAATCCTGCAGCAAGACACCACAAGATAAAAAGAAAAACTGGTCCCAGGAGAGACAACTTTGGGAATAAAAGAGAATACCTCTAAGTAGTATATTTTCATAGATATCCCATGTGTTGCGACTAGACTTTGGGAATTGGCTATGAAGAATAGCCCATTTTGGATTAACGTGGCACAGACCAGTTATAAAGACTGGATGGAATATATAAAAGCAGGAAATATATAAAAAGGATCTCTGCTTAGCTCCTTAACCTCTGTTATTACTTTGTTGTTAATCCTCACTTCAGGATATTTTTCCATTGATTTTTAGAGAGTGGGAGGGGGAGAGACAGAAACATTGATGTTAGACACATCAACTGGTTACCTCTCACACATGCCCCAATCAGGGCTATGGATCAAGCCTGCAACTGAGGCACATGCCCTTGACCGGAATCAAACCTGGGACCCTTCAGTGTGCGGGCCAATGCTCTGTCCACTAAGCCAAACTGTCTAGGGCCCGCCATCATTACTTTCTGATGAACACCTTGGGTCTTGCAATGACAATGAGCAGGTTATGAGATGACAAATGCCTCAACAGAAGTTTGTATGTAGATTGAGGAGCTAATATCCCACATGGAAATTTTACCCTCACAGCCCAGCTGTCTGGTCCAACCTCTGTAAACTCAGCCCAGTGGAGAACTGTCAATTTCTAAGTCTAGTCCCTCACATACACTGGCAAATGTCAAGGAAAAAGCCAGGAAAATATGAAATTTCACCTGTGTGCTTTCCTTGGGGATCAGACTGTCTCAAGTCTCACCAACATTGATTGCCCACTAATGCTTTGCGCAAGCTGTTCAGTCTGTCAGCTCACAGACTGAAGGGTGCCGGGTTTGATCATGGTCAAGGGCGCATACCTTGGTTGCAGGCTTGATCCCTGGCTCTGGCCAAGACACTTGCGGGAGGCAACCAATCAATGTTTCTCTATATGTCTCTTCCTTTCCCACTGTCAAAAATATCAATGGAGCCGAAACCAGTTTGGCTCAGTGGATAGAACGTCGGCCTGCGGACTGAAGGGTCCCGGGTTCGATTCCGGTTAGGGGCATGTACCTTGGTTGCGGGCACATCCCCAGTGGGAGGTGTGCAGGAGGCAGCTGATGGATGTTGCTCTCTCATCGATGTTTCTAACTCTGTCTCCCTTCCTCTCTGTAAAAAAAAATTAATAAAATATATTTTTAAAAAATATCAATGGAAAAAATACCTTTGGGTGAGGATTAACAAAAAAACAAAAATCCACAATCTGTTCAAGAAAGAAAATGTAATCAAAGAACATTACTTGGACTCTGCAGTAAACAATAAGTACTTATAGACATAATGCAAGCACTTTATTGACTGATCTGAAAACTGGTACCATAAAACTACTATGGGAAGAGAGGAGAAAGGTTGTAAAGGCAGAAAATCAATATGTAATATATTACTAACAACTGAAATTGAGAAATAGCAAGGTACTTAGATACAGAAGCAACTAGCATATTAAACCTCTATTAAATTGTTGCCTCTTGCCCTGATCGGTTTGGCTCAGTGGATAGAGCGTCAGGCCCTGGATGGAAGGGTCCTGGGTTCAATTCCGGTCGAGGGCATGTACCTTGGTTGCGGGCTTGATCCCCAGTGGAGAGCGTGCAGGAGGCAGCTGAGCAATGTTTCTCTCATCGATGTTTTTAACTATCCTCCTCCCTTCCTCTTTGTAAAAAATCAATAAAAATATATTTTTAAAAATATTGTTGCCTCTTGCAGTGGAGAGAAGACTGGCTGGTGCTTTGTATTATTAGCTCTTCTGTATTATTTATTTTTTAAGTTTATTTTTTATTGTTGACAGTATTACAGATGTCCCCTATTTTCTCCCCAAGTCGCCACTCCACCCAGCCTCCACCCACCCCAGACCTTCACCTTACTATTGTCTGTCCATGGGCTATACATATCTTCATATAGGTTCTTTGATAACTTGATTTTTAGATTCAAGTAGATTACTTTTTGTTAAAATAGAAAAAGCAATACTATGAAGGAGAGACGTGTAGACAAACTTGCAAACCTCTGCTGGCTTTGCAAAAGCCCTTTTCTGGCCTCCATACCCCCATCCAGCCAGTGGTGAGGTACAGCCACACTTCAATCTCTCCTGCATTCCTTTGTCCCCTAGTCTAGAGCATCTGATACAACTGTCCACCCTCTTTAAAAACTCTTTTCTCATGGTTTCTCTCACCTGATTTTCCTCCTTTTCTGGCCATTTATTTTCCTCTTCCTTTATTATTATTTTAATTTTATTCCTCACCCAAGGATATTTTTCCATAGACAGAGTGGAAGATAGAAAAGGAAAGACAGAGAGAAATATCAATGTGAAAGAAACACATTGATTGGTTGCCTCCTGCACGCACCCTGACCAAACCGGGGAGGAACCTGCAACCTTGACCTGACTGGAAGCAAACCAGGGACCCTTCAGTCTGCAGGCCGACGCTCTATCCACTGAGCCAAACTGGCTAGGGCTTTTTCCATCGATTTATATAGAGAAGGAAGGACAGAGAGAAATATCGATGTAAGAGAAACACATCGATTGATTGCCTCCTGCTCGAGCCCTGACCAGGGCCCAGGCTGAGGAGAAGCCCTCTTCCTTACTTTAAATGTTAGAAGTTTGGGGGACTCAATCCTAGGTCCTCTTCATTCTATAGCTTTGCCCCAGCATTCCTGTCCACTCATACGGTTTTATTTACCACCTTTGTCCAAATTCTCAAAAATGTTTGCAGGCTTTGGATACCGCACAAGACTCCTCAAATTCAGAATGTCCAATAAACCTCCTCCAACATAGACTATCAGAGCAAAAGGCCCCACAAACACCTTTATACCCCTCCTCCATCTTCCTGTCCTCATATACAGTGACCAAGACATGTCCAGACATTTCCAAATCGGCCTCCCCCATCCTCTATGCCAGTGGTCGGCAAACTGCGGCTCGCGAGCCACATGCGGCTCTTTGGCCCCTTGAGTGTGGCTCTTCCTAAGCCTTAGGAGTACCCTAATGAAGTTAATAACAATGTACCTACCTATATAGTTTAAGTTTAAAAAATTTGGCTCTCAAAAGAAATTTCAATCGTTGTACTGTTGATATTTGGCTCTGCTGACTAATGAGTTTGCCGACCACTGCTCTATGCCATCAAGGGATGCTCGGAAGGCCTCTGACCGCCCCCCTGCCTCCACTCTTGCTCCCATCCAATCCAGTCGCCACACGGTGGCCACAGTGATCTTCAAATACACAACTGAATCCCACATTTTATTCTTCAGAGTTATTGTAAGTTCAAAATCCTCAACATGCATGTGCCATGCATGCATAAACTACCCTGCCCACATCCTCACCATCATAAACCATCATACACTGCAATTATTGCATGGGCTCTTTCTGCCGGGAAAGTGACCCACATCCCTCCTCTTTTTACCTCCAAGGATTCTCTCTTTTAAAAAAAAATTTTTTTTTATTGATTTCAGAGAGGAAAGGAGAGGAGGAGAGAGAAACATCAATGATGAGAGAATCATTGACTTGGCTGCCTTCTGCACGCCCCCTGCTGGGGATGGAGCCCACAACCTGGGCATGTGCCCCTGACCAGAATCGAACCCGGGACCCTTCAGTCCACAGGCCGATGCTCTATCCACTGAGCTCTATCCAAACCGGCTAGGGCTCCAAGGACTCTGTTAATGTCCCTCTTAGATCATCCCGTCCTCACTCCCAATTCTGATCACAGTCATGTTGGTTGTCTACCTCCCCCTTCATCATAGCCTAAGCTCCGTGAAGGCAGTGGGTTTGTGTGGCCTGCTCACCATCCTGTCCATCATCTTGGGCCCAGATGTTTCATATACGTCTGTCCACTTCCTGGGAAAAAGGGATAGCGAGGGGACACACAGGTGTGGCGGGCAGGACAGACAGACAGATGTAAGGAGGTGCAGACAGAGGCTGCAATAGGACAGTCAGACAGCGGCGACAGCAGGTGCGGCGGCCGCCCGCGGCGCAGGGAGAGAAGCGCAGGCAGTACCGCGCCTCCGCAGGGGGCGCCCGTCGCTGGGGGCGTGGTCTCGTGAAGCCCCGCCCTCCCCACTGGCGACCGGGCGGGCGGGCGGCTCGCCGCAGCGGCGCCGACATGGCTGCGCTGGTGGAGCCGCTGGGGCTGGAGCGGGGTAAGCGCGCCAGGGGGCCCTGCCCACCCGGCCCTGGCCCGCGTCCGGGACCCCCGCCCCCACCCCTCCCCGGCAAGGGCCGGGCGGGGGTGGGCGGGGCGGGGCGTCTGGGTCCCGCGGTTAGTGGGTGTGGGAGGGTCCGTGGGCGAGCGGGAGGGGAGGGGCGCCCACTGCACCCCTGCCTGGGTGTGTATGGGGGCCCCGGGGACGAAGGGCGCCCTTGCCACTGGCGACCCCGTGGGCGTGCGATCGGGACCCAGCTGCCCTTCCCGGGTCCGTCCGCGCTGGCCCTTGCTCGGTCTCTGGCCGCATCATCTCTCGGGACTTCTCTGCGTGTTGGTGTCTCTGACTCTGTCCACGCGCCCGCCCCCGCCCCGCAGACGTGTCCCGGGCGGTGGAGCTCCTCGAGCGGCTCCAGCGCAGCGGGGAGCTGCCCCCGCAGAAGCTGCAGGCCCTCCAACGCGTCCTGCAGAGCCGCTTCTGCTCAGCCATCCGCGAGGTGAGCGCCGCGCGGCGCCGGGCACGAGTAGGCGGCTGCCAGTGCTCTTCCTGGTCGCCCCGAGGCCGGGGACTACGCCTCCCAGCAACGCCCGGGGCGGCCCGCCTCGGGGTGCCCGTGGGTCAGCTCCGGGGTTCCTTGGGAGTTGTAGTTTCCTCCCGCTCCAGGTGTGGGGTGGGTGGAAGGGGCCAGGCCTGGACTCCTGGGTTGAGAGGAGGGAGCTGGCAGGTCCCTGATGTTGCTGCGTCCTCACAGGTGTACGAGCAGCTCTATGACACGCTGGACATCACCGGCAGCGCCGAGATCCGGGCCCACGCCACGGCCAAGGTAGGCGCCCTCCGCCCATCACTCACAGCATCCACGGAACTTCCTAATGCCACTCATTCCTGGCTTCGCCTTCATGATTTTTGCCAAATCTCTATACCACCCTTACTATTAATTATTTCGAATTTAAGTAATCCCTCATTTTATTTATTTTTAAAATACATTCTATTGATTTTTTACAGAGAGGAAGGGAGAGGGATAGAGAGTTAGAAACATCGATGAGACAGAAACATCCATCAGCTGCCTCCTGCACACCCCCTACTGGGGATGTGCCCACAACCAAGGTACAGGCCCTTGACTGGAATCGAACCCGGGACCCTTCAGTCCTCAGGCCGATGCTCTATCCACTGGGCCAAACCGGTTAGGGCAGTAATCTCTCACTTTAAACGTAAATGTCATGAAAGGCATCCTTATCTACTACACATTGAAACTGGTACCGAATGCCTGACTAGAAGATAACCTTAAACACCGATCCAGTGAAAACAACGAAATATCAGTAAACACTGAAATCTGATTACATTATAGTTAGATGCTATTCTTGCTGCTTCCCGGAGGCTCTCAGCTTCTTCCAGGCCTTGTTTTTCTCTGTTAAAAAGTGAGATTGGCAAGTGCTGCGTCTTCAAGATACATTTGCACCAAATGGAGACTTTCTCTTTGACATGTCTGAACCATCAAAGTGAACCAACAGGGACATGCAGTCATGATGAAATCGTCTTTTGAACAGTGGCCGGCACCTCGTGCTTGGGAAAAGCTCTCTGGCCTCAATAGCTCTCCCTGGCCCAGATCCTCCACCCTCATCCGCCTGTCCACGAGGGAGAGGCCCTCACCTCCCCATGCCTCCTCTCTCCCAGGCCACAGTTGCTGCCTTCACCGCCAGTGAGGGGCACGCGCATCCCAGGGTAGTGGAGCTGCCCAAGACGGAGGAGGGCCTGGGCTTCAACATCATGGGGGGCAAGGAGCAGAACTCGCCCATCTATATCTCCCGTGTCATTCCTGGGGGTGTGGCTGACCGCCACGGAGGCCTCAAGCGTGGGGACCAGCTGCTGTCGGTGAATGGTGTGGTGAGTAGGAGGCTGGGGCAGCGCTAGGGTCAAAGTCTGTCCTTGTTTTTGACATTTCTTCATCACACACTGACTGAGCGCTGCCCCTATATCCGGCCAAGTGCAGGCACTGCTGCAGACCCTGAGGAAAATTGGCTTCAGCTCTTACCTTCAAGAACTCCCTCTCTGATGAGGAAGATAGACCCTGAGTGAAATAGCCCCAATCAGGGAGATAATCATGAGGAAGCACAAAGCCCTGTGATGTCGCACCAGACCAGGGCGGATGAAAGGAGTTTTTGCAGAGGAAGGGACATTTGAGTTGGGGTTTGAAGGATGAGTAGGAGTTCCCCAGGCAAATAAGGTAGAGAAGGTGTTACTGGCTGAGGTTGTGGTAGGTAGGGACTGTGACTGACGTTCCTGTGAGATAAAGAGAAAGAGCTTGGTTCGGATGGAGGGCTGGGCATGCAGGTGATTAAAATCGCTAGCTTTTCGAGTAGATGGGGGCATAACTAGATGGGTGGTTGGGGCCAGCCTTGTTGGGCCTGTGTGCAAGCCTAGAAAGCTGGGACTTTTTCTCAAGGGTTCTGGGGAGCCATGGGAGGGCTGTGAGTAGGGGAGGGGAGGCTTGGAGTAGAAAGACTCCTGTGGGACTCTGTGGGGAGAGACTGGAGGCCTCAGGGAGGGGACTAGAGTAAGAGTCCACTGTGGAGGGGACCAAGCCTCAGCTGTGGCCAGGGCGGTGGGGACAAAGAAGAGGGAGTCAGGGCAGGAGGCATGGGGCCGGTTCGCAGGCCTGTGGGGAGGGAGGGGATACAGATGGTCCTGGAGGTCAGCCTCGGTGACCGAGGGCATATGGGGCTTGTCCCTGACATGAGGAACCTGGAAAATTTGGGGGGAGGACACCGAGCCAAGAGTTACTGACTCTTCCATGAGGGGATGAGGTTTTGGCACCTCAAGGGCTGGTCGCAGGTCACTAACAGTTGGACCTGTTTCCCGGGTGGGGGTTGGGTGAGAGGGGTGGGCCCCCGGCCCAGCTGTCTGTGCCCTTTCCCGCAGAGCGTGGAGGGTGAGCAGCATGAGAAGGCCGTGGAGCTGCTGAAGGCGGCCCAGGGCTCGGTGAAGCTGGTGGTGCGTTACACACCCCGCGTGCTGGAGGAGATGGAGGCCCGCTTTGAGAAGATGCGCTCTGCCCGCCGGCGCCAGCAGCACCAGAGCTACTCGTGAGCCCTTTGCCACCATTCCCCGGGGGTCTCCACGGCCTCCCTCATCCCCAGACTCCCACTGATTCCTGGACCCTTGGGTGCCACCCCCCGGCCATGGGTCCTCTCCTGGGATTCTGACCCTGACTCAGACTCTCGCCCCACGCCGTTCTGGCTAAAACCCCGGGGGACCTTTCGTTGACTCCCATTCCAAGATCTGGACCTACCCTCCCTGGGATTCCTCCACCCACTTCCCTCGGTCCCGGTTCTGGAACCCCAGCCCTGGCTCTTACCCATCCCTCCCTGGGCCCCTTACCCTGAGCCTGGCTCCCTTCTCTCCACCCTCCTCGCAGGTCCTTGGAGTCCTGAGGCTGAAACCACAGACCTGGACCCTCCCGCTCTCCCTCCCCCTGTACAGTATTTATTGTCACCGGCTCCGTATTTAAAGATCTTTGCCCCTCACTGAGTGTTTGTGTGTCTGTCCTGCATCCCGGGGCTGGAGGGTCTCCCTTGAGAGGTGGGGGAGGGAGAGAAGCTGATGTTGAGACCAGGCCCTGAAGAAGCCGGGGTACAGCATTCCCCCCCCCAGGTCTGAAGGTAGAAGGTGGGCAGCTTCCTGAGGGCCACGACCAAGGGTGGAGGCTGGGACCCAGACTGCGAGCTCAGACCTGAAGACAACGCCCGCCCCTACCCTTCCGAGAGTCTGCGGGCGAAGGCCGAACCCCTTCGGTAGCTGGTCCGACCCACGAGTGCTGACACGCTGCGGGGAGCCAGTGGGTGTCCTGCGTGTGGGCGGGGCGGAGCGAACCATTAACCTTGTCCGCCGGGGGAGCCCGGCGTGGGAGGCGGGGTGGGGGTGCCGCGTGCAGCACCCGAGGCGGGCGCGGCGGGCGCCGGGATTGCAGAGTAAGGTGTGCACTGGCCGACCCGGCGTTCACCCCACCCTGCCACCCAAACGCGTCTCCGGGAGCCGCCCCCACCTCCAAACACAACCTTCGCTCCCACCTCGCCGCCCGCCCACCCCTCCCGTCTCGTGCGGCGCGAGGGCCGGCGCGCGCCGCCGCCGGGATCCGGCCGGGGTCGCGACTCGCGTTCCACGCCGCACGCCACTCGCTCCAGGTGACATCATCTCCCTGCCGGGCCCCGCCTCCCGCCCCAGCTGCCTCACGCCGCACGCCTATTGGCTGACATGTCTCGAGCCCCGCCTCCCGCTCTCCGCCCGCGCGACCCCTCCCGGCCCGTGCGGAGGCGGGGTTTAGCCTCCTGCCGGTGCCGACGCTGCTTCCCATTGGCCACTCAGAGCCGTCTGTCAGTCTCCTGTTAAAGGGGCCACGACCGCCCGGGAGCTGTTGGGGGGGAGGGAGGAGGGAATATTTTTGGGGGGGAAGGTGGGATTTTGGGGGCGCTGGTGGGCACCCCTGAATCTGGCGGCTGCGGCCTCGTGGGGGGAGGCTGAACGGTGACAGGGTTAGGGGACTATTTTAGGGGGTAGAGGGCTGTAAGACTGTGAGAGGGAGTGGGGTCCCCAGCGCCCAAAGCCGGAGCAAGAGACGCGGAGCCCGCGCGAGCGGCGGAGACAGGGTTCCAGAGCTACAGATCCGGGCCCCGGCCGCCGCCAGGGGCCCCGCCCGGTCCCCCCACCCCACCCCACGTCCCTCCTGCAGCCCAGCTCCGCCCGCAGCCGCCGCGGACCAGGTAGGTAAGAGCCCGGCCTGCCAGGCAGCGCCCACCCCGGGGACCCCTCGCCCAGCTTTCCCCGCCTCCCCGAGATCCTGGATTCCCTTCTTCATCCCCGGGGACCCCAGAGCCCAGATTGCACAGCCCAGCCCCAGAGAGTCAGGTGTGCCCCTCCCGGCTCTCAGAGTCCCCAGCCAAACCCTAGGATCCCAGGCAGACCGCCGCCTGGCGCCTCCTCCAGGGCCCAGGAGCCTGGATCTCAGCTCAGCCCTGGGAACCCCTCCGGGTCTAGGTCCTCCTCCTCGGCCCAGTCCCGACAGCCCAGACACCCGCCGCGGCCGTGTCACACTCCCCGGGCGAGGGCCGCCCGTCCCCGGTCGCGTCCGCATGGTGCCCCTTTCGCGCACCCCGTCTGCCCGTCTCCAGCCCTTCGGCTCCAACCGCCGGCCGCGTCCCTCCGTCCAGGCCGGCCCGCGGCCCCCCTGGACACAGGCCCGCTCTGGAGCTGTCCATGGTCAGCGCGCTCGGCAGCCTCGCCTCCCCCACCTCTTGCTGCCACCGCCAGAAAGGGGGCGCCGGCGGCGCGGCGCGGGGATCCCCCCTGCCGCGCCTTTGACCCGGGGATACCCAGGGCCCTCCCCGACCCGGACTGACGCCCGGGCCTCAGGGTTCCGCTGGCCAGGCTCTCTGCCCGGCCCTCAGCACCCTAGATTTCCGGGGACCCCAGCACCTTCCTCAGGAGTCAAGGCTTCTGAAGGTTCCTGCCCCATCCATCCACCTTAGGGTAATTGGCATCCGGGGGCCCGGGTTCCCAGCCTTTGTCCCTTTAGACACCCGGCTCCACGGCCCCTGCGCTCCTCAGGCAAATACACCCAGCCTCCTCGAACCCCAACATCTGCCCCCTTAGGGATTCAGGCGCCATGACTCCCTCCTTTCCAGGGACTCAGAATGCAATTGTTAATGCCATATTTTGACATCTGCCTCCCCACCCCCTACCTCCGCCCCTGGAGACTAGACGCCTTGTCCCCAGCCCTGCACCCCCTCAGGGACCCAGGCGTTCAGATCCTAGCTTCTGTATTGGTCACCAGCCTATACTGAGGCCATCTGCCTCACCCCCTCCCAGCCCGCCCTGTCTTTTACCTCCACAAGGATTCAGGAGTCCAGGTCCCCAAATCTGCTCTCCTCCTGCCCAGGTTTCTAGCTCCTCATCTCTTACTCTGAGGGACCCAGGTCCCCCTGGTCTCACCATCCCCCTATAAACATGACACCCCCCAGCGGCCTTGGCAAACTCCTGCCTCATCCCCGTTTCATGTCAGTTGCTGGGCTGCCTGGGGACTCTATTCTCTCCCCTGAGACCCAGCTTCTTGAGATATTTCTGGCACCCCATTGCCTTCTGCGGCCCATATGGTGATGGCCCATTCTCTGAATACACTCTCTATGAGCCAAACATACATGCCTTCCTCCAAATGTGTTCTGTGGCCTCGGCTCCTTAGATAACCTAGAACCTACTCACCGCCTTCCACATTTCCGGTTAAACATTGCCCTTGCAGCACTCCACGTTCTAGATTCTTTCTAGATCCTGGAACATTCCCAGCCAACGTCTCTGTTCCATCTTCGCCCAAGGCATGTTCTCAGTTCTAGGCTTGGTGCTAAATTCTAGGCATGTCTTTTCCCAGATGGATTCGAACATCTAGAGAACCCCCGCAGGCCACATTCTGACCCCACTGTCTCTTGGGACAGGACCCAGGCCTTGTTTGTTCTCTGCTAAAATTTCATCTTAGGTGTGTTCTAGGTTCCAGCCATGTCCTTGGCATGGTTCTACATTCCATTCTCTTCCCAGGGACATTCTAAGTTCTAGAATGAGCGTCTTCCGATGATGTGCTCTAGTCTTTGAATTGTGCCACCAACTCTAGAATGTATTTTCTGCTTCGGGTTCCAGACAATCCTACAGTCTACAATCTAGAAGACTCCCACTGAAGCGTTCTACCTTAGATCTTCCTCCCCAGATTCTAGGTTCTAGGCCCATCCATTCCATTCCCACTTTCTCCGTCCACCTTTTCCTTCCTGTGATGCTGGCTCAGAACTTGTCCCCTGGTGGATTGTGGGCTTCCTCCTCTTTCTGCTACATCAGCGTTCTAATCATGCTCTAGGCTCTCCCCTCTTCTGGAGTCTTCAGCTTAGAAATGTCCTCATTTCCAGAGCACCCTATCTCTCCTTTGCCAGCTCAGGCCCCATGCCAGTAAATTCTCAATTCCAAGCATGCATCCTTCTACATCTTCCCCCAGGCACGACTAAGTTCCAGACAAACTCCTTGCTACTTTCTAGGTTTTTCTTCCCCTCCAGGGCATGTCCTGAATTCTAGAGCATCTCTTTTTCATTCTGAGTTCTAGCATTATCTAGATACATGATAAAACCAAGATGGCAAACCGTGTTATACCCTCATCACTGGTAGATTTTGCATTCTAGAATAGGTCTCCTGACAAGGTTTGTTGTGCATGGCTTTAGGTATGTCCTTAGATATCATTCTGAGGTCACCCAATTGCTTTTTAAGTTATTGATTGCTCTTGGCTGGTTCAACGTTTCAGAACAGGCTTCTAGAATATGCCCGAAGTGCAGCTCTTACCCAACTCACATTATACACATGGAAGGATATGTTCTTTCTGCGCTCGGTGCTGTATCTACATGCCGGTGGCTTTCTAGATCTGTGCCCAGCCTTGCTGTCTTTTGTTTCCTTCTCAGTGAATTTGAAGTTCTAGAACAGCTTCCTTAAAGCATCTTGTGTTGCATCCCCTGACCGGGCTCTGGGTTTTAGATACCATGTTGGTTTGGGGCTTAAGGCTAGCCTGCCTTCTGATGAACATATTCCTGAATCTGGCCTCTGAGTACAGGGATTCAGGTGTCTAGATTCCCAGATGTACCTGTTCAAAGATCCAAGGGACCCATCTGCCTGCTCTCCTAGCCACCACCCCCCCCCTTCTCTCCTCACAGGAGTCCAAGGCCCCAGTCCCAGGCTTTAGACACGGTCCGAAAACGGGGTGGCGCTGGGAATTATCTCCTCTTAGAACCGGTTATGCCACTGCCAGATGGGAGAGAGGGAAAGGGGGGAAGCGAATGAAAGTCCCTCCTGCTTTCGGCTGGGCCAGCTGGACCTGTCGGACCTGATGTGTGCGAGGGAGTGGCTCCGGGGAACTCCATTCATCTCCGCCCACAGCTTGTGCGCCCCAGCTCCTGGGTCCTGGGGGCCTGGCCTGTCGGGTTCTGGGGGAGCAGGGGTCTGAAGGCTGGGATTTCTGAGTCTGAGGTTGGAGGTTTAAAGCCCAGACAGAGCAGAGGGTGTAGTCTCTGACTCCCGGGATTGGGAAGGAGGGAGGCTGGAGGCTAGGTCTTGGTCACCTGGGTTGTGGGAGATGGCTAGCCCACCCCGCCCTCCTCCATGCTCCCCCCTCTCCAAGTGGAATGGGTCTTTAGATTCTTCTGGAGTTGAGGTCCAGATGAGAAACTGAAGAAGAGGGGAATCGAGCTGGATAGCAGCTAATCTGGTATCAGTGACCTAATTCTGTGGCCTCAGTCCTGTGTCCCCCTGAAGTCATGGTCCTGGCTGGGGCTCAGTTTTGTCTCTCATGCAGTGGGAGGGGGATTCTCAGCATGGCCAAAAATAGGCAGAGGCTGACTTTCACATGCACTCAGGCAGTGCCTGGGTCACCCGGCTTCGGTGTGATGGACCAGGCTGGGCCTAGATTTGCTGTCGGTGCCTGATGGAGACTGACCTCAGTTTCCCCGAATGCTCTCACCCAGGTAGCCAAGTCCTGGTTTCCCCGAGAGCAATGGGTTTCAGTTCATCCTGTGCCACGATCAGAATGAACAGACCCCAGTTTGTCCTGTGCCATGTCTCGGTGGCTCTGCCTCAGTTTCCTCCATGCATTCGCCGAGTGGCCATGTCTGTTTCCCTGCCTGCGCCTTGACGAGGCCGGTCGCTGTTCCCTGCCCCTTCGCTGCCCCTGCAGGCCAGCACCGCCGCCATGATGTGCGAGGTGATGCCCACCATCAGCGAGGATGGCCGGCGGGGCTCGGCGCTGGGCCCGGACGAGGCGGGCGGCGAGCTGGAGCGCCTCATGGTCACGATGCTCACGGAGCGCGAGCGCCTGCTGGAGACGCTGCGCGAGGCGCAGGACGGGCTGGCGACGGCGCAGCTGCGGCTGCGCGAGCTGGGCCACGAGAAGGACTCCCTGCAGCGCCAGCTCAGCATCGCGCTGCCCCAGGTCTGGGCGGGGCCGGGGCGGGGCCTCGAGCGGTGGAGGCGTGGAGGGGGCGGGGCACGGCGCCTGGGAGGGAGGGGGCCGGGGGCGGGCTCTGTCGGGGAGAGGCGGGGCCTGAGCCGCTAGGGGGCGGGGCTTATCGGGGGGCGGGGCTTTCCAACAGTTCGGTACCACGAGGGAGGTGGGGAAGGATAGATCTGACGGTCCCGCTCTTGCCCACATCTGGACAGGAGTTTGCGGCTCTGACGAAGGAGCTGAACTTGTGTCGGGAGCAGCTGCTGGAGCGGGAAGAAGAGATTGCGGAGCTGAAGGCCGAACGGAACAACACGCGGGTGAGCGAGCGCCTTGCTAAGCGGTGCAGGCGCGGGGGCCTCGCGGTGTTGCGGTCCGACCACCTGGGGTCCTTGTCTTCTCCCTGCTCCCACTTCTCGGCTGGTGTCCTCTGGTCCCCTCCTCCCTTCCCGTCTCTCCCCCTCTCCATAACGGCCTCTATCTCGGTGCCACTCCTCCCTGACCTCGGAGCTCCCTCTCTTACTGACCTGCCTCGTTCCTTACCTTTTGCTCGGCTTCACCTCTTTCCCCCATGTGTCCAACCCACCTGTCTGAGCCACATTTCCCGTCGACCCTGCCTCCCTTTCCTTGCCCCTGTGACCCGGTGTCCTGTCCCTGCAGCTGCTGCTGGAACACTTGGAGTGCCTGGTGTCCAGACACGAGCGGTCACTGCGCATGACCGTGGTGAAGCGCCAGGCCCAGTCCCCGGGAGGCGTCTCTTCGGAGGTGGAGGTGCTCAAGGCTCTCAAATCCCTCTTCGAGCACCACAAGGCCCTGGATGAGAAGGTAGGAGACCCGAAGAGCCTGGCTGTGGAAGGGAAGCCCGCAGGTGGCGGGGGCTGTCCTGAGCTGCAGAGATTCTGGCTGTGGTTGGTTGGGGATGTCCTAAGGGGCGGGGGGGGGGGGGGGGGGGGGGGAGTTGACTCTGATCGACCGACTATGCAGGCTGACCTGACTGGTTGATCATGGAAAAGTGAACGAGGCGGGGCTACCCGTGGCCGGGCTACACTTTGGTGGCAGGTTGGGGCTACACATCCATTATAGATAGAGGAATTCTAACCTTCCCTACGAGGCCCGTTCCAGGGTGTTCTTCACCATGGCCAACTGTCCTACATTGGATCTGATCTCCATCTCACTGCCGCCCTGCCCCATCCCCAGGTCCGGGAGCGGCTGCGGATGGCGCTGGAGCGGGTGGCTGTACTAGAAGAGGAGCTGGAGATGAGCAACCAGGAGGTGAGGCGGAGAAGGGGAGGGAGGGGCTAAGGAGCTCCCAATAGGGTGGGCTGATTCTGGGTTCCAGAATCTGTTGGGGGCAGGACTAGAGCAGAGGATTAGTGGGGTTGGACTATGGAGAGAACCAGTGGGGTCCCTAAGGCCTAGGAGGAGAACTTCCTAGTGAAAGTGAGACTGAGGTGAGAACCAGGGGCCGGGGCCAACGGGAAGAGCCCACTCTGAGAGGGAATGTTTGAGTGGGAAAAGTCAGGCTAAAGAGGACAAGAGGAAGGCCAACCCCGGTCCCTGCTAACGTCAGCAGGACCCGGGGCTCCCATGGCCTCTCCTTAGACGGCTGGGGCCAGCGGGAATCCTTTCGCACTGATTTCCCTTTCCCATTCTCAGACTCTGAACCTGCGAGAGCAGCTGTCTAGGCGCAGATCGGGGCTGGAGGAGCCGGGCAAGGATGGGGATGGGCAGGTAAGAGGTGGAAGTCCTTCGCTCCCTTTGCTCTTCATTCATCCTCATCCCTCTGACCTCCATGCTCTCCTCTGACTTTGTGATGGTCCCTTTTTTCTTTCTTTCTTTAAAAAAAATATATTGTTGCCCTGACCAGTTTGGCTCAGTGGCTAGAGCGTCGTCCTGCGGACTGAAGAGTCCCAGGTTCAATTCCGGTCAAGGGCATGTACCTTGGTTGCGGGCACATCCCCAGTAGGGAGTGTGCAGGAGGCAGCTGATGGATGTTTCTCTCTCATGGATGTTTCTAACTCTCTATCCCTCTCCCTTCCTCTCTGTAAAAAATCAATAAAATATATTATATATATATATATATATATATATATATATATATATTGTTTATTGATTTCAGAGAGGAAGGGAAAAGGAGAGAGAGATAGAAACATCAGTGATAAGAGAGAATCATGGATAGGCTGCCTCCTGCATACCCCGCACTGGGGACTGAGGCCGCAACCCAGGCATGTGCCCCCGATCGGAATCGAACTCGGGACCCTACAGTCTGCAAGCCGATGCTCTATCCACTGAGCCAAACCAACTAGGGCATGGTGGTCCCTTTTAAAAAAAAAAATATTTTTTATTGATTTCAGAGAGGAAGGGAAAGGGAGAGAGAGATAAAAACATCAACGATGAGAGAAAATCATTGATTGGCTGCCTCCTGCAAGCCCACACTGGGGATCAAGCCCGCAACCCGGGCATGTGCCCTAAGGGAGAATCGAACCCTGACATCCTGGGTCATAGGTCAACACTCACCCACTGAGCCATGCCAGCTGGGCCGTGATGGTCCTTTTAATGTTTGATATGATCCTCTCTGACCCTGGGACATCTGAGCTCCTAGGACCTGATTCAGGTCACCTCGCTAACTACTGTGACCCCCAAGACCCTTACTGATATATTGTTAAATTTTTAAAATTTTTATTGATTTCAGAGAGAGGAAGGGAGAGGGAGAGAGAGAATCATCAATGATGAGAGAGAATTATTGATTGGCTGCCTCCCCACTCCCGCTACTGGGGATGGAGCCCTGACCCGGAGTCAAACCATGACCTCCTGGTTCATAGTTCGATGCTCAAACCACTGAACTACACCAGCAGGGCACCCTTACTGATCTTTGATTCACTCTGTCCACTCACCCGCCCCCCCCCCCCCCCCCCCCCCCCGCCATCAACTGTGTTTTCACCTTGCATTTTCTTTCTATCTCTGTTTCCCCACTCTGGGTTCTGTCCCTTCCTTCCTCCCGGTCCCCACTTCAGGCCCTTGCCAATGGCCTGGGTCCTGGAGGCGAATCCAACCGGCGCACGGTTGAGCTGGAGGAGGCCCTGGAGCGGCAGCGCGCGGAGGTGTGCCAGCTGCGGGAGCGCCTGGCGGTGTTGTGCCGCCAGATGAGCCAGCTGGAGGAGGAGCTGGGCACCGCCCACCGCGAGCTGGGTAAGGCCGAGGAAGCTAACGTCAAGCTCCAGCGCGACCTCAAGGAGGTGAGGCCGGAGCCGCCGGTGGGTTGCCCTCTGTCCCTCCCCTCCCCATAACCCTTCCCCATGTCCCTTTGCCCAAAGTCACAGAGCTCAGGAATGGTGAAACCTGAATTCCATTCATAAGCTGTGTAGATTCTCTCCCTCTCTGAGCCCCAGTTTCTCGCCTGTAACATGGGACTCACAGCTCTGTCAGAGGGTTGGCCTGTGGCACATACGCAGTGGGCGCTCAGTAACTGTTCCTAGTGATCTGATCATTGGCAAATCCTCTTGTGCCTCCAAATTGAATTCCTTGGTCTGCATTTCAACCCATTCCGGGCTTAGGCTCCTGGATCCTCACTCCCACGCCCCAGGGGCTGCCGGGAAATGTAGGCATGGGTTCTCGGAGGAAGGCCCTGGATGAGAAAGAATAGTGGGCACTTTAGTTTTCTCATCCACTAGGGCAGTGGTCGGCAAACTCATTAGTCCACAGAGCCAGATATCAACAGTACAACGATTGAGATTTCTTTTGAGAGCCAAATTTTTTAAACTTAAACTATATAGGCAGGTACATGGTTATTAACTTAATTAGGGTACTCCTAAGGCTTAGGAAGAGCCACACTCAAGGGGCCAAAGAGCCGCATGTGGCTCGCGAGCCGCAGTTTGCCAACCACTGCACTAGGGCCTTCACCTCACGTTTGAAGCCTGAATGGCCCTGGGTCCTGATGGGAAATCTACCACCACAAGGGCTCCCAGACGCAGGTCCATCTCCCAGGAGACCCCGGAGCACCTTTTCTGGGGTTCCGAGCCTGTGCTACTCTGGGGGATCTTGGGAGATGCTGCCTCCCAGATGGAAGGGGCCTTGGCTTCCCAGGAGGCCCTAGGGCAGCGGTTCTCAACCTGTGGGTCGCGACCCCTTTGGCGGTCGAACTACCCTTTCACAGGGGTCGCCTAAGACCATCCTGCCTATCAGATATTTACATGACGATTCATAACAGTAGCAACATTACAGTTATGAAGTAGCAACGAAAATAATTTTATGGTTGGGTCACAACGTGAGGGACTGTATTTAAAGGGCCAGAAGGTTGTGAACCACTGCCCTAGGGCACTTGCTCTGTGACTCTAAGCCTGGACTGTGCCACAAGTTGCTGAAACATCTAAGTCCTGGGTTTTTGAGGCAAGTGGTCCTAGAAGAGTGGAGGAGACGTCCCATCCCCTGAGCCTCAGGGCCATTCCCATGGGGAGGGTCTAAGCCAGCGCTGCTCGCGGGCAGTGTGGTACCACCATTCTAACTTTCAAGTGGCAGGGAACTCACGTTGGCTATTCCGGGGGATCTTGGCAGGTTTGGTTCCACCATTCTGACGCCCGGATGCCAGGGGACTGCATTTCCCCGGATACCCTGGGGCGTCTGATTTGGGGTTCTAGGCCTAGGCTCCCCGCAGGGCCTTTGGGGGAGCTGTAGTCCACGCGGCCCGTTGCCACCTCTGCAGGCGTTGGCGCAGCGGGAGGACATGGAGGAGCGGATCACGACGCTGGAGAAGCGCTACCTGAGTGCCCAGCGCGAGGCCACGTCTCTGCACGACGCCAACGACAAGCTGGAGAACGAGCTGGCCAGCAAGGAATCGCTGTACCGGCAGGTGGGGGCGCCGGGGGCCGGGAAGGGGCACTGGGGACGAGGTCCTTGCCGGAAGACCCAGCTCCTACCCAATCCCGTCCCTGTCCTACCCTAGAGCGAAGAGAAGAGCCGCCAGCTGGCCGAGTGGCTGGACGACGCCAAGCAGAAGCTGCAGCAGACACTGCAGAAGGCCGAGACCTTGCCCGAGATAGAAGCGCAGCTGGCCCAGCGCGTGGCTGCCCTCAATAAAGTGAGGGGCGGCCTGGGGCGGGGCCGTGAGTCTCTGCAGTAGGGGGCGGGGCCAGGAGTCTGGAGTGGGCGGGGCCAGGAGAGGATGGACCGGGAGTCTCTGCAGGAGGGGCGGGGCCTGGAGTCTGGAGGGGCGGGGCCATGAGTCTGGAGGGGGCGGGGCCAGGAGGGGAGGGGTCTGAGTCTGCGGGAGAGGGCGGGGCCTGGAGTCTGGAGAATGAGGCGTGGCCTGGAGTCTGGATTGGGCGGGGCCCGGAAGAGGGGGCGGAGCCTGGATTCTGGAGGGGTCGCAAACCTGCAGCCTGGATTTTGGATGAAAAATCAGAGCCTGGGGATTGGGGAAGGGATAAAACTTGGAATGGGGGCAGGGTCTGGAGGTCTGGACGGGGGAGTGGGGGGAGGAGTTCTCTAGTTTGGACTGAAAGGATGGGTGGCCTGGAACGTGAACTGAGGAAAGGAACACGGCCCGTGGACGAAGGCCCGGCCTGGTACCTCTCTTGGAGGAAGTGGGACTGGAGCCTGCCTGGGTCCCAGGGAGGCCAAGTAAGATGTCATGGTTTCTTCCATCCTCTCTAGGCTGAGGAACGCCATGGGAATTTCGAGGAGCGTCTCAGGCAGCTGGAGGCCCAGCTGGAGGAGAAGAACCAAGAACTGCAGCGGGTGAGAGAACGAACGGGCTAATGCAGCTAAGGCGAGGGCGGGGCCTGGAGGCGGGGGCGGGGCCTGGGGCAGTGGGAGGGGCTCAGCAGGGGCTCAGCTCTGGACCCGGTGGGCCTGAGCACCCGCGGTCCCCTTCTCCTTGGGGCAGGCCAGGCAGCGGGAGAAGATGAACGATGACCACAATAAGCGGCTGTCCGAGACAGTGGACAAACTGCTGAGCGAGTCCAACGAACGGCTACAGCTTCACCTCAAGGAGCGGATGGGGGCGCTGGAGGAGAAGGTGCACCCCAAGCCAGCACTCCGATAGCCCTGCATCCTGGGCCACCTCTTGCCCAAATCCCTGGGCCCCGGATCGTTCCCCCAGACCCATTATCTGAGATCCCCCTAAACCTGGGCCTCCCACATCCGACAGACTTCTCTGCCGTATTGCAGGGACCACTCTTTCACCTAAACCCCCCAAGACCTGAATTCTGGGGCACCTGTACCCTGGGTTCTTGGCTTTTTCCCAAGCCTCTTATCCTAGGGACCCTAAAACTGAATCCTCTGATTACACAGGAATTCTGGGGCTCCCAGGAACGGGATCTCTCACCCCTCTGCATCTTTGAACCCACAACCCCCATGTGCTCCAGCTCACCATTCATGCACACCTCATTCACGGGGCTCCTCTCGGGCCCCCAGAGCATGACCCCCTCAGGCTTCCCCCCACCTCACTGCACCCCTATCCCCACAGAACTCACTGAGTGAGGAGATTGCCAACATGAAGAAACTGCAGGACGAGCTGCTGCTCAACAAAGTATGGCGGGGCCTGGCGGGAGGACCGGGCAATGGCAGGCGCTGCTGGGTCGGAACCAGCTGGGAGGGCTGTGCCTTGGGCACATGCTGACCTGACCCTCTGACCCGTCCCCACAGGAGCAGCTCCTGGCGGAGATGGAGCGAATGCAGATGGAGATAGACCAGCTGCGGGGGAGGCCTCCGTCCTCCTACTCCAGGTGACAGCAGCGCTCCTGCCCCCCTCTACCCACGGGCCCCCTTGGCCAGGCTCATCCTTTCTGATCCCCAGGCCTCCCCCACACCCCCTGCACCCGCTGCCTGTCTTCCGGAGACTTCCACGGATCTCTTTTAGTTTTGACCCCTGACTTCATGACCACTGACTACCAGATCCTTTTCCCTGACCTTTGACCTCAGATCCCTCTCTTAATCTCCTGACAGAAGGCCCTTTCCTACCTCAGCTTTCTTTTCTTTCTTTCTTTTTAAAAAAATTTTTTAAATAGATTTTCTTAGAGAGAGGGGAAGGGAGAGGGAGAGAGAAACATCAATGTGATGTGATAGCATCATTGGACTGCCTCCTGCATGCCCCCTATGGGGGATCGAGCCCACAACCCAGGCATGTGCCCTGACCAGGAATCAGGCCTGTGATCTTTCAGTACACAGGACAGCGCTTGACCAAGGGAGCCACACTGACCAGGGCTTAGCTCTTCTTTTCTTTTTTTAAAAAATAGATTTTATTGATTTTTTACAGAGAAGGAGGGAGAGGGATAGAGAGTCAGAAACATCGATGAGAGAGAAACATCGATCAACTGCCTCCTGTACACCCCCTACTGGGGATGTGCCCGCAACCAAGGTACATGCCCTTGACCGGAATCAAACCTGGGACCCTAGAGTCCACAGGCTGACGCTCTATCCACTGAGCCAACCCAGTTAGGGCAGCTCTTCTTTTCTTGACCCCTTAGTCTCTGCCTTCTTCTTTATTAATATTTTTAAAAATATATATTTTTATTGCTTTTTAAAGAGAGAGGGATCGAGAGAGAGAGAGAGAGAGAGAGAGAGAAACATCGATCGGCTGCCTCCTGCATACCTCCCCTCCACCGGGGATTGAACCTGAAACCTGGGCATGCGCCCCAACTGGAATGGAACCGATGACCTCTCGGGGCACGGACAGCACTGGGCCAGCTGAGCCACACCAGCCAGGGCTCTGACCGTCTCCTCCATGCCCACAGGTCTCTCCCTGGCAGCGCCCTGGAGCTCCGTTATTCCCAGGCACCTACGCTACCTTCCGGTGCCCACATGGACCCCTATGGGGCTGGCAGTGGCCGAGCAGGCAAGAGGAGCCGCTGGTCAGGGGTCAAGGATGAGCCCTCCAAGGTCAGCAGCCACTGCTGGGGCCTGGGTTGAGCAGGGCTTGGGAGGGCAACAGTGGGAACTGGGGCCTATCGGACGGGGCTCGGGAGGGGGCCGGGTTGAGAAGCAGGGTCTCCTGGACCCATGCTGTCTTCTGTCCTTCTCCCACAACTCCCTCTTCCCCACGTGCCTGGATGTCTCTTCGTGGAAATCCTGCTGCCTGGTGAGAACCTTAGAGGAATGATGGGGTGGTGAGGGGGACGGGTTCCGGGGGGTGGTGGGCAGGGTGTAGCATCCTAGAATGGGTGGGGTTAAGAAAGTGAGTTGGGTCAAAGAAAACAGTGAAATCAGGGGAGGGAGCAGAGGGTTGGGGTGGTTCAGGAAAGGGACTGTTAAGAGACAAAGCGAGCTGGAAAAAGCGTGAGGGCCCCATCACAGGGTGGGGGCAGTCAGTGTCGGACGTGGGCGGGGTCCCGGAGGGCGGGCCAGGTCAGGAGAGGTGAAGGACAACCCAGGGCCAATCTCCTCCCGTGCCCGCCGGGGCCCCCCTGTCTCCACACAGACACAGGAGTGGGAGCGGTCCGCCCCTGCGGGGTCCATGCCACCCCCGTTTCCTGGGGAACTGGATGGCTCAGATGAGGAGGAGGCGGAGGGGATGTTTGGGGCTGAGCTGCTCTCCCCCAGCGGGCAGGCCGATGTGCAGACACTGGCCATCATGCTGCAGGAGCAGCTGGAAGCGATCAACAAAGAGATCAAGTGAGCACCGGCCCCATCCTGCAGCACAGCCCTGCCTGGGCTCACCCCACAGCCCCCCTCGCTGTGGAGTCTGCTGTGAAGGCCAGAGCCTATCTCCTCTCCCACTGTCCTCAAGGGATTTTCCCAGCCCGACACTCCCTCCTGTATCCAGGGATCCCCCAGGAGTCTCGTATATGAGATATACATATATATCCCTCAGTTAAGTACTCACAATTTCCCAACACAGCAAAGACTAAACCTCCAAATACCAAAATTCTCAATCCAGTACATCAACAATCCTCCAGGACACCATGGATTTAATGGCTTCACACAAACAGTACCCCGAGAATCCTGGTCCCCCAAGATTCTCAACACAAGCACCCCATCCCAGAACACCAAGAGCCTCACTTTAACACATCAAGAACTGCAATTCTCCATACCAAAAATTTCTACCCAACAGATAATATATAACAAGAATTCTCAATTTATGAAGACTCGCCCATTATATAAAGTCCACCCCAATTCCCCAGCAACTACCTTATTTAGCAATCTATATACAGTGGGGCCTTGACTTACGAGTTTAATTTGTTCCGAGACTGAGCTTGTTAAGGAGCTCGTTAACTCAAATTACTCTATCAACTCAATGCAAAAAATCAGCCGAGAGACAGCTGGTATCTCAAAAAACTCGTTAGTCCGGACACTCATAAGTCAAGGCCCCACTGTATATAAAAGCCTAAGTGACCATTATGACCAGATGACTGGCTGGTAGCTATGACGCACACTGACCACCAGGGGGAGACACTCGATGCAGGAGTTGCCCCATGGTGGTCAGTGTGCTCCCAACCTCCCACCGTATGGCCCTGATCAGCCCAATCGCTGGCCAGGCCGAGGGACCCCACCCGTGCACGAATTCGTGTACCAGGCCTCTAGTTCTCTAATAATACACCCTCCATGGACCCAGCAAATATACCAACATGACTACCATCTTTCATTCAAACTTGTTCTGACTTGAGTAATCAACTCTCATATACAAAATGATTCTAAGACTTTCCCAGATCCTAGGTTGACCTCTGAATCCCAGATCTCATCTGGATCTTATTATGAATTTGCTCTTGTTGTCCTCCTTGAAACTTGATCTCTTCCCCGTAAAAAATCCCTTTATGATTTTCCAGAACCACTTGGTTATCATCAGGGTCATCCTGATGCAGACTCTGATCATTGTCTCTACTCTACTTCCCTGACCTCCTGAGCCCATCGTGACCCCTAACCCCCCTTGAATCTTGGTGGATTCACATCACGAATCCACCAAGACCCTCTAACCTCATTATGCCTTCTTCAGAATTATTTTTGCCTCCCTAAGCTTTCTGGCTCATTGGGATCCTCAGACTCCCTCTCCCATCGTCTGCCTCAGTCCACTCACCAGTCTCTCCCTTTCCCTCCTCAGGCTAATCCAAGAGGAGAAGGAGACAACAGAACAAAGGGCAGAAGAACTGGAGAGCCGGGTATCTGGCTCTGCCCTGGACTCACTGGGCCGCTACCGCAGTAGCTGCTCACTGCCCCCCTCCCTCACCACCTCTACCCTTGCCAGTCCTTCCCCTCCCAGCTCCGGTCACTCAACACCCCGTCTGGCACCCCCCAGTCCTGCCCGTGAGGGCACCGACAAAGCTGTAAGTGTCCTGAAGTCTCCTTAGCTTGGTGGGGTGGGTAGGGGTCAGAAACAGGGTTCCCCAACAAATAGCAACAATCACTTCTCACACCAGTGGTTTTCAAAAGCAACCTCATCTTCCCTAAAAATCCCAACTCAAAGGGCAAAGGGAGGACTGAGCCACTGGGCTCCTGAATCCTAACTTGTATTTTAGCTAGATCTGGTCTACCTTTACCAGTTTTATGCATTAAGTTTCTGCAAGTGATTTTTAAAAAATTGCTTCTGTGACTGAACATACCTTTGAGAACTGCCATTATATCCTCATAATTGACCTTTGAGGGATGCATAACGGATATTAATCTTATTTTGTTGCCCGAAACCCAAGCTTTTCTGCTTTCAGAACCTGTAACCTAGTGGCTTTCCTTGAGGCCACACAGATCCCACTTCTGACACCATAAGCTATGAAACTACCAATATGGGCTTTAGCTCCGGTGGGACTGTAATCTTTGGCTTTACGTTTCATCCCACTTGGCCTAGGCTACCTTCAGAAATGGTTCCCCAAACCAGGGATGCCTCATACATCCCCCAGTAGATATTTTAGTTAATGAGGAACCCCCAACATGACTCCAACTTAACCCAGCCTCTCTACTTCTCTATCCCCAGAATCATGTCCCCAAGGATGAAGCTGGGGCTCCACGAGGGGAGGGGCCAGCCATCCCAGGAGACACCCCGCCTCCCACACCCCGCTCTGCCCGCCTAGAGAGAATGACCCAGGCCTTGGCACTGCAGGCAGGATCCCTGGAAGATGGGGGGCCCTCACGGGGAAGGTCAGCAGGGACAAGAGATGGGACAGGGATGGGCTTGCTTGGGAGGATGACCTGGGAGTGGACAAAGACTTGGGATGAAAGGACGCATCCCAGAGGGGGTCTGCCCTGACCCTGTCCTGCTCCTCCAGCGAGGGCACCCAAGATTCCCTGCACAAAGCCCCCAAGAAAAAGAGCATCAAGTCATCCATAGGTCGTCTCTTTGGCAAGAAGGAGAAGGGGCGAATGGGACCACCAGGACGGGACAGCTCCTCTCTGGGTGAGTACCCCGAATCTACCCCTTCCTTCCTTCCTTCCGTCCTTCCTTCCGTCCTTCCTTCCATCCTTCCATCCTTGCTTTGTTTCTTCCTTCTTCTTTACGTATTCACTTGACTTCCATTCATGTCCTCATTGATTTGGTAATTCATTTACCATGTAGAAGGGACAGGACTTGGCAGAGGAAGGCAGGGGTGGGGCGTGGGGTTGGGAGGGAGAGAAAGAGCCCTCTGTGGCCTGCTTGAGTGACTGGAGGGCTAAATCATATTGTTATGTCGCTTCCCGTTTAGGGAGGAGCATCCTAAAGGCAGAGCACCTGGTGTGCTGGAGCCTTCTTGTATCGGCGTGTGAGAGCCCGTAGTTAAATTTTCAGGCATTTTGTGAGTTGCTTGACATCACATTGGCAGCTTGAAATTGGCACAGTGGGATTATTCACACCGTAGAAGTGGGCAAAGGCTACAAATCAAGGAATAGCTCCTTCCTCCTCACGGGGCCAGCTAAACACTTGCCAGCACACCACTGCCACCCTGACAAGGCCAGGCCAATGGATGCCCTATTTTTGGGTTATCTCCAATTTCTTGCCTGGGAGGTGACATTGGTCCCTGTCTGGCTTGATCACTCCCTCTCTGCGGCCTCGTTGACTATTCCCTTGGGGCCTCTGCTCTCCTGGCTTCCTTCTCACCACCCCCAGCATGAAATAGTCTGCTTCCCCCTGAGACGCTCCAAATTTTGGCCCCTCCCTGCCTCCAGCTGGAACACCCTCAGATGAGACCTTGGCCGCCGACCCTCTGGGGCTAGCCAAGCTGACAGGCCCAGGAGACAAGGACCGGAGAAACAAGAGGAAGTGAGTGTGGGAGTGGGGAGGGAGGGGGGGACTTACAAAGATCCACATGCGTTTTGTTGGAACCTCCTGCCAGGTTTCCTACACTCATAACAAATGTTTTGAGAGGGGGTGGTGGTGAAGGGGGCCACCCAGGAGGGCTGGGTGTCTCCGCCCCTGAGAGCTCCTGCCCTGGCCCCCTCTCCCCAGGCATGAACTTCTGGAAGAGGCCTGCCGCCAGGGCCTGCCCTTTGCCGCCTGGGATGGCCCCACCGTGGTCTCCTGGCTGGAGGTACTGGGGCCCAGAAATGCCCTGATTCCTGACCTTCAACCCCTGTGACAGCCCCACCACTAGGGCTGGTTGGGTCCACCTAGCAACACCCTCCTAGCCCAGATGGGGGGAGGTGAGGGGCGGGGATGAGGCCCTAGAAGGAGTCAGGCTTCCTGTGATCTCCTTCTTATTTGTTCTCCTTCTCCCCCCACCCCTGCCCCTCTGGGATGCTCACTTTGGTTCTGGTCTCCTGTTGCTTCTCTCTCTCTCTCTCTCTCTCTCTCTCTCTCTCTCCCTCTCGCTCTCTCCCTCTCTTTCGGATTCCCTGTCTATGTATCTGCTTCTCTCCTCATCTCTGTGTTTTTGTCATGGCCCATATTTCTCCCCATGTCTCTCTCCCAATGTTGTTGCTCCTTTCTCTCCCCATGTCTGTCTCTCATCTCTGTGTGTCTCTCCTGATCTCTGTCTCTCTCCATCCCTCTCTTTCCCTTTTGACGCGGGCCTTGCCTTTCTCCGACTCTCCTCCTTGGTCTCCCTGTGGCTCCCTCCGACTCACGTCCCTTTGACTCGCTCTGTCTGTTTCTTCCCACTGTGACCTTTGTGTCTTTCTGATCTTCCATCACTTGCCTTTCCCCGTCGTCTCTCCTCTGCCTCTGCCTCTCTCTCCCCCTCCTCCGCCGGCCCAGCTGTGGGTAGGCATGCCTGCGTGGTATGTGGCCGCCTGCCGGGCCAATGTCAAGAGTGGGGCCATCATGGCCAACTTGTCCGACACGGAGATCCAGCGGGAGATCGGCATCAGCAACCCGCTGCACCGGCTCAAGCTGCGCCTCGCCATCCAGGAGATGGTCTCCCTCACCTCGCCCTCTGCTCCCGCCTCCTCCCGCACGGTGAGTGTCCACTGGCCAATCCCAGCCCTTGCCGCCTCAAGGCCCCGCCTCTGGCCTTCAGTCTAGCCAATCCAGGCCTGCTTATTCCCGCTCCATCCTATCCAGCGGTTCTCAACCTGTGGGTCGCGACCCCTTGGGCGGTCGAACGACCCTTTCACAGGGGTCGCCTAAGACCATCCTGCAGATCAGATATTTACATGACGATTCATCACAGTAGCAACATGACAGTGATGAAGTAGCAACGAAAATAATTTTATGGTTGGGTCACAACATGAGGAACTGTATTTAAAGGGCCAGAAGGTTGAGAACCACTGATAGACCTAGACTCCCCTTATACCACCTGGATTATCTGGGGGGGGGGGGGGGGTGGAGGGGATAAAAGGGGGCCTTCTCTCAGGTCTCCCTGCCTCCCCTGTACCCCTAAACTTCAGTCTGTCTTCAACCGCAGCCAGAGGGACCCATCCTGGAGAATAAGACAAACCCATATGGTTCCCGGCTAGGCCCCTGATGAAAGGCCCCCTCCTTCCCTCACTCTGCTCCTTGGCACCCCCTTTTTGCTTGGAGCACCCCCGTCCCCGTGTACCCCAAGGCTGGCTCCTCGTCATCCCTGAGGTCTCAGCTCAATGTCACCACCTCCGAGAGGTTTCTCTCACTCAACAGCTAAACTAGTCACCTGCCCATCACCCCAGGACATTAAGACCTGGTTTTCCTCCATAGCATTTACTGCCTTCTAATGTTTTATCCTTGCACTCCACACAGAAAATCATGTGTGCCGTGCCTAATGCAGCACTCAGCCCTTTGCCACGCTTGCTGTTCACACGTGTATGTGTGTATCGGAAGCACTCGAATGTAATGTGTGGACATCATAACCAGCTAGCCCCCCAAATTACTGCAGCGGGCGTCTCCTAAAAATAAGAACTTTCCCCCACATCGCCACCGTGCCCGTGTCACACCTAAGAACACGACCGTTATTGTTAGTTTCATCTACTATTCAGGCTGTACTCAAAGTTCCCCTTGCACACCCCGGACTCTACAACTGTGCCTGGCACTCGGGAGTCATTACATACATTTTAAAAATATCTTTATTGATTTCAGAGAGGAAGGGAGAGGGAGAGAGAGACAGAAACATCAGTGATGAGAGAGAATCATTGATTGGCTGCCTCCTGCACAGCCCCTACTGGGGACTGAGCCCGCAACCTGGGCATGTGCCCTTTGCCAGAATCAAACCTGGGACCCTTCAGTCCACAGGCCGATGCTCTACCCACTGAGCCAAACTGGCTAGGGCTACATACATTTTTTTAAATATATTTTATTGATTTTTTACAGAGAGGAGGGAAGAGGGATAGAGAGTTAGAAACATCCATGAGAGAGAAACATCGATCAGCTGCCTCCTGCATGCCGCCTACTGGGGATGTGCCCGCAACCCAGGTACATGCCCTTGGCCGGAGTCAAACCTGGGACCCGTGAGTCCACAGGCCGACGCTCTATCTGCTGAGCCAAACCGGTTAGGGCTACATTTTTTTTTTTTTTTAAAAAGATCTTTTATTGATTTTTAGAGATGAGGGAAGGAAGGGGAGGGAGGGAGAGAGAGTGAGAGGGGGAGAGAAACATCCATGGGAGACGGAGACATGATTGGTTGCCTCCTGCACGCCCCCCGCTGGGGATCAAGGCCGCAATCCCCGCATGTGTCCTGACCAGGAATCCAACCGGCAACCTTTGGGTGCATCAGAAGACGCCCAACCTACTGAGCCATACCGGCCAGGGCCCACATGATTGAATCCATGTATGAATTCCTAACCCCTGGGGCTGTTGGGAGCAGGTGCCCAATAAATGTGCACACGCGTCCTCCTTCCCGGGAACATTCGCCCCATTGCTGCATCTGCCACCTCACTCTGCCTCCTTTCTGTACATTTGTGTGGAGAGAGGCGGTGCCATTGGCACAGGGCCACACGGCAAAATGCCCAGCAGGCCCCCAATGGGAACCTGAATTTGTTCAACTCCGAAGCCCAAGTTCTGACACACAGCAGGTGCTCAATAAACGATCAGATCATGCCTTTTCTCTGTCCCTGGCTTGTCCAAGCAGTGACTGGCCTTTCTCAGCCAGAAAGCAAACTGTGTATAAATGTGCATGACCCGAGCCTCCAGGAGCGTCCACCCCCTCCCTCTTTCCCTGTCCGGAAGTCCTCTCTCGCCTTCCCTAACACCCCGTGGCCCCTCAGTCCACAGGAAACGTGTGGATGACACATGAGGAGATGGAGTCCCTCACGGCCACGACGAAGCCTGTGAGTGCCCCCTGCCGGCGGCTTTGGGGGTGGCACTAACTCTCTCTCGGGAGGGGCGGGACGGAACGGGGCGAGTCTGTGGCTGTCTGTCCGTCTGTTCGTTCCTCCCGCCCTCCTTCGCCTGCCCCTTAACCCATCCCTTCTTTCCCCTCTTCCCACTAACGGGTCAGGAGACCAAGGAGATCAGCTGGGAGCAGGTAGGGGGCGCGGGGCGGGAAGGGGGCGCATGACCAGGTTGTGCACGCTGCATGGACGCCCCTTCTTCTCCGAGCCCCGCCCCTGTCCTCGCTGGGGCATTCCCTCCTCACCGCGGGGGGGCGCTGTGCGGAGCTCGGCTCTGGACTGTCTCACTGTGGGGGTCCATTGTTAGCTGTTAGCTTGGTGCACGGGCCATCCCATGATCGAGGGTGGTGGGGGCTCCGGGGGTTGTTCTATTGCTATGACTAGAGGGAGACGGTGCACCCGTTTTCCCGCTGGCTGCGGGGAAAGTGTACCGGGCAAAGGGGAAAGCATTTGGGGGGGGGGGGCGCAGCACGTCTGGCGGAGAAGTTGGGGAGGAGGAGCTCCAAGAATGGGGAGGCATGGACTCACCTGTTGGAAAGAACTGTGTGGGCCCCGGGCCCTTGGCTTCCGGCCAGGGGGAGGCATGGATGGTTTCCTTATGCTGAAGTCTGGGAAGGACTTTGGGCCGATCCAGAATATTGTCCCGGGCCGGGTCCCGCATTAAACTAGTATTTTCGGGACAGTGCCAGGGTGCTGGGTGACTCCATGACCCTCTGCTGTGGGGAGCGCTGTGCTGGGAGAATCCATTATGTTGACTCGGGGCGGAGTGAGGTTGGACTGAGTTGTTCTGAGTTGGGGCCATGTTAGAGCACTGCTTCTCAGCCTGTGATGTACAGCTCACGTCACCCGAGGATCTTGTGAGAACGCAGGTTCTGATTCAGTCAGTAGCCTGGGGCTGAGAGTCTGCGATCCCAGCAAATTCGCAGGCGCTAGTGATGCCGTGGGTCCAAGGACCACACTTGAGTAGACACGGCTCTGTCCTGTCCTTCTGAGGGAGCAGGGGACACCATTGGATCGGTCCACTGTCCGGCTCTGGGGTGGGAAAAGCATGACCTTGGGTTGGGAGGTAGACTGTCCCCTTGCATACATACAGGGGGCCTGACTCCCCCCCCCCCCCCACCTGCCCATGGCCCCAGATCCTGGCGTATGGCGACATGAACCACGAGTGGGTGGGCAACGACTGGCTGCCCAGCCTGGGGCTGCCCCAGTACCGCAGCTACTTCATGGAGTCGCTGGTGGACGCCCGCATGTTGGACCACCTGAACAAGAAGGAGCTGCGCGGCCAGCTGAAGATGGTGGACAGCTTCCACAGGTGGGGCTGCCGCCGGCGGGACAGGCGGGGGGTGGGTGGGGGGGCACACTCCTGCGGAGTCTGGGCCAGTGGGACTGGTGATGGGATTCTCCGGAAATCCACCCCGTGCCCCTTCCGTCAATAAGATGGCCCGCTAGGGAGAGTCCAAATTCTGAGGCAGCTTGGCTAGCTGACCCCACCCCCTTCCAGGTTTGCGAATAGGAACTGCCTGTTGAAAGTACCCCAGCTTTGAGGTCGGCAATCACTAGAACCGACCCAATAGAACAGTGGTTCTCAACCTTCTGGCCCTTTCAATACAGTTCCTCATGTGGTGACCCCCCACCCGTAAAATTATTTTCGTTGCTACTTCATCACTGTCATGTGGCTGCTGTGATGAATCGTCATGTAAATATCTGATAGGCAGGATGGTCTTAGGCGACCCCTGTGAAAGGGTCGTTCGACCGCCAAAGGGGTCGCGACCTGCAGGTTGAGAACCGCTGCAATAGAACAACCCTGTCGTCTCCCAGAAGACCAGACGGTGGGGAGGGCCCAACGGGGGCAGAGGTCACTGGGATTGGGAAGGCCCCCCTGTGACCCCGCTTCCCCTGCTGTTCAGGGTGAGTCTGCATTACGGGATCATGTGCCTGAAACGGCTCAACTATGACCGGAAAGACTTGGAGCGGAGGCGGGAAGAGAGCCAGACCCAGATCCGAGGTGAGTAGAAGGGGGTAAGGGTCCCTGTGGGAGCCGGGTGGCGAGGTCTGGGGCAGGGGCTGGAGAAAGACGAGGGGAGGGAGGCGGGGAAAGAAAAGAGGGTGAAGGGATGGGCTAAATTGGACGGGCCTGCAGCTGAGGGTTCCTTTGGTCCCCAGATGTGATGGTGTGGTCCAATGAGCGGGTCATGGGCTGGGTGTCCGGACTGGGACTGAAGGAATTTGCCACGAACCTCACGGAGAGCGGGGTGCACGGGGCGCTGCTGGCCCTGGACGAGACCTTTGACTACTCCGACCTGGCCTTGCTCCTGCAGATCCCCACGCAGAATGCACAGGTGGGTGAGCGGCCGCTGGGCCCGGATCGTACCTGGCATCCCCACCTCGCAGTCTGCAAGCTGCAACCCCTTTCCCACCTCTCCTCCCCAGGCCCGGCAGCTCCTGGAAAAGGAATTCAGTAACCTCATCTCCTTGGGCACAGACAGGCGGCTGGACGAGGTGGGCCTTGCACCTTCAGGGTGGGAGCTGAAGGGCTGGGGCTTGGCTGCCCAGAGTCGGGGGTTGGAGGCGGGGCCAGGATAGGGGCGGGGTGGGAAGAAGCGGCGAAATACGGAAGGGGTGGAGTCCAAGGAAGGGGCGGAGTCAGAACCGGGCCCTGGTCCCACACCGGATGCCCGGCTCCCGTACCTAGGACAGCGCCAAGTCCTTCAGCCGCTCCCCATCCTGGCGGAAGATGTTCCGAGAGAAGGACCTCCGAGGCGTCAGCCCCGACTCCGCTGAGATGTTGCCTCCCAACTTCCGTTCGGCCGCAGCAGGGGCCCTGGGCTCGCCGGGGCTCCCTCTTCGCAAGCTGCAGTCGGAAGGTGGGCGGCTCCCCTTCTTCGGGGTTGGGAGAAAAGGACCAACTCTCCATCCCAGAGGCCTCCTCCTGCAGGTTCTGAAATGGCCTGGCCCGTTCTCCCCCGCTCATGGCACATGGGCCGCTCCAATATGCCAACTCTCTCCTCCGGGCGTGGAAGGGATTGCTCTCGTACCCTCTTTCCAGGGTGGGAAGTGCGCTCGCCCTGTGTCATCTGGGGCACCTTGGACGAACCTGCGGGGAAGGGAGGGAAACCGGCGAGAGACTCGGGCTGGCTGTCATTCCCGCAGGGGAATTCCCAGGAAGGAAGCTTGGGGTTGAGGATCGAAGAAACCCTGGGGAGGACAGGGCGTGCGCGTGCGGGTGCGCGCGCGAGTGGGTGTGGGTGCGCGCGTGTGGGTGTGGGCACGGGCACGTGTGGGTGCGGGTGCGCGCGCGCGTGTGGTTGTGGGTGTGCGCGTGTGGGTGTGGATGCGGGTGTGCGCGTGTGGGTGCGGGTGCGGGTGCGCGCGCGCGTGTGGTTGTGGGTGTGCGCGTGTGGGTGTGGATGCGGGTGTGCGCGTGTGGGTGTGGGTGCGGGTGCGCGCGCGCTGAACCGCTGCTCGCTCTCCCTCCAGGCCAGACTTCTGGGAACTCCCGGGCAGACGGCGTTTCGGTCCGGACCTATTCCTGCTAGTGCAGGCCTCCAGGTGAGGACCGTGCTGGGCGATCCTGGGGGACTGGGGCAGCACAATGGCTCTTCACTGCTCCACGCGCTGCCGGCGTCGGTGTAGGCGACCTCACGCGGATGAAGAATCTCCCCGAGGCCGGGCTGCCTCCCCTCCTGCCCAGTGTGGTCTCGCCGGGGAGCGCGCGCCGCCGCCTGGACCATCTGCACAGACTGGAGGGGAGCGCGCGTCCCCGCCTCACACATGGACGGGGCCTGGACCAAACCACATGAACTGGACCGAGAGGGGGGGAAAGGAGAGGGCAGGAAGAACTCCCGCCCCCAAACTTCCATCTCCCTCGTCTCTACTTTGTAATTTATTGATCAGTTTCCGACGGGAGACGGGTGCGCATTCCCCACGGGGAGGGGGCGGGGCTGCCCTCCCGGGCCGCATGCGAGGACAGGCCGCCCCCTCCCCTTTCTCCCCGGTCGCGGGGCCCAAGTCTTCCTTCTCCGTCCGAAAGGAGGGGAGGGGGGACTCGCTGCTACAAGCCTCGCCCCCAGTGCCACTCAGCCCCGCCCGCCGCCTCGGGTCCCCGGTGGCCCGAGGTCAGCTGTGGGCGGGGTCCCTCTCCCCAGTGTCTCGTGTCCCCGGGGCCCTCCGCCCCCCGTGCTGTGGCCGTGTCCGTGCCCCAGGGGTGGGGGGCGCAGAGCGCGCTCCCCGCTCCCCTCCGGCCCCGGGGTTTGCCTGGGAGCATCCTCTTTCCACGGTGCCACTGGGCGATGTGCCGCGGGGGGGCGGGCGGACGGTGGGAAGCCCTCGCCCCCGACTCTTGTCGGCCTCCCTGCCTCAGGCGTCACTCAGTGATCACGGGTAAAGAGAACTGTTTCAAAACGCGCCCGTGTCGACTGATTTATTTATCAGGACCTTCAGCCGACCACCCACCCCGAGGCCCCGGGGGGGGGGGGGGGACCGCCTCCGCGTCCTCTGACCCACGAGTCCCGAGTCCCTCGGTGCCCCGGGAAGCCAGACCCTACGCCTAACAATGAGGTTTGGGGGGTCACGTTTATTCAGAGAAATAAATATGGCTCGTGGGAAGGTGCTGGAGGGCCAGGGAGGGACGTCTGCGCCGCAGCCGCGCGGCCGGGTTAGGGTTCCGGAGTTTCCAGCATGTCCGCCAGGGCCCTGGAGAGGAGGGCGCAATGGTTAGACCACCCACCGACGTGCCCCAAGCTCACCCGAGGGCGCGGAGAGGTCGTTCATGTGACCCAGGGGACGTGCGGCCCAGGACCGTCTCTAACCCGGGCCCTCACACTCCCCCCGCCACACACTCACTGGTACAGGGACGAGGAGAAATAGTCGACGTAGCTTCCTGTGGGAGAGGAGAGAGAACCGGTTTGAGGGGCACTGCACGGGCGAAAGTAGGGGTCACTTTCACCGCGCCCGGGACCAAGGCCAGCTCCGCCCTCTTTTCCTAATTCCTTCCCCAAACCGAGTTCCTTCCACTAGGAAGGTCTTGCTCGGGTTCCCCATCCTCCAGCGGCCTCCTCGGTCCTTCCATTCTTCTTGCTTTGGCCCCGCCCATTCCGTTCTAGGCCCACCCCTCAACCCTGCTCCCAATCTTGGGGGGTAGATGCTGCAGCCTTGGAGCATCTATCCCCCACCTTCTCTCTGCGCAGGCCCCGCCCCTCCGTCCTCTCCCGGCTCCACCCACCGATGCAGCCTCGGCCCAGCCGCCACACCTAGCCCCGCCCCGCAACCTCCCAGTCCCCACCGGGGTCCTCCTCCCTGGCCCCGCCCCCTTTCCGGGGTTCTCCTGAGACCGCCCACCGCTCTTACCCGGGGTGCAGACAGTTTCGCAGACCAACGGGCAGAGGTAGCAGAACTGGCAATGCTGGGAGGGGGCGGGGAAAGAGAGTGAGTGGCAGGAGGTGGTCAAAGGCAGAGTCAGGATGGGGGTGGGACGGAGGTTTGCAGGTGGAGGTCAAGGTCAGAGGAAGGGTTCGAGTGTGGAGTCCAGGCTGCATGGGGGTAAGGGGTTTGGTCAGTTTGAGGGCGGAGGCCAGGATTTGGGGCTGGGGGGGGGGGTCCTGGGCCATCCGGAGGCGGAGGTGGAGCCTTGAGTCCTGGGGGGGAGGCGGGGTGTCTCACCTGGCACTGGTCACAGTGCTCTCCCATGTTCTCCTCGTCACAGTGGCAGTTCTCACATTCAGTGCATCGCTGGGGACCGGAGGGGGCAGGTTAGACTGAAACCTTCACCCCTTTGGGGAGCCACCTGCCAGTCTCCCACCCTTCCCCCAACTCCTCAGCCTCATTATCTCCAACCTGGAGCTCAGTGTCGTCCCCCAAAGCCACCTCTCCCTGCTTGGTTTCCTATGGCAGGGGGTTCCCCATCCCCCCACCACTGCGGGCTGGACCCACGGATGCTCTCTGCTCGCCCTTTTATATTTCCCTGCAGCCTGTCATGCTCCAGCCCCAGGGACCCCCCCCCCCCCCCCCCCCGCCACACACACTCCTTGTCAAGGACCTTCCTCTCTCCCTACACCCTCCCCTTCCTGGACCATGGTCCCAGCCTCCTCCATCGGCTCCTCGCCTCCGGTCTGCCCCCAATACGGCCCCCGGAAGTGTCTTTCTTCACCTGGAACTATCCCTGCGCTTCCTTCGCTCAGGGCCCTCCCAAGACACCTCCCCACACACACACTGGGACCAATTCCAGGGACTGCTTGGTGGATGGGCCTGGGCTGGGGACATACATTGCAGAAGGAGCAGTAGCCACACAGGGACCCTGGCTGGTAGTTGCCGTACTCTTGGGCATCCTGCGGACCTGTGGGGACAGGAGGGCAGGAGTGACCCACACTGACCAGCTCCTCCCGCTCCCACTGGGCCAGAGCACTTACCGGCTTCACCGCTCTCTTCCTCGCTGGGGCCGCCTCCAGCCACCTCCCTCCTGGCCAGTGGGTTGGGGATGATGGTGAACGGGAGCCGGTTTTCCTCCAGCCCCTCCTCCTCGTCTTCCTCCCCGTGGTGGTCTTGGCTCAGTGGGGCCTGAACCTCAGTCCTCTCTTCTCTCCTCTCCTCTTCTTCTTCTTCTTCATCCTCCTCCTCCTTCTCCTCCTGGCTCAGGCTGAGGCCATGGCCTTCCTCCTCATCTTCCTCATCCTCCTGGGCCCGGCTGCCTTGGTGGGTGCCTTCTTCTTCCTGCTCTGAATCTTCCTCATCTTCCTCCTGGGAGCCATGCTCTTCTTCTCTTTCCTCTTCCTCTTCCTCCTCAGAATCTCTTTCCCCCAAATGGCTTCTATCCTTGACCCCGGTGTGCTCTGGGGCCCCGGGGCTCATTTCTTTGATGGACACTTTCTGGCCCATCTCTTCATCGCCGTGGCCTTGTTGACGATGGCTGGGAGCTTGGTGGCCCAGCTTGGCAGAGTGGTCCTCGTCTGCCTCCTCGGGGACTCCGTGGGGGTGATGGCCGGGGACTTCTGCTTTATACTCGTCTGGGAAGTACTCCTCCTCGGTGCTCTTGGAGCCTGGTGGTTGGTAGCTGGCAACGTGGTGACTGAACTTGACCGTGGCCTCCTCCTCATCCTCCTCCTCCTCATCTCCAAGCCTGTGGGGAGTATGTCTGGAAAGTTGGCGCCAATGTTCAGTGGACACATCCTCACCCTCGTCTTCCTTGTCTCCATGGCCTGGATGTCCACGGCTGGGGGCATGATGGTGGTGCTCGTCCGAGACTGCATCCTCTTCCTTCACGTGGCCTTGGTGCCTGTGGGCTAGGTGTCCATACTTGATGGAGACATCCTCATCCTCATCCTCATCCTCATCCTCATCTTCTTCTCTGTGGCCTTGGTGTCTGTGGCCAGGGACATGATGGTGGTGTTCATTCTCATCTGAGTCATCTTCCTCCTCTTGCTTGCTGTGGTCTTGGTGTCTGTATGCCCAGTGTCCATACTCAATGGAGGCATCATCATCATCATCATCATCATCATCTTCTTCTTCTTCTTTGTGGCCTTGGTGTCCATGGCCAGGGACATGGTGGTGGTGTTCATCTGAGTCATCTTCATCTTTTTCCTTCCTGTGGGCTTGGGACCTGTGGGCCTGGAGGCCATACTCATTAGAGCCATCATCATCATCATCATCATCATCATCTTCTTCTCTGTGGCCTCGGTGCTTATGGGCCTGGTGTCCATACTCAATAGAAACACCCTCCTCCTCTTCCTCCTCCTCTTCTCCTCCGTGGCCTCGGTGTACCTGCCTCATCATGTGATGTTGATACTCACTGGACACAACTTCGTTCTCATCCTCGTCTTGATGGCCGTGGCTCCTGTGGCTGGGGAAGTGGTGCCCATGCGCGGCTGAATCAGCCACGTGGTCATTCCCATGGCCACGCTCTGCGAAGACCTCCTCATCAGAGACATTCTCGTCTCCAGCCTCGTGGCCTTGGAGTCGGTGACCATATTCCCTGGAGACATCTTCGTCCTCTTCCCCGCGGTCTCTGTGGCTCCAGAACGGAGGCCCACTGTCCGGGAAAACACCTTCGCTCTCGTCTCCGTGGCCTCTGTGGCTGTGGGCGGGGTGGCCAAACTCACCTGACATGTCCTCGGAGGAGACTCCCGCATTGTTGTTCCAGTTGCTGGGGCCGGGCCCAGCCCCTCTCAGCTGCTGGGTCATGGCCGGAGGGAGGAGCAGGCTGGCCACGGCAGCCCAGAGGACAGGCGTGTGCAGCCATGGCCCACGGCGGCCCATGGGGACGGACGGGCAGCAGACCTTCTCCCAGGCTGGCTCTGCTTGCCCCTTGCGGCGATGTGGACGAATGTGGGGGGTTCTTGTCTCTTCTGGAGTCTTTCTCTTCCTCACTGCCGTTCCTTCACTGTGTCTCTCCCACCTTTGCCCGTCTGCCTTCCTCTGGCCCTCGCTGCCGGCACTGGACACCCCTGTGAGGCAGTCTCGGGAGCCCCCTGACCCCCCTCTCAGGCCCTCCCTCCCACCTCCCAGCCAATAGGGTCTCTCCCCTCCCCTCTCTGTGGCTAAATTTACTCTCAGCCCTGAGTTATTCTGGGTCAGTCCGCCTGTCCTTCCCCTCCTGCTGCTCCTCCTCCTCCCAGCTGGGAAGGGGTGGGTGAAGGGGTCTCTCCTTGGTCAGGAGTGGGGGGTCCAAGGGACTTGACTTTGGATTCCCAACAAGCTCATGTTTGGCAGCTGCAGAGACAACAGCTAGACTTGTAACGGGCCAACTTGGGGTGGCCTGGGGCAGCTGGGGGCCAGGAGAGATGTATTTGAGGGGTGAGGCCGCCGGGTGGAAGGATTGGGGTTAGACTACGGGGGTTTCTGCCCAGAACAGGCACTGCGCTGAGCGAGTAGATGCCAATGCGGAGACCTTAGCGAGGGGCTAAGGATCCTGCTCCCAGCACCCGTGCCCATGACCTCCTGTCCCTGGAACTCAGACCTGGGGGCAGGGGACTGGGCCAGGCCAGGGCTATAAATACACAGGGGGCTCCGGTTACCGGTTACCGGGAGGCCAGGCGCAGCTGCTGTCCCTGTCAGAGAGCTGGCAAGGGTCATGCGGCCCTGCCCGTCTGCGTGTCAGTGTTCCACTCTTCACCCCCCCCACCACAGCTCTTTGGGTCCCCATCCCTCTCCACGGGTCTTCCTGTCTCTCTCACGGCTGCCATCCCTCACCCTCTCAGGGTCCCTGTGTGGCTCCCCAGGATCCTGTCCCCCCCACCCCCCTCCAGCTTGCCTCTCCCTCTCACTCAGAGTGTCTGCCCTCCACCCAGAGCTTTGTCACCATCTCAGGGTCACTGTACCCCCTCCCTGGGCTCTGGCATTTTCTCTCTGGGTCTCTGTACCCCTCTCTCTGGGTGTCTGTACCCCTCTCTCTGGGTGTCTGTACCCCTCTCTCTGGGTGTCTGTCCCCCTCTCTGTGGGTCTCTGTCTCCCTCTCTCTGGGTGTCTGTCCCCCCCTCTCTCTGGGTGTCTGTCCCCGTCTCTGTGGGTCTCTGTCCCTCTCTCTCTGGGTGTCTGTCCCCCTCTCTCTGGGTGTCTGTCCCCGTCTCTGTGGGTCTCTGTCCCTCTCTCTCTGGGTGTCTGTCCCCCTCTCTCTGGGTGTCTGTCCCCCTCTCTCTCTGGGTCTCTGTCCCCCTCTCTCTGGGTGTCTGTCCCCCTCTCTCTGGGCCTCTGTCCCCCTCTCTCTGGGTCTCTGTCCCCCTCTCTCTGGGCCTCTGTCCCCCTCTCTCTGGGTGTCTGTCCCCCTCTCTCTGGGTGTCTGTCCCCCTCTCTCTCTGGGTCTCTGTCCCCCTCTCTCTGGGTGTCTGTCCCCCTCTCTCTCTGAGTGTCTGTCTCTCTCTCTCTGGGTGTCTGTCCCTCTCTCTCTGGGTGTCTGTCCCTCTCTCTCTGGGTGTCTGTCCCCCTCTCTCTGGGTGTCTGTCCCTCTCTCTCTGGGTGTCTGTCCCCCTCTCTCTGGGCCTCTGTCCCCCTCTCTCTGGGTGTCTGTGCGTCTGTCTGCGCCTCGGTCTGGCAGCCCTATCCCGCCTCCGCCCCGCCTCGCGCTCTACGCGTCTCGGAGACGCCCCGCCTCCCGGGCGGCCGGGCCTCTGGACGGGCCGGGAAGTGGCAGATCCGGTTTGTTGGGGCGGAACCGGGGTTGGAGGAGGGAATGTGGGGAGCCGGGTAGGCGGCGGCGGCGGCGGCGGCGGCATGGTGGGTCCGGAGAAGGAGCAGGTACCGTGGCCGGACCCGGGTCCGAGGGCACGGGGAGCTGGGCGCCTGGTCTCGGGGTCCCGGAGAGGCGGGTGCTGGGGACCCAGATTCGTGGGGCAGACGAAGAAGGGGTGTCGGGGGGGGGCCCGGACTCGCGGGTCGGTGGGAGCGGCTCGGAGGGGGCTGCGTGTGCAGTCGGGACTCCGCGCTCCCGGGGAGGCGGGCGCTGCGTCCCTGACTCCTGGTCCTGGGGCCGGACACGGGGTGCGGGGGCTGCGTGTCTCCGAGACGTGAACTGGAGCCCCCGCGCCCCTGTCCCTGTCCCCAGGGGTGGATCCCCAAGATCTTCAAGAAGAAGACGTGCACGGCGTTCATCGTGGACCCCACAGACCCGGGGTGAGGAGTTCGCCCTGGGGCCCCGCCCGCTGGCCCCGCCCGGCCCCCCCTCTTCCCCGACGCCTGACCCCGGGGACACTTCCAAGGGCGTTCCCGGCGGCGTGTCCCTCGGGGAGGGAGCGGGTCGGTGCAGACACGTCCAGTTTCTCACGCTCCTGCCCAGGGTCAGTGTCAAGGCGCCGGGACCCGGTTCTGTCTCTTTCCTTCCCGTCGTCTGTCTCCTGTGTCACTTTCTGTTTTTCTTTTGTGCCTGTCTCTGTCCCATCCATCCATCCATCCATCCATCCATCCAAGAAAGCTTCCCTCAGGGCTTCCCAGGCCGGCCTACTTTTCAGGAGCACAGGCCCTGCCAGGGCTCAAATTTCACCTGGAAACGCGCGCTGTGTGGCTTTGGGCAAATGACTGCCCCTCTCTGGGCCTTACCTGGCCTCTGTGCCCGAAAGCAGACCCTACCTCCTAGGGCCGTGTTCGGCAAACCCCGGCTCGCCAGCCACATGCGGCTCTTTGGCCCCTTGAGTGTGGCTCTTCCTAAGCCTTAGGAGGACCCTAATGAAGTTAATAACAACGTACCTACCTGTATAGTTTAAGTTTATAAAAATTTGGCTTTCAAAAGAAATTCCAATCGTTGTCCTGTTGATATTTGGCTCTGTGGACTGATGAGTGTGTCGGCCACTGCGCCTAGGGTTATGGTGAGAAACGCTTGTGTTATTTCTGGAACCGTGCCCGGCCCAGGGTAAGCCCTGAGAAACGCCTGCAACTCCCAGGGGCAGGGAGCGGGTACTGCCCGGGCAGGCCCGGAGCTTACGCCCGAGGGATCCAGACGGGTTGCCACCCCTGAGCCGCTCCTGGCCTCCAGCGACCGTCTCTCGGGTGGGTCTGGGCTGTCTCGTTACTGTCAGTACAGTCTCGGGGCGTGGGGCGTGTCAGTCTGCCTCGTGGAGTGTGTTTTGTCGTGCGCCTGTTATGTCGATGCCGTCTGGCTCGCAACGGTGGCTCAACAGGCAGCTGTGCATTTAGGGGGTGAGTGTTCTAACACTTCCTGGTGGGCACTCGGGTGTGGTCAAGAAAGTTTAGGAGCCCTAGCCGGCTTGGCTCAGTGGATAGAGCGTCAGCCTGCGGACTGAAGGGTCCCAGGTTCGATTCCGGCCAAGGACACATGCCTGGGTTGCGGGCTCGATCCCCAGTAGGGGGTATGCAGGAGGCAGCCTATCAATGATTCTCTCTCATCATTGGTGTTTCTGTCTCTCTCTCCCTTCCTCTCTGAAATCAATAAAGAAATATATTTAAAAATAAATAAATAAATCTCACAACTCTGTGAAGAAAGTACTATTTAAAAAAAAAAAAAGACAGAAAGTTTAGGAACCTCTGGTCTAGCGGGCGGAGGGTAGCGGTAAGGCCAGGCAGGAGATCCAGATGGGAAGGGCGTGCCACCGGGTCCCGCGGGAGCTGGGTAGGAGACGGACAAGGCATCATTCATGTCCTCGGGAGGAGGGGCCAGTGCGGTGACATCTGAAGGATGAGCTGGAGTTCCACGGGTGAAGGCGGGCTGGAGAGAGGAAGGCGGGAAGTGATTCCGGGAGTGGGAACAGCATGTGCAAATTGACCACGTGATGAGGCTTGAAAATGGAGCGGAGTTCAGGGTGCACTGTCAGGAGAGTGGAGGCCAAGGAGGTTGGCGGGGCCAGACCTCACGGGGCCTCCAATACCACTCGGGGGCAGGGACCCTGTCCTAGGTTGCTGGGGACCCACGGGAGGGGCAGGGGCAGCTCTGGGTGCGGGAAGACCCTGAGGGGGCCGTGTCAGGATGAATAGGAGTGCGGGAAGGCAGGGAAGAGGTTGGTCCAGGGTCCAGGTGGGCGGGGAAGAGGTCTGAGCCAGGCCGGGCCTGTGAGGACACAGGAGGGGACACAGACAGGAGGGGACGCGCACGCGGGTAGGAGCTCCGGCACTGATGGATTTGGGGAGTAAGGAGAGTGGCTCCTGGACAATTGGCTTGGGGACTGAGAGACAGTGGGGCTGTCCCCACAGTGAGGGACCCAGGAGGATGAGCAGGTTTGGGGAGCGTTTCGGGGCTCCGTGAGAGAGCTAGTGAGCGGGGGCCCCGGGGCACTCCGGGCCTTGCAGACCTGGGTCGGGGACTCGGGAAGGTCTGGGGCTTCCATCCAGGGTTTGAGAAGTCCTAGCTGTGGGTGGTAATGGAAACTGGAAGTGGGGGAGGTGTTATGGGAGAAAGTGTGAAGTCAGGGAGGTTGCCAGCTGGCAATTCTGTGACCTGTTTTCCCCCCCATGGAAGAGCATTTGCAAACACCTGTCTCCAAACACCGCCTCAGGTCCCGGGCCTGGGACAGCCTCTTCCTTCCCACCTGATGCTTCCGTCCCTGAAGCCACTTGCCTGGCCCCTGGGCTTCAAGTTTGAGACTGGTGTGGGGAAGCCGCGTGGTCCTGGATCTGGGGACCACCCGACACTCAAGGGGGGAGCAAGCCACAGATGAGGGAGGACGAGCCAGTAGGGGGGCAGTTGTGAGCCTTTCAGCTGTGGCCAGTGCCACTTTGCCACTTCTGGATAGTCAGATAAGACCTGAATAGAGGCCATTGTATTTGGGGACACGCGGTAATTGCCGATCTTATCGGGAACAGTTTCAGTTCCGGTGGCCACACTGAGAGGGAGGGCGGGGAGGAGGTGCGAGTGCAGAGGGAGCCGGCCAGCCCCGTCCAGCGAACGTTCGGCCGACGTGGAACTGTCCTGCAGCCACGGCCTGTGTGCACACTGGCCGCACGCGGCTCCTGACCGCTCCGAGGAAGTGGATTTTTAACTTTTATTTATTTATCTTTAAAATATATTTTTATTGATTTCAGAGAGGAAAGAAGAGGGAGAGGGCCCTGACTGGTTTAGCTCAGTGGATAGAGCGTCGGCCTGCAGACTGAAGGGTCCCGGGTTCGATTCCGGTCAAGGGCATGTACCTGGGTTGCGGGCACATCCCCAGTAGGGGGTGTGCAGGAGGCAGCTGATCCATGTTTCTCTCTCATCGATGTTTCTAACTCTCTATCCCTCTCCCTTCCTCTCTGTAAAAAAATCAATAAAATATATTTTTTAAAAAAAGAGGGAGAAGGAGCTAGAAACATCAATGAGGAGAGAGAATTATTGATCAGCTGCCTCCTGCACGCCCCACACTGGGGATCGTGCCCGCAACCGGGGCGTGTACCCTGACCAAGAATCGAACCGTGACCTCCTGGATCATAGGTCGATGCTCAACCACTGAGCCACTCAGGCTGGGCTGGATTTTTAATTGTATTTCATTTTAATTTATTTCAATACTAGAGGCCCGATGCACTAGTAGGCCTTCCTTCCCCCGGCTGCTGGCACCGGCTTCCCTCTGGCTCCCGGGACCTGGGCTTCCCTCGCAGCCCCAGCTTCGTCCAGTCTAATTAGCATATTACACTCTTATTATTATAGATTATTATTATAGACTAGAAGCCCGTTGCAGGAGGATTCCTGCAAGACTAGGGCTTCCTTGGGCCGATCACGCTGCCAAGCCCCTCCGCCCAGGGCCGCACCGGGGGTCCTGGCTGGGGGCGGGGCTTAGGTGGCACATGGGGGCCCGGATGGCGGCTTGCGCTGGCCCGCCCTGCCTGCAGTGTGCAAATTAGCCGCCATCTTTGTTGGCGGTTAATTTGCATATCGCACTGATTAGCCAATGGGAGGCATAGTGAAGGTATGGTCAATTACCATGTTTGTCTATTATTAGATTAGAAAGAGAGCCCCATGTGGCTAGGGGCTTCTGTATGGACAGCTGGGGTTCTGGAACATTCCTTGGATAAGTTTTGCAGGGAAGGGCTGGTTGGAAGTAGATGGAAGGGAACAAGGGAGTCCAGGGACGAGGCTGAGATGGGTGAAAGGATCAGGGGGGTAAACCGAGGCATGCCAGGACCCTGGAGGTAGACCCAGGAAGGAGGAAGGGTGCGTCCCCCGAGGCTCTCTCTGTGCCGGGTGCTGGGCTGAGTGTATTCTGTTCGCGGACCGGGTGGCCATTCTTTTGTTGACCAAAGTTCGGTCTTCACAGTTCTTATCAAATCCGTGTGCCACTTGTCCTTCCCATAAAGCTGGTCCTGAGGCCACAGCTCACTCACTGCCCTTGTGTAAACACGGGTTCCCCGTTCTGGAATTGAGGACCAAAGAGATTCAGATACATTTGCAGCTAAACCCCGCCTTCCCCAAACCGGGGTTCCTTGCTTTCTAAAACTCTGGTGGCAGCTCTGCCCGGGGTGGTTCAGTTGGTGGAGTGTCATCCCAGGCACTGTGGGTTCGATTCCTGATCAGGGCACATGCCCGGTGTGGGCTCGATCCCCGATAGGGAGCATGCAGGAGACAGCTGATGTTTTGCTCTCATATTGATGGTTCTCTCTCTCTCCTTCTCCCTTCCTCTCTCCCTAAAAGTCAAATTTAAAAATCTTTAGGCCTGGCCGGTGTGGCTCAGTGGTTGAGCATCAATCCATGAGCCAAGAGGTCACGGTTGGATTCCTGGTCAGGGCAGGTGCCTGGGTTGTGGACCCCAGTGGTTGGTGTTTCTCTCTCACCGGTGTTTCTCTCTCTCTATCCCTCTCCCTTCTTCTCTCTCTAAGAGAAATCAATAAAAACATATTTTAAAAAAACAAACCAAAACACCTCTGGCCAATTGCATTTAGATAGTAGGGGCTATGTCAGTGATGGCGAACCTTTTGAGCTCGGCATGTCAGCATTTTGAAAAACCCTAACTTATCTCTGGTGCCGTGTCACATATAGAAATTTTTTGATATTTGCAACCATAGTAAAACAAAGACTTCTATTTTTGATATTTATTTTATATATTTAAATGCCATTAAACAAAGAAAAATCAACCCAAAAAATGAGTTCGCGTGTCACCTCTGACACGCGTGTCAAAGGTTCGCCATCACTGGGCTATGTGTATGTTTGTTTAGGGGGAAAGTATCACATGTGATGCATTTGCCGCAAAGAGAAACGAGCCACAAAAGACTATTACAATGAAAACCAAAGAAAGGTGTTGGCCTCCTCGCCGGAAGCTGTCGCCAGCCCCGTTTCAGAGCCCGCAGCCGGCTTTTCTGTGTTAACGAGAAAGCTGTGCACGGGGCCGGGCGTGCGGTTCCGGCCCCAGCAGAGCCTCTCCCCTGGGCAGTAACCAGGACTGGAAAAGGAGTGACGCCCTCGCTGTGTTTGTCATCCGAGGTTATTTCAAGCTCTGCGTGGAGCCCATGTAGCGCCTGGCCTGCCGCCCTCATTCCAGGGAACGTTGCATTTGCCGCCGGCGCCTCTCAGTGCTACGAGCCAGGCTGTGTTATGTCGCCTTTTGCTTTGAGGGGGAATTTAGCTCAGAGAAGCGAAGCCACTCGCCCAAAGCCACACAGCTGCCTCAGCCTCTCTGGATGGTTCTTTCCTCGGTGAATATGGTCCGTGTGGACGGGGGCAGCGAGGGCCCACCGTCCTCCTGGTGGACAAGGCGCTGTCTCTCCTCCCGCCCGTGTCCTCCTCAGGCTGCGGGGCCAGGAAGGGCCAGGGCCGGGGTCAGCGGGACGGTGACAGCCTCTGGGGCGCGGGCAGAAGTATGGACATGTCTCCAAGACGCTCGGGGCTGGGGGCCATCTCTGGGGTTCACGCGCCCCCCATCCCTCCCCTTCAGAGGGACCCTGTGCCAGTGCGGGCGTCCCCGGAGTGCCCACCTGTCCGTGGCCGTGGAGGACGCCTTCGGGGCGGCCGTGGTGACGGAGTGGGACAGTGACCTGCACACCACGGAGAAGCCCACCGATGCCTTCGGGGACCTGGACTTCATGGGTGCCGGCCGCAAGGCCAGCAATGTGAGGCCTGCATGCTGGGCAGGGCCGGGCGGCCAGCGGGGCGGCAGGCTGGGGCTCTTGGAGCTGGGGCCTGGGGCGCCCCAGCTGAACAGGTGTCTCCCCATTTGCCCATCCCTGTCTTCACCTCTCTCTGGATGTCTGTGTCCCCCTCTCTCTGGGTCTGTGTCCCCCTCTCTCTGGGTGTCTGTGTCCCCCTCTCTCTGGGTGTCTGTCCTCCCTCTGGGGCTCTGTCCGCCCTCTGGGTCTCTTTGGGCCTCTGCTTCCTTCTTGGTCTCTGTGCCCCTCCCGTGTCCCCCCTCCCCTGTGTCCACAGTTCCTCCGACTCTCTGACCGCACGGATCCGGCTACAGTTTATAATCTGGTCACGCGCACATGGGGCTTCCGGGCCCCGAACCTGGTGGTGTCAGTGTTGGGGGGGTCGGGGGGCCCCATCCTCCAGACCTGGCTGCAGGACCTGCTGCGCAGCGGGCTGGTGCGGGCCGCGCAGAGCACAGGTGACTGGGGGGGGGGGGGGGGGGGGGGGGGGCTATGCCTCCTGGGCCGGGGCTGGCTGCTCGTCTCCCCCACTTCTCTGGGATGCTGCCTGCCCCCCTCTCTGTGTGTGGGTGTTTGTCTCACACGCTATTCTCTCTCTCTCTCTCTCTCTCTCTGTCTTTATGCACCTGTGTGTGCTGCTGACCTCACCGCCATCACCCTCCTGTGTCTGCAGGGGCCTGGATTGTCACCGGGGGGCTGCACACAGGCATTGGCCGGCACGTGGGCGTAGCTGTGCGGGACCACCAGACAGCCAGCACTGGGGGCACCAAGGTGGTGGCCATGGGCGTGGCCCCCTGGGGAGTGGTTCGCAATAGAGAGGCCCTCACCAACCCCAAGGTAGGACCCAGGGGCTTGGAAAAGGAGGGGTTTGGGGGCCTGGACCCCTGGGTCTGAGGGAGGAGGGGCCGGGGGCCTGCACCCCTGATGGAAAGACCCCCTGGTCCTGCCCCTCGTCCCCCAGGGCTCGTTCCCTGCGAGTTACCGGTGGCGCGGGGACCCCCAGGACGGGGTGCAGTTCCCCCTGGACTACAACTACTCGGCCTTCCTCCTGGTGGACGATGGCACCCACGGCCGCCTGGGCGGCGAGAGCCGCTTCCGCCTGCGCTTCGAGTCCTACGTCGCCCGGCAGAAGACGGGCGTGGCAGGTGCGCGGCGTCTCCCGCTGGTGCCCGGTCCCGGCTCGGAGCCCAGCGGTCTGATCTGGTCAGGATTTGGGGTTTGGGGCGAGGAGGAGGTTTCTATGGTCAAGGCCTTCCCGGCATTTGCTGTATTTAAAAAAAACAAAACACCTTTATCTGAAATGGGAAATGCACAGGCGTGGACAGCTCACTGATTTTTATTTTTATTTTTATTTTTTTATTTTATTTTTTTAAAAAATATATTTTATTGATTTTTTACAGAGAGGAAGGGAGAGAGATAGAGAGCCAGAAACATCGATGAGAGAGAAACATCGACCAGCTGCCTCCTGCACACCTCCCACTGGGGATGTGCCCACAACCAAGGTACATGCCCTTGACCGGAATCGAACCTGGGACCCTTGAGTCCGCAGGCCGACGCTCTATCCACTGAGCCAAACCGGTTTCGGCTATTTTTTTAATAAACAAAATTTTCTTACGCCACCAGCACCTAGATCAAGAAGCAATATTAGCAGCCCCAGAAGCCTTCCGCCCGCACCATGGGCCATCTCATCCTGCTTCTGGCTGCTCAGAGTAGTTCTGGCCTGTGTTTGTGCTTCACCACCATCTGTACCTTTTAGAGCCTGGCTTCTTACACCTGACATCATTTCTTTTTCTTCTTCTTCTTCTTCTTCTTTTTTTTTTTTAATATATTTTTATTGATTTTTTTACAGAGAGGAAGGGAGAGGGATAGAGAGTTAGAAACATCGATGAGAGAGAAACATCGATCAGCTGCCTCCTGCACACCCCCTACTGGGGATGTGCCTGCAACCACGGTATGTGCCCTTGAGCAGAATCGAACCTGGGACCCTTCAGTCCGCAAGCCGACGCTCTATCCACTGAGCCAAACAGGTTAGGGCTCTTCTTTTTTTTTTTTTGTTTTAATATATTTTTTAATTCATTTCAGAGAGGAAGGGAGCAGAAGAGAGAGATAGAAACATCAATGATGAGGGAGAATCATTGACCGGCTGCCTCCTGCACGTTGGACCGAGCCAGCAACCCAGGCATGTGCCCTTGACTGGAATCGAACCTGGGACCCTTCAGTCCGCAGGCGGATGCTCTATCCACTGAGCCACAGCAGCTAGGGCCCGACGTCATTTCTGTGGGCCTCATCCGTATCATTGCCTGAGTTGTGGTTTGTAAATAACCCATGAGTAAAAGAAAAACAAAACAAAACACGTTTTGAATATATGACATACCGATGCTTTTGAGATGCAGCTAATGCAGTACTTAGAGGAAAATGTGTAGATTTAAGTGCATAATATCCAAAAGGAGATGAAAGGCTGAAAATGGTTGATTTAAGCCTCCAATTTGAAAAACTTTAGAGCCCTGGCTGGTGTGGCTCAGTTGGTTAGGCACCAAAAGATTTGACTCCCGGTCAGGGCACTTGTCCGGGTTTCGGGCTCCATCTCTGGTAGGGGGTGTGCAGGAGGCAGCCGATCGGTGTTCTGCTCTCACATCAATGTTTTTCTCTCTCTCTCCCCCATCTCCCTTCCTCTCTCTCTAAAAATGAATAAAAATAGCCCTAGCCAGTTTGGCTCAGTGGATAGAGCATCGGCCTGTGGACTGAAAGGTCCCGGGTTCGATTCCAGTCAAGGGCACATGCCTGGGGTTTTGGGCTCGATCCCCAGTGGGGGGCGTGCAGGAGGCAACCGATCAATGATTCTTTCTCATCATTGATGTTTCTATCTCTCTCTGCCTCTCCTTTCTCCTCTGAAATCAATAAAATATATTTTAAAAAAAAATAAATAAAAAGCAATAAAAATAAAAAAAGAACCCTAGAAACAAAACAACAAATCAAATCTAGGGAACGTAGAAGCAAGAAAATAAAACAGAAAAGTGCAGAAATGGATGAACTAGATACATGTATAGCGAAGAATATCAACTAAAATAAAAGTGGGTTTTTTTGCAAAAATTTCTGTTCAATTTTTAAACTTTACTTCGCTTTCTGGCTACATTAATCCTATTTTTTTTAATGTTCATACAGTAAAACTTGTTTTTTGCGGTGTGCAGCTCTATGGTTATAGATTCATGTGACCATTTCCACAATCAGGACACCGTATGGGCCTCTTACCTTGAAGGCACCCATTTCTTTTGTACCCCAGCCCCTAGCAACCACTGATCTCTTCACCATCACTCTCATCTTCTCTTTTCCAGAAGGCCATATAAATAGGATAATAAAATGCATAACCTTTTGAGACTGGCTTTTCATGCAACATAATATATTATGGCAGTTTTAACGTTCGCCCTTTGGAACAAATCAGCTCATACCAATGTATATAAAGAAACAGTTAATTATCTTCCCTACCGAGCTCCAACCCCTCTATTGGGGTAATTAGTCTTACACAATTTAGACTTTATCCCTTTATACCTTTATCTATGCTTATAAAATTCTATGCAATTATATTTCCAGCTATATGATGTTTCTTTCTTATATTATACATATTACACTTTCTTATGGCCATCGCTTTAGGTCTGAACTTCTTTTTTTGCGGGGGAGGGGAGTGGGGGGAGGGTCCCAACTTCTTCACCTTGCTCCCACTTCTAACAAATAGTTGTATGATATTCCTTAGTTATGGGTGTATCATCTGTTGTTTGTGTTTCTGAGTTGATGGATACGTAATGCTTTACCAGTGCTTGGCACTATAAGGAATGCTGAATAAATATCTTTGTGTGGACATGCAGAATTACATTACAGGTGTTGTAAATTCGATACAGTAGATTCCCCGAGTGATATTGCTGTGGGTGTATATTAATAGGTAAACTAGATAATTTTTCTAAAACTTGTAGCAATTTTCACTCCCAGTGAGAATATGTGAAAATGTCCTTTTCCATTCAGTCTCAACCAGCTCTGGATACTCTTGCTTTAATTATTTTATTTTTTTCCAATTTGATGGGTAAAAAGTAACATCTCACTTTTAATTTGATTTTTTAAAATTAATCTAATAATATTAAGAGATGTAAACATATTTTGTTGGCCAATCAGATTTCCTCAGTTATGAATTGCCTATTCATATTCTGTGTACATTTTGTTGTTGTTGTTGCCAATTCTCATCACAGGATGTTTTTCCCATTAATTTTTAGAGAGAGTGGAAGGAAGGGAGAGGGAGAGAGAGAGAGAGAGAGAGAGAGAAACATCAATGTGAGAGACACATCTATTGGTTGCCTCCTGCATGCGCTCCCACCTGATTGAACCTGCAACCCAGGTATGTGCCCTTAACCAGGAATTGAACCTGTGACCCTTCGGTGCACAGGCTGATGCTCTAACCAATGAACAACACCAGCCAGCATATTTTAAAATTGGATTCTTTCTTGTCTTTTTATAGGCATTTTTTGTATCCTGGCAATAGTAACCCTTTGAATATTAGATGTATTGTAAACTTGAAAAAAATATTTGTTTTTTTATTGATTTCAGAGAGGAAAGGAGAGGGAGAGAGAGAGAGAAACATCAGTGATGAGAGAGAATCATTGATTGGCTGCCTCCTGCATGCCCCCTACTGGGGATCCAGCCTGCAACTCAGTATGTGCGGTGACCAGGAATTGAGCCATGACCTCCTTGTTCATAGGGCTCAAAAATTTCTTAACTCTGACATTTATCCTTCCATGTGAATTTTAAAATTATTGTGTTCCATTAAAAAAAACAAAAAGGATCCTGGCTGGTGTGGCTCAGTGGTTGAGCATCGACCCAGGAACCAAGAGGTCACCGGTTCGATTCCCAGTCAGGGCACATGCCCAGGTTGCAGGCTTGATCCCCAGTGGGGGCCGTGCAGGAGGAAGTCAATCGATAATTTCCTCTCTCATTGATGTTTCTATCTCTCTATCCCTCTCACTTCCTCTCTCTCTAAAAATCAATAAAAATATATTAAAGAATAAAATAAATGAAAACACTTCCAAATTCCTCCTACCCTCCTTCTTTCCCCAAACTGCATTTAATTCCTTTATTACTTTGTGACAGGTTAACATGGCACTAATTTTTCCATTTATTCAGACCTTGTCCTTACATAATTTTTTGTCAATTTCTTCATAAAGATCTAGTATCTTTCTGGATGAATTAATTCCCAGGTGTTCTATACTTTTGTAAAAATCAAAACGTGAATAAGAGACACGTTTTCAGAAAAGTTCTTGATTTTTATTTATTTTTCTAATATCAATTCTCTTACCAAATTCTCTTATTAATATTTACTTATTTTGAAGGGAGTCTCTACAACTGTCTGAGACTATAAATCATATTTTCCTCCAAATAAATTCCTTGTCTCTTCCAGCTTAAAAGCAAACAAACCATTTTCATTATTTTATTCTTTGACACCATTATGCCCGGATGAGTGTGAATAATAATAATGCGGTCTCATTTCTTACTTTAATGGGAACAGATCTTGTGTGACTTTCATATGCGGCTTTGGTAGATAGCTTTATGATGTTTCGATAGTCCTTTCCTTTCCTTATTTCCTTCATATCCTGTTTGATCCTTCATCTTCTCCTGGCTCCTGATCTTCAGCAACCACAGAATTGCCGCTGACAAACACCGGCCTCGCTCAGGAAGCCGGGAGCCCGGGCCCCAGCCCCTCCTTTCTTGGGGAGCTGAGCATTACTGTCTTCAAAACCGGGCCCCTCCCAAAGGTGCTCAAAGACAGGACAATTCCCATGAGCCTCAGGGGCAGAGAGGACTGGGCAGAAGCCAACCTTTGCCGCAGGGACTCCTGGCAAATGTGGTCCACCGTCCCTGGCAAAGGGGATGGCAGTGACCACCTGGCTCTCTGCTCTCCGCAGGGACTGGCATTGACATCCCTGTCCTCCTCCTTCTGATTGATGGGAATGAGAAGATGTTGAAGGTACAGCCAAGGGCCCAGACGCCTGGGTGTAAGGGGCTGGGGGCGCGGGCCCTGGGTTTCAGGGGAGGAGGGAGCCGGGGACCGGTACTTCAGGTGGGGTGAATCCCTTCATCCCTTCCTTCCCTGACCTGACTCCCCCCTTTATCTCCTAGCGGATAGAGAATGCCACCCAGGCCCAGCTCCCCTGCCTCCTGGTGGCCGGGTCCGGGGGCGCTGCGGACTGCCTGGCGGAGATCCTGGAAGACACTCTGGCTCCAGGGAGTGGAGGGGGCAGGCGAGGGGATGCCCGAGATCGGATTAGGCGTTTCTTCCCCAAAGGGGACCCCGAAGTCCTGCAGGCCCAGGTATGACATTGAGGGCCCGGCTCTGGATCCTGAGATGGAAGGGAGCTGGGGGCCTGAGCTCCTGGGACTGGAGGGGAGAGGGTGCGTGCTGAAGGCTTGGAGTCCTGGATGCAAGGGAAGAGGGTAGTAGGGACCCAGACTCGTGGATCTGAGGGAGGAGACGCCTGGGGGCCTGGACCCCTGGGTTCTGGGAGTAGAGGGAGCTGGGCACCTGTGTCCCTGTGGCCAGGGCCCGGGTGGAGGGGCTGGCGATGCGGAATTTGGTGTTCTGCAGGTGGAGCGGATCATGACCCGGAAGGAGCTGCTGACAGTCTATTCCTCTGAGGACGGCCCTGAGGAATTCGAGACCATTGTTTTGAGGGCTCTTGTCAAGGGTAAGACTTGGACCCCCAAATTCCTCCACTCTCTCTGCTCAACTTTGGACAGTTTTCCTGGCCTGGGTGCTTATTCATTCCCTCTCCACTAAGGCCGTGCCCCTCTTCACCTCTTTCTTTGTATCCTTCCCCTTTGCACTATTTCTTGAGGCTTTGCATGATGCTTTTGAACAGTTTCCCAAGATACTTTCTTTATATTCCAACACTGCTTTCCTTCTGTCGGATCCATTTATCCATCCTTTCATCCTTTATCCATCCATCCATCCATCCATCCACTCATTCATGCATCCACTCATCCATCCATCCATCCATCCATCCACTTACTCATCCATTCATCCATTCATCCATCATCCATCCATGCATCCATGCATCCATCCATCCATCCATCCAGACATTAAATTTTCCATCTACCACTTATTCCATTCATTCTTGATTCTTCCATCCATCCATCCACTCATTCATGCATCCACTCATCCATCCATCCATCCATCCATCCATTCATCCATCCATCCATCCATCCATCCATCCATCCATCCATTCATCCTTCCTTCCATCCATCCATCCATCTATCCATCCATCCATCCACACATCCATCCATCCATCCACCCATCCACTTACTCATCCATCCATCCATCCATCCATCCACTCATTCATGCATCCACTCATCCATCCATCCATCCATTTACTCATCCATTCATCCATCATCCATCCATGCATCCATGCATCCATGCATCCATCCATCCATCCATCCATCCAGACATTAAATTTTCCATCTACCACTTATTCCATTCATTCTTGATTCTTCCATCCATCCATCCACTCATTCATGCATCCACTCATCCATCCATCCATCCATCCATCCATCCATCCATCCATCCATTCATCCATCCATCCATCCATCCATCCATCCATCCATCCATCCATTCATCCTTCCTTCTATCCATCCATCCATCTATCCATCCATCCATCCATCCACTCATTCATCCATCCATCCACTCATCCATCCACACATCCATCCATCCATCCACCCATCCACTTACTCATCCATTCATCCATCCATCCATCTACTCATCCATTCATCCATTCATCCATCATCCATCCATGCATCCATGCATTCATCCATCCATTCATCCATCATCCATCCATTCATCCATTCATCCATCCATCCAACCATCCATCCATCCAGACATTAAATTTTCCATCTACCACTTATTCCATTCATTCTTGATTCTTCCATCCATCCATCCACCCTTTCTTCCTCTTCTACGTGCCTCCAGTGTGTTTCAAGCGCTGCAGGGTGGGGAGTCAGAGATGAGCCGAGCACTGCCTCCCAGTGAGGAACTCCTGATGTTTCACAGGAGGAATGAGTGATGAAAACCAAGGTCAGGAGCATAATGGCACCTGGTGGAAGCTGAGGACAGGGCTAGTTTATTCATTCAACAAGCGCCATCCTAGGCCCCAGAGGTTATAGCAGATCCGTATCCTGCTCGCAAGAGCCCCTGATCCTACCAGAGCTGTTTGCAACCTTAAATAAAATTTAAGACAAAAGCTTGGGGGAGGAACCGTCGTCAGTAAGGGGAGGAAAGTCTAAGAGGAATGGTGTTTAAATTGGGCCTTGAAGACCCAGTGGAATTCGGACTTAGTGAGATGAGGAGATGGGATAAATAAGTGGTCACGGGGATTTCCCAGGGCTCGGTGGGGATGTGGGCGGGGGGAGGTTATTGTTGGTGTTAGAGGAGTTTTACAGGGAAAACACCTCAGCTAAAGACTCCTATGAGGCATAGTATCCATTTACAAGGTGTTCTCCCCCCCCCGCTCCCCCCCCCAATAGTATCCACCATGTTCTGTGGCGGCAGAAAGAACAGTTACTTCTGATTTGGGAGTCAGATAAAGCTGTGTGCGTAGTGGCCTTGAGAGAGACTTAGTTTCTCTCTCTCTGAAAAATGGAGATAGTACCTCGCAGGGGTGTTGTGAGCTGGGAGGCAGCTTATGAGCAGTGCCTGGTGCCTGGGTGGGGTGACGGGGGGGGGGCGCGGGGGGAACCCAGTAAATGAGAGGTCTTCTTAGTGTGAGCCTCTTTCTCACGGGGTCGCCTCCTCACACAGAGGATGACAGTGGGCAGATCGGCTTCGCTTTACGGAAGTTAAGGTACGAGCTCCTTGGGAGAAAACAGCGGCGCTGCGAGACGTGGTTTGGGGGTGGGGGGTGGGGGCGGCAAGCCCATTGCCTGCAGAAGTGGAAGCGATCCGATCACACTCTGCGGGGGAAATTGGAGCTGGCGGGCGGGCTGCGGGCTGGGTGATAGCCGAGTGGAGCGGATGGGGTTTCAGCAGGTGAGGAAGGAGGGAAGGGGGAAGGGACGAAGGCTCCTTAAGAGTCTAGCAGGAGCCACGCACTGTGCTGAGCAGCTGGCGTGCATTTTTGTCCCCGACCCTCCCTCCCCGCCTGCAAGGATTTCCTCCCCGCTTTGCAGATGAAGGAACTGAGACACAGAGAGGGGGGAAGTGACTTGCCCAGGGTCACACGAGGTAACAGGTGCCAGGCTTCAATTCGGGCCTGTCTGACTCTCCATCCAGCCCACTGCACGGGCTGTGTTGGGTGCAGGGGGCGCGGGGGGGGGGGGGGGCGGGGGGGAGAGTCACGTGGATAGCATGCAGCATGTGGCCTGAAACAGCCAGTGAGGGGGGCAGGGCCAGACCACCCTGGGCCTCAGCTGAGGCTTTGTCCTAAGGGGCATGGGAGGGACAGGGTCAGTCCTGTGTGTAGAAGGACCCTGGGGGTCATGGGGGGGAGACTAGAGAGGAGAGGAGAGGCTGAGGAAACGAAGAGACTGCAGCAGTGATGATGGGGCCTCGGGGACAGTCAGGGGGCGGGGAGAGAGAGGGCTTAGGCCAGTGATGGCAACCTATGACATTCGTATCAGAGGCAACACGCAAACTCATTTTTTTGGTTGATTTTTCTTTGTTAAATGGCATTTATTTTTTATTTTATTTTATTTTTTAAAATATATTTTATTGATTTTTTACAGAGAGGAAGGGAGAGGGACAGAGAGTTAGAAACATCGATGAGAGAGAAACATCGATCAGCCGCCTCCCGCACCCTCCCCGCTGGGCATGTGCCCGCAACCAAGGTACATGCCCTTGACCGGAATCGAACCCGGGACCCTTGAGTCTGCAGGCCGACGCTCTATTCACTGAGCCAAACCGGTCAGGGCAATGGCATTTAAATATATAAAATAAATATCAAAAATATATGTCTTTGTTTTACTAGGGTTGCAAATATCAAAAAATTTCTATATGTGACACGGCACCAGAGTTAAGTTAGGGTTTTTCAAAATGCTGACACGCCGAGCTCAAAAGGTTCGCCATCACTGGCTTAGGGACTGAGGAGTTTTGTAATATGCAGGAAAGGGATGACCAGGACGGCACCTGGGGCTCTGCCTCGTTGACTGGGTGGACAGAGGCGCTGTCCCTGAGATGGGGGACCCAGGGGAACCTCTGTTTTGAGGAAACGGCCTGAACTCAGGATGGGACACGGTGAGCAGGCAGGGCCTGGGGTCGGGCCAGCTGCTACAAGTTAAGGCAGAATATAATGCAAGATATTATCCATCCAATTTTTTTCTCCCCTGGAAACTGTGAGGAAAGGAGGGGAGATCCAGATTTACAAAATCCCGCTCTGCATGGGCTTCTGGGATTTGAAAAGAAACATCAAGTTGTGCTTTCTCCACTCTCAGCCTCCGTGGTTACGCTGGTCAAGCCGCAGCGTCCTCCCAGTTGGGAACGTCTTCCCGCGGTTGTTATTGACACCGTAGCGTTCCCATTCTACAGACCAGGAAACTGAGGCTCCGGGGCCAGTGGCTGCCTGAAGTCCCGCAGCGCGTCCCGGTGGAGCCGGATCGGAGCAGCCTCAGGGCGCACTGCCCATCCCCTCTCCGCCAGACCACCTCGCCCTGCCACACCAACTGTTGGGACAGCCACGAGGACGCGAAGGCCCTTCCTTTGCTTTGGCGATAGATGCGGAGCAAGTGGGCCCAGAGGGAAAAGTACCTCCCTGGCCAAGTGCCCGGAGGCCCAGCAGTGTCTAGACACGCGGCTTCACTTCAGGCCCCTGTTGCGTGCACACACTTTGCACTCATTCAGTGGTTGGATCCAAGTTGTTTTTTTTTTTTAATATATTTTATTGATTTTTTACAGAGAGGAAGGGAGAGGGATAAAGAGTTAGAAACATCGATGAGAGAGAAACATCGACTAGCTGCCTCCTGCACACCCCCCACTGGGGACGTGCCCACAACCAAGGTACATGCCCCTGACCGGAATCGAACCCGGGACCCTTCAGTCCGCAGGCCGATGCCCTACCCACTGAGCCAAACCAGTTACGGCTTCCTTGCTCTTCTTAAGGACGCCCAGGGTCTCTCAGAGTCCCTAGAACAGTGGTCTGCAAACTCATTAGTCAACAGAGCCAAATATCAACAGTAACAATGATTGAAATTTCTTTTGAGAGCCAAATTTTTTAAACGTAAGCTATATAGGTAGGTACATTGTGATTAACTTAGTTAGGTTGCTCCTAAGCTGGCCTTTGCTAAAAACGTCCTCCATCTGATTGAGGTACGTTCGCTGAGGTCGACCCCTTCCAACTCTCCCATCCACACTCGTCTTGTATACTTGTTTCGTCTATATCCGCATTTTCTCCTAACCTCATTTTCTGCTCCTGCCCCCTCTTCCCTCTTACACGTACTCCACGTTTCAGGAAGTGAGGGTGACTTAGGTTTGCAATCGGATCCTACGTTTTCCTGCACCCGCCTTTGCTCTAGCTGCTCCTGCGGCTGAAGGCGCTTTCCGCTTTAGATGCACACCTTCAACTCCCACCGGCCTCCCCGAGGCCCCGCCTCCCCGAGGCCCCGCCTCCCCGAGGCCCCGCCTCCCCGAGGCCCCGCCTCCCCGAGGCCCCGCCTCCCCGAGGCCCCGCCTCCCCGAGGCCCCGCCTCCCCGAGGCCCCGCCTCCCCGAGGCCCCGCCTCCCCGAGGCCCCGCCTCCCCGAGGCCCCCGCCTCCCCGAGGCCCCGCCTCCCCGAGGCCCCGCCTCCCCGAGGCCCCGCCTCCCCGAGGCCCCGCCTCCCCGAGGCCCCGCCTCCCCGAGGCCCCGCCTCCCCGAGGCCCCGCCTCAGGGCCCACCTGTGACTGCGGCCTCCCTGGGCCCTAATCACATGCTATGCCCGCCTCCGGCGGTGCCCATCGCCCTGAGGGCAGTTGTGTGGTTCCGGGACCTATTTCCCTGGAATGAGCTCCTTCCGGGCAGGGACTGGATCCAATTTCTCCATCCCTCCCAGTGCCTGGTCCATAACCTACCTCAATAAAGTTCAGGGCGTGAATGATTGCCCTTCCTTCTTTCTGGGGCCTCTACACACTGGGCTGCTCTCTGCCCCTGAGTTGAATGACCTTCTGCTTGACTTCTGAAGACCCCAGAATCTGCCAACAACACCACTTATATGAGATTTTAAAAAAATTTTTATTGATTTTTTTTTTTAGAGAGAGAGAGAGAGAGAGGAAGGGAGAGGGATACAGAGATAGAAACATCAATGTGAGAGAAACATCAATTGGCTGCCTCCTGCATGGGGATCCAGCCGGAACCTGGGCATGTGCCCTGACCGGGAATTGAACCAGTGACCTCTTGGTTCATGGGTTGACGCTCAACCACTGAGCCACACCAGCTGGGCTTGATATGGAATTTAAATGTCGGGCATCCCCAAACGCAAAGCAGACACTCATCCGATGTCCCCGCCCTCCCCCCTGAGTTTTCCCTCCGCCTCTCTCCCTTGCAGCCTGCGGGAGCTCTGAGGCCTCCGCCTACCTGGACGAGCTGCGTTTGGCTGTGGCTTGGAACCGCGTGGACATTGCCCAGAGCGAACTCTTCCGGGGTGACATCCAGTGGCGGGTGAGGGGTCCGACCCCGGGCTGGGGGTCCCCACAAGAGGAGGCACTTGACATGTGGCCTGTCCATCCGCTTCTTATTGTCCAGTGTCCGCATCCTGTTCCCTCTCTATCCGTCACTCAATTCTCTACCCCCATCTCTGGCCCTTCACCTCTGACCACACCTGGCCTCCTGCCTGCCCCTGCTCATCTCTCCCCGCGTTCATCCCGCCCCTGCCAGTCCGTCCACCTGGAGGCCTCGCTCATGGACGCCCTCCTGAATGACCGGCCGGAGTTCGTGCGCCTGCTCATCTCGCGTGGCCTCAGCCTGGGCCACTTCCTGACCCCGACGCGCCTGGCCCAGCTCTACAGCGCGGCGCCCCCCAGCTCCCTCATCCGCAGCCTCCTGGACCAGGCGGCCCACGCTTCGGGCGCCAAAACCCCAGCCCTGAAGCCCTCCGCGGAGCCCCGGCTCCCCGACGTGGGGCGGGTGCTCCGGATGCTGCTCGGTGAGATGTGCGCGCCGAGGTACCGCGCCTGGGCCACGGGGGATCCCCACCGCGACCACGGCTGCAGGGACAGCGACCATGGCTGCCCGGAGAGCGTAAGGACCAGGGGATGCTGGTGGGGGTGACCCAGAAGGACCTGGGGGTGTGGCTACCCGGGAGGGGGTGTGGCTACGCTGGGGGTGTGGCTACACGGGAGGGGTGTGGCTACACGGGAGGGGGAGTGGCCAGCTGACGGTGTGTGATGGGACTGGGGCAGGGGCCGATGGGGGCGTGGCCAGGGCGGTGTTGGGGGCGGGGCCACACCTCACCACGCCCCTTGCCTGCAGTCCCAGCTGCTCTGCCGCAGGGCCCCCTCGGAGCTCATGCTGGACGCGGTGCTCGGGCAGACCCCCTGGAGCGACCTGTTTCTCTGGGCGCTGCTCCTGAACAGGGCGCAGATGGCCTTGTACTTCTGGGAGATAGTGAGTGCTGCCTTGGCCGCTGATTCTGCTCTCCGCGTCCCTGCCCTTCGGTTCTCCCAGACTCCGGTGTCCCTCGTGACCTCTGATGTCACCCTGAAACCCCCCCTACCCCCCCCCCGCCCCCAGTCCTCTATTCCTGGTGTATGACTCCAGCTGCTGCTGCTAATGCTTCCACCCCCCCCCCCCCCCATATGTCATGCATTTCTTGTAACTGGCCTTTTCTGTTAACAATATATATTGAGCCTTTCTCTTGTGCATACATGGGAATTAACCTCTTTCTTTCAAAATGTCTGTAACAAAGAAGTTAGACGTTATTCGGTAGCCAATGGGCGTCATTTAAACATTGGTACACTTGCAATTTATTTTTTAAAATATTTTTATTTTTCAAAATATATTTATTTTTTAAAATATATTATTGATTTCAGAGATGAAAGGAGAGGGAGAGGGAGAGAAACATCAATGATGAGAGAGAATCATTGATCGGCTGCCTCCTGCACGCCCCACACTGGGGATAGAGCCCGCAACCCGGGCACGTGCCCTTGACTGGGAATCGAACTGTGACCTCCTGGCTGATAGGTTGACACTCAACCACTGAGCCAGGCCAGCCGGGCAGTACACTTGCAATTTAGATGCCTTGTTGTAGCTGCAATGGAGAAGGGGCAAGACTAGATAGTGACAAGGAAGCCAGGTAAGAAGCCACGCTGGGGCTTTCCAGGCAGCCAAGGTGAGGGCCCGACTACAGCAGGTGGGATAGAGGTGTCGGGACACATTTGAGAAGTTGCAAGGTTAAAAAATAAATAAAAAACTTGTGGAAGTTAAATCGGATCTAAGATAGAGCTTATTTTTATGCCTATATGCAATAGAAATACCTTGACAGGACTCTTCAGCCAATCAGGTCAGGGGGTGAATACAGACTTAATTTATTTATTTTTTAATCATCACCCAACGACATTTTTCCATTGATTTTTTAGGGAGAGTGGAAGAGAAAGGGAAAGACAGAGAGAAACACATCGATTGGTTGCCTCCTGCATGAGCCTCTCCCTGGCCCCGATCGTGCACCGGTGGGGTCCGGGATTTCGAGAGGGCGCAGGCCAGGCTGAGGGACCCCAACGGTGCACGAATCTGTGCACTGGGCCTCTAGTTATTATATATAAGTGTTTAATCCTACATGTTAATCCTACTGAGGTTCCTTGTGCGAGTCACTTCTCTCTCTCCTGCTGTTTTCAAGATCGTTTGTTTTTGACTTTCAACAATTTGATTTCTTTCTCAGTGTGGATTTCTTTGTATTTTCCTCTGTAGAATGCCTTGATCTTCTTGGATGCGTAAATTCACGTATTTCATCAAATTTGGGAAGTGTTAGGCCATCTTATCTTCAAACGTTCTTTTGTTTCTTTCTGCCTATCCTCCCCTTTTGGGAATCCCACTATGCATATATTGGTATGTCTTATGGTGTCCTGCAGGCCTCTCAGGGCTTGGTAGTTTTTTGTTCTTTTTTCCTTATGTGCCTCCAACTGTATAATCTCCATTGATTTTTCTTCAAGTTCACAAATTCTCTTCTGCCTCCTCAGAGCTGCCGTTGAGTCTTTCTGGTGAATTTTTCATGTCAGTCATTGCACTTTTCGGCTCCAGAATTTCTTATTTGCTTACTTTTATTACTATTATTATTATTTGTCTCTCTTTATTCATATTCTCTACTTGATACGACATCATTTACCTGGGTTCTTTCAGTTCCTTTTTCATAATTTTCGTTAGCTCTTTAAGCATATTTAAGACAGTTGATTTAAAGTGTCTATCTATTCACTGAGTTTCCTTAGGGACAGTTTTTATTAATTTCTCTTTTCTTGTGAATGAGCCACACTTTGTTTCTTTGCACGCCCCATAATTTTTTTGTTGGAAACTGGAATTTTTAATATTATTATAAAGTGGCCATTCTGGATATCAGCTTACCTCCTCCCTCCAGGGTTTCTCATTGCTTCTTCTTCTAGCTTGTTGGTTTAGTGATCTTTCTAAGCTATTTTTTTAAAAATATATATTTTATTGATTTTTTACGGAGAGATAAGGAGAGGGGTAGAGAGTTAGAAACATTGATGAGAGAGAAACATCGATGAGCTGCCTAGTGTGGATGTGCCCGCAACCAAGATACATGCCCCTTGACCGGAACCGAACCTGGGACCCTTCAGTCCGCAGACGGACGCTCCATCCACTGAGCCAAACCGGTCAGGGCTAAGCTATTTTTGTAAAGTCTGTATTCTTTGTCATGTGCGGCCACTGAAGTCCTTGTTCTGTTAGCTCAGTGGTCAACTGGTGACTTGAGATTTCCTTAAATGCTTGGGGGCGGGGCGTGGAGTTGAGGTGGGGAGAGAAACCCACACCCTCCCAGCCTGCAGATCCACTCCGTGTTGGAGCTGTCTTTCAATGCGCAGGCAGGCTGTTTACACTTTTACTTTATCTGTCGCTTCCGGCTTTGGTTGCCTAAAGGTCAGCCTGAAGTGAAAGCTCAGGGCTTTCTCTAGTCATTTCTGGGCAGGCATCCAGGCTTGTCAATGCCTGTAGCCTTCTAAGTCCCGTGGTACACACAGGAGCTTTGTAAACCCCTAGTCCCCCCAGGTTCTCCCTCCCCAGCCACTTCCCTCCCGAGCTGTTCAGTATGTCTATTACTACCTGGGCTGCTATTCTTTTGTCTTTTTTTTGTTCTTGAGTTGTAAGAGGGCCGCTCTTTATTTTTAAACGCTTTCAAACACCACCTGGGAAGCCGCTTCTGTCCTGGGGAAGTTCCAAGGACAGTGGAACAAAGGCAAGCTCTTGAGCTGTTTTCTTCAGGGAGCCACACACAACCACACACACAAACGGCGAGGTCCACACACACAACCACAGTTACTTAAGAGGAAGATCTGAATTCCTGCCCTAACCGGTTTGGCTCAGTGGATAGAGCATCGGCCTGCAGACTGAAGGGTCCCGGGTTCGATTCCGGTCAAGGGCATGTACCTTGGTTGCAGGCACATCCCCAGTAGGGAGTGTGCAGGAGGCAGCTGATGAATGTTTCTCTCTCATTGATGTTTCTAACTCTCTATCCCTCTCCCTTCCTCTCTGTAAAAAAATCGATAAAATATATTTTAAAAAATAAAAATAAAAATCATCATTCTCCCCTTTAAAAAAAAAAAAAGATCTGAATTGCTCCTTCTGGTACCCCAAACCCTTCAGGCGCCACCGAGCTGGGGAGTTGGCAATGGTAAGCAGGTTAGTTAAAATGTCACAGTGCTCTTTCTAAATATATATATAGATTTCAGAGAGGAAGGGAGAGGGACAGAGATAGAAACATCCATAATGAGAGAGAATCATTGATCGGCTGCCTCCTGCACGCCCCACACTGGGGATGGAGCCTGCAACCCAGGCATGCACCCTTGACCTGGAATCGAACCGTGACCTCCTAGTTCACAGGTCGAAGCTCAACCACTGAGCCACGGGCTTACTGAAATTTAACAGTTTCGTTCTTCATTAAGCATTTTCCTATTTGTTGTACGCTTTATATGAGGTCCCAGAATTTTATTTAAAAAGTGGATTCTGACAGTTTGGGCCAGCTTGTTTGTTGCTTTTGTGGAGGGATGGCGTTTGAAGCTCTCTACCCGGCATTTTGGGTGACATCTCCGGCTGCTCCCCGGCCTGTCCTTAATCTCTGAGGTCATTCTAACCAGCCCAGCCCCTGCTCTCTCTGACACAGTGGTTCTCAACCTTCCTAATGCCGCAACCCTTTAATACAGCTCCTCATGTTGTGGTGACCCCCAACCATAAAATTATTTTCGTTGCTACTTCATAACTGTAATTTTGCTACTGTTATGAATCATCATGTAAATATCTGATATGCAGGATGGTCTTAGGCGACCCCTGTGAAAGGGTCGTTCGACCCCCAAAGGGGTCGCGACCCACAGGTTGAGAACCGCTGCTCTGACGTCTGACCTTTTCACCTGTTGTCCAGTTTCTTCCATCCACGAAACATCCCTTTATCCGTGGCCTCTGTTGACCCTGGTTAATTTCTGATCTCTGGCTTTGTCCCTTCCCTTGATCACAGGCTTGCTGCCCCCTCCTCACCCTCGGACCCTATCCACCACCTCTCTCTCTGTCTCCCCAGGGCTCCAACGCCGTGGCCTCGGCTCTAGGGGCCTGTTTGCTGCTCCGGGTGCTGGCGCGCCTGGAGTCCGAGGCTGAGGAGGCAGCGCGCAGGAAGGAGCTGGCAGCCAAGTTTGAGGGGCTGGGCGTTGGTGCGTGGGGGCAAGGGTGCCTGGGGGCAGGGGTCCGGGGCTGCGGTGACGGGGGTCTGTGCGTCTCCCCGCTCCTCTCATTACCCTCCCCGTCCCCGCCAACCCCTCCTCTCTCCGCTCACACGGTCTCCTTACTCCTTGTTCTGCCTCTCACTGACCCTCCCGCGCCCAGACCTCTTTGGCGAATGCCACCGCAGCAGCGAGGACCGGGCTGCCCACCTGCTCCTGCGGCGCTGCCCGTTCTGGGGCGATGCCACCTGCCTGCAGCTCGCCATGCAGGCCGATGCCCGCGCCTTCTTTGCCCAGGATGGAGTCCAGGTGAGCGTCGGAGGCCGGCCTCCCAAACCAGTGGTCGGTAAGCTCATTAGTCAGCAGAGCCAAATATCAACAGTACGATTGAAATTTCTTTGGAGAGCCACATTTTTATAAACTTAAACTATATAGGTAGGTACATTGTCATTAACTTCATTAGGGTCCTCCTAAGGCTTTGGAAGAGCCACACTCAAGGGGCCAAAGAGCCGCATGTGGCTCGCGAGCCGCAGTTTGCTGACCACGGTCCCAAACAGACCCCGGCGACACCCCGGGAGCCGTGCAGGATGAGCCCTGCCCTTGCCCAGGGTCTCCCCCTAGACACCACCCTCCCCCAGGGAGTCCCAGCCTCGCCCAGGAGGCTGCTCGTCCCTCAGCAACCCCACCACCCGCTGCAGGAGCGCGGCCTCCCCGGGCACAGCCTCCCACCCCCTAAAACGTTCCCCTCGACAAAGGATCCCCGATGAACCCAGAGCAAGTCCCTCCCGGTTCTGGTCTCAGCCAGAGAATGGCCTCACCCATTACCTGGTGTTTTGGACATAAACTCTGGGTTAGGAAATGCTGCCCTCCCTGCAGGAATCCCCCTCTTTCCGGAAGCCCTGCGTGTCCTCAATACCCAGCGTTCTGCCTACAGACAGGAAGTCCAGCTTATCCCAACAGGAAGTCCCGCCCCCAGCCGTGGGACTGATTTGATTGGCATTTCAAATAATTACCCAGAGTTCTTTGCTTCGAACAATGGTTAAACTCCTGGGGTCTATTTTTTTTTTTTTAATATGTTTTTATTGGTTTTTAGAGAGAGAGGAATGGAGAGGGAGAGGGAGACAGAAACATCAATGATGAGAGCAAAACATCTATTGGCAGCCGCCTGCACGCCGCAACCGGGGCATGTGCCCTGACCCAGAATTGAACCGTGACCTCCTGGTTCATAGGTTCACGCTCAACCACTGAGCCATGCGGCCTGGCTCATGGGGTCTATATTATGCCCTTATCTCAACCCCACTGTGTTCTCTCTGTGAACAGGGAGGACATATTAGTGCCTGTCTTCCTGGGGTGTGGCGAGGGCTATGTGAGCTAATCTATGCAAAGTGCTTAGCCCAGTACCTGGCATATCCTTTATAATAAAACCCTAATATGCAAATTGACTGAACGGCCGAACGACCAGTCGCTATGATGTGCACTGACCATCGCTATGATGTGAGCTGCCCCCGGGTGGTCAGTGTGCTCCCACAGGGGGAGTGCCACTCAGCCAGAAGCCGGGTTCATGGCTGGTGAGCATAGTGGTGGTGGTGGGAGCCTCTCCCACCTCCGCTGCAGGCGGGTGGTAAGGAGCGAGGGGTCCCGGACTGCAAGAGCCCCAAACTGTGAGAGGGATGTCTGATTGCCAGCTTAGGCCCGATCCCTGGTGGGGGAGCGGGCCTAAGCCAGCAGGCAGACATCCCCCAAGGGGTCCCGGACTGTGAGAGGGCACAGGCCAGGCTGAGGGACCCTTTCCAGTGCACGATTTTTGTGCACCAGGCCTCTAGTTGTGTTAATAACCATCGGCTCGAACCTGAGGGAAGGTGGTCAAAGGCCAGGACCCCGATAGTTGTGGTCCCCACATTGAGTGCTTGCCCTGGGCCCTGGAGCCGTGGGCCAATTCTTGCCTGGGGTCTTCGGGAAGGGCTGGGGGAGATTCAGGCTCTAACCTTCCCCACCCCCACAGTCTCTGCTGACACAGAAGTGGTGGGGGGAGATGGACAGCTCCACCCCCATCTGGGCCCTGGTTCTCGCCTTCTTTTGCCCCCCACTCATCTACACCAACCTCATCACTTTCAGGTCAGTCCCGGGGTTAGGTTGGTAGGAGAGCGCTGCTCATTGTTCTTCCTGCTCAGCTCTGCCCACCTCTCAGTCCTCCCAGTGCTTCCGCCTTATTTCCTCTCTTCCCCTCCCCAGGACTGGGGCACGTTCTGGGAGGTGAGCTTTTGGGGGGCTCTCTATCTCTACGGGCAGTTCTTCAGCCCGCAGGCATGGCTCTGGGATGGTTCCCTTTAGGGTGACTCTAGCGGGGCACCTCCCCGTCTCCCTGCCATATCTCTGGGTAAGGAAGCTGGGTATCTCCGGAGAATTCCTCTCCCACTCCTCCCTCCCCCGTTCTCACTCTGTGCCTCTCTCCTTGCCAGGAGGTCAGCGGAGGAGTCCACACAGAAGGACCTGGGGTTTGAGGTGGACGGGAGCCTCAACGGGGAAGGGCCTGTCAGGTGAGCGCAGCACCAGCGGTGGTGCGGCCTGGGCAGCCGCAGGAGCTCTGGTACGGGGAGCAAGGCCGGAGCAGAGAAGGGGGCTTCCGGAGGTACTGGTTTCACGCAGCTACTGAAGATACTGAGGCAGTTTCCCAAATGCCATTTAACAAAGAAAAATCAACCAAAAAAAATGAGTTCGCGTGTCACCTCTGACACGCGTATCATAGGTTCGCCATCACTGTTATCTCGATAAGCAAGTGGAACTGGGTGGATTTGGTTAATTTAGGGAGACTTTGCCTATTTTTTTTTTTTTTCTGACTCCAGGGCCTTTGCTTTAAAAAAAAAAAAAGTTTATATTGATCTCAGAGAGAGAGAAAGGGAGAGGGGGAGAGAGAGAGAAACATTGATGTGAGAGAGAAACATTGATCAGTGGCTTCCTGAACGTACCCCAACCAGGGACCGAACTGCAACCTGGTCATGTGCCCTGACTGGGAATCAAACCGGTGACCTTCCGGTGCTTGGGACAACACTCAACTAACTGAGCCACACTGGCCAGGGCCAGGGCCTTTGCTCTTCATCTCTATGCCACGGTACCCATGAAAGGTGTTTCCAAAATTGGGCCTAAGCAAATGAAAGGAAATATTTATCAGTCTTCCGATAAATCTGCAGAGTGGAGGTGCGTATTTGAGGGTCCAAGACAGAGAAAGTCAGAGATCGTGATGGTGAAAGAAGAGGGATTTGGACTTTAGACAAGAGTCAGGAGTCATTCCAGGGGCCTGAGGCCAGAAGCGTGGCGGTAAGAGGTGAAAGGTCAGCAGTCTTTTTTTTTTTTTTAATATATTTTATTGATTTTTTTTACAGCGAGGAAGGGAGAGGGATAGAGAGCCAGAAACATCGATGAGAGAGAAACATCGATCAGCTGCCTCCTGCACACTCCCTGCTAGGGATGTGCCCGCAACCAAGGTACATGCCCTTGACCGTAATCGAACCTGGGGCCCTTCAGTCCGCAGGCCGACGCTCTAGCCACTGAGCCAAACCGCTCAGGGCAAGGTCAGCAGTCTTGATGGTAGGGGCTTTCAGAGGTCAGAGGTCACAAGTCAAGGACATGGCAGGCGGACCGCAGACTTAGTTTCAGTTCGGCAGGGTCAGAAGTCGTGAAGGTGCAGGAGGTCACGTGAGAGGTTAGTGGTCTTGACAGTGGTGAAGGTCGGGTTCAGAGGTCAGGCTGAGCTCTCCCTTCTCTCTCCCCCTCCACCCCCAGGCCAGCAGATCCCCCTGAGAAGATGCCCTTGGGGGTGTTGAGTCAGCCCAGCCGGAGGGGGTGCTCCCCACGCCTGCGGCGCTGGTCCCAGTTCTGGGGGGCGCCGGTGACGGCCTTCCTGGGCAACGTGGTCAGCTACCTGCTCTTCCTCATGCTCTTCGCCCGGGTGCTGCTCATCGACTTCCAGCCCTCGGCGCCCGGCGCCCTGGAGCTGCTGCTCTACTTCTGGGTCTTCACCCTGCTCTGCGAGGAGTTCCGCCAGAGCCTGGGGGGCGGCTGGGGCAGCCTGGCCACCGGAGGGCCCGGGCCCGGCCACTGCCAGGCCCCGCTGCGCCGCCGGCTGCACCTCTACCTCATGGACACGTGGAACCAGTGTGACCTGGTGGCCCTCACCTGCTTCCTCCTGGGTGTCGGCTGCCGGTGAGTGCCCGTGGCTCCAAACCCCTGACCCCTGGGAGGGAAGGAGGGAGGGAGGAGGGAGGGAGGGAGAAACATCGATTTGTTGTTCCAATTATTTTATTATTATTATTATTATTAAATATATTTTTATTGATTTCAGAGAGGAAGGGAGAGGGGGAGAGAGATAGAAACATCAATGATGAGAGAGAATCATTGATCGCTGCCTCCGGCACACCCCCAACTGGGGATCAAGCCTGAAACCCGGGCACGTGCCCTGACCGGGAATCAAACTGTGACCTCCTGGTTCATAGGTCAACACTCAACCACTGAGCCATGCCAGCTAGGGCTATTATTATTTTTTCTAAAAATATTTTTATTGATCTCAGCGAGGAAGGGAGAGAGAGAGAGAGAGAATCATTGATTGGCTGCCTCCTGCACGCCCCCTACTGGGGATCGAGCCCATTACCCAGGCATGTGCCATTGACCAGAATTGAACCCGGGACCCTTCAGTCCGCAGGCCGATGCTCTATCCACTGAGCCAAACCAGCTAGAGTTGTTGTTCCAATTATTTATGCATTCATTGGTTGCTTTTTCTAATGCCCTGACCGGGGATAGAACCCGAAACGTTGGTGTATCTAACCAGCTGAGCTACCCAGCCAGGACCTGTCTCCGATTATTCTTAAAAAACAAACAGAAACCCATTCTTGATGGAATGTACTGCGTAAAGATGGTCTAGGAACAATTTGATCCCGCGGGGAGAGCTGCTTCAGGGGTGGGATGACTAAAGGGAGAACCCGCTATTTATGCTCGATCTGGAGCTCACTGGAGGTTTCTCTGAGTCCCCAGACCTGGCCCAGCATTGGCACCACCCTCACCTCTTTCCTCTTCCTCCACAGCCCAGGCCCTGGCCTCCTGGCCCCTGCCTCTCTCTGTCCCCCCCTCCATCTCCATGGCTGCCTATCTGGCCTGGCCCCTCACCTCAGCCTCCTGGACTCCAGCCTCTTCCCTCCAGCCCATCCCCACAAGGGTCCTTCCAAGACCAGAGCTGACCCAGCGCTCCCTCCCCTCCCTCCTCTCGCCCCCGTGCCTGGACCTGGCATTGGGGTCCCGCCTGTCTAGGCCGCCCCTCTCTGCAGCGCTGTCTCCTGATTTCTTTGTTTCTCTTCATCTGCACCCCGGCTTCTCTGAAACCTTCCAGTTCCTGCATCCCAGGTCCAGGGGCTGTGACCTTGACCTTGATATTTTGAGTCTGCGTAATTATAAATTTGTAATCAGGATTTCACCAGAGCTGATGGATTCTTACCAAGGAAGTACTTTGAAACTGCCTTGATCAGTTTTATGTGCAGGGCAATGAAACTAGCTTCAGTTATTCTCCGTTTCTGACATGATTTCCCCCTGGTTACCTAGCATTTGGGTTGAGTTTTACACAAACATCGGTCCATCATTGGCGTTTTTGTCTGGATTGGATTTTGCCAAGTTTCGGGTCTGTGTTTGTGAATTGTACTTTTCCCTGGGTGAAATGTCACCGGTTCAGATTTCATCAGGGAGGCCTGAGTGTTGTGTCGGTGACTTAGTCCACAAAAATGCTGACTGTTTCTACCATTTCTTAGCTGATTTATAAAAAAACGGATTTTGAGGAATTTCCCCCTCAGTTACTTTCTGTTGCCAAGAATGGGCGACATAACGTTGGTTCCTTCCTGCCATAGTTCCCGGATCATACCGTGTGGTGCCCAGAGAGCGGCACAAAGGGCGCATTTAAACGTTCTTGGGAACACATTGTCTTTGGGTCTTGGCACGAGCTGGTCCCCCCTTCCTGAAACACTGCCCCTTCCTCTCCTTGGCCACGCCAACTCCCGCACTTCCTGTAGGCCTCAGGCTTGCGGCCTCTGTCTTTAAATCCTTCCTTTATCCCACCCAGACTCTGGGTCCCTCCTTTGTGCTCCCCTAATGTCCTGCGATCACCCCAAATGGTACATAGAGTATGGCCTGTGCTCTCTCTCTCTCTCCTTGAGTCATCACTCTATCTCAATTGAAAAGATCTTTGAAATGTAGTCTATTGCCAAAGAAATGCAAAAATATGTCCTCACTGAACAAGATGAAGCAGGTGAAGGAATAGAACGGGAGCCAACGGTTTCCTCAGTCTTTTCAAGTGTCTCACTTTCTCAGCAGCGACTTCCCTCGACAGTTGGGTGCACACCCCGCCGTTCTTTCTCTGTGCGTTTACATGGAGAGACGCCGACACTTCTTTGGTGCACAAACGACACTATATTTTATGTATCCTTCTGCAACTTTTCCTTTTCACCTACAACGTTTTTCCCATGTCAGTGTTTGCGAATATACGGTATTCTTTGAAAATATGCTGCATCGGGCCCTGACCGGTTTGGCTCAGTGGATAGAGCGTCAGCCTGCGGACTGAAAGGTCCCAGGTTCGATTCCGGTCAAGGGCATGTGCCTGGGTTGCGGGCACATCCCCAGTGGGGAGTGTGCAGGAGGCAGCTAATCGATGTTTCTCTCCCATCGATGTTTCTAACTCTCTATCCCTCTCCCTTCCTCTCTGTAAAAAAATCAATAAGATATATTTTTTAAAAAAAATAAAATATGCTGCATCAGGTTCCAGAAGAAGGGAACCAGTGGCTGAAGATCAGACAAGACAGGCTTCTCCCGGCCAGAATGTAACGAGTGAACGCGTTCTTTTCCTAAGGCACGGAGACAAAAATTCCGCCCTTGAAGAGAGAGGAATCGGGCCCAAAGTGTCTCCACAAAGTCTCTTTCATTTTCTGCGCCAGATAGTCATCATGTATTAGCTGCTCTGGGGCCAGTCCTCTGCTGATCATGTTTCTTTTTCTACAAAGTCCTCGCTGTGGGGACACCGCTCCTTTTGAGAACAAAGAGCTTTGTGGACAGAGTCTGGTGACTATTTACAGGGGCTACACCCTCGTCTCTTCTCAGCGGACTCACTGGGAGGAATGCCTCTCCCACGCTCTGTTAGAAATGCTACCCATGAAGACGACATGATCACTTTATCCCAACAGCAATGCCAGAGAGTTTGCAGGACCCTGAGCTTGCACTTATCTCTTGTATTTTTGTATAAAATATCTCCTGAGATGAAAGGGGAAGGCCTTGTTTGCCCATGCTCTAGGGCAGTGGTTCTCAACCTTCCTGATGCCGCGACCCTTTAATACAGTTCCTCATGTGGTGGTGACCCCCAACCATAAATTCTTTTCGTTGCTACTTCATAATTGTAGTTTTGCTACTGTTATGAATCGTCATGTAAATATCTGATCTGCAGGATGTATTTTCATTGTTACAAATTGAACATAATGAAAGCATAGTGATTAATCACAAAAACAACATGTAATTATATATGTGTTTTCCGATGGTCTTAGGCGACCCCTGTGAAAGGGTCGTTCGACCCCCAGGTTGAGAACCGCTGCTCTAGAGGTATTTTAGACATTTTGTCAAGCTTAGCGTTTTCTAGGGGAGAGGACAAGTATTGCATGGAGAAAAAAAAAAAAATCCCAAGATCTCGGCTTACCGTGGAGAAATTTCCAGTGAATTCCAGAATTGCATGGGTGAATCGTTTTGTTTTGCCAATCCCTTCCAGATGGGCATTTTGGTTGTTTCTAATTTTTTATTATTCCAAAGTAACACAAGTTTACATGGGAGATTTAAATTCTGTAGGTTGAAGTGAACCTATTCTTGGTGTGGATAGATTTCCCCCGCCGTCAGGGTAAGAAAGTGCCCTCTGAAGGACATGCTTGGCAAAATCTAGTATTTTCAATCTTTAAAATTTTGTAGCTCTCAACTTAGCTTAACTTTCTACTTTTTTTTTTTTGCCAAAAATGACCTCTCTTTTTTATATTTATGCATCCTTGACTACTAGTTAAGTTGGGCATCTTTTCATAACTAATGGTCACATGGACTTCTGTCAATTATCTTTTTCTTTTTTTTAATCCTCACCCGAGGATATTTTTTCCAATGATTTATAGAGAGATGAAAGGAAGGAGAAGAGGAGAAAGAAGGAGAGAGAGAGAGAGAGAGAGAGAAAGAAACATGGACGTGAGAGACACACTGACACATTGATTGGTTGCTACCGGGACTGGGGAACTTGCAACCAAGGTATGTGCCCTTGACCAGGAATCAAACTTGTGGCCCTTCGGTCCAAGGATCGACGCTCTAACCATTGAGCAAACAGGCCAGGGCTCAATTGTCTTTTCCTATCCTTTGCCTCCACTTAAAAATTTTTATGTTCATTGATCTCTTGCATATATATATATATCTGGATCCTAACCCTTGATGGTTTTGTTCTATATATCTTCTCAAACTCTGACGCTTGTCTTTTTACTTTGCTACCTTAAGCATTCTTTTAGTCTGTAACTTTTCCTTTGAAATAACCCAAGACTAACAAAAAAAATATTGCAAACACAGTGCAGAGAATGGCCATACACCTTTCACCCGGATCCGCCAAATGTTAACATCTTACCTTATGGAGACCCGAAATCTTATTCAAACTAACCCAGCTGTCCCACTGATGTCCTTCTCTGGTCCAGGCGCCAGTCCACGACCCCATACTGCCGTTGGTTGTCATGTCTTGAATTTGATGTTGCGGGGACCTCCTAGTTTTTTGTTAAGGCTGTGCTTCGTGCGGCTGGTATTTAGTGGATGCCCGTGCTGGCCCGGCCCAGCTGGCGCTGTGAGATCTGCGTGCACCCCGGCCAATGGGGGAGGCCACAGCCTCATCTGCAGCCTGGTGCGGGGAAGACGCAGGTTTCCTATGCACCCTGTGACCCTTGAGTGACCCCTGTCTCGTCTCCCACACCCCAGGCTGACCCCGGGCCTGTATGACCTGGGCCGCACAGTCCTCTGCCTGGACTTCATGGTCTTCACGCTGCGCCTGCTGCACATCTTCACGGTCAATAAACAGCTGGGGCCCAAGATCGTCATCGTGAACAAGATGGTGAGGGGTGGGGCCTGGGTGGGGCCGGGTAGGCGGGGCCAGAGCCTGGAGGGCGGGGCAGAGCCCTGGGGGCGGGGCCAGGTCCCGGGAGGGCGGGGCCAGGTCCCGGGAGGGCGGGGCCAGCCTTGGTCTCATCTCCCTCTCCTGCAGATGAAGGATGTGTTCTTCTTCCTCTTCTTCCTCGGAGTGTGGCTGGTGGCCTACGGGGTGGCCACGGAGGGTCTCCTCAGGCCCAGGGACCAGGACCTCCCGCAGATCCTGCGCCGCGTCTTCTACCGGCCCTACCTGCAGATCTTCGGGCAGATCCCGCAGGAGGAGATGGACGGTAAGGAGGGAGGGGGCCTGGCACCCTCTGAGTCCCTTCTCTCTCCTCCCCGACTCTGGGTGGGTCTCTACACCCTTCTCTCTGGGTCGCCGTCTCTGCGTCTCTAAGCAGCCCTCCCCCGCCCCCCCCTTCATCCTCCCGTCCCCCCTTCATCCCTAGGGGACTCTGGCCTCCTCTCTCCGCATCTCTGCCCTCTTGTCTTTGGGTCTCGGACCCTTGCTGTGTTTCGTTGGGTCTTGTCCCCTTGCTTTCTGGGATTCCGTCTCCCCACGCCCCTCTAGATTTTTTTTAAAAAAATTGATTTCAGATCCAAAGACAGAGAAACATCGATCAGACTATCAATCCCCAGAGGGAAAGTAGGGGAGGGAGGGGGTAAGGGGGAGAGATCAACTAAAGGACTTGTATGCATGCATATAAGCCAAACCAATGGACGCGGACAACAGGGGGATGAGAGCATGAGTGGGGGGGAGGGGGGAGGGAGGTAGGCGGTTAATGGGGGGATGAGGACACATTTGTAATACCTTAACCAATAAAGAAATTAAAGATAAAAAATAATAAATAAATAAATAAATCAGGAGAGTTCAATACACATAAAAAAGGCAATAAAAAATTGGTTTCAGAGGGGAAGGGAGAAAAATAAATAAGCAAACAAACAAACAAAGAGGGTGGGAGAGGGAGAGAGAGATAGAAACATCCATGATGAGAGAGAATCATTGATTGGCTGCCTCCTGCACGCCCCCCACTGGGGATCCAGCCTGCAACCTGGGCACGTACCCTGACCGGGAATGGAACTGTGACTTCCAGTTGATAGGTTGATGCTCAACCCCTGAGCCACGCCGGCCGGGTGCCCCTCTGGATTTCCGTCTTCGTTCGGTCTCTGTCTCTCTGCCCCCATCTGAGTGTCTCCCTCCACAGTGGCCCTCATGGATCATGTCAACTGCTCCTCGGAGGTGGGCTTCTGGGCGCGCCCGGTGGGGGCCCAGGCAGGCTCCTGCGTCTCCCTTTATGCCAACTGGCTGGTGGTGCTCCTCCTCGTCATCTTCCTGCTCGTGGCCAACATCCTGCTGGTCAACCTCCTCATCGCCATGTTCAGGTGAGGAGCCCCGCCCGCTCTGATCTGAGGTCACCCACCATGACATTGACCCTGGCATGACCTTTGACCCCAGCATGATTGATTCTTGATCCCAGCCTAATCAACTCACCTTTAGTCCCTAAAATCTAATGCTGCCCTGTCCCCAGACCCAGGCAGACTCTGCTTCTGACCTGGACTGTGGACTCTGATTCTCTCCCTGAGCCTAGGCTGAGGGGAGAAACCTGGGGTTTTTCATAAATACCCTTTACCATGTTGAGGAAGTTTCCTTTTATTCTGACTTTTATGAGGCTTTTTTTTTTAATCATGAAGAGGTGTTGAATTTGGTCAAATGCCTTCTCTGTGTCTCTGGGTCGGATGAGATAATTATGTGATTTGCTTCCCTTTGTTCTATTACGGTAGAGTATTACATTGGTTGATTTTTATATGTTGACCCACCTTTGTATTCCTGGGATAAATCCTACTTGGTCATGGTATATAATCCTTTTACTATCCTTCTGAATTACGTTTGCTAGTATTTTGCTGAGAAATTTCGCATGTATATTGATCTATGCCCTAGCTCAGTGATGGCGAACCTATGACACGCGTGTCAGAGGTGACACGCGAACTCATTTTTCTGGTTGATTTTTCTTTGTTAAATGGCATTTCAATATATAAAATAAATATCAAAAATATAAGTCTTTGTTTTACTATGGTTGCAAATATTTAAAAATTTCTCTATGTGACACGGCACCAGAGTTAAGTTAGGGTTTTTCAAAATGCTGACACGCGGAGCTCAAAAGGTTCGCCATCACTGCCCTAGCTCAATCATGTCAAACTCTGAGACTCACCAGCCACGAGTTTGACATGGTTGCCCTAGCCGGTTGCTCAGTGGTTAGAGCATCAGCCTGAGGACTGAGGGTTGTGTGTTTGATTCCGGTCCAGAACATGTACCTCGGTTGCAGGTTCGATCCCCAACTGGGCCACGTGTGGGAGGCAGCCAATCAGCGTGTCTCACATTAACGTTTGTCTCTCTGTCTCTCCCCCTCCCTTCCACTCTCTCTAAAAATCAATGGAAAAAATATACTCGAGTGAGGATTAACAAAACAAAACAAAACAAAACAAAACAAAACAAGAATATTGATCTGTAATTTTCTTTTCTGTTGATATAATGGGAAATGCTGGCATCATAGAATGATTCAGGAAACGTTCTCTCCTATTCAGCTTTTTGGAAGCATTTGGAAAGGACTGGTGTTGTTTTTTAAATGTTTGATAGAATTCACCAGTGAAGCCTGGCCCTGGGCTGTGTGTGTGTGTGTGTGTGTGTTTGATTAGTTATCTCTTTACTTGTTTACTTGTTATAGGTCTTTTGAGATTTTCCATTTCTTCTTGTGTCAGTTTAGGTAGTTTGTGTGTTTCTAGGAACTTTTCCATTTTATCTAGGTTATCTTTTTTAAAAACTTGATTTTAGAGGAGGGTGGAGAAGAACATTGATTTGTTGTTCCGCTTATTTCTGCATTCATTGGTTGCTTCTGACCGATGTTGGAACCCGCAACAGTGGCGAGCCGGGATGAGGCTCTAACCAGCTGAGCCACCCGGCCACCATACTATTCTCTTATAATCCTTTTTATTTCTGTAAGTTTGGTAGTAATGTCCCCATTTTATTTCTTTTTTTTTTTTTTTTTTTAAATATATTTTATTGATTTTTTACAGAGAGGAAGGGAGAGAGATAGAGAGTTAGAAACATCGATGAGAGAGAAACATCGATCAGCTGCCTCCTGCACACTCCCTACTGGGGATGTGCCCGCAACCCAGGTACGTGCCCTTGACCGGAATCGAACCCGGGACCCTTCAGTCCACAGGCCGATGCTCTATCCACTGAGCCAAACCGGTTTCGGCCCCATTTTATTTCTAATTTTAATTGTTTGTGTTCAGACTGACTTTGGAATCTGACTACAACCTCTACCGTAATCCATGACACCATCCCCAACTTGACCTCTAATCTCTGACCCTTGGCCCTCCTACCCTAACTACTAATTGCATTTCGGAATAAACTCCGACATTATTGATTCTACCATCTGGTAATAACCTCCGACATTATTGATTCTGACATCCGCCTGCTGCCTTGGACTTTGAACGTATTGCCTGACATCTCACCTTGATCCTCCGCCCTTGACTGGGCAGCGACCTCTGGTGACCCTTGACCTCTGGTCCCCACAGCTACACCTTCGGCAAAGTACAGGGCAACAGCGACCTCTATTGGAAGGCGCAGCGCTACAGCCTCATCCGGGAATTTCACTCTCGGCCGGCGCTGGCCCCACCCTTCATCATCATCTCGCACGTGCGCCTCCTCTTCCGTCGATTGCGCAGGCACCGGGCCAGCATGCCGGCCTCCCCCAACCTACGGCATTTTCGTGAGAAGCGGGTCTTGGCCCAACACAGAGGAACCCCAGGGGCGGGGCCCTGAGACAAAGAACACGGATAAGCTGGGGGGGCGGGGGGGGGGGGGATGGCGGAGGCTCCGGTGGGCGTGGCTCAGGCCGCCGGGGGCGTGGTCTGAGAGCTCAGGCAGGGTTTTGGGTGGGGATTGCGGGACGGGACGGTTCCGGCCCCAGGAGGGGCGGCGCCTTGACTCTGTCCGGACCCTGCCCTCCAGGGGTCCACCTCCCTAAGGAAGCCGAGAGGAAGCTGTTGACGTGGGAATCGGTGCAGAAGGAGAATTTCCTATTGGCGCGGGCGAGGGACAAGCGGGGAAAGTGACTCCGAGCGTCTGAAGCGCACGTCGCAGAAGTGAGGGCGGGGCCTGGCCGGGGGCGGGGCTTCTGGCCTCTGGGGTGTGTCCCGTGACGAAGATTGGTTGGGAGGATGGGCTGGGTTTGCAGAGCACCAGGCTGGAGGCGGGGCCTGAGTGGGCGGGGTCCTGGAAAGCGGGAAGAGGCGGAGCCACAGGGGCGGGGCCCCGGGTGGGCGGAGCGCGGTCCTGGGTGGGCGGGGCCCTGGTGGGCGGGGCGAGTGGGCTCCCCGCGGCTCCGGCCTGAAGTCCTGGGTGTGCAGGGTGGACATGGCGTTGAAGCAGCTGAGACAGGTCCGCGAGTACGAGCAGCGTCTGAAAGGGCTGGAACAGGAGGTGAGGAGTGCGGGCCAGGCTGGGGGGTGTGGGCGGGGCGGGAGGCAGTGGGTTTCCGTAGGGCGCCCGATATCCCATCTGCTCCCCAGGTCCAGCACTGTAGCCGCGTCCTGGGCTGGGTGGCCGAGGCCCTGAGCCGCTCTGCGTTGCTTCCGCCAGGGGGGCCTTCACCCCCGACCCCGCCTGGGACCAAAGGTCAGTGCGAAGGGCCGACCTGCATGTACCTCCAGCCTCTGTCTCTGCCTCCTGTGCACCTGCTTTCCCGGCCCCTGTTCCCCTATTTCTTTCTCATTCGCGATCCTTTCTTTGTCCCTCCTCCACTCTCTCGGCTTCCTTTGGACCTTTCACGGGTCTTTCTGCTTCTCGCTGGTCTCCCATTGTTTCTGTCTTCCGCTCTGTGCCCACCACCTGTTCTCTCCCCTCTCCCTCCCCCAGACTGAGCCCTGATGGCAGGCTTCAAGGAGTAGCGCCATGGGGAGTTGTTGCCCCCAGAGGAAGGCCTAGCTGGCCCTGGACCCCAGTACGCGGTGGCCCTGTGTGGAGGTGGGCGCCATGCCGTGGACTGGATCGCTGTCGGCACCACTGCAGGAGTCTCACCCGTTGGAACCACAGCAGGCCCGGCCCCTCCCAGAACCAGCCCCACTCTGGGAGGATCAGCCTCAGGAGCCCAGGCAGGGCCCCCCTGAAGGCCCCGCCACAGCCCCGCGGGAGAAGGCTACAGGGCCCTGGGGGCACAGGGACCACAGAGGCACTCAGCTCCCCACACCGGGGAAATAAAGCCACTTGAGAGTCTGGGTGCTTGATTCTTGGGGAACTGGTGGTGTCCAGATCCTTTGGGCATGGGGGTTAGAGCTGGCGGGGGCGGGGGGTTGTGATCCTTGATCAGTTTGCTGTATTTCCGACATCTCGGGGTCTGTTCCCTCCTCTCAGCCCCACTATTCCTATCTGACTCCGGCCCAGCCCCTCTTGTCTGCGCTATTTTGATGGCTCTCACTTCAGTGGGAAGAGAACCATCCGCACCCCCCTGCTCCCTACTTTACAGAGCTCAGAGGCGGAAGCAAATTCTTTCTTGGAGCGGGGAGGGTGGGCGCTGTGTACATCTGCATTGGCAACAGGGGAACAGATGATGCAAATTTGAGCAGATAACTGCCTATGTGTCTTTAAAAAGCCTAATTAGTGGGAAATTACAGGCCACGCGCACATGGAATCGAAGCAAATATGCATCATTATCCATGCCGTTTAACTAAACAACCCATAACAAACTAAACTGGTAATGACAAGGCTGCACTGACAGCAATTATTAGTTAAATAGCAGGAAAGCCAGCAACCACCAGCACATCCAGAAATCACAACCAAAACACCCTTTCTCCAAGTTGGAGGAGTTCCAGCTATCTGCCTCTTTGGGTGCAGAGTGGCTTTGAAACGTGGCCAAGTGTTGTGCGGCAACCAGATTTCAATGCGAAAAAATATCCTCGGGTAAGGATTAACAAACAAAACAAAATTAGATTAAAAAAAAAAAAAAGAAAGAGCGAGGCTTCCTCTTTGCCGCATCTACTGCGAGGATGAAGACCATTCTCAGCGATCGGACTGTGGACGTCCCAGAAAATGTGGACATCACGCTGAAGGGACGCACAGTGATTGTGAAGGGCCCCAGGGGCACCCCGCGGAGGGACTTCAACCACATCCATGTAGAGCTCAGTCTCCTTGGAAAGAAAAAGAAGAGGCTCCGGGTTGACAAATGGCGGGGAAATAGGAAGGAACTGGCCACCGTTCGCCCTACCTGCGGTCATGTACACAACAAGATCAAGGGCGTTACACTGGGCTTCCGTTTCAAGATGAGGTCTGCGCACGCTCACTTCCCCACCTACGTCGTTATTCAGGAGAATGGTTCTCTTGTTGAAATTAGAAATTTCTTGGGTGAAAAATACATCCGCAGAGTTCGGATGAGGTCAGGCGTTGCTTGATCAGCATCTCAAGCCCAGAACGATGAGTTGATTCTTGAAGGCAATGATGTGGAACTTGTGTCAAATTCAGCTGCTTTGGCTCAGCAAGCCACAACAGTTAAAAACAAGGATATCAGAAAGTTTTGGGGTGGTGTCTCTGTTTCTGGAAAAGGAACAGTTCAGCAGGCTGGTGAATAAGATCTCTAAGTTGTCCAGCTTTAGAAAACACCCAGATGCCGAGTGATTTGTCACACTTGTTTGTGAAACTATAAAGATGTACAATAAAAAGAAGAAAGAATGAATGAATGAACTGTTGGTCCTGCAGCCTCTAACTACCAAGGAGGTCCAACAAGGACCAGCCTTTATGGATCTTGGACACAGTATGTCCCAGAGGGAAATTTCACTCAGGCTGATGCTGCCGTCCCTGACTCAGGCAGGTTAGGCTCCTTGGTCCACGTTCCCCGCAGGAAAATGCACCTGAATTCACTTGAGAAGGCTCCCGGTTGGGGAAGAAAGCTAAAGGCACCTTGTGAGGTAGCGACCTTTGGGCCCATTCAGTGTGCAGTTGTGGCTCCCACTATTTTTTTAAAAAAATATTTTTTATTGATTTCAGAGGGGAAGGGAGAGATAGAAACATCCATGATGAGAGAGACTCATTGATTGGCTGCCTCCTGCGCCCCACACTGGGGACTGAGCCCGAAACCCAGGCACAGAATAGAACCGTGACCTCCTGGTTCACAGGTTGATGCTCAACCAACCACTGAGCCACGCCATCCAGGCAGTGGCTTCCACTATTGAAGGGACAGTTGATACTGATGTCCCCCCCTGCTCACCCTGTGGATATCCTGTAAGTGTCGGGGTTCTGGCATCCAGCCACGGCAGTATGTGCCGCCCTCACCCCCTCTCCGTGGAAGTCTACCGGAACAATGCAGAATCCAGAAGGAGAAAGGGAAATCTCAACTGTGATGATTTAATGGCTGCGGACTGAGGCCATTTCCCAGCACAACAGCGCCACCTGCCTGAGGTAGCCACCATGTACACGCCCCTTTAAAAATATATTTTTAAAATTGATTTCAGAGAGGGAGAGGGAAAGAGAGATAGAAACATCTATGATGAGAGAAAAATCATTGATTGGCTGCCTCCTGCACGCCCCCTACTGGCGATGGGGCCAGCAACCCGGGCATGTGCCCCAACTGGGACCCTTCAGTCCACAGGTCGATGCTCTATCCACTGAACCACCCCAGCAAAGGCCATGTACACCTCTTTTAAGAAAAGGCAGCTATGCCCTGGCCGGTTTGGCTCAGTGGATAGAGCGTCGGCCTGTGGACTGAAGGGTCCCAGGTTCGATTCCGGTCAAGGGCATGTACCTTGATTGCGGGCACATCCCCAGTAGGGGGTGTGCAGGAGGCAGCTGATGGATGTTTCTCTCTCATTGATGTTTCTAACTCTCTGTCCCTCTCCCTTCCTCTCTGTAAAAAAACAATAAAATATATTTTTAAAAAAAAGAAAAATAAGGAAAAGGCAGCTATTAAGCTCTCCTTGAAAGCAGCCAGCGGCCTGACCCTCGGGAGGCTTTGTGACTCCCCTAGCCTTACGTTTCCATTTTGGAAAAAGGCAACTCAAACTTGACAGCTAGTAAGGTCTGACATGGTTAAGGGTAAACGGTATATTCGGGCGTGCAGCCGGCCTGGTCCTCATATATCTGTTTTGCAATGGAAGAGTAGCAGCTACCCCTTTGGAGGGAAGGCTGTTCCCCACTCTACTGCCTGAAGCAAAGCCACTGGCTCAGTGTGCGCTCCATTTCCAGAGGTTCCCACAATCCACTGGGCCTGGTTTGCCACCTGTTGAGCTCAGTTAAGAGCTGACGGTTCTGGCCTGTGTGACTTAGTTGGTTGAGTGTTGTTCTGTGCATCGAATGGTCGCCAGTTCGATTCCCAGTCAGGGCACATAACCCAGGCTGCAGATTCGATCCCCCATCGGCGTGTGTGAGGGAGACAACCAATGGATGTTTCTCTCTCACATTGATATCTCTCTCTCTCCCCATCTCCTGTCCTCTCTCTCTAAAAAATCAACTTTTAAAAATGCTGATGGGCCCTAGCTGGTTTGGCTCGGTAGATAGAGCTTCAGCCTGTGGACTGAAGGGTCCTGGGTTTGATCCGGGTCAAGGGCACATGCCTGGGTTGCGGGCTCAATCCCCAGTAGGGGGCGTGCAAGAGGCAGCCAATCAATGATTCTCTCTCATCATTGATCCCCCCGCCCCTCACCTTCCTCTCGGAAATCAATAAAAATATATTTTAAAAAAAGAAAAAAAAATGCTGATGGCTGCGTGGCTGGTGTGGTTCAGTGGTTGAATGTCAACCTATGAACCAGGAGGTCATGGTTTGATTCCCAGTCAGGGCACATGCCCGGGTTGCTGGCTCGAGCCCTAGTGGGGGGCGTGCAGGAGGCAGCCGATCAATGGTTCTCTCTCATCATTGATGTTACTATCTCTCTCATACTCTCCCTCTCTGAAATTAATTAAAAATATTTTAAAAATAAAAATAAAAATGCTGATGGCGTCCATTAGGGTGCAGCAGTCAGCCAACCCATCAGACATATTGCAGTTGATAGTTAAGGTATTGGGCGGGTCTTCCTACTTTTCCCACCATCCGCAGGCATCTGGTATTATTGTTGCAACAGTTTCCTCAAAATCAGTTCAAAAATATGTTTCTGACTCTTCCTCCTGGTCCACACACCATCGTCAGGGAGTCTGGTCACTAAATGGGGGGTGTTCCTAGAGGGGTTCAACTTGGCTGCTTCCTAGATAGTGACTGAGAGCGAAGGGGTGGGAGTTATACGACCTGTTTTAAAAATTAAAGATTCTGTCTCTGGCCCTTCTTGAGTCACAATTCTTCCTGCTGGACAACTTGGTGGCTACACCCTCTGGGTGGCAGCCTGGCCCAACTAGAGCTGACCAACTAGGGCAGTGGTCGGCAAACTGCGGCTCTCGAGCCACATGCGGCACTTTGGCCCCTTGAGTGTGACTCTTCCACAAAATACCGACTTCTGCGCATGGGCCACGAAGTTTCAATCGCACTGTACATGTGCGCCCGCACGTGGTATTTTATGGAAGAGCCACACTCAAGGGGCCAAAGAGATGCATGTGGCTCGAGAGCCTCAGTTTGCCGACTACTGAACTAGGGCATTCAACTAGATTCTGGGTTAGCCTCCAGCATTCTCTTGTTGGCCTGACACGGCCCTAGACCAGGGGTTGGGCAAACCGTGGCCTGTAGGATCAATCTGGCTGGCCAGCTAAGAATGGATGTTGCATATGTAAAGAGTTGTAAGAAACAAAGAAGATGCAGTAGCGATCACATGTGCTGCAAGAGCAACAACTATTTATTATCGGACTCTTTATAAGAAAAGATTGCTGACTCTCGTCTTGGTGGCAACTACTTGCTAATGCTGCCCATGTGGCTCAGCCAAGTCAATGAAGTGGCCGTCCTGGTCAAGGTCAACAACAAACTCAGCCACCCATGTTGCAAGGACTGTCCTAGCAGAGTTGCTGCTTCCACCACAGCCAACTCCAGGGGGACCCCACCTTCCCTGAGGCCACCAAACTCCCTGTACACCTGAGGTCACCTCCCACTTCCTCATTTCCCCTCCAAGCTGTGGGGAGCACCTCCGATTGGGGGTTGTAGGTTACATGCAGGTGCCCTAGCCTCGAGGGTCAAGGAGCATTTAACCTGGTGGGAATGAGAAATCAAAGGATCCCTGACTAGGAGACAAGACCGCATTCTTTTCCCACCTTAGTCATTGGCTGCTTGTTTGGCCTCAGGGCTGCTCTTTCTCTTCTCTCTCACAACATCCCGCTTCCAGGAAAGAAGAAGTGGGAGGAGCCCAGCAAAGGGCCTGTCCATTGCTTTGTCTGAGTATTACCAGCCCCAGGCCCCAGGAGAGCAAGGCAGGAGGCAGGGAGGGGTGTCTCAGGGGCAGGAAGGGTCTGGGGGCTTCTGCCTCTGACCTTGGCAGGGCTCTCCGAATTGGGCTGTAGAAGCCATTACATTGGGGACGCAAGAAAAAAAAATAAATTAGAATTTCCACTTCAAAATTTTCTACTTTAGCCCTGGCTGGTGTGGCTCAGTGGATGGAGCGTTGGCCTGTGGACTGAGGGGTCCCGGGTTCGACTCTGACCAAGGGCACATGCCCAGGTTGTGGGCTCGATCCTCCCCAGTAGGGGGCGTGCAGGAGGCAGCCAATCAATGATTCTCTCTCATTGATGTTTCTATCTATCCCTCTTCCTTCCTCTCTGAAATCAATAAAAATATATTAAAAAAATTTTTTTTCTACTTTAGCCCGCCCAGCGTGGCTCAGTGGTTGAGCATAGACCTATGAACCACAGGTCACTGTTCGATTCCCGGTCAGGGCACATGCCTGGGTTGTAGGCTTTGTTCCAGTGAGGGGGCGGCTGATCAATTATTCTCTCTCATCATTCTCTCTGAAATCAATAACTATATGTTTTACATTTCTACTTTATCTCTTTTTTTAAAAAAATATATTTTATTGGTTTTTTACAGAGAGGAAGGGAGAGAGATAGATAGTTAGAAACATCGATGGGAGAGAGACATCAATCAGCTGCCTCCTGCACATCTCCCACTGGGGATGTGCCCGCAACCCAGGTACATGCCCTTGACCGGAATCGAACCCGGGACCTTTCAGTCCTCAGGCCGACGCTCTATCCACTGAGCCAAACCGGTTTCGGCACATTTCTACTTTAAAAATGTCCATCTTTTTTAACCCCCAAGAAGCAAAACAAATGAAGCTTCACTGATACTGGTATGTAGAATGACAGTAGTTCACACGTACATTTCCTACAGATGTTAGGGATAGTGTCTCAAAATGTCCCTGATAGAGGAGTGTGATGAAGAATGACAGGTGGGGGGGGGGGGGGGTGAGGAAGCAGGCGAAGATGTGGGAAGCCGTTGAGAACTACAGTGGGGTGGTGATGGGAGCTGGCGCTGGCTCTCCAGGTCCTGACCTGGGGCGGGGGGGGGGGGGGGGGGGGGGGGGGGGGGGGGGGGAGGGTTTTTGCCCAGGAAGCCAGGAGAAAGGTAGGGTTTCTAGAAGTGGCTCCGCCCCCCTGAGCTGCCTTAATTCCATTGACATTGGAGGGGACGTGGGGGTGGTGCTACCTGCTCCCACAGACAGTTCTAATAAGCTCCCATCCACCTCCCGGGCCCACGTGGCTGACACTCTCCCCCAAGGAAGAACAAAGTAACCGCAGGTAGAGCGGACCTGCCGCCCGTGGTAAGTCTAGCCCAGTGTTCGGCAAACTCATCAGTCCACAGAGCCAAATATCAACAGGACGACGATTGACATTTCTTTTGAGAGGCAAATTTTTTAAACTTAAAACCATATAGGTAGGTACAATTGTTATTAACTTCATTAGGGTGCTCCCAAGGCTTAGGAAGAGCCACACTCAAGGGGCCAAAGAGCCGCATGTGGGCTCGCGATGCCGCAGTTTGCCGACCACTGGCCTAGACTTACCGCGGGCAGGCTACCGTCTCGGTAAGGTAGCAGTGAGATGACAGTTTGGGGCCGATTCAGTACGGCCCCAGGTGGCCAACGTAGATTTAGGGGTTAACTAACTCGTGTTCTGGTTTGAGTGATACGGGTTGTTGCCAAAAAGCTGCCCCACAGTTTGGCTCAGCCCCGGGACGAGGAGAGGGTCTAGGAACTCCGTCTCTGTGTCTTGGAGGGAGATTGGAGTCACCAACTGGACACTGGGTTCACCAGGGGTTGGAGGGGGGGGTGTGGCGGGCGGTGGGGTGGGGGTGGAGGAGGGGGGGGGTTCGCTCACAGAAAGAACACTAGTCCCCAGCGGACGGCTTTATTCACCCACAGCCTGGTCCCCACTGGTGCCGCTGGGTGGTGGAGGTGGGGGGGTTCCCAGAACTGGGGCGTCAGGTCCTGGGAAAGTACCGGGATGCCCCTCCCCCTCAGGCCAAATTGGTGCCCCCACTTCCTAGGGAGGAAGGGGGGCCCCGGGTCCAGCCCTGGGAGCAGCCCAGCTGATTCCTCCCCTGGTTATTGCAGAGCAGGGCGTCCCACGGAAGTGGAGTCGGTGCTGATCCAGGAGAGGCGGGAGCTTGGGGTCCCCCATTTCCTTCCAAGGCCGAAGCTGGGTGAGGTCACCGGCGGCTGGGTACGTTTTTCACACGCCCCTCCCCTCCCTTTCCGGCAGAACCCATGCTTCCTGCCTCCACATGGGCACCCATGCCACCGCCAGGCACTGGGCAGCTTGGCTCCTTGGGGAAAAGATGATGGAGGCGCCGTTACTGAGCAAACTTCGTGTGCAAACTTTCCCCCCTGGTCTTGCGTCTCTCGCTGTTGACGCCCGTTGAGGGACACGCTCTCCTGCTTGGAAGTGGGGGGGCTTATGGAGACGGCGGAGGGCAGGGAGGAGGACGAAAGGCAGGCTGAACCCCGAGTAGCTCTCGGTGTGCGCCGACTCCAGGTCACGTCCTCCAACCACTCGGGGTCTGCGTTCGACTCCCTGGCCATGCTGGACCGGACCAGCGAGCCCTCCTGGAAGCTGGGCTTGGCCAGGTGGTACTTGGGCCAGTCGGCGGGCTTGGTGGGCACCATGCTCTTCTTGGACAGGAACTTTGCAAAGGGGTCGCCTGGCAACGTGGTCCTGGAGGTACCACCACCGCTGCAGCGGGTAGATGGGGATGGGCAGGAGGACGACGACGCTGAGGAAGGTGATCCAGCCCAGGGAGCTTTGCAGGTAGGGCTGTGCTACTTCCTGACCCTGGAGGCGGAGACGGGTGGGCCCGGCGGGGAGGAACAGGTGGTGATGGGGTTTGGGTCCAGGGGATGTGGAGGACCAGGCTCCCCGGGGGCTGCGAAGTGGGTGAGAGGGTCCCTGGGGGGTGGTCAGGGCACGGATCGGGGGAGGAGGCCTGGCAGCGGGTCCCCCGAGTGGGAGTGGGGCCAGGGCCGGGGGCTCACCATGCTGCTGTTCCAGGCGATGTAGTGGGGGGGGCGCCTTCCGGTAGAGATGGGACGAGGCAGACGGAGAGGAGGGCCAGCAGCCCGGGCATGGGTCCACGTAGCACCACAGGAAGGGGCAGGCGGACCCACAGCAAGCGGCCCAGCTCACCGTACATCTCCTCCCTGAAACCTGCGGCGGGGGGCCATGGGCACGGACACCTGGGACGCAGCCCTCCTCCGGCCGCCAGGGCCTGGGGCCCTTGGGGAAGACAGGCCCGCCGGCTCCCTAGTTTCCCTCCCAAGGTCTCAACCATTCGGGGAGGCTGCGTCCCCGCCGGGCCCCTCCCCACGCCCGGGGGCCTGCACCCGGTCCTCCCGGAGGAACGCCCCATCCAGGGGGCGCGCACCGCTGCGGGCCTCTGCGTCCAGACCGGCCCCGCGTGGGCCACGGCAGGGGAACCCGCCCCCTAGGTCCTGGCGGCCGGTTTCCCGCAGAACCCACCCGGCTGCCTCAGGTCCCTGCCTCCTGCAGCCCCCCAGCTCTCAGATCGGGCCCCCACTCTCCCCGGAGACCCGGGAGGGGGCCCCGGCTGGGGAGACCCTGGGGTTTGCCCGTTACCTGTAAGCCCCGTACACCCAGGCCAGGGGGTCCCCGTTCTGGAAGACCGCGATGAGGAAGAGGGTCAGCGGGACCAGGGTCTCGTCCAGCAGAGACATGATGTAGCTGCCGGACCGGCTGGTGAAGACGATGCTGCCCAGAAAGCCTCCCAGGCAGATGACCACTGAGGCAGGGGCGGGGGATTGGCCAGCACGGTGAGGTGGGCGGGCAGGGGCGGGGGCAGGGGTCAGAGCGAGCCCCCGAGATGGGGTGGGCTGGGGGAGGGGAAGGCAGTAGGACAGGGAGGGGCCACCGTACCTGGGAGCAGCATGGGCTGCTTGCTGATGGTGGAAATGGCGTTGTGGATGGGATAGACGATGCTCTCCAGGATTTTTACCAAGGTGGTCAGCTGCATCAGGAGCAGGACCAGGAAGAAGAGAAAGGCCCAGAAAGGGGCACCGGGCAGCGTGGAGATGGCTTGGGAGAAGGGCTGGGAATGCCAGGGCCAGGGCCCTGCATGAACTGAGGGGGAGAAAGGCTCTGAGGCAGGGCGGGTCTGGATGGGGTGGGGTGGGGGAATGGGTGCGGTGGTCGATTAGCAATGTCTGTCCTGGGCAGAGGCAGGGGCGGGTCTGGATGGGGGTGGGGGTGGGGGAATGGTGTGGTGGTCGATTAGCAATGTCTGTCCTGGGGCAGAGGCAGGGGCACACGCAGTGGGGAGTGAATGGCAGCGTGTTTGCCCTTCTCGGTTTCCTAAGTGGTGTGAGCTTCACCTCTTGGGGCCCTCAGTTTCCCCCTCTAACAAATAGGGGGGTCCCAGGATCCGTTGAGAATTCAAGGAGAGTGACAACCTAGCCGAGGCCCTGGGCCACTCAAAATGGTGGTGGAAATGTGACGGCAACCCTTTCCTGCCTCAGAAGATGCTTGTGTGGCCGTAACCGGTTTGGCTCAGTGGATAGAGCATCGGCCTGCGGACTGAAAGGTCCCAGGTTCGATTCCGGTCAAGGGCATGTACCTTGGTTGCAAGCACATCCCCAATAGGGGGTGTGCAGGAGGCAGCTGATCGATGTTTCTCTCTCATCGATGTTTCTAACTCTCTATCCCTCTCCCTTCCTCTCTGTAAAAAATCAATAAAATATATTAAAAAAAAAAAAGATGGCTGGTGTGTCCCCGTGAGGATCCTGAGAAATACATAAGGTGATTAATACACCCTGCCACGCCTCCCCTCCCCTCCCCCTCCCCTCCCCTCCCCTCCCCCCTCCCCGGAAACACACCCTTTTTGCTCAGCGACTCGATGCTGCAGGATGAGGAGGCCTGCATGACCTTGTACTTGAGGTGTTCTGGGAGGCTGTTCTATCCACTTCAGGTAGTCCAGGGGGGGCAGGAGCAGGATGTCTGGGGGCGGGTTGACATTCTTAGGCAGCACCCCCATTTTTTACCATGTCTTTCACCAACAGGACACTCCTGAAAGGGAAGGAGGGAGAGGAAAGGTGGTGGAGACCAGCTGGGCCACTCTGCTATTGACAGAGGGAAGCTGAGGCCTGGACAGGGAAAACCGGTTAACCCACGATGAGTGCAGCTAAGTCACCGGGGCAACTGGATCGGGACCGGACACAAGTCACATAGACTGGGGGCGATCACCCCGGGAGGTCCACCTAAGGGGCAGATCATTTGTGCCTCTCAAGAAGTTTGTCCATTTCCTTTATTTTTTTAAAATATATTTTATTGATTTCTTACAGAGAGGAAGGGGAGAGGGATAGAGAGTTAGAAACATTGATGAGAGAGAAAACACCGATCAGCTGCCTCCTGCACACCCCCTATTGGGGATGTGCTTGCAACCAAGGTACATGCCCTGACCGGAATCGAACCTGGGACCCTTGAGTCCCCAGGCCAATGTTGTATCCATTGAGCCAAACAGTTAGGGCTCCTTTAAGTTATTGAATGTATTGGTATAAATTTGATCATATCGGGTGTCCCCCCCCCCCCCCCAAGAAAATGTATACACACTTTAACAGCTGTTAACACACTTAATTTTCACTCCTTTTCAGGTTTAACTGATTTGAAATAATGGGTGAAGCCAGACTAAGCTTTGAACAAAGAAAATGTATCCACTAGACTTTTTTATGGGGATACAGAAAAGGTAAAACTTACAGCAGAAAACGGACAACAATGGATGAATTGAGGGCGCACAAATACCAAAAAAAACCTATTCTTTTCTCTTTTTTTTTTAACATTTAATCACCTTTATTTCTTTATTTTTTGTTTGTTTTTGTTAATCCTCACCCCGAGGATATTTTTCCATTGATCTTTTAGAGAGGATGGAAGATTGGGGGGGAGGGGGAGGGGGGGATGAAACATTGATGTGAGAGGGAACATCAATTGGTTGCCTCCAGCAGGAGCCCTGACCTGGGCCCCGGGCCGGGGAGGAGCCTGCAACCAAGGTACATACCCTTGACTGGAATCGAACCCGGGACCCTTTGGTCCGCAGGCTGATGCTTTATCCACTGAGCCAAACCGGCTAGGGAACAAAATAATTCTTGATGTTTACAATTCCATTGCATTATCAGCAGTGCCTGGACCAGAATGGTCATCAGTTGGAAAACAGGCATTGACCAAAAAATTACTCTTTGGATTATTTTAAATTTTGAAAATGAACTGTGTTAATAAACACTGACTTTTTCATCATTCAAAGTGCGTATACATTTGTGGGGACACCCTGTGGTTCATTATTGCCTACTCAATGTCTACAGGGTCCCATAATGATGCGCCTGTTCTTATTTCTGATATTTTCTTTTTTTTTCTCTTCATCCTCAACCGAGGATATTTTTCCATTGATTTTTAGAGAGAGTGGAAGAGAGAGGGAAAGACAAAGATAAATATCGATGTGAGAGAAGTACATCGATTGATTGCCTCCTGTCCAAGGCCTGGCCCGGGGAGGAGCCCGAAACCAAGGTACGTGCCCTTGACCAGAGTAGAACCCAGGACCTTTCAGTCCTCAGGTCGACGCTCTATCCACTGAGCCAAACCGGCTAGGGCAGTGATGGCGAACCTTTTGAGCTCGGCGTGTCAGCATTTTGAAAAACCCTAACTTAACTCTGAAATTTTTTGATATTTGCAACCATAGTAAAACAAAGACTTATATTTTTGATATTTATTTTATATATTTAAATGCCATTTAACAAAGAAAAATCAGCCAAAAAAATGATTTCGTGTGTCAGAGGTGTGTCATAGGTTCGCCATCACTGGGCCACTAGGGCATTTCCTGATATTTTCAATCTGCATTTCCTTTCTTTTCTATCAGCTCCTGAAAGGGAATTGTTGACATTTCCAAGTATGATCATGATTTATCGCTTCCTTGCTTTAGTTTGGAAATTTTTAAAAAAATATATATTTTATTGATTTTTTTTACAGAGAGGAAGGGAGAGGGATAGAGAGTCAGAAACATCGATGAGAGAGAAACATCGGTCAGCTGCCTCCTGCACATCTCCTACTGGGGATGTGCCCGAAACCCAGGTACATGCCCTTGACCGGAATCGAACCTGGGACCCTTCAGTCCACAGGCCGACGCTCTATCCACTGAGCCAAACCGGTTTCGGCGGAAAATTTTTTTTTTTTAAATATATTTTTATTGATTTCAGAAAGGAAGGGAGAGAGAAGAGAGATAGAAACATCAATGATGAGAGAGAATCATTGATTGGCTGCCTCCTGCACACCCCCTACTGGGGATGTGCCCGCAACCCAGGCATGTGCCCTTGACCGGAATTGAACCTGGGACCCTTCAGTCTGCAGGCTGATGCTCTATCCATTGAGCCAAACCAGCTAGGGCTAGTTTGGAAATTTTTTTATTTTGAAAGTCTGTTTTGAGGTATATAAACATTTATTATTATTATTACTTTTTGGTATATAAACATTTAGATAATTCAGTCTTCCTGCTGAATTGACCCTTTTATCATCATGACATGCTTTTCTTAATCTCTGGTATTACTAGTTCTGACTTTGATATTAATATAGCCACACCAGCTTTCTTATGATTATTTGTGCATGGTATATTTTTCCATCCTCTTAACTTTATTTTTTTAGCATTTACTTTTCTTTTATAACATCATTTTTTTTGTTTTGTTTTTGTTAATCCTCACCTGAGGATATTGTCTCCACTGATTTTTTTAGAGAGAGCGAGAGGGAGGGAAGGAAGGAAGGAGAGAGAGAAACATTATGTAAGAGATACACATGGGTTGGTTGCCTCTGGCACGCACCCCAACCAGGGCTGGGTGTCGAATCTGCAACCCAAGTACGTGCCCTTGTCTGGGAATCAAACCCAAGACCCTTAGCTGAGTGGGCCAATGCTCTAACCACTGAGCCACCAACCAGGGCCGTTCTCTGAACTCGAAACCTCTGTGTCTTTACACAGGACCTCTCCTGTAAGCAGGATATGTTTGTTGCCTTAGCCAGTCTGGTAACCACTGCCTTTTACATAAGGTGATTAATTGACATAATTATTGACATGATTTGATTTATGCCTACCTTCTCGCTAGTTGTTTCTTTGTCTCTTCTCTCTTTTTCCTTCTTTTTAGCCTCTTTTATTTTTTGGGTGGGGGGAGTATTTACCAAATAATTTTGTTTATATTTTACCTTTTCCATTGCCTTCTTGTGGCATGTTTTTTTGTTGTGGTGGTGGGGGATTTTTTTGGCTGTTACTCTACAGCTGTGCTAAAACAGTGGCCACTAACAGGATGTGGCTGTGAACACTTGAAATATGACTAATATGACCAAGGAAATACATTTTAAATTAAAATTTAATTTAAAACTTACAAGATAGGTTATTCAGTTATTGAGAAGCTTTTAAGTATATTCAGAACAACTTGGGTATGTGAAACTGCTTTTTCAACAGTATTCTCTTACAAAATCTAATAGAAACCAAAATTGAGCCCTAGCCGGTTTGGCTCAGTGGATAGAGCGTCGGCCTGCAGACTGAAGGGTCCCAGGTTCGATTCCAGTCAAGGCACATGCCTGAGTTGTGGGCTCCATCCCCAGTAGCGGGCGTGCAGGAGGCAGCCAATCAATGATTCTCTCTCATCATTGATGTTTCTATCTCTCCCTCTTCCTTCCTCTCTGAAATCAATAAAAATATATATTTTAAAAAAAGAATTGATTTTGAAATCTTTACACCATTTGTAACTTATGGAAACCTTTAGAAGTCACGTCTCTGAGACCATTTTCTTATCTATAAAAGTAAAGTGGTGGCTATTAGAATATTGCCTTTTGGGCTGTTTTCTCTGACTTATTAATATACATTTATTATTATTATTATTATTATTATCAACTATTGGTGAGGTTTGAGCTTGACAGCCTATGAGCCTGGGGAATTGCTAAGGTAGAGAGAGGGAGGGGGACCTCTTCTTGGACCTGCAAGGCTGTGAGTACTCACTTCTCAACACAGGCCTGGCCACTGGTGGTGATCCACAGCCCCAGCACCGTGAAGATGATTGCCGTGGCCACCAAGGAGGTCACCAGGTTGGCCATAGCCACCAAGACCACCAGGATACAGCTGTTGCTTCCAGCCTTGTAGGAGCAGATGTTGATGGTGGTGCCCAGGCCCAGGCCCAATGAATAGAGCACATGGCCCCCCGCCTGATGCCACAGGTCCAGCGAGGTCCAGGAAGAGCGCTGCGGATGGAGGTGGGTTCGGGCAGTTTGGGTGTGGGCCCAGAGTCCCCTCCCCCCCCCCCCCCCCCCCCCCACTTCCGTGAGCGGGAAGAGGGACCGGCTGGGGCAGGAGGCAAGAAGGTGGCTGGGAAGGAGATTCAGAGAAGTTCTGAGGGAGGGGGAAGGTGTGGAGTCCCCGGCCTCACCTCGATCGTCACCATACGTTTGAGGCCGGTGGCTGCACCTTCCAGGAAGAAACATCGGACCAGGAGGCCGAGTAAGAGGATGTAGGGGATGAATATCGTGATAATCAGGAGCTGTCCAGGTGGGTCAGGACAGAAACCGGAAGTCAGGAGCGGTGGGGAGGAGGGGAAGACAGAGGCAAGCATTAGCAGCCGACCACAGAGCAGCAGGAGTAGAGAAGTGGAGGTGAGCGGTGTTAAGGAACCCACCCTCTACCTTGGGGCCCCTGCTGGAGAGGCGGGGTGGCCATCGCTGAGCTGTCGGTTGGGTGAGTAGGAGGGCCAGGGAGGTGGGAGGAGAGAGATCATCAGGAAGGGAGTTGGGTAGTGTCTGGACTGAGATCCCGAGAATCTCAAGATTTGTCAAGGTGAAGGGGTGGTGGGCCCAGGGCCAGGGCGGCTTACCGGCATGGAGAGCTTTAGCCCTGTGATTATGATAATGAAGAGGAGTAACCAAGTTCCCAGGGCCCCCACGGTGAGATTCAGGACGAGGTGCTCGCTCCCTTCCTCAATGTTGACGGCGGCATTCAGGGTGGTTTCGTACCAGAAGTACTGGTAGGGCACAGTCCGAACGCAGGAGAGGCCTGGGGAACCCGGGCGCTGCGACACCGCCTCACCTGGAGCCTGCCCCTGCTCTCCCCCTACTCCTTCTGCTCTTCCTCCCCGTCTCTTGCTTCTTGGTCCCCTTGCCTCCCTCGGCCCTGCCAGCCCTCCCTCTCCCTCTCCTCACCGGTGACGTTGTCCAACACTGGGCACTGGGTCCAGGGCAGAGGGTGGTAGAAGGAGTTGCTCAGGTAGTAGAAGCTCCAGCTGATGATGATGCTGTTATACACGCTCACTATGGTGCACACCTGGGGGTGGACACAGTGGGCCTGAGGGGTGGGCAGGGTGGAGGCAGGGGACTTGGAGACCACAAGGGGTGGGGGGAGCTAGGGTGCCTCTTGGCCAAGGCCCTCATTCACCAGCATGCTAACGTAGCCTAGGCCGCCCAGCAGGGGGACGAGATGTTTCCAGATCCGGATGCTGTCTACGCGCAGCCACTGTCCCATGACCATCTCCATGTACAAGAGGGGAATCCCGAACAAGCAGAGCAGGAGGAAGTATAACAGGATAAAGTCACCTGAAGAAGGGGGCCAGGAGCTGTGCTTTAGGCAGCCAGGAGTCCTGGCCCCCATCCTCCCTTATGATAGCTTTTCCCCTGCATCCTATGAACATGATGTATAACATTAATTGGTTTACTCTACGGGGATGAGGGATGGTGTGCCCTCCCTCAGTTCTGGGCGTCCTCCCTGAGTTCCCTCCTCCCCCAGAACCCAGAAGTCTAGACTTCTATCCTCAAAATGTCTTCCTGAAACTCAGGATCTAGGTCCCTGGCCTTACCTCCTCCGTTCCGATGACAAAGGTAAGGGAAACGCCACATGCTGCCCATCCCAAAGGAGAAGGCAATCTGGAGCAAGATAGTCTCCGTTCTTTTAGTCTGAACAACGAAGCTTTGGGTCTTGGCGGTCAGACTCTTGCCTGGGAGTCTCAGGGGCGAGGATGAGAAGGTCTGGGATTGTTTGTGGGACTCTGCCTCTCTGTTTTCAAAGGACGCCATGGCTCTCTTCTGACAGGTCCAATAACTCCCGAGGAAATCCTGGGGTCACCAAAAATAGCAGACTTTCAGGGTCATGTCTCAGATACCAGACTGTAAAACTCCACAAGGAAGACGAATGTAGAACAATGAGGGCTAGAGTTTAAATCTTGGCCCTTTTCACTAGTCATTGACTTAGGGCAAATATTTTCATCTCTCTGAGACTCAATTTTCTCATCTTACAAGCACAAAAGGATTGAAAAATATTTAATGACCGTTACAGCATGAGCACTGACCAATCAGATTGTGGAACAAGTTATTCTTTAGAGCTTTGGGGCGGGGGGAGGAAAAAGAAAGAAGGAGAAATTATCTGGAATGTAGTGGATCCTAAAATCTGGGTGTGGTGAGGGGAAGAGAAAAAGAGAAGCTTCCTAAAACCACGGTCATCCCAAAGTTATGGTGCATGCCTGAGGCTGTGTCCTTTGAGGATTATATAGTAGGATTTATCCCAGGAATGCAAGGTTGGTTCAACATCTAAAAATCAATCATTGTTATACATCATGTAAATAGAATACAGGACAAAAGCTATCATCATAGCCAAAACCGGTTTGGCTCAGTGGATAGAGCGTCGGCCTGCGGACTGAAAGGTCCCAGGTTCGATTCCGGTCAAGGGCATGTACCTGGGTTTCGGGCACATCCCCAGTGGGAGATGTGCAGGAGGCAGCTGATTGATGTTTCTAACTCTCTATCTCTCTCCCTTCCTCTCTGTAAAAAATCAATAAAATATATTTAAAAAAAAAAAAAAAAGCTATCATCATATTTTTTGGAAGAAAATGGCAGGCTAGCCCTAGCCAGTTTGACTCAGTGGATAGAGCATCCACCTGTGGACGGAGTTCAATTCAAGTCAAGGGCAACTAATCAATGTGTCTCTCTCACATTGATTTTTTAAATATATATATATATATATATATATATATATATATATATATTTGATTTCAGAGAGGAAGGGAGAGGGGAGAGAGAGATAGAAACATCAATGATGAGAGAGAATCATTGATCAACTGCCTCCTGCACGCCCCCTACTGGGGATCGAGCCCACAACCTGGGCATGTGCCCTTGACCGGATTCAAACCTGGGACCCTTCAGTCCACAGGCGGACGCTCTATCCACTGAGGCAAACCAGCTAGGGCTCACATTGATGTTTCTGTCTCTCTGTCTCTCCCTCTCCCTTCCACTCTCTCTAAAAATCAACGTGGAAAAAAATCAATGTAAAAAGATACTCAGGTGAATATTAACAACCACAACAAAAATGACAAGCTGGTGATAAAATTCATATGAAAATCTGAGGAGCTTAGTACAGTTAAAATAATAATGAAAAATAATGTTGAATACTCATACTTACCAATTTGAAAACTTACTACAATGCTATGGTAATCAAAGCAGAGTGATACACATATAGAACAATAGGATAGAATAAAGAACCCAGAAACAAACCTTCACATATATAGTCAAATAATTGTTAACAAGGATACCAAGGATATTCAGTGGGAGAAAGGATGGCCTGTGCAACAAATGGTATTGAAAAACTGGATATACACATGGAAAATAATGAAGTGGGACCCTTTAAAAGATACCATGATTTTATTATTTTTAAAAAATATTTTTTATTGATTTTTTACAGAGAGGAAGAGAGAGGGATAGAGAGTTAGAAACATCGATGAGAGAGACACATCGATCAGCTGCCTCCTGCACATCTCCTACTGGGGATGTGCCCGCAACCCAGGTACATGCCCTTGACCAGAATCGAACCTGGGACCCTTCAGTCCGCAGGCCGACGCTCTATCCACTGAGCCAAACCGGTTAGGGGAGAAAAAGTATTCTTTAAAAATATTTATTATTATTATTATTATTATTATTATTATTACTATTATTTTTAATCCTCATCTGAGGATATTTTCCCATTGATTTTTAGAGAGTGGAAGACAAAGGGAAAGAGAGAGATATCGATGTGAGAGAAGCACATCGATTGGCTGCCTCCTGCAGGAGCCGGCACCAGGGCCTGGGCTGGGAAGGATCCTGCAACCGTGGTACCTGCCCTTGACCAGAATCGAACCCGGGACCATCCGGTCCGCAGGCCGATGCTCTATCCACTGAGCCAAACCGGCTGGGATTGAAAATATTTTTCATGGCTACTTACTATTCCAGAGTCATTATATAAATCTGATGGCAGCCCTGTTGAGTTGAGCCCCCAAGGCCCTTCCCGATGGGCCCTGCTTCTGGTCCCCCCCCCTCCCCTCCATCCCCTCACCCTGCCCCCGGCTGCAGCCACCTCCTTGTCACCATCCCCCGACCTCGTACCTGCAATTCACTCTGCGGCCCCCGGGGGGCGGGCACCCAGTGGCGCTCGCCTGGGACGGTGGCCTCCGTGCCCCGTCCGCCGGCTGCCCGCTGGGCGCACTCGGGCTCCCTGTCGCCTGCTCGGCTGCCTCTCCGCCAGGCTCTCAGAGAAGCGACAACCTGCGGGGGGCGAGCTAAGAAACCGGTTCCGAGGGGGGCGTCTCGGGGACGCGCCTACAACGTCCGCCCCCGACGGCCTCGGCCCGGCACCTGGTGGGAAGGCGAGGCCCCCGGGGCCGCTCCATCCGCCACTTGACTTGCGAGCGGAGGGAGAACCGGGGACCGGAGGCCACCGGACTTCTGCTCCCCCGCTGGCGGCCACCACCCTCCCCTCCCCTCCCCGACTCAGGCGTCTGGGTCCCTAAATTCGTGGAAAGGGAGCTGGGGGGCGGGGGGCTCGGAAGTCTAGGTCCAGAGGGGAAGGGTGCTGGCGGGGGGAGCGGCCGCCTGGGGCCCTGGGAGGTCGGGAGTCGGGGGCCAAGACGACTGCACCCCCTTTACCTGCCGCCGCCGCGCGAGTCTGGAGAAGACCAGTAGCTGCTGCGCGCACCGCGGGGGCGGGGGCGGGGGCGCCGCGCGAGGCCGGGCTCCACGGAAGCCGGGGCTTTGGGGCCAGAAGAGCTTGGAGCTCCCGCTGCAGCAGGAAGGCGACCTAGGCAGTTCGCCTGAGGGTGCTGGACTGAGGTGCCACCTCCAGATCCCAGCCCAGCAACTGCCCCTGCTTCTGCCCCTGCCCCTGCCCCTGCCCCTGCCCAGCCCTGCCCCTGCCCCTGCCGCTGCCCCTGCCCAGCCCTGCCCCTGCCCCTGCCCCTGCCCCTGCGCCTGCTTCTGCCCCTGCCCCTGCCCCTGCCCCTGCCGCTGCCCCTGCCCCTGCCGCTGCCCCTGCCCCTGCCCCTGCCCAGCCCTGCCCCTGCCCCTGCCGCTGCCCCTGCCCCTGCCCCTGCCCAGCCCTGCCCCTGCCCCTGCCGCTGCCCCTGCCCCTGCCCCTGCCCAGCCCTGCCCCTGCCCCTGCCGCTGCCCCTGCCCCTGCCCCTGCCCCTGCCGCTGCCCCTGCCCCTGCCCCTGCCCCTGCCGCTGCCCCTGCCCCTGCCCCTGCCCAGCCCTGCCCCTGCCGCTGCCCCTGCCCCTGCCCAGCCCTGCCCCTGCCGCTGCCCCTGCCCCTGCCCAGCCCTGCCCCTGCCCCTGCCCCTGCCCCTGCCGCTGCCTCTGCCCAGCCCTGCCCCTGCCCTGCCCCTGCTCATTCACTCGCCTGGGCTCTTGGCCCGTCTCTCTGAAGGGTCTCGCCTCCCCCACGGTCTCCGGTCTCCGGAATCGGAAGCCGGGTGAGCTGTGTGCTTAGGTGAGATGCACGGGCCACCTCTTCCCAACGCTTCCCACCCGTCATCCCTGACTCCTTGGAGCATCTTGTCTCCAAGTTTACTCTTTGGGGAGGATCCCTGGGGTCGCGGGTTACTGGGCAGGTTGGGCCCTGGAGAGGGGAGAGTCAGGCTTAGTGGCCAACGGGATGGAGGCAAGGGGAGGGCCACGATGGGAACCAGTCGGCCTGTTTCAGAGCTGAGGGTCGACTCTAACCACTGTGCAATATTCAACACGGCAGCCCTAAGCGGTTTGGCTCAGTGGATAGAGCATCGGCCTGCGGACTCAAGGGTCCCAGGTTCCATTCTGGTCAAGGGCATGTACCTTGGTTGTGGGCACATCCCCAGTAGGGAGTGTGCAGCTGATCAATGTTTCTCTCTCATTGAACTCTATCCCTTGCCCTTCCTCTCTGTAAAAAATCAATACAATATATTTTTTAAAAAAAGATTCAACACGGTGTAAACCATCCAAAGCCGGGTGGTTCTGGAGTAGATTTACATACGGCGCTTGATGACACAGGATACAGAGACTAGGAGATGACGTGGGTACCAGTGGAAACCAGCCTGTGACCATGTGCATTTCAAATCAGTGGGCAAACATGAATTATTCAGTGATTGGGGTGGCACAACTGGCAAGACAGCTGAGAGGGGAATCATGCTCCTAATATCAAAATACATTTCGGATGGGTCAAGGGTCACAATGTCAAAACTGAAAACAGCCCTGACTGGTTTGGCTCAGTGGATAGAGCATTGGCCTGCGGATTGAAGGGTCCCAGGTTCGATTCCGGTCAAGGGCATGTACCTTGGTTGCGGGCACATCCCAAGTAGGGGGTGTGCAGGAGGCAGTCAATGTTTCTCTCTCATCGATGTTTCTCTCTCCCTCTCCCTCTCCCTTCCTTTCTGAAATCAATAAAGATATATTTAAAAAATAAATATGGGTGAACATTTCTACAATCTTGGCACCCGGAAGGGCTTCCTAAGAATAATATGAAATCAAGAATCCATAAAAGTTTAATAAGTTCAACTATATAAGAACAAAATCTCTGGGCCCTCGCCGGGTATCTCAGTGGTTAGAGCATCGTCCCAGTACCCCAAGGTTTTGGGTTCTATCTCCAGTCAGGGCGCATACAAAGAGCAACCAATGAATGCATGAATAAGTGGAACAACAAATCTCTCTGTCCCTCTCCCTCTCCCTCTATCTTCCTCTCTCTCCCTTCCTCTTTCTCTAAAATCAATTTTTTAAAATGGATAAATAACTACATGAAAACAAAATCTCTATAGGATAAAATAAGAAGAAACTTAACCAAGTTAAAAGATATCAAACTTGTACAAAAAATTCAACCTTTATAACAAAAGGCTTAATTTCCCTAATATACCAAGACCTTTAAAAATTACATAAAAGGACCAACCACCCAATAGTCAAATGAACGTACAAAAAAACCAGACAGTTCAAGAATAAATGAAGCACAAACAGCCTTATGGTCTGGCAATCCCACTTCTGGGCATGTACAGTGGGGCCTTGACGTACGAGTGTCCTGACTAACGAGTTTTTCGAGATACGAGCCGTCTCTTGGCCGATTTTTTGCTTTGAGTTGCGAGCTAAAATTCGGGTTACAAGCCAGCTTCAGATACCCCACCGCTAGAGGGCGCAGCGAACGTCACAGTGAGCGCCACAACATCAGCCCAGCATCACGCGTCTCACTCGTTCACTTTTTGATTTGACATACGAGTGATTTGAGTTACGAGCTCCGTCACGGAACGAATTAAACTCGTAAGTCAAGGCCCCACTGTATCTGGGAATGAAATCACGGTCTCAAAGAGCTCCCCGCACCCCGTGCTCATTGAAGCGTTCTTCACGATAGCCACGATATGGAAACAGCTCAGGGCCCATCTATGGATGAATGAATGAAGAAAACATTGTCCCATGTAAAACAATGACATATTATTCAGCCACAGGAAAGAAGAAAATCCCGCCATTTGTGACATCATGGATGAACCTAAGTGAAATATGTCAGAGAAAGATAAACATATGACCTTCACTTACGTAGAATTTACGAAATCCAAACTCTTAGAATAGAATGGTAGCTGCCAGGGGCTGGGAGTGGGGGGAATGGGGAGATGTTGGTCAAGGGGTACACACTTCCAGTGATAAGAGGAATGAGTTCAGGGGATCTAATGTAAGATGGTGACTAGAGTTAACCGTACTGTGTTATATACTTGGAAGTCACTAACAGAGTAGATTTTAAATATTCTCAGCCCTTGCGCGTGCGCGCACACACACACACACACACACACACACAAAGGCGATGATGTGAGGTGTTAACGTGTGCTCTTGAGGTCATCATTTTGTAATAGATATGTGTTTCAAATGATCACGTATACACCTTAATCCTACATGGTGGTGTATGTTGTTTACGTAAATAAAGCTGGAAAAATAAAAGAACTGACATAAAAATAATAGTGGTCCCAAATGTAAAGGGAATAGATGGAGGAGAGGCAATAAGTAAACTAGTGATAGAAGATACTGTCCCCCATGAAAGAACCCCCATTTTTTTTTTTTTTTTTTTGCACATTTAAAGGCTTCATTGGGTTGGTTCCAGGCAGGTTTTTCAAAAATATGTTTTTGTTGACTTTATTTTTTTAATATATTTTGATTGATTTTAGGGAGAGAAGAAGGGAAGGGAGAGATAGATAGAAACATCAATGATGAGAGAGAATCATTGATCGGCTGCCCCCTGCATGCCCCCCACTGGGGACTGAGCCTGCAACCCAGGCGTGTGCCCTTGACCAGAATCGAACCCGGGACCCTTCAGTCCGCAGGCTGACGCTCTATCCACCAAGCCAAATCAGCCAGGGCTTATATATTTATGTTTGATAGGTTCTGGAGGCAAGGTGCTATTTTTTAAAAAATATATATTTTATTGATTTTTTACAGAGAGGAAGGGAGAGGGATAGAGAGCTAGAAACATCGATGAGAAATATAGATCAGCTGCCTCCTACATGCCCCCTACTGGGGGTGTGCCCGCAACCAAGGTACATGCCCTTGATGGAAATCGAACCTGGGACCCTTCAGTCTGCAGGCCGACGCTCCATCCACTGAGCCAAACCAGTCAGGGCCAAGGTGCTATTATTAACCAAACACCTCATATATTAATCTCAATTTGTGTTTTTCAAACTACACAGCCCATGCAAATTTAAACCAAAATCCCATGTGAGAGATGGTTTGGGGTTACAAATTCTCACACACACAAAAAAGACAGCACTTCCCTCCTATCAGAGATAGGACCTATTTAACTCAATTTCAGAGGACATAGCCCTTCAACTTTCTATGTATGGGGTTTCCTCTCCTTTCATGAACCCAAGCTCTATCTGTTGTAGTTGTTAATCCTCACTGGAGGATATTTTTCCGTTGATTTTTAGAGAGAGGAGGAGGAGGGGGAGAGACACAGAGAGAGAAACACCAGGGTCGGGGATCAAGCCTGTAAGCCTTCAGTCAAGTTGATGCTCTATCCACTAAGCCCTGTCGGCTAGGGCACAAGGCTCTGTCTTCTTTTTTTTTTTAATAATATATTTTTTATAGATTTCAGAGAGGAAGGAGAAGGTGAGAGAGAAACATCAATATGAGAGAGAATCATTGATTGGCTGCCTCCTGGGGATCGTCCCCTACTGGGGATCGAGCCCGCAACTCAGGCATGTGCCCTTGACCGGAATCGAACCTGGGATCCTTCAGTCCACAGGCTGACACTCTATCCACTGAGCCAAACCGGCCAGGGCTCTGTCTTCACCTGCCTTTAAAACAGTGGTTCTCAACCTTCCTCATGCTGAGACCCTTCAATACAGTTCCTCATGTTGTGGTGACCCCCAACCATAAAATTATGTTCGTTGCTACTTCATCACTGTAATGTTGCTACGGTTATGAATCGTCATGTAAATATCTGATCTGCAGGATGTCTTTTCATTGTTACAAAGGGAACATAATGAAAGCATAGTGATTCATCACAAAAACAATATGTAATTATATATGTGTTTTCCGATGGTCTTAGGCGACCCCTGTGAAAGGGTCGTTTGACCCCCAAAGGGGTCGCGACCCACAGGTTGAGAACCGCTGCCTTAGGACAATTGGCGTTAATAAAAAGCAAGGGGTCTGAGACAAGCAGAACTTGGTTCCTATAGCCAAGCTCCTCTGGCTCCCCAAAAGGCCTTCCAAAATTATGTTTCGTCTCTAGACTCTCATAATTTACAGCAGCCCCTTCTCCAGATTCCTGAACCCCTCTAGATGCTGGACAAGACCCCCGGCATTACTTTCCCCATCCAGGAAAAACAAGAGACTTCGGGTCCAGTTACATTAGCAATTCCTGCATTTCCCTCTTTTAATGTCAACTTGCCGGCCAGGGAGTCCCACTTTGAAAAACCTGTGATGTGCGCTGGCTGGTCAGTGGTTAGAGCGTCAGCCTGTGGACCAAAGGGTCTCTCTCTCGGGTTCAATTTCTGGTCAAGGGCACGTCCCTCGATTGCAGGTTCCCCAGCCCTGGTAGGGGCATGTGTGTCTGTGTGAGGCAGGCCATTGAAATGCCTCACGTAGCTACTCCTCTCTCTCCTGCTCCCCACTCCCTTCCACTGTCTCTGGAAATGAATGGGGGAAAAATCCTCAGGTGAGGATGAAAACAGCAACAACAAACGGTGACATTCTGCCAAATGAGCCAAGTCTTTATTTCAAAGAGGAATTACTCACATGGCGGGAAGTTTGTTTCTCTGGTTATCTGTTTTTATTCATCTTCTTTGAGCTTTGCCCTACGTGAAGCCGAGGACGGGTCTTCTTTTTCTCCGCTTTACTTTTATGTCTTAAGAAATTGGTGTCCCTGTGGTGCCTCGTGGAGGCTGGGGAGATCCCTTTCAGGAGGGTGTACAAGAAGTAGGCAGGGATGGGCAAGATGGTGAAGACAGTGAGCAGGGCGAGCAAGACTTTCCCCCACGGCGGGTAATTATGGAGCTCTTCGTTTGACTGTGGAGAAGAGGGAGGAAGGTCTAGAATGCCCAGGTGATCTGAAGTGAGATGCAGAAGGTGGGGGTAGGAGATGAACCAAAGCAAGAGACCAGATCACTGAATCCCCAGGGAATAAGATGATTGGGTCCCAGAGGCAAGAGTGGATTGAAAAGTCTGTCCCCATTCCCTGGGGGGGGGGGGGAGGGGGGGGGTCCGGGGTCTGTGGAGGGAACTCACAATGCTTGAGTTCCAGGCCATGTAAGTGATCGGCTTCACATATAGATGAATCAGGATGATTACCCACAGGACCAGCAGCACAAATGGAGACACAAAGCACCATAGCCAACGAAAAAAGGGGGAGATGGGGCGCCCCAATATGATAATCAAGTCTGCAAGGAACCTGGGAGGAAGGGTCATCAGGCTTTAGAAGGGCCCTTCCGGCCTGACCCAGCTCTGGGGGAGGGGTCAGCCCAAACCCAGCCTCCGAAAGACCCCTTCACATTTCTTAGACCTTTCTGTTCATCTCCAAACCAGTCTTCTTACCTCTAAAATCCATCCCTTTTCAGGCTAATTTCTGTCCCAGCCCCAGAATTAAAAATATATATATATATTTTTTTTCACCTTCAGGATGAAGCCAAGTTCCTAAATGTAGCTTCTTTAAGCCCATGTACCCCGCTGTCTTTAGTAATGCGATACCTTCTTAGGCGCATTACATACGCAAATCAGGTTCCTTCTGCCTAGAATGCTCATCTCTTTCCCTTGATCAACTCCCCTCCATCTGTCCAGATACTGTTTAGGAATCCCCTCATTGCCTGACTCTCTGGTCCTCGATTGCTAACCACCTGTGTTTCTCCAGCACCCTGGGCTGCCTCAACCATAGGCTTACCACCTGCCCAAGAATCTGCTTCTGTGTCTTCCTCTTTGGACTCTGAGAGAAGCAGCTAAATATAATTTATCCCAGTATCCGCAGGACTCGCTCCGAGACCTGCTTGGAACGTGGGAGGCCCTAAGTCATATTTGAGCGGGAGTGAGCGTGTGGGCGAGTGGGCCTGATGCAGAGAGCCACCGTCGCCCGGAAAGGCTGCCACCCTTGGATGACGCGGTGCTTCTCAAAGGTTAGGGCGCATCGGAATCCCTTAGGGCAGCGGTTCTCAACCTGTGGGTCGAGACCCCTTTGGGGGTCGAACGACCCTTTCACAGGGGTCGCCTAAGACCATCGGAAAACACATATATAATTACATATTGTTTTTGTGATTAATCACTATGCTTTAGTTATGTTCAATGTGTAACAATGAAATCGGGGCTCACCACAGCATGAGGAACTGTATGAAAGGGTGGCGGCATGAGGAAGGTTGAGAACCACTGCCTTAGGGTTTCTGTTAACACGCAGCCACCGGTCTGAAGTGGAGCCTGAGGGCCTGCATATCTAACGAGCTTCCTCCATAGAGCGCACTTGGAGAAGCAAGGGCTTACACGTTTCAGATGTCCAGACTACCCTGGTCAACAGTAGGGCTCAAGGTCGCCTAGGTCCTGCTACAGACAGTTCACCACTTTGCCACTGTACATCTATTTTCTCCCCAAACCAGCCCATGTCTTTCTCCTTCCCACCCTCCCGGGAGCTGTCCATAGCCCTGGGATCAGAGCAGGAGGGGCCCAGTTCTCCCTGAGGGTGCGTGGCAGGAGAGCCTGGGCTTGGAACATCACCTCCGGGCCCCATAGATCCAGGCCATGGACACATTCTCCAAGATGAGAATGAGGAAGAGGGGCAGAGAGGCCCAGTAGTCATCCAGCAGGTTCACGTAGTAGCTGCCTGAAGGCTGCACGAAGAAGCAGCTGCCCAGGAACATGGCCACGCAGACACTCACTGGAGGGGAAAAAACCAGACTGGGATCAAGGTCAGAATTCAAGCTGGGCTGGAGGAGTCCTGGTGGGGTTAAGCTACACCACGGCCTGCCGGTGAGAGTGAGGTCATGGGTCAGAGCACCTGTGAGCAGCGTTGTGTGTCTCCTAAGGCAAGAGAAGGTGTCCTGGAAAGGGGTGATGATGCCCTGCAGGATCCCTTGCATGGTGCTCAGCCCCATGGTCACCAGAAACACGAAGGTGATGATGGCCCAGAAGGTGGATCCAGAAAACACAGCGATGATTTCAGTAAATGCCACAAAGGCCACACCTGGCCCCTCCATAACCTGTGAAGTGAAAGGAAGAGGAGGGGTGGGATCAGAGAGCCCGTAGAGTCCTAACTCGGCTCCTGTCCCCGCCTCCAGGAAGTGATCTGTAGCGCTGTTCCTTAGTGACATTATAACAGTGATTCCCAAAGTGGGCGCTGCAGCGATCCAGGGGGGCGGTGATGGCCACAGGTGCATCTGTTTTAACTTTTTTTGTATTACCTTTCTATTCTGAGTTCAATAAATAGTTTCATAATTTCAAACTTCAATGTTTTAATTTACACCTTTCTTTACTATATTTTACGAAAAAGGTAGAAACATTAATACATATATCTTTCTGTTTAATTGCTATTAAAATTATTAAAAATTTAATTTCCAGGGGGCGCTGAGTAATATTTTTTCTGGAAAGGGGGCGGTAGGCCAAATAAGTTCGGGAACCACTGCATTATAAGAAGGACTTCCTCCCACAACAGCTGCTGGTCTAGCATCTCTCTGGTGTTGGCGCTCGGCAGGCTTGTACGAACTCTGGCACTTGCTGCTACAGAGCCTACAATTGCCTCATCACTAAAGGAGGCTGGTAACCTTGCTCGGTTGCCCAGTTTGCTGCTCAGAATTGCCTCCCTGGAGTCTACGGCCCCTAAGGAGAGCTGGAGTTTCTAGTGCTCTGGGGGAGGTGAGGGGGACTCTAGGACCCCACCCCCCAACCGTCACCTACCTCCTTTAATTGCTCAGATAAGTCACAATTGGACAAGTAGGGTAGGGCCACGACTTTGGCTCCTTCGGGGAGGTTGCCAAACCACCTGGGGTAGGTGTAGCTCATATGCTGATACAGGCTCTCTGGGAGCCGGAGCTCAGGAGGCAGCACGCCCGCCGTGACCAGGTTCATCATTCTCTCAGCATTCCTGGGGGCAGGAGTGGGATCGTATAAAGTCATTTGGGCCTTTAAGACAACTTCTCTCCTAGTTTCTAGACGAGAAGGGAAATCGCTAGCTTGGTCTCGGATCTGTGGTTTTCCCGAGGGCAGGGATGAGAGTCTGATTCACCACTGGCTATGTTTCCAGAACTCAACACCGGGGTTGGTCGAGAGGAGATGCTTTATAAAGAAATGTCTGATAAGCATTTTTTGAAATGAATGGCACAGGAGATGAGACTAGGGAATAGGCAGGGGACATGTGTAATACTTTCAACAATTAAGAATTATTTTTTAAGCCGAAACCGGTTTGGCTCAGTGGATAGAGCGTCGGCCTGCGGACTGAAAGGTCCCAGGTTCGATTCCGGTCAAGGGCATGTACCTGGGTTGCGGGCACATCCCCAGTGGGAGATGTGCAGGAGGCAGCTGATCGATGTTTCTCTCTCATCGATGTTTCTAACTCTCTATCTCTCTCCTTTCCTCTCTGTAAAAAATCAATAAAATATATTTTAAAAAAAAAAGAATTATTTTTTAAAAAAGAAAATAGGAAATAGGCTATGGGGGTTCGTGCTGTGGGCATTTTTTTTTTAATTTTTATTTTTTTGTCTACTGGTTCAGTTGAAGATATCCCCTCATTTTTCCATGGCAGTCTCCAGTTAAGAATGGGGCAAAAACACACCTTTGAAAACATCCAAGTTTGGGGTTTTCTTCGTTTAGAAAGGCAGCTCGTAAAGAGAGAGATTTCCAATGTTTCTAAAGTTTAGGATGCTCAAATCTGAGGGACCCATGTTGACTGAGCTAACATCCCTGAGGGACGGGGGCCTAGACTAGAGTTCTACGAGCTATTTCTAAGACTTGGGTCTTTGTGACGCAATCCATACGAAATACTGGGCTCACTTCAGGTAACATTTCTCACTGTTCTCTGTGGCCAAGTAGCCCAGCGTGGCAAATACAAACAGCGTGGCAGTCAGTGAGATGACCAGGTTGAGAAGAGCCACGGCAGAGGCATCCATGATGCAGTTGTTGGACCGAGGGACGTATGAACTGATTGCAGTGAAGCTGCCAAAGCCGGAGCCCATGGACAAAAAGAGATGGTTCCCTGTCCGGCGCCACACGTCCACAGAGTACAGGGCTGGCACCTGGGGAGGAGAAGTGCCAGGTGAATTGGGATATAAAGGGGGGAGGACAGAAGACAAAAGAAGGGAACAAAAGGGGGATCTAGGAGGGCCTCTACCAGACTACACGTCCCTGCTACCCCCACTGGGATAAGAGGGTTAACTAACGGGTGAGGGACACCTCACCTGGGCAGCAAACAAACTCTTGATACCAAAGTCTGCTCCTTTCAGCATGAGACTCCGGATTAGGATACAGATGAAGATGATGTAGGAAAGGAATACTGAGACATACAGCATCTGGGTAGGAAGTATGATTCTTCAAAGAAAGTTCAAGCAAAGGCAAAAGTTGGGGTAGTAGGACCAAACTTTTGGGAACCAGAGGTCAGATGAGGAGAAATGAGAAGTTGAAATGGCTGGCTTGGCTCAGTGGCTAGAACATCAGCCCGCAGACGGAAGGGTCACGGGCTAGATTTCCAGCCAAGGGTACGTACCTTGGTTACAGGTTCAATGCCGGCCCTGGTCGGGGCAGGAGCGGGAGGCAACTAATCGATGTGTCTCTCTCACATTGATGTTTCTCTCTTTCTGTCTCTCCTCTCTCTCCCTCCCCTTCCACCCTCTCTAAAAATCAGTGGAAAAAATAGCCTATAAAAAAGCTGTGGGACATTTAAACAGTGGAATACTACGCAGCTATAAAAAAGAGGGGTCTCTTACCCTTGGAGACAGCATGGATGGACCTAGAGACTATTATGCTAAGTGAAATAAGCCAATCTGAGAAAGACAAATATCACATGATCTCACTTATTTATGGAATCAAAGAACAAAATGAATTGACCCACAAAATAACACCCAAAGCAGGGAGGATGGGACAGACTGACATACCTCAATGTGGGGGTGGGAGGACGAGAAGAGACAAACTGAATAACTTATATGCATAGCCCATGGACACAGGCAATAGGGTGGTGAATACCTGGGGGAGTGGATAGGGGCTGGGCAAAGGGGGGTAGGGGCAGGGAAATGGGAGACATCTGTAATACTCTCAACAATAAAAAACATATATTAAAAAATGATATTCTTTTATTAACATGCTAGAGCCCCAGTGCATGAAATTCATGCACAGGGGGCAGGGCCCTCAGCCGGCCTGCAACCTCTCCAATCCGGGACCCTTCGGGGAATATCCGACTGCCTGTTTAGGCCTGATCCCTGCATCGGAAATCCCTCTCGAAATCCAGGACCGCTGGCTCCTAACCGCTCACCTGCCTGCCAGCCTGGTCGCCGCTAACTGCCCTCCCATCCCAGCCTGGTCACCCCTAACTGCCTCTGCCTTGGCCCCCACCACCGTGGCTTTGTCCAGAAGGACATCCGGATGGATGCCTGGAAGATGTCGGTCTAATTAGCATATTACCCTTTTAGTAATATAGATATCTCTAAGCAAGAACATCTAATCTAGTAAAAGACAAACATGCAAATTGACTGTACCTTCACTATGCCTTAAGCCACACCCACCAGCCAATCAGAGTGACTATATGCAAATTAACCCAACCAAGATGGCGGCCGGCAGCCACAGAGCTGGAGTGAGCAGGAGGCTTGGTTGCTCCAATGATGGAGGAAGCCAAGCTTCCTGCTTGCCGAGGCCGGCTCTGAGCTCCACTCAAGGCAACAAAGTTTCAATTATAGAAGATAAATAAACCCCAGATACCTGCTTTCAGCCGGCCGTGGCCACAGAGCTGGAGCGAGCAGGAGGCTTGGGTTGCCCCTGGCGATGGAGGAAGCCAAGCCTCTCGCCCACCCTGGCCGGCTCTGAGCTCCACTCAAGGCTACAAAGTTTCAATTATAGAAGGTAATAAATCCCAGAATAAAAGAAAAAAGAAAAAAAGGAGAGGCTGGGAGCTTCTGTCACTGGAGGGCTTGGTCAGCCTGAAAACGGCCCTCAGCCCCTCACCCAGACTGGCCAGGCACCCCAGTGGGGACCCCCACCCTGAAGGGGGTGTGACCAGCCTGCAAACAGCCATCAGTCCCTCACCCAGGCTGGCCAGGCACCCCAGTGGGGACCCCCACCCTGAATGGGGTGTGACCAGCTGCAAACAGCCATCAGCCTCTCACCCAGGCTGGCTAGGCACCCCAGTGGGACCCCCACCCTGATCCAGGACACCCTTCAGGGCAAACCAGCCAGCCCTCACCCATGGACCAGGCCTCTATCCTATATAATAAAAGGGTAATATGCAAATTGACCCTAACAGCAGAACGACTGGGAATGACTGGTCACTATGACACACACTGACCACAAGGGGGCAGATGCTCAATGCAGGAGCTGCCCCCTGGTGGTCGGTGCACTCCCACAGGGGGAGCTCTGCTCAGCCACAAGCCAAGCTGACGGCTGCCAGTACAGCGGTGGTGGTGGGAGCCTCTCCCGCCTCCTCAGCAGTGCTAAGGATGTCCGACTGCAGCTTAGGCCTGCTCCCTGCTGGCAAGTGGACATCCCCCGAGGGCTCCCGGGCTGCCAGAGGTATGTCTGATTGCCAGCTTAGGCCCAATCCCCCAGGAGCTGGCTTAAGCCAGCAGGTGGTCATCCCCCGAGGGGTCCCAGACTGCAAGAGGGCACAGGCCGGGCTGAGGGACCCCTCCTGAGGACACAAATTTTTGTGCACTGGGCCTCTAGTTTTAAATAAAAATTCAGGTTAAAAAAATATATCCTCACTCCTCAGGTGAAAATTGTTTTAAAAGCCCAGCTGGTGTGGTTCATTGGTTGAGCATAGACCTATGAACCAGGAAGTCACAGTTCAATTCCCGGTCAGGGCACATGCCCAGATTGTGGGCTCGATCCCCAGTAGGGGGTGTGCAGGAGGCATCCAATCAATGATTTTCTCTCATCATTGATGTTTCTCTCTCTCTCTCTCATCCTCTCCCTTCCTCTCTGAAATCAATAAAAATATATTTTTAAAAAGAAGTTGGGGCCTACAGGCATCAGGTTTGGAGAATAATAGGGGTCTCAGGTAGAAAGGAGTCCATCAGATGAGTAAGTTAGAGGGTAACTCACCTTCCCAGTGGACTTGAGCCCTTTGATCATACAGATGCAGATAATTAACCAGGTCGCAAGTAGAGAGACAAAGAGATGCATGATTGGTAGCCCACCCAACTCGATTTCATCTGTGGTCTTCAGCACATGCCGGTACCAGAAGTATGTGGTGGATGTTGTCCGTGAACATTCGGGATCTGAGGTGAACTGGCCATGGAGGAAACTGCAAACCCAGGTTCCTCCCCTTCTTTTCCTCCACCCACTCCTTCCCATCCCATTTCATCATCCATCTGCTTGTCCGTCTATCTCAATGATCCTCTTCTTCCTTCATCCCCCTTTCCTCTTCTCAGCCCTCCCACTTGCCCTTTTCTTCCCTCCCTTCTCACCAAAACTGGAGTTCTTCGTTAAGGGGCACAATGACCACGGCAGGGGAGACTGGAAAGACTGAACCAAATAGTAGAGACTCCAAGCCGTGAGCACACTATAGTACAAGCCCACGATGAAGCACACCTAGGGACCATGAAGAATTCTGGAGGCAGGGGAAGAAAGATAGGCCAGCAGAAGGGAGGGAATTGGACAGAGGATTGGGGAACTGAAGGGACTTGACCCACTGAGATGAAATCATGGGACCCATTCCAGGACAAGGGTTGGGATAAGGGTCAGTGTAAAGGGTAGGCCTGGGCAGCCCAGGGCTCCTCACCATGAAGCTGCTATACCCCACACCACCAAACCAGGGGCTCATGTTCTTCCACACACCAATGCTGCCCTGATGCATCCTCTGACCAACTGCTATCTCCATCACGAGGAGAGGAAATCCGACCAAAATCAGCATAAGGATGTAGATGATGATAAAGCTCCCTGTGCAGGGGATTCAGGAGGGCCTTGAGGAACATCTGGTTTTTTAGTCCCTGGCCTTTTCTGGGAGTCCAGGAAAACACATTCCCTACCAGTGACCTCCCTCAGGGCCAAGGGCATCAGGCTTCAACTCTTTCCACATCCCTCACAGTCCCAGGTGTCCAGTCCCTTATCCCCCAGGTCCTAGAAGACCCAGATACCTAGTTTCTACTCCGACTCTTGACCCAGACCTCCAGCCCCACCTTATGAACCCAAGTATTCAGACATCCTGTGCTCAACCTCCCAAGGTTCTATGTATTCACATACTTGGCTCTTGCCCCATTCAGGACCCCAAATCCTCATCCCCTACCGATCCCAGAGACCCCAGAGAAGCCAGAACAAGCCTCTGGCTCCTTGACCCTTCATGGGTTCGAGACTCCTCCTCCCCAGGCTTACCACCTCCGTTGTGAAGACACAGATAAGGAAAGCGCCAGATGGTGCTCAGCCCAACAGAGTAGCCCACCTGGGCCATGAGGTACTCAACCTTATTGGCCCAGGATGGTCGGTCAGTGACGTATTCGTGCTTTGGCTCATCTTTGTCTATGGCCTCCAGTGGTTTCTCGATTTCTTCATTAAACCAATCCATACCATGTTCTTCCCCATTCAATTCCTCAGTAGGCAACACCTTGGCATTTTCGGTTGGGGGAGCTGAGGTCGTAGCAATCACAGGCTTGGAATCTGAAGGTCCAGCAATCACGGGTTTGGAATCGGGAGAGCTAGGCATCTGGGCATTCTCATCCTGGGACTCCATGTTTTCAATAACATTCATCATTCTGAGAAGGCTCTAGTTCCTGCTTCTGCAAGGATGGGGCCTCCTTCCTTCTTGACCTTAAGGACATCAAGAACTTTAAATTTGAGCTGCATGAGTTGAGGAAAGACAAACTAATCTTACAAAAACCTTGAGGCTTGCCTGGATGGCATGGCTTAGTGATTGAGCATCGACCTATGAACCAAGAGGTCATGGTTTGATTCCCAGTCAGGACACATGCCCTGGTTGCGAGCTCAATCCCCAGTGTGGGGTGTGCAGGAGACAGCTGATCAATGATTCTTTCCCATCATTGATGTTTTTCTCTCTCTCCTGCTCCCTTCCTCTCTGAAATCAATTTAAAAAGACAATTTTTTCAAAAAGGGATTACAAGAGAGTACTATGAACAATTGTACACCAAAAAAAAACAAAAAAACACGTGGACAATCTAGATGAAATGGAAAACTTATAGAAACAGAAAATCTACCAAGACTAAATCACAAAGAAATAGCAAATCTGGCCCTGACTGGTTTGGCTCAGTGGATAGAGCGTCAGCCTGTGAACTCAAGGGTCCCAGGTTCGATTCCAGTCAAGGGCATGTACCTTGGTTGCGGGCACATACTCAGTAAGGAGTGTGCAGGAGGCAGCTGATCGATGTTTCTCTCTCATGGATGTTTCTAGCTCTCTATCCCTCTCCCTTCCTCTCTATAAAAAAAATCAATAAAATATATATATATATAAAAAGTAGATTAGTGGTTGTCTTAGGCTGGGTTAAGGGGCTGGGGCAGTTGGGGTGATGGCTAAGAGGTGTGGGGTTTCTTTTTGGGATAATGAAAATGTATTAAAATGGACTGTGGTGCCCTAACTGGTTTGGCTCAGTGGATAGCAGGGGTAGGCAAACTTTTTGACTCGAGGGCCACAATGGGTTCTTAAACTGGACCGGAGGGCCGGAACAAAAGCATGGATGGAGTGTTTGTGTGAACTAATATAAATTCAAAGTAAACATCATTATATAAAAGGGTATGGTCTTTTTTTTTTTTTTTAGTTTTATTCATTTCAAACGGGCCGGATCTGTCCTGCGGGCCGTAGTTTGCCCACGGCTGGACTAGAGTGTCGGCCTGCGGACTGAAAGGTCCCAGGTTCGATTCCGGTCAAGGGCATGTACCTTGGTTGCAGGCACATCCCCAGTAAGGGGTGTGCAGGAGGCAGCTGATTGATGTTTCTCTCCCATCGATGTCTCTAACTCTCTGTCCCTCTCCCTTCCTCTCTGTAAAAAATCAATAAAATATATTTTTTTAAAAATGGACTGTGGTGGTGGGTGCACACCTCTGTGATAGACTAAAAATCATTGAAGTGTACACTTTAAATGGGTGAATTGTATGGGGTGTGAATTATATCTCAATAAAGCTGTTAAAAAATAAAGCTACCAGGAAAAATCGAGACTAACAAGAAAATCTGAGTATTGACTGGATATTTGATATTAGGATTACTCTTTTTTTAAAAATATATTTTTATTGATTTTTTACAGAGAGGAAGGGAGAGAGATAGAGAGTTAGAAACATCGATGAGAGAGAAACATCGATCAGCCGCCTCCCGCACATCTCCCACGGGGGATGTGCCCGCAACCCAGGTACATGCCCTTGACCGGAATCAAACCTGGGACCCTTCAGTCCGCAGGCCGACGCTCTATCCACTGAGCCAAACCGGTTTTGGCAGGATTACTCTTATTTATTTTAGGTGTGATACATTTTGTCAGGTGTTCTAAAGTGTTCTTATACCTCAGAGATTTGCTTCCAAGTAATGAGAGGCATGCTGTGGGGTGAGGAGAGATGAAACCGGGTTGGTCACCAGCAGGTCAACTGAAGATAGCTGATGAGTACAAAGTAACTCATCGTTACGCTTTCGTATGTGTTTGAAGATTTTCCCAAATAAAAGGCCCAGAGGCCACAGACATGAATCTTTGTCCGGCTCTCTCCCTCACTCACGGTGTGAGCCCCTCTTTCTTCCGGGTCTCCTGATGGAAACTGAAGAGGACATACCTGTACTTCATACCGTTCTTGTGAGGCATAAAAGTGAAGATATGTGCAAGGTACCCTCCCGAGGGACGGGCCTTCCCTTTGTCTAACGAGGCCAGAAATGCCCGACAGCGGCCCAGAAGACAACCTGCTCCTGCTCAAGGTGCCAGAAACCGCACTTGATACAGTAAGGACCCCAGGCCTCTGCAGAGAAGAACCCATGATAGAAACCAGTCTCCCGCCGTGGGATAGTCCCAGTTGAAACAACCCTGCGAAGGACCTTCGACAAGAGGCCTGAGAAAGAGAAATCTAGAGGAGGAGGACACGCGCCAAGAGCTTCATTCCGCTCCCATCGGTTCACCCGGTGAGCCCCTACTTTTCAGTACCTCCCCCACAGGCTCTGCTCCCACAGCTGGAACTGGAGGTTGGGGGGGCAGAAAGGAGGATGAACACCTGGGTTCCCCAAAGGAAGGCGCTTGGACACTCAGGCTATTTGATCGTGAGAAGGTGACTGTGTCCTCTCCCCCAGCCCTCCCTTACCTGACTCAATAGCACGAGTCCTCGGGGGACAGGTCGTTTGGAAGGGGGCGGGGCCACAAGGTACGGGAGCCAATGGGCGGCGACGGGGAGCGGCACGCCGCCCGCAGCCCGCCCACCCTCGAGCCGGAGGAACGCGGTGAAACTGCTGAGGCCGGAGACGTTGGGCATCTCTGCTCTTCCCACTCAGCAGACCCGCCCCTGGAGCTCCGCCGCCAACGCATGGTTAGGGACGTCTGCTTTTTCTCCCTTCGTCCCAGAAACGTATGCGGCGACAGTCTCCCTGTGGGAGCTGAGCAATCCGAAGTCCTGGAATTTCTTGAGCATTAAATTTTAAAGGAAACCTCCGATTTCGGGGAAGCCCAACCACCTCTACCCACAAGCCCCCGTTCTTCCTCCTCTCCGCGAACACCTCAGCTCGGTTGTGGACTCAAGCGCCCCTACAGGTTCCCTGAGACCCACTCAGTCTCCATCCCTAAGTGAATTCATCTGCTTTAGCCCCGTGGGAAAAGGGTAACTTACACTTAGCTATGGGGCCCTGGTGGGCTCAGATCCCATGTGGTGGTTCCCAAACTGGGTGTTAGCCCACAGATCACTTCGTCTGTGTGAAGGACTTAGTCGTCAACAGTCATGAGAATCTATTTTCCCCCCTCATTCAAAGATATTGATTTTAGAGAAAGAGGAAGGGCGAGGGGGAGAGAAATATCGATGTGAGAAACATGTATCTGTTGCCTCTCCGATGCACTCTGACCAGGAATCAAACCCGCGACCTTTCTGTGCATGGGACAACGCTCCAACCAACGGAGCCACACTGACCAGGGCAGTCTTGGAAACTCTAATTAAAATTTTAGACCTATGATAGGAGTACCATGTCCCATGAGCAAGCACATTAATATCCTTTCCATCTTTGCTGAAACCACCACATCCTGGGTTTTTCTTGGCTAAAGGCCAGTCCCTGGATAAAGCAAGTCAACTAATCTAGCATCTGAATTTGCCACAGCAAGGAGAGGGCAGGAACTCAGGTCTGAATATTTAGCTCTCAAAAGGGTGGAAGTCTCCTGTGAGTAAGACTGAATGTCTGAGACATTTATAGAAAATAAAAACAGATCTGCTCACACCCAGTGCTTGGATTGATTTATTGATCAACAGCATTACTCCTCCAGCTCCGTATCAGTCAGGTTCAGTTAGCATCACTGACAGTGTATGTGTACACACTGAAAGGGGCTGGGAAAAATGACAGTGGCAACCTGAGGGGTCTAGGAGGGGGGCTGAAAAGCCAGGTCCCAAGAGCCCCCCAAATAATGCTATATTCTTGGGGGGAAAAGTTCTGGGTCCCAGGCCATCACAATTGGTAGCTGATATTAAGAGTTGCCTGTTAGATCTGTTTTGAAGGATGTGAGATGTCAGGCCACATCAAGGAAATTGGGATGTCACACAGCTGGTGGACCAGCAGTTTCCTTACCACCTTGTGGGGTTTCCTTCTTTTGGGCCTCATTACTGAGACTTTGGGATTTGGAGGATCTGAGAGGTTCCTCCAAGCTTCTGGGTTTGAAGGGAATATCATGGGCGAAGCTGTATACGAAGTATATGAGGATGGGGAGGGTGACAATGAGGAAGATAAAAACCATTACAAGCAGCGCCCATGATGGGTATGGTCGAGGCACCTCTTTGGACTGTGGAGAGATGGGAAAGGGGTTCAGAAAATTGAAGCCCCCAGAAGAGGAAAGACTGTGGAAGGGAAGAGTGGGAGGGGAACCCGGGCAGAGGACTGAGTCTTCAGGGAGCAGAGAATGAGATGATAAGGTCCCTTTAGGTCAAGAGTGGATGGAAAGATCTGGCCCCCACTCCCTAGGAAGGTTGGGGGTCTGGAGAGGGAGGCTCACAGTGCTTGAGTCCCAGGCCACATAGGTGAAGGTCTTCAGAGACAGAAAAATCAGAATTACAGTGAACAGGATGAGCAGCACAAATGGACACGCACAGCACCACAGGCAGTGAAAGATGGGATGGATGGGGCGGCTCCACAGAGGCCCCAGTTCTGCAAGGAACCTGGAAGAAAGGGCCAGGAGACTGTGGCAGGCCCAGTCGAGCCTTACCCTTCCTTGGGGGCCAAGGCCAGTCTGACCTTATTTAGCATCTTCTAAATATTCTACCTCACTTCAGCTCAGGCCTCCTCTTCTCTCTTCCTCCCAACCCAAGAAAAAATGTCAACCATTCCTCTACTGCTCTAAAACCTTTCATGGGTACCCAAGGCCCTCAGGATAAAGGTCAAGTCTCTTTCATTCATCCCATAAACATGAGAGTGTTTATGATGTGCCAGGGACTATTCTAGGTGCTGGATATGCATAGTGAACAGACACAGGCCCCCAGTAAAGTTAACATGCGACCCTCAGGGAACTTTACTTGGTTTCTTCCAGCCCGTATATCCAGCCTCCTTCAGTGCATGTTCTCAAACTTAATCAATATACAAATGGGGTCCTTTGGCCTGGCCAGTGGTCGGCAAATGGCGGCTCGTGAGCCACATGCGGCTCTTTGGCCCCTTGAGTGTGGCTCTTCCGACTTCTGCACATGGACCATGAAGTTTCAATCGCACTGTACATGCGTGCCCACACGTGGTATTTTGTGGAAGAGCCACACTCAAGGGGCCAAAGAGCCGCATGTGGCTTGCGAGCCACAGTTTGCCGACCACTGGCCTAGACTATTCATCTGTCCAGACTCTGCTCAATTGTCCTCTCCTCCAAGATACCTCCTCTGACCTTCCAGGTGCCCCTACAGTGCTGCCAGCACCTCTCCTCTAGACTTACCACCTTGTACCACGATTGTCTGCTTGTACACGTCTTCCTCTTTGGACTCTGTGCTCTTTAAGAGGAGGAGCTAATTCTAAGTCATTTATATCCAAGTACTTCAAGGCTTTCTCAAAACAGAGAAAAGTCTCAAGAAATATTTGTGGAGTAAATAAATGTGAATAAGCTGACTGCAAGAACTACTGTCACCTGAAAATACTGCCATCTGAGCCTTCTGCCCTTGAATTATGCCACTTGGATGTCCACAGACCAGCCTGGTAAAAAGCTGGGCTCAGGAGTCCCCTGTGTGTGACTTGGATTTTCCCACTCTCCCATTCCACAGTTACAGCTGCTAATTTCCAGTCCCTGATTAGTTTGTTCTCTCTCCCCTGGTCGTTCTTCCTTGAAGAATTAGACATCTCTCAATCTACCCCTCTAACAGCCTAGCCTAAGCCACTGTTAGCTCCCATTTAAAATATTACAATAACTCACTACTGTTCTCCTTGCTTCATTTTTGACTCCTCATAGTCTATTCTCCACACAGCAATTATAGGTATCTTCTTTTTTTAATATATTTGTATTGATTTCAGAGAGGAAGGGAGAGGAAGAGAAAGGTAGAAACATCAATGATGAGAATCATTGATTAGCTGCCTTCTGTAATGTCCCCCACTGGGGATCAAGCCTGCAACCCAGGCATGTGCCCTGAGCAGTGACCTCCTGGTTCATAGGTCAGTTCTCAACCACTGAACCACACCAGCCGGAGTATAGGTATCTTTTTTTTTTTAAATAAATCTGGCCCTGGCCACAGGTTTCATTCCCAATCAAGGCATGTACCTCGGCTGCAGGTTCTATGGTCCTTGTGGGAGTGCTTACGAGAGAGAGCCAATCAATGTTTCTTTCTCTCTCTCTCTCCACCCACTCCTCCCTCCCTTCTACTCTCTCTGAAAATCAATGGAAAAAGTATCCTCTGGTGAGGATTAAAAATTGTTTTAATCTGATTATGTCATTCCCCTACTCAAAACCTTCTAGTGCCTCCTCTATCATCCTATACAATAAAAGAGTAACATGCAAATTGACTGAACGGTAGAATGACCGGTTGCTATGATGCACACTGACCACCAGTACAGGTGGTCCCCATCAGTACAGGACTGGGGCCTGGGAGGGACCACAGGAGGGCTCCAGGGTGTGTCCGGCTTGTCTCCTCCAGTCCCAGTTGGCCAGATCCCAGCAGCAAGCTAACCTACTGGTCGGAGCATCTGCCCCCTGGTGACTAGAGGGCGTCATAGCGACTGGTCAAATGGTCAAATGAACGGTCAGACTCTTTGCACGTTAGGCTTTTAGTATATAGGATTCTATTCCGACCTCTCTGATCTCCTCGATCCTTAAAGCTTTCAGGCATAATGCTTCTCTTACCATGGTACCTACTGCTCCCTCTACTTGGAACACACTTTCTCAGAATTCTATCTGACTCCTTCATTCAGGAGTCTGTTCAAATGTCTCCTTCTCAGAGAGGTCTTCCTTGCAATCCTACCTCAATTAACACCCATACAAACTCACACTCTTGATCATTTTACCTTACTCTATGATTTTTCTCCTGTCAATTATTACCAACTAACATTTTTTTGTTGTTCATTTGGTAACTATCTCCACCACTAGAATGTAAACTCCCTGAGGACAAGTATGATTGCTTTGATACTGTATCTGGTGACTAAAAAAGTGCCTGGCACATATTAAGTACTTAATAAATATGATCAATAAATGAGTGAATTAAAAGGTTTTGCAGAAGGCCCTGAAGTTGAGGGTCCCTAATGTTGCTCTAGTTGAGTGAGAATGAAGGCAAAGAGAAAGGGGTCAGCCCCGCCAGTGTTGCTGAGTGGTTGAGCATCAACCCATGAACCAGGAGGTCACAGTTCGATTCCTGGTCAGGGCACATGCCCGGGTTGTGGGCTCAATCCCCAGTCGGGGGCATGCAGGAGGCAGCCAATCAATGATTCTCTCTCATCATTAATGATTCTCTCCCTCTCCTTTCCTCTCTGAAATCAATAAAAATATAGTTTAAGAAAGAAAGAAAGAAAGAAAGAAAGAAAGAAAGGAAGGAAGGAAGGAAGGAAGGAAGGAAGGAAGGAAGAAAGAAAGAAAGAAAGAAAGAAAGAAAGAAAGAAAGAAAGAAAGAAAGAAAGAAAGAAGGAAAGAAAGAAAGAAAGAAAGAAATGAATTTAGGAAGGAGGGAAGGAAGGAAGGAGGGAAGGAAGGAAGTCACCCTTCCCTTAGCCCCAAGTGATCACCTCCTGGACCCATAGGCCCAGCTCACAGCCATGTTTTCAGATATGACGATGATGATGATGGGGAGGACCATCCAGTAATCACTCAGCAGTTTGACGTAATAGACGCCTGCAGGTTGAATGAAGAAGATGCTACACAGGAACATGAGTCCAAAGAGAACCACTGGAGGAAACATTGAACTTGGATCAAGGTCAGAGGTCTGGCTGGCGGCGGGGGGTCGGGGGGAGGGTTAAGCAGAAGCTATTATCAGGGCTGGATTAGAGTCTCAGTGCAACCAGGGTCATTGGTGGGAGTAGGGCCATAGGTCAGAGTACCTGTCAATAGCTTTTCATGTTTCTTGCAAAAAGGAAAGGTGTCCTGGAGTGGAGTCATGACACCTTGCAGGAGCCCTATCATGAAACCCATCTCCAGGAGCAGCAACAGCAGGAAGAAGAGGATGGACCAGAACACAGACCCAGAAATGAATGACATGGCTTCAATGAAGGCCAGGAATGCAAAGCTTAGGCCCTCCTTAGCCTGTTAAGGGAAGAAAAGGCAGGAGTGAAAGTGTCCTTGAGCCCTAACCGGTTTGGCTCAGTGGATAGAGCGTCGGCCTGCGGACTGAAGGGTCCCAGGTTCGATTCCGGTCAGGGGCATGTACCTTGGTTGCGGGCACATCCCCAGTTGGGGGTGTGCAAGAGGCAGCTGATCGATGTTTCTCTTTCATCGGTTTTCTAACTCTCTATCCCTCTCCCTTCCTCTCTGTAAAAAATCAATAAAATATATTTAAAAAAAAAAAAAAAAGAAAGAAAGAAAGTGTCCTTGAACTTAAGCACAATACAGATCCAGATACGTTCTACCTTCCCTGGAAAAGTTCCCCAAAGTCTCGGGTCACTGTCAAACTGGGATCTCCACGCTGACCCCTGACAAGGAAAACCCACCCACCTAGCATTATCCAGGGGAGGCCATTCTGCAAGCTCTATTTCTCTGCATTATCAGGGCTGCAGGTTATCCTGGTGTCTCTGGGATTTTTTTTTTTCTGGTGCTAATAAAAGATGAGATTTCTGTTTTACAGAAGGCACTAAGGAACTCTCAGCCCAGTGCACCTAGTTGTACTGACCTTCAAAAACTGCTTCTCTAAGTTGCACTCAGTAATGTGGGAGAGGACCAGGTTCTTGACGGGCTGGGAAAGACTGTTGAGCCAGGAGTTGAAGATGACGTCTGGATCATCTGGTATGTTCAGAGGGGGCTGGGCCTCAGGAGGCAGTTTCCCCTGGACTACCAGCTTCAAAAGCAATTCAGCATTCCTGGGGATAAGAAGTTGAATCTCATAGAACCATCTGGCTCCTTCACTTCCAGAGAAGAAAGGACATCTCGAGCCTAGCATTACTGATCTGAATAAGGTACAGCCTGGGAGGAAACTGAAAAAGCACCCACCTTCAGGGTCATGAACTCTGCGAACCAGAAGTCTCTCCTATAATCTGCTGGGGACTCCGGGGTCCCTGCTCTAGTGATGAAGTCTCCTATTCATCCTCACCTCTGCCCTTCCTCCCGTTTTAGACTAGTAGGCAAAAGTCAACCTTCTAAGCTTTGCATACTGAATATCAGGAAGTACCATCTACTTAGATGACAGTGCATAGCTCATGGAGTTGAGCTATGAGAAACTTCTTAGTCTTTTTCACCTGAGCTCTGCTGGCCTCTCTCACCTTCTCTTTCCCCCACGACCCTCTGCACATTTTATGCTGTGGTCAGATTTAACTACTTACAGTTTCAGGGCCTGCCATAGCCTCTCATGCCCAAGACCAGCCCCACCCCCGCCACCATTCTTCACTTGGTCAATTCCTACAAATCCTTAAAAATCAGCTCATTGCTGCAATGGAAGGCTTGCGCAAGCTTACTGATAAGAGCAAAATGCAAGCTGCAGGAAAATAAGTATAGTTTGATCAAATTTTATCCACTAAAATACTGTATGTTCTTCTGGTGGTTACTTGCACAGGTTAGGATCCCTAGGGACAAATTCAGCTTAGGTTTGCCTCCTCCAGAAGTCCTTCCCTGACTAGCCTGGGCATAGTTAATGGCTTTGTCTTCTGTCTTCCCATCACTCCTGCTACCAGTTATCATGACTTTGTGACTGTGATTAAGTATCGAAATCCCTTCCCTTCGTCCCTCCAAAACTGAAAACACAACGAAGGCAAGGACTGTGGTCTGAGCCACCTGCCCAACGATGTCCAGCACCCAGAGTACTTTCTAAGTGCCTGAGGGATAGTTTTGATTCATGCCCACAGACTAGAACAGGCTGAGAAGACAATACAGGCTCTAGTCCTGAGCGTCCTGGTGGGGCTTAAGTATGACAGATTGACTGACACCCCTAAATTCGGGAGTTGCCAGTAAAGAATGACTGCATTCGGGAGCAGAAGGGTGTTCCGAAGGGTGTGGTCTTAGAGGCTGTCTGAGGCTAGAGTAACCTTGACTGTTTGCCACTTTTCGAATTTCTCTGTTGAGATACGCTGAGGTGAGCAATTGGCAATCTCTGACGTGGGAGATTTCCAGGGCTAGAAAGGGGCTCTGAGAAGGACAACATGTGACGGGGATTCTCTTGTCTCCGTTTTTCATTCTAGGAGAGAGCAGAGGCTTGCAAGGGCGCCTGTGTGAAGGCGGGTCTTTGCAGCAGCACCTGTAAGATTAGGGTCTCTGGGTTTTGTAGTTCCCTAAGGCTGACACTCTCAACTAAGGGGCTGGCCTTACTTCTCAATGCAGCTGTGTATGAGGACAGTGGCCCAGAAGCCCAGCACACTGAGGATAAAAGGCATGGCAAGTATCGAGAAGCCCAGGTTGATGAACGCCACAACGAACGCATCACTGACACAGTTGTTGGGCTGGTCCATGTACGAGGAGTAAATGACAACGGGGCCAAAGCCGAGACCTAAGGCAAACAAGACTTGGATCCCTGCTTGGATCCACGCAGTTATGCTGTACATAGCCGATACCTATAAGGGAAAAGAGAAGAATAAGGAGAGATGTCAAAGAGGAGGAGAACCTTAACAAAATGCAGGGGCTACAGAGGGAGGCAGTGGGGAAAGGACACTGAGAGCAGACAACAGGTGTCCTCTGAGGTCTGAGAGGGGAGTGAAGAAGATATACCTTCATAACCGTCAAACGCTGAAGCCCGTATCGTGCCCCGGTCAGCAGTACACTCCGGATGAGTAAAGAGATTGTGATGATACCAGCCAATGGTACCAAGACACATAATACCTGAATTCAGGGGAGGGCATATCAGCAACCATGTACCAGTGCGGGGGGGCGGGGGGCAGTCAATCAACAGTCAGCAGGGATAAAACATTCTGAGTCAGAAATGAGGAGTTAGAAGATAGCTTTCAGCAGGGTTCAGGGGCTAAGTGGGAGTGAAAGGCCAGAGGGAGTGGGAAATCAGAAGATCAATGAGTAAGTAATGTTAGGTGAGGGCTAAAGTATCTGAGACTGTTACGGAATCCGAAAGTGCAGACTCACCTTCCCGGTGGACTTGATCCCATTAATCATGAAAATGCCAACAAGACACCAAGCCATCAAAAGGGGCAGGAGCAGAGAGATGACTGGGGGCCCATGCTCCTCAATGCTGTCTGAGGCCTTCAAGGTCAGCCGGTACCAGAAGTACATGGAGGGTGTTGTCCGTGCACATTCAGGATCTGGGGGTATCTGGCTTTGGACTCCCTTGCTAGACAGGGTGACCGTTCCCCTCTTCATTAACCCTTCCCCCACACCCCCTTCCTCTCCTTTCTTCTTTCTTCCTGCTACCTGCCTCGTCTTTATCCCTCCTCACTCCTTTCTCCTCTTCCAAATTCCCTTCCACCTCTCTGTTTCCCCTTTCTCTTTCTCTCTCACTTCCTCCTCACCGAAGCCACTGGAGTTCTTCAGGAGAGGACAGCGCTCCCACGGAACGGAAAACTGGAAGGACTGGCCCAGGTAGAAGAGGATCCAGCCATTGGCCACATTCAAGTACAAGGCGGTGATGAAGCACACCTGTGGGGCCAGGAAGGCGGTGGCTGGGGAGGAAAAGTGGGGACGGGAAAAAGGGAGGGATTTGACAGAGGACTGAGGAACCGAAGGGACTTGACCCATGGAAGTGAAATCAGGGGACTCATTCCAGGACAAGGGTAGGGATGGGGGTGGGATGTAAAGGGTCGGCCTGGGCAGCCAGGGCTCCTCACCATTAAGCTGCTATACCCCACACTAACAAACCAGGGGCCCATGACAGTCCATGCACAAATGCTGCACTGGCGCATCCTCCGACCAACTGCCATCTCCAGGAAGAGGAGAGGAATCCCCATCAAGAACAGCAAGAAGATGTAGATGATGAAAAAACTCCCTGTGCAGGGGATTTAAGGAAGGGCTCTGAGAATCATCTGGCTTTTCAGCGTTTGGATTTCTTTGGGAGTCCGGAAAGAGACATTCCCTACTGGTGATCTCCCTCAGGGCCACAGGCATCAAGATGTAACTATTTCCACATCCCTTAAAGACCCAGATGTCCAGCCCCTTGCCCCCCAATTCCTGGAAGACCCAGATACATAGGTTCCACCCCAACCCTGATACAGGCTTCTAGCCCCACCATGATGTTCGGATATCCTGCACCTCTACCCCTCTCACCACCCTCGGTGTTCAGACAGCTGGCTCCTATCCTGCTCAGAGTACCAAGTCTCCAGCCTCTACAGATCCCAGAGACCTTGAAGTTTGAGCCCTGGCTAAGTCTCTGTCTTGCTAACCCTTTGTGGTCCCATGATTCCTGGTCCCCAGACTTACAACCGCCATTGTGAAGCCACAGGTGGGGAAAACGCCAAAGATTGAGTGGCCTCAAGGAGAAGCCCACCAGGGCGAAGATGTACTCAGCCTTGTTGGCCCAGAGTGGACGGGTGGAGACGACCTCACTCTTTTTCTTCTCTGATACCTCCACCTTCTTAAGTGAGGGTTTCTGTTTCACCGGGGCATCTTCCAACTCAAATATAGAGGCTTGCCTAAATTGGCTGCTCCTCCTTTTCTCAGCTTCAAAAGCCTGAGTCTCCCAGGCCTCAGCCTCTGCAATTCGGGACACCAAACTCTGCTTCTCGTAGGGCACCGAAAGCCTGCTCTCTGCGCCCTTGCTTTGCTGAGTGTGGGTACTTGGGGAGCCCTCTACAACGGCTGGATCAGGAGATGAGACTTTCGCCTGAAAAGACTGGGCCTTTGTCTTCACTTCAGGCAGACTCTCAGGAGCAGCTTCCACTTTTCCAAGGGAGGGTCTGCCTTCCTGAGCAGACCTGAAGGACACCAAAACCTAGACTTTAGATTTTGAGTTTCAAAATAATCCTCCACACCTCCTTAAAGCAAACCTTTTATTTCTGTCCCTACCACCACTGAAATTCAAAGCACAAATCATTCTCTTACGTAAGTTTTACTTTTTAGAAACGCTTTGGTGCACGGGTTAAGAGTAGAGATAGGAAAGCTAACAATAGTCAGGAATCCCGTTCAAGAAGTTTCTAAAAACACTGACGTGTACTCCCGACAGAGGGAGGTGCCATTTTTAGTGAGCTTTTGAATCAAAGAAACTAATTTAACACTAAATCTGTCTTGTAACCGTAGGAAACTTGTTTTCCCTCTCTGAGCTTTCTCATCGGTAAAACAGCCAGGTCTCTGTTCAAATATCACCTCACCAGAGTGCCTTCCCCGCCCACCTATTTAAAAGAGCAGCCTACCTATCCACCACGCTCTCCGTCCTGCCCACTTTTATTTTTCTTCATAGCATTTCTCACGTCCTGATGTGATTAACTCTTGATTGTTAGTCTAGTTATTGTCCATCTCCCCTCTCCTCCCCAACTGCTCTACCCCCAGCAAGAGGATGGTGCTCTACCTCATATTTGGAGCCAGTCTCCTCTCTGCTCTCTGTGCTTCTACCACTCTGACCTTTCCTTGGCTCCTCAAATACTCTACAAGAGAACGGGCCGGGAGCGTGCTGAAAAAGAAAAAAGAACAGGATGCAATGGGTTCACTGATCAAAGTCTAATAAATATTTAAAGAAGAAATTATACAAATTCTCTACAATCTCTTTCAGAGGACAGAAGCAGAGGGAGTACTTTCTAACTCGTTCAACAAGATCAGCATTACCCCAATAGCAAAAACATTACGGAAAACTGCTGACCAATATCTCTCATTAACAGAGCTATAAAAATCCTAAACATAAAAATCCTAAACGAAATATTAGCAAACCTAATCAACCATGTATATAAAGAATGATATACCGCCAAAGCCGGTTTGGCTCAGTGGATAGAGCGTCGGCCTGCGGACTGAAGGGTCCCGGGTTCGATTCTGGTCGGGGGCGTGTACCTGGGTTGCGGGCACATCCCCAGTGGGAGATGTGCGGGAGGCAGCTGATCGATGTTTCTCTCCCATCGATGTTTCTAACTCTCTCTCTCCCTTCCTCTCTGTAAAAAAATCAATAAAATATATTTAAAAAAAAAAAAAAAAAAGAATGATATACCATTATCAAGTGGGATTTATCCCAAGTGTGCAAGATTGGTTCAACATTCAAAAATCAATTAATGTGCCCTGACCGGTTTGGCTCAGTGGATAGAGCGTTGGCCTGCGGACTAAAAGATCCCAGGTTTGATTCCAGTCAAGGGCATGTACCTTGGTTGCAGGCACATCCCCAGTGGGGGGTGTGCAGGAGGCAGCTGATCGATGTTTCTCTCTCATCGATGTTTCTCTCTCATCGATGTTTCTGACTCTCTATCCCTCTCCCTTCCTCTCTGTAAAAAATCAATAAAATATATTTTAAAAAACATTAAAAAATATATATGTATATATAATCAAATTAATGAACTGTAGAATATCCAAACAAAAGAAGACTGTACATATGTAAAGAAAACAAAGGCACTACAACTACTTTCAACATCATAAATTAATCTCACAAGGTTGAGAAAAAGAAGCATGACACAGCCCTGCCAGTTTGGCTTAGTTGGTTGGGAGTCGTCCTGTGCACCAAAAAGTTGGTGGTTCAATTCCCAGTCGGGAGGCAGCCAATCAATGTTCGCTCTCACATCAATGTTTCTCTCTCCCTCTCCCTTCCACTCTCTCTAAAAATCAATTAAAAATCTTTAAAAAAGAAAAAGAAGCACGACATAAAATATTCAACAGAATGACTTCATATTTCTAAGTTCAAAATGAAGCAAAATTATATAGTTTAGGGATGCATATATACATGATAAAAGTATAAAGTGAATGATTATCACAAAAGTCAGATTAAAAGGTACCTTTAAAAGGAAAGAAAGGATACTGTAGGGCAGTGGTTCTCAACCTTCTGGCCCTTTCAATACAGTTCCTCATGTGGTGACCCAACCATAAAACTATTTCCGTTGCTACTTCATAACTGTCATGTTGCTACTGTCATGAATCGTAATGTAAATATCTGATATGCAGGATGGTCTCAGGCGACCCCTGTGAAAGGGTCGTTCGACCGCCAAAGGGGTTGTGACCCACACACAGGTCGAGAACCGCTGCTGTGGGGAAGATGGGGTACTGATTGAGAGCTGATAATGGGAAATCTTTTTGAGTCATGGAAATGTACTATTTCTTTATCTGGGTGTCCGTTACACATATATAAACTTTATAATTAATCATTTGAAACTCTGCTTACATGTTCCAGGCACCTTTGTGGATGTATATTCTATTTCATGACTGAGAATGTTTAAAAAAATATACAAAGAAAAATGGCCACCCGGCCAGCATGGCTCAGTGGTTGAGCATCAACCTACGAACCAGGAAGTCAGGGTTCCATTCCTGGTCAGGGCACATGCCCAGGTTGGGGGCTCCATCCCCAGTGTGGATCGTTCAGGAGGCAGCTGATCACTGATTCTCTCTCATCACTGATGTTTCCTTCTCTCTCTCTCCCTCTCCCTTCCTCTCTGAAATCAACAAAACATATATTTTTTAAAAAATCGTATTCCTGCCCTAACCGGTTTGGCTCAGTGGATAGAGCATCGGCCTGCGGACTGAAGGGTCCCGGGTTCGATTCCGGTCAAGGGCATGTACCTTGGTTTCGGGCTCATCCCCAGTAGGGGGCGTGCAGGAGGCAGCTGATCAATGTTTCTCTCTCATTGATGTTTCTAACTCTCTATCCCTCTCCTTTCCTCTCTGTAAAAAATCAATAAAATACATATATTTTAAAAATCGTATTCTTTAAAACAATGTATATAAAGAATGATATACCATTATCAAGTGGGATTTATCCCAAGTGTGCAAGATTGGTTCAACATTCAAAAATCAATTAATGTGCCCTGATGTATCGTAATGTAAATATCGATGACACCTATAAACCCCCTGGTTTTCCGGCGCTGGAGAGGTCGGGGCGCGGCCCAACCTGGAGCTTCCACACGGTGTCCCCCCCCCCACCGCTCCCCCCGCCCGCGCCCTCTGGGCAGTGCTCGGTCTCCCCAAAATGCCCGTTTGCCTCGGGAGAGGAAAGGAAGGCGCTGCCGTCCGGGTTCCTCAAGGCACAGGAAGTGGCGGTTGGTCCCTGACAGGCCTGTGGCCGGGTGGGACCCGGCGTCCGCTGTCCCGGAACTTGAACCCCCGGGTTTCACCCCTGGGCACGGCGTCATGGCCGAGGCCTGTGAAGGCCGGGCCTTGGCGTCGCTCACAGTCAGATTCGATGAGCACAGGGGCTACAGCCAGCTTTCCGGGCTCCGAGGGAGGAAAAAGGAGGCACCTCTGCGGCCTCTCTGAGCCCTCAGTTCCGCAGACGCGGGGGCGGCCAGGAGGCCCGGCCTGTTACACCCCCGCGGGGTGGCGCCCGGCCCCACACCCCCCAAATCTAGGAATGTTTCCGGGGCTCCTGAGGGCGGGCCCAGTCGTCCTCACCCTGGCCTGGCGGCCTGGCCTCTCCGGTCCCGTCAGTTAGGCGACAACGAGGGTCAATCAAGAAGCTTCCACCGAGAAGTCTAGTGACGCTCTCGGGCCCCTTGAGGCTCTCGGGCCCCTTTAGGCCTCGAGGCCGGCTCGCTACACACACCTGGGTTCCTCTGCGCATGCGCCACGCTCTTCGCGCCCCGCCTCTCCGAGACTCCCACGTGACTAGCAGCCAATGCTGCCCCCCTCGTCCTTTTCAGCTCCCCTTCCGTCCACGCATGCGCATGTGCTTCTCTTGCTTATGGGCCGTGGTGATGTGCGCACGCGCGTGTGTGTGCGCGCATGCATACACACACAAACACACACACACACACACACAGAATGGAGTATTATTCAGCCATAAAAAAGAAGGAAATCCTACCATTTGCGACATGGATGGAACTGGAAGGCGTTGTACCAGGTGCAATTAGACAGAAAAAGACTAGCCAGTGGTTAGAACGGCAGCCGCGCCCCAAGGGTCACAGGTTCAATTCCCTGTCAGGGGCAGGTGCCTGGGTTGTGGGTTCTGGGAGGTAGGCAACCGGTCTGTGTTGTGTGTGTGTGTGTCTCCCTCCCTCGCTTGACTCCCTCTGAAAAACAATGGAAAAAATATCCTCAGGTGAGGATTAATAAATAAATTTTAAAAAGAGGGAAAAAAGTCATTTATACGTGAATAATTTTTAAAAATTTTTAATAATAATAATAGTAACAGAGTAGAATGGTGGTTGCCAGGGGCTGGAAATGGGGAGATGTAGGTGAAAGGATATAAGCTTTAAGTCAAGAAGAATAAATTCTAAGGATCTGATTTATATCATGGTGCTTATACTTAACTAGAGGCCTGATGCACGAAATCTGTGCAAGGGGCTCGGCCCTCGAATCCCTGGCTTCGTCCGGAAGGACATCCAGAAGGTCATTCAGCTGTCCAGTCTAATATGCATATCATGCTTTTATTATTATAGATAGTACAGTATTATATACTGGAAAGTTGCTAAAAGTAGATCTTTTAATATATATATATATATATATATATATATATATATATATATATATATTGATTTCAGAGAGGAAGGGAGAAGGAGAGAGAGATAGAAACACCAATGATGAGAGAGAACCATTGATCGACTGCCTCCTGCACACCCCCTACTGGGGATGTGCCCGCAACCCAGGCATGTGCCCTCGGCCGGAATCGAACCTGGGACCCTTCAGTCTGCAGGCTGACGCTCTATCCACTGAGCCAAGCCGGCTAGGGCAAAAAGTAGATCTTCAGTGTTCTCACCAGACACACAAACTATATGAGATGGTGAACCTGTTAATTATTTTAAGTTTGGTAATCATTTCACGATGCGTATGTTTATCAAATCATCACGTTGTACACTTTATATAATTACATTTGTCAGTTATTCCCCTTGAGGAGGGGAAGCCCAGCATTAAAAATCAACATACTGCCAATATGAATTGGTTTTTTTAATAAGAAAATAAATTGCATTTCAAGCCTTAAAAAAAAAAAAGATAGCAGGTTAGATGTCTCAGAAGAGAGAAAGGGTGCAGTATTCTAAGAGGGGCTGGTTTCCCAGGGCTTGGGTGGATGTCGTGATGGTAGGAACATCCCTAGTTTACGTTGAAAATCTGTGAGGACTTAGGATTTGACAGGATCGGGGAGCCTGTGGGGTGTCAGGGGAGACTTCAGAGGCTGCTAAGCATGCAGCTCAAGCTGAGAGAGATCGGGTGCTGCAAACCTGAATCCAAATGCCAAGGTCCCAGGCTCAACCCTGGCTCCTCTGGGGCCTCCTCCTCTAGGGGCCCCACTGCAGAGGCAGGAAGTACTGCCTGAGGCTCAGCTTCCGCTCTGGGTGTTTGGCACTGCCCAGCCACCTCTCTCACTCCCACGGACCTTCCCCGTTGGGGCCTGCAACACTTTCACTTCCCTCAGGTGCCCAGCCTCTGCCCCAGCACAGGGGTGCACCTGGTCTACCCTTGTTGCCAAAACAGGATGCAGACTCTGAGAAAGGGGCCGTGACAGAAGGGGGGAGAGTGCTCGATAGAGAAAGGACAGGCGTGCAGAGAGAAGGTGCCAGAAATCCAGAGAGGGAGAGGATAGAGACTCCGAGGTTGGGGGAGACAGAAACCCAGAGTGAGGGGGACAGACATTCAGAGGAAGACAAAAGTCTCAGAGAGAACCCCGCCAGCGGGGTGATTGAGCATCTACCCATGAACTAGGACAGTGGTCGGCAAACTCATTAGTCAACAGAGCCAAATATCAACAGTACTTCTTCAAAATAGACTCGCCCAAGCCGAAAACCGACTTCTGCACATGGGCCACGAAGTTTCAATCGCACTGTACGTGCGCCCGCACGTGGTATTTTGTGGAAGAGCCGCACTCAAGGGGCCAAAGAGCCGCATGTGGCACGCGAGCCACAGTTTGCCGACCACGGAACTCGGAGATCACAGTTTGATTCCTGGTCAGGGCTCCATCCCCAGTGGGGGCCGATGGGGCCGATGGGTGATTCTCTCTCATCATTGATATTTCTATCTCTCCCTCTCTGAAATCAATAAAAATATTTTTTTTAACTCAGAGAGAAACACACACACACACCAGAAAAAGGGAGGGGGAGGGGATATACAAAATAAAAAGACTCAGAGAGAAGGAAACAGACCCAGAGAGGGAAGGACACGCAACAAAAGGCTGGGAAGTGGGGACAGAGACAGATGCAGAGATGGCAGAGCTCAGCAGGCAATGAGGTCAGAGTGTCTGTGAGGTCGGCTGCTGTCCGGGGCCAGCCTGGGGTCCTGGTGCCCAGAGTAAGTGGTTACAAGAGGATCAGGAGTCCCTGTGGGTCCCCCAGCCTGCGCCATGGACACCTGGGAGGAAGGGCCTAGCGTGTCCTTGGTGTCCACAAATTCCAAGGCCCCTCAGGTACTGGTGTGTGTGTGGGTCCCGGTGGGGCGGGTGAGGGAGCCAAGGACGGAGACAGAATAAAACCACTTTGTGTGTAGAGGGAGGGTGTGAGGCTCCACCCCTGGCACTTCCTCTTTCTCTGTGTTCTTCCTTTCTGTCTGTCTCAGCCTCTCCTCCTCGTTCAAGGCTTCTGTCTCCCCGTCTCCCCACTGCCAACTCCTCTTCTGGTCACTCACCCCTCCAGGCCACGATGTCGGCCCAGGACAGCTGCCTCAGCCTCATCAAGTACCTCCTCTTCGTCTTCAACCTCTTCTTTTTCGTAAGTTGTCTCATAGCTATCCAGCCTGGGCCCCGGGCCCCGCCGTCGCCGCCCCACCCCACCCCACCTCGTATCCCCACTTGCCCACCACCACCTTCTCCTCTCCTCTCTGAAGGTCCTAGGCAGCCTGATTTTCTGCTTCGGGATCTGGATACTCGTGGACAAGACCAGCTTCGTGTCATTTGTGGGTGAGGGGGCCAGGGCGGTCGGGGCGGGCCTTCCTGGAACAGCCTGGACCCGACCTTCCAGCAAGTGGCCTCCTGGGGCCTCCCTTGCCCCAGAGAGCCCCTCGGTGCCCATTCTGCAGGCAGGTCCCAGGCCCTGCAAAGCTGGCCACTGCTATGCCACTCCAAGCCTCAGTGTGTTCCTCTGACAGACAGTTGTGCGGACAGACCACTCAGAACAATAATAGTCATTTCTTAGGCACTTCCTATGGGTCAGACCTTGTGCAAACGCCCATCAGATCCTCCCCACAAACCTTTCCTGAGGTTCAGAGCGGGGGGAGTCACGTACTGGATGTCACACAGCAAGGAAGTAACACAGATATAACACTAATAATAATAATAGGAAAATAATAATGGGGTAATAGCCAAACTCCTCATGGTTCCTAGTTCATGCGTTTGCCCTGGGTTGAGGACTGGATTGAACACGTAGCTCCCAGGTCCCTCAAAGCAACCCCAGGAAATAGATAGCATTACCCCCTAGGCCTCAGGGAGGTTAAAGTGACTCATCCGATGTTGGCAGAACAAGTGATGGGGCTGAAACCTCGGGGAGTGGGAAGGAGCTGGAGGAGGAGAGAGACTGAGAGCGAGAAGGAGAGGCTGAGAGCTGAAGGGAGGAAGGAGGACAGAGGCTCAGAGAGAGAAGAGAATCCCAGAGGAGAGGGACAGAGGCCCAGGAGCCGAGAAAGAAGCCCCCAGGACACTGCTCCCTCCGGCGTGGGCGTGGGTGGGGATGGGGCTGGGGGCTGCCTGGCGCTGTGCACATCAGACTCAGTGTGGCTGCCTCTCCTCCCCTAGGCTTGTCCTTCATGCCCCTGCAGATCTGGTCCAAGGCGCTGGCCATCTCAGGGGTCCTCACCATGGGCCTGGCCCTGCTGGGCTGCGTGGGGGCCCTGAAGGAGCTGCGCTGCCTCCTAGGCCTGGTGAGTGCCCGCCCGGCCGCTCTCCATCCCTAGGACCACTCCCCCCTCCCCTGGGCAGGGGCTCAGCCTGACCTCTCCACTCTGCCCCCCAGTATTTTGGGATGCTGCTGCTCCTGTTTGTCACCCAGATCACCCTGGGGATCCTCATCTCCACTCAGAAGATCCGGGTAAGCTTTCCTGCTCCCCACCAACCCCCCACCCACACACACACACCCCCTTCCGCAGCTAGTGGGTGGACTTGGAGGGGGTGGGGTGGAAAAAGACGTAAACAAAGGCAGACAGGGACCGACAGAAAAATAACAGAGAAGCAGAAGAGAGAAACAGCCGCGAGGACAGAACAAATACAGAGACTGAGAGCGAGAGACACAGAGAGGTAGGGACAAGGAGAGGCAGAGACCCGCACGGAGGGAAGAAGAGAGACCGAGATCCAGAGGGAAGCAGGAGAGAGCGACACGCAGAGAAACGGGCTCTGAGGAGGAAACAGAGACCTAAGGAGAAATGGTGGGAAATGATGAGAGAGCCAGAAAGACGGTAGAAACGGGCAGAGAACGATTTTGAGGAAGAGACACAGGTAACAACCATTCAGGGAGGAACCGATGCTCAGGGACCCCTGGGGTCGGCGCAGATGGGGGTTGGGGCGGGGGGGGGGGGGGGGGGAGGCAGGTGGGCGTCCAGCCTCACTCTCGGCCTCTCAGCTGGAGCGGAAGGTGAAGGACCTCGTGCAGGAGACGATCCAAAACTACCGCTCGGACCCGGAGAAGTCCGCGGCGGAGGAGAGCTGGGACTACGTGCAGTTCCAGGTGCGTGAGGCCCCCTCCGGGAGGAGCAGCCGCCCTCTAGCTCCGCCCCGAATGTACCCCCACCTGCGCACCCCACTCCCGCCGCGCCCGCTGGGGCCCCGCCCTCCGATGATCCCATAACTGGCCCCATTATGGCCCAGTTCCCCAGCTCCCTCCAGACCCTGGAAAGGCCCCGCCCTCTGCCTCGACAGGACCGGCCCTCACCCCCAAGGCCCTAGCATGACCCCAATTCCTGCCCCTAGCGACTCTGGGTCCCACGGGACCCGGCCCACGTGCGACTCTGTTCTCTGGTCACTCTTGTGGCCCCGCCTCCCCATCCACCTGCTCCCTAACTAAGGCTGAATGCACTGCCCACCCAATTTGCGGTCCACAGCGTGATGTTGCAGCTTCTCCCCTTGACCCACGTCGCCCCGTGATTCGTCTCTCCCAACCCCATGTTCCCCTGGTGTCCCTTGACCCTGTCGTGACCCCAGCCCAGCCCACAGCCCCCACCCTGCACCCACTACTCGGCCCCCTGCTCCCACCTTGACCTCATATCATGACCCGGTCCCCTGATCCCCCAAACCAGTGGTCGGCAAACTCATTAGTCCACAGAGCCAAATATCAACAGTACAACGATTGACATTTCTTTTGAGAGCCAAATTTTCTTAACTTAAACTATATAGGTAGGTACATTGTTATTAACTTCGTTAGGGTGCTCCTAAGCTGGCCTTTGCTAAAAACGTCCTCAATCTGATTGAGGTACGTTCGCTGAGGTCGACCCCTTCCAACCCTCCCATCCACACTCGTCTTGTATACTCGTTTCGTCTATTTCCTTTCCGAAAACCGACGTCTGCGCATGGGCCACGAAGTTTCCATCGAACTGTACGTGCGCGCCCGCACGTGGTGTTTTGTGGAAGAGCCACACTCAAGGGGCCGAAGAGTCGCATGTGGCTCGCGAGCCACGGTTTGCCGACCACGGGCCCCCCAACCATCTCGCCTCCCTCCCGCCCGGGCCCCTCTGACCCTGTCCCTCTCCCAGCTGCGCTGCTGCGGCTGGAACTCTCCTCAGGACTGGTTCCGCGTCCCCAGCTTGAGCAGCAACAAGTCGGAGTTCCAAGTGCCCTGCTCCTGCTCTAACTCATCGGGGACCAACCACTCGGCGATCTTGGATAGGACCTCCCTCCCCCAGTTCAGCCGCGGGGGGCCCCTGGCGCGGCCCAGACACAGCGCAGACGTGTGCGCCGTCCCTGCAAACAGCGGCACCTATCGCGAGGTGGGAAGCGGCGCGGCCTAAGGCTGGGGTAGGACGTGGGGGGGGGGGGGGGCGGGGGGAGCGGGGGGTAGGAGGTACGGTCCACCGGAGGCGGGACCTCACCCTGCGGGCGGGAGGGTGGGGCTACGAGAAATCGTGGCGGGTTCTTTTTTAAAAAAATACATTTTATTGATTATTTACAGAGAGAAAGGGAGAGGGATAGAGAGTTAGAAACATTGATCAGCTGCCTCCTGCACACCCCCCACTGGGGACGTGCCCACAACCAAGGTATATGCCCTTGACCGGAATCGAACCCGGGACCCTTCAGTCCGCAGGCCGACGCTCTATCCACTGAGCCAAACCAGTTAGGGCAGTGGCGGGTGCTTGGGGAAGGTGGGGCCTAAAGAGAAGGAGGAGGACCTGGAGCGCCGATGCCTGGGGAGGTTTGTTTTGAGCGAAGAGATGAGAGAAGCCTGGTTAACTGGGGTACAGGGGCGTGAGAGCGAACCCCAGAAAAAGCCCTGCCTTTCGCCTTTCTCTCCACTCGCAGGGCTGCGCGCGGAGCCTGCAGAAGTGGTTGCACAACAACCTCATCTCCGTGGTGGGCATCTGCCTGGGCGTCGGTCTACTCGAGGTAATCGGGTCCCAGCCTCACTCGCGATTGGCTGCACAGCCCTTAGGTAGCCCCGCCCCAAATTGCACGCAGCCCATTCAGGCTTCTCGGCCGCTCCGCCCGGGACGAGATCTAGCCTCGGCGAGCTGATGGCTTGCACGCCCGGACATAGTCCCGCCCCCGCTCTCCATCGCGAGCCTCCCATTGGCCTTGCTCGGCAAACCAGCCCCTTGCTATTGGCCGCAATGCCCCTCCCCTTTCCCCGGCAGGTGAGTGTGGCGGGGCTGAGCCTGCTCCTGCCACGCAGAGCAACCCGCCGGGAACCCCAGCCGCCGGGGCCCGGCGCCGAGGGTTCGAGCCCAGGGCCGGGCCTGAGCGCTGATGGCGGCAACGGGCGAGGCGGTGCGCTGAGCAGCGGCGGGCGTAGCGGCAGTCTGTGGGGTGGCTGGGGCATGGCGGATGCTTGCCCCAACTGGGGGGACAAGGCCCCGCAGGGCAAGCTGCCCATGGCCCTGGGGCCCTGGCCGCTTTGGGATCAAGACGAGGAACAGCCTGAGACCGGGAGCGCGGGCGCGGAGGCGGAGGCAGAGGGGAAGACAGATGAGCCTCCAGAATAAAGGGCTTGCTCCAGATCGCACTACTTTTCCAGACTCTAGACCTGCGTTAGACGCAGCTGGTTCCTCCTACCCCGACCTATTCCCACTTCCCGGCCGGTCAGCATCTTTGGTGACCTACCCATGACCTCCTGCCCTTTTACCCTTAGCTCCACCTTCCCCCCCTCTTCTTCTCTTCCCCTAAACGCCCTTCCTGGACCCCATCTTTCACAACCAGGCCCAGTTCTCCCTCCAGCCCCGCCCTACCCAACTCTAGGTCTCATTTCCTTCTCTGGACCCACCACCTGACTTTCCTCCCTTAGGACCCCCACCACCCCGTCTTCCTCTCATCGCCACCCCCCTCGACCTCTCTGATAGCGTCTCCTTTCTCTATAGCTCAGCTTCATGACGCTCTCCATATTCCTGTGCAGAAACCTGGACCAAGTCTACGACAGGCTCGCCCGGTACCGATAGGCCCCGCCCCCCCTAAAGTCCCGCCCCTGCCCCTTCGAGTACCCTGGGATCTTACCTCCCTGTGGCCTGTAAATATTTGTTTAAACCCCAGTTCTCCCCAGGCACTGAGCCCTCTGCCTCCTCATTCCCCCGGGGACCCAGGTGTCGGCCGGGGCCCCCTGCTGTCACCTCTCTCGTGGGACTTGGGGCTTCCCACCACCAACTTCCTGTCCCCAAAGATACCTCATTTCAATGACTCATGTCAGTCTACCACCGCCCACAAGATTATTTCTCACTCAAACTTCAAATAAATCCCCTACGTTTTGGTAAAATAGCTTTATCCTCTGTCAAAACACAAACCAACACAGTTTGGGGCGGGAGGGATGGTGTTGAACAATTCAGGCCAGCCCTGGCTCGGGTAGAAGAGGGGAGACATTAAAAAGCTACCCCCCCCCCACACACACACACACACACTGCTTGCCCAGCTGAGAAAAAAGTCACGACCCTAACACCCACTTATAAATATCTGTTATATTAAAAAAAAAATTTTCCAGGGCCCACCTGGCCCTGCACAGAAAGGGTTAACCTTCAGTATTTGATGTCGGGGTCACAGGGCGGGGGTGGTAAGGGGAGACAGATTGGGAAAAGGGGGGGGTGAAAAACAAAGAGAGGACAAGCCAATGTGTAAGTAGGGCTCTCCCAAACATCCAGACGGAGCGGGGTGAGGGCCCCTGGTAGAGACAGAGGCCAGGGCTGTGCCCTCAGGGTACCCGGTCCCCAGTCCCTGGTGCTCTGGTCCTTCCACACCCATGAGGTCCCAACATCAGGATCCATCCCTTCCCCTCGGTCGCAGCCCGGCTTGCAAGGTCCCCTCCGACAGGAGCAGCCCCCTCTCCAAATAAGAGGCCTCAGGCAAGCTGGAGGTCCATTCTGGGGGGAGCCACTTTCGGGGTCCCCCTTCAGTCCCTGACCAGGCGATAGATGTGGTGCTGGGCGCCCCGCTCACTGGTGGAGACTTCGAAGACGTAGGCGGTGCAGAGCAGCAGCTCCTGGGTGTCTCGGTTCGTCACCACCTGCCAAGGGGCCAGAGAAGGGGTTTGTGCTTAGAAGGGACCCCTGTGCCCACCCTCAGTCATCACGGGGCCCCCAGGAAAAGGTTCCCACCACGTCACAGGTCCCAGGCAGAGGGGATGCTCAACATGCCCGCGAAGGGCCTCGCATCAGATGGTATATCACGTGTTACCGGGTCAAGGTAACACGTCACATCCCCAGGTGAAAGGTCCCCCGCCCAGCACATTCCTCAAGGTCAAAGGGATCCCACCCAATCATGTTTCCTGGACTAAGGTTAGGTTCCCTGTACAGAAGGTCCCCTCAGCTAAGGACCCACCATGACTCCTCCAGGTCAGTTCCCCAGGGAAGGGGGGTCCCTCATGAGAATGCTGTGGAGTCCCCACCCCATCAGTCCCCTGGGTTATGGGATCCCCTAAGCCAGTGGTCGGCAAACTCATTAGTCAACAGAGCCAAATATCAACAGTACAACGATTGAAATTTCTTTTGAAAGCCAAATTTTTAAAACTTAAACTATATAGGTAGGTACATTGTTATTAACTTAATTAGGGTACTCCTAAGGCTTAGGAAGAGCCACACTCAAGGGGCCAAAGAGCCGCATGTGGCTCACGAGCCGCAGTTTGCCGACCATGGCCCTAAGCCACGGTTCAACTGCAGGGTCCCCAATGTGTCAGTCCCCCAGGTGGGAGGGTCTGGGGCTGTGGGGCTGTGGTGGGCCCGCCCTCCACACCCGGGCCCCCGCGGCCCAGCCTCAGTGCATCACCTGGAGCAGCGGTTCTCAACCTGTGGGTCTCGACCCCTTTGGCGGTCGAACGACCCTTTCACAGGGGTCGCCTAAGACCATCCTGCATATCAGATATTTACATGATGATTCATCACAGTAGCAACATGACAGTTATGCAGTAGCAACGAAAAGAATTTTACGGTTGGGTCACAACATGAGGAACTGTATTGAAAGGGCCAGAAGGTTGAGAACCACTGACCTGGAGGATGGTGAAGTTCTCCAGGACGCTGTTCATCATGTAGCGCTCGGGCAGCTGCCGCAGCTTGTGCAAGAAATTCACCAGGTACTCGCACATGGGCGAGCGCAGCAGGCGGTACACGAACCTCCCGTCCTCCAGCTGGGCGCGCTCCGTCTGAACCAGGTGCAGAGGAGTGGGGAGGACGGTGACTGAGACACACAGGGGTCACCCCAGGAGCCCAGCCACCCCACCCCCCACTGCCATCTTCCCTCCCCACTGCCCCATCTGCAGTGACCGGAGACAGGCCTGAACCCTCAGGTGTCCAACTCAGGATCACTGAGCCTGCAAACCAGAGACACCCCCAGCCCCTCAAAGCCGTGCTCTGAACCCTCCATGACCTCTGAACTCCTCTGATCCCAGGTACCCTCAAGCCCTCCAGGCCCCTCAATGAGATCCCCAAACTCTATAACCTTTGAAATTGAGACCCAGCAAGTCCTCAGCAACCCAACTGTGACCACTGAGCCTCCTGGTCCTGTGAACTCTTCCACATTCCCAGGAATCTTTTGCATCTCTGTCCCACACATTACCTTTGAACCCTCAAAGCGACCCTTACATGTGACTTTAGAACGCCACATTAGCTCTATGCCTGTGCATTAAACCCCCAGAGAGGCTGGGCCACCCCCACCCCACCATGAAGACTACCCCAATGCCTGAGCTGTCGTGGCTCCTGGTCCATTTCTTTACCCTGCACCCCCAGAGTGCCAGGTGCCTGGGTGCCCCCCCGCCCAGAGCTCCACCCCTCCAGCCTCACCTCCACTTTCTCCACCACCTGCTTGCCAAAGGAGCAGACTTTGGAGGAGCAGGTGAGGGTCATGTGCTCCAGGCTCTCGTACTGGCTGCTCACACCATAGAAGCCACCACTGCTGCCAGCGGCCCCCACCTCCTCACCACTCGGGCCCCAGTTCAGGTCCGCCTGGGGGATGGGGAGACACAGGTTAAGTTGGGGGAGACATCCCTTATAGACGTCCCTTATAAATGGTGGAGACTCGGCCCGGCTGGTGTAGCTCAGTGGTTGTGTATTGACTTATGAACCAAGAGGCCACAGTTCCATTCCCGGTCAGGGCACATGTCCGGGTTGTGGGCTTGATCCCCAGTGTGGGGCAGGCAGGAGGCAGCCGATCAATGATTCTCTCTCATCATTGATGTTTCTTTTGTTCTTTTCTCTTTTTCTTTTTATTAATTTCAGAGCAGAAGGGAGAGGGAGAGAGCAATAGAAACATCAATGATCATTGATCGGTCACCTCCTGCACGCCCCACAGTGGAGACCGAGCCAACAACCCGGGCATGTGCCCTTGACCGGAATCGAACCTGGGACCCTTTAGTCCGCAGGCCGACGCTCTAGCCACTGAGCCAAACCAGATAGGGCTCATCACTGATGTTTCTATCTCTCTCTCCCTTCCTATCTGAAATCAATAAAAAAGAATTTTTTTTAAATAAATAAACGGTGGAAACTCTTATAAAATAGGAACTCTGTTAGAAGGAGCCCATGGCCTGGTTTCTCCCATTTGCCCCGTAGCTGCCCACCTCACTTTCTTTTTTTTTTTTTTTAATATTTTTTTTATTGATTTTTTACAGAGAGGAAGGGAGAGGGATAGACAGTTAGAAACATCGATGAGAGAGAGACATCATCGACCAGCTGCCTCCTGCACATCTCCTACTGGGGGTGTGCCCGCAACCAATGTACATGCCCTTGACCGGAATCGAACCCGGGACCCTTCAGTCCGCAGGCCGACGCTCTATCCACTGAGCCAAACCGGTTTCGGCTCCCACCTCACTTTCTCCGTGTGCCGGCTTCAGGAGTCTGAGTCCCCAGAATGATCCTGGCCCTCTCTGCCCAGTGAGCCACCTCCCCCCCCCCCCCCCAGGAGCCCTGCTATTCAACAGTTTTGCTTCTGAAGCCCCCAACTCAAGAGTTCAGCCTCTTCCAAGGTCCTGGTTACTAAGGAGGGAGTTACTGCCTAGCAACCGGAGGCTCTACCTCAGAGCCCTTAGCAACCCTGGTTGCTAAGACAAGGGGCTACTTCCTAGCAACGGAGCCTGGCTCCTCTTCAGAACACCCTCTGGGGCCCTTTCAGCTGATTCTCAGAGGTCAGACCCCTCATGTCCCAGTGGCCAAGTGAGCAGACAATCATTATGCCAGGTGGGGGTCCGAGACCTCATAGCACCTTTGGCCGGAGCCCCTTGGTCACCCTACCTTCCTGGGAGGCAGACCTCTTCCTCTCCCTAACTTGAGTTACCAGCTTGACCAGGTCCTTCGAGGCCTGACTCCATCCATCCCCCCAGCACCTGGGGCTTGTGAAGCCAGACAAATACTGAAGGCGTCTCCATCCCTTCAGATGCAGGGCTCCTATGGGCCGCTCTCTACCCCTGGCACCTGGTGCGGCCCGTCTTAAGCCCTAGCAATGCCTACAGCCTCAGAAACACATCCCCAGAGCCATCTCGGGGCTCCACTTCACACGCTAGAACCCTTGGTAACCGCAGAAGCTACGGGTCCAGCAAGGCCAGCAAACTTCAGGCCCTCTGCACGCTTCCTTCTCAGAGACTAGATCCCTCCACTGCCCTGGTTACCACAAGAGGTAACACCCCACCCCAAGCATTCACCTATATTGAACCCCTATAGCATCAGCCACTGTACTGGACACCAAACCAAATAGGCCTAAGAAAGACCCAAATGGACCCACAATTATTTATATGGAACCTGGCATAGGGCTTTGTATATAGTAAGTGCTCAATAAATGATTGTTCAGTAAATACGGGGCCTTACAAAGCCATCCCCCAGCTCCTTCAGTGGTACCCTCAAGGCCAGACATTCTCTAACAACAGGGTCTGGTGGAAAGTAGCATCCCCTCTTAGAGGCCAAAATTCGCCAAAACTTCATTTGCTAAGGGGAGGAGGACATTCCCTAGCAACAAGGCTATAGTGTGGGCAGGTGGGATGTAGGGAAATCTGAAACAACACAACCCAATCCCAAGGGCTGTATCAGTCACATGACTTGGTGTGGCAACGTCTAGTGGGATCTGGGGGGGGTGCGGGGAGGGGTTCCAAGTCCTATTTCTACGCCTGCATGGGTCCCATGCATCCCGCCCTGGGGACCAAGCTCCCTGGAGCTCCTGTTGCAAAGGGAGCTGATACTCAGCCATGAGGAGCGGCAAGGCCCAGGCTGACCTGGTAGAGCCAGAGACCTGAGCTGGGCGGCCATGGGGCTTATGAGCACTTTGGTTTTGGGGGCAGAACTCACCCAGAACTTGACCAAGAAGAAGGCGTGAGGGGGCCCACGATCGTACAGCTCCCGCAGACCCCCCTTTTTCTCAGGGAATTTGTCATAGATCTGCCGAACGTCCACGCTCTCGAGCGGGGGAGCTCCGGGGCTCGGGCAGTGCTGGCTGATGTGTACGAACAGGTGCCTCTGGTACTGGGGAGAAAGAGCCATCGGTGAGGAGTGGGAGATGGGCTGGACCCCCGGCCCGCACTGCCGAAGCCAATGTCACACCCCTGTCGCCACCCCCAGAGCTCCTGCTAGCGGTTCCGCCCTGTCCACCCAGACCCTGGGCCCAACTCCCAGGCTTGTCTCTACTCTCTTCAGCCCCTTCATTCCCATAGTACCTCAGTCCCCAAGCCCTGTCCCTACTGCCCGACTCTCCGCCCTGTCCCGTACTCTCCATCCTCATAGGCCTGTCCTCTCCCACTGTCAGCCCAGCCTCCTGCCTGGCCTCCCAGCCTCCCATCTCTCCTCCCCAGTTCATCAGTCATATGGCTCCAGAGCTGACCCTTGACCTCCCCTGCTCATAATTTTCCCATGGCTCCCCAGCACCCCCAGCACAAAGACCATACCCCTCAACCGGGCCATGTTTTGAATAGTTGTTCATAAAGGTTCCATCAATGGATGGAAGGGTGGATGGGAATCCACATAGCCCACATTAAGACTGTCTCTCTGTTCCCATTCTTATCACTTCTTGTCCATAACCTGAAATCTTCCCCATTTTTTCTTCTGACACAAATCCTCCTCCATCTTTCCAGGTCATCCAAATCTGCCTCTTTCTGGAAGCCTCCACTGATCACATGCAGATGGGCTCTCTCTACCACCTCCAGGTGCCCCATCACCAGGACAAAGTCTGGGTCCCTGAGCTTGGCAATGCCAGCTCCTCCAGAACCAGCTCCTGCCCAAATAGCCACAGCCTCCCCAGCTTCCCACCATATTCATTATTTTGTTTCTCTGAAAGCCTCAATGTTGTTTCTACCTCTGTACCTGAAGCACCCAGTTCTGCACATGGCAAACTCCTACGTAACCCTCAAAGCCCAACTCACATGTTGTCATCTCAGGGAAGCAAGCCTTCACTGACTCTCCAGGCAGAATGACTCCTCTGTACACCCACAAAAGCTTGTGCTTCCCCCATCCCAGCACATACTCAGACATCGATTGAGAATCTGTTGTGTAGAGATACTACTCTGGGTCCCAGGGCAACCAGGTAAAGTCCCTGACCTCATGGAGCTCACAGTCTACTGGCAGAGACAGAACAAATTTCAAATCATCTTATGGATAATACAAATTTTGGAGAGTCATGCACACTATGAGAAAAGTCCTAATAAAGCATAGTAAGGGAGTGGCGAGTGATGACAGCTAGTATATCCAATAGGGTGGTTTGGGAAAACCAACCTGAGAAGATAATCAAGCCAGAACCCTAACTGCCTTTCCTTCGACCTCCCATGGATCAGGGTCACATTCCTACTGAGGTCTCATTGGCCAGGACTGTGTCACATGGCCACCTCTAGCTGCAAGGGAGGCTGGGAAAGTGAGTATTTAGGCTCATGTCCCCCCTGAATGAATGGAGGGACAGAATGGGGATATCTGGGAAAGCACATTCCAGGCAGCAGGAACAGCAGACGCAAAGGCCCTGAAGCAGGAGTGGGCTGGCGTGTTTGAGAAAGGGCATGGAGGCCAGTGTGGGCAGAGCTGAGCAAACAAGGGTGAGAGTGCAGGAGGTAAGGGCAGAGCAGGACTGAGGGTCAGATGGTTCATAACTTTGTGGGCAACTGAAAGGACTTCCGCCGTTGCTCCAAGTGAGACGGGAGGGTTTTAACCCGATTTGACTTGGGTTTTACCAAAACTACTGTATACAATAATTGGTGTTTATGTGGCTGTGATAGAGACAATGGGTTCACAAACGCTAGGGCAGTGATGGCGAACCTTTTGAGCTCGGCGTGTCAGCATTTTGAAAAACCCTAACTTAACTCTGGTGCCGTGTCGCATATAGAAATTTTTTGGTATTTGTAGTAAAACAAAGACTTGTATTTTTGATACTTATTTTATAGATTTAAATGCCATTTAACAAAGAAAAATCAACCAAAAAAAATGAGTTCGCGTGTCATAGGTTCGCCATCACCGCACTAGTGCCTTTTCACAGCTAAACTACATTTCCCAGACTCCTCTGCAGTTACATGTGATCACATGACTAAGTTCCGACCAATGGGATGTGAGCAGACCTGCTCGTTGCCACTTCCAAGCCAGACCCATACAGCCTCCTCACTCTTTCCCTTCCACCATCTGCCAGCCAGATGCAGAGAATCCAGTAGCAAATTCTGAAGCCCTAGAAAATGGCAGCGCCACAAAATGGAAAAAGCCTGGATTCCCCGAATCACCGGGTGGAAGGCTGCTGTTGAACACCGACGCTGAAATGTTACATGAGTGAGAAACTTCTATGATGTCTCTGGGTGTTGCCCAGGCGAATGTGGCATCTGTCTCCTTCCTGGCCCAGGAAAAGCTCAAGACTAGAAACAAGATCTGCTTCCCCAAGTTCCCAGAATCCACCACAAAGCCTGGTGCACACTAGACAATCAGAAACGTTCGATGAATGAATAAATGATGTCTTAGAGTTTCTCTGACCTTCCCAACCCACAACCTCATGACCTTCCTGTTCCTTTATGCTAAGAGTTGTCAAAATGTGGTCCCAGCAGCATCAACATCACCTGGGAGCTTGTTAAAAACTCAAATTCTCGCCCAGCTGGCATGGCTCAGTGGTTGAGAGTCGACCTATGAACCAGGAAATCGCAGTTCGATTCCCGGTCAGGGCACATGCCTGGGTTGTGGGCTGGATCCCCAACGTGATTCTCTCTCATCATTGACATTTCCATCTCTCTCTCCTTCTCCCTTCCTCTCAATAAAAAAGTATTTTTTTAAAAAATTCAAATTCTCAGGCCCCACACTAAACCTACTGAATTAGATATTCTGAGGGTGACACTCAGCAATCTGTGTGTGTGTTGTTTTTTTTGTCTTATTTTAAATATATATTTAAATATTTCTTTATTGATTTCAGAGAGGAAGGGAGAGGGAGAGAGAGAAACATCAATGATGAGAATCATTGATTGGCTGCCTCCTGTACTCCTCCTACTGGGGATCGATCCCACAACCCGGGCATGTGCCCTTGGCCGGAATCGAACCTGAGACCCTTCAGTCTACAGGCCAACACTCTATCCACTGAGCAAACCGGCTAGGGCAGCAATCTGTGTTTTAACAAGCCCTCCATGTCATTCTGATAGATGCTATTTTGAGAACCACTACTGTATGCTTTCCCTTCCTATAACCCTCTGCATTCCAAAACACCCCCAGCAACTATCCCAAAATTGGACTTACAGAGTCAACTGCATCCGGGGGTTCCACAAAGGCCGAGAATTCCACCAGCTGTAACCGGGCAGTGCCCAGGGCCCGAGCCTGCCAGGCTGGGGGTGACGGGGCAGGTGGGGGCAGGGCAGGGGGTGAGAGGGCTTGGGGGGGCTCGTACCCTAGAGAGAGAAGAACAAATAATAAAAATTGCTAACATTTATGGAATATATCAAGCACTGTTCTCTCTTGCCTGCCTCCACTTAGAAGCTGAAAAAGCTAAATACTCACTTTCCCAGCCTCCCTTGCAGCTAGAGGTGGCCATGTGACACAGTCCTGGCCAATGAGACGTTAGGGGAAATCTGCTCGGGGGCTTCTGGGAAGGAGTTTCTTCCTGAATGAAAAAGACAGAACTTTGGGAGGAGAAAGCTTTTGGTTCTGGTCAAGTCCTGCTTGGGACATGGTGCCTGGAGTCACAACAGTCATCTTGGGACAGGAAGAGAGAGGCCAAGGACCTAGAGAGATGCTAGTCCTGATATCGCTGAGGTGCTGAGCCAGCACATTAGCAGCCCGCCTTCAGACTTTTTGATATGTGGAATCATTAAAGCCAGCGGTTCTCAGCCTGTGGGTCTCGACCCCTTTGGGGGCGTCAAACGATCCTTTCACAGGGGTCGCCTAAGACCATCAGAAAACACATATATAATTACATATTGTTTTTGTGATGAATCACTATGCTTTAATTATGTTCAATTTGTAACAATGAAAAGACATCCTGCATATCAGATATTTACATGACGATTCACAACAGTAGCAAAATTACAGTTATGAAGTAGCAACGAAAATAATTTTATAGTTGGGGATCACTACAACATGAGGAACTGTATTTAAGGGTCGCAGCATGACGAAGGTTGAGAACCACTGATTAAAGCCTTTTTATTTCTGGCACTATTCATTTGGGTCTTGTTACTTGCAGCCAAAAGCATTCCTAATTGATGAATCTGTGGAACCTAGGTGTAATTTCTCATCAGTGTGAGGACCACATCAGCATGGACTTCTGGAAGCCATCTTTGCTGCCAAAAGGAATGGGACAGAGCCTGCCTGGGAATGAAGCCACCAGAGGAAGGCAGAACCAAGCAAGTCCTGATGCTACCATTGAAGCCCCTAGATCCAGCCATACCTGAAGCCATAACCCCTGAAATATCAGTTAACCTGACCCAGTAAACTCCATTTTGTTGTTGTCCTTGTTGTTTTTGTCATCCAGCTTCACTTGGGTTTCTGTCACTTGCAGCTGAAAGAACCTTGAGTAATACATCTCCCTATGTCCTTTAGGCTAGCAAGTGGCAGGACACAAACCCGGCGTGTGTGGCTACAGAGGCCATGCTCTTAACCACGACAAATTCTGTCACGTCCTTTCATACCTCCACACACCCTGCCTCAGAGCTGGACCTCAGTAGGAATGTGACTCTGATCCATGGGAGGTCGAAGGAAAGGCAATTAGGGTTGACAAGAGAGACGGGAGAAGAGGGAGGGTGGAGAGCAGACTCTTACCTGGGAGGTCAGTAGATGGGGGAGTCAGTGACAAGGAGAACGGTGTCTGCGAGAATGGCTTCACACTGAGGGAGAAAGGAAGCTGAGGGTGAGCAGGTGGAAGGATTCTAATCGTACCAGCTACCTTTACTGAGGCACCAGGACAAGCTGGACCCTGTGCTCGCACATGATGTGCATTTTTTTAAAAAATGTTTTACTGCCGAACTGGTTTGGCTCAGTGGATAGAGCATCGGCCTGCGGACTGAAGGGTCCCGGGTTCGATTCCGGTCAAGGGCATGTACCTTGGTTGTGGGCACATCCCTACTGGGGGGCGTGCAAGAGGCAGCTGAGCGATCTCTCTCATCGATGTTTCTAACTCTCTATCCCTCTTCCTTCTTCTCTGTATAAAATCAATAAAATATATTTAAAAAAAAAAAAGTTTTACTTTTTAGAGTGGGGAAAGGTTAGGGTTTGGGTTAGGGATCGGCTGCCTCTTATACACCGCCCCCCCCCCCCCCATTGGGGATCAAGCCTGCATCAAACCGGTGACTCAACCAATGACCCACACACACCAGCTCAGCACATTATGTGCACATTTTATTTTATGTTTTTAAGGTATTTTTATTGATTTCAGAGAGGAAGGGAGAGATAGAAACATCAATGATGAGAGAGAATCATTCATCGGCTGCCTCCTGGAGGCCCCGCAATGGGGATACAGCCCACAACCCAGGCATGTGCCCGGACCGGGAACCGAACCATGACCTCCTGGTTCATAGGTTGATGCTCAACCACTGGGCCACACTGGCTGGGCTATGTGCACATTTTATTTTATTTTTTTAAAATATATTTTATTGATTTTTTTACAGAGAGGAAGGGAGAGGGATAGAGAGTTAGAAACATCGATCAGCTGCCTCCTGCACACTCCCCACCGTGGATGTGCCCGCAACCAAGGTACATGCCCTTGACCGGAATCAAACCTGGGACCCTCCAGTCCGCAGGCTGACGCTCTATCCACTGAGCCAAACCAGTCAGGGCTATGTGCACATTTTAATCAAAGCCTCACAGCCTATGAGGTAGGTGTGATTACTGCTCTTCTCATTTGCACAGGGGTCAGCTGACCCACCCAGTCACACAGCTGTGGAGCCTGGGCTCAAACCAGATCAGCCCCAACCATGAAGCCTGGGATCTTGGTGATAGTTTGGTACCTCTCACAAAATGGCAGAAAGAGAACAGAAATGGGGTCTCTTGGGTGAGGAGACTAGGAAATCTGGAGAAAGAGGAGGAAAGGGTCAGGAGGGGGGTAGTCCCAGAAATGGGACTGGTGAGCCCAGAAGTCAGACCAAACTTTGGGGTGAGGAGGCAGCACAAAATCCAAAGCAGTGCGTCCAACAGAACTTTCTGCGATAATGAAAGTGTTCCCGCCGAAACCGGTTTGGCTCAGTGGATAGAGCACCGGTCTGCAGACTGAAAGGTCCTGGGTTCGATTTCGGTCAAGGGCATGTACCTGGGTTGCGGGCACATCCACAGTAGGAGATGTGCAGGAGGCAGCTGATCGATGTTTCTCTCTCATCGATGTTTCTGACTCTCTATCTCTCTCCCTTCCTCTGTGTAAAAAATCAAGAAAATGTATTTTAAAAAAAAAAGAAGAAAGTGTTCCCTATCTGCGCTGCCCAGCACTGTGGCTCCTGAACATGCGACATGTGACTACTGAGCAGGAATGTGGCTCAGGTGTCTGAGCGATTGAAGGTTTAATTTTATTGCATTTGCATTAACTTCAATTTCAATAATCACCCGTGGCCAGTGATGGTAGTTATCTGATAGCATAGAGACCAATAACATATGGGCATCCCAGGAGATGGTGGTGAGACTGAGAGGTCAGAGGTCAAGGAGACATGATGAGGTCAGAGGTCAGTAAGAGGTCAAGAGTCCAAAGATCAAGATCAGAAAGACACAGCCCGGCTGGTGTGGCTCAGTGGTTGAGCATCACGGTTTGATTCCCAGTCAGGGCACATGCCCGGGTTGTGGGTTCAATCCCCAGTAGGGGGCATGCAGGAGGCAGCCCATCAATGATTCTCTCTCATCACTGATGTGTCTATCTCTCTCTCTCTCTCCCTCTTCCTTCCTCTCTGAAATCAATACAAATATATATATTTTAAAAATCCCTAGTGGATAGAGCGTTTGGCCCAGTGGATAGAGTGCCTGCCTACGGACCAAAGGGTCCCGGGTTCGAGTCCAGTCAAGAGCAAGTACCTTGGTTACAGGCTCCTCCCCGGCCCGGGACCTGGTCAGGGCTCGTGCAGGAGGCAACCCATCGACGTGTTTCTCTCACGTCTTTCCCTCTCTCTTCCACTCTCTCTAGAAATCAATGGAAAAATATCCTCGGGTGAGGATTAACAAACAACAACAACAAAACAAAAAAATCAGAAAGACACAAACTCCAGGGACTTTTCCAACTTTGGCTCCCTACGGCCTTCACTTGCCATCCCAATTCTGAAGTCTAAACTCCAGTACCCAACCCCCCGACTTAATTTCTCATCATTAGGCCACTGCCCAAATATTACCTCATCCGAGGCCTTCCTGACTTCTGTCTAAAGAGAGCACATACAAAAAAATTAAAAATAAATGAATAGAGCACGGATACCCTGCTTTATTACCCACATTTATTCTTTTCTTTTAATGCTTTAGTTGTTTACATGCTTATTGTCTGTCTCCTCCCCTCTCCAAGTATATAAGCCCCATGAAGGCAGAAATTATCTCTAATTTGTTCAATGCTGTGTCCCCAATGGAAGCAGAGTAACAGGCACGTAATAGCTGCTCAGTAAACATTTGACTGACTGGCCCGTGGCCTTCTCTCAGTTCCTGAAACTCACCGCTTTCCTACCACAGGGCCTTGGCACATACTGTTTTCTCTGCCTAAAATATTCCCACCTTTATTCTTCACCCGACAAAGTCCTTCTCAGCTTTCCGCATTACCTCCTCAGAGAAACTCCCTGGAACTCTCTCCCTCACCCCAGAGCCTGCTGCAGTTCTATTTTTTCTTAATATTTTTATTGATTACAAAGAGGAAGGGAGAGGGAGAGATAAAAACATCAATGATGAGAATCACTGATCGCTGCCTCCTGCACGCCCCCTACTGGGGACTAAGCCTACAACCTAGGCATGTGCCCTGCCAGGGAATCGAACTGTGACCCTCTTGGTTCATAGATCCACGCTCAACCACTGAGCCACACCGGCCGGGCCCTGTTGCAGTTCTTCACACCACATCGCATATACTCTTCTATTGTGTGTTTATGCCCATGATTTAATTAACACTCGTCTCCTCAAGTTGACTATCAGCTCCATAAAAAGAGGAACCCTCGCGACCAGTGCAGAACACCCCCTTTCCAGATCAGCCTCCTCCCCTTCGGCTCTGGGGACTGGTTCTGACCCTTCCTATGCCCCCATCCAGCACCTCCCGACAAACTCTTCTCTCCCAGCCTGGATCCCACAGCCTGTCACTTGACTCTCTTTGGCAACACTCTCAACACTCCCGCCTCCCCGTCCTGAGGCCACATTGCCCGACCAACACCCAGCCTAGAACCATTGGCTCCTTTCTGGGCTGAAAACTACACTTCCCATGAGCCTCTGGGCCCATTTCTGTCTTTCTAGCTAGAAACATATCGTGTCACCCTCGTGGCTCTCTCATAGCTAAAACGGACACTCCAATTTACCTCTGAGGACATTTTCTTCCTTCTGATTATGAGATGGACCCCTGTTCGGGCCCAAGAACCACCTCTGTGGGATGAGAACCAGCCTTCCCATGAGCCTCTGGGGCTCCACTCAACCTTCCCTGGAGTTAGACCTATAACTGCCTTTCCCATGAGCCTCTGGGGCCCAGCCAATCTGAGCAGAAGGCCATTATTCCCAAGAATATTTTTTTAAACTGTTTTAAAAATAACTTTTATTGATTTCAGAGAGGAAGTGAAAGAGATAGAAACATCAATGATGAGAGAGAATCAATGATTGGCTGCCTCCTGCACGCCCCCTACTGGGGATCCAGCACGGGCTAGCATATGCCCTGACCGGGAATCGAACCGTGACCTCCTGGTTCATAGGTTGATGCTCAACCACTGAGCCACGCCGGCCGGGCCCCATGGACATCTCCCAGGCCTCTCACACTCATCAAGTCTCATGCTGAGCTCATTTTTTCCCAAACCCATTCCTCCCACAGGTTGCACATCTGTGGACAGTCCCACCAACCCCAGTCACCAGCCGGAGCCCAGGCGCTGTCCCTGCCTCCTCCCTCCTTCTCAGCCAGTCAGGCCCCAGGGCCACCCCTCCTCCTCCTGACTCTCCTGCCCCATCCCCCCCTCACTCTCCCATCACAGACCTAGTCTTCCTCTCAGACCATCACCGAACCCTCCTGCCTGGGACTCAAATCCAGACAGCCCGGCTCCAGAATGGATGTGCACAAGGGAGCTGGGAGCCGGGTGGGGGTGGTGAGGAAGGCCTGTGGGAGAGAGTGGAGGAGGGGGACAGGTGCTGATGCAGGACAGAAAGTACTCACTCTGGAACATTCCATGGGGTCCCAGAGCCCCCTGACCAAAACTGGAAAAGCTCAGAGGCCTGGAGAGGAGACAAAGGGGGACAGCCAGTTAGCCCCTAGTTGAAACCACCCCCCCCCAACCCTCCAGCCTTGAACCCCACTGTCCCCAACCCAGGCCACCTGAGGACCAGCGGGACCCAGTTTGGCCTGCAGGGAAGGTGCTGAGATGAGCTGGGCCGAGGACATGGTGGCCATTGTCTGGAAAGCCTTATCCTTGGAAACCTGGTCCTGGAGGAAGCGTTGAGGGTCCATGTTAACGGGGGTTCCAGTGGACACAGCAAGGGTGGGGACAGTGACAGGGTGGGCAGGGTAAGCACGGGGAGGCTCAGAGATGGGAGGTCATGGTAATGGGCTGGGGAGGGTCCAAATCCCTCTCACTACAGCCCCTATCCCTCCTGCCCCCCTCATGAATGTCTGGGGTAAGGGGGTGGGTGGGAGGATGGGCAGAGGGACTTACCACATTCAGGGCCTGCCCATGGGGGAGGGAGCCAAAGAAGGAAAGAAAACAGGATTTAGGAAGTGAGGCCTGGGCACCCCACCTTGCCTCCCTGCCAACCCCTGTAGCCCACCACCCTGAGCAGAGCAATGAGAGGAAAGCGAAATGAAGGGTGACTATGGAATGGGGGAGAGGGGGAGCGAGGGGCAGGCCTCGAAGGGGAAAGAAGTTCCCAATGCCCAGAATAAAAGACAGTCATGAGGATTTCTAGGTCATTAAAGCGCCGGAAGTGAAGGTTTCCGGATATGCAGGCAACAGGAAATGAGAATTTCGAACCCAGAGGGAATAGGCAGTGAGCGTTTCCTCGCTGAGACAGGACAGAGGGGAGCAGTGAACTCCAGAAAAGACCAGAGAGCCCTGGCCAGTGTGGCTCAGTTGGTTGAGTATCGTCCCGTGCACCAGAAGGTCGCCGGTTCAATTCTCAGTCAGGGCTCATACCCTGGGAGGCTATTGATGGATGTTTCTCTCTCTCTCAAATCAGTAAAAAAAAAAAAAAAAAGTGTTTAAGAAAGAAAGAAAAGCCCTGGCTGGTTTGGCTCAGTGGATAGAGCGTCGGCCTGCGGACTGAAGGGTCCCAGGTTCGATTCCGGTCAAGGGCATGTACCTGGGTTGCGGGCACATCCCCAGTAGGGGGTGTTCGAGAAGCAGCTAATCCATGTTTCTCTCTCATTGATGTTTCTAACTCTCTGCCTCTCTCCCTTCCTCTCTGTAAAAAATCAATAAAATATATTTTTTTAAAAAAGAAAGAAAGAAAAGACAGAAGGGAAGGTGTTTAGATCCAAAGAGAAAGGAAAGGGAGGCTTCTGGGTACAAAAAAAAGGAATAGGGCCCTAGCTGGTTTGGCTCACTGGATAGAGCACTGGCCTGCGGACTGAAAGGTCCCAGGTTCAATTCCGGTCAAGGGCATGTACCTTGGTTGCAGGCACATCCCCAGTAGGGGTTGTGTAGGAGGCAGCTTATCGATGCTTCTCTCTCATCGATGTTTCTAACTCTCTATCCCTCTCCCTTCCTCTCTGTAAAAAAAATCAATAAAATATATATATTTTTTAAAAGGAATAGGAAGTGATGGTCCCCAAATCCAAAGAAAGAGGCAGAAGAGACTCCCTACTGTAAGGAGTAGAAAATGAGGGTCTGTGGCCAAGAGGGAACCAACCGGAAATCCAGAGGATGGAGAAAAGAAAGGGGATGTGAAAAGCTCCAGAAGGACATGACGATATCTGGGCACAGGAAGAACAGGCAGGCCGCACAGGGACCGGAAATGGGAAGATGGATCAGAAGGAGACCAAGAGGAGACCTTCACAGCACAAGAGGGAAGGGTGACGAGGGCGCCAGGAAGAGCACAGGAAGGACAGGAGGGGAGAGGAGGGAGGCGGGAGGCAGCAGTCGCCGGAGGAGAGGCCGGACACCCCATTCTTCTTGCCTGCCCCAAGCGAGACCTCTGTGCCCCTCTCTCTACGGATCTTTCCCATGGTCTCCATCCACCCACTCCCTGCTGCGCCATTAACCCCCACCTTGGGTTTCTGCTCCCCCCATTCTGTTCCCCTTTCTGTGTGAATCTATGCCCATGTCTTGGTCTCTGTCCCCCACCCTGCATCTCTGTCCCTCCTCTGGATCTGTTACCCTCTCTGAGTTCTTGTCCCCTCTTTCTGGGTCCCTGTCCCCCTCTCTCTGGGCCCTCTTTCTGCCCCCCCCCCCCCCCCCCCCCCCCCAGGATGTCTGCTTTGGTCTCTACCTTGAGCTTGGACTGGATTTCCCTCGATTTCCTTCGGGCCAAGACCTGGATGTGACTAGAGACCTGGAGAGAGTGACAAAGAAGGAGATTCAGGCGAGAGTCACTTGCCCCTTGCGTCCCCTACCCCTTGCCTCCCTCCACGTGCCCCAGGAGCTGCCGGGACCCGGGAGATGACACGCAGAACATGCCGGCTGTCTCAGGAGCAGGCAAGCACAGATGCGACCATACAGGCCACTCTTCTCTCTAAGACTTCTTCCCCAGACCCAGCAAACCCAGCTCTCCTCCCCTCCCCTGTCCTTCTCTTTGGCTCCTTTAGTCTCTCTTACTCTGGTTCCAACACAACGGCTAAGAGAACTATACCAAACAGGCACAGAGTGTACTGAGCTGAGAAGACAGACGAAAGCGCCTGAACCACACCGCCCTCGAACCTGAACCTGCCCATACCAGCACGGCCCTGAGAAGACCAGCCCGTCCCACACGCCAGCCCCAGAGTCGGTCCTGAGACCTGTTTGCGAGTTCGGGTCTTCCCTGTTCTCAGCTTGATGTAACGGGCAATCAGTTCATTCCGACCTGCGGGGTCAAAGATGGAACAGAGTTAGCCCCTCAGCGGAACTTCCCAACAGAGAGGACACCAGGGAAGGAGAGAGAAGCCAGAGTTCCCAGAGGCCCCCAGCAAGCTGGTTACAACTGCAGGTTTTGGAGCCACACTGCCTGGGTTCAAATCCTAGCTCCGCCACCCAGTAGCTTTGTGGCCTCAGGCAAATCACGTAGCTTTTCTGGGCCTCAGTTTCCTCACCTGTGCAAATGGGATGCTAGCTCCTACCTGAGGCTACGAAGTGCTCATTGTGAGGCTACGAAGTGCTTTTATGTGATTTAAAGCGCCATAAATGTTGCTTGTTGTCTTTTATTAATCAACTAGAGGCCCGGTGCACGAATTCTTGCACAAGCCAATAGGCCAGGCGGGGGGGGGGGGGGCGGGGGGGCGATGCGGGAGCCATAAATGTTGCTTGTTATCTTCTATTAATCAATGAGGGCCCGGGCAAAGGAGGGGGTGACTCACCATACATCTTGCCTTCATCGGACAGGATGATTTTCCGCCGGCCGCAGGGTGGGTAGATGGCCAGGGCCTCCTGGAAGCTCTGCTCGATGTCTGGACTCCAGACACCCTCAGCGTCTGGACCCCCGTCTCCCCCAGCCCCCTCGCTGCCTCCGGTGCCCTCCTCGCTTCCTTCCTCACTTCCTGTCCAGGCGCTGCCATCGTCCAGGGGGGCCCCAGCCCGGGGTTCCCCCATCTGGGCCTGGAAGAACAGAGAGCTCAGCAAGGCTCCCCCGACCCACCCTCTCTCAGGGCTTGGGGAGCTGGGAGTCCAGACTCCGGGATCTGGGGGAGGAGGCTGGGGCTGGGACTCCTAGGTCCTGGAGAAGGGGGCTGGGTTTCTGGGGAAGCTTAGGGTGAGAAGTGTCCTCCTCTGGATTTCCAGGGGAGCCTGGGTTGGGATGAAGTCTTGAAGACCCCATAGTCATGTACAGGGCCCATGAGGGCCAGTCACGTGGGCATGGATTACTAGTTGAAAGAAGACAGGAGTCAGGGCCTAGTTGCGGGAGGAGGGTTGTGAGTGAGATCTTACTCCCACCCCAAGAACAGGTGCTAGGACGTGAGCAGCAGCTGCTGGAAAAGACGGGGCACGGGCCCTAGTAAGGCTAAAGGGAGATCCAGAGAGAGGGGGACAGAGACCCAGAGGGAGGGGCACAGAGAGCCAGAAAGAGGGGGCCAGAGACACAGAGGGTGGTGCACAGAGGCTCAGAGAGAGAGGGGGACAGAGACCCAGAGGGAAGAGGGACAGAGATTCAGGGCAGAAACTCAAGTGGAGACCAGGAAAGACCCGCAGAACCACAGAGTTGGGGGGGTCCGGGGCGCCCTGCCATCAGGAGAGCCAGAACAAAGGGCCCAGGCATCCCCTCCCCCAGTTTCCCACAACCCCCCTAAGGGGAGGGGCTGGCCAGCCAGGGCCCCTCCCCTCCCGCCCCCGGCCCCGCCCCTGCCCTCCCCATCCCCTGCGCTGCGGGCTCGGATCCAACTCTGCTACTTCCCAGTGACTTTCCGGAGGCCGGGAACAGGGGGAAACTTTTTCCAATACAGTCCGATCCCGCCTCCCCGGCGGCTCCACGTCTCCCACAGCTTTCCCAGGACCCCAGAGTCCAGGCTCCCATCCCCCTCCTGCCAGGACCCCGAGTCCCGGCCCAGGCAGACAAAGACCCCAGGCCCAGCCCAATGGCGCTGCGGCGGTCAGGACCCCCATAGGCCAGAATCCCAGCCCAGCTCTCCCCCATGCGGCCAGACAAAGGGACGGAGGAGCCGGCTAAGAAAGGTCCCCCCGAATGTCCCGCCCCAGGCCCCAAACTTCCCAAGAGACAAGACTGGAGCTCTAGAAGGCTCCGTAGCCCGCCCTCTTGCCAGCCGGGAGGCCCCTTTCTCCACGAGGAGGGCCAGGCGCCCACAGATGACACACACGGACCAGTTCGGTCCAGAAACACGCACAGGGTCCTTTCTGGCTTCCAACCCACACGGCGCAGACACGCACACCCCGCGCACACCCCGCCGAAGTTCCCTGCCCTCGCCCACGCCCAGGCCCACACTCCCACACTTAGACGCCCAGCAGACACCCCAACCCGGGCAAAAGTTCCAACCCCGCACACAGACTCGGTCCGAAGCGAAATCGAGCTCCCCCCGCTCCCCCCCCCATAACAAGAAGGCGGCATGCAATTCAGAGGGGGTCCCCCACACACCCCTAAAAGTCCTAGCACGTAACTTTCCACCCCAACTCACACACCCCAAAGCAGGATCCCCGACTCCCGCCGGCGCCTTCCTACCTCCCGGCCTGGGGCTGGGGAGCCGCGGCGGGCGGGGCGCTGCGCAGGAGAAAGTTGCCCGGGAGCTTTGTTTGGGAAAAGTGGGAGGGACCGGAGGGGGGGCGGGCCCGGACACCGGACAGCGGGAAGGGGGATCCGACGGTGACAGTTGGAGGGAGGATTTTTTTTTGCTTTTGCTTTGGCAAAGGAAAGGTGAAGTCTAGCTGGGTTATGGTAGCACCTTCAGGATTCGTGTGCTAAGTTTCCTGAGACAGGAGGGGTGTGGAGGGTCGGGGCTCCTGGGTCTGCGGGAGGTGGGGGCTGGGGCCTGGACTCTGTCCCCCCAGTGTGTTTGTGTATTGGGGATGTGGAAGTGATACGAGCACAAAAGGTTCTTTCCTGTTCAGCCTCAAGCATATCTTTTTTGAGGATTGACGGATAGGGGTGTGTGTGACGTACAGGGTTTTTAATATATTTTATTGATTTTTTACAGAGGGATAGAGAGTCAGAAACATCGATCAGCTGCCTCCTGCACACTCCCTACCGGGGATGTGCCCACAACCAAAGTACATGCCCTTGACCGGAATCGAACCTGGGACCCTTGAGTCCGCAGGCCGACCCTCTATCCACTGAGCCAAACCGGTTAGGGCTAGGGGTGTGTTTTGATTGATTTCTATAATAACACGGTTTCCTTGGGACCTCACCAGAGTTAAGAGTCGCGTGCAAGGCGAGATCCATGGAGGTGGAGACTCCCGCACCCACACGCACTCATGGACTAGAGGCGGCGCTGTCCCAGGACCGGTACCTGAATGTTCACACTCATGGGACCAGAAAAGGCTGGTGTCCGGACTCTGGGGACCTGAGGGAGAAGGGAGCCCGATTCCGAGTTCTGTTTTCCTTTTCTTTAAACTGACGATTATAGTAACTTTCAAAATCTGAGCAGCAACCTAAATGTGTTTCTTGAAAAAAGTCCGAGTTTCTTGGTAACTGGAACAGAAGGCTGGATTTCGGGTTTCTGGAGAGGGCTTAGTTAGTGGAACCGAAGAGGGGTCGGAGTGCATTCATCGTTTCAAATGCTGGAGAAGACGAGAAGCGACACGGAGAAACGCTCAGGAAGGTGCAAAAATGGGAGGCGGCTAACCCGGAGGACGGCTCCTGGCGGAGGGAGCCCCTAGGAAAGAAACTGGGGGCGCAGGGAGCAAGAGCTGGATCCAGCCCAGGGGCGGGGCCCAGGCGCGGGGGCGTGGCTCTAGGGCGAGGGGCGTGGCCACCTGCGGTTGGAGCGGGACTGGCCAGACTCGGTCGCCAACGGCGAGGTCAACCGAAAGGGGCGTGGTCTGACGGAGCGTGACCGTGAAACGAACGGCCGACTGGCTCGAGGGGCTTGGCTAACAATGAATTGAGGCGTGGCTAGCCAATAGGAGGCCCGGGTGGTGGGTGAGGTCACATGTGGGGGCGTGGCCAGGCCGTAGGGGCGCGGCTAGGGCTCGCGGAGTTCATTCAACGCTCCAGGTGTCCCGCTTGGCTCGAGACCAGAAAGAACTGTTTGGATTTAACAGTCCGTAGACGGCCCGAGTCTGAGAGTCCAGTGACCGGACCGTGATCTAGTATAAAGGCGAGGCCCAGAGGGTGAGAAGGAGAAGGTGAGACATGAGATCTGGGTATGAATGTGGGGGAAAGAAAGGGATGCGATCCGGGTATGAAGCCAAGCCCAGAAGAGCCGGGCCTGGGAGGATGCGCGGGACCTAACACGATGGAGGAGGTGGGAGCAGAAGAAAAAGGGAGAGGGGAAATGGGTTTGGGGGTGTGGGGGAGTTGCTTGGGGTTAAAACCTGGGCAAGGGATAGGAAAGGCATGATTGTCTTGGGTGGGGGCTCTGACCCCTACCGATGCCACAGCCTCCCGCCCCGCCCCGCCATGTGGCACACGCTGGTCCTGCTGCTGCTGCTCCCCTCTGCCTTGGTGCCCCCCTCCACTGCAGCCCCGATCCGTGACGCCGCGGACGCCCAGGAAAGCTCCTCGGGTTTCCTAGGCCTCCAGAGACTGCTACAAGGCTTCACCCGGCTTTTCCTGAAAGTGAGTGATGACAGGGGGTGGGGAGAAGGGGTCCCAGAGAAGAGGGACAGGGATAGGTGGAGACTGAGAGGTGGAAGGGGCTGGGGGGTGGGGGGCGGGAGGACAATGGGAGACAGGTCAGGGTCCGGCAGAAGGAAGGGAGGGAGTCAAAGGGACAGAGAGCAACAGGAAGACTGAGAAATAGAAAGAGGGAGGGAGACAGAAAAGAGACTGAAGGGTGGGATAGAACAGAGACAGGAGGGCATGAGGGGCAAAGATAGGAAGGCAATGGGGCAGAGAATAAGGATGGAGGCAGGAGGTGACTAGTTAGCCCCTAAGGGTCAGAAGACGGAGAGGGGAAGGGGGTGAAAGGGACATGGCGAGGCCTGGAGGGCATCCTGGCAGGGCTGCAGGTGTATTGGGGCGTCCTGAGGCCCAACAGCTCGCCTGTCCCTCCTCCGGTCCCAGGATGACCTGCTGCGGGGCATGGACAGCTTCTTCTCCGCCCCCTTGGACCTGCGGGGCCTCCCTACGAACTACCACCAAGAAGAGAACCAGGAGCGCCAGCTGGGGAACAGCACTCTCTCCAGCCACCACCAGATCGACAAGGTGCCTAGGCCGGGAAGTCCCTCCTGGGGGCTGCCTTGGATCCCTCATGTTGTCGTGTCTGCTGGGTGGAGGGCGGAGGCAGAAAGTTTTGCGCCCTCTCTCTCTCTCTCTCTCTCTCTCTCCTCCCACCCTCACAGGTGACCGACAACAAGACAGGAGAGGTGCTGATCTCCGAGAAGGTGGTGGCATCCATTGAGGCAGGAGATGGGAGTGTGGAGAGTGACTGGAAGGTTAGGAGAGGCCCCCAGCCCACCCCCAGCCCCCAAAAAGTTTTGTCATCGGCTGAAAGGGACTAACCAGCTCTCAGTAGTGAGATATACAACCTCAGAGCACATCCTCACTCACTCAGTGAACTCCAGAGGGTTTTGTAAACCAGGAAGTGCTTTTCATTCCAGATGCCTGGTAAGCTTCACCCTCCCAAACTTCAGAGTGTGGTTTTATCTCAAAGCACTCTGCAAACCTTTTCCGTATTTTCTAAATGTATCCCAAAGTGGTAAATCTGTCCCTCGTAAATGCCAAAATGTGATTTTTTTTAAATTCCAAAGTTCTTTATGAACCCGAAATGCTTTGTGTACATCACCTTTGTGAACCTTTGAGTGATTCTAATCCCAAAGGATTTTTTTTTTTAATCCTAACATGTTTTAAGAACCTCCAAGTGCTTGCAAACCCATACAGTTCTCTCTCACACACACAAGTTTTTATTTCAAAATTGTTCAAGTCTACAGAAAAGTTAGGGGGAAGTAGTGCAATATTCTATCTGCACCCCTTTTAGCATAGAGCAGGGTTTCTCAGCCTTAGCACCAGCATTCTTTGGGGTGGAGCTATCCATGCAGGGGGCCATCCTGTGCACTGTCAAATGCTTAGCGGCAACCTGGCCTCTACAACCTAGACTGAAGCACCACGCCCACCGCGCCAGCTGTGACGACCAAAAATGTCTCCAGACTTTAGTTGAGAACCAATGGCCTAGATTCACCACTTGTTAACATTTTACCACTTTTACTCTATTTTCACTTTTGTATTTTGGAACCATAAGACAATGGATTATTATTTTTTTAACATATTTTTATTGATCTCAGAGAGGTAGGGAGAGGGAGAGAGAGATAGAAACACCAATGATGAGAGAGAATCTTTGATCGGCTGCCTCCTGCATACCCCCTTACTGCGGCTCGAGCCCTCAACCCGGGCATGTGCCCTTGATGGGAATCAAATCCGGCACCCTTCAGTCCGCAGGCCGACGCTCTACCCACTGAGCCAAACCAGCTAGGGCCAAGAAAATAGGTTTTTGACATCATGGCACTTTACCCCTAAGTCCTTCAGCAGATCGAAGAATAATGCATTCTTCCACATGACCACAGTACCACTTTCACACCCAAGGTATTTAATGTTGATGTCAAATTGTCTCTGTATTAATTTGAGACGGCTATCGTCATAAAGTACCACAGACTGGGTGGTTTAAATAACAAAAACCAGTTGTCTCAGGGTTCTGGAGGCTAGGTGTCCAAGACCAAGGCTGGTTCCTTCTGAGGGCTGTGAGGGACAGTCCCTTCCATGCCCCTCTCCTGCCTCTGGTGGCTTGATGACAGTCTTTGGCAATCCTTGGTGTGTAGATGCATCTCTGCTTCATTTCCATAGGACATTCTCCCTGTTTGCATTTCTATGTATAAGTTCCCCCTTTGCATAAGAACACCAGTCATATTGGACTAGGGCCCGCCATGATGACTTCATCCTGACTAAACCTGCAATAACTCTATTTTCAAAAAAGATCATGTTCTGAGGTCCTGGGGGTATGGACTTCAACATAGAAATTGGGAGGGGCACAATTCAACCCATAACAATCTCCTATAGGGCTTCTCAGACCTCTAAGTTATTTTTTTTAATATACTTTTATTAATTTCAGAGAGGAAGGAAGAGAGAGAAAAACATTAATGATGAGAGAGAATTGTCGATCAGCTGCCTCCTGCATGACCCCCCTCCTCCCCCGCCAATGGGGATTGAGCCTGCAACCCAGACCAGACATGTGCCCTGGCCAGGAATCAAACCATGACCTCCTGGTTCATAGGTCGGTGCTCAACCACTAAGCCATGCTGGCCAGCCTCAGACCTCAACTTACTAAAATGCAGACCAATTCAGTAGGTCTAGGTGGGTGGGGTGGATCCCACTAATTTGCATGTCTAACAAGCTCCCAGGAGGTGCTGACGAAGATGGTCCACAACCCACACTTTGACCAAACTCTGTCTCTGTGGCCAACAGACCCGAGGCTTTGTTCTGAAGATTATTTGATGCTGGCCAGAACCTCATCGTCCTGAGGGCTTCATGCTTAAGGGAGTGGTCATGCAAGGGCTTGTATGGCCGTCATATGAGGCCATTCTCCAGCCCCCTTGTTCCTCCTCTAAGGGAGTCCACCACATGACTAGTGACCTGCCAGGGAAATAAAGGTCAGGGGAGGGTCCAAACTACATGACCAGCAATATGCAAGGGAGGAGAGGTCACCTTGGGGTGAGGTCCCACTCTACAATAGTCGTTTCCCCAGTTTTGTCCATTGCTAGGCACATCGAGGCTTTCTGCCTGGTGACCTGTACCTGGCTTATCATTCCTATTTGCACACACCTACCTAACTGCCTACCACATTCCCCCTCAATGATTCTTGACTCTGAATTCTTTGCAGTGGTTCTCAGCCTTCTGGCCCTTTAAATACAGGTCCTCATGTTGTGACCCAACCATAAAATTATTTTCGTTGCTACTTCATAACTGTAATGTTGCTACTGCATGAATCGTAATGTAAATATCTGATATGCAGGATGGTCTTAGGGGACCCCTGTGAGAGGGTTTTTCGACCGCCAAAGGGGTCGAGACCCACAGGTTGAGAACTGTGGGTCTCTTTTGCAGCTGCTTCATGCTGAAGAGGGGTGGAGTTTTCCTTCAGAGCCAAGTGGCCCTTGCTCTCTATCAGGGACAAGGAGGCCTGGGCACAAAAGGAGGTTTTGATGGTGTCTAGAGTCAGCAAGGGACAATATTCCCAGAGTGCAAGTAGGACTTGTAGCCTGGTGGAGACAAATTGCATTATAAATCGTAATATTATTGAGGCAAAAGCTAAAATGACATGAATCACAACAAATGGTCTGCTGAAAAGGAGCATTCAGGCAAGGACACCTGGCTGCCTGGCCTAGATTTCAGATGTTTGCCTTGTCAAAGGATGGGAGAAAGATGAAACATTGTTTTGGAGGCTCGTAGCCAGATATTTAAGAAAACTAGAAAAAGTCAGGATCCAGTTAGGTTTACAGGCGGAAAAATAAAACTTTGAAGACAAGTAACTGAATTAGAGTCTAATACCTACGACAGTATATTATGGATTTGATGGAAACACAAGTTCTCTTCCTAAAATTACCCTCATTTTTACCAAAGAACCAAATTCAGACCAATTTATTAAGTCCAGTTTCAATTTGGCCTGATTATTTGCAAAAACACAACAAGAATAGTAATTGATCGCATAGGCTTTTAAAAACCTGCTTTGCTGGAAGTTCATAAGGAATCTCCAGATTGAGCTTCCATTAGCCTCTCGGGGTGAAGAAGCCAAGCCATACAGTCCCATCAGTCTTTGCCGGCATGTTTGTGTGAATTCCTCAGTACCTGAGGTCCCCAAAAATGTCTTGAGGTTCTTTATTTGCCATCTCCCAGGAAAGCGACCTTCATTCCTTATCTGGAAAGATGGGGCATGAACCATATAAATAAAATGAGCAAGGTACCAGGCTGTTTGTTTTTTTTATGGGGCTTTTATCAGCTTCCAAAGTCAATCTTAACTCCTTAAAGCTTTTCTGATAACAACCAGAGTCTACAAGTGTCCCTCTCAACCATGACATTCCGGTCAAAGTCTTGGCTAGTAACATAAAAAAACAACACCCCCATACGCATTGCAATTATGGCCATGATTCTTTAGTAACGCCAAGAGCTTTTAATACCAAAGTGCTTTGCACATTTCAAACTGCTTTCCAAACCTCACAGTATGTTTAATCCTAAAGTGTTCTGTAATCCCAACAGACATTTTAAACCCCAAAGTGCTTTTGAAACCTCCAAAGTGTGTTTTCAACCCCAAAGTAGTCTATAAACCTCCCAAGTATTTTGAATCCAAAAGTGTTTGTAAACCCAAGTGCTTTGTAAACAGCTAGGAGAGTTTTTAACTCCCAAAGCGGCCTGTAGGTGGCAAACTGAGTTAAATATGCCAGTGGGTCTGAGAGTCCTGGGGTTGTCATGCGGTTTGAGACGATCTCCTTGTCCCTCCTCCCCAGGTACCCAAGATAGAGGAGAAGGAGGCCCTGGTGCCCCTCCCAAAGGCCATGGACAGCTTCCACCCAGAACCCCACCCCCGCGTGGCCTTCTGGATTATGAAGCTACCGCGGCGAAGGTCTCACCAGAGTGCCCCGGAGGGCAACCGCGCCATCAGCGAGAAGGAACACCGTCTGCAGGCCATCCGGGACGGGCTCCTCGAGGGGACCCGAGAGGAAGCCCTGCAGAAAGGGACCCAGGCCGCCCCCCACTTCAAGCCGCCTGCCCGCAAGACGCACTTCCTGTACATTCTCAGGCCGTCTCAGCAGCTATAGGTGTGGGGATGGGAACGCCTGCATGTACCCACAACCAGACCCCACCCCAAGCTCCATGTGGAAATAAAGTTCTTACATCGAAAAGCACGATCTCCTTTTAAGGATATGTCCCCCAAGCCTCAGCTAATCAGGCCATGGCAAGTCCCAACAATAAGATAACTAGGCAGTCATAGAATATTTGAAAATGAAGCATTACACCACTAAAATAATGCACAGGTCAAATTAGTAAATATTTTATGTTTTAAAATATATTTTTATTGATTTCAGAGAGGAAGGGAGGAGAGAGATAGAAACTTCAATGATGAGAGAGAATCATTGATTGGCTACCTCCTGCACGCCCCCTACTGGGGATCAAGCCTGAAACCCAGGGATGTGGCCTTGACTGGAATTGAACCTGGGACCCTTCAGTCCACAGGCCATTGCTCTATCCACTGAACCTAACCAGCTAGAGAAAATTAGTAAATATTTTAAACATTGATAATGGGAATGTGACATAAACGAGTGTAGCTCAAGAGGTTCTCTGGTCCAGCAGGTGTGGCTCAGTGGCTGCGAGTCAACCCATGCACCAAGAGGTCACTGGTTTAATATCTGTTCAGGGCGCATGCTCAGGCTAGGGGCTCAATCCCCAGCGGGGGGAGGGGGGGGGAGATGTAGGAGACAGCTGATCAAGGTTGATGTTTCTCATTGAAGTTTTGTTGTTTTTTACATATATTTTTATTTCAGAGAAGGGAGAGGGAGAGAGAGATAAAAACATCAATGATGAGAAGAACTCACTGATTCGCTGCCTCCTGCGTGCTTCACACTGGGGATTGAGTCTGCAACCCAGGCATATTCACTGACCATGAATCGAACCAGGACCTTATGGTTCATGGGTTAGTGCTCAACCACTGAGTCATACCGGCAGGGCATCTCATTGATATTTCTATCCCTCCCTCTCCCTTCCTCTCTCTCTCAATACTTTCTAAAAAAAAAGTTCTCAAAGCAAATTATGGCCTTAAGTGCATATATTAGAAAAGAGGCTAAATGAAAAATATCTAAGCACTCATCTCAAAAAACTATAAAAATGTAATTGAGCTATAACTTAAGATTTAGCACTCTATAGGTAATCACTATACTATAAAAAAAATTAAAATGTCAGGTGTTACAAAATCACCCAGACCTCAAAAAAGAAACAAGAAATACTAAAGGGCCCTGGCCTGTGTGGCTCAGTGGGTTGAGTGTCAGCCCATGCACTGAAAGGTTGCCAGTTGGACTCTGGTAAGGGGGCGCACACACACACACACACAAAGAAAAAAATACTGAAGAAATATAAACTGAAAGAATGAAATTATATGAATAAAGCTAATGGGGTCTACCACTTGCCAGCCTGTGCTAACAAAGCACAAAGCAAACATTCTTGTAAGACCCCACGTAGGTATTATTTGTCCCCATTTCAGAGAAAAGGCTGCCTTCAGGGGGATGACGTCACCAGTCTCGCTGCAATGGCACTAGGTTTGCCCGATTCCATCTCTCTCTTAACCACGCACCCCACCACCTGCCAAGCAGGTTCTTCCCCCAGCCTTACAACAAGCCACCAACTAATAGCCAGAAAAAAAAATAATATTAAATGAGGATTACCACCTTAAGTCCTTGAGGTAACCTAAGAAGCAATTATCTGTATTTCTGGGAGGCTCAGAGAGAGCAGCCATTGTGCCAGGGTCACAGCTAGCAAGTGATGGAACCAACATTGAAAACTAAGCATGTCTCGCTCCAGGCCCACAACCTCATCATCATTCTACACGGCCCCGCACTTGCAGGCATGAACTCCATCCATCACTCAACTTTAAGTGCCCACACTGGGCCGGGCATGCTCTGGCCCCCAAGCAGTCTCCTCCTGCCTACAGCCCACATTCCCGTGTGGATGACAGACAGATCGCACATACAGAATGTGTCCCGTTTTAAGACGTGCTGCGAGGACCACTAAAAAGTGGATACTGCCCTAACAGGTTTGGCTCAGTGGATAGAGCGTCGGCCTGCGGACTGGAGGGTTCCAGGTTCGATTCCGGTCAAGGGCATGTACCTTGGCTGCGGGCACATCCCCGGTGGGGGGCGTGCAGGAGGCAGCTGATGGATGTTTCTCTCTCATCGATGTTTCTAGCTCTCTATCCCTCTCCCTTCCTGTCTGTAAAAAATCAATAAAGTATATATATATATTTTTAAAAAGTGGATACTATGAGCTAGCAGAGAGTTTGAGTGGCTGGGACATCTTTTGTCCCAAATCCCCCTGCTTGGGAGCCAATCTTGGATCGACTCTCTCCAGCCGGAAAAGCTGAGACTATTCTGTCCGCATTTTCTCCTAAAAGGAGTGAATGGAACCGTTTGGGAAAGACCTTCGGGGTCTATCAATACGTTGGGGCTGGAGTCACAAAAGGGCGCAGGCGCAGGAGGAGTTGAGACGTTATTGTGACGGCGACGGGCAGCCCGTCGGGGAAGGGAGGGCAGAAAGGCCACGGCTTGGTAGCTAATAAATTGGGGATAAACAAGGAGACTCTCAGCCCAACTCCCCGTTCCTGACTTGGGTCTGTTTCGCCGAAGCCCGGGGACGCTGAGAAGACATCAGCGCAGTGGACGCAGCCTCCTGCCCCTTCGCCTAAGGGCGACCGATAATCCCTCCACTGGGCTGGGCGCGCGCCCGAGCGGCCCTACGCATGCGCAGCCTCGCGGCAGCAGGTAACCGACGAGCGCTCACCTTCCCTTGATGTGCGCCTGCGTCGGGGGAGGGACGCTGCGCGTGCGCGCTCCGCCCCGCCCCGCCCCGCCCCCCGCTAGCTTTTGCTTTTCCGGCGGGAGTTGCGTGCGTGCACCTCCACGCGGGCAACTGCTGGTCGTCGTCCCTCGTTCTTCGTTCGTCGTCCGTCGTCCGTCGTTCGTGGCCCTCGCCTGTGTCCCGGGAGTGGGACGTGACCCCAGGTGCGCCCTGGCTGTGCGAGGTAGCCCTGTTAGAGCCCCCCTCGAAATCCTCGCAAAACCCACAAATCCTGGGAGAGCGTCCCCAATATCGGGGCCTCTTCCATGGCTTGTTAAAGGCCTTCCCGAAATCCTGATCAAATCCCCTCAGAAATACTGAAAGGAACCTACCAGAAAACCTTACAGATGACCCTGAAATCTTGTCAGAATATTTTAGAAATTCGGTCAGACTTCTTCAGACCCTGCCAGAGACCCCCGAAGTCCCGTTCCTCTGCCTCCCCAAATCCTACCAGAGACCCTCCGAATCCTGTCAGATACCCCAGAAATCTTGTCAAAATCCTGTCAGTTTCCTCTCTCAAATATAAGAGAGCTCTGACATCCAGTCAGAGACGCCCCCCAGAAATCTTGTTAGAGACCCCACAGGAACCCAGGAAGATACCCCAGAAGTCCAGACCCTGTGGAAATGTAGAGACCCAGGAATCCAGTCAGAGAGACCCCAGAAATTCACTCAGAGAGACCCCAGAAATCCAGTCAGAGAGACCCAAAAATCCAGTCAGAGAAATCCCAGAAACCTAGTCAGAGACCCCCCCAGAAATCCAGTCAGAGAGACCCCAGAAACCTAGTCAGAGAAACCCCAGAAACCTAGTCAGAGACACCCCAGAAATCCAGTCAGAGAACCCCCAGAAATCCAGTCAGAGAGACCCCAGAAATCTAGTCAGAGACACCCCAGGAACCCAGTCAGAGAAATCCCAGAAACCAAGTCAGAGAGACCCCAGAAATCCAGTCAGAGAACCCCCAGAAATCCAGTCAGAGAGACCCCAGAAATCTAGACAGAGACACGCCAGGAACCCAGTCAGAGAGACCCCAGAAACTCAGTCAGAGAGACCCCAGAAACCCAGTCAGAGAAACCCCAGAAATCTAGAGAGACCCCAGAAATCCAGTCAGAGAAACCCCAGAAATCCAGTCAGAGAGACCCCAGAAACCCAGTCAGAGAAACCCCAGAAACCCAGTCAGAGAGACCCCAGAAATCCAGTGAGAGAAACTCCAGAAATCTAGAGAGACACACCCCAGAAATCCAGTCAGAGAAACTCCAGAAATCTAGTCAGAGAGACCCCAGAAACCCAGTCAGAGAGACCCCAGAAATCTAGTCAGAGACACCCCAGAAATCAAGTCAGAGAAACCCCAGAAACCCAGTCAGAGAGACCCCAGAAACCTAGTCAGAGAAACCCCAGAAATCCAGTCAGAGAGACCCCAGAAATCTAGTCAGAGAAACCCCAGAAACCCAGTCAGAGAGACCCCAGAAACCTAGTCAGAGAGACCCCAGAAACCTAGTCAGAGAAACCCCAGGAACCCAGTCAGAGAGACCCCAGAAATCCAGTCAGAGAAACCCCAGAAATCCAGTTAGACCCCAGAAACCCAGTCAGAGACCCCCCAGAAACCCAGTCAGAGAGACCCCAGGAACCCAGTCAGAGAGACCCCAGAAACCTAGTCAGAGACCCCAGAAATCCAGTCAGAGAGACCCCAGAAATCCAGAGAAACCCCAGAAACCCAGTCAGAGAGACCCCAGAAATCCAGTCAGAGACCCCAGAAATCCAGACCCCCCCAGAGTCCCAGTAAGAGACAACCTGAAATCAAGATCTTAAAATTCCCAGAAATCCTGCCTGAGCCTCCTGCTAGACCCCCCTCCAAAGGCTAGACTCCCCGAGATTGAACAGAGCCTCCCTTAGTCCCTCGCCAGGAGCTTGTCCCCCCAACCCTGTCAGAGGCTCCCAGTGCCTGTCAGCACCTTGCACCCCTTTCCCACTCAGGTTCCAGGGCCACTGCCCCCTGCAGACCCTCCAGCGTCGCCCAAACCCTAGAAGGGTCTCAGCCGTGGGTCTAGGAATTCTAAAGCCCCGAAAAGTGTGCCCGCACGGCTGTGGGAGCACGTGGGGCCAGGAAAGCGGGGTGTGGGGAGCACGTGGGGAGGAGAGGGGAGCTGTGCAGTGGGGTGCGGACAGACAGGCCCTGGGGGACCCTGCTTTGACCATTTATCTGCCTCCGTGTGCCAGTTCGGTGTGACGGGCACCATTGTCCAGTGTAACTTGCTGCTGCTGTTACTCACCCGAGGATATTTCTCCATCATTTTAGAGCCGAAGGGAGGGAGGAAGGAGAAGAGAGTCCCTTGACCAGGAATCCAACCAGCGACCCTTCAGTGGGCCAGTGCTCTAACCATTGAGCCACCGGCCAGGCATCCAGTGTAATAATAATTATTATTTTTTAAATATATCTTTATTGATTTCAGAGAGGAAGGGAGAAGGAGAGAGATAGAAACATCAAGGACGAGAGAGAATCATCGATTGGCTGCCTCCTGCACGCCCCACACTGGAGATGGAGCCCACAACCCGGGCATTTGCCCTGACCGGGAATCAAACGGTGACCTCCTGGTTCATAGGTCGACGCTCAACCACTGAGCCACACTGGCCGGGCCCCTTTTGCTCTTGACAGTGTCCTGGAGTTGGGATAAGAAGTCATATGGTCAACCTGGTTATAATTAACGTAGGCAGGACAGAAGAGGGGGTCCCAGCTACTCTAGGGACTCAGGAAGGCTCCCCCAGGAGCCATGGGCCAGGGCAGGGGCCCAGGTGGGAGTAGTGCTCAGTGTGGCCTCGGCCTGGGAAGATGCGAAGCTCCCATGGGTGTGATGAGGGAGGGGGGCCAGTGGGGAGAAGAGTAACAAAAAGAGGCAGGAGTTACAGGGACCACCCTGCCATAGCAGCCAGAGGGGCTAGGACTTGGTCCTGAGGGCACCAGGGAGCCAGGGAGGACTGAGAGCAGGGGAGATGGGGTCTAACGAGTGGGACGCCAGACACAGGCTGATCTGGCAAGGATGTCGGTAGCCCAAGGTGGTCAGGAGGAGGGGACGTGCCAGCTGAGACTAGGAGGGCTGGCCAGGAGGGTATCCCAGAGGTGGGAACAGCAAGCCCGGTTTGGGGAACAGCACTCAGTTCAGAGTTGCTGGAGCAGCAACTGTGATTTGGGGCCAGGCCATGGAGGGCCTTCGATGCCAAGTCCAGGGTCTAGGCCAGTGATGGTGAACCTTTTAAGCTCGGCGTGTCAGCATTTTGAAAAACCCTAACTTAACTCTGGTGCCGTGTCACATATAGAAATTTTTTGATATTTGCAACCATAGTAAAACAAAGATTTATATTTTTGATATTTCTTTGATATATTTAAATGCCATTTAACAAAGAAAAATCAACCAAAAAAATGAGTTCGCGTGTCACCTCTGACACGTGTGTCATAGGTTCGCCATCACTGGTCTAGGCTCTGTCCAGGGGGTGCTCGGGAGCCATGGAAGAGCAGTGAGCAGGGGAGGGGCAGGTCAGCTCAGGAGCCCTGTGGGAGTGGACTGGTGTGGGGGACCGGAGGCTGAGGCCAGGGGAGAGGCTGCAGCGAGGGCCCATGGGGAGAAGACGAGGCCGAAGCCTGGGCCATAGGGAAGGTAAGAAGGGGACAGGGTAGAGTCATTGGGCAGGAAGACAGGGCTGGGACTTGACAAGTGGTGGGAGGAGGGCTGGTGAAGAGGCAATGACCCCCACCCACTGGCCCCACTTTGATCTCTGCCACCCACTCTTCAGGTCCCCCTTTGCCCAACCCACACCTCCAATCCATAAAACAGGTCTGAGCGGGAGCCGCTGTGATGGAGGCAGGGGTGGGCAAACAGGTTCTGAGAACCCAGAATGGCCTGGAGCGCAGGTGAGGCAGGTCAGGTCCCCACCCCTCAGGTGTCTGGTCTGAGGAGGCCATTCCCCTCCTTGTCCTTCCAGGAGCTCTGAGAGCAGCCGGTCCCTTTTCAGTCCCTCCCAGTGATGGAGGGGGGCTGTTAGCTTCGCCAGCAGCTGTGGAGCAACGAGGGTGGCCCATGGACCTGCCAGAGAGCCCAACGGGTGGCCCCGCTACTCAAAGTAGGTGGCTGGGTCCCTCCTGACCCTGCGGGAGGACGGAGGAGGGAGGAGTGGATGAATGGGCACCAGACTGAGTCTTGGGGGAGGTGGCTTGAGGCTCCACCTTGGTGCAAGGTGTGAAGGAGGGAACCTGCCCTGTGCCCACCTGTCCGGACCCCTCGTCCCCTTTGCTCCTAGAGCCAGAGCAGAAGCCTTTGCGTGTGGTGCGCGGTGCCCCCTGCCTGGAGCACCCTTTACCAGGGACTGCAGGCTCCCCCTCGCTTCATTCAGATCTCTGCTTTCTGTAAGGCACCTGCCCTGTCACACTCGCTCCTCTTTGCTGCTCTACCTCTCTTCATAGCACTGACAACGGTTGGTCTGTCTGTCTACTCTCTGCCCCCCCTACCCCCCACCCCCACTAGAGCATGAACTCTGCCAGGCAGGCTCTGTTTTATTCTCTCTGGTATTTCCAGTTCCTAGAGCAGCATTGTCCAGCAGCATGTAATTTTAAATTTTATTAGTAGCCATATTCAAAAGAAAGAAAAAAAGAAACAGGCCACATGAATGGCAATAATAGATGTTATTTAACTTTATATCTCCACAATAGTATCGTAGTATCATATAATCAATATAAAATGGATTGGAGATACTTTTTTTCCCCCCATGCTAAGTCTTCAAGGTCTGGTGTGAGAAGACGAGGCCGAAGGTGCTATTAGAGCAACTTTTTATGCCTAAGGTGCTCTTTTTAGGCTGGCCACAGTTCAAGTGCTTACAAACAACGTGCGGTGGGTGCTACGCTAGAACAATGCCTGATGCATAGTAGGAACTCGGTTACTGTCCTAGAATTGGCTGGATGCAAACCACATGCATGGGAAAGCCACTTCTGGAGCAAGATGCTCGCTCGCTCGCCCAGTGGTTGCCCTCTCTGAAACTCATTGGCTGAGTGGGGAGCCCAGTGTGATGGGGGATGAGACTCCCACCCTCGGGAAGAGGCAGGGCCCCTTAGAGGCTCCTAGCGTCCAGCAGCAGCAGAACCCGAGTGTTTTCTCAGGGCCCCAGGCTTGAACTGCAGCCTCAGGTTTTCCGGGTAGAAAGGTAGGAAGCAGACACCTGGGTGGGGAGACCCGAGTGCCTACAGACGGAGTGACGGGCATCTAAACTTCTCTGGCACCAGCAGAGGGCGTGCAGCCACTGAGGAACCCGTGGGCCAGGGCTGAGCCAGCTTGGAAAGGCTCCTGAAAGAAAGGGAGGGAACACCCAGGGGAGATGGAGACAGAGGAAGACTCTGGGGAAAAAGACACGGAGAGGCAGTAGAGCAGTGGTTCTCAACCTTCCTAATGCTGCGACCCTTTAATACAGTTCCTCATGTTGTGGTGACCCCCAATTTCATTGTTACAAATTGAACATCATGAAAGCATAGTGATTAATCACAAAAACAATATGTAATTATATATGTGTTTTCCAATGGTCTTAGGCGACCCCTGTGAAAGGGTCGTTCGACCCCCCAAGGGGTCGCGACCCACAGGTTGAGAACCGCTGCAGTAGAGGAAGGAGAGAGAAGGCTGGGGAATGAATGGTGAGTCTCAGAGATATGGGAAGAGAAGCACAGAGACACAGAGAAGAAAATAGAGGCAAGGGACATGGAGCCAGGACACAATGGGCAGAGAGATCGGAAGGAAGATGGAGAGAAAGAGCAAGAGAGAAAACTAGAGAAGGGCAGACACAGAGAGAGGTAGAGACACTGAGGAAGGAGATGAAAGAAAACAGGAAAGAAGCACAAGGACATCTTCCTGCGGGGCCCTGGGAAGAGACTGTAGACATACGTGGATCCTCAGACCCCACGTGATCTGTAACCAGACAGTCCTGGGTTGACTCTGGGTTGCTCTCCCTGGCTAAGTGGCCCTGGGCAAGTGATTTTGCTGGGCCTCAGGGTCCTCCTCCATCACATGGGTTCACTGCACTAGGAAGAAACAAGAGTGCAGGGAAAGCCCCGGCACGGGCCCTGGCGTCTCCCCTAACTGGGTTCCTACTCCCCTTCCCAGGGAGCATGGGCTCCACCCCCCGGGGGCGGAATTCAAAGAGCCTGTGAAGAGTGGAATGAGAAAGGGCCTCACGTTGCACTTTTTTATGCCTAAGTCTCCTCACCTATAAAGTGGGGCCCATGCCAAACCCTCTATACTAAGCTTCCACGACATGCCAGGCCCTCCGCCAGGGCTTTTCCAGATTTTATCTCAGCCATTTTCTAAGAGGGAAGGAACACCACCCCCATGTTCCAGACGAAGAAACTGAGGCTCAGAGAGGCTGGGCCCCTGGCCTGGGTTGTCCATGTGTCTGCCAGACCCTATAGCCTGCGCTCAGCCCAGTGCTGTACCCAGCAGTCCAGGGGTCTGAAGGTCACTTCCAGCCCTCGGAAAGATGCTGGGCTGTCCCAGTGGTTCCTGAGGTAAAGGATCTCCTCCCATATCTTGGCATATTTATTGAGTGCCTACTCTGCAAACACTGGATACAGCAGTGGACAAACGGACCCTGGGATGTGCATATTGCGTGTGTGCGCATGCTCTTCACACACACACACACACACACACACACCCCTAACCCTCCCAGTCCTGGGGAGCAGGATCACTCTACCCCACCTCCCTGCCATTTTATTGGTTGGGAAACCACAACTCCAAAAAGAGAAGCAACTTGCCTACAATAGTGCAGCTGGGCTCTGAGCTCCTGGCCCTGGGCTCCCCTGCGGCCAGCTTCAACTGGGCATGGTGAGAGGAGAGAGACCCGGCCCACCAGGCAGGCTAGGGGACTGGAGATGCAGCAGGCAGAATCGATCCAGGCTGCCAGAATGTTATCGGATTGTTCCTGGCTTCTGGGCCCTCCTTCACCCTCAGCTCCTCCCAGAATCCTCTCTTTGCCCTCCCCTTCCTGTAGCCCCTCTGAGTACAGCCTGGGAGGCAGGGGAGGAGAGGAGGAAAGGGTGATTGCTCATTCTTCTCTGGCTTCTGAGTGGGTTGGACACAAAGGAACAGACAGCAGGGGGGACTTCCTGTCCTGAAAGATGGGGCCCACATCCCCAGGGTGGAGGGGTGAGGAGGTGACTCAAAGACCCTCACATTGCTGCCCCCGCCTGAAGCTGCCTGCTGTTCCCCACCAGCGGAAACTCCAGGCCGCTGGGAATGAACTTCTCCCCTCTGCAGGAGCCAGGCCACGCCTCTCCTCACGGGGGGACTGGCCCTCTTGTCTCCGCAGTGTACCTCTGGGAACAGCCGGAGGAGGGGCGCCTAGAGACACCGCTCAGCTTAGAGGATCAAATACTCAACTCTATGTTCGAAGCTTGTGACCCCCAGAGGACAGGTGGGAGGGGCAGGGTGGGCCTGGGAGCACTGGGTGTGGGGGAGATAAGCAGTAATAAGGGGCAGAGATGGGGGGCTTGGAACTGGGGAGCCTTAGAGGGACGGGGGTCTTGTAGGACGGTGATTATGGGAAGCTTCAGGAATGAGTGGATAAGGGCATGGAGGCCTTTCAGGCAAGGACAGTGGGGGAAGAAAACTTGGGGGATATTAAGAGAAGAGGGAGGGGCTTCAGTGCTTGGGGGAGGGAGGAGGGGAGGGTAGCCACTGGGGGCATAGCTGATTCTCTTTGGTCCACCCCCTGAGGTGGATCTGATGACTTGTGAAAACGTGTACTTAGAGGAGGGAAAGGACTTGCCCAAGTTGTCCCAGCCGGGCTGTGGTGCAGGGATGCCACCAGCCAGCCAGTGATGGCCTAATGTCCCCAACTCCCACGCCTCCCCACCTGCCCCCGTTCCCTCATGGCATGCTCCGTCTCCAGGCTCTGTGGCTGTGACCCGCATACTAGCCTACCTGGAGGCTGTGACAGGACAGGGCCCCCAGGATGCACGCCTCCAAACACTGGCCTGCAGCCTGGACCCCAATGGGGAGGGCCCTCAGGCCACCGTGGACTTGGACACCTTCCTGGTCGTCATGCGAGACTGGATCACTGCCTGTCAGCTGGATGGGTGGGTCCCTGTACCTCCACCCTCACCTGGGAAGTCCTTCCTAAGCTCTAACCTCATACCTACTTAACTGCAGTCAGCACCCTTTGGGTGCAGGGACCTCCTGTGGTTGGAAGGAGGCTGAGGAGAGACCAAGAGATGGGATAGGGGAGCAGCAGAGTGTCTGAGGAAAAGTGCATGTGAAGGGGATGTGAAGGGGGTCTGGGAAACAGACATAAAAGGGGCTGGAAGGAGGAAAACGGGGGCGATGAGTTAACAGATGCCCCTCACCATCCCTTCTCCAATCCCAGTCCTTGCCCTCCTGCTTTGCCATCTGGCCCCAGGCGCTAGCCATCTGGCCCCACCTTCCTCCCCGTGGAGCTTACTCACCTAACCTGGCCCCTCCTCCAGCCGCCCAAAAACCCCTGCTGGGTTTGAGGATGGCGGCAGGGGGCTCTAAGCCTCATCCCTTTGATATAGAGGATTAGAGCTGGAAGAGGAGACTACCTTCGAGGGAGCCCTGACCTCCCAGCAGCTGCCATCTGGTGAGAATGCTTTATATAGAATGAAGCAGGCTGGCCCAGGTCAGACAGTGGGGGGACTTCCACTTGGCAACAGAGCAGGAGATAGAGTGGGACCCCAGGGACCTTTGCTCTAGCCTGGAGCTGTGAGTTTGGCCTTCTAGGAGCCTCCCCACCCTCCTTGAGCTTTGTGAGTTGTTTCCAAAGCCTTCTAACACCAGCTCTGTTATAGAGCCCCACCAGGCCCCGCCCACCTCTCCTCTCATCCAGCCGGGATCCCCAGGCTACAGTCCCTTGCTCTCACACTCACACACTCACACACTCACAGACCTGCATTCCTTTCCTGCAGAAATCTGATAATCTGATCAGTTACTTGCCCTGCCCTTTGGTTAGTTGATTTGCTTACCATTGTATCCCTAGGACCTCACACACAGGAGGTGCTCCGTAAACGTGTGTTTGTGTTATATTCCTCCAGCCTTACAGAAACAAAGGCAAATGAAATAGAATTTACTTGGCATTCCTTGAACCTCCTCCCTTTGGGCTTAGGGGCCAAGGGAGGGCTGTGAGCAGGGGAGGGGTGGGTCAGCTCTGGGTGGGGCAAGGACAGAAGGGGAAGCTGGAGGTGAGGAGGCTGAGGAGGAGGTTGTGGCGAGGGCCTGAGCCAGGGTGCGGGGTGGGATAGAGAGGAGGGTGGAACACAGTTGGGGAGGAGGGGGACAGGGCCTAGGTCCTAGTGGACTGAGCGGGTGAGCAGGAGCAAGGGATCCAGGTGGCGAGTGTGGGGCGGGGGAGTGGGAGGAGGAACAGGTTTGGGGCCAGTGTTGGGCATGGAAATTACAGGGCTATCTGGGAGATCCAGCCTGAGCTCACGGATGAACAGGAGGCTTTTCTGATGTTGGGTGTAGTTACAGCCCTGGGGGCAGATGGGATCACCCAGAGCAAATGCTCTCAGGGTGGAAGCCAGACAAGGAACAAGCCCAGAGTCCTGGGGAGCCCCAATACCTAAAGTCACGGGGGAGCCCACCACCCTCTGTCTGTCTCCCTCCAGGAGGCGCAGACACGGAGGAGCCAGCCAACCTGGAGAGCTTCGGAGGCGAAGACCCCAGACCTGAGCTGTACCTATCCTCAGGCCCCCTCTACCCTCCCCTCCCATGCCCTCCAGCCTGCCCAGGGCTGGGCTGGGGCTTGGGGTCCTCTGGGTGTGGGTGAGGGATAGGGGCTGTGCTAACAGCTCAGGGAGAGCAGGGCGGTCTCCCTCCTGCCCTTTCTCCAGAAGAGCTTGTCTCCCCACCACCCTCACCACCTACCGTCACCTGGGAAAGGCGGCCAGGGCTGGGGTGGTGACCCTGGCCCTTCCTGCCCCCAGGCTGGGCACAGCTGACTTGCTGAGCAGCCTGGAGGACCTGGAGCTCAGTAACCGCAGGCTGGCTGGGGAGAACGCCAAACTGCAGCGCAGCGTGGAGACCGCTGAGGAGGGGTCTGCGCGCCTAGGGGAGGAGATCGTGGCCCTGCGCAAGCAGCTCCGCAGGTGGGCCGGGCCCGCGTCCACCATCCTGTGCCCCAGCCTCGCTCTCCACTCCCTCCCTCTCCGTGTCTGTGACCCCGCACGTCCCGTCTTCTTTTCTTCCGTCTTTTATCTTCCTCTCTTGTCTCCCTGGTTCTTGTCTCTCAGCATCTCAAGTTCAGATTCACTCTATTCTTCCCTCTCTGATCTCCATCTTAGCAGCCTGTTTCTCTCCCTGTGCTCTGTCTTCCTCGTGTCTGTCCTGTCCCCCTATTTCAGTCTCCCACTCTCGAGGACCTACCCCCTTAGTTTTTTAGGTAGAAATTGTCCTGTTCTCCAGGCTCAGCCCCCCCACACCCCCGTTTTTTTTCTCTGAGTCTCTGTCCCCTTCTCTCTCGGTCCCCATCCTCCTCTATCTCTGTCGGGTTTCTCTGTTGCTTCTGCCTCTGAGTGGATCTCTCCTGTGGTCTGTCTTCCTCTCTCACGGCTCACATGTCCCTGCCCACACAGTACCCAGCAGGCCCTGCAGTTTGCCAAGGCTGTGGACGAGGAGCTGGAGGACCTGAAGAGTCTGGCCAAGAGCCTGGAGGAACAGAATCGCAGTCTTCTGGCCCAGGCCCGGCAGACAGTAGGTTCTGGGCAAGGGGCACAGAGGTGCCCTCTCCCTTCCCTCTTTCTTGGAGTCTGAGCATCAGAGCCTGACGATGGAGGGGAAGAGGCAGAGGTCACCCGGGCTTCCTCCATCCCTCCACGTCCTGCTTCAGGCTTTGCCGTTCCTCTAAAGACACAGGGGCGGCAGGAGCCATCAGGGCTCCCCAGCCCTGCTCCTCAGTGACCCAGGCCTAAGTGTGATCCCAGGGGAGGGGGAAGGGCAACATGGGGGTAAGGAAGCCCCAACAGAAGCCTTTGTCCTCTCAGGAAAAGGAACAGCAGCATCTGGTGGCTGAAATGGAGACCCTGCAGAAGGAGGTGAGCCATGGCCCAGCGCCCAGCCCCGCCTCTTCCCAGTCCTACCCCCGGTGCCTCAGACACCCCAGCAGCCTGCAGACCAAACACCCTCCAGTCTGGTGCGGGAGACCCCAGGGTCCCAAGATGTGAATGTCCCTGAAGGTCGCATCACTGCATGTGAGAACTGGCACAGTTGGTCCGAGTGCAGGGCACGTGGTGGACTGCCTGGGTCCCCTCCCTGTGCCTCAGCGTCCTCACCTGTAAAAATGGGCAAAATAATAGAATCTCCCTCAGAGAGCTGTGTAAGATTTAAACAAGGGATGCTTGTAAAGCCTTGGACACAGCGTGGAAAGTGCTCAGTAAAAGTTTAGCTAGTGTTGTTCATATATTAGTTGTTTTTTTATGGTGGAAAGAACACAGGCCTTGAAGTCAGCCAAGTTCAAATCACATCTCTGCCACTTACATGACAAGCCTTAGGCCTGTGACTACCCCTTCCTAAGCTTAGCTTTCTTATATATTTTTTAATCCTCACTTGAGGATATGTTGTTATTGGTTGCGAGCGAGAGGAAGGGTATCGGCGGGGAGAGAGGGAGAGAGAAACATCAATCCGTTGCCTCCCACACACCTAACCGGGGATCAAAGCTGCAACCTTTTGGTGTATGGGACAACATTCCAACCAACTGAGCCACCCAGCCAGGTCCTTAGTTTTGCAGTATTTTCTAAGAACGGAGGAGAAGGACATCTGTTCCACAGGGTTATTATGGGAATTATATGACTGCTTTTAGCCCAGGGCCCAGTATGTAATATGAATAGTCCCAGTTCAACCTCACGTCTGGTTCGAGCCACATTCCATCTGAGACAGAAAACATCATCTGAGTTCATTTTGAGTCTACCTAGTCCTTTTAGGTGGAAACTGAAACTCATCCCTTGATGATGAATCTCGTCACTGTCCCCCCACAAGGTGGCATCTAAGTTGCTGGAGACTCAGGCAGAACCTTTGTGCTCCAGGAGGCGGCGGTCCTCACGCAACATCTGTTCTCTCTGCTGGGCAGGATTGATGTTCGTAGTCCCATCTGGTCCTTGGCCTTACTCACCACTGCATGCTGGCATCCTCTGGGAGGCTGGCATTGCCTTCTCATCTCTGAACGTATAGTCTTTGCTGCATCTGCTGGTGGTGGCCCCCGTAAAGGCCACTGGGGCTCTCGCTCAGCCACTTCTGTACCCATCTAGGGGCACAGAGAAGGTGTAGCTGTTTTCCTGTGACTCTGTGGCCATTGGGGTCTCCCTGGTCCCTCTCTGCCTCAACAACTCGCACAGTTGTTTCTATTCCATTATTCACATGCCTTGTTGCTTCTGCGACTGAGCTGGGAAACGCCTCTCTCAGATTCCCACGTGTCCCAGGGGTTCTGTGGTTCAAGTGCACCCATTCTTTTCTTTTTAATATATTTTTATTGATTTCAGAGAGAAAGGGAGAGGGAGAGAGAGATAGAAACATCAATGATGAGAGAGAATAATTAATTGGCTGCCTCCTGCACACCCCACACGGGATGGAGCCCGCAACCCGGGCATGTGCCCTTGACTGGAATCCAACCAGGGACCCTTCAGTTCACAAGCCAGCGCTCTACCCACTGAGCCACACTGGGTAGGGCAAGTGCATCCATTCTTGCCCCCCTCACAGCTAACCCTGAGCTTTGATGTCTCAGGGCCTACTTTCTCTCTGTTGCTCTCTTCAACTCTCCTGTGCCCCTCCCCCAGCCCTACTCTGCCTGACCCCTTCCCCCCAAATCTTTGTCCTATGTCTACATATGGCTGTTACATTTAAATCTAAAAATGTTTCTACTATTGTTTTCTGGCTCTTCCATGAAAATTCCCTCCTTTGAGGCTATGGGAACTCGCTGCAAAATGGCTGCCACAGTGCGAGGCATGGGATACAGAGAGGATGTAACTGTTTCTTCTAGAAATTCTCTTTTTAAGAACCAGGGGCTTTCCCTAAAGCCTCTGGCAGAACCTCCATCTTTGAGCAAAGTGGCAAATGATAATAGCCAAGCCACTCCTGGTATAGCACAGCCCCTGATGGGCCGGGAATCCTGATTAACAAGCGGTTTGGAAGGTGTCTGGGTTGCTTTGGCAGCTCTTTGGCTTGTTTTTCTGTCTGTGGCCTTGTGATCACAGGGGGCTGTAACAGCTCCCAGCTTCATGTTCTCATTCAGAGCAGGACAAGGAGGGGCAAGGGGGCTCAGCAAATGCTGCTCTCATGGCTCTCTTTTCATCAGAAGGGAAAGCTTTTCCAGGAGTAACCCCACCACCACCACCACCAGCTGCCAGGGAGGCCGCAGAATATCTTCAGCCTCTGGAAGGGGGAGAATGGCTGCTGGGTCAGCTAACCTTCCCAACTCCCGAATCTGCCAGGATTTCCATCTTGATTCACCTCCAGGGCTAAGGCTGGGGACCCACCTGCCCACATGGAGAGAGGACCTGAATGAAAGCAGAAGAAGGAATAAGCAGGGTGAATGGCAGCCGGCAGTCTCTGCTCTTCCCAGCCCAGAAGGCCTGTTGCCAGATCAAGTGCCTTGAGCTGCGCCTGGGACATCCTAGGCGCTCGATAACTGGAGCTATTCTTGGATCCCTCCCCTCCACCTTTCTCCCCACTGGCTGCTGCCTACAGAGCATCTATAGATCAAGTTCTCAGGTTACAGTAGAATAATGCTGGAGTAAGGGACACTCAGCTCTCCCTAGGAGAACCTATGGAGCAGGCTCAGGTTACTGCAGAAGAAGGCAGGAGCGGCTGAGTAACCAGGTTCCCTGCCGAGTAGCCCAGGATCCAGCCTGCAAATCCCGACCAGGTGAACAGATGTTGACACAGCATTCCTGGCCCCTCCGTCCTTCCTCCGCCCTTCACCTGGCATCCAGGCTAGCTGGGACTGAGAGGGAGGAGGGCAGCTGATGGAGGACTTGCAGGGAAGCCGGGCTGGAGAGGAGGAGGAACTGGCTTTGGTATCCTCAGGGGCACCAGGACGAGGGATGTGGCAAGGGAAATCAACTGCCTCCATGCCCAGAAATGCTCTCCCCATGATGCCTCATCAAAACTCAGTGCAACTTGCTAGGTTTTTGGTGCCCAGAAACTCTAGAATGGAATTTGGGGCAGTTTATTCTCAGTCCTATTTCATAGCTAGCCCTGCCCACTGCCCTCTCCTGGCCCACTTGTCCCCTTCCCCCGCCCCCCCACCCCGCATAACTCTCTTCACCCTTGAGGATTCTGCCCCAGCACTGCCTCCTCAGGAAACCCCTCATCAGGGCTCCCAGCAGGCCCAGGCCCTAGTCCTCATCAGAGTCCACCTCACATTATCATCAGCTGCTGCGATGGTCTCCACCTCTAGTGATGAACTTGGGACGAGAGATTCAGCTGGTTCCCCATTGTCACCCAAGGCTTCATCTGGCTCAGAGGAGAGTCGGAGGTTATAAGCACAGAATTTGGAGTCAGATTTGAGTTTGAGTCCACTTACCATGTGACCTTGGCCAAGTTTTTTAACCTCTCCGATCCTCAATTTCCTCTCTGAAATTGGGGATGATGGCAGTTAAAACTGTTAGGACAGCCAGACATTACCTTCTTCCTGAACGGCATATGACCTGCATCGCAACACCCATGAAATCTGCCTGCCAAAAAGTCAAACAAAGTCTGGACCAGGCCCTGGACCTACCTACCAGTTTACAGGAAATAATGAAGATGCGGGGACATGGAGAAGGAGAACACAATAAACCAAGTGCACAGTTTCCACAAGACAAATAACCTGGCTTCTTCCACAAAAGAAGGACCCAAAAAATGCCAGGATTGGAAAGTGGAGGATCACTCAAGTTAAAAAGAATTGAGACATTGCCCCCTATCCACAACCAAAAGCCTGTGGATCCTCATTCAAGCAAAATAAATGAAACATTTAAGAAAAAAAAAATTTAAAAAGAGCACAACTTGGGTGTAAGATGGTACTAAGGAATTATTAATTTTGTTAAAGGTGATAATGGTAGGTATTGCGGTTTTGCTAAAGGTAGGGTCCTTAAGTAGGAGATTAAAATGCTGGAGTAGTTAAACGTGAAATAATATGATGCCTGGGATTTGCTTTAAAATAATCTAGTTAAACCCCAAACAAAACAAATGACCTGCATGATAGAGAAGAAACAAACTGGGAAACTATAATTACCGAAGCTGGGTGATTGGTAAAGGGTCTCATGACACTGTTATTTTTACTTTTGTATGTGTTGAAAATTCATAATCCAAAGTTTAAAAAATATTTTTTTTTAAAAATATATTTTACTGATTTTTTACAGAGAGGAAGGGAGAGGAATAGAGAGTTAGAAACATCGATGAAAGAGGAACATCGATCAGCTGCCTCTTGCACACCCCCCACTGGGGATGTGCCCGCAACCAAGGTACATGCCCTTGACCGGAATCGAACCCGGGACCTTTCAGTCCGCAGGCCGACGCTCTATCCACTGAGCCAAACCGGTTTCGGCTAAAAAATATTTGTAAACGTTTTTTCAATTACAGTTTACATTCAATATTATTTTGTATTGATTTCAGGTATATACATAGTGGTTAGACAATCATATGCTTTAAAAAGTGGTCCCCTGATATTTCCAGTACCTACTTGGCACCATTTATAATTATCACAATATTATTGACTATATTTCCTATGCCGTACCTTACATTCCCATAACTATTTTGTAACTACCGATCTGTACCTAATCCCTTCACCTTTTTCACCCAGTTCCCTAAACCCCCCTCCCTTCTGGCAGCCATCAATCTGTTCTCCGTAACTATAAATCTGTTTCTGTTTTGTTCACTTACATTGTTTAATTTAGATTCCACATAAAACTATTCTGAATATAACATTTACCAAACACTTGATATATATCAGGCATTGTTCTAAATCAGCGGTTCTTAACCTGTGGGTCACCTAAGACCATTGGAAAACACATATATAATTACATATTGTTTTTGTGATTAATCACTATGCTTTAATTATGTTCAATTTGTCACAATGAAAATACATCCTGCATATCAGATATTTACATTACGATTCCTAACAGTAGCAAAATTACAGTTATGAAGTAGCAACGAACATAATTTTATGGTTGGGGGTCACCACAACATGAGGAACTGTATTAAAGGGTCGCGGCATTAGGAAGGTTGAGGACCACTGTTCTAAATGCTTTGTGCACATGTATTTGCATTAATTACCATCTGTAGACCTGGGGAAGTCACTCAACCTTTATGTGTCTGAGTTGCTTTTTTGTTTTTTTTTATTGATTTTTAGAGAGAGAGAAACATCAGTTTGTTATTCCACTTACTTACGCATTCATTTCAGTGGTTGCTCCTTGTATGTGCCCTGACCAGGGATGGAACCCACAATCTCAGCATATGGGGATGACACTCTAACAAATTAAGCCCCCCCCCCCCGCCCCCCCCCCCCCCCCGCCCAGAGCTGAGTTGCTTTTATCTTTAACACAGGGGATAAGAAATGAGGTTTTTTACTCATTTACTGCAAGGTGCTCAGTAAATGTTACCAAGTATCTGATTTAGTCCTCACAGCAGCCCCATGAAGTAGGCTCTAATCTTCATTTTTACGGATGGGGGATGGACTGATGCACAGAGAAATCAAAGCTGAAATTCCATATGCTGGTCGGAGGGGTTTCATGGGCTAAAACATAAAGTGCTTAGCCTGAAGCCTGATGCACATCACGTGTCAGCAAATGTCAACTGTGGGTATTAGCATCGCCATTTGCTGACGTGAACATAACCAGCCATTCCTCCTTCCAGAATGGAAAGCTACTGGCAGAGCGGGATGGAGTGAAGAGGAGGACTGAGGAGCTGGTCATGGAGAAGGATGCTTTGAAGGTGCTGCCCCTCCCTAGTACCTTGACAACTTCCCACCACCCCCAGGGCCATATTTACCAACTCCGGTCACAGCCACCGAGGCCTGGTGACAGCTGGGAACTTCCATCAAGCCGTCAGGTTCCCAGGGCTGCCAGGCAACTTGGCTGAAATCCCTGTCCATGTAGCTGATGTCCAGAGACCTGGAGGGAGGTTGAGGAGAGGGGTTCGGGAGTGGGCAGGACAGATGGACAGACTCCTTCCTTGGCAGCGGCAGCTCTATGAGTGTGAACGCCTCATTTGCCAGCGAGACACAGACCTCTCCGAGGTAAGGGGGCCGGGTGACATTTGCTTCTGTGTGCACCTGCCCATCTCCTGCCCTGAGTCAGGAAAGGGAGGCCTGCCTGGCTCTCATCCTGGGATAAGCAAATGACCCAGAGAGGTCACAGGCTTCCACTGAGGTCACAAGCACGACCCTGCGGGATCACGACTTGTGGTTCTGCAGCTGAGCTGGGAAATGCCTCTCAGATTCCCAGATGTCCCAGGGGTTCTGTGGTCCAAGTACATCCATTCTTGCCTGCCTCAGGGCCTATGTTCTCTTTATTGCTTTCTTCTTCAGTTCTCCTAAACCCTTCCCCAGCCCTAAGGATCTCCGCACGAGCCCCCCAAATCTTTATCCTACATCTGTATATGGCTTTTACATTTAAATCTAAAATTTTCTATTGTTTTCCAAACCCAGTGCTGTCCCTCGGGCCCTAGCCCTTCCCCCAAGCTCACCCTGCCCTCCCCCACACTCGCACACCTCCACTCAGCCTCAGTGTCTTAATGAGGTTGGGCCCAGTCTCATCGGCTTTGGGCTTTCCCAGCGCACGTGCCACGCAGAGAGTCTGGCCAAGACCTTGGAGGAGTACAGGACGACAACCCAGGTAACCCAGGCTCCCTCGCCGCCCTTGGCGGCCCCCTGCTCGGCCTGGCTCTTCCACTTCTCCTGCCATCTCCGAGATTTACTGCCTCTTTCTGTTTCTGTCACTCTGTCTCAAGCCTTCTCCTCTCACTTCCATCTCCACTGTCTGATGTATGTCCCTCTCTCTTTCCCTCTCTCTGCCTTTTCGCTTTTTCTCTTTCATTTCTCTCTGTGTATCTCTGTTTTCCGTGCACTTTTATTCTCTGTGGGTGTCTTCTCACCACATCTCCCCTCCTTATCTCTCTGTGTGTCCGCCTGGCGTATTTAGGTCCTTGCTCAGCCCCTCTCTGGATCTAGTCTGCCTCCCAGGCTGACTCCTCTCTCTGTCCCTGGTCTTTATGAGACTTACACCTCCTGTGTCTCTTGCTTCTCTTCGAAGCTGTTTCCATTGTGTTTTATTGTTCCACGTGTCTCTGTCTCTGCCTTCCTTTGCTTGGTTTTCCTGGATGGCAGGTTACCTTCTGGGTTCCTGCTGCTCTGTCTCTCCTCAGCCTCCTTAGTTTGTCACTGCTTTCTTCCCCGTGTCCCTTGGCAATATGTGTCTTGAGGAACCCAAAGAAGTCAGGGGAGTAGACTTGACCTTGGGAGAGGAGCCTGGGGGTGGGGGTGGGGAAGAAGGGAAAACCAGGTGTCCCTCGCTCCCTCCTTTGCAGGAACTGAGGTTGGAAATCTCACACCTGGAGGAGCAGCTGAGTCAGACCCATAAGGGGCTGGATGAGTGAGTGGAACATGAGGGGTGGAGGCGGCAGGAGGAGAGCCCAAGGGCAGGGACCTCAGCCTCCAGCCCCTCGGTGGGCAGGGTGGCAACCCCAGCACGGGCGTCCAGCAGGTGGTGGGCAGGCACAGAGGCCGTCCCCCTCCTGACTGTGGCCAGGCTACCCAGAGGGGCTCAGGCGAGAAGAGTGGACTGGACCAAGCTGCTGCCCCCATCACTGGGCATGGAGATCCAGGCCATTCAGCAGGTGGGTCTGGCACCCCTGGGAACACCCAGCCCACCTGGAGCTGAAACTCTGACCCAGCCCTGACTCACCCTAACCCGTTTCTCCTCAGGACCCTCTGTCCTAACCTCTCCTTATCCAATTCTTGGTCCTGGCACCAAACTCATCCTGGGTCCTGCTTCCACCCTCCCCAGCCCAGCCTCATCTGAGGTTATTCCACCACCACCCCCCCCCCCCCCACACACACACACCAGGCCATCTTCATCCCCATCTCTGACCTGCATTGCGCCTTTACTTGGCCCTCCCTGACCTCAGAAACAACTTTCCCAGAAACAAGAGGCAGCCACCCATCTCTCCAGCCCTCTGTGCGGGGTGTGGCAGTGGGAGGAGGGCACCAGTGAGAGCGACGAGGAAGCTGAGTTTCTGCCTGAAGCCCCAGCTGAGGGACAGGTGAGCACGGGCGGGGCTGTGAGACCAGTGGAGTCCAGAACTGGGAAAAGGGCCTGGGACCCCATGTACCTGCCCTGCTCCCATTCAATAGGCAGTTGTTCCTGAGGGACACGGAACCCAAGCCAGACAGTACACCATTCCTGCCCCTTAGGGACTGGCCTGCTAGTGCGGCAGGCAAAAATGAAGAAAGCCATCACAGCCGAAACCGGTTTGGCTCAGTGGATAGAGCGTCGGCTTGCGGACTGAAAGGTCCCAGGTTCGATTCCAGTCAAGGGCATGTACCTGGGTTGCGGGCACATCCCCAGTAGGAGATGTGCAGGAGGCAGCTGATCGATGTTTCTCTCTCATCGATGTTTCTATCTCTCTATCTCTCTCCCCTCTTCTCTGTAAAAAATCAATAAAATATATTTTAAAAAAAAAAGAAAGCCATCACAAATTCCTTTGCGATGTGATGGTGGTTGTTTAGAAAACACTGTCAGAAATCACCTTATTTGAAATGGTACTACACCCTGGCCAGTGTGGCTCAGTTGTTAGGAACGTCATCTGATGCACTGAAGGGTCTCAGGTTCAATTCCCAGTCAGGACACATACACAGGTTGCAGGTGCATATGAGAGGCAACCAATTAATGTTTCTCACATCAATGTTTTCTCTCTCTCTCCCTCTCTCTCTCCCTCTCCTTCCCTCTCCCTCTCCCCATCACCCTCCCTCCCTTCCTCCTACCTCTGCCTCCCTCCCTCATATCAATAAAAAACATATCTTCAGGTAAGGATTAAAATAAAAAACTTTTAAAATTTAAAAAATGGTACTACATACATTTACAAAACAGTCAAAGGGATGTAAAGTACAGCATAGGGAATATAGTCAATAATAGTGTAAAAACTGTGTATGGGGCCAGGTGGGTATTGGAAATATAGGGGGGACACTCTGTAAAGTACATGAGTGTCTAACCACCATGCTGTACCCCTAAAACCAATACAAAATAATATTGAAAGTAAACTGTAATTGAAAAAATTTTTTTAATTAAGTTACTAAATCCTTAAAAAATAAGATAAAATAAAGAAATAGAACGGTACTGCAGTGGGAAGTGAACGGTTCCTCCTGACACTGTAAAGGTACATTAAGCATTTACCTTAGCAAATCCACTGTGAAATCTTTTTTTTTTTTTAAATATATATTTTATTGATTTTTCACAGAGAGGAAGGGAGAGAGACAGAGAGTCAGAAACATTGATGAGAGAGAAACATCGATCAGCTGCCTCTTGCACATCTCCTACTGGGGATGTGCCCGCAACCCAAGTACATGCCCTTGACCGGAATCGAACCTGGGACCCTTCAGTCCGCAGGCCGACGCTCCATCCACCGAGCCAAACCGGTTTCGGCCACTGTGAAATCTTGAACTCAGCAATAGCCATTGTTGCCCTGGCTGGTGGTGTTCAGTGGTTAGAGCGTTGGCCCACAGACCAAAGGGTCCTGGGTTCACTTCCCCATCAAGGACACATACCTTCGGACTTTATCCCCATCCCCATTTGGGGTGCCTGCAGGAGGCAACCAGTCGATGTGTCTCCCTCACATGGATATTTCTTTCTCTCTCTCTCTCTCTGTCCCTCTCCCCCTCCCTCTCTTCCACTCTCTCTAAAAATCAATAGAAAAAAATATTCTCAGGTGAGGATTAACAAATAAAAATAGTAGCCATTATTTTATGAATTTTGTAATAACCTGAACAATAATGTTTCATAACTTTAAATAACTGAGGCAACTCATCTTTTTTTTTTAATCCTCACCCAAGGATATTTTTCCATTGATTCTTAGGGAGAGTGGAAGAGAGAGGGAAAGACGTGAGAGAAACATTGATGTGAGAGAAACACATCGATTGGTTGCCTCCTACACAGTCCCTGAACAGGGCCTGGGCCAGGGAAGAGCCTGCAACCAAGGTATGTGCCCTTGACCAGAATCAAATCTGGGACCTTTTGGTCTGCAGGCCAATGCTCTATCCACTGAGCCAAACTAGCTAGGGCTAAAGTAATTTTTTAAAATATATTTTTATTGATTTCAGAGAGGAAGGGGGAGAGAGAGAGGGAGAGAGGGAGAGAAACATCAATGAGGAGACAATCATTGATTGTCTGCCTCCTGCAGGCCCCCTGCTGGGGATCCAGCCCACAACCCAGGTATGTGCCCTGACTCGGAATCAATCTGTGACTTCCTGGTTCATAGGCCAACACTCAACCACTGAGTCACACCGGCCTGGCTCAGGGATGCATTTAGAAAACAGTGTCAAGTTGATTGAAGTCGTAGGATGAGATGTCTGGAAAAAACAGAGAGGGACCTTGGTCCTGAGGAAGAACAAATGACCCAGGACTGGGACCCTGGGAGGAGAATGGAGTTTGAAAGGGGACCACTGAGCCCCTTTTTGGCCCAGGTGAGAAGTTTGGGGTCCTGGACTCCTGGGTCCTGAAGAAGAAAGGGACTTGATGTGGTCAAGAACTGCTCCAGTTTCTGCTCCTGGCTGGGGGGTGTCAGTGAGGGAGGTAGAGCTGTCCTCAAGGAGGGGGCCCAGGAGGAAGGCAGGTTTTTTAAGAAGATGGTGAATTCTTGAGGTGGTAGCCCGGAGATCTAACCTTTTTTCCCCCCCCACAGAGGAACTTCCAGGGAGAGCCAGCGGACCCGCATGAAGGAAGGAAGGAGCGGTCAATGTGGTAAGAAGCCTGCTCCTCCCAAACCCATCCTCTGCCTCAGGGTGACACCTCCTGATTCTCAGACAGAGGGAATAGAAGAACCCGAAGAGCCCTGCTGGAGCCTCATCGCTCGCTCATTCATTCATTCATTCATTCACTCACTCACATGCTGAGGCGACCCTGGGCCTGTGGACCAGCATGAGTCAGATCCAGCCCTGCCCTCAGTGACTCCCGGCCCAGGGGAAATAACCCTGCCCACAGAGTCCCAGGAGGACATCCGGCACCTGACCCCACCCAGGGGAGAGGGAGGCAATGCCTGAATGGGGTCTTGTAAGAGTGGTATTCATATAGGAGACTCTTAATAAAAGAAGGTAATTGTCAGGAAGATAGGCAGCTCAGTCACCCGGTCACTCTCACTGAACACACCTCTCCAAGGCCTCTAGGGAACCTGGGATAAATGAGACCCAGATTGGGCCCCTGGGGAGCACCCAGGCAGTCGCGCAATCATGAGGGCTCTGGGGTCAGACACCTGGGGTTCAAATCCCAGCTCAGTCCTTTTGTGACAGAGGATGGTTGGTGCATTTGGCATGGTGCCGTGGACCTGTGGTTGTTATGAGGCTTGTGTGCAGGCCTTTGAGGATAGAAACAGCGCTAGATGCCTGCAGGAACCCTCCTTGGGGCCCTGTCCTGGGGGCCTGTGGTTTCCTGTGGTGCCACCCTCTCCCCCACCCCTCTTTCAGCTCCTGGCTGTAGCAACTAATGAGACTGCCTGCCATGGGCTCTAATTGGACTGTCTGGGAAAGCTGAGGTTGGGAGGGATGGGGGCTCCAGAGATGTGACCTCCCCTCAGTCACCGAGAAATGGAAGGGAGAAGGGGAGGGGCTAAGCAGCAGCGGGGGCAGGGGCTGGACATCTGAGCTGGGGGGCAGGGGTGGTGTGATGCACAGATCAGGGAAGATGGGAGTGAGGGAGGTAGTGAAATCGGTGGCCCTGGAAGTGGCTAGGGTTAAGGGCCTGAACCTTGAGAGGGGCTGGATGCTCTTTGGGGTGCTGTTAGAGGAAACAGCTGTATCCTGAGGATGTCGGGTCTGAAACTGGAGGGCCAAATCCCTTGTTCCCAGCGAAGGTGATGGCCAGGAATGTGGACATCTGGGTCTCCAGGGGCTATCCAGGCTGGCAGCTTGCGACCTGAGTCTCTAAAGAGGCATTTCAGGCACCTGCGAGCCTCGGTAGGGCAGAGGCTGGGCTCATACCCCCTAAGAGAAATGGTCTAGGATGGGAGTGGGCCTTACACAGTCGGATTCTGGAGTTCGAGTCCTGAAAAAAAAAGCCAGTGAGACTGAGGCTCAGTGAAAATGGCGCGACCCAGCAGGTAGGAAGCAGGGGCAGGGTCTCCTCAGGCCCTGGTCTGAGCCTCTGGTCCTTTGGGGAGTGAGAGCTGGAAGCCTCGGCTCCTCGCTGGCGCATCACCTAGAAAAGTAGCCCCTGGGAAAGCCAGTGAGATGAAGAGACCCTCGCACCCTTTTTGAGGTCACAGATCCAGGTCCATCCCCCTTAAGGTCCCAACTTTAAAGGTTCCCCTGAGCCCCTCACGGGCAAATAGGAGCCAGGCAGAGGGAAGAAGCTTGCAGTGACATTGTTGTTGCCCCAGGTTGCCCAGAAGAGAGGAAGAGGAGGAAGCGGAGACCCACGTCACGGTAGGCAGTCCCCGCACCCTCCCCAGTGCCCATCCACTCCGGGCCCTTGGAGGGGACTGATGTCATCACAGCTCCTCCCAGCTCCCGCCTGCACCTCACTTCCCCTGAGCAGACAGAAAAATCATTTGGCCAAGAGATAACAAGGCCCTCGCTGTAGCTAATGAGAGCGGATGGTGCTGTGGGTGGTGGCCTACAGGCCAGTGGGCGGCCAGAATGTTCCCAGGGGACCCCCCCACAAGCACACACACACGGCTGCAGCCGCCACACCACCGGCCTCACAGACGTGGCTACACCCCCGGATTGCGAAATGCACACGCACATGCGCCCACACACAGGAAGGGGCTGGGCCCTCCGCAGCCGGCCTCGGCACCCCCACTGCCCAGCACCACACACACCAGGTCCTTTGCTTTTCCAAGCAGCAGGTGACCATCCCCATTCTCAGACAAGGACAGGGAGGGGAGGAAATGCGGTGACGTGAGTGAGGAGCCTGCAGTCCTCGGCTGAGGGTGTGAGAGCCCAAGTGTGTGCCAGGCTCTGTGCCAGGCACCTGGACCCTGCAGGTCCAACCATCCCACAGGGTCTCTCTGAGCAGCCTGACCGCAAAGCCCACCTCCTTCCTGCCACCCCCTCTGTGGAGCCTGGTCCCACCTCCGCTTCCTCAAGCTGGTGTGGTGAGGATCCTCACCCGGCTCTCGGCTCTCGGTGGGATGAGGGTTAAGGATCATGTCGGAAAGGGCCTGGCTCCAGGCCTGACACAGAGCAGGCACACAGTAGGTGGCCGTGGTGAAGGTGGTAGCTGGCACGGGTGTTCTGTTATTCGTTACTTATTACTGTGTTTCTATGGCCATTGGATACGTCAGAATCCAGTGGAAGTGGAAATAATCACATTGAGTAGCTCACACAGTTACCGAGCACTCACTATGTGCCAGGCACTGTTCTGAGCCCCGTGCTCACTTTTTTTTAACCTGAATTCACTCAGTCAGTCTCCACTTTAGGCCTGTGAGATGGGCACTGTCGTCATCCCTGTCCAGCAGGTGGGGAAAGTGGGGTGTGGAGAGCTGGGGTGATGTGCCAAAGGACACACGGCCAGAAGCTGGCAGAGCTCGGACCCCAACCCGGCAGTGCATTTCAGTGTTCACGCACGGAGCCGTTCATTCGCTGTGTTCCACCCCCTTCCATGGGGTCACTTCTGCCCAGGACCCCATGCCCGTTTGTCATCTCCTTTGTCCTTCCAGGCTGACCTCTCCATCCTTCTGGGAGACCCTCACCCTGGAGACATTCCAAGCAGCCCTCCTGAGAGGTACTGGGACCCCCAGGGACTGGGAGGGAACTTGGGGACAATGTGCAGTGTGACTGCCCTGCCTTCCTCTCTCTCCAGCAGCCCCTCCCAGCCAGACCTACAGCACGCGCTGGTGCCTGTGGAGAGGAAGCTGGTTCCGGTTAGGAGGCCAGTCTGGAGCCACTTCTGCCTGTGCCCACTGCACCCCCAACCCCAGCAGCTCAGGTGAGCCCCAAGGTATCACCAAAAGGAAATGGTGGTCAGTCATCGGGGCACATAGGCTCCCTTGGGCCCTGCCCTGAGCACTGTCCTGCCACCCCACCAGGGTCAGGCGGCATCCGCTGATTTCCGCGCCTGTCCTGGGTCTCCTGCTGCTGCTGCTGCTCTCCGTCCTGCTGCTGGGCCAGCCCCCGCCCCCCACCTGGCCCCACCTCCAGCTCTGCTACCTCGGCCCTCCCCCAGTGTGAGCCATGCTCCCCGCCCCTCAGAGCAACGTCTAGTTCGGTGAATTCCTCGGACTCTTTTTACTGTTATTCCTGTTGTTGTGCCACTGTTATCAAGACCCCAGATGCAGTTCAGTACTCCAGGATCCACGCCCCGGAATGGGGTCTTTATGTGAAGTCTCTTGGTTTCGTGATGGTTTTTACTACATTTCTTGATAACAGCAAAACGTGCCCAATAATGGAGTAAGTGCGAGGGGTTTATTGTCCTCACAAAACAAGCCTGGAGAACAGCACGAGGCCCACGGCTCCGTCTCCACAGCCTCCGGCTGGGGCGCTGAGTCTGACCCTCCTGGCCCCTCTCTCGTGCTCGGGATGGCGGACATGGTGGCTTCATTCATCGTCTCTGCAGAGAGAAGGCCATGTGGCCCTTCTTTTGTATAAAGAAAAGCAGTAGCCTTCCCAGAGCCAGCAGCAGACCTGTGTTTATATCTTGTTGGCCAGACTGTTTGGCATCATCACCCCGGGCTGCAAGGAGACCAAGCGCCTCTCCTGGCAGAAAGAGGGAGGAGATGTGGGCCAGGCACACACCACAGATCCATCCGCTACATGCAAACGGCCAGCAGGAAGGGGACTGGGCGCCATTTTTTCACTCCACAAACACATAGTGATCGTCCAGTTGCCACAGCTAAACCTTAAAAGATAAAGCTGTAGAGAGACAGGCCCTCCAATGTCAGGCTGCGGAGCGTCCATTTTCCCCAAGGATGATGGGAGGTTTGAGAGGTTTTGTTGCTTGTTTTTGGTTATTGATGTCTTCATTGAGGTGTAACTTAATACAGATAAATGGACAAATCTTAAGTATCAGCTGGATGAATTTTTGCATATGTAAGCATTCCAAACTAAAACCCGACCCGGGTCAAGATATAGACCAGTCTCAGCACCACAGAGGCTTCCATGGGAGAGTTTTGAGCAAGGGTGGGACAGAATCACGCCCCAAAAAGGCACCTGACTCAGCCTGGAGGCTAGAGGTTTCTTCCCAGATCCATGACATCTGTTCAGTCTTGAAAGGTGGGTGAAGTTGGCTACAATGAGCAGGGGCTGAGGAGGATGCTGCAGGCAGAAGAAGTAAATATGTGTGAAAACGGGGTGGGAAAGATCCCCTCCCTGTGTGGAGAGCCATTGGCAGCACCGTGCTGCTGAGATTAAAACTAAAAGAGCCCGGCCAGCGTGGCTCAGTGGTTGAGCGTCAACCTATGAACCAGGAGGTCACGGTTCAATTCCCGGTCTGGGCACGTGCCGGGGTTGAGGGCTCGATCCACAGTGGGGTGTGCAGGAGGTAGCCAATCAATGATGCTCTCTCAGTATTAATGTTTTTCTCCCTCTCCCTCGCCCTTCCTCTTTGAAATCAATAAAAATATTTTTTAAAATTTTTTAATGAAAAGAAAATGATGTGAAGCCAGGAAGAATTGAAGGCTACAGAGTGGTGAAATTAAGATAGGTGGGCAAGAGCCCATGAAGGGTTTTAGACACCACCATGAACTTTACTCCTAAGTGCCCAAGAAAGGGCTTGAGCAGAGAAGGGACAAAATTAACTCGGAGTGGGAAAGAGACCCGAGCCTGCATAGGGGATGAGTAATGAAGTGAGGCTGAGGAGGAGGTGGGGAGAAGGCTGGGGCAGAAAGAGGGAGAGGTCTGAGCTGGACCCAGGTGGGAGACGTCTGAGCTGGACCTGATGTGTGGGTGGGAAGAAGGGAAGGGTGGAGAGAGGCAGGGCAGGAAGGATGGAGTCAGGGACTGACAGGCTGTGAAGGAAAAGGGAAGGACAAGGACAATACCTCACCCAGTGGCTAATCTATACTAATAAAAGGGTAACGTTAATTAGACCGGGAGACCTTCTGGATGTCCTTCCAGACAAAGCCATGGTGGCGGGGCCAAAGCAGAGGCGGTTAGGGGCGATCAGGCCAGGAGGGGAGGGCAGTTGGGGTGAGCAGGCTGGCAATGGGGGGGGCAGTAGGGGGCGAGAAGGCTGGCATGCATAGTGGTTAGGGGCGATCAGGCAGGTAAGTAGTTAGGAGCTAGCAGTCCCAGATTTTGAGAGGGATGTCAGACATCTCCTGAGGGGTCCCAGATTGGGGAGGGTGCAGGCCAGGCTGAGGGACATCCCCCCCCCCCCCCCCGTGCACGAATGTTGTGCACCAGGCCACTAGTAGACTATAAAGCAGGGGTGGGCAAACTTTTTGACTCGAGGGCCACAATGGGTTCTTAAACTGGACCGGAGGGCCGGAACAAAAGCATGGATGGATTGTTTGTGTGAACTAATATAAATTCAAAGTAAACATCATTACATAAAAGGGTACGGTCTTTTTTTTTTTTTTAGTTTTATTCATTTCAAACGGGCCGGATCCGGCCCGTGGGCCGTAGTTTGCCCACGGCTGCTGCTATAAAGCCATTCCCAAGATGGAGAGCCCATGAGAAGGAGCTCATATGGAATAGGGTGGGGGTCAGGGTTCCCAGCGGTGGCTGGAGCCCTGAGCTCTCCGTCTGGAAATGGAGGTCTGGGTGTTATCCACTGTGGAGATCTAGGGAGGAAGTAGAGCATGTGAAGGGCAGAATAAGGCTACTCAGTGTCTAGAAGAGGGCCCGGCATATGGTAACTGCTGTAAGGTTGTAACTCCATTTCTCCGTCAGCAGAGTGGAAAGGTTTAGACTTGGAAGTTGCACAGGTTTGGGTTCCAGCTATCCTGTGCTTTGTTAGCGCTGGCAACTTGAGGAAATTAGTCCTGGCTTTCAGAGCCTTATTTGTAAAATTTGGCCAACTCTGGATGATTTTGAAGATTACAGTTATTCAGTATTTCAACTACGTAGAAACAGACCCACCTCATGGCCCGAAGGGCAATTACTGCGAGGTGCAAATTTTGGGAGGGCTTGCCAATCACCAAGAGTCCGCCCCGCCCCCTTCCGTTAGTGGCCACGCCCAGCTTCGCCCCTTCGCTAGTAGACCAATCACAGTGCGGTCCGCGCGAGCTGCGCCCAGGACCCGCAGTTCCGAGACCTCGGCGTCTGAGAGGTTGGAGGTTGTCAGCACCTTGAGGGGCGGGGCTGGGGGGCTGGCCGAGACTCCAGGATGGCAGGTTCTGATTGGCTGCTGTCTCGCTTCGGCAGCCCAGGTGTCTCCCCGCCCCCGCCCCTGATTCCGGGAGCCTGATGACTGGTTCTCCTGTTTTCCCGCCCCAACCTGTCGTTCTGACGGTCTCCCCGGGACACAGGAAACCCTGGAGAAGCTGCTGGAGATGCTTCGAGAGAGGGGGAAACCCTTTTCTAATAAAAACGTTCGCTTCGTGCAGTTCTGAAATCCTCTCATAGTGTATCCGATTAATCCTCAGATGAGGAAAAGGATACTCAGAGGTTAAGCCCTTTCCAATACCACACGTCTGGGGAGCCTGGTCTTCAACGGCAGGTGCAGCTCACATCAGAGTCCCTGATCGCACCACTGCGCCCAAAGAAGTCGGGATAAGAGAGCGGAAACGGCGAATTTTAGAGACTAGTGAGAGCTGGAAGAAAGAGACGGGGACCCAAAGGAAGAAAAGTAGGAAGACAGGAAGGAGTCAGGCAGAGAGAAAAAAGTGAAGAATGGAAGGAAGAGTTTTAGGGGCAGCAAGAAGAGAGAGGAGATAGGTTCCCAGGGTGAAAGAGGACGGAGACTCGGATAAGGGAGGACAGACACCTAGAGAGCGACAGAGACCCAGAGAAGGGGGCAGAGACCTGGGAGAGAACCAGAGAGATGGGGACAGAGACCCAGAGAGGAGAACAGAGCCTCAGGGGTGGGAGGAACAGAGGCTCGGAATGAGAGGTGCAAATTACGGTTCGGGCCGGGGTGGAGCAGAGAGGGAGAGGTGGGGCTGTGCATGAATGGAGGGGACTGAGGGGTGAGATGCCAGTGTAAGCGGTGCTGGGTCCGCTCCCACCGCCCCCCCCCCACGCCCCCACTCCACCCCTACCTCACACACACACACACACACACACACACACACACACACGGGCGCAGGAAGGAGGCGGAGTCCTGGCGCACGGCAGGGTCTTTATTAACATGCCCGCGGGCGCTCAGCGCGCGTCCAGCACCAGCAGCTTGTGCATGTATGAGTTCAGCCAGCGGCGGCGCTCCAGGGCGGCCAGCATCCGCGCGCGCTCCCGGAAGGCCGCGTCGTCTGCCAGGGCCAGGCTCCGCCGCGACGGGGGGCTGGCCCGGGCCGCCCAGGTTCCGCCCGGGGTGCGGAGGCTGCGGGGAGACCGAGAGACGCGGTCACCGCGTGCCCGGGCCCTCCGCCCGCCACCCTCTGTCCTCCCCGTGGTCTAACTCGAAGCCCCGTTACTGCACCGTCCGGGGAGTGGCTCGGTCTCCGCGCTCTGCCTCTGTTGCTCTGTGTGGGTAGCTGTCTCTGTTCTCCAGCTTCGGAGCCCCCCCCTCCCCCCCACCCCCCCCACCCCCAGCACAGAGACAAGTCTGATGCCCTGGCCTGCCTCCGCCCAGCGCAGGGCCGGGCACGCCCCAAGAACCCAATAATCGGCGTTCGAGGAACGAACGCGGTTCTGCTCTGACTCCTTTTAAGTCCCTCCAGGCCTTTCCCGGCTTGTATCCTTTTGTATCTCCTGCTGCTTCCCTGTCCACCCGCATCTCTCTCACCCCTAGTCTCTGTCCTCTTTCTTGGTCTCTGCGCCCTCTCTGAGTCTCTGATCCCTTTCTCTGTGGTTCTCTTCCCGCACCCGCTCCCTGGGAATTCCGGGCGTCGCACGTACCTGAAGACCCCCGCGGGGGGCAGGGCGACGCCTGAGGCCGTGCGCACGCCCCAGGCCACAAGCAGCAGGAGCAGCAGCAGGAGCCGCGCCCGGGAGCTCCGGGGCACCTGGCGAGTCTCCATCACCTGCGGAGAGACAGGGAAGGGCTCCGTGAGGCCCGTGGCCTGGCCCCGAGCCCCGGAGTTTACCCACCCCCAGCAGCCAGGTCCCAGGGCCCCTACCGCGCAGTGGACTTGGGCAGCGAGCAGGCAGCCCCCTTATATCCCTCCCGCAGCCCCCGCAGCGGGCAGTGACGCAGACCAGGGGCCGGGGGCGTGGGGTCAGCCTCCCCCCAGGCTCATTAGGAGCCGCTGGCTGTAATGAGGAGCCAGGGGTGGGGGGCCCGCCGCTGCCTTGGCGGCGATCAACTAATTGGGACCAGGAGCTGGGTCCTGAGCAGACGCGGGAGGGGGAGAGACGGACAGACAGAGGTGGACGCAGGGGGTGTGTCAGAGGGATAAAAATAGAGACGGGCAGAGGGACCATCAGAGCAGAAGCCAGAGACACACACACAGAGAGAGAGAGACACTGGAAAAGCCACACGGAGGAACTGATGGGGAGAAGCGGAGACACAAAGAGGTGAAGTAACCATGAGAAGGACAGAGACTGTGACAGAAGAAAAAAAAGAGGAAGAGAGAAAAGGAAATTGACAACGAGGGCCAGCTAGAGAGGAGGGAAAGGCTCTGGGAAAGACAGAAGGAAATGGAAGGACAGCCAGCTGGACAGAAATGCCCAGAGATAAACCCCGGCAGGCAGAGAATCGGAGTGTGAGATAGGGAAGGGGAGAGGCCAGAGAAGACAAAGGGTTGCGTGGTGGGGTGTGAAGGCGGGTAAGACGACAGGAAAGTCTCACAGAGCTCGGGGAGCGGGGACAGGGCCAGGGCCAGGAGCTGCCCCGTGGATGTGCCTAACCCTTCCCGGGGCGGAGTGTGGGGTGTTATGAAGATAAACCCCAATCCATACCCACTCTATTAAGAAGGTGCACTCTACACAGTGGGAAGGTGGGCAAAGGTTGGGAAGTCCCAAAGGCAGTAGCAATCTGGCAAGGTGTGGGAAGCTGGACTCTAGTTCCCCAGAAAGGAGGGGGACAGGGCCTGGGCTCAGGCTCCTGGGTTTAGATTCCTGGATTCTGGTGGAGGAGGGGCCTGGGGGTGTCTATTCCTGGCTCCTGGGTCTTGGCGTAGGATGGCACCAGGGACTTCCACTCCGTTGGGGCACATCCCTCCACCAGATAAGCCAGTCCCTAACTCCCTTCCCCACTCCCGAGACAATGTGCTTTTTCCCCATTGATTTCTAAAGAGAGTGGAAGGAGAGGGGGAGGGAGAGAGGAACATAGATGTGAGACATATCGATTGGTTGCCTCCTGCAGGTGCCCCCACCTGGGGCCGGGGAACCTGCAGCGGAGGTACGTGCCCTTGACCAGGAATCTAACCCACAACCCTTGGGTCTGCAGGCCGACACTCTAACCACTGAGCAACCGGTCAGGACTGGAGACAATGTACTTTAGCTCTGTCCCTTTAAGATCCCAAGCTTGTCGCTAGGCTCCCAGGATCCCCAGGGAGGGGGTCAGGTGCATCACCTGCGCCCTGGGACCCTACCTCCTGCTGCCCCGCCCAGAGCCATTCTGCAGCACTCACTGGTCTCTGCGCCCAGCTCTGCTCACCTGCTGGTATCTCGGACCCCCCTGAACAGGTAGGAGACCCAGGGCCCCGAGTGACCCTGTCGCATGCAGGTGTCCTCCAAGCCTACCTCCACCTGGCCACAGACCAGCCCCTGAGACCCTGAAACCTAAGCTCCATCCTCAGTAAACAGAGACCCGAGTCCCCCACAACTCTCTCCTCCTGCAGGCTGAGGCGTTCAAACCCCTACACCCCTATCTCTGCAAGACCCGAGACTCAGAGTTCCTCACCCCCTTCTCACTCAGGATCCAAGAGTTCAAGACTCCCATGTCCTTCTCCCCGATAACCCAGCCCCCCAAAGCCTGGCTCCCTCAAAATCCTCAGCATCCGAACCTGCAGGCTTCTCTCTAAAGGAGCAGGAATTTAGACCCACAGGGCCCTCCACCCTCTGGGAATTGGGAGTCTGAACCCCCAGCAGCCTTCTTGCCCAGGACCCGAGTCCCCCTCCTCCCTCAGATCCAGGGGTTCAGCCCCCAGCCCCAGTCCTTCCTTCTGAGCCTCCTGGTGTAAACAACTGTGGAGTCCAGGTGTCCCTGGGGCCCTCGGAGAGGAAGGTACCCCCAGTCCATTCAGAGATCGACATCCTCTGAAGCCGAAGTTGAGGAGGTCTGGGGACTTGGAGAGGTGTCATTTCCCCCCAATTTTTCTGGGGCCCCCTTGGGGAAACAGATAAGGAAATTAACTACGACTCCCAAGAAGCCCCGCGCTCGTGTCCCTTAGCTACGGCGGCCAACGCCCCAGCCTTCAGGGACCTGCAGTAAGGTTCTGCTTTCCCTGGGACAGGGGTCCGCCTGGGGACCAGTAGGCGTGGCCTCCGGTACTGGGCGTGGTCTCTGCGCGGGCGTGGCCCGGGTGGGCGTGGCCCGGGCGTGGGCAGGGACTCGGGGCAACCTCCTGACTGAGCCCCTTCCTTCCGGTTCCCCCGCAGCGACTGGCGTCTTCCAGAGCCATGAGAGCCTTCGGCCCCATCCTCTTCCTCGGCTTCCTCCTCGCTGGGCGGGGTTCCGAGGCCGCGCCTTCGGCCTCACCAGCTGCGGCCTCACCAGCTGCGGGCTCCGACTTCCCAAGGATGGGCCTCCCCTCGGAACCCCGTCTTCCTGCTCCTGAAAATGCCACTCTCGACCAGCCTCACCAGGAACCCCCTGGGATGGCTTCTCCGGAGCCCCCCAAGGCGCCTCATTCGGGTTCCCCTGAGTCCTCTTCCCATAACTTCACTGACACCCCCAACGCTGACCTCCAAGAACCCCCACACCCAGAGTCTCCTGAGACCCCCCAACCTAACTCACTCAACACCCCAATATCAGAACCCCTGGAGACCCCCCAAATTAACCCCTCCCAGATGACACATCCAGAACCTTCTGAGACCCCCTCGTCTGACCTGCCTGAAATTCCACACTCAGAGTCTCCTGAGACCCCCAAACCTAACTCACTCAACACCTCAACATCAGAACCCCTGGAGACCCCCCAAGTTACCCCCTCCCAGATGACACATCCAGAACCTTCTGAGACCCCCACCACTGACCTGCCTGAAATTCCACACCCCAAATCCCCTGAGGCCCCCAAACCTAATTCCTCCAAAACTTTACAATCAGAATTTCCTGGAACCCCGAATCCTGACCCTCCCCAAACTGCACACCAGGAATTCCCAGGGATCCCCAAACTTAACTCCACTGAAATCTCACAGGCAGAGAGCCCTGGTCCTGACCCCACCAAAACCCTTCGCCCCGAAACTCCAAAAATCCATGACCCCAACACCGCTGAGACCCCAAGCACTGAATTCCTTCTGACCCTCCACCCCGACCCTACTGATACCCCCCACCCAGAATCCCATGTTACACACCACCCCGGCCCCACTGAAATCCCCCAATCAAAACTCCCCACAACCCACCACCAAGGTGCCACAGAGATCGCCAAGGACTCTGCCCCTGAAACCTCCACCAGTTCTCACCCAGACACGCCCGCACCCTCTGGGGACCAGGCTACTGCCCTCCACGAGCTGCCCCTGAACCCCGAGCCAGAAACCCCTGCGGCCACCCAGCCCAACTCCCTTAAACTGCCCACCTCTGACTTTCCTGGGACTGTTGAGCCCAAGGCCTCCCAGAGCTCTAGCCCGAAAGGGCCAGATGCCGCTCTTTCCTCCTCCCGGATCGCGGACCCCCCTGCTCCTCCAGGGCCCCCCAATCAGCCGGCCCCTGCCACTCAGCGGGCTCCCCAGCGGCGCAGCGGAGGTGAGAGAGTCAACACTATCATCCTGGTGGAACGAGTGAAGGAGACCGGTGAGGGGCTGGGACCCGGACCCCTGGGTCTGAGGGAGGAGGGACCGGGGGCCTGGACTCCTGGGTCTGAGGGAGGAGGGGCCAGGGGCCTGGACCCCTGGGTCCGAGTGCTGGGGGCCTGGACTCCTGGGTCCGAGGGAGGAGGGGCTGGGGGCCTGGACTCCTGGGTCCGAGGGAGGAGGGGCTGGGGGCCTGGACTCCTGGGTCTGAGGGAGGAGGAGCTGGAGGCCTGGACGCCTGGTCTGAGGGAGGAGGGGCTGGGGGCCTGGACGCCTGGTCTGAGGGAGGAGGGGCTGGGGGCCTGGACCCCTGGGTCAGAGGGAGGAGGAGCTGGGGGCCTGGACTCCTGGGTCAGAGGGAGGAGGAGCTGGGGGCCTGGACTCCTGGGGCCGAGGGAGGAGGGGCTGGGGGCCTGGACCCCTGGGTCTGAAGGAGGAGGGGCTGGGAGCTTAGATTACTTATAACCGGGCTCCTTCCTTTAGGCGTGACCCTGGTGGGACGCCCCCGGGGCGGGGCGGGCGGGGCCCTGTGCCTCTTCTTCGCCGGGACCGGGCTGCTGATCGGCATTTTCCTGCTGCTGTGGTGTCTCTACCGCCGGGCGGCTCGGCACCGGCCCTTCGCACACCACCGGCTTCCAAACGACGGAGACGAGTCGGGTGAGCGGCCCTTACGGTGCCCGCCCGGAGTGCCAGCCGGTTTCCTTTACCCGGTTTCACCTGCACAGGGCGCCCCGCCAACAAGTGCAGGTCCCCCATCCAAGGCCCACAGAAGCCCTGACCCCTCCATGGTCAGGTCCCCCGCCCCGCCCCCGCCCCGTTCTCTATGAAATTTCACACACACAAGCCCAGTGCTTCCCCCAGACCAGCTGGGACGGGCTGCAGGCTCGCAGCTACAGGTCCCTGCAAGCCCCGCCTCCGCCCCGCCCGGGGCCTTGCAAGCCCCGCCCTCTTTCCCTTCAAGCCCCGCCCCTGCCGCGCGGACACCACGCCCCCTCGTCTACACAAGCGCCCTCCCCTCGCCCTTCGATTTGCAAACCCAGCTGCTAAGGACTTTCAGCAGCCTCTCTGGCCAGCGGCCCAGCGGAGGGGGCAGGCTCCTGGCCAGCCCTGGGGTGACCGCGCCCCTCTGCTCCCATAGTCCTGCACCTGGACACTCCCAAGGAGCCGTACGATCTCTACTTTTACGCGCCGGATGCCTGGATCCCTTCACACATCGCCACCAAGCAGCCGCCGCCCACTCCTCCGCTGCCGCCCAAGCTGCCCCCGCCGCCCCGCGGGGACCGCTCCCAGCGCCTGGAGCCGCTCTCCCCGGCCACGCTCCGCGACAACTTCGTGTGAGCCCCTCCCGGCCCCTCCAGAGGAGCGCCATCCTCAGGCATCCTACCATCCCGGCATGCTTTGCTAGTAGCGGTGCCCTCAGATAGAGCCCACGGCAGAGATGCCCTCGCCGAGGCCCAATAAATCACGCGATCCCTCCCTCCTAGCCATCTGCTCTGGCCTGATTCCGGGGGGAGGAGGCCCCTCGAACACCGGGTCTGCAGGAGGGAGGGCTGGGGGCTGGGCCTCCCACCGCCACTGGCCCAAAGAGGAGGCCTGTGTGTGTCCACCAAAGCACTTTATTGGGAGTGGGGCAGGGCAGGGTTTACAGTCACAGAGACAGACACACACAGAGGCACCCTGCCCCGGGGAAGACACCTCTCGCCCCAGCCCCCTTCCCTTTCCTGGGATTCTGTGACTTCTCTTATACGTGTTCTCCAAATTCTAAGCCAAAAGAAAGGTGTCTGAGAGGGTAGCATCCCCGAATTTGAGTCATTTAGCCCCTGAGGGACACGAGAAATGGCCACTGAGAAAATGAGGGTGGTTTGAAACCACCCAGGAGAATAAAGTGCAAGGAGCTGGGGGGAGGGGAGGGGCATGTTGAAACCACCGTGGGGAAGTTCAATGGTGGTGGCTTCAAACCATGGATGAACTTGAGCAGCCACTATTTAACCCTGAAAACTGTGTCCGAAAAAGTGCATAGGGGTGGAGTGAGGCGTACCGATAAACCTGCCGTCTGGGTGGTGTCCCTAGACATTGAGCTAAGCTAGAGAGAAGGTCTTGGGGGATTTGGTGTTTCAGCAGAATCTGCTGGTGGAGGGGAGGGAGGGGTGAAGAGGTTGGAGGGGGTCTTGAAACCACCATTTTCCCTCAGAAACGCTGGTGAGAATCGATCTCTAAAATAGTGGGGATGGGTGATTGGCTAAACCAACCTGAAAAAAAAAATGCAGAATAGATTTAGGAGAGATTTGAAACCTCTAGAGGAAGACCTTGAATTTTTCTGAGAGAAGAGGGGGGGCTGAGTAACTCAGGGTCCCTGGGGTTAATGGAAGGGGAGAAGTTGCCTCAAAACCACAAGAGAGAGTGAGAGACCGAACTGTCCATGGAAATAAAGCCCTGAAAGGAGAGGTTTGGAACCACTGAGGCAAAACAAGTGGAGAAGGGAACCCTTAGGGGAATCTGGGTATCCTTGAAACTGCCATTCGCAGCTTCACTACCCTGAGAGGCAATTGGGAAAGGAAGAGGATTCGACAGCACTGGGAGCAAGGGAGAGTGCTTCCTAGGCCTGAGGCAGGACAGAGAGGACTGGGGGTCCTTGACACTGTCACTCAGGCCAGAGATGTGTGGAATGGAGGTTCTGGAAACTGCCATCCAGTGGGAGGCACGTGGTCAGTAGCCCCGGACAGGGGGTGGGGGTCTTGGGGGCAGCACTGTGCTGTGTATGGCCCCATAGGAGGGAGGGGGAGCAGGGGGTGCCCCAGGGGGCTCAGCCTCATCCTCCATTTCGCTTTCATCACTGCCGGCCAGCTGGTCGTGGCCAACAAAGCCACACTTCTCCTCGCTCATCTCCTCAGGCTCCGCCCACGGCTGCTTCTCTCCGGAAGCGAAGATCCCATAGAAGATGACCCCTCCATAGTGCACCAGCGAGGCGATTAGGAACACGTACTGCCACTCCTCCCGAGTCTGTTGGAGGCCAGAGAAACAAGAAGTGAGGGGAGAGTTTTAGCTCAGTGGATAGAGCGTCGGCCTGCGGACTGGCCTGCGGACTGAAGGGTCCCAGGTTCGATTCTGACCAAGGGCACGTGCCTGGGTTGTGGGCTCGATCCCCAGTGGGGGGCGTGCAGGAGGCAGCCGATCAATGATTCTCTCTCATCATTGATGTTTCTATCTCTCTCTCCCTCTCCCTTCCTCTCTGAAAAATAAATAAAAATATATTTAAAAATAAATAAAAATATATTTAAGAGAGAGAGAGCCCTAGAGGGATAGGGGAGGCCCAGAGAAAGGGAGACAGGTCCAGAGAGAAGCTGAAAGACACCTGCAGGGGCCAGGGGTGGAGCCCAGGGAGCCACCGAGCACAGCGGTGGGGGGCCAATGGGTCAGGGCGAAGGCACCCACCTTGTGCTTGGTCATGGCGCCCACGATGATGGGGCACACCATGCCCGACAGCGTGCCCACGCCGTTGGAGATGCCCATGAGGATGCTGGCATAGCGCGGGGCGATGTCCAGGTGGTTCACATTGAAGCCTGACGAGATGAGCCCGGAGGCGGCACGCCTGAGTCCCCCTCCAGTGACTCCCTCTGAGCCGTCCCTCCCCGCCTCCCCCTCCCCGCTGCTCCTCCTAGTCCGCCTTTTGCGTGGCTGGGAGGCCCCCTTCCTGAGCCAGAAAGCTCCCCACGGCGCAGTCCAGACTCCCCCCAAGCTGCCGACCCGCGGTTCTCACCAGAGATGGCGAAGCCGCTGAAGCCCACGGCGAGGACCAGGAAGGAGATGGCCACGCCCTTGGAGTGCGAGTAGCCCACCACCAGCAGCAGCGTGGCTTCCATGCCGAAGCCTGCGGAGGGCCCTCACCTGAGTGCCGGCGGCCCGCGCCATCTCTCCAAACCTAAGCCCGCCCGCCCCACCCTCCTCTGTCCGCCCCACCCTCCTCTGCCCGCCCCACCCTCCTCTGTCCGCCCCAGCCAGTCCCTGGCTTTGCCCCTCCCACCAGCGCCAGCCAGAAGCCTGGCCCCGGACACCCGAGCACACGAGCTCCAGGCCTCAGCCCTGCCTCCGTGGCCCCACCCCCTGACCAGGCCACGCCCCCAAGATGCAGGGTCCCAGCCCCACCCCCGCACCTTCACCCCTTCCCTCTCTGTCCACACCCCGAGGGCAGTAGCCGCCTGGACCGCGTCTCTCCAGGTCCCCCACTCACAGCCCCTCTTCCCCGCGCTTCCAGCCCAACTAGGTCTCGCCTCTGCTCCACCTGCGCAGTCATCCACGCTGCCCCTCGAGCCCGGGACTTATGTCCCAGTCTCATCTTGACTCCGCCTTTCTGGACACACCCCTGTTCGGCCCTCGGACCCCACCTACCCCTTCGTGGACCCGCCCCCGGATGTGCCCCACGGCGCTCTTGCCCCGGCCCCGGCTGTCCCCGACCCCACTCACCCCCGCAGTTCATCAGTTTGCGCACGTTGGTGGTGGACATGATACGGCGGGTCCTCAGGAAGTCGGCGATCTGGCCACCGATGGGCACGATGATGGTCATGACCAGGTGGGGCAACGCCGACACCAGGCCCACCTGCGCGGGGGGGAGGACAGGGCCGGCGCTCAGGGCGTCTCCACCCGGTTCCTGCGCACCGGCTCCTCCCTGTCCCTCATTCCACGCCCTTGGGACCATCGCTCCGCTCCTTCTGTCTCAGCCCCGCCGCGCCCCCCGCCCTCCCCCCTCCCCCCACCCGACCCCAGGTCCAACCTTGCTGATCTCGAAGCCGAACACTTCTTCGAAATAGGCGGGCTGGGAGATGAGGAGCAGGTAGAACGTCCAGCTGCGGCAGAAGTTGGCCACGATGATGGCGTAGACGGGCATGGAGGTGAAGAAGCGCCGCCAGGGTGCTTTAAACTTCTGTGGGGGCGAGAGCAGGGGCCGCTGAGACAGGACCCAGGGGCTCTCCGTGTCCCTTCAGGAGCCTCACGACAGTCCCGCAGAGACCCCGGTTTCCCCACTTCATTAAAACCCCCAGGGGCGCCAGCCCATGTCCCTGCGGGGCCCTGCACCCTAGCCTCTATGCAGCGGTTCTCAACCTGTGGGTCGCGACCCCTTTGGCGGTCGAATGACCCTTTCACAGGGGTCGCCTAAGACCATTCTGCAGATCAGATATTTACATTACGATTCATAGCAGTAGCAACATTACAGTGATGAAGTAGCAACGAAAATAATTTTATGGTTGGGTCACCACATGAGGAACTGTATTTAAAGGGCCAGAAGGTTGAGAACCGCCGCGAGTGACACTTCAGGAATGCAGGCTCCTGATTTACAGTGGCCCCTCCGGTTCGCATGTGCCCGGCCTCGGTGACCCTCAGGGACCCTTAAGGGTGGGCCCAGGAATCTTCCCATTCAATATCGACTCCTACATCTAGCCTCACCCACCACCAGGTCTAAGCAAAACCCCACATTCTAATCCCGCCTCTGCTGGTTTGACCACGCCCACCAGTGGCCCCGCCCCCAACACCTGCTAATCGGGCCCGCCCCCGGCGTTAACCCCGCCTCCCAGGTTCTGGTCCCGCCCACTGGGCGTTCCCATCAGGTCTCCCGAGTCGGGGAAAGCACCACGATCTACACGCTGTGCGGGTTCTAAGCCCCCTTTCTCCTGCCTCCCTGCTTGGATCTCTCTCCCCGCCCCACCGCGCCCCCACCCCGCAGGCTTGGCTCGGACCGTGAGGGGGTTCATGAGTTTGGCGCTCTCGCCGATGGCTTCTTCGATGTACTTGCGCTCCTCTTCTGAAATGCTGGGGTGCAGCGCCGGGGACTCATAAGAGACGAGCAGCCAGAACAGGTACCAGAAGATCCCGAAGCTGCCTGGAGGGGGTCAGGAGGGGGATGGAAGCGAGGTGACGACCGGCCTCGCTCTGGCCCAGCACCCCCCGAACCCCGGCGCCCGGGCCCCTCACCGTAGACGTAGAACACAGAGCTCCAGCCTGAGTACTGCACCAGGACCCCGGCGAGAGGCATGGCCACCACCGCCCCGGCGTAGGAACCTGATGGGGGGGGGGGGGTGCGGGAGAGAGAGCAGACCTAGCTACCCCCCCGGATCCAGGGGTTCGAACCCCCAGCCTCATCTTTTCGGGACACAAAAGTGCAAGCCACAGCCCCTCCTTCCACAGATATCCGGCCAGTGCCCAACCCCCTCCTTCCCCCAACCCCCTCCTCTTTCAGACCCACAAATCTAAATCCCAGCACCTTCCTCTCACCGCAAAAGGCTGTGGTCGCCAGGCGGCTCCGCTCTAAGGGAGGGGCCCATTTGCTCCAGATCCCGTGGCAGGCGGGGTAAGTGACCCCCTGGGGAGAAGAAAGCCAAAGTCAAGGAGAAGAGGTTGGCCCTATCTGGTTTGGCTCAGCCTGCGGACTGAAGGGTCCCGGGTTCGATTCCGGTCAAGGGCACATGTCCGGGGTGCGTGTTCGATTCCCAGTAGGGGGCGTGCAAGAGGCAGCCGATCAATGATTCTCTCATCATTGATGTTCCTATTTCTCTCTTCCTCTCCCTTCCTCTCTGAAATCAATATATATATTGGTTCCCCATAAATATATATATATATTTAAAGGCAAATATATTTATAGCGGGACTTTACCTCCACCAACCCCTGCAGGATCCGCACGAAGATGACACAGCCATAGTGGACGCGGGCAGCAGAGGGGATCAGCATGTTCAGAGTGGATGTAGCAACAATAGCAAAGCCGAAAACCCTGATGGGAAGAGTCCGTGGCTATCCCACCATGCATAGGATTCTGCTCTCTCTGCCCACAGCAGAACCCGCTTCCCCACAAGCCCAGGCCCCACCTTCTCTCTGGACCCCCACCTTTCACAACCACAAGCCCCGCCTTCCTCTAAGACCCCACCGCCAGGCTCCTCCCATGGTCCAAAGTCAGCCCCCCAAATGCCAGGTCACACTCTCTAACTCCACCCACGCAACTGTAGTTCCCGCCCAACTTGAGAAACCCCACCCCGACCCGTACCTGTTGGCTGCGAATTTTTGGCAGATAAATCCCCCGGGAATCTGGGTGACAATGTAGCCCCAGAAAAAGGAGCCGTGTATGAGGCCAACAGTCTCTGGATCCCAGTTGAACTGAGCTTTCTGTGGGCCGAAAAGCACATCAAACCAGTCGCCGGAATGTGCCCCCCCACCACCACCACCAATCAGCACCCACAGACTTAGTCCCTTGGCCAATCCGCAGCAAGGATCCCCTCTCTGGCCCCGCCTATCAGAGCTCAAGCCATCCCTCCCTCCGTCCAGACCGAACTAGGCTTCTCCACGTTGTTAGGGCCTGTGCTACCTTAGCAACGGGGCCTATTGCTGCCTAGACCCCTCATCTGCCTGTGGCCCTGCCTCAGTGCCCCTGCTCTGAATGTCTAGGGACCCATATCCGGGGTGGCGATTCTTTCTCTACTTCTGACCAACTTAGGAACTGTTTGCCCAGTAACCTGGACGAGTTCTAGTCAAGGACAAGAAGTAGCCAAAGGGGTCGGCCTGATTGGAAGGGAGCTAGAGGCGGAGGAGACCACAGCCATAATCAGAACTTTGTTTTCTGAGACAGAGGCATGGCCTACCCGGAAATTAAAATAGGGAGAAAGTCCAGCGGGTGTGGCTCAGTGGATTGAACGTTGTCCCATGGACCCAAGAGGTCCCAGGTTCGATTCCCAGTCAGGGCACATGCTCAGGTTGCAATGTTTCTATCTCTCTATCTCTCCCTCTTCCTTCCTCTCTATCTAAAAATCAATAAAAACATATTTTATTTTTTTTAAATATATTTTTATTGATTTTAGAGAGGAAAGGAGAAAGAGAGAGAGAGAGAAACATCAATGATGAGAGAGAATCATCAACCGGCTGCCTCCTGCAAGCCCCCTACTGGGGATCAAGCCCGAAACCCGGGCATGTGCCCCTGACCAGAATTGAACCCAGGACCCTTCAATCTGCAGGCTGACGCTCTATCCACTGAGCCAAACCAGCCAGGGCTAAAAACATATTTTTTAAAAAGAGGAAAAAAGTCTGATGTGAGGTGGGATTTAGGTAATGGCCATAGCAGACGAAGCGGGATTTAGCAGGGGTAGCGCTTCAGAAAAGTCAGGATTAAAACTCGGTGGGGATGCCCAACTGCTATGGCTCAGTGATTGAGCGTTAACCCATGAACCAGGAGGTCACGGTTTGATTCCTGTTCAGAGCACATGCCTGGGTTGCGCTCGATCCCCAGTAGGGGGCGTGCAGGAGGCAGCCGATTGATGATTCTCATCATTGATGTTTCTATCTCTCTCTCCCTCTCTGAAATCAATAAAAAATATATTTTTAAAAATTCAGTGGGGCCGAAACCGGTTTGGCTCAGTGGATAGAGCGTCGGCCTGCGGACTGAAAGGTCCCGGGTTCGATTCCGGCCAAGGGCATGTACCTGGGTTGTGGGCACGTCCCCAGTGGGAGATGTGCAGGAGGCAGCTGATCGATGTTTCTCTCTCATCGATGTTTCTAACTCTCTATCTCTCTCCCTTCCTGTCTGTGAAAAATCAATAAAATATATTAAAAAAAAAAATTCAGTGGGGAGCTTATGATGGGACTGGGATGAAGATGTGACCCTGGCACAGGTGTGGGACGCGGGTGGAGCAAAAGTTGCTAGGAGGCCCAAAATGGACAAGGGGCAACACATAGGGAACCTAAAGCTGGGGCCCAGTCCTCATTTTGGTTTTAGGGACCTGATCTCAATAGGGGCGGAGCTTCATGTAGATCAGGGCGGGGCTTAGGAAAGAAGATCCCGGAGACAAGTCAGAGGAGAGGGGGCAGCGCAGATGGGCGGGGCTACTCGGGGTGTGGCGTGGAGGGGGCGTGGCCTGGGTTGCGCCGGATGGAAATGACGTCATCAGGGGCGTAGGCGACACCACGGCCCCCGCCCTGCGCTACCTGCACCACCAGGTGGCCGTTGCGATGGGTCGTGCTGTTGTTGACCATGGAGACGATGGCCACGCCCAGGTTGCAGCGGATGCCAAAGCTGATGCAGAAGCCCAGGCCGCTCATGATGGCGATGATGTAGCGGCGCGGGAGGCCGAAGCAGGTGCAGTCCACCACCGGCGGGTCCCGCGTCTGCGTCGTGACCGGGCGGCCGTCGGCACTCAGCTCCAGCGTCTCCGCGCCTTCCTGCCGCTTCTCCAGGAGCCTGCGGGGCGGCAAGACTCAGACTCGGCCCAGGGCCCCCGCCCCCTCCTCCCCGCACCACGGGAGTTCAGGGCCAAACCTCCTGCTTGAAAAAGACCCGGGATTTTCACTGAGCTCGTGTTCCCCGTCTTCCTTCCTAGGAGTCCAGCTTCTCTCCCCAGGACCCAGGATCCAGGAGCCCCTACCCCCTCCCCGCCCCCCTCAGACCAGGAATTCCACGCCCCCGCCCCTCCTCCCCCAGACTCAGGTGTCCAAGTCCTCGGGTCCCTTCTCTCCCACCTGCCATCTCTCAACTCAGCTGTTTTACACCCTCACTTCCCTTTGCGGTCCAACAGCCTGTGCCCCACCCCCCACCCCAAGGCCCAGGCTCTCTCTAGCCCCCTCCCCCAGATACGAGTCTATTTGAGGAAGCAAAAGGCGCTAAGGAGATGCTTCAGCAAAGGTGTCAGCAGAACAGATGCTTCTCAGCCACGTCTGCTTGCATGCCGACGCCCCTCCCCCTGCCTCTATGGCTGCCCTCCTGCCCCCGGGCCCCAGGTGTGGGGCTGACAGCCAGCTGACTCCGTTCAAGCCACCAGCAGCCCATTCCTAGGGCCTCGGGGGTGGGGAGACTTCCGGGACCCTGGACTCCAGCAGTGCAGCCGGGCATCCCTGGGGAGCCTGGAGTTCAGGCTGTCAGCCTAGGGGATGGGGAGGGGGGTGGTGGGTGGTGTCCTGGCAAGGGACAGATGGCCCTGGTGGGGGACTTGGCTGGGTCCCCAGCGAGCCTGTCGCCCCCGCCCGTTCTGGATCAGGGATTGAGGCTGTGATGACGGAGACGGGTAGGATAGTTGGAGAGCCACCTCCAAGCCACAGGGAGGCTGCGGGAAGAGGTGTCCAGAGGTGTGGACAGACCCACAGGGAGGCTAAGGAAGAAGGTCAGAGGCACAGAAGGAAGTGAGAGACCCAGAGAGATGGGGTCGGAGACCCAGAGACACAAGCAGAGAATAAGATAGGGGGACCCACCCCAGGAGAAGGGGGGACAGAGCAGTGACCCAAAAGGGAGGGGACAGAGACCAGAGGCAGGGGACAGGAACCCAGGGGAGAGGATGTAGATACAGGAAACCCGAGCGTTGAACGATGAAGAGACTAGGATGCCGAGGAGAAGGGCTGGGGCTGTGATTGGTGAGGTGCGGCTCCTCTCCGAGGCGGGGAAGCAGCCAGAGGATCCGGCTGGATCCCAGGAAGGGGCCAGAACAGATGGAGGCGAGGGAGACTGGGACGGGGGAGGAGAGAACAGCCAGACGGCCTGGGGGGAGGCGGTGGAAGAGATTCGAGAACACAGCCACCCTCCCGATCCTAGAACTTAAGGAGAAGGGAGGAGGAATGGTAAGAAACGGATGGGGCGGGGGGGGGGGGGGGGGGGGGGAGTGGGGGAGTGGACCAACCCCAGGGGGTGAGGAATGAGACCCTGAGACAGCTGGAGAGAGGGGGGAGGGAGCCCCCGGAATGAATCCTACAGGGTGGTAGGGGCTGCCCACTCCCGTCAGAACCTGTCAGCCAATGAGATTAGACTTTGACCCAGGTGGGTATCAGATGCTATTTGACCCTGAAACTCAAGAAGTGATTGCGGCCGCAGCTAAAACCAACATCAAGGCGGTCCCGCCTCGGGGCCTGTGTCTGCTCCTCTCGGCTCCCTCCCCGTCCGCTCCCCCAGACCTCTGTCCCCTTTGTCCCTTAGCTTCTCTCTCCTCTTCCCAGAGTACAACTAAGGAAACTGAGGCACAGACAGTGAAAGCAGCGCGTCCAAGGTCACCCGCGAGAAGAGTGATGGGGCCTGCTCGCGTCCTGGCCCCAGCATCACCAGCCCAGGGCCAGGCACTCAGAGAAGGCCCCGTGGCTCCTGGTCTCGCCTCCATCCCTCCCGCCACCCCACCCCCCCTTCTTGTCCCTAGTCGCCTAGTTTACGTCTGTTTCCTGGTCTGGGGGAGCGTCCCCACCCACTGGAGCTGGAGCTGCATGCATCTCTAGGAAAACCCGCAGCCTCCAGCGCAGGCGGGGAGGGGCTGGCCTGGGTTGAATGATGGCTCAGCCACCAATGCCTCCCTCTTCTCCAGCTGAGCCTCAGTTTCCCCAGCTTCGTCTAGAGCAGCGGTTCTCAACCTGTGGGTCGCGACCCCTTTGGCGGTCGAACGACCCTTTCACAGGGGTCGCCTGAGACCATCGGAAAACACATATATAATTACATACTGTTTTTTGTGATGAATCACCATGCTTTAATTATGTTCAATTTGTAACAATGAAATTGGGGGTCACCACAACATGAGGAAATGTATTAAAGGGTCGCGGCATTAGGAAGGTTGAGAACCACTGGTCTAGAGGACCGAGTGGGGGTTGTGTCCAACACAGAGCATCTCCCTTGACTCCAACCATCACAGTGAACCCCAGGATTCCTCCTTGACTGTGCTGGCAGGAGCGCTGGGCTTGTGGTGCCCGGGGGCCTGGGAGGCAGCTCAGGGCGGGGGTGAGAGTAAGGCAGGGCCCCAGCGAGAGAAAGGCAGACGCAGATGAGAGGCTGAGGGGCTCAGGGGCTGAGACGGAGGGAGGGGGCCTGAGGGACACACCTCTCCCCTGCAGCACCCCCAGCCCCGCCTCCATCAGCACGTCTCTCCCTCTGTCTCCTGACTTCTCACGGAGGTATTTTGAGAAACTCGTGAAAGGAGGCGAGAAAAAGGGTGGGGAGGGGCTGGGAGATTGGGAGAAGCAGGGGTGGGGTTATCTCAGCTCCCCACCGCCTCCCCGCTGCGTGCCATCCTCCGGCCTCCTCCCTTCTGTCCACCCTCCTTCCCATCTCCCCTGTTACTAGAGGGTGAGGGGCCTTGGAGCCGGGAGGTGATCTACAGCAAGCAGGACTAGCGTTAGACTTAGAGAAGGACTTGCATGGCCTAGTGAGATGGACGCAGGGCCACTAACCCCGGGGTCAGGGCTGTGGGCACGGCCGGGCCCCAGGGAAGGGCAGCGGAGATGCTGGGGCTCGCTCCTCCCGCCCGGGCCGGGTATTTTTAGGTCTCACCGCAGATGAGTAATTTCTCTGACTTGGAGCCAAGGCTGGGGTTGGGGGTGAGGGACTGGAGGGAGGCGCTCGGCCTGCCCTGGGGACACCCGGGTCACTGGGGTCATCGCCCTGGCCGGTAGGAGTCCCCCTGAGCTCTAGCCCACATCCTTGGGGAGGTCTCATGTGGGGCCTGCAGCTACCTTCCCCCCAGAGGCCCCGGACACCCCGGCTTCTCCCTCCCAGCTTAACTCGCCCCCAAGGACCAGAACCCCTGGGCCCCAATCCGCTTTAACTTCAGATTAAACGCTCTGAGTGACGGAGACGGAGATAGACAGAGTGATGGAGAGACCCAGGGTAGTGGGGTGAACACCCAGGGAGAGGACAGAGACCCCAAGAAGAGAGACCGAGACCCCGAGAGGGGGGCAGAGACCCCGAGAGGGAGGCAGAGACCCCGAGAGGGGAGTTGATAGAGATCTAGTGAGAGCCAGAGTCACAGAGAGGACAGAGACTCCGAGATAAAGGGGACTAGAGACCCAGAGAGAGGGGCCCAGAGGTGCAGCGAAAGGACGCGGAGAGTAGAGGGGTGAACAGATCCCCAGACGTGGGACAGGGGTGTAGAGACCCAGACAGAGGGGAACGTACAGACCCAGAGAAAAGGGTCCAGACTGGGGTGGGGTGGGGTGGGGCCAAAAGAATAAACCAGGTGATGAGCGAGACAGAACCATGGACAGCGGCGCCGTCGGAGGCGGAGGGAGAAAACTGGACAGATGGGTGGACACCCCCCCTCCCCGCATCCGCGTATCGCCCGTCCATCTCTGGGTCTGCGCCCGGGTCGGCATGAGCGTCCTCTGCGGACCTTGCCCTCTTCCCCGCCCAGGACCCGCACCCAGCTCACCGGTGCAGCCGCCCGAGGGCGCGACCCGCTAGCTTCCGAAACTCCTCCTTGTGGAACTGCATGGTGGCTGCCCCCGCGGCGGGGACCCCCCGCCGATCCCCCCGCCCGCGGGCCCGGGCGGCCGCGTCCGGGTTCCCGGGGTCCGCCCCGGCCCGGCCGGCCCCGCAGCTCCGCTCGGGGGGGAAGGAGGCTGCGAGTGAGGCGGCCGAGGGGCTGTCACTGAACTCAGCCTCGGGGGCGGGGCGAGGCGAGGCCCCGCCCACCCCATCCCCGCTAGACCCTCCCCTGGCTTTATAAGCCGGCCCGGCCCCGCCCTTCCACTCCTGGACCACATCCCTGGGTTTGAACTCACTCCAGTTGCATCGCCCCAGCTCGGTCCCTGCTCAGAGTTACTCTCCCTCATCCCATCCCCGCCCCTGGCTCCTTGTAGCGCTTCCCTGAGACGTGTCCCCCACCCCACTCCCCTGCCTTTCATCTCATCCCCGCATTTTCCTCCCTTTCAGGGCCATCTTACTGGAGTCTCCTTCCGCGTTTCATCCTCAGTCTTCTCCCTCCTAGATTCTGCACCCTCCAGGTGCACATCTCGCCCCCCGGATTCCACCCCCATCCTGTATCATCGCCCCCGGTTCCAACACCCTCATTCAAAAGGTTCTCTTCTCCTGCAGGGAATTCTTTCCCCCGAATGCCAACTCCCATCTCCATTCACGCCTTGTCCCCTCTATTCTTCCCCATCCAGTTTCTTCCCCTTTGAAGTCCATCCACATGTTCCCATCATCCCTCTTTGGAATTCCATTCCCCTCCTGTTGGTTTTTCCTTTGCACGCACCCGGCTCCCAGGTCCTTGACCTCCAGTTTCCTTCCCCTCTGAGTCCCATCCCCGACTGTGATACTGCCCCCCTCCGGCCGTCGCCAGTTTCGCCCCCAATAATTTAGTCCCCACTTTGGAATCTGTCCAGCACTCTCAGTGCTGTCTCCGCCCCCTGAGTTCAGGCCCTTCCCTCTGGGATCTGCCCCGCCCCCTTCGTTCTGACTCCACCCCCTGCATCCAGCCCCGCCCCTTAGGGTTGAACCCAGACTTTTGGTCTGTGCGCCCGGCCCCTCTCCCCGACGCTGAGGCCATCTCCAGATCCAGGCCCCAGGAGGGTGCTTCCTTCACCACCGCCTCTCTGCCTCGGGCCGCAAATGCATTCGGGATTAAATTTTCATGATGTGGCGCAGGCCCGCCGCGGGGTGGGGGGAACAGCCGGCGTGGCGGACGGCGCCACGGACCCGGTGTCCCGCAGCCACTGCCCGCCGCAGCCTCTCCATGGGGGTCTGGGTCTCACAGTGTTGCCTGTGTTTGAAACCCCCCGGGTCCCCGGGGAGGAGGGGGCTGGGGGCTGGACTCCTGGGCCAGGGAGGAGCCAGTAGCCCGCGGAGCCGTCCACACGCGCCACCCTGTGGCAGCAGAATCCTCGGCCCGGGTGCGGAGGCGGCGGCCGGGGCTCCGGGCCAGGTGCGAAGGTGGAGCAGATGGTGAGGAGGAGGGAGTGGGAAGAGGGCCCAGCCGCTGCCAAATCCCGTGCATTCGCCGGAGCTATCACCATGGAGACAGGGGACGGCAGAAAGGACCCAGCCCCACACTTCTTAGGACTTAAGAATGTGTTCTTCCGTCCCACGGAGAGTCCCCATGAGAACTACAAGTCCCAGCGGCCGCTGGATCTCACTGTTTGCTTCGGAAGGGCCGCTTACTTCGAGGGTCGCTGGGAGTTGTAGTTCTGAGGATGCCTTGCGCCATCTAGTGGACACGACGCCTACATTAGCTCCTTCAGATGCTGAGACCCTATCCCACCTTTTCCACTTCTCACCACGTCTCCCTCTACCCACCCAATTCAACTCCGTTCCAGTCACACTGGACTCTTTTGTTGTTTTTTTAATATATATATTTTTTCTATTTTTATTGATTTCAGATAGGAAGGGAGAGGGAGAGAGAGATAGAAACATCAATGATCAGAGAGAATCATTGATCGGCTGCCTCCTGCCAGCCCCCCACTGGGGATCGAGCCTGCAACCCAGGCATGTGCCCTTGGCCAGAATCGATCCCGGGACCCTTCAGTCCACAGGCCGACGCTCCATCCACTGAGCCAAACCGGCCAGGGCCACACTGGACTCTTTACTGCTCTTCCAATTTACCACTGACATTCCTCCATTTACTTATGCACCTAGGACTATGGAAAAAGGAGAGGGGTTGGCCATCATTAATTCAACAAATATTTGAGTTCCGACTAGGTGTTAGGCATTGTCACACCATAGGAGACACAGCTATAAGAGTAACACTGGGTATTGGGGGCTCCCAGAGGGGGATTCTAACTCCGCCAGGGTAGATCAGAGAAAACCGGAAGGTTGAAAAGCTTTCCAGGGAAAGCTCAGAAAAGGGATGGCTGGGTGGGGAGGCGGATAAGGATGGCAGGAGGGAGTGTAGCCACCTCAGGGGAATCGGCACTTGCAGAGCGGGGAAGTGAGGAAGTTTGGTGTGACTGACTTGAAGTACAATTCCAGGAATGGGCAGCTTGTCAGGACAGGGGTAGGAGAGGGTAGAGACGATGGTATGGATCAGATCACCAAAGGGCTCTGGAACATCCCTGGTGAGGGGGAGGCAATTAGAAACTTCCCAGGTGGACTAGAGAGGCGGTACTTAGTAGAAGGGACAGTAGAGACTAAGAAAAAGTTTCAAAAAATGGTGTGGTCAAGACACTCTCCAGTATGACTAGGCCCGTGGTCGGCAAACTGCAGCTCGCGAGCCACATGCGGCGCTTTGGCCCCTTGAGTATGGCTCTTCCTAAGCCTTAGGAGTACCCTGATTAAGTTCATAACAATGTATCTACCTATATAGTTTAAGTTTAAAAAATTTGGCTCTCAAAAGAAATTCCAATCGTTGTACTGTTGATATTTGGCTCTGTTGACTAATGAGTTTGCCGACCACTGGACTAGCCAGCGAGAGGGAGGGAGAGGTCCAAATGAGGCCTGAAGGCCAGACCGTGCCCTGGCTGGTGTGGCTCAGCTGGCTGGAGCACTGTCCTGCACACCAAAAGGTGGCAGGTTTGACTCCCGGTCAGGGCACATACCTAGGTTGCAGGTTCCATTCCCGGTTGTGGCGCGTATGGAAGGCAACCAATCTCTCACATTGATGTTTCTCTCTCCCTCCCTTCAACTCTCTTTGAAATCAATAGGCATATCCTCCCATCAGGCCACACAGAGCTCGGAGTGCCAGGCTGAGGGTTTGGACCTTCTCCCAGGGGCGATGGAGAGCCAGGGAGGGGTTGTGAACAGGAGAGGGGCAGAGTCTGCTCTGGGACCCCATGGGAGACTGACGAGGGGAGAAACTGGAGGCCAGGAGCCAGGGAGAGGATTCAGGGAGAGGACGAGGCCTGAGCTGCAGCAGTGACCCCTTTGGGACGAAATGCCAGGGCTACAGCCCAATGTCCCTCCCCCGCCCACTCCCCATGTATTCCGGCCAGACACAGAGTAAAGGCAAACTCTTTTATTTCAGTCTTAGAGAAGCGATCGCCTTCTTCTCCCCACTTGGAAGCCCAGGGCGACGCCGGGTCAAGAAGGCGCGGACAGAAGGGGCATCGCCACCATCAATTGCTGAGGAGAGGAAAGGGAGAGGGTTCAGGACCCAGGAGTCCCGGCCCCCATGTCTCCGCTTCCCCATCCCCCCACCCCAGGTACCCTTCTCTTCCGGTGGAAGGCCGCCTTGCTCTCATCAGAGTTGATCCGCAGGGGGATGTAGGCATCCAGGTGGTACAGCTGCTGGGGGCCCCCCATCACCAGGCGGTTCTCCCCAATCTCCAGCGACAGCCCTAGAGCTCCATCCTGGGGATAGACTGCAATCAGCGCCCCCTTCCCTTCCGGCAACAGGACACAGGATGATGAAAACATGGGCCGAGAGAGCAGGCTCACGTGCTGGGAGACCGTATTTAAAGGGTCTAACCTTCCAGGGAAAAGGGGCGGGGGGAGGGGGGGGTACGGTAATTACAGTTCTCCACATTGGGTCACTTACGATGCCCTGGGTACCCTTGGGACAGCACCGGAAGTGGGCCCGAGGGCCCTAAACTCAGACGGCAAACCAGCCCCAGCCACTCTCCCTCCCACACCCCAACCTCATTCTCCAGCTCAGGTCGAGGGTACACCCACCAGCTTGGGGAGGTCAATTTCCGCCAAAAGGAGGTCAGGGGCTTCCAGCCAGAGGTTCAGGTGAGGCTTCTCAGGGCTGAGGAGGAACAAGAGCCAGAACTGAGGAGAGCCCCAGGTCCTCGGGGGCTGCTGCCCCTGCTGGCATGTGGCTCCCTCCTTTCTCGCCAGCATGCTGCCTCGGGGTGGTCTGGGGGTTCCCAGAGCCCCAGGACACCGCCCCGGTGGGGAGGGAGGGATGGCAAAGAGCACTGGGAGACAGGAGAGAGAGACCCAGGACAGCCCACCTTTCCGCGGGCCTCAAGGAGTCAGCGGTAAACACGTTCCCCAGCTCCTGGATCGGAGGACGCTGGCGGGAGCGGATATTTTGCTGGGAGATGGAGCCCATAAACGGCCGGTTCTTCAACAGGCGCCACTCTGCGGGAGGGGGGGGGGGGGGGTCAAGGTCACTGGCAAGAGCGCCAGGGGGGCGTCTAGCACCGGGAGAGCTTCCCGGGGGGGGGGGGGGGGGACGGGTGGAGGTGGCAAGGGACCTGACCACACCCCCAGGCCTGTCTTTAGGAGGCGCGCCCACCTAGTCCCCGCCCTTCCCGGAATATTAGCCAATAAAATCTGATCCTAAGAGATGCTTCAGACTCCACGGCTCCCACGCTGTCCAGACCCCGCCCTTTACCTAGATTACAGGCCAGGTCCCGCTCCACAAACACTAACACACACACCCCACACACCCCGCACACCTTGGGGAGCCTCGCACTGTCCCCAGGATCGCAGCCCAGAGGCTAAGCCATTAGCCACACTCCCCCGCCTCTCCCAAGGGCGGCCCCCACACCGCCCAGGCCCCCCCACCTGGATTCAGCTGCAGGCTGTATTTGTCCTCCAGGCCCTCCCTGGCGATGGTGATCACCAGCTCGCGCAGGAAATCGCTGTTCTAGGACAGAGCGGGGAGCAGGGCTGCGGGAGGGCTCCAGGGTAAGGGGAGCGGCCCCTGCCCAGGCCTCACCCGCAGCCACGCCCCCAACCTGCATCCTCCGGTAGAAGTCGCTGTTGACAGCCACGTCGTAGGCGGTACAACCCTGGCCTTCTGCGGGGAGAGAAAGGGGTGAGGCCCCCCGCCCTCGGGGCAGCCCCACCGCTCAGACAGGCAAGGAGAAAGCACTAAAGCAGCGGTTCTCAACCTGTGGGTCGCGACCCCTTTGGTGGTCGAACGACCCTTTCACAGGGGTCGCCTAAGACCATCGGAAAACACATATATAATTACATTGTTTTTGTGATTAATCACTATGCTTTGATTATGTTCCATTTGTAACAATGAAAATACATCCTGCAGATCAGATATTTACATGATGATTCATAACAGTAGCAAAATTACAGTTACGAAGTAGCAACGAACATAATTTTATGGTTGGGGGTCACCACAACATGAGGAACTGTATTAAAGGGTCGAGGCATTAGGAAGGTTGAGAACCGCTGACTTAGGACCATTAAAGAAAAAAAGGAAGCAGCTCTGTGCTGGCTGCCCCTGGCCTGGCCCCAGGGGAGGGGACATGGGGCTAATATCGGCTTTGTCGGGTGTGAAAGGCTGTGGGGCTGTGAGTCTGGGGAATCTTCTGTCTTGACCCGATGAACCCCTCCGGTTCCTTCTCATCTTAAGTTGGACATTTCCTCCTCCAGGAAGCCCTCCCTGACGTGGGCCACGCGCCCCCTCCGGCGCAGCAAGAATCACACAGTATTGAAACCCCAAGTTCTGGGTTTGATAAGTCCCTACTCCCCGGGGCACCACCCAAAACGTGGTCCCAGGAGGCTTCAGGGGACATATGTGAATGGAACAAGCAAGGACATAGAGACAGAAATGCCACAGAGACAGGTGAGAGGGGCAGAGAGACAGAGACAGGGGACAGGGTGAAGGAGAAAACAGAGATGGGGGTGAGAGCTGGCCTGGGCCTCGATCCAGAAGATCGGCTAATAAAGCACCTGCCCACCCGCCCGCCCTCGCCCTGGAGGGAGGCAAAGAGAAGTGCCAGCCTGGCCAGCTGGGCAGAACCAGGACTGCCCCAGGGGGCCGCTGCAGCAGGCCCAGGAGGCTAGGGGCATGCCTGGGGGAAGGGATCAGATCAGGGGGTTTCTAGGGCCTGCAGGAGGAGAGTCCTGGGCCCTGGATTCTGGGGTCCTGGGGAAGGAAGGACCTAGGGGGCCGGGGTCCTGGGTCCCCCACAGGTACTGACTTGCATCGAGTTCGGCATGAGGCTCTCCCAGACTCATGGGGATGCGAAACCCGGCTTGGTCCTCCTCCAGCATTTGAAGCAGCTGGTCCTCGGTCAGGTCAGCCGGAGGAGGGATGGAGGGAGAGTGACAGATGTTGATGAAAACCTTCCCTTCGGATGAGTTGGTCTTTACACAGAAGCCTGGTGGGAATGGATTGGTCCTGACCATGTCTCCATGTGGGTCTTGATTTCCATCAATCCTCTCCCCAGTCTGTCCTTCCTTCCATCTGTCCCCTTCCTTGAGTCTCAGTCCTCCACTTTCTGGTTCTGTCCCCCTCCCCATGCCTGGGACCTCTGACTCTCTTTCCATCTTGGAGTCTCTGTCCGCCTAGTCACTCCATCCCCCTCCCCCCATCCTCTCTTTGGATCTCCCTCTGGGTCTCTGTTCACTTCCCCACCGAGGCTTCTAAACCCTCTCATGATGTACCTTTCCTCCCTCCTCTGTGTCCTTTGACCCCAGTGTCTCTCCACTTCTCCCTGGGAACCGCTCACTCTCTTTGGGTTTCTGCCTTCCTCACCTGGTTGAGGTTGGATCTGTGTTGATTCTGGTCTGCTCGTCTGGGCCTGCTGGAGCTCCTTGGAGGCCTGGGTGAAGGAACATGACTTCCAGGCTTGGGGTCTGTGCTATCAGACCCGCATTTGTTGCTCAAATGTTTACTGAGCAATGTTTAGGGATATGAGCCACGCAGGGAATAAGACATATTATGTCCCTGTCCTCCTCTGAAGAACCCAAAGGACAACCCCAGTCTTACTTCCATTTATTCCAGAGCCTAGCAAACTTGGGAGTTAACCAACTACAATTCCCATAAGCCCTGTTGCCTCTCTAGTGCATTCTGGGAACTGCAATCCCATCTCAGGGAGGGGGAGAGAAAAAAAAGAATCCCCCCAAGTAACCAGGGACACAGGAGTCCTGGTCAGTGAGCACCTGCAGCAGCAGCTCCTGGAAACGTGCAGTCTCGGCGCCCATGGCCTCCGCCTCGTTCAGCTCCGGCACCAGCAGCTTCAAGTCCGCCATGGCCCCGGGGAAGAGACCTAGGCGTCCCCAGCAACCCCGACGTGAGGGAGCCTTTGCTGGGATAGGAACTCTGGGGCTGGCTTTCCGGGCCCTCAACAGACTCCGACACCTACTGTTGTATATGAGAATCGAGGAATCTGGCCGGGAGGCTACAGTTCCACTCAGATCAGGTACCGTCGTCAAATCTGTTGGGGGACAGTATCTCTCGATGCTCCAACACGCCAAATATTTAAATGACAGCCACTCTTCCGGTCTCTGTGTAACAGAAATTTGAGTTCGCCACACTTCCGACTCCCTCAGCGCTCGTACTTTAACCAGCAACCGCGCTACTGACCAATCAGAGTCTAAGTACGAGGCCACGCCTCCTCTCACCTCAACCAATCAAAACTAGATTCTGAGGCTGATTCCGTTAATGCCACACTTCCGCTGTCGATTAAAGGCAAACTTCCCCCTCCTTCCCGACTGCTTCCTCAAGCCAGGTTACGGGACAGTCAATCCCTCATTTCAGTGTCCATCCTAAGATTCCCTTCTGATCTCTGAACTATCGCTTCGCCCCAGAGCTAGACTCGATTCTCTAGTAAATGTATTTCGGGCCGAAAGCTGCCGTTTTGTGAACAGGGTGGTGGGAAGACACACCAATACGGCCACCCTTCTAAATCTGGAACTCTCCATTTTGCAAGGCACACACAATTTCTCCTTTTCCGTTCCCCCCACTGTGAGGACTGCGCATGCTCCAAACTACGTGGGCGGGGTCGCCGGGTCCTAAGGTTGGATCACGCTCTATCTCCTGCGGCCCGCCCTTTGCCCTGGAGGGGGCGGCCCCGCCCTCCGGACCTCGAAGTTCCCTCGGGTAGAGCGCCGGGCAGTTGGTGGAAAGCGGTCTGGACGGGTGATGGCTGCCACGCGCGCGGTGTCCCGCACCCAAGAGATCTTCGCCACGCTGGAGTACGGACCCGCGCCGGAGAGCCACGCATGCGCGCTGGTGAGGGCCTGCGGGCCGGCGCTGCCCTTCCCTCCTTCTCTCCCCCCCTCCTCGCGGGCGGGTTCTGCGCGCTGACTCCCGTGATCCTCCGCGGCAGCTCCGCGACTGCGCCCTTCTTTGCTTCCGTGATTCCCGCCGCCCCTGGACCAGCTTCCCGGGAGCTTTTGCGGTTGTGCCTCTCAGCCCTTTAGCGGGTCCTCGTGCCCCACGGCCCGAGCTCGAGGCGGTGTTTCCCCGGTTCCTCAGACCCGCCCCACCCGGAGGGGTGCGACTGGTTCTTCGGAGCCACATCAGAACCTCCAGGGAACCTTAACCCCCGTAGACTTCCCAGGGTTCCTGAGAACATCCTGTGCCGCCATGGGCCTCCAGGGCACCCCCAGAGTTCTCATGGGGCTCCCTTAGTCATTCGGACCCTCCGTGGAGTCCCCGTGAGTCCTCAGGCTCCTCTGTACTTGTGTGGCTTCTGTGACCTCGGGGGCTCTCGGAACCCCGGAATCCATCAGAACTCCTCGTTACCTACAGCCCCTCAGCGTGCCCTCATGGGCCCCCCGTGATCCCTCGCCACCTCTCGGAGTGTCACGTGGGTCCACCGTGAGTCCTCGGGCCGCTGAAAATGCTGATGGTGCTCCATGACCCTCGGTGTTGAGAAATTCCCTGGGACTCCTGTGATCCCTCAGGCTCTGTGGTTCTCAACCTTCCTAATGCCGCGACCCTTTCATACAGTTCCTCATGTGGTGGTGACCCCCAACCAGAAAATTATTTTCGTTGCTACTTCATAACTTATGAATCGTAATGTAAATATCTGATATGCAGAATGTATTTTCATTGTTTGCGACCCACAGGTTGAGAACCGCTGCCTCAGAGCCTCCCATAACGTGTGTTTTTTTTAAAACATATTTTATTGATTTTTTACAGAGAGGAAGGGAGAGGGATAGAGAGTCAGAAACATGGATGAGAGAAAAACATCGACCAACTGCCTCCTGCACACTCCCCACTGGGGATGTGCCCGCAACCAAAGTACATGCCCTTGACCAGGATGGAACCTGGGACCCTTCAGTCCACAGGCCGACGCTCTATCCACTGAGCCAAACCGGTTACGGCTCCCATAACGTTTTGGAGGTTCCTGCAGATAAGTAAGGCGCCTCGGATTTCCCGTAATGGCCCAGGCCCCTCAGAATCCAAGGGCCCTCTAGCACCCAATGGAGGAGCTTGGGCTTCTGCAGGGGGAAGGGAGGAGGCTGGAAGAAGAGCCCACGTCCAGGATGCGAGCTGCGCCTGCGCAGGCTGTGGAGGGAGAGGAGGGGACGAGGCCGCGGTGCAGGAGCAGCAGCCTTCGGGGAATTGAGAGGCAGGGACAGCACTTGGGGTCTGGCCGTGTGGCTAGGGGGACTGTCCCCCACCCCATGGTGAACCCTGGAGGAGCAAGCTTCCGGGGAAAGATGCTGAGCTGGGTTATCACATGTTGTCGACCGTGTACAGGAGTCAAAGGCCACTTTGGGCCGGGCTGGTATGACTCTGATTGAGTGTTTCCCAGTCAAGGGCACATACCCGGGTTACGGGCTTGATCCCCAGCAGGGGGCATGCAGGAGGCAGCCGATCAGTGATTCTCTGTCACCATTGATGTTTCTATCTCCCTCTCCCTTCCTCTCTGAAATCAATAAGAATATGTATATTTTTGAAAAATACCACTTTGAGCCTCAAGTCTGGAGGCAGGGATCTGGGAGGCATCAATGTCAAAAGATAACCGAGCTCTAGCGGGTTTGGCTCAGTGGATAGAGCGTGGGCCTGCGAACTGAAAGATCCCAGGTTCGATTCCAGTCAAGGGCACATGCCTGGGTTGTGAGCTCGATCCCTAGTGGGGGACTTGCAGGAGGCTGCTGATCCATAATTCTCTCTCATCATGGATGTTTCTCTCTCTCTCCCTCTCCCTTCCTCTCTGAAATCAATAAAAATTTATATATTTTAAAAAACAACATAAATATATTAAAAAAAACGATAATGGAACCCTGGGAGTGACAAGATCTAGATATATAGCGTAGGTGCAGATAAAAGGAGCTGTGGCCCTAGCTGGTTTGGCTCAGTGGATGGAGCATCAGCCTGCGGACTGAAGGGTCCCAGGTTCGATTCCAGTCAAGGGCACATGCCTGGGTTGTGGGCTCGATCCCCAGTAGGGGGCGTGCAGGAGGCAGCCAATCAATGATTCTCATCATTGATGTTTCTCTCTCTCCCTCTCCCTTCCTCTCTGAAATCAATAAAAATACATTTCAAAAATAAATAAAAGGAGCTGTGACAGTGTACAGAGAACCCCCACACTTGGTGGGTGGGAGTGGAATGTCGTGAAATAGCAATATGCTAAAAGCTTCTATTTATTGGATGCTTTCACTCTGACCCTCTGTGCTCAGCATAGTTGCATGGACTCTCCCAGGACCACCGTGGAAGGGGTTATTGCCATTATTATCTTAGTGAGAGCACACAGAGGCTTGGAGAAATAAGTCATTTTTGCCCGTAGTCAGCACAAATGAAAAGGGGAAGCTGAACTTTCAACCAATAAAGAATTTAAATTAAATACAAGAGAAAAGGGGGAAGCTGAGATTTGAACCTGAGCCCTCAGATTCCAGCGCCTGTGGTGCCCCCACCTTGCCCCACGCCAAGGTCTCAGCCTTAGGGTCTTGTTGGCCAGACTCGGCCTATCAACATGTTTTCTTTGGCCGATGTTTATTGGTAAAAAATGTGAATTTGTTGACAACTAATTCCATGTAAACATCCGGGATTCCAGCTTCTCTTGAAAATAAAATCCCCCAATTTGGCAACCTTTGGCTCACGTTTCCTGACAAAAATCATCTGGCTCCGTTAGCGACAGTTTGTCTTGTTAGACAAGTGGCGAGTTCCCAGTCTCTCCCAGGCCCTCTTCTCACACTAGCGAGGTCTGCGGGGACCCTATGGACATTCTTTTAGCATTTTGTTTTTCTTTGGGGGGAAATTTTGCAAAATTCCAGACTACTTAATATTGTGAACTCTCATGCACCCCTCTCTGCGCTTCAGCAATGATTAGCATTTGGTCCAGTTGTTGTCTCCCTGTGATTTCTGGAGTGATTTCAATCCCATGACCTAGCCGGCGTGGTTCAATGGTTAGAGAGTCAGCCCACACACCAGGAGGGTCTCGGGTTCAATTCCCGGTCAAGGGCATGTACCTGGGTTTCAGGTTCAGTCCCCGTCCTCCATCCAAGCCCATGTAGGAGGCAACCAATCAACGTGTCTCTCTCGCATGGATGTCTCTCTCTCTTTCTCTCTCTCCCCCTCTGCCCCTTCCACTCTCTCTAAGAATCAATGGAAAAAATAACCTCCAGTGAGAATTAACAACAAAAAATTAAATTCCAGATGTCATATTATTTTCCCATAAATATTTGATTCCTATTTCTAACACATAAGGACTCCTGTAGCATGACCACCCTGCCAATTTGCACACTCACCATTAACAGTCATACTTTAATATCATCTGATGCCCAGCTCGTGTTCAGATACCCTCAACTGTGTCAAAAGTGTCTCCCCACCCCCCCACCCCGCCCCACCCCCAGCCTCTGGAGGGATTTGAATTAGGAACTTCCTGTTGACCATTTGACTTTAAAGAAAAAGGAGAAGGGCCAGTTGGTAGGGGAAGAGACAGTCAGGAGACTGAGGCATTGGGGGTGATAAGAGAGAAGTTTGTAGAAAGAAAAAGTGGGAATCGTGTCATGGATTTAGCAAGGATTTGGGGAAGACGGGACCAGGGACAGAGAGAAACGTGAAGCTGATATGGAGCTGCAATAAAATTAATAGAGCCCTAACCGGTTTGGCTCGGTGGATAGAGAGAAACGTGAAGCTGATATGGAGCTGCAATAAAATTAATAGAGCCCTAACCGGTTTGGCTCGGTGGATAGAGCGTCGGCCTGTGGACTGAAAGGTCCCAGGTTCGATTCCGGTCAAGGGCATGTACCTTGGTTGCGGGCACATCCCCAGTGGGGAGTGTGCAGGAGGCAGCTGATGGATGTTTCTCTCTCATCGATGTTTCTAACTCTCTATCCCTCTCCCTTCCTCTCTGTAAAAAATCAATAAAATATATTTAATCTTTAAGATAAAAGTAAACTGTAATTTTTAAAAAAAAGAATTCCAAAACTGAATATATATATATATATATATTTTTTTTTAATAATAATAAAAAATAAAATTAATAGAGAGTTACAAGTACTGCTGCTTTGGGTATCTGACACGGATGATTCATCCTCACATGCTTTGTGCGGTGGCTGCCTGTCCTTACCGCCACCTTCCAGATGGCTCGCTTAGCGGAGGCCACGGTACGATCTGGCTAAGGCTGCACCATGAGTAAGTACCAGAGCCAGGATTCAAACCCTGGCCGTGGCCCCTCGCTCCAGGGACCCCACCCTGGGCTGCCTCTCTGCAAAGCCCATCTGCTATGCCTTGGGCTCGGTTAGACGTGCCACGGCCAAATAAACCGCACCTGGCAGGCCAGCATCCAGTCTATCTTCGAGGTGTGGGGTCCCACACTCACTCCCCAAGCGCTGACAGCTGAGATGGAGGGAACACAGGAACCACCTGGCTTTGAAGCCACACGGTCCCGTGGGCATCGCTTCCAGGTGTACAAACAAAACGTGCACACGGACATCTCTACCAGCACAATTCACAATGGCCAGAGAGCGGAAACGGCCCACATGCCCAGCAACTTAGGGCCAGCTAAACAAAATGTGCTCCATCCCGATAAGGAGCACCTTACAGCCATGAAAAAAAATGAGGTGCTCATACAGGATATGGCATGGATGGGTCTTGAACACGCCATGCCAATCATAACATTAAAAAGAGGAAAAGAAAAAACCATGCCAAGTAAAAGAAGCCAGCCACAAAAGGCCATTTGGTGTAGGATTCCATGGACGTGAACTGCCCAGAACAGCAAATCCATTGAGACAGAGGGCAGATTGGTCGTTACCAGGGTTTGGGCGCAGTGGGGAAGGGAGAGCGACTGCTTAGCAGTGGTTCTCAACCTTCCTAGTGCTGCGACCCTTTAATACAGTTCCTCATGTTGTGGTGACCCCCAATTTCATTGTTACAAATTGAACATAATGAAAGCATAGTGATTAATCACAAAAACAACATGTAATTACATACGCGTTTTCCGATGGTCTTAGGCGACCCCTGTGAAAGGGTCGTTCGACCCCCAAAGGGGTCACGACCCACAGGTTGAGAACTGCCGGCTTAATGGCTGCAGAGCTGTCTTTTGGAGATGATGAAATGTTTGAGAATTAGAAAGTGGTAATAGTTGCACCATGTTGTGAATTTACTAAATGCCGCTGAACTGTACACTTTAAAATGGTTAAAATGTTGAGTGTGTTATGTGTCTGTTATGTTTATGTCTATTTTCTACCTACACAGGAAAAGAATTAGCTGGTGGGGCGAAAGGGGGCAGGTGTCCCCTTCCCAGAGGACACTGGGCAGGGATCGCGCTCCTTGAGCTGCCTCCCAGACCCTTTTCCAAACTCTCCCCCTTCCCCAGGCCTGGCTGGACACCCAGGATCGGTGCTTGGGTCACTATGTAAGTGGAAAGTGGTTAAAGCCGGAAAACAGGAAGTCAGTGCCTTGCCAGGATCCCATCACAGGTAGGAGGCGTCCCCTAGTCATTAGGGGAGGGAGAGGCGCACACACACACACACACACACACACACCCGCCATACCTACCAAATTCACTCTAATGTCTTTGCTCAGGGCCTGATGTGGGGAGGAGGCTGAGAGTTTTGGCTCCTCCTGATCCTGGTTATTCTAATATGGTCCCAAGTCCCCGTGGACACTTTTCCGAGTCACCATCTACTAAAGATCCCTGCCTTAGCTTTGCACAGTGGCAGTATTGTAGCTAATGAGGTTTATCTGAGGCGCGATTATTGCTAAAAAATAAAATAAAATAAAATCCCTTCCTTGCCTGCAGAGGCCGTCGGCTCAAGAACCAATGGATTTATCCCCATTTGTCAGATGACAGACCTGAGACCCTCAGCAGCTGTACTGCCCGCTCCCAGTCCCCGGAAATCTTAGCCCCCCGAGGCTCTGACAGTTTCCCCCCTCTTCAATCTGTGTCCCCCCCACCTTGTCCCCCCAGGAGAGAACTTGGCCAGTTGCCTCCAGGCACAGGCTGAGGATGTGGCGGCAGCCGCAGAGGCAGCCAGGGCCGCGTTGGAGAACTGGAGCGGACTCCCCGGAGCCTCTCGGGCCAAGCACCTGACCAGGTGATGCAGTTGAGGTGTGGACCCAGGGAGCGGGGGAAGGACTGAGAACAAAGACTCTGGCTCCCAACATCCCACTGAATTCATTGGCCGCTAAGGTTCATGTTCCCGGCATGCCTTTTGGCCTTTAGTCCCATCTATGGGGACTAGTAATAACAAAACCTCTATTTCCCCCCGAAAGAATATCCTTGGGGCTCATCGGGACTCCATTTCTCAGCAGCTCATTGGGACTGGTGGAGCCCCAAAGTCCATTTCCCAGCACCCTCCTGGGGCAGCTAGAGACAGAGATTCCATTTCCCAAAATGTATGAGGTTAGAGGTGAGCCCCAGCAGCTCCAGGGTTACAGGTGGCCAAAATCTTTGCAGAGCAGCCTCAGGATTTGTTTCCTGGACTACATTTCCCATCAATCTCTAGTGTTCTCTCCCCCTGGTAAATGGGGATGTCCCAGGGGTTCATGGGGAATATTGTAGTCCAGGTAAATGGGGTGTGTTTCAAGACCCTTTCAGGCGGAGGGGCACTGGGAAATGACCGGCCCCCTTGCTTTCTGCACAGGCTGGCCAAGATGATCCAGAAGCACCAGCGGCTGCTGTGGACCCTGGAGTCCCTGGTTACTGGGCGGGCTGTTCGAGAGGTTCGAGACAGGGATGTCCCGCTGGCCCAGCAGCTGCTCCAGTACCATGCAATTCAGGCACACATCCAGGAGGAGGCGCTGGCAGGCTGGGAGCCCATGGGTGAGAAGCATGAGTCCGGGCCCCCAGCCCCCTCCTCCATCAGGGCCTGTAAGTGCCTGTCCCAGTCACCTCGTTTGTTCTTGCAGGAGTAATTGGTCTCATCTTGCCACCCACATTCTCCTTCCTGGAGATGATGTGGAGAATTTGCCCTGCCCTGGCTGTGGGTAAGTGATGGGCTGGGGGCCTGGACCCCTGGGTCTGAGGGAGGAGGGGCTGGGGCCTGGACCCCTGGGTCTGAGGGAGGAGGGGCTGGGGCCTGGACCCCTGGGTCTGAGGGAGGAGGGGCCGGGGGCCTGGACCCCTGGGTCTGAGGGAGGAGGGGCTGGGGGCCTGGACCCCTGGGTCTGAGGGAGGAGGGGCTGGGGCCTGGACTCTTGAGTTTTTGAGTTGCCCGCCTCCCTCAGGCTGCACTGTGGTGGTCCTCGTGCCCCCGGCCTCCCCAACGCCCCTCCTCCTGGCCCAGCTGGCAGGGGAACTGGGCCACTTCCCAGGAATCCTCAACGTGATCAGTGGCCCTGCCTCCCTGGGGCCTGTCCTGGCCTCCCAGCCCGGGGTCCAGAGCGTGGCCTTCTGCGGAGCCATCGAGGTACCTTCAGGGCGAGGAGGGCGACAGGGCGGGGCTGGGGTCCAGAGGCTTTCCCCCCTCTGAGCCCCGTGGGGTGTGGGGTTCCCTCAGGAAGGACGTGTCCTTCGGCGGACCCTGGCGGGCGTGGGTCCCGAGCTGGGCCTGGCGCTGGGGACCGAATCGCTGCTGCTGCTGACGGAGGCGGCAGATGTGGACTCGGCCGTGGAGGGCGTCGTGGACGCAGCCTGGTCGGACCGCAGCCCGGTGAGACCCTCGCGCCGGCGTCCCCTGATGTTCGGCGGGCCGTGCCTGTCTGTCTCCAGACCTCGGGGCTCCGTCTCTGTTCAGTTTTCAGTCCTTGGTGTCTTCACACCATCGCGCGTGTGGGACTCATCACCTCCGATTTCCGGACCTCCCTGCCCGGCTCTCCTGGTCTTTCAGGGCCCGGCCTGTCTCTTGCTCCCTAGGACCCCTCACTGTTCTGAGCGTTCGTGCCCCTGGTTTCCCAACCTCTGTCTTTACTCTGAAACGACCAGCTTTCTGGAACTTCTGCCTGGGGTCCGGGGCCTCGGAGAGTCTCCACGGTCCTTGGCCACTTCTCCCTGACCCTCCTTCCATCTCTGCATGTGTGTCCCCGAGTCTCAGCCCTCCGTGGGGGCCTGTCCCCCTACATGGCCCCTGACCTCCCTTTCCCTAACAGGGTGGCCTCAGGCTTCTCATCCAGGAGTCCGTGTGGGACGAGGCGATGAGGCGGCTCCAGGTTCGGATGGCGCGGCTCCGGGGAGGCCGAGGGCTCGACGGGGCCGTGGACATGGGGGCCCGAGGGGCTGCTGCACATGACCTGGCCCAGCGGTATGTGCGTGAGGCCCAGAGCCAGGGCGCACAGGTGAGCCAGGGGTGCAGGACCTGGGTCTGAGGGAGGAGGTGCTGGGGGCCTGGGCTTCCGGGTTCCTGGGGAGGAAGGACCCGGGAGTGGACTTTACTAGTAGATGTGTTTCTGTCTCCCAGGTGTTCCAGGCTGGCGATGTGCCCCTAGACAGCCCGTTCTTCCCCCCAACCTTGGTCTCTGACCTGCCCCCCTCCTCCCCGTGTGCCCAGGCAGAGGTGAGCCCCTTCGTGTCCAAGAGATCCTGCTCCACCCACCCATCTGCACCCAGATATGGGCCACAGCAGAGGCCCTGGGTGGCCCCTTGGCCTGGGTCTGGGGCTGCTGACTGCGGGACGCTGGCCCCCTCGTGGGGGCGGGCATAGGAGGGCGGGGTTGGCAGGCTGCTTGAACTCACTGTCACCTTCCAGGTACCGTGGCCTCTGGTCTTGGCCTCCCCATTCCGCACGGCCAAGGAGGCACTGGCCGTGGCCAACGGGACGCCCCGAGGAGGCAGTGCCAGTGTGTGGAGCGAGAGGCTGGGGCAGGCCCTGGAGCTGGGCTACGGGTCAGTGGCGCCCACCGGGGCACAGGCAGCGGCCTGTGGGGAGGGCCTGCGCTTCAGTCTTCACGCCTCTGTCTCTGACTCTCCACCCCCCCAACTCCCTGCTTGTCTCTCCGATGCCCCGTCCTCCCCACAGGCTCCGGGTGGGCACAGTCTGGATCAACGCCCACGGCCTCAGAGACCCTGCGGTGCCCACGGGCGGCTGCAAGGAGAGCGGGTCTTCCTGGCACGGGGGCCGAGATGTGAGTGTCCCCTCCCGCCCGCCACCATGGGCACCCTCTCTCAGCCCTGCGCCCGCCTTGCACCCTCCTAACACCGTCCCTCTCGCAGGGTCTGTATGAGTACCTGCGGCCCGCGGGGACCCCTGCCCGGCTGCCCTACCTTTCTGAGAATCTGAACTATGACACCTTTGGCCTTACCGTCCCCTCAGCCCTCCCGGCCGGGCCTGAAACAGGTCCCAGGTGAGCTGTTCCGGGGCCCACGATTCCCAGAATCCTGTGGGTGAGGAGGGGCAGGCTCCCCTTGGACTGAAGCGGGTTAGCTAGAGCCCTGGAGGGGTCCCAGGCCCCACCGGGATCTGCATTCTAGGTCTTACGGCCTCACACCCACCGTCCAGGCCTGAGGAGAGCCTCAGTCCTGCTGAATGAAGGTCTGGGGTCTCCCAGAGTCTTGTGGGACCAAGAAGTGGGGGTTACCCAGAAGCTCATGGGAGCTGGGGTGGTCCATTCAGGAGGCTGGCGCAGGGGCTCTGAGCACACCTGGCCCCAAGACCCACCCTCACACCTCACCCTACTGCAGCCCAGCACCCCCCTACGGGCTCTTCGTGGGGGGCCGTTTCCAGGCGCCTGGGGCCCGGAGCTCCAGGCCCATCCACGACTCGCAGGGCAATCTCCATGCCTACGTGGCCGAGGGCGGAGCCAAGGACATCCGAGTGGCTGTGGAGGCCGCCCACCAGGCTGCCCCTGGGTAAGTGGGGTCTCGGCAACACCCAGGCCCTGTGAGGCCTCAGAGCGGGCAGTGGGGACCCCCAGGGCTGAGGGGCTGTGGGGTTAGCTCCCACGGCTGACGGAATAGGGGTGTGGTTGGCCCCTCTCTTCCTGGGGGCGGCTGAGCTATCGGGCCTGGACCCCCAGGGTAAGGGCCGTGGACAGGGGAGGGGCACCTGGGCAGAGCCAGGGCCAGGAGACCAGCCCCCGATGTTCACTGTCCGCCCACAGCTGGGTGGGCCAGTCCCCGGGGGCCCGAGCAGCCCTGCTGTTGGCACTGGCAGCCGCGCTGGAGCGCCGGGAGCCCACCCTGTCCTTGAGGCTGGAGAGGCACGGAGTGGAGCTCAAGGCCGCCCAGGCGGAGGTGGAGCTGAGCGTGACGCGGCTCCGGGCCTGGGGGGCCCGCGCCCAGGCCCAGAGCCACAGCCTGCAGGTGAGCGGGCCGGCGGGAGGGCAGGCAGAGCGGGCGGCGTGGAGCGGGTCGGAACAAAGGCTCTGGAGTGAGCCGCACCTGGGGCCCAAGTTGTGATCCCCAGCAAGTACCTTGGCCCCTGTACCTCAGTTTTCTCATCCGTATAATGGGCACAGGGCCTACCTCAGATTAGTGTTTCAAATTGTTAGTAACCCATAAAATCAACTGAGTGGGTTGTAACCATGATTTTTTTAAAAAATATATTTTATTGATTTGTCAAAGAGAGGAAGGGAGAGGGATAGAGAGCCAGAAACATCGATGAAAGAGAAACATGATCAGCTGCCTCCTGCACACCCCCTACGGGGGATGTGCCTGCAACCAAGGTACATGCCCTTGACCGGAATCGAACCCGGGACCCTTCAGTCCGCAGGCCGACGCTCTATCCACTGAGCCAAACCGGTTAGGGCTGATTTTCTTTTTTATTTGGTAGTTTTTATTTTTGTTTCTGAACTTTTATTGAATTTATTGGGGTGGTTAACAAAATGATACCGGTTTCAGGTGCCCAGTTCCACTACACATCATCTGTACATGGCCCCTCCCCCAGCACTCCCCGCGCTGTTTTCCATGTCCATGAGTTCTTTTTTTTTTTTTTTTTTTTCTCTCAATCCCTCCTTCCTCTCACTCAGCTCCCCCACCCGGACAGCTGTCAGCCTGCGCTCTAGCCATGAGTCTGTCTCTATTTTGCTTGTTCATTTAGTTCATTGGATTCCATTAGGGTGAAGTCATACGGTATTTGTCTCTCTCTGACTGGCTGATTTCACTCAGCATAATGCTCTCGGGTCTGTCTGTGCTCGCAATCTTTGAGGGTTTTTAACGTGTGGCTTTAGTTGGGGTCCAGAATACAGAGAGCAAACTGTGCCTTCTCAGGCCTGCGTTTGGTGAAGTTTGACAAATATATACGGTTGCATCATCACGATCGGGACAGATGTTCATCTCCCCAAAGGGCTTCTCCCTCCTCTTCCCCTTCCCCCACTCCAAGTGCTTGGCAACCACTACACTTTCTGTCCTTCCAGTTTTCTTCAAGAGCACACATGCAGTCAGACTGTGTAGGGCAAGTGTGTCAAACTCAAAGGCTAAACGGGCCAAACAAACAAGGTGGGAGTGTCTGTGGGCCGCAAAAAAACAAAAGCTTCACTTTTTAAAAAAATATATATTTTATTGATTTTTTACAGAGAGGAAGGGAGAGGGATAGAGAGTTAGAAACATCAATGAGAGAGAAACATTGATCAGCTGCCTCCTGCACACCCCCCACTGGGGATGTGCCCGCAACCAAGGTACGTGCCCTTGACTGGAATCAAACCTGGGACCTTTCAGTCCGCAGGCCGACGCTCTATCCACTGAGCCAAACCGGCCAGGGTCAAAAGCTTCACTTTTCATAGAAACGTAGGTTTATTTCGGTAGACATGCTGAATAGAAAGGGCTGAAATAAATGAGTCATCGTTCACATGAAATAACATTTTATTAAAAATTAATCGTTTTTCTTGAACATTAACTTACCAGACAGTGAAGAACTGCATGAATTAATAAGCGTGACGCAAATAGACCTATTTTTCTTGTTCTCCAAAATCGAAATATTTCCTGTTGCGCAAACCAAACAAGTCAGTCCAAGACTAATGACGGCGGTTGGCTGCTAAACTATTCCCCGGTAGTATTAGTGGAGAGAAATGTGCACCTGCATATAAGGCGCGTAAGGGAAATGAATGCAACACGATCAGAGTAATCAGTCATTAGCGAACATTGCAGTTCGTTATTAGTAACTAGAGGCCCGGTGCACGGGGTTAGTGCATGGGTAGGGTTCCTAGGCCTCGTCGGCTGGCAGCCAGGGCCTGCCTTCATTCCGTGCCACCCCCTCCTTAGTGGTCAGCGCACATCATACTGAGCGATCAAACTCCTGGTCTCCCAGTCGAACTCCCGAGGGGACGCTTTGCATATTAGCCTTTTATATATGTAGATTATGTATAACAGGATATTGTAAAAATTAAGTTATGAAATTTTTATTAAAACGTTTCTTACATGCGGCCCACGGGCCGCGAGTTTGACATGCTTGGTGTAGTGTTTGATGTCTGGGTTCTTTCATTGCTTTTAAGATGCATCCTTCTTGCATCTATCAATACATTCCTTTTTGTTGCTAAGTAGTAATATGTTACGTGCATACCATATTTGTTCCTGCATTTACCAGTGGCTAGAAAGCTGGGCATTTCTAGGCTTTAGCTATTGAGTAAGTAGTTTGCATGCATGCCTTTGTGTGAACATGTTTTTATGGCTCTTGGGTAAATACCTAGAAATCAGATTGCTAGATGGTGTGATAAGTGCATACTTAATTTCACAAGAAACGGCCAAACAGGTTTTCAAAGTGTACCATTTCGCTGTCCCACCAGCAGTATGTGCTTCAGTTTCTCTACCTCCTCGCCAACATTTTATTTATTTATTTTTTAAATATATTTTTATTGATTTTTTACAGAGAGGAAGGGAGAGGGATAGAGAGTTAGAAACATCGGTGAGAGAGAAACATCGATCAGCTGCCTCCTGCACACCCCCTACTGGGGATGTGCCCGCAACCAAGGTACATGCCCTTGGCTGGAATCGAACCTGGGACCTTTCAGTCCGCAGGCTGATGCTCTATCCACTGAGCCAAACCAGTTTTGGCACTCACCAACATTTTAGATATCAATTTTTACTTAAAAATTTAGCCATTTTACCTGGCCAGCATGGCTCAGTGGTTGAACGTTGACCTATGAACCAGGAGGTCACAGTTTGATTCCTAGTCTGGGCACATGCCCAGGTTGTGGGCTCCATCCCCAGTGGGGGATGTGCAGGAGGCAGCCGATCGATGATGCTCTCTCATCACTGATGTTTCTATCTCTCTCTCCATCTCCCTTCCTCTGAAATAAAAAAATATATATTTAAAAAAAGATTTAGCCATTAAAAAAAAAATGCGTGCCCTGACCGGTTTGGCTCAGTGGATGGAGCGTTGGCCTGCGGAATGAAGGGTCCCGGGTTCGATTTTGGTCAGGGGCATGTACCTGGGTGGTGGGCACATACCCAGTAGGAGGTGTGCAGGAGGCAGCTGGTCGATGTTTCTCTCTCATCGATGTTTCTAACGCTCTATCCCTCTCCCTTCCTCTCCGTAAAAAATCAATTAAAAAAAAAATATATATATATATATATATATTTTTTTAAATATGTTTTATTGATTGTTTTATTGATTTAAATATGCTCTATCCACTGAGCCAAACCGGTTTCGGCTAAATATTTATTCTTAATTATACTAGTAGTTTACACACAGATTATATTAGTTTCAGCTCTACAACATAGTGATTCAGCATTTATATACCTTCCAAAGTGATCACTGCAATAAATCTAGTAACTATCTGTCACCATATATAGGCATTACAATAATATTATGACCTCGTGGCTAGGTGGGCCAGGATATTCTAAATTTCTAAAAAATTCTGTTCCCTATACTGTACATCACATCCCTGTGACTTATTTTATAACTGGAAATTTGTATTTCTTTTTTTTATTATTAAATCTTTATTGTTCAGATTATTACAGTTGTTTCTCTTTTTCCCCCCCATGGCTCCCCTCCACCCAGTTCCTACCCCACCCTCTGCCTTCACCCCCCCACTGTCCTCATCCATAGGTGCACGATTTTTGTCCAGTCTCTTCCCGCATCCCCCACACCCCTTCCCCCCTCAAGAATAGTCAGTCCACTCCCTTTCTATGCCCCTGATTCTATTATATTCACCAGTTTATTCTGTTTATCAGATTATTTATTCACTTGATTTTTAGATTCACTTGTTGATAGATATGTATTTGTTGTTCATAATTTTTGTTGTTGTTGTTCATAATTTTTATTTTCACCTTTTTCTTCTTCCTCCTCTTCTTCTTAAAGGATACCTTTCAGCATTTCATATAATATTGGTTTGGTGGTGATGAACTCCTTCAGCTTTTTCTTATCTGTGAAGCTCTTTATCTGACCTTCAATTCTGAATGATAGCTTTGCTGGGTAAAGTAACCTTGGTTGTAGGTTCTTGCTATTCATCACTTTGAATATTTCTTGCCATTCCCTTCTGGCCTGCATAGTTTCTATTGAGAAATCAGCTAACAGTCGTATGGGTACTCCCTTGTAGGTAACTGTTTTTCTCTTGCTGCTTTTAAGATTCTCTCTTTGTCTTTTGCTCTTGGCATTTTAATTATGATGTGTCTTGGTGTGGTCCTCTTTGGATTCCTTTTGTTTGGGGTTCTCTGCACTTCCTGGACTTGTAAGTCTATTTCTTTCACCAGGTGGGGGAAGTTTTTTGTTATCATTTCTTCAAATAGGTTTTCAATATCTTGCTCTCTCTCTTCTTCTGGCACCCCTATAATTTGGATGTTGGTACGCTTGAAGTTGTCCCAGAGGCTCCTTACACTATCTTCATATTTTTGGATTCTTTTTTCTTTTTGTTTTTCCGGTTGGATGTTTTTTGCTTCTTCATATTTCAGATCTTAGAGTTGATTCTTCCGATCCTCTAGTCTGCTGTTGGATCTCTGTATAATATTCTTTATTTCAGTCAGTGCATGCTTAATTTCTAGTTGGTCCTTTTTCATATCCTTGAGGGTCTCACTAGATTTATGGAGGGTCTCACTAAATTTATCGGTGGTTTCTAGAAAATTCTTGAAAAACCTTATAACCGTGGCTTTGAACTCTATATCCAGTAGTTTGCTTTCCTCCATTTCTGTCATTTGTGACCTTTTCTTTGTCTCCGCATTTTGGCTGCTTCCCTGTGTTGATAGAGTGGCTTTCTGTGCTAGGTGTCCTATCGGACCCAGTGGCTCAGCCTCCCCAATTAACTGAGGTGGACACTCTTGGTGCACCCCTTTGTGGGCTTTGTGCACAGTCTTTTGTAGTTAAGCCTTGATTGTTGTTGGTATCACTGGGAGGAATTGACCTCCAGGCCAATTGGCTGTGAGAATCAGCTGTGTCTACAGTGGGAGAACTTCTGTGCTGGAGACACCCTTCTGGGGCAAGACTTGCTTCAGTGGGGCTTTGGTGCTCAGTGAGTCTGCCCCCTGAGTGTGTCCCTTATGGATCTGAGGAGTTGTAATCTGGATGGTCCCACTCTGACCACGGGGTACACTGGCTCTTGGATCTCTAAGGAGGTGCTAATCTAGCCTCTGCCTGAGGCTACCCAGCAGGAGCTACGGAGAGATTCCTCTTCTTTTTGGGGGGTTTGGAGGTGCCCAGATGAGGCCCAGCTGTGAAGCAATGCAAGCTGCTGTGGGGCCTTGGGCCTTCTTTTGGATGTTCTGGGTCTCTCTGACCCAGCTTCAGTTTGTTAGGTAATTTTAGATCTCAAAGGGCCAGGGCATTCATACGCAAAAGCCTCTGCGCACAGCCTGGGTGGGGCGGGGTCTCAGGGGATCAACAGGGCTGAGCAACAGCTATGGCTGATCCTCAGCCCTGCCCTAAGAGGCCCCGGGTCCCAGTGTCCCGGTAATCGCCGCAAGCACCTCTGAGAGAAAGCTGCCCTCGAGTTCTGACCGATGCCAGACAGTCCAGTTTCTCCCCGTATGAGGCTGGGTCCCCAGAGACTCGCCCGGAACTGGAGTTCAGAGCAGTCGGGAGCTTGAGACTCCCTCCCGATTGAAAAAGACAACCGCGTCCTCCGTTGCCAGCCCTTTCCACGTGCGCCTCCGTAGCTCTGCACTTTACTTCTGCACCTCCTCTGAGTCTCAGTGTGCTTTTCTCTTTTTTATTTTTTTAAATATTTTATTGATTTTTTACAGAGAGGAAGGGAGAGAGACAGAGAGTTAGAAACATCGATGAGAGAGAAACATCGATCAGCTGCCTCCTGCACATCTCCCACTGGGGATGTGCCCGCAACCCAGGTACATGCCCCTGACCGGAATTGAACCCGGGACCCTTCAGTCCGCAGGCCAACGCTCTATCCACTGAGCCAAACCGGTTTCAGCACTTTTCTCTTTCTAGTTGTAGAATTTCCACTCAGCCAGCCTTCCTGTGGTTCTGGATGGTGTCTGTTTTGTCTTTTAGTTGTATTTTTGAAGTGGTTGTGCGAGGCAGCAATTTTAGGTGTTTACACCTATGCCGCCATCTTGGCTTCCCCTTGTTGCACTTATTGATGCATTCATTGGGTGATTAGTTATATGTGCCCTGACTGGGGATTGAACCCGAAACCTTGACCTATCAGGATGATGCTCTAACCACTGAGCAACCCAGCAAGAGCTCATTTCTAGATTTTTAGAGAAAGTGAAAGCATATATCCACACCATGACTTATACACAAATGTTCATAGCAGCAGCATTCATAGTAGCCAAAAACTCCAAACAACCCAGATGTCCCTCAATAGGTTGGTAAATAAACAAAATATGATACATCCTTTCAGCAGACTCCTACTTGGCAATCAGAGGAAATGAACATGCCACAGCATGAATGAACCTCCAACTGACTATGCTGAGTGAGGAAGTCAGATTAAAAAAGAGCCCTAGCCGGTTTGGCTCAGTAGATAGAGCATCGGCCTGTGGACTGAAAGGTCCTGGGTTCAGTTCTGGTCAAGGGCACATGCCTGGGTTGTGGGCTCGATCCCCAGTAGGGGGCGTGCAGGAGGCAGCCAGTCAATGAGTTTCTCTCATCATTGATGTTTCCATCTCTCTCTCCCTCTCCCTCTCTGAAATCAATAAAAATATATATTTTTTAAAAAGTGTAGCTGGCCGGTATGGCTCAGTGGTTGAGCACTGACCTATGAACCAGGAGGTTAACGTTCCATTCTGGTCAGGGCACATGCCAGGTTGCGGGCTTGATCGCCAGTGTGGGGCGTGCAGAACTCAGCCGATCAATGATTCTCTGTCATCATTGATCTTCCTATCTCTCTTTCCCTCTTCTTTTCTCTCTGAAATCAATAAAAGCATATATATAAAAAAAAGATACTATAGCCCTAGCCGGTTTGGTTCGGTGAATAGAGCGTCGGCCTGCGGACTGAATGGCCCCAGGTTCGAATCCAGTCAAGGGCACATGCCTGGGTTGCGGGCTCCATCCCCAGTAGAGGGCGTGCAGGAGGCAGCCGATCAGTGATTCTCTCTCATCCCTGATGTTTCTATCTCTCCTTCTTTCTCTCTGAAATCAATAAAATATATTTTTTTAAAAAAAGGTATAGAGCCCTGGCCTGTGTTTCTAAATGGTTGGAGCATCAGCCCACACACCAAAGGGTTGAGGGATCCATTCTTAGTCAAGAGCATGTACCTGAGTTGCAGGTTTGACTCCCAGTCCAGTCAAGGTGTGTGTAGAAGGCAATCAATTGATGTGTCTCTTACATCGATGTTTCTCTCTCTCTACCTCACCCCCCCCTTCCACACTCTCTAAAATTCAGTGGACAAAATATCCTTGGGTGAGGATTAACAAAAAAAAGAAAGAGAGTAGACTGTAATTCCATATCTAGAAAATACAAATTCATCTATAGTGAGAGGAAGCAGGTCAGTGGTTGTCTGAGGACAGGGAGTAGGGATTGGAGGGAAGAAACACAAGGAAATTTGGGGGGTGAAGTTCATGATCTTTTAATCTTCACCTGAGGATATGTTTTGTTTTGTTTTGTTTAATTTAAAAATATATTTTATTGATTTTTTACAGCGAGGAAGGGAGAGGAATAGAGAGTTAGAAACATCGATGAGAGAGAAGCATTGATCAGCTGCCTCCTGCACACCCCCTCCTGGGGATGTGCCGCAACCGAGGTACATGCCCTTGACCGGAATCGAACCTGGGACCTTTCAGTCCGCAGGCCGACGCTCTATCCACTGAGCCAAACCGGTCAGGGCCTGAGGATATGTTTATTGATTTTAGAGACAGAGAGAGAGAAACATCAGTCTCACACAAGGTGACCGGGGATTGAACCAGCGACCTAGGTATGTGCCCCAAAGTGGGATTAAACCCGCAATCTTTTGGTGTAGGAGTTAACCAACTTAGCCACCCAGCCAGGGCGAAGTCCATGATCATGGTGATGGTTTCATGGGTGTATGTTTATGTTGAAACTTATCAAAACCCTGGCCAGGTGACTCAGTTGATTTGAGCATTGTCCCCTATACCAAAAAGGTTGTGGGTTCAATCCCCCACTAGGGCACTTATGGGAAGTAACTGATCAATGTTTCTCTCTCTCTCCCTTCTTCTCTCTAAAAATCAATAAAAATATATCTTCAGGTGTGGATTAAAAACAAAATCAAATTGTATCCTTTAAAATGTGTGTAGGTTAATGAATATCAATTATGAAGGGTTTTTTTTTTTAATGTACAAACACAGACAAACTCATGGGCCAAGTTCTGATCCCTCTACACACATTAGCTCATTTCATTTTTTTTTTTTGCAATAACTAACAGCTGCTTGCTAGTCTTTGCCAGGCAGCTGTTAAAGGGTGGGTGGGAGGACACCCGTGACCCTAACAAGGAAAACTCAAATTAAGCCTTTCTGTACAAGCAAATTTAGAGCTCTTTTAAGTGTCCAAAGCTATTAATTAGTTTAATTGACACATTAAACTAATTTTGAATGAACATATTTGAATAACCAAGAACTAAAATGTTCAAATTTTTCTAGTACAAAACAATTAAATTTGCTTTAGTTATAAAAGAGCTCTGTCAATATCCACAAACTGTATACTTCAGACATTCACAGAAATGTGAGCAGAAGGCTTATCAAAAGACATTGAATACAGTTAGGTTTCAACAACCCTTGGTGGTCCACATCTGCAAAGAAGCTCATTTCATTTTATTTATTTATTTTTAATTTTTAAAAAAATATATATTTTCTTGATTTTTTACAGCGAGGAAGGGAGAGGGATAGAGAGTTAGAAACATCGATCAGCTGCCTCCTGCACGCTCCCCACTGGGGATGTGCCCACAACCCAGGTACATGCCCTTGACCGGAATCGAACCTGGGACCCTTGAGTCCGCAGGCCGACGCTCTATCCACTGAGCCAAACCGGTTAGAGCTCATTTCATTTTAACAACAAGTCTCTGAGGTAGGTTCTAGTATCATCCTCATTTGAAAGATGAGAAACTAAGGCCCAAAGAGGTGAAGTAAGTCACTTGAGGTCACACAGCTGATGAGTGGTGGAGCTGGGACTTGAACCCAGGCCATCTGGCTCTGAACCATCACTTGGTTCTATGATTGTTAGAGTTGTTATGAAGCAGCAGAGATGGGGATGTGAGGAGGGAAGAAAGGGGCAGGTGATGGAGGTGGCCTGGGAGGTAGTCAGGTACCCCCGCCCCGCCTTTGACCTCCCACCTGTCCCCGCAGGTAGCTGAGCTGAGGGGCCCTGTGCTCCGACTCCGGGAGCCACTGGGGGTCCTGGCTGTTGTGTGCCCGGACGAGTGGCCTCTGCTTGCCTTTGTGTCCCTGCTGGCCCCTGCCTTGGCCCATGGCAACACCGTGGTTTTGGTGCCCAGCGAGACCTGTCCCATCCCCGCCTTGGAGGTCTGCCAGGTACCGTCGCCTGCCTGCTGCTGCTCCCAGCAGCCCCTGGGGGTCCAGACAGATGAAAGGCACCCCAAGGCCTACAGGAGTTCCGTTCCCACCCTCACCCCTTGGTAACCATGGTAACCCCTGTCCAGGAATCCAAGCTTTCACTCCTCTAGATCCAGGAACCATGTTCTTCAGACCACAAGCCTTCACCAGTCGTGCCCTGACCCATTCCTTCGGGAGCCCCATGCCATTCCCCCAGACGCTCACTCCCTGCCCCCACGGCCTCCGGGGTCTCAGATCCTTCCCTCCCAACCCCGGCTGGCCACTCTCTCCATCCCCTAGGATATGGCCACCTTGCTGCCAGCTGGCCTGGTGAACGTGGTGACAGGAGATCGGGACCACCTGACCCGCTGCCTGGCTTTGCACCAGGACGTCCAGGCCCTGTGGTACTTCGGATCTGCCCAGGTACCCTTTGTTTCACATCTCCTGGGAACATGGCTCTGCCCCCTTAAAACTCCTGTTGCTAAGGGGAAGAAACACCTTGGCAACCAGGTTCTGCGGGCTTTCCCCTTCAGAGCCCTGGTTGCTAAGGAAGAGGATGTGCTTAGCAACAAGGGCCTGAGATCTTGCCCGGCCCAAAGACCTAATCTTATTGGACAGCCCCTTTCTAAAGACCATACCCTAGCAACAGAGTGAGAAGCCATAGCCCACCCTCTTTAAACCTTGTCAACAAAAACCTCAGGCCCCATTTGAACGTAGGCTGCTGACGGGGAGGAAGTTCCCTAGCCACAAAGGTCAGCCCCGTTTCCCCAGCATCCGCAAGGCTTGCTTGCCAGGAGCTGAGCTTATAGCAACAGGGCGTAGGTCAAGCCTCCATGCCCCGCCCCCCCCCACCCCCCCCTCAGTAGTATCCGTGTTGCCAAGGAAGCAGCTGCTTATCAAACAAGCGGGAGGAAACGCTGATCCTCCTGTCTCCGTGCCAGGGCTCCCAGTTTGTGGAATGGGCCTCCGCAGGAAACCTGAAGCCCGTGTGGGTGGACAGGGGCTGCCCCCGGGCCTGGGATCAGGAGGCCGAAGGAGCAGGCCCTGAGCTAGAGCTTCGGGCAGCACGGACCAAGGCCCTGTGGCTGCCCATGGGCGACTGACACCTGAGCCCACTCGGTCTTGGACGAAGAAGAGTTGGACCACCAACAGGCTCCAGATGCCTGACCTTTCCACTTCCTTTGATGTCCGTGCCCTCAAATAAATTCTGACCAACCTTGGCTGTGCTTCTGAGGGAGAGAGCGGGCAGGAGCTCTGGGTCTGTTGGGGTTACTTTAGTTCTGTGGCTCAGCAGCCTAGTGATCTGGCTCCGGTACAACATAGTGTTTGTGAAACAGATAAAGGGGCCTCTGAGAAGCCCGGGACAGGACGCAGGGCCTCTTGTTCCTCCTGGTCTTGTCCATCAAGCAGAGTAGCTCTGGGGAATAAAGCCCAGGTGAGAGCTTGTGCCAATTTCCTTGGTGTAAATGCTCCCACCAACCTCCAGGTGATGGAACAGCCGGCTGACAGGATTCCTGAATTTTACCAGCGCCCATGAGCAGCTCGAGCATACGGCTGTTGTGGAATTCTTTTTGATGCAAAGGACCCACTCACACTAGCTCAGGATGAGAGTGAATGTTCTGGAAGGCCACAGAGACATCTTAGGGAAGACAGGGCGACACACCCGAGGCCCCAGGTCCTGGGAACCTGAATGCAGGTGCTTTTGTGAGCCACCTGATCTCTCAGGACTTGTATCTGCCTATCTGCTTCATTCAAATCTTTTTTTTTTTTTAACATATATTTTTAAATCTATTTTATTGATTTTTTACAGAGAGGAAGGGAGAGGGATAGAGAGTAACATCAATGAGAGAGAAACATCGATCAGCAGCCTCCTGCACACTCCCTACTGGGTATGTGCCCACAACCAAGGTACATGCCCTTGACCGGAATCGAACCTGGGACCCTTGAGTCCGTAGGCTGACGCTCTATCCACTGAGCCAAGCCGGCTAGGGCTCGTTCCAATCTTTGTAGCCATGTGACTTTAGGAAAGCTTTGTGGCCGCTCTGAGCCTGGTTCCTTATCTGCAGAAAGGGCTAGTAGTTACAATCTGTCGGCTTGACTCTGTGATGAGTACACAGGATGTGTGTAATGGGTGCTGGCTGTTAGTTAGGGGTTGATCTTGGCCTTGGAGCAAATGAGAAAGGACACCTGTCAGTCTGTCACTAGGACCGTGCCAAGGAGATGACCGTCCCAGGATCTGGATGTTTGGACAGGGGAGACCCAGGAATGCGAGCACTGGAGGAAAGTCCCTGGAAGGCTCCAGTTCCCATCTGTGGCGTGACAACTCCCTCCCAGATTCCATGGGCTGCCTCAGTGTCCTTCCTGTTAACTCTGATGCTTTAATCAGCCAAAGCCAAGTGCAGCAGGTCAATATATACCGCCAGACCACCAGCAATACTCAGCAACACATCCCCAGGAGGAAAAGAAAATCTGATTGGCCAGCCTGGGTCAGGTGTCCACTTCTGGGCCAATCCTATCAGCCCAGGGGCTGAACCATAGAGGGTCTGTAAGCAGAGGACAGGTTGGCTCAGTGGTTGAGTGTCGACCCATGAACCAGGAGGTCACAGTTTGATTCCTGGTCAGGGCACATGTTCATGTTGCCAGTTCGACCCCCAGCAGGGGGCATGCAGGAGGCAGCCAATCAATGATTCTCTCTCACCATTGGTGTGTGTGTGTCTCTCCCTTCCTCTCTGAAATCAATAAAAATATTTTTTTTAAATAATAAAAACAGATGAAGCTCAGGGCCTGGGGGCCCAGAGAAGGCACCCTACCCAGGCTAGGTATGTGTGTGTGTGTGAGAGAGAGAGAGACAGAGAGACAGAGAGAGAGAGAGAAGCGGGGGAGGCGGAAGGTGTCGAGGAACTTCCCAAGGAGGTGCCATATTCATTGAGGTGTTTTTTCCAGCTTGATTGAGGTATGATGGACAGATAAAATAGCATATATTTCAGATGTACAACATGATTTTTTAAGGTATGCAGAATGATTTATTATACATATATTATGAAGTGGTTGCCACAGTCAGGTTACTAACACACCTGCCTTTGTGTGTGAGCTGTTCAGGTGTGTTTCAACAATACAGAATAGCATTACCTGTAGCCACCACGCTGTGCGTTGCATCCCAGAGCTCACTCGTCTTCGAAACGGAAGTGTGTATCTTTTGACCAACATCTCCCCATTGCCCCCACCCCTGCAACCCCTGGCAATCACCTTTCTACTCTGGTTTTATGAGTTTGGCTTCTTTAGATTCTGCATATGAGATCAAACAATATTGTCTTTCTCCGGTTCATTCACCTAGCAGAGTGCCCTCCAGGTTCATCCATGTCCTTGCAAATGGCAGTGTTTTCTTTTCATGGCTGAATAGTATTCCGTTTTTTTAAATATATATTTTTTATTGATTTCAGAGAGGAAGGGAGAGGGAGAGAAAGAAACATCAATGATGAGAGAGAATCATTGATTGGCTGCCTCCTGCACGACCCCCACTGGGAATCGAGACCACAATCTGAGCATGTGCCCTGACCAGGAATTGAGCCTTGACTTCTTGGTTCATAGGTCAACACTCAACCACTGAACCACGCCAACCGGGCTAGTGTTCCATTATTTATTTTTATACATATATTTCACATCTTTTTTTGTTCCATTAGCAATCATCACACCTCAGATAAACCTCTGGCTGAGATACTGCCACTGTGGGAAGCTTATATTTCACATCTTTATCCATTCATTCCCTATGGACACTTAGGCTGTCTCCATGTCTCTTGTGAATAATGCTGCCAATGAACATGGGAGCACAGGTATCCCTAAGAAACTAATTTCCTTTCCTTTGGATATGTACCCCAGAGTGGAATCAATGGGTCATGTGGTAGTTCTATTTTAATTTCCTGAGGAACCGCCATATTGTTTTCCATAGCGGCTGCACCAGCTTACATCCCCACCATCATGCACGAGGTTCCCTTTCTCCCCATCCTCACCAACACGTACCTCTCATTCTTTTTTAAAAAAATATATTTTATTGACTGTTTACAGAGAGGAAGGGAGAGGGATAGAGAGTTAGAAACATCGATCAGCTGCCTCCTGCACACCTCCCACTGGGAATGTGCCCACAACCAAGATACATGCCCTTGACCGGAATCGAACCTGGGACCTTTCAGTCCGCAGGCTGACTCTCTATCCACTGAGCCAAACTGGTTAGGGCTCTCGTTCTTGATAGTGGCCGTTCTGACAGGTGCGAGGTGACTCGTGGTTGGACCTGCGTTTCCCTGATACCTAGTGATTGCCTTGAGCCTGGAAGTACAATGAAGATCTGATTAGGCCAGAAAAGTGGCCGAGGAGCATTTGAGATCTTGCTTCTTAGCAATTGTCATCCGTTTAGGCTCAAATAAGTTCTTATAAAATTTTTTTTAAAAAGCCCTGGCCAGTTCAGTTGGTTGAGCATTGTCCCATCCACCAAAGGGTTGCCAGTTTGATTCCCAGTCAAGGCATATACCCAGGTTTTGGATTCAATCCCTGGTTGGGGTGCATGCGAGGCAACCGATCTATGTTTCTCACATCAATGTTTCTCTCCTCCCTTGCTCTCTCTCTCTCTCATCAATAAAAAACATTTTTTTTTTAAATAAAGGAAACCACAATTTTAAAAAAAACCTTGCCCTGGCTGGACAGCTCAGTTGGTTAGAGCATTATCCCATATGCTAAGATTCTGACTTTGATTCCTGGTCAGGGCACATATAAGAATCAACCAATGAATGTATAAATTTCTCCTCTCTCTCAAATCAATAAATTAAGCCCAGCTGGCATGGCTCAGTGGTTGAGCGTCCACTTATGAACCGGGAGGTCAAGGTTCCATTCCCAGTCAGGGCACATGCCCAGGTTGCGGGCCCGATCCCCAGTGTGGGGCAAGCGGGAAGCAGCCGATCAATGATTCTCGTTTATCATTGATGTTTCTATCTCTCCCTTTCTGAACTCAATAAAAATACTTTTAAAGAAATTTCTTTTAAATATATATCTTTTTATTGATTTCAGAGAGGGAGAGGGATAGAAACATCAATGATGAGAGAGAATCATTGATCAGCTGCCTCCTGCACGCCCCCTACTGGGGACCGAGCCTGCAACCCGGGCATGTGCCCTTGACCAGAATCGAACCTGGGACCCTTCAGTCTGCAGACCGATGCTCTATCCAGTGAGCGGCTAGGGCAAAACATTTTTTTTTTTTCATTCAAAAAGGAATGTGGCAGAGAGCATCCCAGGCCAAGGGGACAGCAGGTGCAAAGGCCCACAGGTGGACAATAGCTTTGGGGGAACTGTCGTGGGTTGAATAGTGATCCCAAAAAAGATACGTCCACATCCTCACCCCTGGAACCTATGCGTGTGATCTTATTTGGAAAAAGTCTTTGCGGATAGAATGCAGTTGAGCATCTTGAGATAAGATCATTCTGGGCTATCAGGTGGGCCCTAAAGCTAATGACAGGTGTCCATACAGGAGACAGAAGAGGACAAAGCCACGTCAAGACGGGGGCAGAGGTGGAACTCCGTGTCTAGCACCCTCCTCTCCCCGACATCCGCATCCCTTCCCAGGCGGGAGGTGGGAGGTTGGCAAGTTAGGCTGATATTCGGTCTCAGAGCCCCAACCTTCTCATCATGTGATTGGTCTTTGGGGACTGATCAGCCTCCCATCTTATTGGTGTGAAGACTTGGGTGGGGGGTGGGCTCATGAATAACAAAGACTCCTATCACCTATCAGGGAAATTCCTGAGGATTTATATGTTGGCTCCCAGGGAACAGACCAGATGCCTTCTCTTTTTATTTTCTTTTTAAAATATATTTTATTGATTTTTTACAGAGAGGAAGGGAGAGAGATAGAGAGTTAGAAACATCGATGAGAGAAAAATATCGATCAGCTGCCTCCTGCACACCCCCTCCTGGGGATGTGCCCGCAACCAAGGTACATGCCCTTGACCAGAATTGAACTCAGGACCCTTCAGTCCGCAGGTTGACACTCTATCCACTGAGCCAAACCGGTTAGGGCTTATTTATTTATTTTAGAGAGAGAGGGAGGGAACGAGAGAAACATCAATTTGTTGTTCCACTTACCGATGCATTCATTGGTTGATTCTGGTATATGCCCTGACCGGGGATCGAACCTGCAACCTTGTTATATTGGGACGATGCTCTCCAGCTACCAGGCCAGGGCCAGGATCTGAAACTGGACAGTGAATGGGCCTGGGCTGCCTGTCACTACTTGAGCCAGTTAAGCAGAGACGGGGTTGAATCATGTGGAGATTAGCAGATCATTCATGAAAATCTGCTCTACACACCCCCACCGCCCCGTAAGCCGGCTGCTTATATTGGGTAGAAGGACAAAGATTGCACGGGGAAGTAGGAATTACAGGTCTGGGGAGGTAGGCAAGGTATCATGGCTACAGGTTACAGGTGACGTGGGCCGGGGGTTGGAAAGGGTGGGTACCTCCTGGTGGTTACCATCCAGGACTCCATTGTTTCGGCAACACGGTTGTTAATCTTTCCGTGATGATCGGCAGTTCTTGGATAAGGAAATGGACCGCATTCTGAGGTTAACTACCAGGTGTATGTGGGGGAGTGTGTGTGTGTGTGTGGGGGGGGGGGGGTGTTACAACTCCCAGCCAGCTCAGAATATGCTTTCTTTAATCAGAACAGAACAATTACAGTTAACACAGCATGATTTTTCTTATAACTGTAGCTAGTCCCCACTATTCTATTTCTGCCCCTAACAGAGCCATTGGTTCTTGTGCATGTATTTAACAAATACTGATTGAGCACCTGCTCTGACTCAGACAGACCTACCCACCGTGGTTGTGGGGCTAACGTCCCAATAGGGCAAAGAAAATGAGTGCAGGGTGTGTCCGGTGACATGGGACAAGGGAAAGGGCAAAGCAGGCTTACAACGTGGGGAATGCGGTGGGGAAGGCTTTGCCTGGGTGTGTGAGCAAAGGCCGAGTGAGGTGGGGCATGAGCCATGTGGGTATCTGGGGGGAGGGTATTCAGGCTCAGGGACCTGCCAGTGCAAAGGCCCTGGGGCAGGAGTGTGCTTGTCCCGGGCATAGGGAGGAGGCCAAGGCAGAGAGGGAATCGGGCTAGATCTGTGCGGCCACAGTGGATCTGTCTGAGGCCAGCGGCCGGAAGCAGCTCTGGTACATAGGGGGAACAGACGGCAGGGAGCGGGGAGAGGCTGGGGCAGGCGCAGTGAGGGTCAAGGCCAGGAGGGAAGGCCGCACTGGTGTTCAGGGGGGAGATGGTAGCAGGCCCCAGGTGATGGCAGCTGGGGTGCTGAGAAGTGATTGCAGGGACTCCGCAGATATTTTTTTTTTTAACCAATACTTTTTTTTTCCTTTTATTGAATAAGATATTACAAATGTGTCCTTATCCCCCCAATGTCCCCTCATCCCCGCCATCCGCAGACATTTTGACAGCCGACACATTTGCTGGGACGGGACTGTGGGCAGTGAAAGGCCAAGGTCACATGACTGGGGGCGGGGGCGTCCAAGGAGAAAATGAAGAGCTCGGAGTGACCTCCTCGGCCTGTGTCATTGGTTCTGCTTGGACCGGGTTCCAGCCCCAGCTCCTCAGTCCGTCTTCCTTACCTGTGAGAACTGACCCACTGCAGCCTTCCCCGGCCAGGCGCCCTCCGGGGCTGCCGCCAGGTGGCGCCCCTGGCCTCAGACAGATCCACCCCAACCCGCTGTCCCCCTCCAAAATTTTCTTTCACTTTCGATCTCTGGCTGTCACCCGGCCTGGCCCCTTCCACATGCAGCTGGGAATGACTGGTGCCGGAGGATAAATGGGCTCTGGATCCCCGAGGGGCGGGGCGGGGCGCCCCTGCTGGGGCTGAGGGAGGAGGAGTGGGGGTCGGGTTCCTGGGCCCCTGCCCGGGGAGGGTTCCGGGGATCGGCTGTCGGGGTTCTTAGAAGGGGAGACGCGGAGTTTTCACCGTAACTGGGGCGCATGCAGGAAGCCCGTGGGAGAAGGAGGCGGAAACTTGGCCACATCAAGGGGCAGGGGAGGGGCAGGGAGGTGAGGGGCGGGTGAGGAAAGGGCTGGGGTGTGTCAGCCCCAAACCTGCTCTTCTGTCCTTTCCAAGATCTGGCCACAGGCATGAGGGGCCTCCGGCGGAGATGATAGTGTTGGCACCAGCCTGGAGCCCAACTGTGCGTATACCTGGGCAAGGTGGGGGACAGGCAGTGTCATGATGGGCAGATAGGTGAGGAGATGCAGAGAGCTGGAGGGAGATGGGCAGGGGTGGAGGGAGATGGACAGGGGTGGAGGGTGATGGGTAGGGGTGGAGGGAGATGGACAGGGGTGGAGGAGATGGACAGGGGTGGAGGGTGATGGGTAGGGGTGGAGGGAGATGGACAGGGGTGGAGGGTGATGGGTAGGGGTGGAGGAGATGGGCAGGGGTGGAGGTGATGGGTAGGGGTGGAGGAGATGGACAGGGGTGGAGGGAGATAGGTAGGGGTGGAGGGAGATGGGCAGGGGTGGGGGAGATGGACAGGGGTGGAGGTGATGGGCAGGGGTGGAGGAGAGAGTAGGTGTGGAGGAGATGGGCAGGGGTGGAGGACATGGGTAGGGGCGGAGGAGATGGGTAGGGGTGGAGGAGATGGGCAGGGGTGGAGGTGATGGGTAGGGGTGGAGGGAGATGGGTAGGCGTGGAGGAGATGGGCAGGGGTGGAGGACATGGGTAGGGGCGGAGGACATGGACAGGGGTGGAGGAGATGGGCAGGGGTGGAGGTGATGGGCAGGGGTGGAGGGAGATGGGCAGGGGTAGAGGAGATGGGTAGGGGTGGAGGAGATGGACAGGGGTGGAGGTGATGGGCAGGGGTGGAGGAGATGGACAGGGGTGGAGGGAGATGGGCAGGGGTGGAGGAATGGGCAGGGGTGGAGGAGATGGACAGGGGTGTGGGACATGGACAGGGTGGAGGAGATGGACAGGGGTGGAGGAGATGGGCAGGGGTGGAGGTGATGGGCAGGGGCAGAGGGAGATGGACAGGGGTGGAGGACATGGGCAGGGGTGGAGGAGATGGGCAGGGGTGGAGGTGATGGGCTGGGGTGGAGGACATGGGCAGGGGTGGAGAGAGATGGGCAGGGGTGGAGGGACATGGGTAGGGGTGGAGGGAGATGGGCAGGGGTGGAGGTGATGGGCAGGGGTGGAGGAGATGGGCAGGGGTGGAGGGAGATGGGCAGGGGTGGAGGAGATGGGTAGGGGTGGAGGGAGATGGGCAGGGGTAGAGGAGATGGGTAGAGGTGGAGGAGATGGACAAGGGTGAAGGTGATGGGCAGGGGTGGAGGAGATGGACAGGGGTGGAGGGAGATGGGCAGGGGTGGAGGAGATGGACAGGGATGTGGGACATGGACAGGGTGGAGGAGATGGACAGGGGTGGAGGAGATGGGCAGGGGTGGAGGTGATGGGCAGGGGTGGAGGAGATGGACAGGGGTGGAGGGAGATGGGCAGGGATGGAGGAGATGGGCAGGGGTGGAGGAGATGGACAGGGGTGGAGGGAGATGGGCAGGGGTGGAGGAGATGGACAGGGGTGGAGGAGATGGGCAGGGGTGGAGGTGATGGGCAGGGGCGGAGGGAGATGGACAGGGGTGGAGGACATGGGCAGGGGTGGAGGGAGATGGGCAGGGGTGGAGGGACATGGGTAGGGGTGGAGGGAGATGGGCAGGGGTGGAGGGAGATGGGCAGGGGTGGGGGAAATGGGCAGGGGTGGAGGAGATGGGCAGGGGTGGGGGAAATGGACAGAAGTGGGGAAATGAGCCGTTGGGGAGAGGGGCAGGCGTGGGGGAAGACACGGAGGGAGGTGGGTAAAAATGGGCAGAAGGGACCCAGAAGAAAGGAGAAGTGGGAGAGATGAGCAGATAAGGGCAGAGGGGTGGGCAGAGAAGAGATCTGGGCAGAGCGAGAGAGACCTGTCGCTGGGCCAAGTTGGGGGCAAAGGAGACCAAACGCTGGACGGTATCGGCCAGAAGCAGAGGGTCAGAGGTGGGCAGACCTGAGGCAGATGGAGGAGGGGCCGGAACCGAATGGCCTGAGCTGGGAGAGGAGGAAGGGGAAGAGGCCGGGGAGGGGGGGAGGGGTGCGGAGCCAACAGGGCCCCCTCCCCGCAGACCTCCCTGCTGCTGCTGCTGCTGCTGCTGAGCCCCGGCCTCTGTGGGACCCCAGACTGCTCCTTCCGCCACAGCCCCATCTCCTCCACCTTCGCGGACACCATCCGCAAGCTGGTGAGCGCCCTCGCCAGCCCCCGCTGCTGCGGCTGAGCGGAGTCCTTCTGTCCCGGCCGCGGTCTTTGGGGCGCCCTGTCCCCCTCTCCCAGGTCCCTCTCCATAGTGCAGCCCAGCTGAACCCGTTTTCTCCCGCAGTCAGACTACCTGCTCCAGGATTACCCGGTCACGGTCGCTGCCAACCTGCAGGACGTGAGTCACTGAGGGGAGGGGCCGGGATGGAGGTGGGGAAAGCGACTCTGGATGCACATCGGGGACGGGGCTGGTCTGCCATGCCTCAGACCCGGAGTCCAGGCGCCCAGCCCCTCCCCCCTCAGACACCCCCCCCCCCCTCTGCCCACGGGCCCCAGAGCTTGGCTGTCTCCCCAGGACAAGCTCTGCGGGGCCTTCTGGCGCCTCGTGCTGGCCCAGCGCTGGATGGGGCAGCTCAAGACCGTGGCGGGGGTCCCAGATGGAAAAGCTGCTGGAGGCCGTCAACACCGAGATACACTTTGTCACCTTATGCGCCCTCCAGGTCAGCCCTGAACTTGGGGTGCGGGTGAGGGGGCGGGATGCCTTCCTAGGGAATGGGGAACGCAGCTCAGCCTGGCCTTATGGAGATTCCTTTTGTCCGGAGCAACTCAAGGCCATGGAGCCGGTTGCTGGGGAATTGCATTCCTCTGAGCCCCCAGGACGGCGAGGGAGCTGGGCCCGTGCGCATGCTGGGCTTCCTTCTCAGGCCCCGCTGCAGGGCGGTGCCAAGGGGTTCTCGCCCCTAGCAACCAGGAGAAGGAGGGGATCTAAATGCCCTCTGACTAGACCTCCCTGGGCCCTGTCGCTGGGCGTTGCTAAGGATGCTTCCCCCTAGCAACCAGGGAGAGCAGGGGCCCAAACGCTCCCTCTGAGACCCAGGCCTCCCTGGGCCAGGTTGCTGGGGCTGCCGGGTGTTGCTGGGGCTGCCGGGTGTTGCTGGGCAGGGAAGGCGCCGGGCCTGGGGAGTTGCAGGGGCTGATTCGGTGGTGACGTCTCCCTCCCCTGCCCCCAGCCCCTCCCTAGCTGTCTTCGCTTCGTCCAGACCAACATCTCCCACCTCCTGCAGGACACCTCCGAGCAGCTGGTGGCCTTGAAGCCCTGGATCACCCGCTGGAATTTCTCTGGGTGCCTGGAGCTGCAGTGTCAGCCGGGTAAAGGCTCCCAGCCCTCCCAGCCCCTGCGCCCCCACCCTCAGAGCCCCGCCTCCCTCTGCACCGCCCCTCAACCCCAGCTGCTCCTATGGGCTGCATGCCTTCGGGCATGTTCCCCTAAGTTCATTCCCCTCTCTGGGCCTCAGTTTACCCATCCCAGAGAAGGGACGGCAATCCCTGCCTGTTTCTCCAAGGCAGCCCCATGCCATGGAAAGAGTGTGTGGAGAGCCGTTTGTTAAAGTGTCTATACTTTCTAGTAACCATTTTTTAAAAGTTAAAAAAAAAAAAAGCCCTGGCCGGTTTGGCTCCGTGGGTGGAGCTATGGAATGTCTGCCCACAGACCGGAGGGTCCCGGGTTCAACTCCAGACATGGGCATGTACCTTGGTTTCAGGAGGCAACCAGTCAATGTGTCTCTCTTACACTGATGTGTCCCCCTCCCTGTCTCTCCCCCTCCCTCCCACTCTCTCTGAAAAACAATGGAAAACATCCCTGGGTGAGGATTCACAACAGCAAAGCCCTGGCCCCTGTGACTCAGTAGGTTGGGCGTCGTCTGGTACACTGAGGTCACCGATTTGATTCCTGGTCAGGGGTCAGGGCACATGCCTGGGTTGTGGTGCTGGACCCCCCATAATGGGTGTGCAGAGCAGCCGATCAATGTTTCTCTCTCACATTGATGTTTCTCTCTCTCTCTCCCTTCCTCTCTCTAAAATCGATTTTTAAAAATATTTTTAAGTTAAAAAAAGGTAAATTCGCTCTTGTTCAGGATATTTATATTCTGCCACCTTATCATGGTTTTATTCAGTCTTTTAGTCCTTGTAAAGTTTGTCTACTGGATCTGTCAAGTTCTGAGAGGGATATTTTGTTTGTTTGTTTTCTTTTTGAGAGAGATATTTTTAAAAATTCTCACTCTAGGTTGATTTTTCTCAATTCTTCCCCGGATTGCCAATCTTTCTCACACCTATTGAGCTTTGTTTGTCATTTGTATTTACATTTATGACTACTGTATTCAATTGCTCAACCAGGTTTTTATTCTTCTTTTTTTTTTCCTTTTGTTTTTGGTAATCCTCACCCGAGGGTTAGAGAGAGTGGAAGGGAGGGGGATGGATAGAAACAGATCGGCTGCCTCCCGCACGCCCCCTACTGGGGATCAAGCTCACAGTCCAGGCATGTGCCCTGACCAGGGAAATTCTTGTTGTTGTTGTTTTTGTTGTTCATGTTCACCCAGGACACTTTTCCACTGATTTTTAGAGAGTGGAAGGGAGGGGCAGAGACAGAGATAGAAACATCGGTGTGTGAGAGAGACACATCAATCAGTTGCCTCCCGCCACTCACCTTGACCAGGGCTAGGGATTGAGCCTGCAACCGAGGTACGTGCCCTTGACTGGAATCCAACCTGTGACCTGACCCTTCAGTCCACAGGCCAATGCTCTCTCCACTGAGTCAAACCTGCTAGGGTGCAAATTCGTTGTTTTTATAAGGAAAAACTGTTACTTAACAGAATGCAACCTATGGCTTACAACATTTTTAAAATATGTTTTTATTGATTTGAGAGAGAGAGGTAGAAACATCAATAGAGAGAAACATCAACATCGATGGGCTGCCTCCTGCACGCTCCCTACTGGGGAACAGCCTGCAACCCCAGGCATGCACCCTGACTGGAATCGAACTTGGTGCATGGGTCGATGCTCAACCACTGAGCCATACCAACTGGGCTGCAAATATATATATATATATATATATATATATATATATATATATATATATTGCAAATATATATATATATATATATATACTGCAAATATATATATATATATATATATATATATGTTTAATCCTCACCTGAAGATATTTTCCCATTCATTTTTTAGAGAGAGAGGGAAAGACAGAAAGAAACATCCATGTGAGAGAGACACATTGACTGGTTGCCTCCTGCACAAGCCCCGACCAGGGCCTGGGCCAGGGAGGAGCCTGCAACCGAGGTACATGCCCTTGACCGGAATCGAACCCAGGACCCTTCAGTCTGCAGGTCGATGCTCTACCGACTGAGCAAAACCGGCTAGGGCTGTAAATTATATTTTTATAATATTATTTAGTGAGCACTAAGTAGGAGGTTCTAGGAATAAATAAGACAGATAAGAGTCCTTGCACCACATTGCAGCTCACGGACTATCGGGGAAAGAAGAGGAAGAAACCAATCCACATAGAAGCACTGGAAGCATTTGTTCTAAAACATGCCGCCTTCCTGTGTGCCAGACACCGAGCCAGGCTCTTTCTCCTGCACTCGCTTAGTTTCTGTGGCAACCTTAGGACGTCGGTATAATGATTATCCCGTTTTATAGATCAGGACACAGGCACAGAGGCCAGCAGCCCACCGAGGTCACCCAGCAGCACCAGGAAGGCCTTTGCCTGGCCTGGCCCTTCTCCTTGGTCACACCGGCTCCTCTCTCCCCTCAGACTCCTCCACTCTGCTGCCCTCAGTGAGCCCCCTGGCCTTGGCGGCCACAGCCCTGCCAGCCCCACAGGCTTCTTTGCTGCTCCTGCTGCTGCTGCTGCCTGTGGCCCTTGCACTGCTGGTCGCTGCCTGGTGCCTGGGCTGGCGAAGGAGGAGGCGGAGGCCCTGCCCTGGGGAGCAGGTGAGCCAGCAGGGTGGGCAGAGGGGCTGGGGGGGGCCTGGGGGCTGGGGGGGGGCTGGGAGTGTCTGGAGGCCCAGTTGCCCCCCCGCTGTGGCTGACCCTGTGGGGGCCAAGGTGGCCCCGCCTCCAGTCCCCAGGAGCACTGGCTCCTCAGGGTGAGTCTTCACCAAACTGAGGACCCTGGACTGTGTGTGCGTGGAGGGCTGGGAGCAGTGGAGCGTGGGTCGGGTTGGATGCAGGAAGCCCCTGCTGGGGCCATAAGGGGACAGACTGGAAGAGAGAGACTGGAGGCCAAGGAGGTTGGGGAGGGTGCAGTGAGAGAGGACAAGGGCCGAGCCAGGCTGGGACCAGGGGGATGGAGAAAAGGCAGGGGCAGAGTCAGGGATCAGGCTGCACACTGACAGGCTTGGGGGTGGCACAGGCGACCAGGGTCTGGCCCAGCGACTGGGTGGACAGTGGGAGCCTGGGGAGACAGTGAGCTCAGCGGGAATCTGTGGCAGAAATGGCTGCCTGGAGCGTAGGGAGGGGGCCACCTTCACAAAGCCCTGCCGCTGTGAAAAGGCTGAAAAAGCTCGGGGTGTCCTGGTGACTTTGGCTAGCCTGGGCAGGTGTGGGTGGGGTTTGAAAAATGCCACAGGAAAATCCACGCCCCCAGTGCCTGGCAAGGAAGCTGAGACTTCCTGCCGAGGGCAGCAGCGGCTCTGGTGACAGAGCCAAGAACCTGGGAACGGGTGTGGGGCAAGAGGTCAGCGGGTCAGGAGAAAGGAAAGAGGGAGGTTCCCGCCGGTTCCGGACAGGCCCAGAGGGATCCAACTAGAAACATGCGTCTGTCATCGCGTGCACACACAGTGCCTCGGTGACCTGGGCCTTGTGCCGAGGTTTTCCGCAAATTCACTCCCTTATTGGAGACGCCCGTGCATCATCCCCGTTTCGCAGAGGCTGAAGCACAGGCACAGAGAGGTACGGCATCTGCCAGAAGTCACACAGCTCGTGAGTGGCAGAGTCGAGATGTGACTCCGGCCCTTGTGCCTTTCACTCTTCTGCCTCAGTTTCCTTATCTGTACAAAACACCAAGAATAGTCCCACCGCAGAGTCGTCCACAGGTAAAGAGTGACACACGCAGAGCCCAATAGAAACAGAACACACGCCACACAGGGTTTAAAGTTTTCCAAAAGGCCTATTAAAGAAAAGAAGACGCGGGTTACTTTAAAAATTTCATTCCACCCTGTGTATCCAAAATGTTCTTTCAAGACGTCATCAACATTTTAAAAAAACGACTAATGGTATGTTTTACACCCTTTTTTCATACCGAGTCTTCCAGTGTGTGCGGGAAATCCTTGATCCGGCCTTAGGTCTCATGAAAGGTGCAGCAGCAATAGTAGATCCGCTTGCTCGCGCTGTTTGCAACGTACAGTTTCCCCACATCTGGATTCGAGGGTCAGTTCCTAAATTTAATGATTTTCATGTCAGCGCTGGCCCCCGAACAGTTATTCGTTAGTTTTCCGTGAAAAGTCATGCACTGGGAGAAGTTTCCTGCCTGGTTTGCCCCTGTCCACCTGTTTTCACGCTCCCATTAACCACACTGTTGAGATCAAATGAGGTAAAATGTGGAACTCAGGTGCGCTGACCGCGCGGGGGACCGGCGGTCCCGAGGGCGCAGGCGCGGAGCACCCCGCGGCGCGAGGCCCCAGCACGTGCGCGCGGGCCGGGCCGGAGCCGTCGGCGCTGAGGTCTGCGCCTGCGCCGAGCGCGCCGCCGCCCCCTCCTCTCCGCGGCCCCGTGAGGCAGACGCGTCTACCCTCCCCGTTTACAGGGAACACCGAGGCCCAGAGCGAGGAGCCAGCCGCCCGAGGACACAGAGCCGGGACCCGGAGGACGTCAGCCAGAGAGCCGGCCCTGCCTCGGCGGCACGGCCCCCGCCACTGTGTCCCCGGGACGGAGGCCGCGCCAGCTGCCGGCGCCGGCCCCCGACCCGCCTGCCCCGCTCTGTACAAAGCCCTCGTCCCCTGGAACTTGTACATAAATCATCCTTTTCTACCAGCTCTGCTCAGGCCTGTCTGTTGGTGGGTCGATTTGGGTTGGAGGCTTGGGCTTTCAGATGGTGCGATTGTTCATCCAGGGCCTGTTTTCTGAGGCTTCCTGGCCCCCCCCCCCCGCCCCGAGTCGGAGCCAGCCCAGCCCTCTCCGGGCTCCCGGTCCATGGGGGAGACGTGGGACACGGGCCGCCTCGGTACAGGGTGCTATGCGCTCTGATGGGGCAGCAGTGAGAACCCGAGGAGGCACCTGGCTCAGTCGGCGGGCCACCACATGCCCTGCAGCCTACTGTCGCTTGAAGGATTGACCGCGCTTCCCTACCGCGCCGAGCAGTTTGCGCGAGGGAGAGGCACAGTCCCTCAAAAACATGGCGGCCGAGGCGGGACGGCCCTCCCCGGTCCCGCCCCACGTGACCGCCCGCCCCGCACAATCATGGCCGCTGAGGTCCTTTGGGAACCATTCCCGGATTGGACGATCCGAAGACGGCCCGCCTTCTAATGGGACCTCAACACGCATGCGCACGACCGTGGCCAATGAGACGCCAGAAAACTGTTCGCGTAGGCCCTGTGGCGTCATTTCCTCCGCCCCTGTTGCAAGGGATAAGAAACCCTGCGCCAGGGCTTCCTCCTTTCCCAGGCGGCTGCCGAAGATGGCGGAGGGGCAGGTGTGGGCTCCGCGCGGGCCGGGGCGGCGAGGGTCCGGGTGGGGTCCAGGCGGGAACGGGGTCGCATCCTTTGCTCCTTCGTACGTGTGTAGTGACGCTTTAGCTTGGTAACTGAGCAAAACGAAGGGAAAAAGGGCTGAGGAGGTTCTGTAACGGGGAAACGGAGATACTGGGACTGTCTTTGTGCCCGGGGCTGGGTAAATGCGGCATCGTTCCTCCCCGAGGGGCGGCGGTGGAGACTTTCAGCCCAGGAAGAGCTGTTTTTAAAGCTGTTTTGTTTGCCTTGATCTGGGCTGGTCCTTGGGGGAGATGGACCCGTGTGTTTCTAGCGACCGGGAAGCACGTGGGAGGCGGCTGGGAAGCCGAGGATCGGCCAAAATGGAGGGTCCTTTCATTTCTCCCAAACGGCCTCGTCGGCTCTCCCGTGGGAGTGCCAGTCGGGCTTCCTCTGCCTCTCGGGGTGTTTTGGCCCGAAATCTTCAACAGTGGGTCCAAGAGCTCTTGCCTGCGGGGCTTTCAGGAACAAATTGTGTTTTTTTCCTGCTTTGCTTTTGGGTTTGATGAGTGCTTTGAAATGCTATGAAAGCAGAAGACTGATTAAATGCTCCTTTGTCCTTAAGCACTTGGCCTCCAGTGAAGGCAGCAGAAGCTTCGCCCCGAGTGCCCTGGCCCCTGTGTAACATGAAGCGGGGAGGGGGTTAGGGGGCCCTGGTGGGCTTCCTGCGACGGGCCTGTGGTGACGGAAAACCACGCTGGGAGCCAGACCAGTGGGAGTCCCCTGAGCGTGCCCGGCCCAGTTTGCATTGTGTTTTCTGTAACAATGTTTCTGAGGCAGATGTCCTCATCTTCCAGGTGAGGAGGTGGAAGCGCGGAGAGCTGCAGATCTTTGCCCCAAGTCACAGTGTCAGGAAGTCTGGCTTTAGATTCTGTACCTTTCTGCCTTCCAACAGTCACCACGTATATAACCAGCACTCCATAGAGTGGGGACTTTGACCCTTGATGAAGAAGCTATAATCTGGGCATAAAAACTCCTGCCCTTCAAGCGGCCGAGATGTGAGAGGAGTTCTTACCCCGCTCATTGAAATCACCATTTGCTATTTTGGCCTCGTCTGTGAAGTGAGCCTTGGGTCCTAGGTCCTAGGTCCGGTGCCTGGATAGGAGGCACCCTGGGGGATAAGGTGTAACAGACAATGAACTGGTTGCTTGGGGTGGGGAGTCGGGAAGTTCGGGGTGACTAAGCCCTCATCTGTCTTCAACAGGTCCTGGTGCTTGATGGCCGAGGCCATCTCCTGGGCCGCCTGGCGGCCATCGTGGCCAAGCAGGTACTGCTGGGTAAGTCTGCCCTGTGCCCACCGCCCTCCAGACCTGAGGTCAGACCGGCGGTCCGTGATGAGCAGCAATCACCATCTTTCGTTTGAGTCTCACGACCATGAGATCAACCCCATGCACCGCTCTGAGACCTGCCAGCCACTCCCTCCCCTGGAGGTGGGGGCTCTGGGGTTAACATTTTCTGTTGGCAAATTCATTTAACCGTGACTGTAGCTCTGTGACCGGGGCCAGGGGTTCCCCTGCTGGGCCCTTGGCTGTCTTGCCCTTGTGGTCTGGTCCTGACCTGGGAGGATCGCCCTTTGGTTCCTCAGCAGTAACTGGGCAGGGGGTGGCTGCTTGGCCTGAGCCCCCCACGAGTCCCTCACTGTTCTTCTCTCTAGGCCGCAAGGTGGTGGTTGTGCGCTGTGAGGGCATCAACATTTCTGGCAATTTCTACAGAAACAAATGTAAGTTGTGGCATGGGAGTAGGACGAGAGAGGTTTGATGTGTGAGGTGCTCAGGCTCCATAGACCCTAAAAGCGATCCCCCCAGTGGTTGGAGGTGCTAGTTGGAGATTCAGAATAGGCCCTTGGAAGTGGGTGTGGGAAGAAGCTGGTGTTTCCCTGGGGACTATACAGCCTCACGCTCTCCCCTCTCCTCAGTGAAGTACCTGGCCTTCCTGCGCAAACGGATGAACACCAACCCGTCCCGCGGCCCTTACCACTTCCGAGCCCCCAGCCGCATCTTTTGGCGGACGGTGCGAGGTGAGCTGGGCCTGAGGACCGACCGCAGGTGGGGATGGGGCGGGTGGCCCGTGATGAGGATTTCTCCCACTCAAGTTCGAGTTTCCCAACCATGAGATGACTCCACATGCACTACCATCTGAGGCCACCGGTCTGCCTGCCTGGTGATGGGGTCTTGGCGAGCCCCTCTGAGCAGGGTTGCTGTCCCTCTGCCCACAGGCATGCTGCCCCACAAGACCAAGCGAGGCCAGGCTGCCTTGGACCGCCTCAAGGTGTTTGACGGGATCCCACCGCCCTATGACAAGGTAAGCGAGACCGGGCCCATCCCAGCATCCCTGTGTCTGGCGTGTCCGTGATGATCCCCGATTACCTACATTGTTTGAGCCTCATGAGAACAGCACTGGCTGAGACACCTGCCCCAGCCAGCCTTCTTCCCTGTCTGTCCCTCACTCCAGGTCCCTAAGCCCCTCTCCTTCTCTAACAGAAAAAGCGAATGGTGGTTCCCGCCGCCCTCAAGGTTGTGCGTCTGAAGCCTACCCGGAAGGTGAGTTCCGGGTTACGTGGAGCAGACTGACGTGGGGGACTGAACGTGGGGTCCCGAGACTGGCAGATGATGGTTTTTTCTCACGATGGTCTGCGGATGCCACCTGGGCACTGCCGAAAATGCCAATGGCTTAGCTGATGCCAGGAGGAGCAGGGGAGCCCCTTACACGGGGGGGGTGGAGTGGGGGGTGGGTGTGTCTTCTGATTTAAACTTGGATCCTTTGAGAAGTCTTCAGCCCCTCCCCAATCTAGGCTCCCATTTATTTACAATTTCATTTCCCCCCACCCCAGTTTGCCTACCTTGGGCGCCTGGCTCATGAGGTTGGCTGGAAGTACCAGGCCGTCACAGCCACCCTGGAGGAGAAGAGGAAGGAGAAGGCCAAGATGCATTACCGCAAGAAAAAGCAGCTCATGGTGAGTGCAGGGGCACCGCACACCTGGGCAGTGGGACCTGGGTCCCTGGGAAGGGGTGGTCACAGGCAGCAGCCACTGACCACAGCCTGTTCTAACCCCACAGAGGCTACGGAAACAGGCCGAAAAGAACGTGGAGAAGAAAATTAACAAATTCACAGAGGTCCTCAAGACCCATGGACTCCTGGTCTGAGCCCAATAAAATTGACTGTTATTCCTCATGCTTGGCCTGGCCTGCCCTTCCTCCATCGCCGCCCTAGGATGTGGGGAACCCCAGGGGCTGTTCTGGGGCCACAGGCACCTTACCTTGGGCCTTAGAAGGCTGGGGACACAGAAGGGACCTTAGTCACTGCTGTTTAAGAAAGGCCTTTTAAAAGCTTGGCATGGCCCTGTCAGTTGGGCATAATTTGCCTGTGACCTACTCAGAGTTTTAGGAAATGAGCAGCTGGAACAGCTGGTTCCCTTTCAGGATTTATAAGCTGGAAAACTCTCTAAACTTCTCACATGATACTAGACCGCAGCTGTTAGGATGTAGCCAATGCCTGGGGGCAGGACGGACCTGGTGTTGTGCAGAGGGATTTCAGATGCACAGACAGGACGGCAGCCAGTCTCAGGCATCGCACTTGCACGTTCCTGTACCTTGTGACCAGAAAATGAATAAATTATTTTTAAAGAAATTTGGCGTCTTTGCCGTGTGTGTCTGCAACGGAGGCAGGCCCTTGGGGGCTGGCCACAGATAAATGGCTAAATTCCTAACCCGTTAGTGCATGGGAGAATTAACCTTTAGAGATTGACCTACCAACAATTTACTCAAACCATTGTGGTGCCTGGTGCCCCAATTGACAGAGCCGTCTACACTCTTCAGCTGCAGGGTGTGGAACTGCCCCGTTTTAGAGCCACCCCCTTTGTGGGACGAGGGCTACTTCACTCCGGTCATCTGCCACACTTGTTTTGGGGGAAGAAATGGGCAAGAAACATTTGCATGTGTGGGGTGTTTACAATGGAAGTGGGCATGTTGGATCTGCCTGGGTGCGGACCTGAAAGGGTAGATGAACAGGTGGAAGCCCTCAGGTCACCTTTGATCACCTCCATCAGGCCCGTCTCCCTTTCACTGAGGAGGTTTAGGAGGAGTCACCTGATGCAGAGCCAAACCCAGAATTCCACACAAGCCCTCGGGTTTGATGAAGGAAAATCTGTCCTGGAAAAGAAGCTGAATTCATGCAGCCCCTGGGATTGGTGTGCAACATTTAGAAATAATTTCCTAATTCAAGTCAGCATTCAAATGCCCCTCGGCACAAAGGGAGCTAGTAGAGGATAGTTCCCAGGCAAATCACAACTTGCACACCCTGCCATTCTATCCTGCACCATCTCCGAAACATCCAAGATCTCAATGGCTTAGGTTTTCTCGATCTAACATGGGTGTTTACACCTCCCCTCCTTGGTTCCTGGGATCTGCCTCCAAAAGCAACTGTAGCTTAATTCTAAAATCTGACAAAACTTACAGCAGCACAATCCCACTGAAATCACGATCCATTAAAACACTTTTTTTTTTACTTTATTTTTTTAAATATGTATTTTATTGATTTTTTACAGAGAGGAAGGGAGAGGGATAATCAGAAACATTGAGAGAGAAACATCAAATAGCTGCCTCCTGCACACCCCATACTGGGCATGTGCCCGCAACCAAGGCACATGCCCTTGACCAGAATCGAACCTGGGACCCTTCAGTCTGCAGGCTGAAAGCTCTAGCCACTGAGCCAAACCAGTCAGGGCACCACTTTCCACTTCAGAAGACACCAGTAAGATGACAAGCCACAGACAGAAAATCCTTGCAAATCTCTTTGAAGGACTTACATTCCAAGTATATATATTTAAAAACCTCTTATAATGAGATAAGCCAAATGAAAATTAGGCAAAGATTTGAATAGACATTTCACCAAAGAAGATATATATACAAATGGCCAATAAGCACCTGAGAATAGACTTAACATTCAACACTAGAGAATGAAAATAAAATCTCTGGGTGGACAATCATGTAGCACAAATTCGAGAAATCAAAGCTCCAGTTCCGTCTTGCTCAACTACCCACCACCAAAGCATGTGGGCACACCTGTCCAGTCCATGGGGGTGCCATAGGGAGGGTCTTGGGGGTTTTTTTTGTTGTTTTTTTTAAAATATATTTTATTGATTTTTTACAGCGAGGAAGGGAGAGAGATAGAGAGTTAGAAACATCGATGAGAGAGAAACATCGACCAGCTGCCTCCTGCACATCTCCCACTGGGGATGTGCCCGCAACCCAGGTACATGCCCTTGACCAGAATCGAACCTGGGACCTTTCAGTCCGCAGGCCGACGCTCTATCCACTGAGCCAAACCGGTTTCGGCAGGGGTCTTGGGGTTTTATTGTTTTTTTAAATAATGATTTCAGAGAGAGAGAGAAACATCAATGCCTCCTGCACGCTCCCCCCTCCAACCAGGGATTGAGCCCGCAACCCGGGCATACACCCATGATCAGAATCGAACCCAGACCCTTCAGTCCACAGGCCGAAGCACTATCCACTGAGCCAAACCCGCTAGGGCAGGAGGGTCTTGTTTTAATAGGCATTTCTGTGCTCAGTGGGGACGGCTCCAGATCAAATAGTATTTGCATTTTTGTTATGAAATGCTGGGAAACTGTGTGAAATCTGACAGCGTTGGCTGAAGTTTATTATTGGACACCAAAGCTGTTTACGATGCAGGTGAAAAATCAACCCAGCCATAAAATAGGTAAGTGAAATACAAATGAGGGCCGGGGGGGAGTGGGGGGGGGGGGGGCAATCAATGTACTGCAGGAAGGAAAGGAAAGAGTTAAAAGTTAGACGGGGAAAGGAGAGAAGCTGTTTGATGAGACTGTACATGCTGTTTCCTATTGTGGGTTGTGCTCAAAACGCTGAAAAGCTAAGGACCCAGCACCCTTGCAGAGTGAAGCAGTATTTCTTCTCTCTGCTTTTCCCTTATCACCAAGATCTCCCCAGCCACCCTGAACACCTTGCAAAATATTGAGCATTTTAAACACCAGAGAGGAAATCACACCTAATCGCACCGCCTGGCGATGTAAACCGCTGGGCACGCGTTGTTAGCTTTTTTCTAAGTAACGTTTATACAGGTTAACACTCATTGTTGATAACAACGGTGGGCCCTGCCTTAAAAAAAAAACAAAAACCCTAATATCATAAATACTTTACAAGTCGTTCAAAGTTCCAGGAACTACGTGTTTTTTTTCTACAAAGAAAAATTATAAAGATAACACAGGAGCTCTAAAACAGAAAGTCCCCGTTAATGCTATCCCCAAAAGGACAACCACCACCAATAAAAAATGTATCATTGAAAATTCACAAAGCTATCAAGTGTAAAACAAACTTAAATAAGCTTTCAAATGACATTAAAAGTCTATAGTGTTAGGTTAGGTGGCTCAGGAGGCGGCGCAAGAAATAGAGTCCAGTGAATCAGAAAAGAAAGGAAAGGAAAGTTTATTCTGCGTCCCCGGGAGACCCACGTACCCCCAAAGACAGGGCACGTGGATTCACACCAACATGGAGGGGGGCGCTTTTTTTATACTGCGGTTGGGTGAGGGGTTGGGTGAGGGGTGGGGACATGAGCTGAGGTATTCAGTTGAGGAAGCTTCAGCTGCAGGGGAGTATGTGGATTCAGGGAGAAGAAGCAGGTATCTGTGTCTGGCACGTTGACTTGTGAGAAATCCCAGATCTGTGAGAAATTCCAGGGGGAGTCCATTGTCTCATCCCATGTCTGTATGTATCTATGTATCTGATCCTGGGCTCTCTCCGACCTAACATCCCGGCCTTTTGGTGATAAGGGACGGCGACTCTCTGACTGCTTCCAGCTGAACAGGGACGACGAGGGGGGGTGGTGGTTAAAGGCCAGGGTTAGGCAGAGGCAGGTCGGAGGGGAGCCGAGTGTAGGGATGGAGCAGGAGCTGATTCACAGTCACATCTCCGCGATCCGGAAGCAGATGAACTTGAGGAGGCAGGGGGCTAAGAGAAAAAAGACACAGATGAGAATCAGGGGCCCTATCATGGGCAGGACCCAGGTAGCTAAGGGGCTTTGGAACCAGCTGAAAGGGGAGTTGTCCTGGAAGTGTCCTGCACGTAGTTCTTCACTCAGCTTAGTCAGGGTCTGTACATTTTGCTCCACTACTCCAGACTCATTGATGTAATAACAGCATTCCTCCTGAAGGAATATGCAGGTTCCTCCTCTTTCTGCAGTCAGAAGGTCTAAGGCGCGCTGGTTCTGTAGGGCTACTTGGGCTACTGATGTCACTTGCTGCTGTAGGGAGGCTAAAAGAGACAGTAGTAGACTCCAGGGCTAACTGGAGCTTGTCATTAAAGTACTGAGCAGTGACCAAACTGTTCCCGAGGGCCCCCCAGTGAGGCCTACTGAGGCAGTGATACTCACCCCTAACATGACAGGGAGGAAGGCAGCCCGGTGCGTCTGGGGGCGGGATGGAGGGAGCAGCCAGGCGAGCTCCCACTCTCCATACAAGGTTAGTTGGGGAACTACTGTGACCACGAAGCAAGGCCCGGGGTCAGGGGTTCATGCAGTTGCTTAAGGTGCCGTTGCACCAAGAGAAGGTACCTGGTCTGGCCTTGGTGAGACTGGATGCAGTGTGGTTTCGGGTACAGTTCTAAATGACTTGTCCCCCAGTTACCGTATTACTGGTCTGGTAGCATATCCATGGGGGCAGGGTGGGCTCTGGAGTTTCGGGTTCCCAAAGGGGAATACCAGCCATGGGAGGCTGACATTCACCTTTCCCTTGGGTTCTTGGAGAAGTCATGAGTGGGACGGCAGCCAGCAAAGACCTGTCTGGGTTTCGCTGCCGGGTGACTTGTTTGCCGTTCTGGTAGTGGGTTTCAGGGACCTTGAACCTCCACACAAGAGGGTGGGGTGTGTGTAGGTTGCTCAGGGCCTGGAGGAGAAGGAGGAGGGGAGGGCGGTTAAGGCAGATGTTAGTGGGGCCCAATACATCACATTTATAGAAGTCATGCTGCTCCGGGGTCCTCTTGAGTCTGGAGAGGCAGTGCCAGGACAGGTCGCCAAGCAGCTTGGCCGCGGTGGGGGCTGTGAGGATTACAGCATGAGGTCCCATCCACGTAGGCTCCAAGGCTTGCAATTAGGTTCTTAAGGAGGACCGAGTCACCAGGGTGAAGGGCTGGTCCTGGGAGTCCTGGTCGGTTGGCTCTGGCTTGGGCAGAAACCTGTTCTCATGTTCTCGGAGCACTTGCCTGGGTAAAGGCAGATATGGGAAATACGTACCCAGGGGAGGGGGATCAGTAAGGAGACGGTGGTTGAGCAAGAAGGGTCAAAAGGGCTCAGGAAGGTGGGGCTCCTTGGTGTAGCCCGGACTTCTGGTTGGGGCCATGGGCAGGAGGTCCGGTCCAGGAGCTGCGAATTTCTAGAGAGAGTTTAGTTAGATGGTCCAATAGGTTGGAATTGAGTGGCTATGATGAGGGTTCGAGCCAGTGACAGACAAATCCAGAAGAATGTAGAGAAGGGATTGATGTTAGAGAGTAGATGGAAAGTTGTGTTGATGAGGGTGGACATAGGAGTAGGTCCAGGGTTTGTAAATAGAGAGTGACACTAGAGGATTTCCCATCCCAGACAGTAGAATTGATGACTCCCTCATCATTCCGTATCTGTTTCACCTGAAAATATGAAAAACCTGAGAAAAATTGGAGGGTCGCTTGCCAGGTAAGAGCCTGTGAGGAATGATGAGTCATCCGGTCCTGGATGGTGTCGGAGAATCTTCTTCGGGGATGGTGGGAGGCACTCGGTGAGAGGAAATGTTAGAATGCGCTGTTATCCAAGGGAAAATGGAAGGAGCAGTGGAAGCCAGGGACCTGGAGGCTGGAGAAAAGGCTGGGAGGGAGGGAGCAGGTCGCGCAGCCTGTTCCCAGGCCTCTAGCCGCTTGGATTTTAAAACTGCCGCATTTTTCCTTTGGGAAGGGTGGCGGGGGGATGGGTGGAGATTAGAGCAGTTTTCAGTTCAAAGGAGGAGACAGTGTGGAGGAGATAAAGAGATAAGGCATTCACGGCGGAGACAGAGACTGAGCTAGGCGGAGACTGAGCTAGGCGACTATGGTCTGGGACAACTGGGCCCCATGACAGGACGCATGGCAGTGGAGGATCGGTGTCCCTGTAAAGGGAGGGGGCCAGGAGTGGAAGGAGCAGGGAGGCTGAAGGGCAGAGTGGCCGCTAGGATGGTGAGGATATCTCGTCCTAACAGGGGCACGGGGCATGAAGGCATGACTAAGAACGAGTGGGTTATAGGGCTATGATGGAGGCCAGGAAGGGGTCCGGTGGCCAGAGGGCAGGTGGATTTGCCGTCAATACCCATGTCCGAGATTTTGGAAGGATAAAGGGGCCCTAAAAAGGAGGGCAGGACAGAGAAGGCAGCCCCCGTATCGACCGGGAAGGTGACCCACTACCTTCATTGTGACCCGAGGCTCAGCGAGGGTGAGAGGGTGATCGGAGTGGACGAGTCCGGGCGTCTTCAGTCTTCAGCCAATCCTAGCATGGCCAGCGGTGCATCATGGCCCGGAAGGGCGACCCCACCACGTTGAGACGTGGAAGGCTCGCCACTTTTCCAGGAGCAGTCACTCTTCCAGTGACCATTTTGACCGCACGCCGGGCAGGGCTTGGTCGGAGCCCGGGGCTGGGGGCACTGCTTTGCCCAGTGGCCTTCATTGCCGCATTTGAAGCATTGTCCGGTGGCGGCTTTCCTTTCGTTGCACCCACACCGCTCACAGCCCCCTCGGGGCCATGGCGGCTGCCGTCAACCTCAGGGCCACTAAGGCGTGTCTGCAGGTCCACCTTCTGTGGAAGGCAGGCTTGCCATTCTGACTGTGCCAGCTCCTCACGGGCATTAAGAACTTTCAAGGCCATTTTTCACTAGATCTCGGACCTGGGTTTGAGGACCAATAAAGACCTTAAAGGTCGGGTTTAGAGAGTGGGGGCATAGATTCAGCTATGCCCTCAGTCCGCTGCTTCCCTCAGGGGTAGAATGGGCGCAGGAATGGAAGAGGCTGTTCTGGAGCTAACGTTCTCAGGATTTGGGCTCTAGGGGAGAAGGAAGCTGCTTGTTAAAAGGGTCTGAAGAGAGCTGAGCTGCAATCTCTTGCAAAGGGAACTGGCCGGACAGTTGTGAATTTAAAGTGTTGGCAGTCATGGGGAAGGAGATTCGGCAGAGCGCAGTGGAAGGCGGGCAGTTAGAACTTAGAGAGGGTACTGCGTGGGGTACAGGTTACTAAGGCAGGCCTGTAAGGGGAGGGGAGAGCGCAGGAGAGGTGGCCTGGGTGGGCGTGGGAGAGGCACTGGGATTCTTTGATGCATACAGTGGGGTTGGCGGAGAAAGACACCAGGTGCTTCTCAATTGCAGTTTAAAGTCGCAACTTCCCAGAGGCGGGGCAGAACGAAGGCTCAGGGACAGAAGGAAGGTGGAGCCTGTGGACGCCTTTTGCCTACTGGGGAGGCAGGCAGGGGCGGGACGGAGTTTCCAGCAGCGGCTATGGCGTTAGCGGCTGCGGCAGTGCGCGGACGGACTGACTGCGCGGCAGCAGAGTGCAGGGGCATGGGGTTGTAAAAGGCGGTTTGAGTTTCCGGCTGCCGCGGGGCGGGCGGAAGAGGGGAGGTGGGATCAGGAGGCGGTGGAGAAGGCGTGGCTGGAGGAGAGTCCAGCAGGGAGGGAGGAGGGGAGAGTGTGGTCGGACAGGGGCACAAGGCCGGCAGGAGAATGGGCGGCTTTTGCCAGGGGAAGTTCGCGGTGGTCTGGTGAAGGGGAATGGGAGAACACGGAGACAACGATGATGATGGTGACGGCGCCGGCGCCGCCACCCACACACAGCACATGAACCCACCCCCACACACACAGCGGGCTCGGTGGTGCACGGTGGGGGAAGCGCAGGGACAGCCCGGAGGGAGGATGGACAGAGCGAGGAGAGATGGCGGAAGGAACTTTGGGGGAGGGACGGGGAACGCAGAGAGATGGAGAGAGGCTGAGAGAGAGAGACTGAGAGAGAGAGATGTGGTCACATTTCCCAGTTTGCTGGCAGAAATTACTGAGATCGGTGCGACGGTAAAGTCAGGGTCCCGTTTTCAGACTGAGGCCATGCTACGTTACAGGAAAAGGACGCAGGTCCGGGACAGGCCCCGTGTTTAGCCAGATTGGCGAGCAGACACCCTAGAGGTGTGCTCAGGTCAGGTTTGGAATTTGGATTCCCCGTGCTCGATACCCGTGGCCTGTAGCGGGGCTAAAGGCTGGCGTCCCAGCGGTTTAACCCACGCTACGGACGGACGGATGGACCGTGGGTGGGGCAGAGACGTCTCCCTGCCTTCCCAGGTCTGAAGGAGCCTTCCTGGAAGGTTCCGGAAAGGGCAATCCCTGACTCGGCCGAGTTTTACAGACAGAGATGCCGGAGGGCGGGTGGCCACATGGGACCGGCACGGGGGCGGGGCGGGACTCACCGCTGATGCTGCCAAACTGGGAAAAGTTGCTGAGCTGAAGAAAAGAGGTCCTGATGGGTCCAGAGCCAGGAGGAGGGAGAGGCGGGCACCCCGAGCCGCGGAGGGACGGCCAAATGGAGTGCTCGCGCCACCCGGGTTTCAAGGCACCAAATGTTAGGTTAGGTGGCTCAGGAGGCGGCGCAAGAAATAGAGTCCAGTGAATCAGAAAAGAAAGGAAAGTTTATTCTGCGTCCCCGGGAGACCCACGTACCCCCAAAGACAGGGCACGTGGATTCACACCAACATGGAGGGGGGCGCTTTTTTTATACTGCGGTTGGGTGAGGGGTTGGGTGAGGGGTGGGGACATGAGCTGAGGTATTCAGTTGAGGAAGCTTCAGCTGCAGGGGAGTATGTGGATTCAGGGAGAAGAAGCAGGTATCTGTGTCTGGCACGTTGACTTGTGAGAAATCCCAGATCTGTGAGAAATTCCAGGGGGAGTCCATTGTCTCATCCCATGTCTGTATGTATCTATGTATCTGATCCTGGGCTCTCTCCGACCTAACATATAGCATTAATATTTCATATATCCTGTACTGCCCAACGTGGTGGAGGCTGGCTCCGTGTAATTTTAAATTTAATGAAATTAAAGGTAAAAGTTCAGGTCCTCGGTGGCTGAGTTGGAAAGCGCAGACATTTCCATTGTCGCAGAAACCGCGCCGTTACGGACAGAAAATCAGCAGAAGGGTCTGGGGGTGAAACGGGACACAAGAGAACGACTTTCACTGAAAAAGCGCAGGAGCAGCACCCGCCCCGCACAAAGTTGGCGGCGGCGCCGCGCAGGTCCCAACACTTCACGAGCTCCCTCCCCGCAGAAAGATGGCAGCCACCTCATCCCGCTCGAGCCCTGTACGGACACCGCCACGCGGTCCCCAATGCCCACGTGATCTCACGGCGCGCAGACACCCGACCGCCTCCCTGTAACTCTCGCGATAACGTAGGCGGGCTCAGGGCTGGCCGCGCCTTCCCAATGCGAACCAGCGCGTCCAGACAATGGGTGGCTCAACTATCGCGAGACTGTACCCGCCCCGCCTCTCCGCCCTCCTCCATCATGGCGGCGTCGGTGCAGTCTCCCAATCACCTGCTTGCTGAGAGACGTCGGTCAATCAGAGACGCGCCCAAGGCACCGCCCCAAATCGTGCTACTCGGTCCCCTATTCGTCACTTCCTCTCCAGTCCCTGCGCAGTCGATAAGGAAACCCGGACGCCGCTGTGGCTTTCTTTTTTTCAAGCGGCCGGGAAGATGGCGGACATTCAGGTGCGAGCTCGGGCCCTCCCGGGCCTCAGGGGCGTGTCCGGGAGAGCGGGACCCCGCGCCCCAGTTGGGGAGTTAATTCGGGGCGCCCCAGATCTCCCGGGGGCTAATTCGGGCAGAGGGCGCGTGCCTGCGTTATTTGCATTAGCGCCTCCTCAGTCCCGGGGGCTCCGCACTGGGAAGTCGTGTACGTTAGATGAGCAGTGGATCCGGGTGGATGTCTTTGTGTCTTGGACAGTAATCCTTCCTGAAAGGTGTCCGAGGTGCCATTCTGCCTCCGGGTTCTAAGCAGTGAATTCTGCAGGCGGCGGGAAGTGTTTGGGAGCGTAAACGATGAAGTGACCCCGGGTTAGATTTCGGTCTGAATTGGAGGGACATCTGGGGTCAGAGTTCTCGGAGGCGATTCTGGGGGAGGGGGTCCTGGGGGTTCCGGGAACGTCTCCAGCCCGGCTGCGGCCCACTCCGGCCTCACCAGCTCCCTCGTCCCCGCAGACGGAGCGAGCCTACCAGAAGCAGCCCACCATCTTCCAAAACAAGAAGAGGGTCCTGCTGGGAGAGACCGGCAAAGAGAAGCTCCCTCGATACTACAAGAACATCGGCCTGGGGTTCAAGACGCCCAAGGAGGTAGGACCCCCGGGGAGGAAGAAGCGGACCCGGCTCCGCACATGTGCCGGCCCAGCTGCCCCGCCGCCCCGCCCACGTCCGCGTGTCGCCCGGGGGCTGCTGGGAATTGTAGTTTGTCTCTGAGGCCGCGCCCCGCTGTTCTTTCCAGGAACTAGCTACTCAAGCCTTACTTTTTTTAAAAAAATATATATTTTTATCGATTTCAGAGATGGAGAGAGAAACATCACTGATGAGAATCATTGATCGGCTGCCTCCTGCACGCCCCCTCCTGGGGGGGATCAAGCCCGATAGGGCCTTTTTTTTTTTTTTTTAATCTTTATTGTTGAGAGTATTATAGGCACCCCCCTTCCATTTTTTTACCCCCAAGCCTTACTTCTTTTCCTTATCCCTCCAGGCCATTGAGGGCACCTACATTGACAAGAAATGCCCCTTTACCGGTAATGTCTCCATCCGAGGGCGCATCTTGTCCGGTGAGTGGGGCGGTTGGGGGGCTTGGGTTCAGATTTCTGGGTCTGAGGGAAGAGGGGCTGGGGACACTCCTGGTTCCTGGGCCCGGGCAGGTGATGTCTGTTTTCACGATGGTCTTCAGATGCCGGTGACAGGCGCTGCTGAGAAAGCCAGTTGGCAGAACTGATGCCACAACCAAGGTTTCTTAATGCTGCTCGGCAGCTCCCAGCATGCCCTGGGCTGCCTGAGGCTCCCTTTCCCAAGGAGCCTGACCCACAACCTCCCCTCCCCAGGTGTGGTGACCAAGATGAAGATGCAGAGGACCATTGTCATCCGCCGAGACTACCTCCACTACATCCGGAAGTACAACCGCTTCGAGAAGCGCCACAAGAACATGTCAGTGCACCTGTCCCCCTGCTTCAGGTGAGCACTGTGGGCGGCAACCCGGGCCAGTCCCCCTGCCCGGCGCGGGGCGGGGGCTGCACTCAGGTCTGAGTGACATGGGACACCCTAGGTGCCTGTGGAGGCAGTAAACTGAGGCCGGGGGCGTGGGGAGGCTGCTGCAAGTGAGCCTCCAGATTTCCACAAAAGCGGAGGTGTGTTTGGAGCATCTTCTGTACAGTATTGGGCCTGGTGCCTCGCTCAGAGCTTGTGCTCAATCAATAATGACAGAGGGGCGGCTGGAACTGGAAACTGAAGCTCGGCTGTGGCCTCGGCCTGGTGACCACAAAGGAGGCTCCCGAGGGGCAGCCTCACGCCCCCTGTCCCCCCTGTAACATACATGCTGCCCCCTCCATAGAGATGTGCAGATCGGCGACATCGTCACCGTGGGTGAGTGCCGCCCCCTGAGCAAGACTGTGCGCTTCAACGTGCTCAAGGTCACCAAGGCCGCCGGCACCAAGAAGCAGTTCCAGAAGTTCTGAGCTGGCTACCTGCCCCACCCCAACCAAATAAAGTTATTTTCTCAGTCACAGCCAGGCTCCCGATGTCTGTGGCCTCTCCAGAGGGAGGTATGTCCCTGGGGATGGAGCAGGTTCACGAGAACGATGGGTTCTTATTTACCCTCTGGGGCGTGAGGGTGGGAATGGGGACCAGATCCCGCCTCCTGTCCTGTCTCTGGGTGAAGACGGCCTGTATTAAAGATGCTGCACTCCTCCGTCTCCTTTGGTCCTTGTCACCTTCTACCTGTTGTTGAGCTGCTGTCTCACCCCGCACCCCTGTCTTTCCCCTACCCGCCCCCCCCCCCCCATGTCCCTGGGGAGGAAGTGAGGGAGGGCGGGGGCTCCTGGGCCCTTTCTGGCCTCCTTGGGGAGAGGGATGAAGCAGCAGCCGCAATCTGGGCCTGGACCTCAACCTGGCCTTTCTCTTCTGACTCATGAGTCGGGGAGCGAGGCAGGGGCTCCCCGCTGGGAGTCCCCTTCCCCAAGTGGGCACCATGCCCCTTTGCAGATGAGCAAGCTCCTCTGAGGGGCAGGTTCTTTGCTTGGCGTCCCAGTGCCTGAGCCCCAGGTCTCAGATTCCAGAAACTTCTTAGCCTGAAAGTCCAAGTAAGGACATTGGTCTTGAGGGCAAGTTGCATAGCAAGGCTGGGCTGGAGAGCAACTCAGCAGTACAGGGCCACAGGCTGCTCAGGCTGGTTAGAGAGCCCCTGGAGGTGGGGCTGGGAGAGGAGAACCGGGAGGTGGGGAGAAATGGGCAGTCATGCAAATTCAGGGAAAGATTGCTGATGGCCAGAGAACGGGAGGTGGGAGGGGTTGGCGGTTGGTAACAGCAGAACAAGATCTGTTAGAAGCAAAAAAAAAAAAGGGGGGAAAAGGGAGAGGGACCTTGAGTGTCACACAGAAACAAGGAGAGACCACAGAGGGTTCAGCTGGACACAACAGGGCCAGACCACGGGTGGGGACAGACTCAGATTTCAGAAATGGGGCAGAGTTCAGAGGAGAAAGGACAAGGCGGGAGGGGCGGGGGGGGCGGGGGACCCTCACCCACGCAGACGTGGAGGCCTGGAGTAGAAGGCACGGCTGGAGACTGGCTTCGCCCCTCGGGGCCGGCGCTGCTGGGGTCCCCAGGTCCCTGCCCCCCATGCCTGTACCAGGGACTGGCACACCATGGTACAGGGTTGGGAGACGGGGCCTTGAGGAGAGGAGCCCGCTCGTCCAGGGAAGCCGCCCCGGGATCAGCCCGGCTCTGGCTTTTACCCGGCGAGGGCGGGGATTCCTGCCAGAGGAAGTGGGGCCACATCAAAGAGGGCAGGAAGGGGCAGGGACAGGTCACAAGGGGGCACCGCCCGCATTTCAGCCTGCAAGCCCGCCCCACCCCTGCTGGAGGGCTGGGGACCCTGAGGGGCTGAGGCTGCTGGGGAGCCCCCTCCCCCTGCAGGTGCTTCCGTTCAGGGTGGGGCCTCCATGTTTACAACAACAACAGCCCGGCTCCCCTGTTTCCTCCCAGCGGTCGTTGGGGCGTCTCCTGGCACCCCACCATGTCAGGCTGCCTAGTCACGGGCGGGGCGGGCGCCTCTGGTGGGCCTGTGGGTCACAAAGACCCAGAAGAGAACTCTGGGCCCGACAGTTCTCTTGCGTGAGGAGTGGGACCGCCCCGGGGCAGCTGGAGATGCAATTCCTACCTTGGATCACAACTTGGGTGCTTCTGCCCTCTGCCCACCTCCCTCCCCTCCCTCCCTCTGCCTGCCTGTGCCCACCAGCCCAGCCCCTCCTCTGAGCCTGTGCCCTGGCTGTGTCCTGCACCTGGAGCACTGCCCCAGGTTCCCCCTGCCTCCTGCCCCCACCCCGCCCCGACTCCGTAGCCTCTAAAGCTCACTAACCTCTTTCCACTTGGCCAAACCTCCGACCCTCCAATCACCCTTCCCTGCTTTGTCTACGTGGACAGGTAAGTCCTATTTCTGATCTATTCGTGGGTTTATTGTACAAGTTCTATACTACGTTGCCTGTTTATCTGTTGAGCACCGGAATCCAAGCTCCGAGAGGGCAGGAATGCCTGCATCCCCAGGGCGTGGAGTAAGTTGTGACTGCTCCATACAGGTTTAGGTTCGTGAATGAATGAATTTTGAACTTAAATCCCCACCTTCTCACAGGGTGGGTTTGAACAAGACACAATAACAGGAAGCAGTGAACTGGGGCAGAAACCTCCAAACAAACATTAAGACCACAGGCCCTGCTCTGAATTCCAGCCCTGCTGCTCATCAGCTGCGTGACCTTGTGCAGGCGACCCCTCACCCCCAACCACAGAGCCTCAGTTGCCTAATCTGTAAAATGGGTTCATCCACCCTGCCCCCATTGGGAGGATGAACTGTGGTCACGTGTGTTAATAGGGTGGAACCAGTTCGGTAAGTGATATTAGGGAAGTGACTGCCCAAGCCCGGAGTCTGTTAGAGAAGGGGGCCGGGGGTACTCAGTATAGCCGGCCCTGGGCCCTTTGTTCCTTGGGGCAGGTCCCAGGACAAGAGTCTTTGGCAGGTGGCCCCAGAGGTATGACGTGGTGTGGAATCCTGGGCCTGTCACGGGATCTTGAGTTTATTTTCGCATGCTTCTGGAATGTTCTGTTGCATACCTCTAATAGGAGGCCCCAGTAACAGGGAAATTAGCTCCAGGCAGTTTCATAGCAGGGCCCTGGGTTTACAAGGACAACAGGTGTCAGGCCATGACCTGAAAACAGGGCAGATCGGGTGTGTCCTGATGTAGGCGGCCCCGCAGCTATTGTCGCGGCCGCAGGAGAACCTGCCCGGCCACCCTGGCCAGGCTGTTGCAGCCCGTGGTGTCTTAGGAGAGCAGGACCCAGCGATGTGGATTGTGTTGGGACCTCGGGTCCTGTAACAGGACCTGCTGGTTGCAGTACCCAGTTACCTTAGGGTCCATCGGCTTTATTTGTGTAGCAGGCACCTGCACTCATTGAACTGGTCCCCAGGACTGAGGCAATCGAATGGAGTGGCTTCTGTGTGTGTATTTCAGTGCTGCCCTGAGCCCGCCGTGGGGAAACTGAGGACTAACATTATAGGGGGTCCAGCTTTGTCACTTGTTATAACAGACCTACAGATTGCTTCAGGGGAAGGGGGGTAGTTTCTGCTGGAACGTTCTAGCAGGACACCGACGCCGTTCTACAAGAATTTAGGGGCATATCAAACCAGCCAGGTCACTCATTATTGCCTTCTTCATTCTACAAATACATACAGTGGGGCCTTGACTTACGAGTTTGATTCGTTCGGAGACCGAGCTCGTTAAGGAGCTCGTTAACTCAAATTACTCTATCAACTCAATGCAAAAAATCGGCGGAGAGACAGCTGGTATCTCAAAAAACTCGTTAGTCGGGACACTCGTAAGTCAAGGCCCCACTGTACTGTGCTGGGGTATGGGAGGGCATTGAGGGGAGCAGTGTGCCCTGTGCCAAACCTTTGCTTTGCTGAAGCCTCTCTCCTGAGCTAGGCACAATTATCCCCATTTTACAGGCAAAGAAATCAAGGCCTGCCCTGGCCGATTTGGCTCAATGGATAGAGCATCCGCCTCTGGACCGAAGAGTCAGTCCCAGGTTCGATTCCGGTCAAGGGCACATGCCTGGGTTGCAGGCTCAGTCCAACGTGCAGGAGGCAGCCAATCAATGATTCCCTCTCATCACTGATGTTTCTCTCTTACTCTCCCTTCCTCTCTGAAATAAACATATATTTTTAAAAAAGAAGAAAAATCAGTTCTCACAGAAGCCAGCCTGAAAGAGGCAGGATTTGATTTTGAACTCGGGTGTGATTGCCTCTTGGGCTCGGTAGGGGGCTCTATAGTGTAGCTGCAGTGGGGAGGGGTGGATGGCAAGGTGGCCATGCCGGGCGCACAGCTCAGAGCTGCCTGGCCTTGTATGTTACACAGACCCCAGGGCGGCGGCGGCTGAGCAGCTGTTCAGTTGGTTAAATACTCTGCTTGAACGGTCTTGAGGTCGGAACAAGGGGCCCCACGTTCTCGTTTGGCACGGGGCCCAGCAGACTAGGAACCGGTCCTGCCGTGGGCTTTCTATTGCTTTTGATTGGCCCCTTGGGATGTGATAACAGGACCCCAGGGGATCTGGTGGGCACAGACATCCTTAGAGCAGGACCCTGGGGATGCCAGAGGACACCGCCAGCGATGCTGTGAATGGCGCTGAACACACAGAGGAGCCCGGGGCGCCTGGAAGGGACTCCCAGGGAGCATTCAGGGGCCAGGACCCTCAGGGCTTTTTCTTTTATAGCAGGAAGGAGGGAAGTTATGGGGGGATGTTTCAGGCTAAACCCTGGGTCCATTCTCACTGGAGGGAGAGCAGATCAGAAAGGGGCCAGTCCCACAGGGGCAAAGGAGGGCGTCCTGGGTGCCTGTGGTAGGCTGGACGCGGGTCCCCCATGGAGGTCTCTGCCCTAATTCCCCAAAACCTGTGCATGTGAGAGCTTATATGATAAAAGGGACTTGGCAGCCCTAGCTGGTTTGGCTCAGTGGATAGAGCATTGGCCTATGGACTGAGGGGTCCCCGGTTCAATTCCAGTCAAGGGCACATGCCCAGGTTTTGGGCTCCATCCCCAGAAGAGGGGTGCAGGAGGCAGCCAATTGATGATTCTCTCTCATCATTGATGTTTCCATCTCCCTCTCCCTACCTCTCTGAAATCAATAAAAATATTTTTTTTTAAAAAGGGACTTGGGCCCTAACCGGTTTGGCTCAGTGGATAGAGCGTCAGCCAGCGGACTCAAGGGTCCCAGGTTCGATTCCGGTCAAGGGCATGTACCTTGGTTGCGGGCACATCCCCAGTGGGGGGTGTGCAGGAGGCAGCTGATCAATGTTTCTCTCTCATCGATGTTTCTAACTCTCTATCCCTCTCCCTTCCTCTCTGTTAAAAATCAATAAAATATATTTAAAAAAAAAAAAAAAGGGGACTTGGGCCCTATTCAGTTTGGCTCAATGGATAGAGCATCAGCCTGCAGACTGAAGGGCCTCGGGTTTGATTCTGGTCAAGGGCACATGCCCGGGTTGCAGGCTCGATCCCCAGTGAGGGGCGTGCAGGAGGCAGCCGATCAGTGATTTTCTGTCATCATTGATGTTTCAATCTCTCTCCCTCTCCCGTCCTCCCTCTGAAGTCAATAAAAATATATTTACTTAAAAAAAGAAGGGCACTTGGCAGATGGGATTAAGTTCAGGATCTTGAATTGGGAAAATAATCCTGGATCATGACAAAGGGTCCTTATAAGAGGAAGTGGAAGGATCAGAGTCAGAGAGACATAAGGAAGGGTGCAGGGTCAGAGAGGACAGGAGGTGCTGGTGCTGACGGTGGAGGATGGTGCCAGTAGCCAAGGGATGCGGGTGGCCTGAGCAGCGGGGAAAGGCAAAGGAAAGGATTCCCCCCTGGAGCTGCCGGAAGGAGCCAGCCCTGTGGACCATGTTGGACTTCTGGTCTCCAGACCTGAGAGACAATACAACTGTATTGTTTTAAGCCACTTTGTTTGTGGTGCTGGGTTACGGCAGCCACAGGGCACTAATACACCGATCCCAGGCCGTGTAGATGGATGGCGGCTGAAGCAGGACCCCAAGCCTGCAGAGGAATTTTCCCAGACCCCCTGGCCACTTTTGTGGTTGTGAGGACACACGAGCAGGCCCTGTTGTAGCAGGACCCTAAAGGCTTCATGGCAGGGCTCGGGCTGGGTAGCTCAGTTGGTTAGAGCATCGTCCCGATGCACCAAGGTTTGGGGTTTAATCCCTGATCAGGACACACACAAGAAGCAACCAATGAAAGAGCAGAACGATTCGATGTTTCTCTCTTTCTCTCTTAAATCTGTAAATTATTTTTATTTTTATTTTCTTAAAGGGAGGTGGTCAGTCTTTATAATATTTCATTGGTTGTATCTTTTTAAAAAAATATATTTTATTGACTTTTTACAGAGAGGAAGGGAGAGGGATAGAGAGTTAGAACCATCAATGAGAGAGAAGCATCCATCAGCTGCCTCCTGCACACCCCCCACTGTGGATGTGTCTGCAACCAAGGTACATGCCCTTGACTGGAATCGAACCTGGGACCCTTCAGTCCGCAGGGCGACGCTCTATCCACTGAGCCAAACCAGTTAGGACTATAAATTTGTTTTAAATAAAAGACTTCATGGCCCTAACCGGTTTGGCTCAGTGGATAGAGCGTCGGCCTGTGGACTGAAGGGTCCCAGGTTCGATTCCGGTCAAGGGCATGTACCTTGGTTGTGGGCACATCCCTACTGGGGGGTGTGCAGGAGGCAGCTGATCGATCTCTCTCACCGATGTTTCTAACTCTCTATCCCTCTCCCTTGTTCTCCGTAAAAAATCAATAAAATATATTTTTAAAAAAAATAAATAAAATAAAAGACTTCCTGGTAGGTCTAAGAGGCATTCTACTAGGTTCCAGGCAGTGCTTAGAGGGGACACCCTGAGGCCATTTGGTGACCCTCAAGGCTACACGAGGGAAGACTGTGTCCATTTTAGTAGGACCCAGGGGGTCTTCTGAGTGTCCAGGGTCCTTGGACATTTTCTCAGGAACCAAAGGACTTCGGCAGAGGGCGCAGTGGTGGAGTAGGGTCTGTCTGAACGGTGTCCAGGTGACCGCTGATGGGGCATTGCAGCAGGACCTGGGACACCCAGACATGGGTAAAGCAGGACCTGAAGGACAGTGGAGGGTTATAGCAGGACCTGGGGCCACTGGGAAGGCCCGGGACGGTGCACTAGGGCTCTGGGTGTGTGGGGGGCGGGAGGCCAAGGACTGGTCCCCAGGGCTCTCCTGCGATTGGTTCAGGGTCCTGGTCAATAGAGCAGAATCCTAGGGGGTATTTTAACCAATCGAGAAAGGACCCGGAGCATCTGAAGGGGATGCACAGAGCCATGGAGAGGGACCTCAGGGCCCTTTTTAGTGGGGTCTCAGGTCCCCTACGGTGGGGACCTTGGAATGAGGGAAAGCAATCTAGCTAGACGGGCGGGGGTTCCTGGGAAAGTGATGGTTTCCTGCTGGCTAGGGGGGCCATAGCAGGTCCTGGGGGCTCTGTCTGATCGATTCTATTTTTCTGTCTATCGATTTTGCTATCTGTCTGTCTATCTGTTTTGTGTGTCTGTCTATCTCTATTTTCCAATTTTCCATCTCTCCATCCATCCATCTGACTCCTTGTCCATCTGTGTATTTATTTATTTATTTATTTTCATCCCACAAGAAGCCATAACTTTATTAATGATAGAAACAGTACAAATTTCAAACCAAGCTGCAGTAACTCTTTTGAAACACACAAAAAAGGGTCTTCCTTTTTAGATGGTTACATTGTTAATTCCATAATAGCATTTACAATATCATTACTGTTGTTCTTCAGGGCTCGGACTGCCTTTGCTCTTGACACATTTGCTTGTGACATGACCAATTCTATGTCCTTAACTTCCACACCTGTTTCGTCAGCCCCTTCCTCTTCACGCTCCTCTTGTACAGTTGGAGTCTGTGTGTTTTCTTGAATGTTTGAGACAGCTTCACCTTGAACTTTGAATTTCTCAGCAGCTGCTAGCTGTGCTTGCTGAGATAAATCCTCAATCTTGGCTTCACCAAAAACTATGTAGGTATCTGAAGCAGGGCTCTTGTAGACATCTGGTTTTGTGATGACAAAGAGGATATTCTTAGATTTCCATATAGTGACCCTAGTAACCCCTGTAACCTGTCGAAGACCCAGTTTGGACATAGCCTTCCGTGCCTTCTTTTCACTCCGGCTCTGTTTTGCTTTACTGACTGGTTCTTCATCGATTTCAGCCGCCGCCGCCAGCTGGGCTTGTTGTGTGGTTCCTGTGTGGAATCTTGTTCTTCGAGCTCTGGTACCGATTCATCACTGTCAGATTCTGTTCCAGACCCTGTCTCAGCCTGGGGCTGTGGCAACTCCTGCTCCGTAGCAGGGACGGTTTCTGTGGCTTCCCCGGGCATTTTGTGCGGGGAACGAGGAACCAAGATGGCGGCAGAAAGAGCTGTGTATTTATTTTTTTAAATATATACTTTTGATTGGCCCATTGGGACATGATAACAAAGGAAGGGAGAGGGAGAGAGAGATAGAAACATCAATGATGACAGAGAATCATTGATCGGCTGCCTCCTGCACACCCCACACTGGGGATCGAGCCCCCAACCCGGGCATGTGCCCAGACCCGGAATCGAACTGTGACCTCCTGGTTCATAGGTCGATGTTCAACCACTGAGCCACACCAGCCGGGCGTCTGTGTATTTATTATCTATCTGTCTGCTTAGCTACCTGACACTCTGTGTCTGTCTGTCCATCATTCGTGGGGAGGTTCTGGATAAGGCGAGACCTGGTGAGGGACAATAATCAACCGAGAGAAGCCAGGGGTGGGTGTGGGGGGCGTGGCTCAGCTTTACAACAGAAGCTGAAGGGCAGGGACAGGGCCTGGGGCTGAAGGCCCCAGAGGCTGGTTCTCTGAGGGCTCAGGACTCGTTTGGGAGGATCCCAGGGACAGAGGGACGGACTCCTCTGGGGACATTAGTGGAGCCTTTACAGACATTGTTGCTGGGCCTCAGGACACTGTACTTTCGGGGACCCAAGGAGCCCGGGGTGGAGGCCTGAGATTATCAACGACCCAGGGCAGGGCGGAGTCCTCTGGTGACAGCCCTGCAGGACTCAGGCAGTGAGTTCACCCTGCTTATTACAGCAGAGCTGGGGGGCGGGGGGGGGGGGGGGGGCGGCCAGGGCGTGCAGCAGGTGCTGGGACAGACCACCTTTTGCTGTTGTTGTTAATCCTCATGTGAGGAAATTGAGTTTTAAAGAGAGTGGAGCCCTGACCAGTTTGGCTCAGTGGATAGAGCGTCGGCCTGCAGACTCAAGGGACCCGGGTTCGATTCCGGTCAAGGGCATGTACCTTGGTTTCGGGCACATCCCCAGTGGGGAGTGTGCAGGAGGCAGCTGATTGATGTTTCTCTCTCATCGATGTTTCTAACTCTCTATCTCTCTCCCTTCCTCTCTGTAAAAAAATCAATAAAATATATTTTTTTAAAAAGAGAGTGGAAAGGAGGAAGGGAGGAGGAGAGAGAAAGAGAGAGAGAGAGAGACATTGATTTGTTGTTCGATTTATTTTTCATTCACTGATTGCTCCTTGTATGTGCCCTGACTGGGGGTCAAACCCGCAACCTCGGTGTATCAAGATGACACTCTAACCAACTGAGCTGGACTTCATCTGCTACATCAGCCCTTCCTGCTTCTCCATCCTGCCTGACTTCGGACTTCTCAGCTGCAACTCTTTCCTGAGTCCCGTGCCTGCCCACCACCCCTATCAGAGTTTAGACTCAGCAAACCTCCACAATCATGTGAGCCAATTCCTTAGAGTCTCTTTCTATATATATGTATATACACTTCCTGTTGGTTCTGTTTCTATGGAGAACCTTGACCAGTACATCATATGACCTAGCAATTCCATTTCTGGGTACGTGCCCCAAAGAATTGAAAACAGCTATTAAAAACAAAGCAAAACATGTATCTAAATGTTCACAGAAGCATCTCTCTCTATAAATAAAAGGCTAATATGCAAAGTGTCTCCTCAGGAGTTCGACCGGGAGACCGGGAGTTCCATCGCTCACTATGACGTGCGCTGACCACCAGGGGGCAGCGTGGAATGAAGGAAGGCTCCGGCTGCCAGCCAGAAGGCCCCCATGGGCCCTGGTCGCCCACCAGGCCTCTAGTTATTTATAATAGCCCCAAAGTTGTAAACAACCCACACGGCCATCAACGGATTTATGGATTAACAAAAGGTGATAGATCCATTCAATGGAATATTATTCACCCATAAAAAGGAATGAAGTTCTGCCCTAGGCAGCATGGCTCAGTGGATAGAGCATCAGCCTATGGACCAAAGGGTCCCGGGTTTGATTCCAGTCAAGGGCACATACCTCGGTTGCAGGGTTCTCCCCAGCCCATTCCTGGTCGGGACTCATGCAGGAGGCAACCAGTTGATGTGTTTCTCTCACATTGATATTGCCCTCTGTCTTTCCCTCTCTCTTCCACTCTCTCTAAAAATCAATGAAAAATATCCTTGGGTGAGGATTAAAAAAAAAAAAAGAAGAAATGAAATTCTGACACATGCTACAACATGGATGAAACTCAAAAACATTATGCTAAGTAAAGAAACCAAGCCTGGCCGGCGTGGCTCAGTGATTGAGCGGCAACCTATGAACCAGGAGGTCACAGTTTGATTCCCAGTCAAGGCGCATGCCCGGATTTCGGGCTCGATCCCCAGTGTGGGGTGGGCAGGAGGCACCCGATCAATGATTCTCTCTCATCATTGATGTTTCTATCTCTCTCTTCCTTTCCCTTCCTCTCTGAAACCAATAAAAAATATATTTCTTTTTTAAATATATTTTATTGATTTTTTTTACAGAGAGGAAGGGAGAGGGATAGAGAGTTAGAAACATTGATGAGAGAGAAACATCGATCAGCTGCCTCCTGCACATCTCCTACTGGGGATGTGCCCGCAACCAAGGTACATGCCCTTGGCCGGAATCGAACCTGGGACCCTTAAGTCCGCAGGCCGACGCTCTATTCACTGAGCCAAACCGGTTAGGGCAATAAAAAATATATTTCTTGCCCTAACCGGTTTGGCTCAATGGATAGAGCGTTGGCCTGGGGACTCGATGGTCCCAGGTTCGATTCCGGTCAAGGACATGTACCCTGGTTGTGGGCACATCCCCAGTAGGGAGTGTGCAGGAGGCAGCTGATCAATGTTCCTCTCTCATCGATGTTTCTAACTCTCTATCCTTCTCCCTTTTTCTCTGTAAGAAATCAATAAAATATATTTTAAATATATATATTTCTTTTTTATTTTATTTTTATTATTATTTTAAATATATTTTAATTGATTTCAGAGAGGAAGGGAAAGGAAGAGAGAGATAGAGCCTACAACCCGGGCATGCGCCCTGTCCGGGTATTAAACTGTGACCTCCTGGTTCACAGGTCGACGGTCAACCGCTAAGCCACACTGGTGAGGCTATATTTCCTTTTTTTAAAAAGAAAGAAATCAGACACAAAAGGCTATGCTATTGGAGGGTCTCATTTCCATGAAATGGCCAGAATAAGTAGATCCACAGACGCAGAGAGCAGGTTAATGGTCACCAGGGCTGGGGGGTGGGGGTGGGGGAGGGGAGGCGGGGCTGCTTGCTGTGTGGGTCTCCTTTTTGGGGTGGTGGTTCCAATTGTGAATGCAGTAAATGTCATTAAATGGGAAGTCATTTTTTCTTTTGGCAAGAGAAAACAACCAAACTTCACACGTACATCCGTATGGGAACCCCACATACATGAGAGAGTCAGGGACCCACAGGCAGGAGAAGTTCCATTAAATGGTAAATCTTTCGTTTTGTGCATTTCACAATAAAGCAAATGAATGGAGGCATTATCGCGGGCGTGCGGGCCAGAGGCGGGTGACTGGAGCGTTGGTGTGCCTTGGCATCCGTGGGCATTGTTCCAGGACACCCTGCAGATACCCAAGTCCAGAAGCTCAAGTCCTTTATAGAAAAGGGTATAGTGATGTGTATTGGGACTGTGTGCTGAGATCATGTCAGAAGGTATTAAAGATCCAAAGGTGCCCTAGCTGGTTTGGCTCAGTGGATAGAACGTCGGCCTGTGGACTGAAAAGTCCTGGGTTCGATTCCAGTCAAGGGCACATGCCTGGGTTTCGGGCTCTATCCCCAGTTGGGGGCGTGCAGGAGGCGGCCGGTCAATGATTCTCTCTCATCATTGATGTTTCCATCTCTCTTTCCCTCTCCCTTCCTCTCTGAAATCAATAACAATTTTTTTAAAGAAGAAATAAGCTAGCTACAGAATTCATGTCCAGGTTTGCTTTTTTGTGTGTGTTTTTTTTTCCATATATTTTTATTAATTTTAGAGAGGAAAGGAGAGGGAGAGATAGAAACATCAATGATGAGAGGGAATCATTGATCCAATGCCTCCTGCAGGCCCCCCACTGGGGATGGAGCCCACAACCCAGGCACGTGTCCTGACCAGGAATCGAACCTGGGACCCTTCAGTTCGCAGGCCGACATTCTATCCACTGAGCCAAACCAGCTAGGGAAAGGTTTGTGTGTGTGTGTGTGTGTTTTTTAAGTATTTTGTGTAGATTTCAGAGAGGAAAAGAGAAAGAGAAACATCAATAATGAGAGAAAATCATTGATTGGCTGCCTCCTACATGCCCCCCCACTGGGGATTGAGCCTGCAACCCAAGCATGTGCCCTGACCAGGAATCCAACCGTGACCTCCTGGTTAATAGGTCGACGCTCAACCACTGAGCCAAGTCGGCTGGGCTCCTGTCCAGGTTTTACGCACTTGTAGAACAATGGGAAGTGTCTTTTTGCTGATGGGTGACTTTCCAGTTTGTTAACATCTCTGCCAGTTTAGTTTCTGGGCAGATTTCAAGCATTGTTTCCCAGAACCTTATTTTTTGGTTAATCCTCACCCAAGGATATTTTTTCCATTGATTTTTAGAGAGAATAAAAGGGAGGGAGAGAGAGAGAGAGACAGAGAGAAACATTGGTGTGAGAGGCACACATAGACTGGTTGCCTCTCCACGCGCCCTGACCGCGCCCGGGATTGAACCTGCAGCCCAGATACAGGCCCTTGGCAGGGAATCGAACCCGAGACCCTTTCCTGTGTGGGCCGTCGGTCTAACCATTGAGCAACACCAGCCAGGGCCATTTGCTGATTCTTGTCTGTGCCCTGACCCAGAACGAAACCCACAACCTTAGACTTATCTGGACGACGCTCTGAACAGCTGAGCGACCCGGCCAGACCCCCCTTTTGCGGGAAGGGAGTCATCTGGCAGCAGTGGAATCTGAGTGTCCATTTCGCTTTGCATGTGCTGTGCCCGTTCAGTGTCTGATGCATAACTGGACCTTGAGTCAATAAATGTAAAAAAAAAAGAGAGAGAGCTTTGGATCTGTAATGTCTTTATACAAAGTTTTTATTTTACTAATAAAACATTGTCCTAAAACAAAAAATACTGTTTAAAAAAAAAGAAAGAAAAAAAGAAGTGCCGGGCACTTTAACGGGCCTCTCGGGGGAGGGGTTGCAAGGAGGAACTACTGACAGCGGTGTCTGGAGTCAGCCCAGGGGCAGAAGCCGCTGGAGGCCCGGGGGTAAATGAGGTGAGGGGGCCCCGGGAGGGGGGAGGGCCGGGTCCTGGGCTCAGAGGGTGAGTCTGCTCTCAACTTGGTCCTGACATTCGGGCTGGCCGACACCCTCAACATGAAAAAAACAGGGAGCAACAGAGAAACAGATTAAAAAAAAAAAAAAAAAAGGACAAAACCGTTCAAGACAGGCAGAGACAAACACTCGAAGTCTGGGCCCAGGGCCTGGGGTGTGCCCTGCAGCTGGGGGGCGGGGTGCATATTCCCGAGTCGGGGACGGTCTCCGGACAGGATGTGAGAGAGGAACTGGGGTCTCCAGTCACGGGAGCGGCTGGGCTGCAGCGGGCAGGGATCCCGGCTGCGGTGAGCGGAGCGGGGCGCGCACCGAGGGCGGACCGCCTGGGGCCGGGGCTCCTGGGGCCGAGGGCGCAGAGTCCTGGGTCCGAGGGCGGAAAGTCCTGGGTCCGAGGGCGCAGAGTCCTGGGTCCGAGGGTGGAAAGTCCTGGGTTCGAGGGCGGAGCGGCCGGGGGCCCGGGCTCCTGGGTCCGAGGGAGGAGGCGCTGGGCACCCGGACTCCTGGGTCCGAGGGAGGAGGCGCTGGGCACCCAGACTCCTGGATCCGAGGGAGGAGAGTCCGGGGCCCTGGACTCCAGGGTCCGAGGGCGGAGGGTCCTGGGTCCGAGGGTGGGGCGGCTGGGACCCGGGCTCCCGGGTCCGAGGGCGGAGAGTCCCGGGTCCGAGGGCGGAGCGGCGGGGGCCGGGCGGGGCTCCCGGGCCGGGGGCGGGCGGAGGCGGGGCCGGGGCTGGGCACCGAGCTCAGCCTACCCCGCCTCTGTCATTAATTAACCAACAGGCAGCCAATTAAGGGGTGAAAGTTCGCGGAAGCGCCGGGCGCTCATGTCTCCGTCCGCGACGGGGCCCTGAACCCGTTCCCGCAGCGCCCGCGCGGGGGCCGTGGTGGCCGAGCCCCGCGGAGTCGGGGGCGGGCGGGGCGGGGCGGGGGTCCCCGGGAGTCACGCGCCCCCTCCCGCCCCAGATCGCCCTCTCAGGATGCGGGTGCCCCGGCCTCAGCCCTGGGGGCTCTGTCTCCTGCTCGTCCTCCTGCCCCGGACCCTGCGCGCAGGTGAGGGGCGCTCGGCGGGCGGGCGGGGCGGCGGGGGCGCGGAGCCGGGCAGGGAGCGCGGGAGCCGAGTCCCCCCCGGAGCGCGCGTCCCGTCCCCCCGCCGCGTTTCACCTTGTTGACCGCCTTCTCCTCCGCGGCCCGGGGCGTCTGGGCAGCACCTGAGCCCCGATCCAGGTCCCGGTGCCGCTCGGGGTCTGTCCGCCCGTCTCCGGTCTGTCTGTCCCCTCGGTCCGGGTTGCCTTGGCGCTCGGGGTGCCGGCCGCGCTCCCGTCGGGGGCCGCCCGCCCCACCGGCGCCCTCACCTGTCTCCGCAGACGGCCACCGCTCCCTGCTGTACCGCCTGACCGCCTTGTCCTCCCCGGCGCCGGGCAGCCCCGCCTTCTGGGCCACGGGCTGGCTGGGGCCGCAGCAGTACCTGCGCTACAGTGACCTGCGGGGCCAGGCCGAGCCCTTCGGGGCCTGGATCTGGGAGAGCCAGCTGCCCTGGTACTGGGAGAAGGAGACGGCCGACCTGAGGGTCAAGCAGGCTCTCTTCCTCGAGGCCTTCACAGTCCTGGACAAAGGAGGTGAGGGGCGGGGGTCGGACCCCTGGGTCTGAGGGCGGAGGGGCTGGGGGCCTGGACCCCTGGGTCAGAGGGAGGAGGGGCTGGGGGCCTGGACCCCTGGGTCAGAGGGAGGAGGGGCTGGGGGCCTGGACCCCTGGGTCTGAGGGAGGAGGGGCTGGGGGCCTGGACTCCTGGGTCTGAGGGAGGAGGGGGCTGGGGGCCTGGGCTCCTGGGTCAGAGGGAGGAGGGGCCGGGGGCCTCACCCCTGGGCCTGAGGGAGGAGGGGCTGGGGGTTCTGAGTCCTGGATCTGCAGGAGGGGGGCCCTGCTCCTGGGCCCTGCTCACCTGTGGGGGGTACCCCAGGTTCCTACGTTCTGCAGGGCCTGCTGGGCTGTGAGATGGGCCCTGACAACTCCACGGTGGCCGTGGCCACGTTCGCCCTGAACGGCGAGGAGTTCATGAAGTTCGACCCCAAGGCGGGCAACTGGGATGGAGACTGGCCCGAGGCCCGGGCCATCAGTCAGAAGTGGAGGCAGCACGAGGACTCCGTGTGGCAGGAGGGGCACTTCCTGCTGACCTCCTGCCCCCAGCGGCTGCTGGGCCACCTGGAGACCGGTCGCAGCAACCTGGAGTGGAAGGGTGAGCGGCCCCTGCAGGAATCTGATCCCGGATCTCTGCGTCCCCGCGGCCCCACCTTAGGCCCCGTCCTCTTCCCACAGCCTCTTCCCTGGCCTCCCCGCCTCCAGGGCCCTCCCCCCTGCCCCGGCCCATCCCCCACGGGTCCCGAGGGTCTTTCTGTCCCCAGAGGTGACCCGGCCCCTCTCCTGCACACAGCCCTCCTGTGGCTCCCAGAGCCCTGGGGACAGAGCTCCAGGCCCTCAGCCTGGCTTTGGGGCCCCCAAGGGTGTGGCCCCGTCCCTCTCCTGAACCTCACATTTCTCCCTCCGCACCCTCTGCCGGTGGAGTCCCCCAGAGTCCCCTGAGCTCACACCAGCCCCCCCTCTCTTCTCCTCTGTCGCTCTCTGTCCGGTTCCACTGGTGTCACACCCAGGGACATTGTTCCTCTGGTCCATGAGGCTCATTTGCCTTCTGGGGGCTCCCATGATGCCTCCTGTGACCTCCATTGCAGCACATGTCACTCCGAGCTGTAAAGACGGACAGGCCGGGGGGATTCTCAGGGGCCGGAATCAGAGCTCTTTGGTCCCCAGGGTCCCCCCACCCTGCCATCCCAGCTTCCCTCTCGGCCCTCCAGATGGACCACCCTCCACCTGGCAATCAGAGGGACAATTTATCTATCTATTTATTTGTTTAAAATAGATTTTTATTGATTTCAGAGAGGAAGGGAGAGGGACAGAGATAGAAACATCCATGACGAGAGAGAATCATGGATCAGCTGCCTCCTGCACGCCCCCCACTGGGGATCGAGCCTGCAACCCAGGCATGTGTCCTTGACTGGGAATTGAACTGTGACCTCCTGGTTCATTGGTTGACGCTCAACTGTTGAGCCACTCTGGCCGGACTCAATTAATTTCTATATGTGCCCAAGTACCTGCCCTCCAGATCAAGATCTAGGACATTCCAGCACCCCAGGAGACTTTCTTGTGTCCCCTCCAATTCAATTCTCCCCAAGGAGAACAACTCACCTGACTTCTATGGCAATAGTGTTGCCCGCCTTTGAACTTCATACAACTATGCCTGTGTCTTGCTTCTTTCGCTCCAGCTCGTGTCGGGACTCTGTTGTTGAGTGTGTCGGTACTTTTTATTGCTGAGTACTATTCCAGCGCATGCGCCACAACACAGTTTCTCAACCCGTGGCAGCGAGTAAAGCTTCTATGAGCATTTTTGTCCGTGTCCGAGGACGAATCTGTATTTTCATTTATTTTTACTTCATGCCCATGAGTGGAATGGTTAAGTCGTAGTATGTATAGGATTAGCTTTAGTAGGTGGGGCTATGCTTCTTGCAAAGTGGTTGAACCAGTTTCCTACGCCCACCAGCTGTGTGTGTGAATTTCAGTTGCTCCACAGGTTTGCCAGAACTTGATACTGTCTTTCATTTTAATAATTCTAGTGGGTGTGTAGTAGTATCTTGTGACTTCATTTTTCACTAATCAGATAAGTGATTTTTTAAAATATATGTTTTTACCAATTTCAGACAGGAAGGGAGAGGGAGAAAGAGAGAAAAATCAGTGATGAGAGAGAATCACTGATCGGCTGCCTCCTGCGCACCCTCTCTAAAATTGAAAATTACAAATAAAATAAATATGTCCTTTCTCGAAATTATGAAGCTGTTCTCCCGTCTTCTTCTAAAAGACGTTGGTAAATATTTTTCTTATTTGTAAATAGCTTTCGTATTTAGCTACATGATTCATCTCGAGTTAATTCTATGTAATGGTGTGAGGACAGGGGTCAAGGCTCATGGATGTCCAGTTGAACCAGCATCGTTTGTTGACCACCATCCCGTCTTCCCCACTGAATTGCGGTGAGGCCTTTTTCCTAAATTAGGTGTGAATCTGCTTTTAGACACTTTTCCATTCCACTGATCCGTTGGACTGAAATTGAGTCAATAACGTAGATTTGTGGAAAGTTTTGGTATCTAGTAGTTGAGCTTTCCAGCTCTATTGCTTTGGTTATTCTGTGTCATTTGCATTTTTATGTACATTTTTGCTTGTCAATTTCTGCCCAAAAGAAGTCTTGTTGGGGTTTTTATAGTAATTAAATTGTATCTGTAGGTCAATGTGGAGAATCGACATCTTAACATTGCCTTCTAATCCATGGTTTCAGTATATCCCTTTACTTGTTTTGAAGTCCTTTAACTTCTCTGAGTACTAACTGGCAGTTTTCCACGTAGAGGTCTTACACCTCTTTGGATGGATTTATTCCTAAGTACTGACATTTTTTGATGATTCTGTAAATGGTAATTCTAAAAATTTCATTTTCTAATTGTTTGTAGCTAGTTTATAGAAATACCATTGCCTTTTAAAATGTTTTTAAAATATTTTTTATTTATTTTAAATAGATTTTTATTGATTTCAGAACGGAAGGGAGAGGGAGAGATAGAAACATCAATGATGAGAGAGAATCATTGATTGGCTGCCTCCTGCATGCCTCCTACTGGGGATCAAGCCAGCAACCTGGGCATGTGTTCTTGCCTGGAATCAACTGGCAACCTTTTGGGACAAAGCACCAACACGTCCGTCTAAGCCTCCGCCATTTTTTCCCTCTTCCTGGCAACCTTTTGGTGTATGGGACAATGCTCAACCAATTGAGCCACACTGGCCAGGGTGAAATACTATTGATTTTTATATATTTCCCTGTATCCAGAAAAATTTTTGAATTTTCTTATTTCTATTAAATTTGTATAGCTTCTTTTGGATTATGTCATCTTGGACCCATTTTATTTTCTTTTGCAATTTTAATACCGTTTATTTCTTTTTCTTATCTTGTTGCACTGGCTAGGATCCCCAGTACAATGTTGACTAGAGTGGTGATAGTGAACATCATGTATTCTCAAATTCACAAGTAAACTTCACTTGATCATACTGTATTATCTTTCATATAAATGACTTGATTCTTCTACCCTGGCCGGTGGCGCTCAATGGTTAGATGATCAGACTGTGCCCCAAAGGGTCTCAGGTGCAATTCCTGGGTAGGGGCACATACCTAGGTTGCAGGTTGGATCCCTGGCCCCAGCTGGGGTGCATGCCGGAGGCAACCAATTGATATGTCTCTCTCACATTGGTTTCTCTTTCTCTCTCTTCCTCCCTTTCACTCTCTCTAAAAATCAATGGGAAAAATATCCTCGGGTGAGAATTACCAATAAATAAGTAAATAGATTTTTTAAATGACTTGATTCTATCTGTTAATGTGTTTGTTTTTTTAAGGGATTGGAGTCTATTTGCCTGAGAGATATTGGCCTTAAATTCCATTGCTTGTTATGTCCTTGTGAGGTTTTGTTATCACGGTTACCCTGGCTACCATGCTAGGAATAGCTTCCTCTTTTCTCAGTTTCTTGGAAGAATTTGTGTAAGAACAGGATTATTTCTTTCTTAGTTGTTTTGAAGAATTCACCAGTGATGTCATCTGGGCCTGGCATTTTGTTTGTTGAAAAGTTTGAATTTATGGATTGAATTTTTTAAATACTTAGTACCACTCAACTTTTATTGTGTCAGCTTTGGAAAGTTGTATGTCTCAGGGATTTTTCCAGGACATTCAAATGTGCTGGCATGAAATTCTTTTTTTTTTTGGCATGAAATATTTCATAATTCCCTCTTACTATCTTTTTTTTCTCTTTCTTTCTTTCTTTCTTTCTTTCTTTCTTTCTTTCTTTCTTTCTTTCTTTCTTTCCTCCCTCCCTCCCTCCCTCCCTTCCTTCCTTCTCTCTCTCTCTCTCTCTCTTTCTTTCTTTTTTTGTTAGTCCTCACTGGAGGATTTTTCCATTGATTTTAGAGAGGGTGGAAGGGCGAGGGGAGGGAAGGGGTGAGAAGAAAGAGAGAGAGAAACATTGATGTGAGAGAGCCCACATCAGTCACTTGCCTCCCACACTCCCACATGCACCCCAAACGGGGCGGGGAACCTGAAACCCAGGTACGTGCCCTTGACCTGAATCGAACCCGGGACTCTTGGGTTCTCCGGCTGACGCTCTAACCACTGAGCAACCCGGCCAGGGCGCCCTCTTACTATCTTTGTAATGAGTGTAGGTCTGTCTTATTCTCCCTCAGCATTCCACTTTCAGAGTCTGTTGCTCTTTCATTTATTTGTACACAAATCATTTGTCTCTCCCCTTAGAACAGTGGTTCTCAACCTTCCTCATGCCGCGACCCTTTAATACAGTTCCTCCTGTTGTGGTGACCCCCAACCATAAAATTATGTTCGTTGCTACTTCATAACTGTAATTTTGCCACTGTTATGAATCGTCATGTAAATATCTGATCTGCAGGATGTATTTTCATTGTGACAAATTGAACATAATGAAAGCATAGTGATTCATCACAAATACAATCTGTAATTATATATGTGTTTTCCGATGGTCTTAGGCGACCCCTGTGAAAGGGTCGTTCGACTCCCAAAGGGGTCGCGACCCACAGGTTGAGAACCGCTGCCTTGGAGCATAAGCTCCATGAAGGCAGGGACTGTGTCTCTTGTTCAGAGTGCCTGGCGCTGGGGGAGGCACGGATGAGGGCCAGGCACCCTGAGGGCGGGCAGCTGGGTCCCGGTCCCCCTGGGCGGGTCCCTCTCCTGTTACCATCACATTCTCCAGGCGAAGCACCGTGCAGGGCCCGCGGTGGGACCTGCTGAAGGGACTGGAGGCCCATCTGGGTCCCTGTCCAGCCCCGCCCGGGCCTGGCCCTGGGGTCCGAGGGCCGGGTCCGGGGGCTCAGGCCTGTCCGCTGTCCGTCTGCAGAGCCGCCGTCCATGCGCCTGAAGGCCCGGCCCGGCGGCCCCGGCCTCTCGGTGCTCACCTGCAGCGCCTTCTCCTTCTACCCCCCGGAGCTGCAGCTGCGCTTCCTGCGGAACGGGCTGGCCGTGGGCGCCGGCGACAGCAACTTTGGCCCCAACGGCGACGGCTCCTTCCACGCCTGGTCCACGCTGACCGTCCGCAGCGGCGACGAGCACCACTACTGCTGCGTGGTGCAGCACGCGGGGCTGCCGCAGCCCCTCGTCGTGGGCCTGGGTGAGGTCCCGCGGGCGTGGCCTTTTCCTTGGCGTTTCTGCAGCAAACCCCTCCGAGGCTGATCGCCCCCCACCCGCGGCTGCGGGTCCTGCTTGAGTCTCCCCGGCTCGTGCCCCACCCGCTGTCCCTCCTCCCAGAGCTGCCCGCCCGCAGGCTTTACCCTCCCCGGCCTCCCCGACCCCCGGCTGCTGCTCCTGGCCTCCTGTTCACCACGATGGACAGTCCTCCCGGAGTCTGACCACCTTCTGTCCTGCTGCTGCCAGTCCTCACCAAGACCCACCTTTCACTGCCCTGCGTGACCTACTGCTCGGTGCCCCCGCCCCCCCAGTTCTAACACCAGCCCTGCGGCTGCAGGGCCCTCCCCGTGGGACTGAGACCCCTATGCTATGGCTGGTTCTTACCTGGGGGCGTCCTGCCCAGACCCAAGACTTGCACTGGCTGGCCTCTCCTCTGCCCACGCCCAGCCCCTGCCCTGGCTCAGAGGGGCAGAGGGTCCACTGAACACTGACAGCGTTTCTCTGGCCGCAGATTCATCAGCCAAGTCCTTGGTGCCAGTGGTTGGAATCGTCATCGGCTTCTTACTGCTCATGGCAGTGGCTGCAGGAGGAGCTGTGCTGTGGTGGAGGATGAAGAGGGGGCTACCAGGTGGGGGGCAGGGAGAGAGGAGACTCCGAGAGAGAGAGACCCCAAAAAATAGGAGCAGAGATCTAGACAGAGAGAGGTGGGGACGGAGACCTGGAGGAGGGAAACAGACTCAGAGGGGGAGAGAGCAGCTCAGACACACACACACTCACACACACTCAGAGGGGGATAGAATAGCTTAGACTCACACACACTCACACACTCACACACACACACACACACACTCAGCTCAGAGGGGGATAGAATAGCTTAGACTCACACACACTCACACACACACACACACACTCACACACACACTCAGCTCAGAGGGGGATAGAATAGCTTAGACTCACACACACTCACACACTCACACACACACACACACACACACTCACACACACACTCAGCTCAGAGGGGGATAGAGCAGCTCAGGCTCACACACACACACACACACACACACACACTCACACACACACTCAGCTCAGAGGGGGATAGAGTAGCTCAGGCTCACACACACACACACTCACACACACTCAGAGGGGGATAGAGCAGCTCAGACACACACACACACACACACACACACACACACACGGGAGGGGGAGACCCAGGGGTCCCGGAGGCTCTCATGGCCTCCGCCTTTCTCTTTCCTCAGCCCCTTGGATCCTTCTCCGTGGGGATGACCTCGGCTCCCTCCTGCCCACTGGGCCAAGCAAGGATGCTGACTCTTAGGCTGTGACAGCATCCTCAGCAGCTGCCTGACCATCCGCCGCCCTGGCTGTGACCAGCTAATGCAGCCAGGGCTTTCCATGCTGTGAGACCTCCCGGAATCCTGTTATTTCTGAGCCTCCAGAAGGAGTCCTGGGCCTGGTGTCCGCCCTCTGGATTTTTCGTCCTGTGATCAGCCTCAGTATCCCCTCCTAATATATATGGCTCTTTTCCACATTCACACATAACATGAGTTTGGGCCTGAATCGTTGTGTCCTCATCATTTCAACTTTTTCGGGGGTGGAGGGGGAGGCAAGGGCATGGGTGGGGGATATATGGTGTAAGCCCTGGGTTTCCAATCCCCCCTGAGGCCAACATGTTGCCATGGTGGAATCCGCCAGTTATATGCCAAGTCATACAGTTTTCATTCATTAATTTTACAAATATTTACTGAATGCCTACACTGTGCCAGGCATTTTAAAAACTTTTAAAAATGTGTTTCTATTGATTTCAGAGAGAGGGAAGGAGAAGAAAAGAGAGAGAAAGAGAGAGAGAAACATCAATGATGAGAGAGAATCATCCATCGGCTGCCTCTGCACCTACTGGGGATCGAGCCCGCACCTGGGCGTGTGCCCTGACCAGGAATGGAACGGTGATCTCCTGGTTCATGGGTCGCTGTTCAGCCACTGGGCACACCAACCGAGCCATTTTGAGAACTTAAAAAAAAAAAAAAAAGTATTTTAGAGTGGAGAGAAAACAGTTTTTATTTTTAAAAAATCTTTATTGTTGAAATTATTATATATGTTCCCTCCCTCTCCCCCCCCCCCCCCCACATTGACCCCTGTCCTGGGCTTCACCACCCTATCGTCTGTGTCCATGGGTTATGCATATATGCATACAAGTTCTATGGTCCATCTCTTCCCACCCACCCCCGCCTTCCCTCTGAGATTCAACAGTCTGTTCTGTGCTTCTCTGTCTCTGGATCTATTTTGTTCATCAGTTTATTTTGTTCGTTAGATTCCACACATGAATGAGATCATGTGATACTACTCTTTCTCTGACTGGCTTATTTCCCTTAGCACAATACTCTCCAGGTCCCGCCATGCTATCTCAAAGGGTAAGAGATCCTTCTTTTTTTACTGCTGCCTAGTATTCCATGGTGTACAGGTACCACAGCTCTTTTTATTAAAATATTGTTGATTTGAGAAAGAGAGGGAAACATCGATTTGTTTTCCCAGTTATTGATGCATTCATTGGTTGCTTCTTGCATGTGCCCTGACTGGAGATGGGACAACATTAACCAACTGAGCTACCCGGCCAGAGCATTTGGAGGAATTCTCGGCTGGAGTCTGGCCTGACTCCTTTCATGGAGCAGAAGAGCTGTTCCCTCGCCCTAGCTCCGTGGTCGGCAAACTGCGGCTCGAGAGCCGCATGCGGCTCTTTGGCCCCTTGAGTGTGGCTCTTCCACAAAATACCACGTGCGGGCGATTGAAACTTCGTGGCCCATGCGCAGAAGCCGGTATTTTGTGGAAGAGCCACACTCAAGGGGCCAAAGAGCCGCATGTGGCTTGCGAGCCGCGGTTTGCTGAGCTGCAGTTTGCCGACCACTGCCCTAGCTGGTTTGGCTCAGTGAATAGAGCTGTTGGCCTGTAGACTGAAGGGTTCCGGGTTTGATTCCGGTCAAGGGCACATGCCCAGGTTGCTGGCTTGGTCCCCAGTAGGATCCGCAGGAGGCAGCCGATCAATGATTCTCTCATCATTGATGTTTCTGTCGCTCTCTCCCTCTCCTTCCTCTCTGAAATCAATAAAAATCTTTAAAAAAAAAATTGTGCTAATCCTAGATTTCGCCAGCAACAACAACAACAAAGAGTTATCCCCTCTATCAGGGAAGAGGCTGGCTCCTCTGCCCCTGGGTTCCCTTCTTTCTTAAACAAAGGGAGATAAAAATAAACCTCCCATGAGGCTTCAGAGTGACAACAGCTGGAGTTGTAGGCTGGGCGCCCCGAGGCCTGCCGGGAGTTGTAGTTCTCCGCCGCCGCGTCACCCGGCGTCCCCCACCCACCCCGCCGGCCTGGGAAGGGGCGAGGCCGGACTCGGGGAGCGAGCTCTCCTTTGTGGACGTGGCGAGGGCGCCCGCGGCCCGCCGGACGCTCTGCCGCTCCGCCCCGCGGGGTCCCCTCCGGGCATTGGTCAGGGGGCGGGGCCTGGCTGGAGAGCCGCCAAATTGGGCATCTTTTTGGAGAACCGGGGAGCGGAGCTTGGAGAACACCGTGAGGCTGGACCATCCGGTAAACGGAGGCGAGGGCGGGTGGCCGGCCCGGGGGGGACCGCTCCGGTCCGCTCGGGTCGTGGGTTAGAGTCCAGGCTGCAAACGACGCCTGGGGACTTGCATGATTTCTCTCTTTTGAGCCACGACTCTGCCCCACACTTTGCGTGGGAAGCGAGCCACGTCTCCCGGTTCAATCCCTCCCCCCCGACCACCACCTCTTGCAGCTCCGGGGCCCCTCCAGGACTCCCCCCAAAGCTGGTTTTACTTCTGAGAACTCAACCCTCCCCTCCCACCCCAATCCTTCTTGAGCCCCAAACTTTGCGGCCAGCTGCCATCCATCCATCACTCTGTGCTTTTCTAGGTCTCCCCTCCCCCAGCCTCCGGTCTGGTCTCTGTCTTTTTCCCCGTGACCCCTGATTCCTAGCCTCCGCCGCTCCTCAGGGCCTGATGATGTGGCGACCGTCGCTTCTGCTGCTGCTCTTGCTGCTCAGGCCCGGGGCGCAGGGGAAGCCCTCCCCCGAGGCCGGCCCTCACGGCCAGGGAAGGGTGCACCACCAGGCTCCCCTGAGCGAGGCGGCTCACGATGACGCCCACGGCAACTTCCAGTACGACCACGAGGCTTTCCTGGGACGAGAGGTGGCCAAGGAATTCGACCAACTCAGCCCAGAAGAAAGCCAAGCCCGTCTGGGGTAGGAGAGGGAGGGGGGCTGGAAGACTCAGGGTTGTAATTATTTAAAACAGGGAGGTCAGGGGAGGTTGTGCTGGGCTGTCCGGGTATGTGTGGGAATTGCACTCCAGGCCGAGAGACAGTAAGTGCAAAGGCCCGGAGGCCTGATGTGTTTGAGGAACAGCGAGGTCCGTGTGGGTGGAACCGAATGAGCAAAGGGAGAGGGTGGTGGCGGCCGAGAGGGAACAAAGGGGTGTGCGGGGCCTTTGGGGCCATAGTGGAGATTTAAGCTTTTTCTCTGAATAAGATGAGAACCATGGGGAGGGCTTTAGAGGGAGAATGTGATTGGCTTAGATTTTAATGGAATCCCTTAGGTTCCTTTTGGGGAAATAGACTAGACCAGTGGTTCTCAACCTTCCTAATGCCCCAACCCTTTAATACAGTTCCTCATGTTGTGGTGACCCCCAACCATAAAATTATGTTCGTTGCTACTTCATAACTGTAATTTTGCTACGGTTATGAATCATCATGTAAATATCTGACCTGCAGGATGTATTTTTCATTGTGACAAATTGAACATAATGAAAGCATAGTGATTAATCACACAAACAGTATGTAATTATATATGTGTTTTCCGATGGTCTTAGGCGATCCCTGTGAAAGGGTCGTTCGACCCCCAAAGGGGTCGCGACCCACAGGTTGAGAACCGCTGGACTAGACCCAGCGAGGAAGCGACTGCAGAGCGGACGGCGCCCAGACCAGGGTGGAGATAGCTGTGGCCGCCAGGCCTCTGGCTGAGAGATTGTGAAAAGCAGTGAGAAGCTAACACACTCAGCATAGCACTTACTGCAATGCGGGGCACTGTTCTAAGGGCTTTACAAGGGTTAACTAATGTATTCCCCACAGAGGGGGAAGCTGAGGCTCAGAGAGGTTTAGCGACCTGCCCACAGTCACACAGCCAGTAAGAGGAGGCTGCAGAATTTGAACCTGGAGTATCTGGCTGTGGAGCCCACGCTCTTAACAGCAGCTCAAAGCTCAGGGTAGAGCGTGTGTGAGAGTCTTGGGGACAAAGCCCGTCCCCCACGGATCCCAGCAGAGACTGCCTGGCCCAGGAGGGGGCCGCAGGGCCGACTCAAATTCTACCCTGGCGACCGGGTCGCAGGGGCTTAGAGACAGTGACAAATAAGGCTCCTGGAGCGCTCGGTTAGCGGTTGGGCGAGGACCCAAACTGGGGAGACCTGAGACACCGGGTGCGAGGTGGGACCTACCGGCGTTTGACATGCGCCGGTGGGGAGGGGGGCAGTGCACAGCCTCCGCCGGAGCACGAGGAGGGGACGGGGGAAGCCAGCCCGCGAGGTTGCGGGTGATGGACGGACCTAGGTCAATGCCTGATCACGGGTGGAAAAGGGTAGGGGACGCACCAAGGGGCAGGACTGGGGGGAGAGGGGCCTGAAATTGACCCGCACGTCCAGGGAGGAGGCGGAGCGGAAGGCGGGTTAGAAGGGAGGGTCCTAAAACTGGCAGCGCACAGTTTTAGGGACATGGGCGGGGCCTGAGGCGGGGAGGGGTGTGTGGCTTTGTCAGCTGCTCAGAGGCAGGCTTTTGCTTTTAATGCTTTGCTGTTGACACTATTGCTAGAGGCAGCCTTGGGGCAGGAGTCCTGCGGGCCGGGGTGCAGCGTGACGCCCTTCCCGCTGTCCCCACTCCAACTAGGACCAGCGGGACGAGGAACGCGGCAGGTCGAGGGGCGGGGCCAGGGCGGAGGGCGGGGCCCTGGATTGTCTTGGGTTCTTCCCCCACCCGGGCGTGTCTTGGGCCGCAGCGCCAATCATAGGCCCGCTGGGTGTCGGAATGGGCGGATCGCCTCGGGGGGCGGAGCCTTGATTGGAGGGGCGGAGCCCTGGGTGGGCGTGGCCTCAGGATTGACATGTGCCTCCCCCAGTTGGCGGGCGGCTCTGGACCTTATTCTTAGTAGGAGGTGTGCCTCAAGGGGGCGTGGCTATCGCGTGAGGGGCGGAGCCTGGACGGCGGGATGCCCCCGGGTAGGCGGGTCCCGAGATTGACGTGTTCCCCGCCCCGGTCCCCAGGCGCATCGTGGACCGCATGGACCGCGCGGGGGACGGGGACGGCTGGGTGTCGCTGGCCGAGCTCCGCGCGTGGATCGCACACACGCAGCAGCGGCACATACGGGACTCGGTGAGCGCGGCCTGGCACACGTACGACACGGACGGCGACGGGCGTGTGGGTTGGGAGGAGCTGCGCAATGCCACCTATGGCTACTACGCGCCTGGTATGCGGGAGACCCCGACCTCTGCTGCTCACCTACACCGTGACCCCGACCTTTTTGACCCCTACTAGTGAGAACCTTTAGCCCATTACCAGAATCTCTGACCTTTGACCCCTGATGCTTGACCAGGGTCTACTCCTTAGACCCCATTACCCTGAAACCACCGATCCCGGATTTCTGGCTTTTCATTGTGGCATCCACGGCCTCTGTAACTCTGGGACCTGCGGATTCAGATCCTTGACCTGGGACATCTACCTTCCATGCCCCTGACCTCTGACCTCTCATCCTGAGAATCCCAAGGCCATTTACCCTGCCCGATGATCAATGGGTTCCCTCCTCCCTGTCCACCCTCCTCCCTACCTCCATGCCCCAGTCCTGGGCCCCTCTAGCTCTCGTTCTCTCCCTCCTGTACCCTCGCCCCAGCCTGTCCCTCATCTCCCCAGAGGGGTCTTTCCACACCCAGGGCTTCCCCTGACTTTCCCTGGCTCACAGCCCCCCATGACTCCCTGGGCCCCCAGGAGACAGTCCCAGCTCCTCAGCCCCACCTGACCTACCCTCTAGCTTGGTTTTTCTTCATTTTCTGCCCCAGCCAAACGGATCTGCCACTTCCCCGAACTCACCACATTCTTCAAACCTCCACACTCCGCACATTCTGTTCCCTCTGAAGGTGCCCTTCCCCTCCTGTCTGCCCAGCAGCCTGAGGCAGTATAACCAACTGCATCGGAGCATGACTGGGGGGCCCGAGAGCCAGTGTGAACTCAGAGCCCATCATTCCTGACTTGGAGGAGTTATGTCCCCTCTGGGCATCAGTTTTTCCTTCACAAAGTGAGAATAAACTAAAGAACTCTGCTCCCTCTTTGTGAGGGTTCAATGCCCCATATTGTAGCTAAAGAGCTTAGCATCTAATCAGCTCTGACTGCAAGGTAGCAGATATATGCAAATAATGAGTATGTATTGTGTATGATGAATGCAGTGGAGGTCTGCCAGCCCTGCCCATCTCCCCCGCTTCCACCCCCCACCCCCCCCACCCCCGTCAGTTAGATCCCTTTGTCTTGCTCTTCAGCGCACCTGGTACCTCCTTGAAAGCACATCTCAGCCACTCCCTCCTTTCCCAGGTGAGGAATTCCACGACGTGGAGGACGCAGAGACCTACAAGAAGATGCTGGCACGCGACGAGCGGCGTTTCCGGGTGGCGGACCAGGATGGGGACTCGATGGCCACCCGGGAGGAGCTGACAGCCTTCCTGCACCCGGAGGAGTTCCCTCACATGCGGGACATCGTGGTGGCTGTGAGTGAGGGCCGGCTGCCAGCGCTTCCCTTGGGAGTTCCGGTCCCCTGGTCCCCCTGGCACCTTCCCCGGGAAACCCAGGCCACAAGGGCCGGTCAATGGAGGGCGACATCTCCCATCCCACCCTGACCCCCCAGTGTCACCGTTAGTGAAAGGATCTGTACCCACTCCTGCCGCGCCTAACGCTGCACAAACTACTTTAAAAGTGTAATTGTGTGTATCTCTCAAATAGGTAACATATTGAGGTGGTTAAACGCCCAAAAGATGCAAGAAAAAAGGTGAACAATCTGCTTTTCTCCCATGTCCCTAGCCTGTCGCCCGCAGGCCCATCCCCAGGGGTAACCCCTTTCTCATGTCTCCATTGCCATTGCTTCTTTGAGGATCTGTGGCAAAGCTGTCAGGGTCCAGCACCCTGAGGCCAGAGGCCTGGTTTCCAATCCCAGCCCTGCTGTTCCGGGCTGTGTGACCTGGGGCAAGTTGTTTAACCTCTCTGGACCTGAATTTCCTTATCTGTAAAGTGATGGTGCTGATAAGGATCCCTATCTAGGGTGGTAATAGGGACTGGATGAGTTCATGCCTGTAGCTAGGGTGGTAATAGGGACTGGATGAGTTCATGCCTGTAGCGCTGTAACACTGGCCCTGGGGTAAATGCTCCTTAAGTCATTTTAGACACACGTATCAATAGTTACAGAGTCAGAATCGCTGGACCCTGGGGATCAGAGAGGAGAGATGGCATTAACTCTTTACACGCCCCAGCCTGCAAGCCCAATTCCCTCTTTTAGAGCAGACAGTGTAAGACTTCATTATTCTCTCAAGTTAAGATTTATTTAACAAACCCTGACTGAGCATGTCCTGTGTGCCAGGCACCCTTCTAACACCTTCACCTGCATTACCTCAATTTATTTTTATTCATTTTTTGTTCATCTTCACCCAAGGATATTTTTTCCATTAATTTTTAGAGAGAGTGGGAAGGGGCGGAGAGAAAGAGAGAGAAACATTGATGTGAGACACATGGATCGGTTGCCTCCCGCAAGCACCCTGTCTGGGGCCAAGGATCACACCTGCAACCCAGGTACCTGCCCTTGACCGGGAATTGAACCTGCGACCCTTCTGTGTGCAGGCCGATTCTCTAATCACTGAGCAACACCAGCTAGGGCACATTGCCTCAGTTTATTTATTTTTTTATTTTTAGATATTTTTTTATTGATTCCAGAGAGGAAGGGAGAGGAAGAGAAAGATAGAAACATCAACAATGAGAGAAAATCATTGATCGGCTGCCTCCTGCACGCCCCACACTGGGATCGAGCCCCCAACCCGGGCATGAGCCCTGACTGGAATTGAACCATGATCTCCAGGTCCATAGGTCGATGCTCGACCACTGAGCCACATGGGCCGGGCAAGCCCACGTTACCACCCTATGGTGGTGGCCTGTCACCTTTGTTTTGCAGATAAGGATATCTAGGCACAAAGAGGTGACTCTCCCGGGATCCCCCAGAGGAGAAGTGGCACAGCCTGGATTTGAACCTAGACCCTTGAATCCATGGCCTCAACCAGGGGTCCGCAAACTAGAACCCATGTCCAGTGAACTAGAACCTGTAGCCAAATCCAGCCCACAGAATGTTTTTGCAAGTAACGTTTTATTGTAACACAGCCATGCCCATTTGCTTACACATGTCCAACTGCAAAGTTGAGTCAGTTCAACAGAGACTGTACAGCAGGCAAGGCCACTAGAGGCTCAGTGCACGAAATCCGTGCACTCGGGGTGGGGGGGTCCTTTAGCCTGACCTGTGCCCTCGCAGTCCGGGAGCCCTCGGAGGATGTCCTACTGACGGCTTAGGCCCAGGGAGCAGGCCTAAGCCGTCAGTTGGACATCTTTAGCGCTGCCGTGGAGGTGAAGGCAGGAGAAGCTCCAACCACCGCAGCTGCACTGCCAGCCATGAGCCCGGCTTCTGGCTGAGTGGTGCTCCCCCTGTGGGAGCACACTGACCACCAGGGGGCAGCTCCTGCATTGAGCATCTGCCCCCGAGTGGTCAGTGTGTGTCATCGTGACCAGTCTTTTCTCCGTTTGGACAATTTGCATATTAGCCTTTTATTATATAGCAGTAGTCGGCAAACCGCGGCTCTCGAGCCACATGCGGCTCTTTGGCCCCTTGAGTGTGGCCCTTCCACAAAATACCACGTGCAGGCATGCATGTACAGTGTGATTGAAACTTCGTGGCCCATGCGCAGAAGTCGGTTTTTGGAAAGGAAATAGACGAAACGAGTATGCAAGACGAGTGTGGATGGGAGAGTTGGAAGGGGTAGACCTCAGCGAACGAACGGACCTCAATCAGATTGAGGATGTTTTTAGCAAAGGCCAGCATAGGAGCACCCTAATGAAGTTAATAACAATGTACCTACCTATATAGTTTCAGTTTAAAAAATTTGGCTCTCAAAAGGAATTTCAATCGTTGTACGGTTGATATTGGCTCTGTTGACTAATGAGTTTGCCGACCACTGGTATATAGGATCTGCCCCTTTATGGAAAAAGTTTGCCAAGCCCTAGTCTAAACCCTGCTGTCCTCACTCACATCCGCGGACGGTGGGCGTAACCTCCCCACGCGCAGATTTCAAAACGTGACTATTGGCCCAAACTGTACTATAAAAGAGGAACTAAAGGAAAGCCACTTATAATAACCAACAAGAACCTCAGCATGTGTTTTAGAGTTGTCAGATTTAGCAAATAACACAGGGCACTCAATTACACCTGAATTTATAACAAAATTAATAAAATTTTTAGTGTAAGTATAGCCCGCACAGTATTTGGGATTGGTATACGTATATCTCACATACTATTTGGAACATACGTTTACCAAAAAAAAAAAAAAAAAAAAAAGATATATCTGAAACTGAAGTCACTTAGCCTCCTGTTCTCCAAGCAGATCCCAAATATTGTGCGGGACAGACTTATACCGAACAATGGTTTGTTGTTCCCGGGAAAGTCGAATGTAACTGAGAATCCTGCGTTTCATCTGTCAACCCTCAAATGTTGGAGCTCACCTTTGCTAGGAGACAGGCTGGAGTGTCAGGTGCCTGCGTGGCCTCACAGGGAGTGAGTGTGAATGCGAAAATGAGGAACGGAAGCTGTTTGCTCAAGAAGTGAAGGGAAAAACGCTGAGAGCAGAGGTTTGGAAAGTGTGTCAAAGAGTACGCCAGCTGCCCTGGCCAATTTGGCTCCGTGGATAGAGCGTCGGTCTGCGGACTGAGGGGTCCCAGGTTCGATTCCGGTCAAGGGCATGTACCTTGGTTGCGGGCACATCCCCAGTGGGGGGTGTGCGGGAGGCGGCTGATCGATGTTTCTCTCTCATCGATGTTTCTGGCTCTCTGTCCCTCTCCCTTCCTCTCTGTAAAAAATCAATAAAAAATATATATATAAAAAAAAAGTACACCAAGTGATGGCGAACCTTTTGAGCTCGGCATGTCAGCATTTTGAAAAACCCTAACTTAACTCTGGTGCCGTGTCACATATGGAAATTTTTTGATCTTTGCAACCATAGTAAAACAAAGACATATTTTTGATATTTATATATTTAAATGCCATTTAACAAAGAAAAATCAACCAAAAAAATGAGTTCGAGTGTCCTAGGTTCGCCATCACTGGTCTAGGCCTTTTTAAAAAATTATTTATTTATTTTAAAATATATTTTTATTGATTTCAGATAGGAAGGGAGAGGGAGAGAGAGAGAGAGAGAGAGAGAGAGAGAGAAACATCAATGATGAGAGAGAATCATTGATTGGCTGTCTCCTGCACACCCCCAACTGGGGATCAAGCCCGCAACCTGGGCGTGTGCCCTTGACTGGAATCGAACCTGGGACCCTTTAGTCCTCAGTCTGAGGCTCTATCCACTGAGCCACACCAGCCAGGGCTAGACTCCGCCTTTTAAAGGGAAAGAGGCCTATGCCCTTGGAGAGTGTGGGCTGGGGCGTGAGAAAGTTAGGAATGCAAAAATCGCTCTTGCGTGGACCAACCTGCGCATCAGGACACCTGGGTCCCGGCCCCTCGCCCCCACTAAGTGCAGGTGGGGCCTGCATTATCGTGGCACCCCAGAGAGCCCCCGAATTTCCCGCATGCCCTTGGGGACAGTAATGCCCTGTTGAGACTGCTCTGCTCCAAGGCCTGGCCCCCCAGCCACCCCCAATGAGATCCCCTGAGAGAACCTCACATCCTGACCCCAGGGGTCCAGCCCTAATGCCTCTTTCCCCCCCAGGAAACCCTGGAGGACCTGGACAAGAACAAAGATGGCTACATCCAAGTGGAGGAGTATATCGGTGAGTGGGGCCCGAGTCTGTCCCTGCGGGCGCTTGTCCCCTCCTAGCCCGGGGGGCAGCCCAGTGCATTATCTCCCATAAGAGAACAGAGGCAGGGGTGCTGCTTGAGTTCATTCCGCCACCAAACATTTGTTGAGGGCCTACTATGTGCCAGTCCCCGCCCCCAGCAAATCTTTATCAAATGCCTACTATGGGCGAGGCCCGGGAAACATTTATGGAATACCCTCTGTATGCCAGACCAAGGAACACATTACCAAGCACCTACTGTGTGCCAGGACCAGGACACACTGAGTGTTAGTGGCCGAGGATGCAGCAGAGACTGTCACACAGTAGGTGCCTTCCTGGGAGGGTCCGGAGTTTCTACAGGAACGGGTCCCGGGCTGCGTTTGCTTGGGATAGGACCTGCCTCCGTCCTTGCTGTCCCGGGGCAAAGAAATTAGTGAAGGGGAAAGCTATTAAGTATGGAATTGTTAAGTTTTTCTGTTGTTGTTAATCCTCACCCGGCGGTATTTTTCCATTGATTTTTAAAATATATTTTTATTGATTTCAGAGAGGAAGGGGGAGGGAGAGAGAGATGGAAACATCAATGATGAGAGAGAACCATTGATTGGCTGCCTCCTGCACGTCTCCCCACCCCCCTCCCCACCCCCACCACCACCACTAGGGACTGAGCCCACAACCCGGGTGTTAGGTCCCCGAAGGAGGAACGCACGCGGCCAGGGTGGTGAGGGATCACGAATTTATTCCATCATCCGCACACCAGGCTGCTGAGCCTCGATGGCTCCAGCCCCCAGTGACGGGAGCCGGCAGCTTTTAAAGGACTTTTGGTGCCTTTTTCTGGGCGGAGACTTCTCTGTGCTGACCCAGAGGGAAGATCATGGAATGTGGTCACCGCAAGTGAAATGTGGTCTCAGCAAAGGGAATGTCCGCAGTGAAATGGCCTGGAAGGCCAGGTCCCGGGGGAGGGGCATCAATTCAATTGCTTGATCAGACCTAACCCTGGGCCTGTGCCGTTGACGGGAGTCGAACCTACGACCCTGCAGTCCAGAGGCCAACACTCTAGGCCAGTGGTCGGTACACTGCGGCTCGAGAGCCACATGCGGCTCTTTGGCCCCTTGAGTGTGGCTCTTCCTAAGCCTTAGGAGCACCCTAATTAAGTTAATAACAGTGTACCTACCTATATAGTTTAAGTTTAAAAAATTTGGCTCTCAAAAGAAATGTCAATCGTTGTACTGTTGATATTTGGCTCTGCTGACTAATGAGTTTGCCGACCACTGGGCTAGGCCAACACTCTATCCACTGAGCCAAACTCAGTAATTTTTAAATCTAAAAAAAAAAAAAATTTGTTTTTTTAATCTGCCTTCTGCATGCCCCCTTTGGGGATCGAGCCCGCAACCTGGGCATGTACCTGACTGGGAATCAACTGGAGACCTCTTCGTTCCTGGGTCGGAGCTCTACCACTGAGCCTCACCCGCCTGACTCCATTGATTCTTTTTAGAGAGAGTGGTTGGGAAGGAGGGAGGGGGAGAGAGAGAGAGAGAGAGAGAGAGAGAACATCAATGTCAGAGAGACACATCCATTGGTTGCCTCCTGCACACGCCCCAGTGGGGCTGGGGAGGGGCCGGGATGAAACCCGACCACTGAGCACACTGGCCAGGGCGGAATTGCTCCAAGGTTGAACACATTTTTCTATAGAATGTTTTTATGCAACAAACAGCAGGCAGGCAGGCAGGGCATTTTTATGTAAGCATAATTTAAACAGATTTTTACGATTGATTTGAGAGAGAGAGAGAAGAGAGAAACTTTTTTTCTTTTTTTTGCAAGAAAGAACTCAAGCATCACAGTTGAATCATAGCAGTAGCTGCCACAGTCTGTGGTGACTGTGGTTAACGTCTTGTAAATTTATTTAATCCCCATGGCCACCCTGCGAGACGGGTATTACCCCGCTTTACAGATAAGGAAGCGGAGGCACAGAGGGAAAATCCCTGATGGAGGCCGCCTGCTCGTCGGGTGGAACAGGACTGGAGTCCAGGCAAGCTGACCCAGGGTTCTGTCCTGACACCCCACACCGTAGGGTCCCTGTGGGGCTCCGGGGACAGAGACACGGGCAGAACCCCGGGATCCCCCAAAGAAATGCAATTTCGTCCTGTTGAGTGGTGTGGGGAAGGGCGTGAAGGAGGCGGACTGCGGGGGGAAGTGGGGGTCCTGACCCAGATGGCGGGGTGTCAGGAGAGGTGGGGGTGCCCTGTGCTTAAGGGTTCAGGTTCTAGAGCCACCTGCCTGGTCACCTGCCACCTCCCAGCCATGTGGCCGTACACAAGTCCCTCACCCTCTCTGAACCTCCGTTTCCTCATCTGTAAGTGGGGTAATGGAGCACCCCCACATAGGACCACGTGTAGTCAACACACATGGATGAAGGGACAGACAAAGGGAGTAGATCTAGCCCAGCGATGGCGAACCTATGACACTCGTGTCAGAGGTGACACGCGAACTCATTTTTTGGGTTGATTTTTCTTTGTTAAATGGCATTTAAATATATAAAATAAATATCAAAAATATAAGTCTTTGTTTTACTGTGGTTGCAAAGATCAAAAAATTTCCATATGTGACACGGCACCAGAGTTAAGTTAGGGTTTTTCAAAATGCTGACACGCCGAGCTCAAAAGGTTCGCCACCACTGACCTAGGCAATCGGGTATTTGTTGGCCGTAAAAAGGAATGAAGTGCTGGTATTTGAAAATCTCGTGCCAAGAGAAAGGCCACAGTATTGTACAGCTCCATTCACATGAAGTGTCGAGAACAGGAAAATCCATTGAAAAAGAAAGTAGGTTAAGGGGTTGTCGGGGGCTGGAGGGAGGGGGTCCTGGGAGTTACTGCTTAATGGGAAAGGGGTGTCCTTTTGGGGTGCTGGATGAGAAGGCTCTGGATGGAGGTTGCATGACGTTGTGAATGTCACGAATGGTGAGTTTTATGTTGTCAGCTTTTTACCCCACAATGGGAACACACACACAACTCCCATCTACCACTGGTCACAGAGGCCCGGCCGGTGTGGCTCAGTGGGTGAGCATCGACCCATGAACCAGGGGGTACAGTTCGATTCCCTGTCAGGGCACATGCCCGGGTCCCGGCTCCATCCCCAGTAGGGGGCGTGCAGGAGGCGGCTGATCAATGAGTCTCATCATTGATGTTTCTATCTCTCCCTTTCCCTCTCCCTCTCCCTTCCTCTCTGAAATCAATTAAGAAAAAAAAAAAAAGGAATGATCACTTAGGACAGCGGTTCTCAACCTGTGGGTCGCGACCCCTTTGGGGGTCGAACGACCCTTTCACAGGGGTTGCCTAAGACCATCGGAAAACACATATACAATGACATATTGTTTCTGTGATGAATCACTATGCTTTGATTATGTTCAATTTGTCACAATGAAAATACATCCTGCAGATCAGATATTTACATGACGATTCATAACAGTAGCAACATTACAGTGATGAAGTAGCAACGAAAATAATTATATGGTTGGGGGTCACCACAACACGAGGAACTGTATTAAAGGGTCGCGGCATCAGGAAGGTTGAGAACCGCTGACTTCGGACCATTAAAGAGAAAAAGGAAGCAGCTCCGTGCTGGCTGCCCCTGGCCTGGCCCCAGGGGAGGGGACATGGGGCTAATATCGGGCTTTGTCGGGTGCGAAAGGCTGTCGGCTGTGAGGTCCGGGGACTCCCTCTGTGGAGAACTTGCGACCCACAGGTTGAGAACCGCTGTCCTAAGTGATCCAAGGCGGCCCCTGGCACCAGGAGTTTTGCAAACATTTCCAAATAATTGAAACAAAAGACCTCGTATTACACCCAAAAGTGTAACGATAAATTGATACCTTTTTTTATTATTATTTTTTTAATCCTTTGAGGATATTTTTCCATTGATTTTTTTAGAGAGAGTGGAAGGGAGGGGGAATGACAGAGAGAGAGAAACATCGATGTGAGAGAGACCCCTCAATTGGTTGCCTTCCCCAGGCGCCCCAACCAGGGCTGGGGATCAATCCTACAACCAAGCTACATGCCCTTGACCGGAATTGAACCGGGACCCTTTAGTCCGCAGGCCGACGCTCTATCCACTGAGCCAACCCGGCCAGAGCAATGAATTAATATCTTAAAATATCAATTTGGGCAGCAACCCAGGCACCAAAGGGTGGCCAGCTCCATTCCGGGTCAGGGCACCTGCCCAGTTTCGGGCGTGGTCCCTGGTGGGGGCATGCAGGAGGCAGTCAATGGATGTTTCTTTCCCCTCTCTCTCTAAAAAATCAATAAACTATCCTTCAAAATAAATAAAAGAGAGGCTCCAACAACCTCTGGGGCGGTGCTCAGGGTGAGGTGAGCTTTGGAGCAGCCCCTGTTACCCCGCCAGACACTCGCTCACTCGCCCTCCTTCATGTGGAGACCTACTGTGTGCTTGGCTCTGAGCCACACAGTGCACACAGCCTGTCACCTGGATCTCAGTCTGATCGGTTGATCGTTCAGTTGACCAATAAACTAACTGGTCGACCAAGTCCATTTCACGTATAGCATGATGATCACTTGTAAACGGGGGTTGTTATTAACCCCATTTAAACTGAGGCTAAAGAGATGGGGGGGGGGCTTGGATCTCCTGGTCTGAGGCCACCTGGGCCCCGGCCCTGAGTCCCTGAGTGGCCGCCTCTCGCCCGACCCCAGCGGACCTGTACTCGGCGGAGGCCGGGGAGGAGGAGCCGGCCTGGGTGCAGACGGAGCGGGAGCAGTTCCGGGACTTCCGGGACCTGAACCACGACGGGCGGCTGGACGGCAGTGAGGTGGGCCACTGGGTGCTGCCCCCCGCCCAGGACCAGCCGCTGGTGGAGGCCAACCACTTGCTGCACGAGAGTGACACAGACAAGGTGCTGACGGGGCGTGGGCCGCGCTGGGGAGGGGGCGCCTGGTGCACACGTGGGGGAGCGGGGCCTGGAGAAAGGGAGGGAGGGACTAAGGGAGGGAGGACCAGAGAGAGGCCTTGAGGAGGGGACAGGGACCCAGAGACAGGGGGGCAGGGACCCAGAGAGAGGGGGACAGGGACCCAGAGAGAGGGGGGCAGGGACCCAGAGAGAGAGGGACAGGGACCCAGAGAGAGGGGGACAGGGACCCAGAGAGAGGGGGGCAGAGACCCAGAGAGAGAGGGACAGGGACCCAGAGAGAGGGGGGCAGGGACCCAGAGAGAGGGGGACAGGGACCCAGAGAGAGGGGGGCAGAGACCCAGAGAGAGAGGGACAGGGACCCAGAGAGAGGGGGACAGGGACCCAGAGAGAGAGGGACAGGGACCCAGAGAGAGGGGGACAGGGACCCAGAGAGAGAGGGACAGGGACCCAGAGAGAGGGGGACAGGGACCCAGAGAGAGAGGGACAGGGACCCAGAGAGAGGGGGACAGGGACCCAGAGAGAGAGGGACAGGGACCCAGAGAGAGGGGGGCAGGGACCCAGAGAGAGAGGGACAGGGACCCAGAGAGTGGGGGGCAGGGACCCAGATAGTGGGGGGCAGGGACCCAGAGAGAGAGGGGGGCAGGGACCCAGAGAGTGAGGGCGACAGGGACCCAGAGAGAGGGGGACAGGGACCCAGAGAGTGGGGGGCAGGGACCCAGAGAGAGAGGGGGGCAGGGACCCAGAGAGTGAGGGCGACAGGGACCCAGAGAGAGGGGGGCAGGGACCCAGAGAGTGGGGGGCAGGGACCCAGAGAGAGAGGGGGGCAGGGACCCAGAGAGAGGGGGGCAGGGACCCAGATAATGGTGGACAGGGACCCAGAGAGAGGGGGGCAGGGACCCAGATAGTGGGGGGCAGGGACCCAGAGACAGGGGGACAGGGACCTGGAGGGCCACACTTAGGTTCCGAGAGGGGCCTCCCGTGCCGGGGACTGAGCTGCCCTGCTGACCGCTGACCTCCCTCAGGACGGGCGTCTGAGCAAGGCCGAGATCCTGGGCAACTGGAACATGTTTGTGGGCAGCCAGGCCACCAACTACGGCGAGGACCTCACACGGCACCACGACGAGCTCTGAGCCGCAGCGCCCCCCCGCAGCCTCTGGCCTTGGGGTGACAGAGGAGGGCGCGATGGCCCGCTCCGTGCCCGGCCCCGCGGGATGCGGACACAGCCCGCGACCGGCCCCGGGCTCTCACGGACACACCCGGGCAAGTTCCTCCATGAGCCACCTCATCCCCTCTCGTCCCCACCCCAGGGGCCCCACAGGCCTGAGGAGAGAGGGGCCCCCCACTTCTCACCGGCAGGTCCCCCCAGCCAGCCCGCGGCCCCCCAGTCACCGCACAGTCCACGTCCGAGCCTCACAAACAGACAGGAGACCTCCCGCCACCTCAGCCCTGCACCTGCCGCCCCCAGGCAGCGCCCAGGAGCCTCCTCTCTGCGGGGGGGCAGGGGGGGGCAATAAAACCCAGCGCTGGGCTCCCCCGTGTGTTTTTCTGAAGGTCCGATGGGGGGTGCGGGGGGAGGAATTGGGGACTGTGACTTGGAGAGGGACATGCGAGGAGTGGGGGGGACTGTGCTGAAGGAGGGGACCGAGTATCTGCAGGGGCGGCTGTGGGTGTTGGCAGGTTGGAGGGCGTCCCTGGGGATGAAAAATGAAACCAGCAGCCTGCACCCAGGGCGACCAGGCCAGACAGAGCTCTGCCTTCCGCACAGCAAGTGACGGCCACGCTCTCCATCAGGTGGGGGCCAGGCCTCCCTAGGACACGGAGGGAGGGAGGGAGGGAGCCCTGGGGGGAGAGGGTTCAGGCGGAGGGGACGGCAGGTGCAAAGGCCCTGTGGCAGGAGAGGGCCTGGTGGGCGAGGCTCCGCAGGAGGCCAGGGTGGCTGGAGTGGCCTGAGGGCGGGCGGTGAGGGCAGCGAGAGAACCAGGACCAGGTCATGGTGGTCCCAGTCTGATGGGACAAGATAGAGAGCAGCAGGCACCCCGAAAGGCTGGGGCAGGATGTACTCTCAGTGCGCCAGGGCCCCCTGGAGAACCCCGAGCAGATGGTGGGTGTGAACTGACCTGGGTTACAACAGTCACTCTGAGGCAGAGGCAACAGGATGAGGACGTAACCGACGCCTATTCCTCCCGCAGCCCCGGAGGCCCCCGGTTAAAGCCTCTAGAACTGAACGCGCCCTAGTTGGTCCCCGCAATTCCACTCCTGGTAGCTCCCGCGTGGAAACAAAGTCACCGAAATGAGGTTCGGGGCAACTTTAACCACAATAGCCCCACCCTGGGGCCGGCCCACGGGGTCACCGCGGGGGAGTTTAGTCTCCAGGCCCCGAGGAGAGCAAAAGGAGCTGGGCGCAGGGGATCGCTCGCCACGGATTCCACTTACAGGAAGTTCAAGATCAGGCAGAACTAACCTGGGGGTCAGAGATCAGGCTGGTGCCCCCCGTTTTGAGAGGACTGGAATGGGGAGCGGAGCTGGAGCTGGGAGCTGTTTCCGGGGGCGGGGGAGGTCAGCCTATAAAAATGAGCCCAGCTGTCCATGCAGGATGTGTCCACTTTTCTGTGTGATGCACTTCAAAGTTTGCTTCCAGAAAATCCCCCTGAGCCCTGGCCGGTGCGGCTCAGTGGGTTGGGCATCACCTTCCTGTGCACCAAAAGGTTGCCGTTCAGTTCCCAGTCAGGGCACATGCCTGGGTTGCAGGCTCCATCCCCGGTTGAGGAATGAATGTTTCACTCCCACATCGATGTTTCTCTCTCCCTCACCCTTCCTCTCTCATTTAAAAAAAAAAAAAAAAAAAGCTGCCCAGCTGGTGTGGCTCAGTGGTTTGCTTGTCAACCCATGAACCAAGAGGTCACAGTTTGATTCCCAAAAGGGCACATGCCCCCGTTGCTGGCTTGATCCCCAGCAGGGGGCGTGCAGGAGGCAGCCAGATGATGTTTATCTCTCATCGATGTTTCTCTCTCTCTCCCTTCCTCTCTCTCTAAAAATTAATAACACATTTAAAGAATCATCTTTTAAAAAATGCCCCTGATTTTTAGGTCAGTGCAACGGTTTTGTGTGATGCTGTAACGGTGGATGGACATCATTTTACATTTGTCAAAACCTGTAGAATGTACCACAACCAAAAGTGAGCCCTCAATACTAGTATTTATGCTCTCGCTCTCTCTCTCTTTTAAACATTTTTTATTGATTTCAGAGAGGAAGGGAGAGGGAGAGAAGGATAGAAACATCCTGATGACAGAGAATCATGGATCAGCTGCCTTCTGCACACCCCCCACTGGGGATCAAGCCCGCAACCAGGGCATGTGCCCTGACTGGGAATCGAGCCGTGTCCTCCTGGCTCCTAGGTCGGCGCTCAGCCTCTGAGCCACGCCAGCCGGCCGGCTCTCTCTTCCCCAGGCCTGTACCCCACTTCCCTGTTGCTGTGGTGCTTCAGGCTAGGAAGCCTGCGGTTTCCCTCTGGGTGTTGTACCTGCCTCTGGGGGTGAACTAGAAACTGAACCCCAGGCTGAAAGCTGTGCTGCCGAGAAAGTCACCCACTGCCTTTCCTCTTTGTGAATCTCAGTTCCCCTCCAGTTCCTGCCTGTTTCTGTTCACTTTCTAGTGCCTTTAATTAATTAATTTATTATTATTATTATTATTATTATTATTAATTATTATTTTAGTTTTATCCAGAGTTTATAACTGTTAATCCATGGAAGGGTTGGAATTTGAATAATCCCAGTGTCCCACTCCAAGCTTTTAGTTATAACATACTGCCCCCTAGTGGTTGGAGAAGGAGAGCTGGTTTATACAGAAGTAGGGCAAATTTGTATATTTTTTAAAAATCAAAGTAATATTCACACAAGGTAACAAAATTACTTTTACAGAACAACTTACGATAGCAAGCTGCCCAGCACCTCATCAAGTTTTTTAAAAATATATTTTATTTATTTTTTAATTATTATTATTATTATTTTTTTTTATTGACTTTTTACAGAGAAGAAGGGAGAGGGATAGAGAGTTAGAAACATCGATCAGCTGCCTCCTGCACACCCCCTCCTGGGGATGTGCCCACAACCAAGGTACATGCCCTTGACCGGAATCGAACCTGGGACCCTTCAGGCCGACGGTCTATCCACTGAGCCAAACCGGCCAGGGCTCAAGTTTTTTTTTTTAATCTTTTGCATTTTGGTTATTTTAAAGTTTTGGCCATGCAAGATAACAAACTTCCAAATATACAAGATGCTTGATACCAGAAATGAACTCTTCCTTCCACCAAGTGCACAAGTAGCCAGTGTTTCTTCTTTATTTATTTTTATTTTTTTGAATTCTTATGATTTCAGAGATGAAGGGAGAGGGGGAGAGAGAGAGACAGAAACATCAATGATGAGAGAGAATCATTGATCGGCTGCCATTCCTGCACGCCCCCTATGGGGCACTGAGCCCGCAGCCTGGGCATGTGCCCTTCACCGGAATCGAACCCAGGACCCTTCAGTCCGCAGGCTGACGCTCTATCCACTGAGCCAAACCAGCCAGCGCAGTAGCCAGTGTTTCTTTCTGGAAAGACTTTATAGATGTAAGCAAATATATACCAATTGTTTTTCTTCTTTTAATAGAAATTATAGCAGATGATTGACAAGATTTTTACCTCTCTTTTTTCTCTCTTTTTTTTTCCCCTGAAAAAAGCTTAATTGTTTCCATTTGGTCCAATGCATGGGAGAGGGCTCCAGGGTGATTAAAAGAATGGCTAGTAGTTTCAGGGTGAGGCTCGGGCAAAAGCCAGACACCAGGGGATGCAGAGGGGCCCCTCAGAGGCCTCTGGGCTCCACAGGCTCCTGGTCGTGCTGGAGGGAGAGCCTTCCCCAGCGACTCCTGCCCAGCGCAGCCTGAGGGCCCGCAGCCTGCGGAGGTGAGACAGGTGTGGCCCCTCTTCTTGAGGCGTTTCACCTGCTCACCCCGGAAGTGGTCCTGCAGGAAGTCGCAGAGCTGAGGGTCTGCGCCTGCAGGTCCAAAGGGCCTGGTTCTTGTTCCCCGGGACCACAGCGGCTTCCACGAGGCCCTAGTTCTGCTCACCACCTGGGGAAGGCTCCGGCACGTCCTGGAAGAGAGCGCGGCCCCTGGCTGGTTTGCATCTGTAAGAGATGCTCTCGGTGCCCTCGCTTCTTCTGGGCCGACTCTCACCCTTGAGAGTCACATCCCCGCAGTGGAAATGGAGGCCCAGAGAGAGGTAGGTGCGGGAGGCCCGCAGAGGCCGGGCGGCCAGCGGGTGACCGCAGCCTCCACCTCCGTGGAATGATTGTGACGGATTTGGGGGCTCGTGGTTGTTTGGCCATAGGAGTTTATTTAAGGTAAAAAACCGGTGTTGGCTGATCTTGGAGGCTGAGGCTGGCTGCGGTGGTTCCTAGAAGGTGGTGACTGGAAAAGAGATTGGGGGTGATCAGAGGCTGGAAGAAGGGGCGTCCCTGGGTCTGTTCCTTCTAAATACTTGAAGCAAGAGACAGATCCAGGGCCATGGAGGGCACGACCTCTCTTGTTTTTCTCAATCTTTTTTTTTTTTTTGAGTCAGAATCCTCCGATTTTAAATTTACTTACTTTTTATCGAGGTAATGAAGAATATATATATATATTTAAAATATAGATTTTATTGATTTTTTACAGAGAGGAAGGGAGAGGGATAGAGAGTTAGAAACATCGATCAGCTGCCTCCTGCACACCCCCTACTGAGGATGTGCCTGCAACCAAGGTACATGCCCTTGACTGGAATGGAACCTGGGACCCTTGAGTCCGCAGGCCGACGCTCTATCCACTGAGCCAAACCGGTTAGGGCTGAAATATATATTTTGAAGACTATTTCAGTTTAGTCCATGAAGAGTGTCTTCACCCTGGCTAGGTGGCTTGGTTGGTTGGAGCGTTGCCCGGTGCACCAAAAGGTTGTGGGTTCGATTCCAGGTCAGGGCACATACCTAGGTTGCAGGTTTGATCCCCAGTCACCCAGGAGGCAGCTGATCGATGCTCCTCTCTCTCTCCGCCTCCCTTCCTCTCTCAGAGATCATAGTGACCTAGATTACACTTTGAAGAAGAAAAAAAAGAAAAAGAATATCTTCATTTCCTTTGTCTTTTTAACAGCTGAGAACTACTTCCCTAGATAGATTTCTTTTTTTTTTTAAGATAGATTATTTAACCAGTTCTCTGCTAACCGGCATTTAGGTTGTTTCTGGTCTTTTCTAAATAAACGATGCTCCATGGAAGGTGCCAGCACATGTGACAGTACAGAACAGCTCCCTCCCCTCCACCCCCGGATTCTCATGCCAACCCCCAGCCTTATAGCCAATCCTTCCCCCTCCCCTGGCAAGCAAGGATTTGCTCCCTGTCCATGTGGCTGTCCTTTTCCCAGAATAAATCTCCCCATTTAAACATCTGAACAAGCAATTGCAGCGGTCTGACAGCGCTGCCAGGGGGGTGCTGAGACGCACCAACAGGCATGACCGCTTCTTGCTCTAAACTCGGACCAGTGTCTAGGGAACCTCCACTTCCTGTCTCTCTTCTCCTGTCTGCCTTGCTTCCTCTTTTCTTTTTTTTTTTTTTTTTTTAAGATTTTTAAATTTATTTTTAGAGCGAGAAGGAGAGAGAAACATTGATGTGATGTGATAGCGAACCCACAACCGGGCATATGTACCCTTGACAGGAATGGAACCAGTAACCCTTTGGTGCACTGGACGCTGCCCAATCAACTGAGCCACAACGGCCAAGACTGCTTCCTTTTCCTGTTACCTTTGTACATTTATTTTTTATTTAAAAAATATATATATTTTATTGATTTTTTACAGAGAGGAAGGAAGAGGGATAGAGAGTTAGAAACATCAATGAGAGAGAAACATCGATCAGCTGCCTCCTGCACACCCCCTACTGGGGATGTGCCCACAACCAAGGTACATGCCCTTGACCGGAATCGAACCTGGGACCCTTGAGTCCGCAGGCCGACACTCTATCCATTGAGCCAAACCGGTTAAGGCTACCTTTGTACATTTAAAAATATATATATAGCCAAACCGGTTTGGCTCAGTGGATAGAGCGTTGGCATGCGGACTGAAGGGTCCCAGGTTCGATTCCACTCAAGGGCATGTATCTTGGTTGTGGGCACAACCCCACTGGGGGGCGTGCAGGAGGCAGCTGATTGATCTCTCTCATCGATGTTTCTAACTCTCTATCCCTCTCCCTTCTTCTCTGTAAAAAATCAATAAAATATATTTAAAAAAAATATATGTATATATATTTTTTATTGATTTCAGAGAGGAAGGGAGAAGGAAGAGAGAAATAGAAACATCAATGATGAGAATCATTGACCAGCTGCCTCCTGCAAGCCCCCGACTGGGGATTGAGGCCACAACCCAGGCACGTGCCCTGATTGGGAATCCAACTGTGACCTCCTGGTTGATGGGTTGACACTCAATCACTGAACCACACCAGCTGGGCTCTTGTTAGCGGTGAAACCTTAAAGGAAACCTGTTTCCTGGAGGAAAGACCTTGACACCTCCCTACCCCGTTCTCACAAATAGCCTGTGAATAGAAGATGTGGATTTTGGCTTCTTGTGGAAATAAAGGTGCAGGCGGAAATCCTAGAAGTTCTTTGGGTTAAGGGGGGTAGTCCGTAGCACACAGGAACTAGATGAGAGACCTTGAGGATCTGAGAGAAAAAACTGGAAGGACTGGGGGGTGGGTGAGGGTGCTTGGGAAAGAGGAGGATTGGGGGTGTGTAGGGGAGGGGGATCTGAGAGTGGGCTGGGTATAAAGGTGGAGAGGTCTGTGGGGTGAAACTGGGAATACCTGGGAGAAGAAGGGTAGAAAGGATGGGGGGAAGGGCAGAGCCAAGCCTGGGGTGGGTGTCTCTGGAGGTGGCAGACCTCTGGGTGAACTTGGCTTATGCTAGGCCTTGAGCAGTGCGAGTTTGGGCAAGCTGTCTTCTGAGCCTCAGTGGGCTGTTCTGGGGAATGGGTGTGAGCTTCCCTATCCCAGAAGTGTGGCCAGGATTCCGGGGACTGTCGATTCACAGGTTCAGAGGGTAAGGGCTTCTGGAATGTTAGAGGCACCTGGGCCAGTTTCCAGGGGCTGGGGCCCCAAGAGGGGCTATGAGGACTAATAGGGACCAAGGGAAGATGCTTTTAAAAATATATTTATTTATTATTGATTTCAGAGAGGGAGTTAGAAACATCAGTGACGGGAGTCATTGACTGGCTGCCTACTGCACGCCCCCTAACCAGAGATCAAGCCTGAGACTGGGCATGTGCCCTGACCGGGAACCAAACTGTGACCTCCTGGTTCATAGCTCGATACCCAACCACTGAGCCACACTGGCCGGGAACCAAACTGTGACCTCCTGGTTCATAGCTCGATACCCAACCACTGAGCCACACTGGCTGGAACCAAACTGTGACCTCCTGGTTCATAGCTCGATACCCAACCACTGAGCCACACTGGCTGGAATCAAACTGTGACCTTCTGGTTCATAGCTCGATACTCAACCATTGAGCCACACTGGCCGGGCAAGGGAAGATTCTAGAAGTGTCTGGGGGAGCAAACACTGGGTTTGGGGGCTTCCCAGGGTGTGTGGATGACCCCACCCACCCTCCCCCTGAAACCTTTCCCTTCAGCACCAGGGTCTTGCACCAGAGGGGGCTGGACCGAACAGCAGCCACAGGGACACTTCCTGGCCCTTGGAATCGCATCTGGGTGTTAGATGCGCAGCCCTTTGACCACAACGACAGGGCAGACTGGGCACTGAGCTCCCACCGGGGTTGAAAAACGTGTGGGTGGGGAAAGACCTGGAAGGAGCAGGTATCAGCATCCCCAGGAGGCAGGAGTGTTGTCTTTTTTTTCAGCTTTGCTTGCCTGTCTGCTCTAGTTTTCCACGCGGCCCAGGGAGGCTTTGTGATTAAATGGTCATCACACAGAAAGCTTCAGGGCCGCGCCTGCTCTCTGGTCAAGTGGGAACTCCAGGCAGGTGTACCAGGTGCCCCCCCACCCCCACTTGCTCTGGCCTCAGACCCTCGAAGTCCTTTGCACCCCCCTCCTCCTCCTCACCCTCCTGGGGTTCCTGCCACCTTCCCAGGCGGCTGCCTGCGGCATTCTCTCGGAACTGGACTTCCTCCAGGGCAGGGGTGCTCCTGGACACCTCACAGGCTTCACACTTGGCACAAAACCTCGTGGGCGTCCCTGGTGCACAGGATCCACCATGTCCTTTCGGGGAGGGGGGCCCTGTTTAGCCTGTTAAAGTGGCGCCCTAGATCAGCGGTTCTCAACCTGTGGGTCGTGACCCCTTTGGGGGTCGAAGGACCCTTTCACAGGGGTCGCCTAAGACCATTGGAAAACACATATATAATTACATATTGTTTTTGTGATTAATTGTTATGCTTTAATTATGTTCAATTTGTCACAATGAAAATACATCCTGCATATCAGATATTTACATTACGATTCATAACAGTAGCAAGATTACAGTTATGAAGTAGCAACGAAAATAATTTTATGGTTGGGGGTCACCACAACATGGGGAGCTGTATTAAAGGGTCGCGGCATGAGGAAGGTTGAGAACCACTGGTCTAGATGGCCATGGCTGGGACTTGAACCTCTGGCCACTCCATCGATTTTAGCTGTGCACTTGAGTTCACTCAGATTTTACCCTTAACCCGCGACCAAGCTAAACACTCAGCCCAGCTTTCAAACTCCAGTCATCCCAGCAGGCCCGCCACCGCCGCAAAGCCTCTTCGGGTCCCCCGGGCCCCGGGGCTCCAGGGGCGAAGGAAGGCGCTGCACAGCCAGCCAGTCGCTTCCAAGTCCTTTATTTGGTTTCCCGCTCTCAGGCCTGCATCACGGGCCTCGACTTCTCTGCCTGCAGCTTCACTCCAGAGCCCGCGAAGCCGGTGCCGCCCTGCAGGGGGGGGGGGTGGGGGGGGGGGGGGAGTGAAGCGTGAAGGCCGGCTGTGGGGCAGGTGGGGTGGTCCAAGCCAGCCAGGCCAGGAGGGGCGGGGCCTAAGGTGAGGGGCGGGTCTCCTGGGATAAGGGTGAGGTCCAGGGTAGGAGTGGGGACGAGGGGCGTGGCCTTGGGAGGCGTGGCCTGGTGAGGAGGCGGGGCCTTGGGAGGGAGTGGCCTGTTGAGGAGGCGGGGCGTCGGGGAGGGAGTGGCCTGTTGAGGAGGCGGGGCCTTTGGAGGGAGTGGCCTGTTGAGGAGGCGGGGCCTCGGGGAGGGAGTGGCCTGCGAGGAGGCGGGGCCTTGGGGAGGGGCCTGGCAGGAAGGCACTGTGGAAGGGGCCCTGCTCACCCGCTGCAGCACGATGATGTCGCGGTCTGTGAGCTTCTCCCCGTTCACAGGGTCCACCATATCCTTCCGAATCAGCTTCTCCACACACTCCAGAGTGACCACGGCCCCCCTGCGGCGAGGGGAAGGTGGGGACACCGCTCACATGCCCCACCCAGAGGGAGAGCCACACCCCTGGCCACACCCCTGCCACCCCCACAGGGACTCACGAGGGCCGCAGCACGGCGCACGGCGTGGCGTTGCTCAGACTGTCCCGGGTCACGGCGCACACGTAGCGCTCACTGCGCGTGATGAGCCCCACGCGGTCCACGGAGCTGTCCAGAGGCGTGAACCGCACCGGCGTCAGGTCGGACATGCGCAGAGGCTTCCCGGACATGGGGCAGGTCACGGTGCGCGACTGCAGGAGGAGAGAGGCGGGGCTGGGCCAGGTGCGGGAGGAGGGGGGTCCCGGGGAGGGTGCCCTGGAGACGCTGGCAAAGTGGGCGCAGGGGTGCCTGCCGGCAGGGGGTGCTCACGGGCTTCTCCAGCTTGGTGGCTTTGGCCTCGGGGGTCAGCGACGGGATCCAGAAGCTGGGCAGCATTTTGTCCTTGTCCTTGTCCTTGCCCGCGGGGCCAGCGGCGCTGGGACCAGCCTGGGCATCATCTACAGGAGGCAGAGGGGTTCCAATGCCGTTCCTTGGTTAGGTACCTGGCCCTGGGGATCCCCACCCACCCGCAAGCCTGCCCCCCTCACCTGGGCCGGTTCCCGAGGCAGCCTTGGGCGTGAAGGGGTTGAGGGGCCGGCTCACGATGGCCGCCTCCTTCTCCAGGAAGCCCCGCACCTGGTCCTGCGTGGCCGCCCGCTGCAGCTCCTTCCGCTCCTCCCGCCGGGCGCCCCGCTGCTTCTCGTAGGCCTGCGGGCAGCGGGGACAAGTGAGCAAGGCCCTGCTGGTGAGCTTACATCAAAACCCCAACACACCCCGTGCCCCCTTCTCCGCCTCACCTTCAGCTGCCGGGCGATCTCCTTCTTCTGGTGCAAAATGTACTCCAGGATTGCCTCGCGCTCATACAGGTAGCCATCCGGGCTGCAGAGAGGACGGAGGAGAGAACATGGGCACATGGCTCCCGGCCCCGGGCGCCCACAGACCATCCACAGGCAGCGGCTCAGCGCTCAGCTCAGCTCCCCGAGGAGACCACACTGTCCTGACCCTCCTGGCTCAGTCACACGCTCTGACGCGCAGGGAGAACCTCCTGCGGGAAGGGTTACTCGGCAGGCTGGGCTGTCCACACCCTGCACCTTCCAAGGGGCCGGCCCTGGATGGGCTCTGGGAGGGACCCCCTAAGCCCTCCTGGAAGGGTGCCTTTGTTCACCTGCGGGCTTGGGACATACGTATCAACTTGACCTCTGGAGGGGATGGTCATGTCCGCGTGACCAACCTCCAATAAGGATCCTGGACACGGGGCTCTCAGATGGGCGTCCCTGGTAGGCGGTGCTGGAAGAATTAAGTGCTGGTCTCCTTGTGCCTTTTCCCTCTGCTGATTTTATTTTTTTTTATTATTTTTTAAAATAGAAATATTTTATTTATTTCAGAGAGGAAGGAAGAGGGAGAGAGAGATAGAAACATCAATGATGGGAGAGAATCATTGATCAGCTGTCTCCTGCACGCCCCACACCGGGGATCGAGCCCACAACCCAGGCATGTGCCCTGACCGGGAATCAAACCCGAGACCCTTCAGTCTGCAGGCTGATGCTCTATCCACTGAGCCAAACCGGCTAGGGCAGTGGTCGGCAAACTGCGGCTCGCGAGCCACACGGGGCTCTTTGGCCCCTTGAGTGTGGCTCTTCCACAAAATACCACGTGTGGGCGCGCACGTACAGGGAACGTTGCGGAGTGAAAGAAGTTGTAGTGTCGAGGATTGAGAAAGGTATGTTGAGATGGTTTGGACATACAGAGAGGATGAACAAAAGGAGACGAAACAAGTATACAAGATGAGTGTGGATGGGAGAGTTGGAAGGGGTCAACCTCAGCGAACGTACCTCAATCAGATTGAGGACGTTTTTAGCAAAGGCCAGCTTAGGAGCACCCTAGTTAAGTTAATAACAATATACCTACCTATATAGTTTAAGTTTAAAAAATTTGGCTCTCAAAAGAAATTTCAATCGTTGTGCTGTTGATATTCGGCTCTGTTGGCTAAAGAGTTTGCCGACCGCTGGGCTAGGGCATTCCCTCTGTTGATTTTAATCTGTATCCTTTCCCTCTAATCAACTGGCACTGAGTTCTGTGAGGTCTTCTAGGGAATCAGTGAACTGAAGGTGCCGCAGGGACCCGGGGCCACCGTCCACTCCCATCACCATCTCTGTAACAAACCTGGGCCCAAGCCCACATCCAGGCACTGGGCCAAGGGCCGACACTTATGACCTCGCGGGAGCCTTTGCTGGGTCATCGGAGGCAGGTAACGGGGCGTGCTCCACAGGCCAGCTGTTGTGATGGCCCGCCCCTCTATTACAAACGTAATCTTTCCACGCCCCACCATGACACCTGCAGGATCATGCCACCTCTCAGACGAGGACCCTGAACCTGAGAGGTGGTGGCTAGACCCACTCCGACAGACCCCTCCCATGTTCCCCTGCCCTCGCCACCCACGTGCCCAGCTCACGTGACGACAGGGTCATGGCAGGGCTGCAGAGAGAGGCAGCAGCAGTCGAAGTCCTTGACGGCATCCCGGCTCAGTCGAATGTTCTGGGTCCCATAGCCCGAGGCCGCTGGGGACAGACAAGAAAGGGGATGGAGAGCCCGGCCAGTGTGGCTCAGTGGTTGAGTGTCGACCTATGAACCAGGAGGTCACGGTTCGATTCCCAGTCGGGGCACAGGCCCGGGTTGTGGGCTCGATCCCCAGTATGGTGCCTGCAGGAGGCAGCCGATCAGTGATTCTGTCTCATCACTGATGTTTCTATTTCTCTCTCACTCTCCCTTTCTCTCTGAAATCCATAAAAATATATTTAAAAATTTTTAAAAAGAAAAGGGATGGAGAGAGAGGAGACACGCCGCTCTTCAAACTGAAAGGCACTGAGAACTCATAGGTGAGGAGCTTAGAGAAACAGGCAGTCAAGAGTGGGCTGTGGGCCTAACCGGCTTGGCTCCGTGGATAGAGCGCTGGCCTGCGGACCGAAGGGTCCCGGGTTCGATTCTAGGTCAAGGGCACGTACCTCGGTGGCAGGCTCCTCCCCGGCCTGGGCCCTGGTCGGGGCTCGTGCAGGAGGCAACCAATCAATGTGTTTTTCTCACGTCGATGTTTCTCTCTGTCTTTCCCTCTCCCTTCTACTCTCCCTAAAAATCAGTGGAAAAATATCCTCGGGTGAGGATTAAAAAACAAAAACAAAAAACAGTGGGCTGTGTGTGTCTGTGTGCTGGGGCGAGGACCGCACTGCCCACAGGAAGGTGTTAACCCAGCGGGTAGGCGACAGGCTCCGGAAGCCCTCTGGCTCTGACCGAGCTGCGGAGCCTGACCGCCCGGGGCCTCTGTTTCTTCTTCGGGAATATTGCTATGGCAACAGTGACCCTTCTGCGGGAGGATTAGCCGTGTTCACCTACAGAGGGACCTAAGGCGGTGCCCATCACGTGGGGTGGGGGAGGGGAACAGGGCTGCTGGGTGGTGGGCTGTCACTTATGTGGCCGTGACCACCAGGGCAGAGAGACACGCGCAGAAAGCACAGTCAGTGCCAAGCGGGACGGTGGCTTTGAGACGCATCTGTCCCCTCCCACCCAGTACCTGTGTCCTTCTTCTTCTCGTGGTAGGTGTAGACGGCCCCCGCGGTGCAGTTCTTGCCGTGCCGCGTCATCCTAGGGAGGGAAGGAGGGGCAGCTGGAGAGCCGTGGGGGCCAGAGGGAGCCGCACAGGGACAGGGAGGACGGGCCTTGACAGCCCTCGGGGCTGAGCTGGCGGTGGGGCAGGGGCGGACAGTTTCCCACACGTTAAATGCTTAAGGAATTCCTGCACGTTCCAAAAGAGAGACATCGCTTTACCTTGAAAAAGACCCGGAATTTGCTCACAGAAGTGGGTGTCCTGCTGGCAGGGGTGCGCCTTAGGAGGTGTGGGAGGAGTTACCTGAAATCGGATGGAAAGTTCTATTTATTTTTAAATACATTTTTATTGATTTTAAAGGGAGAGGGAGAGAGAAACATCAACGGGCATCCTCCTGCATCCTCCCTACTGGGGATCGAGCCCACAACCCTGACCTTTCAGTTCATGGGACGACACTCAACCGAATGAACCACCCCAGCCAGGGCTGAGGGAAAGCTCTAGCACCAGCTGTGGGTGGGTGAGGCCCTGCACTGTTGGGGTCCAACCCTAGCAGGCCCAGGGGTTCCCAAAGGTGTGGACGGAGCCGGCGAAGAAGAAATGACATGGAGACAGCGTTCAGTTGATCAGCAGCCTAGCCAGGATCTCTAGCCAGGATCTCTAGCCAGGTTCTGTTCTTATTCTCCTGTTACATCTGTATTTATACCAGTTGATTTTAATCCTATCCATTCTATTCCAAAGGTTAGGGCGTTTGTTATCTCCATTCCAAATTCTGTTAAGCTACAAGGAAGTAACTGAAGGAGATTATCCTAAGTAAAGATTATGTAGCTTAAGCATGATTGCTCATAGTTAAAGTGATTAACTACCCGCCTGGCACTTAGTTAAGGGGTTTTACTGATTTATTCCCTTCCTTAGTCCTGTTTATCCCTAACTCCAGGGAAAAATCCCCACCTGGGGAAACAACCTTTCTCAGAGAGGTGACCTTGGTTAAAACACATAGCGCTAAGAAGGGGAGCAAACATATTAAGAACAGTATGCCATATACACCAGGTCCCTTGAAACATATGCTGTACAGATGTTTCTTCCCTGCAGCGACTGTGTCAAGCAGCAGGATGGACCGGCTTCCGGCACTGCACATTGGGGTCCTGTGGCACCCGGCTGACGTTCGGGGTGCGCGTGTGCGTGTGCTTGGTCAGCCTACGCTCATGTCAACTGAGGGCAAGTTTCTGGGTTCACTTAGCCTTTCTCGTGGGTGAAGCCTCATGTAAGCAGAGGGGGAATCTGCTTTACCCTCAAGTCGATCCCCAATGTATCCACTGCAGTAAATTCCGAGTTTTCAAAGCAAGCGGCGGAATGGAACTGACTGCACGTGGAACTGGCAGATCGACACGAAGAGACCAGCGACGCAAGAGGAAAACGAGCAAAGGACGCGAAGACGCAGCTGACAGAAGCCGCTCAAAGACCAACAAGGGCAGAGCTGCTCGGAGTCCCCTCAGATGGAAACGAGTGAGGCACCATGTGACACTTGGCCGGGCCGGCGGGCACAGCTCAGGAAGGTGGAGAAGGCCAGGCGGTGGGGGTGGGGCCGCGGGAACCCGCGGGTGACGCTGCGGGAAGAGGCGACGGGGTCAGCCTTTCCTGGACGGGCTGTCGGTCCTTCAGCAAAGTGAGCGTAGGCCCGTCTGCACGGGGGTGTATGTGCCCCAAAGCCAGTCTCAGAGAGACCAGCAAGGGAGCAAGGCCACAGCAGCGTCCCTCACAGTGAAGGGGAATCAAGGGCAACGGAACGTCCCCCTCCCAGGGAGGATGGGTAGTAACTGCCCGTCACGGAGACTACCCAGCCCAGAGATGCAACTGACTAGGTGTGTGCAAAGCATCATGGGTAGATCACAAAAACACAATGTGGCCCTGGCCGGTTTAGCTCAGTGGTTAGAGCGTTGCCCGTGGACTGAAGGGTCGCAGGTTGGATTCCTGGTCAAGGGCATGTGCCTCGGTTGCAGGTCCCATCCCTGGCCCTGCTCCGGACTCGAGTAAGAGGCAGCCAACGATGTGTGTCTCTCCCATCGATGTTTCTCTCCCCTCTCCCTCTCTCTCCCCTACTCCAGCCCCTCTTCCACTCTCCCTAAAACATCAATGGAAAAGATATCCTTGGGTGAGGGTTAACAACAACAAAAGGAGGAACTGTTGGTCCAGCAGCCTCTACCCAGGAGGCCCCACAAGGGCCAGCCTTAGGGATCTTGGACACACAGTGGTCATTTCATCAAGTTCCTCTCCTCTCCCCGCTTCCCCGCTCCCTTCCACTCTAAAAAATCAATGGGAAAACTATCCTCACTCCTTGGGTGAGAATTTAAGAAACAAAACAAACAAAAAAACCCATAATGTTGGGTGCAAGTAAGAAGTTAAAGAAGATCAGCCCTAGACAGTCTGCTCAGCGGATAGAGCGTCGGACCACGGAAGAAGGGTCCCAGGTTCGATCCCTGTCAAGGGCACGTACCTCGGTTGCAGGCTTGATCCCTGGCCCTGGTCGGGGCGCGTGTGGGAGGCAACCAATCGATGTCTCTCTCTCACACTGATGTTTCTCTCTCTGTGTCTCTCCCCCTCCCTTCCACTCTCTCTCTCTCTAAAAAAAGTGAGTGAGGATTAACAAAACAAAACAAAACAAAAATTAAAGGAGATCACTAACAATCTACAGGCGCCCAAACGATACATTTTCAAGAACTCCTACAAACAGCAGCAATGCACATATGAAATGGTTGCCCGTGCAGGGGAGGGACTGACCAGGGGATAAGCAGGAATAAGTCAATGGAACAAGGCGGGTTACGGGGAGCAGCGTGCGGAGGACTAAGCAACATGACCGTCCTGGGCCCGAGTCCCCGGCTGGCCCCCCACTCAGTGTGACGCTAGGTGGCTGGCCCTTTTTCGAATCTCAGTTTCCTTTGGGGATCTCCAGGGGGTCTGGCTGAGGGGCTGGGCTGCTGTGAGGCCATGCGCAGAGCTTGGAACACACAGGAATATTCTATGCTCTGGTTTCGAGGAGGATGGCGGGGGGCGGGGGGGCAACATAACCAAGGGCTCCCCACATGTAAAAAGCAACTTCATCTCTCTTTCCCTCTTCTGGTTACTTTCAGAAACTTGCTTTTCACTTTCAAACCTGGAGACACAACCCCCTCTCTGAGCCATGGATCTCGCTCGCCCCCTACTGGTGCCTTCCAGAAGCCACTTTGTTTTTGGGTTTGTTTCTACAGAATACTGTACAGGCACAGGCCTTCAGGATGCATTATCGCATTTTAACAAACGTACTCGCCCGGGTGGCCGCCCCCCAAGAGCGATGCAGAGCCCGGCGATCCCCCCACCGTGGCCACTGTGCCGCCTGCAGAAGCTGACCTTGGTGAAACCCCCGCGCAGACCCACAGCGCCCCCGTCCAACTTCCTCCCGCCCCCAAGCTTTTGAGCAAGTGCCCAGCACCTGCTGCCTCCCTGGCTCACCTGCCCCCCCCCCCCCTCCGCCCCGGCCCCCGGCTTCCGCCCAGCCCCCGACTACCACTCATGAAGGTCAGCTTGACCTGCTCGTGGACACACGCCCCGTCTATTCTTAGCTGTCAACTGCCTTGACCCTCTGCGGCATTTGGCGCTGGGCTGCTTGTCTCGTGGCCAAGGACAGGGTATTTCTACGTCTTTGGCTTCACGGGCCGGGACATGTTTCCTTCAAGAGAGAGAGGAACAGCTAGAGAGAGGTTTTCTGTTTGTTTGTTTGTTTGTTCACCTTGCCAGGAAGTCATGGGAATAATCAGAGTAACGCTGCTGGATCCCTGACCACAGGCCAACCTGCGCCCCGTCTCACCCATCGCCCAACCTCAGCCTCCCCCAGGCCGGTCCCATCACCAGCCCCACTTTGCACAGGAGCAAACTGAGGCTTAGCAGTGAAGCCCTGGCTGGTGTGGCTCAGTGGATAGAGCGCCGGCCTGCGGACTGAAGGGTCCCGGGTTCGATTCCGGGCAGGGCACAGGCCTGGGTTGCGGGCTTGATCCCCAGTGGGGGGCGTGCAGGAGGCAGCCAATCAATGATTCTCTCTCATCATTGATGTTTCTCTCTCCCTCTCCCTTCCTCTCTGAAATCAATAAAAATATATAAAAAATAAAAAAAAAAAAAGAAAAGAAGCGAAGCCATTTGCCTAGGACACTGGCTCTCACAGGCCCCTAAGGCACCTTCAGGGGGTCCACAGACTCCCCAAGGCCCTACCAGGAGCCTGCCCCTGTCCTCTATGGTCATCGCCACTCTGAAGGCTAACTGAACGTGTGCTGTGCACCCCTGGGCTTTCAAAACGTCTGTTACCTTATGATGGGAATGAAAGAAACCAGGCACAAAAACCAGGTATTCCTTTTGTAAGAAATGTCCAGAGGAGGCAAAGCCGTCGAGACAGGAGGAGACCGGTGGCTGGCCCAGGCTAGGAACGGGGAGTGGGTGCTAAGGGGTGTGGGGTTTATTTTGGGGGGGATGAAAACGTTCTGGAGTCAGAAAGCGGTGATGGTGGCACAAAATAGTGACTGTATTAAAAACCACTGCATGGTACACTTTACTAGTAAATGGATGAGTGTTATGTTAATTATATAATAAAAATTTTATGTCTGTTTTAATTTCTCATAGGGCAAGTCTTTTTTTTTTTAATCCTCACCCGGGGATACGCTTTTATTGATTTTTAGAGAAAGAAGGGGGAGGGAGAGAGAGAGAGAGAGAGAGAGAGAGAGAAACATGGACTTGTTGTTCCACTTACTGATTCTTGGATCGGACCCGCAACCTTGGTGGACTGGGACGACGCTCTAACCCACTGAGCCGCCCGGCCAGGGCCCGGCGAGGGCACCTCTTCACAGACAGAACTCACGCCAACGGAGGCTCGTGGGAGTCCTCAGTGATTTGTAAGATCCCGAGACCAAAAAGTTTGAGAACCGCTGGCCAAGGGGCGCAGGGTTGGCAGGTGGCAGTGCCAGGGTTTTGAAACTCAGGAAGCCGAGCTTTCAGCCACCGAGCGACACTGTCTCCTCTGTGCGGCCAATTTCTAAATAGAAAACGGGACGAGTGCCATCGGCTGCCGCTAGTATCTCGGAGGCACATCAAAGTAACACCAGCTATTCTTTTTTTTTTTTTTTTTTAAATCCTCACCAGAGGTTATTTTTTGCATTGATTTTTTTTTAGAGAGTGGAAGGGAGGGAGGGAGGGAGAGACAGAGAGAGAGAGAGTTCAGCTGCCTCTCACACAGGATCGAACCCGCAACCGAGGCACGTGTCCTTGACTGGGAATCGAACCTGCGGCCCTTCAGTCCTCAGACCGATGCTCCATCCACTGAGCCAAACCGGCCAGGGCACACCAGCTCTTCTTTCTCATCATTGTCACTTTACAGGGAGCAAACAAGTTCACAGAATCAACCCCCAGCTGGGAGGTGCAGAGCTGGGATTCGAACCCAGGCAGCCAAGCTCTGGAGCGGCACTCCTAACCACGTGACAGCTATCGGTCCTCCCAGGGAGGTCACAGCCTGAGAATTGCTGTTTTTGTCTTCAAAATCCAGAATATACTTCATTCATTCAACACATCTCCAGTCAGACACTACAATTGCATTGCAGATGCTTGTTCTTAAACAGGTTTCATAAAATGTATCGGTGCAAGCATACATTCACTACCCCAGTTGTTCCAAACATACTTAAAAGTTTCCCAGCCCTGGCTGGTTTGGCTCAGTGGATAGAGCGTCGGCCTGCGGACTGAAGGGTCCCAGGTTCAATTCTGGCCAAGGGCACATGCCCGAGTTGCTGGCTCGATCCCCAGTAGGGGGCGTGCAGGAGGCAGCCGATCAATGATTCTCTCTCATCATTGGTGTTTCTCTCTCCCCCCGCCTCCTCTCTGAAATCAATAAAAACCTATATGTTAAAAAAAAAAAAAAGATAACTGATGCCCAGGAGGATTAACTGATTTCTTCCTCGCTCTGTTCCTTGACAGACCAGCCAGTGAGCTTTTCAGAATGGAACTGTGAATAAGTCACTCCCTTCAACAGCTTCTTGGACGTGGCTCAAGACCAAAACCAGCCCGAGCCGGCTTGGCTCCGTGGACAGAGAGCATCGGCCTGCAGACTGAAGGGTCCCAGGTTCGATTCTGGCCAAAGGCACATGCCTGGGTTGCGGGCTCGATCCCCAGTAGGGGGCATGCAGGAGGCAGCTGATCAGTGATTCTCTCTCATCACTGATGTTTCTATCTCTCTCTCCCTCTCCCCTCCTCTCTGAAATCAATAAAAATATATTTAAAACAAACAAAAGACCAAAACCAAACTACTTGGATAAAAAATGTAGGCAGAATGAGAGAACTGGAAAACCATTGTTTTGCAACCTCTGATGACATAGTTGATTCAGGCCACAACTGTTGACGGAAAACCGGATGGGAACTGGATATTCTCGGGGCGCTACTACTTGCTCGTGGAGAGGAGGGAATTGGGGCTTTACAATGAGGCTCGCGCTGTTCCTATCTGTATTAGTGGGCGAGGGCTGCCAAGACAAAATACCAGAGACTGGGTGCCTCGACAGCACTCGTGTATTTTCTCCCTGTTCTCGCATCTCCTCCCCTTATAAGGAACCAACCCCATGGGTCAGGACCCCACCTTTTTAAAAAAAAATCCTCACCCAAGGATAGATTCTTATTGATTTCTAGAGAGAGGAACGGAGAGAGAGAGAAACATCGATCTCTCTGTGAGAGATTGCCTCTCGTGTGTGCCCCAACTGGGGGTGGAACCCACAACCTAGGTATGAGCCCTCGCAGGGAATCAAACCCCAAAACTTTTGGTGCACAGGAGGCCGCTCCAACCAACTGAGCCACCCGGCCAGGGCAGGACCCTACTCTTTTTTTTAAAAAATATATTTTATTGATTTTTTACCGAGAGGAAGGGAGAGGGATAGAGAGTTAGAAACATCCATGAGAAACATCGGTCAGCTGCCTCCTGCACACCTCCTACTGGGGATGTGCCCGCAACCAAGGTACATGCCCTTGACCGGAATCGAACCTGTGGCCCTTCAGTCCACAGGCCAACGCTCTATCCACTGAGCCAAACTGGTCAGGGCAGGACCCCACTCTTAACGACCTTATATAACTTTACCTACTTCCCTATCTCCAAATAATTATGCCAGGGGCTGGACTTCAACACAGGAACTTGGGGTGAGGGGACAAACTTAAACACCACCTGGAGCCCCCCAACAACCTCACCGTCCCCAAAGTGGGACAAGGAGGCATTACGCAGCATGAAGCTACCAACTCTAAGTACTTGTGTCATAAATGGCAGAACCTAAATTTTAATCAAGCCCTTAGATTTAACCTCCTGATTCTAGGAAGTCAGAGGATTGTTGACCACAAAGAGCCAGATAGGGCCTGGCCCAGCCACAGTGCTCAGTTGGTTGAGCGTCACCCTGTGCACAGAGAGGTTCCTGGTTTGATTTCTGGTCAGGGCACAAACCTGCATCACAGGTTCGATCCCCAGTCGGGGCATGTGTGGAAGGCAAAATCGATCGATGTTTCTCTCTCTCTCTCTAAGCATGTCCTCAGGTGAGAACTGAAAAGAGAAAAAAGAGCCCGATAGGAAAGATTTTCAACTCTGTGGGCCATGGGGCCCCTGCCACAGCTGTTTGACTCTGGCCTTCGTATGGCAAAAGCAGCCGTGGACACTAGGTAAATGATTGGGCACGGCTGTGTTCCGATAAAACTTTATTTATGCACACTGCCTAATTCTCACAGGTCACAAAATATGAGTCTTCTTTTGATTTTTTTTCTAATTATTTAAAACGTTAAAACCATTCTTAGGCTGCATAAAAACAGGTGGTGGTTGCAAAGCATCGCTCTAATAAAAGACAATTGTGTATCAAGTATATTAAAAATGACAACTCAATAATAAAAAGACCACCCAAATCAAACATAAGCAAGGGACTGGAATAGACTTTCCTCTAAAGAAGACATACAAATGGCCAAGAAGCACATGGGAAAAAAATGCTGCACATCATTAATCTCTGAGAAAATGCAACCGGAACCACAATAAAATACCAGTTCAGACTGACTTAGAATGACTAAAATAAAAAGTCAGATAATAGTCCTCGCCGGTTTGGCTCAGTGGATAGAGCATCAGCCTGTGGACTGAAGGGTCCCAGGTTCGAGTCTGGCCAAGGGCACATGCCCGGGATGTGGGCTCAATCCCCAGTAGGGGGCGTGCAGGAGGCAGCCAACCAATGATTCTCATCATTGTTGTTTCTATCTCTCTCTTCCTCTCCCTTCCTCTCTGAAATCAATAAAAATATTTTTTTTAAAAAAAGTCAGATAATAACAAGTGTGGAGCAACTGGAACTTTCACACACGGAGCGTGGGAACGTAAAATGGAGCAGCCACCTCGGAAAACTCCAGCAGTTCCTCAAAAGGCTAGACACAGAGTTACATTTGCTTCAGCAATTCCACCCCCAGTGCAAACGAAAACATGTCCACATCAAACCCCTGTACACAAAGGTTCATAGCAGCGTTTTTCATCATAGCCCCACGGTGGAAACAACCGAATGGCCATCGGTTGATAGACGGATAAGCAAAATATGGTACAGCTCATACAAAGGAATGTTACTCAGCCAGAGAGAAGAGCTGATACAGGCTACAAAACGGAGGAACCTGGGGAACATTGCGCTAAGTGAAAGGAGCCCGACGGAAACGTGCAACGTCCAGATTAGGTCCATCCATACAGAGAGAAAGTAGATTTGTGGTTGCCTGGGGCTGGGGAAGGGGTGTAAAATGGGGAGTGACAGCTAATGATGAAAATGTTCTAAAACTGATCAGGGTGGCGGTTGCACAACGCTGTGAATATACCAAAAAGCACTGACTTGTACACTTTAAATGGGCGCACTATATGTTAGGTGAATTACTAGTGTATGCCAATAAAGCTTTTTAAAAAATATATATATATATTATTGATTTTTTTTTTTTTTACAGAGAGGAAAGGAGAGGGGTAGAGTTAGAAACATCGATGAGAGAAACATCGATCAGCTGCCTCCTGCACTCTCCCCACTGGGGATGTGCCGGCAAACAAGGTATCGAACCTGGGACCCTTCAGTCCGCAGACCGAGGCTCTAACCACTGTGCCAAACAGGTCAGGGCTGTTTTTTGTTGTTTGTTTGTTTTTTAGAGAGGCCAGCAGGATTTGAGCTTGGCCTGCTGACGCCTGGCATAACGGAATAAGTGAAACGAGGTTACAAAGGAGCAAAAAGACAAAATTCAGATGGCGGGATTATCAACAGAATAACGGACCCAGTTTCTTCAATGAATCAATTACACGAAGGAAAAATCAGAGTGGAGTGGAGGGGAGACTGCTCTAAATTAGGAGAAACTTAGACACTGAGAGACGACTGTATTATCGAAATTCTGTCCCGGTTTTCCTCGGGACCCTAGGACTCCAGCCCGCGGGAAGGAGGCCGCAGCACTATCCCTCCACCTCCTGGAACTCACCTCACAAACGACTCCTAGCTCCTTCGTGGATGCTTCAACCGTGCCCCTACCCCGGAAAAGAGCGCTTGTTTTTCCTCTTAGCTCCACCCACTTCCGCGCGGCGAAGGAAACCGGATATAAAGCTGCCCCTAGTCTCGGAGGTACCTCGTCTGGCTCGGTAAGTCCTCCCTTCGTCTCTTCCTCCCACCGGAAACGTGAGAGACAGATCGAAGGTTCCGTTTAGGGAAGCTGGCTTGAATATGGGGTGCGCTTAGTATCTGCTAGGCATCTCCCGGGCCAGGCGATTTCCTTGCTTGTAACCCAAAGCTTTGCGTCTCTCCAAGCCCGAGTTTAAGGACTAAGCACTTCCCCCAGGCATTGGGAACCCACTTCCTTAAATATAGCATCCACTTTTCTTGTTGTAAGGAAAAAGACAATTAATAGGGGACAACTTCTCTGTCCCCATTTAAAAATGGAGCAATAGAGAAATCGCAAGTCAGAGCCGTTCAAATCGCCCCAGGAAACAGGAATGTAATTATGGCATACCCACCCACCCCTAGGGACCAAGGCATACCGTTCCTGCCAGCTTCTAGGTACGTAGATATCTGATATCTGGAGACCTAGACGGTTGTTTCCCTAACTTGGCTGGGCGCACTCCCGCTGGGGAAGCGGGAGGAGCGGAGGAGGCGCCTATCCAGTTCCCTACGTGCCCCCAGGGTGTCTTAGACCCTAGCCTTCCTATAGGGTCCTGGACCTTAGGCCCTTCATCATAAGGTCCCTTTAAATATTTTGTCCCTTACCTGAGTCCCGCCCAGGGCAGGTAGTCGCAAACCCCGCCCCTCTGCCAGAAGCCGCGATCATCTGGGAGGATTGCAGAGAACCGGGAGCCGGGAACCCCTCCTTTTTCTTCCCGCCCCTCTCTCCTGCCCCTCTACACAGCTGGCCGCAGCTGGCTTAGGAGGCCCCGATTAAGGAGGAGGGGGCAGTGCTCACAAGTCTGGGCAGGTAAGTGAATACCCCTGGAGGCAGAGCCTGGTTTGGGGACCGTGGCATCCTGGCTCCCTGACCCTCCGGGTCCCAGAAATTTAGGGCCCCCAAGCCCAGGAGTCTAGGGCCTCTTCCCCCACCTCCCCCTGGACTCAAGAATTGAGGCCCCTGGTTCTTGCCTCTCCTGTAATCTTTGATCTCTGTCACTGGATGTGGCAATGGGCATAGAGACAGAGGGATACCTGTGGAAATAACAGGAAGGAAGGGATCCTGATCGCCAATGGACATGGTTATGAACACTTACTGTGTGTCAAAACTGTGCGGGGGACGGCAAACACAGAGGGGGGAAAGACAAGCTCCCAGCTCAAGTCTCCGGAGGCACGCTGCCTTTGCTCGGATCTTGCAAACCGTATGCCTTGGGCAAGTTCTGTGACCTCTCTGTGGCTCAGTTTCCTCCATTGTGAAAATTAAACTGTTATATAGGCAAACTACCTTGAACAGTGTCTGGCCCAGAATACAGGCGAGGGCAGTATCTGCTATTATGATTATAATTCACGGGCCACGGAGTCCAGGCAGGGAGACCGTGCCTCTTTCCTTCTCTTTCCTTCGAGGCGGAGGCCTTGGTCATCTATACCACACCTCGTTCCAGGTGGTCCACAAAATATGAGGGGCAGGGGCCACCCCTCTCTGCTGCTGCTGTACCTGGGGTTGACCACCTGTCTGGACACCTCACCCAGCGAGGAGCAAGACCAAGGTGAGTGTTTGGGGGAAGACTCTGACATCCACCTTCCCCATCCTGGACCCTTGTCTCTACCCCCTCGTACCCCAGGGCCCCATAGCTTCCTCCATGTCTCTAGTCCTCCATTTTTCTGTCCCTCGTGTTCTTTGGGCCCAGAAGTCTTCTTGGACTCCCCCGAGGCCCAGAGCTACCTGGGCAGCCACAGACGAATTCGTCGAGCCAATCACTGGGACCTGGAGCTGTTCACGCCAGGGAACCTGGAGCGGGAGTGTTACGAGGAGAAGTGTTCCTGGGAAGAGGCCAGGGAGTACTTTGAGGATAATACCCGGACGGTGAGAGCCTGGGGGGCCCCAGGCCCTGGGGGGATCCTGGCCCTCAACTCCCTCTACCCTCTGGTCTCAGAAATCTGGGTGGCTGGTTGGGTGTGTGGAATCTGCCCGTTGACAGCTTGTCTTTCCACCTTCTCTACTCCCACCCCTTCCAGAAGCACTTTTGGGAGACGTATATCCACAATGGCAAGGCAGGTGAGTAGGAGGCCACTCCCTCTGGGTCTGTGCAGCTAAGGCAGCCCTTCCCACGGAGGCTGAACCAACACTCCCAGCCCAACTTCTTCGATTCCTGGGTTCCTGGAGGTGGTTGTTAGAAGCGTCCTCTCTCTCTTTTTTAATTAATATTTTCTAACTTTGATTTTGAGAGTGTGAGAGAGAGAGAGAGAGATCAATTGGCTGCCTCCTGCACGGGGATCTGACCAGGAATCGAACCGGCGACCTCTTGGTTGCATGGGTCATCATCGCTCAACCACTGAGCCACACCAGCCAGGCAAAGTGTCCTCTCTTTGGAGACCAGAGCTGAGGCCTGAGGAACCCACCACACCTCATTGCAAGAGGTCCCATGTCCCCAGGAAGCGGGAAGTGAGGGTGGAGGGAGGAGTTACAGCCTGGGGCCCATCAGGCCCCAGGCTTAGAGGCGCTGGCCCACCTGAGAGAGCCCCAGCCCTTCTGCAGCTTGGTTGCTAGGGGGGTTGTTCCCTAGCAACACAGCCTGGTCAGGCCAGGCCATGGAAACCGGTGCATCCTCACCGGACCAGTCCGCCCACCCTCCAACCCTCCTCTGAGTTGAGAGGCCCCGGCATGGCTGCAGCTTTGCTGCTAAGGGGGGAGGGGCTGCTCCTTAGCAACCAGGCCGGGCCTGGCCGGACCACGGAAGCCCGCCGGCCACCGCACTCACTACCTGGCTGGTTTCTCCTCCCCACAGCCCATCCCAGCCTCGGCCTGGTTGCTAAGGAGGCCTTCTCCCTAGCAACCACACCTAGCCAAGCTCAGGACCCTAGGCCTCCTGCCCACCAGAGGACCCCCTTCCGGGCACCAGATGCCCCACCCCCTTTTGGCCTGGTTGCTAGGGGTGGATGTACCATAGCAACAGGCCCTAGGTCTGGGCAGGAGTCCTCACATTGGAGACGGGTTGCTAGGGGAGGTAAGGGCGTTGCTACAGGCCTATGGATGCCTGGTTACTGCTTGAATCCACCTGAAACATGTCAGAGGGGGCCTGCCTTCTCAGAGCAGCTTGTTGTTAAGAGGCCAAAAGCCTGGGTTTGCTGTTTGAGGAACCCCTCACCCCCCACCCAGTGCTGAAGTTGGACTCCCCAGCAGCAAGACCTAATGAAGCTGGAGTCCTCCCTGCACACCCCCCCCCCCCCCCACTTTTCCTCAGACACAAGCCTTGGATTGCTAAAGGGGCTGCACCTTAGGAAAGGGGGCATGTGAGTTCTAGTCACCCAGCCATCTGTTATTGGAGGAAGGTCCCTAAGTTCCTCCATTGATAAATTAAAATTTTTTATTTTTGTAATTAATTTCAGAGAGGAAGGGAGAGGGAGAGAGAGATAGAAACATCAATGATAAGAGAGAATCATCGATCATCTGCCTCCTCCACACCCCACACTGGGGATCCAGCCCACAACACAGGCACGTGCCCTTGACGGGAATCGAACCTGGGACCCTTCAGTCTGCAAGCCGACGCTCTATCCACTGAGCCAAACCAGCCAGGGCGATAAATGATTTTTTTTCTAGCCTTCTGGTAAACTCCAAAGCCTTCCTGTGGGTTCTGCAGTTCCTCTAGAGTTGAGACCTTGCCCCTCAGTTGCCTGGTTGGTGAAAGGGGCTGCACGCCAGATAAAATATAGGAATTACCCCCGCCCTCTTCCTGAGTTAAATTTCAAATACACACGAATCATTTTGTTTTAGTATAAGTATGTCCCCACTTAATAATACATGGGATATATCTGTATTTAAAAATTATTTGTTGTGTATGTAAAGTTTTGTGGGGTGTCCTATATTATTATTTGTTAAATCTGGCAGTGTTCAGTGGGGGGGGGGGGGGGCTTGAGAGTTGGCCACCTGACCTCCCTACCTTACCTGTAGTGTGTCACCTGCAGTCTTAGCAGATGGATTGCTTAGGACGGTCTTGAACCACCCTCTAGGGAGGGGCTTCTATCCTCAGGGGGATACAGCTGCCATATTTTCTAGTACCAGTTGAAGTGATCATAGGTCTTCTGTGCATTTAATCTCATTGAATTTTTGCAACCTGTCAGAGAGGGATTATGGTCCCATTTTACAGAGCAGGAAATGGAGGCTCAGAGAAATGAGTGAGGTGAGTTGCCTCAGATCACACAGCCAGGAAGTAGCCCCAGCTCTGCCTTGCTTCTTGGCCAGTGTTCTTCCCTCAGGAGAAAGGCATTTGGATATTGGGGTGGGTGGCAGCCCTGGGGCAGTGGCTCCCTCTCCCCGCCCCCCTCCTTCCTCCACAGGGCGTGGACGAGTGGATGTAGCAGGCCTGGTTGTGGGGCTGACATCTGGCATCCTGGTCATTGTGCTGGCTGGCCTGGGAGCCTTTTGGTATCTACACTGGCGACGTAGCAGAAGCCAGCTACCGAGTCCTCAAGAGTAAGGGGACTTCAGGGGGGAAGGGGGGCTGGGGGCTGGAGAGAAGGGTGAGGTGGGGGGTGGAGGGGGGGGAGGACGGGTCAACCTAAGGAGATGGGGGCAGGTGGATGAGAGATCTGCGGAGACAGTCATGTGGAGAGTGAGGCTGTGAGATTGTGTCCGCTTGTGGCGTGTCTGTCTGACTATATCCTCAGTACCTGGCACACAGGAGGAGCTCCACCAGCATTCACTGCCGGCCTTTGCCGTACCAGGTGTCGGTGTGATTATCTGTGTGTGACCACTGTCTCTGGTGAAGCAGCAGCCTGCGGTCTCTGGGTGTCTGTGGGCGGCTGTGGTATGTCAGCTTCCGTGGCACAGGGTGTAGCCAGTGTGTTTGCGTGCGCCTGTAGGAGGTGTCTAGGTGTGTCTTTCTCAGTGGCGGGGTCCAAAAATGGCGCTTGAGCGTCAGTCTTGCAAGTACGGTGGGTCTGGGGGTTGCCAAGAGTTTGTTGTCAGTGGGCATCTCTGTGTCGTGTCTGTCTCTGTGCGCGTCCACCTGCCTCTGAAGGCTGGCTTTCTCTCCATTCCTCTGCCTATACCTGGAGTCCCTGTGTGTCTGTGAATAAGAGTCTCTCTCAGCAGCTGTTGATTTCTGGGTCTGCCTGTCCCTGCGCATCTGCCTGTCATTTTGAGGTGCTTTTCTGCGTGTGAGATTGAAGGTGACCCTCTTTCTTGCCTGGTTCATCTCCCTTCCACATGTTCCCCTGCCATGCCGAGTCTCTGGGTCCCTACGTCCTCCCTCCTCCTCCCCATCTTTCTATCCCGTAGGTTTCACCTGCTAACTGTGCACCTTCTGTTCCCAGGGCCGAGCTCATCAGTCCTCTGAGTCCCCTGAGCCCCCCGGGCCCGCCAACGCCCCTGCCGCCACCCCCACCGCCAGGCCTCCCCACCTACGAACAGGCGTTAGCGGCCTCTGGGGTGCACGACGCACCTCCGCCACCCTACACCAGGTGCGGGGCTGCCTTCTACCCGGAGGCGGGGCGCAGAGGGGCGGGGGGGGGGGGGCCACGGCTGGGGGCGGGGCGTGGGCTCGGGGCTTGGAATTCCGAGCTTATTATTCTGGGCGAGGTTGGAGCGCGGGGGCGTGGCCCAGCCAGAGAGGGTGGAGCTTCCGAGGAGGGTGGGTCTTGTGCCCAGAGGGTCTGGGATTGGCTGGGACGCCCAGAGCGGTTCGGAAAGGTCTGGGTTGGCGAGGAGGGGGGCGGGAAAACAGCCGGGTCTTTGACTCTCCCCCCCCCCCCCATGCCCCTCCCCATGCAGCCTCCAGCGGCCTCGGTGAGAATCTACTTCGGAGCCGGGTTCCCCGAACCATGCCCCAGATTCACACCGGATTCCGGAAGCCCCCAAGACTCTTAAAACTGCGGAGCTGAGCTTGGGGGCGGGGGGTGGAGTGGGTAGGGGTCGTCCGGCTCGAGGCCTACCCTGGCACACGTGTTTCCGCCGCGTACGGATCCACTCACGTCTCCGCAAAAGTGTTCCCGCGTTCCGGCACCCCGCGGGGTCCAACGCTCTCTTGACCTTGGGGGTACCCGTCATCCCCGCCCCCTGTGGGAGGCTTGCTGTGGAAACTCGGACCCAGGCACGCAGGCCGAGTGTGCAGACTCGCGTGTGAGGTTAGACACGGGCATCTCCCCCCGCCTCCAGTGACACGGGCCACACACACGCAGAGCCCCGCCCGTGCACACGCGTGTCTTCGTGCGCTCCCCGCGCGCGTACAGGGGCACTTTGCAACCCAGGGAAAGGGTGGGGGGCATATTTGCAACCGTGCTCATCAGGGGCAGGCTCTCCCCCTAAATAAAAGCTCTTTGGAAAAGAAACCAAAAAAAAAGTGAAACAATGCAAAAAAATGGAAATAAACTGAATCACGACCCCAGGCGCGTCTGCGCGTAGTGGAGCTGGTTTTCTGTACTAATGTTGGGCCCTACACCCCCAAGCCCGGCTTGCGCTGTCTGTCTCTCGTTCTCCCTCTCTCTCTCTCTCTTTTTTTTACATTTGCACGGGATTGTGGGAGGAAGCGGAGCACAGCCAGACACCCCGCCGCCCGCCCCCCCTTCCCCTCCCCCCTCCCCCAGCCGCCTTGTGCAAAGATGGCTGCACCGTGAGCGCAGCGGAGGAGGAGGCGGCGGCGGCGGCGGCGAGAGAGCGAGCACCCAGCGCCCGCACCCACCCCGGGGCCGCCCGGGACGCCCCCTCCTGAGCGCGCGCTCCCCCTTTCTCTCTTGCAAGCGCCGGGGCAAAGGCGGAGACAGCGGGGTCCCTCCTCCCCCCTTTCCCTCAAGGGGGAACCCCCTTCCCCCCTCCTTGGCTCGGCGGCTGCACCCCCTCCCTTGTCCGCCCCTCCGCCCCGTCCCCTCCCTTCCCTGCCCGGGCCCTTCCCGGGCCTTCGGCGGCAGCAAAGAAAAAAAGAGAGAGAGGGAGAGAAGGGGGAGAGAGAAGCAGCAGCGGAGGGAGCGGCGGCGGCGGAGGAGAGCGCGCGCGCGCCCCCTCCCTCCCTCCCTCCCTCCCCCTCCCCCCAATTTCCACCGCGGCCAATTCATGGACAGGAACTACCCTAGCGCCGGCTTCGGGGACCCGCTCGGCGCCGGGGCGGGATGGAGTTACGAGAGGTCAGCTAAAGCTAGGTAAGGAGCCGAGGGTGGCCTGGAGGAAGGGGCCAAGGGGTGGGGGCCGAGCTGAGCCGGGCCCGGCCCGGCCCGGCCCGGCCCGCCCGGTGACGCGTGCATCGCAAACTCCCCTCCGGCTTGCAAGGGAGCGGCCTTCCTTGGTTTGCAACAACGCCGCCGCCCCAGTTTGCAAATTGCAAACTCCGCCAAAGCCAGCTCCGGCTTGCAGAGGGAGAGCTGCAGCGGGAAGATGGGGCTGCAAAACAATTTCGGACGGAAAGGCCTTGGGGAGGGACTGGCGGAGCAAGGCCTGGATTTCCCCCCATCCTTGGATTCCCGGCTTGCTGACCCCTCCCCCCCGCGCCCCAGGCTCTGCTCTTGCAAAGGTGGGAAGGAAAGGAGAATTCGAACGTAGATCTGGGGGGCGCGCCCCCCTCCCAGGTCCCATTGTTCCGGGACTTCTCGAGGCCGCGCCACTCGGGCCCCGACCCCCCCGAAATTCCGCGCGCAGAGTGGGCACGGGGCCCCGCCCCCTTCCTAAGCTGGGGTTCCGCGTGTGTAAGGAGGGGGGGGCTCCTGGTGTCTGAGACACGCCCCCTTTAACTCCCCACCCCCAAAGGCAGGGAATCCTGTTGGATGGCGAGGAGTGGAGTCTTTGACCTCTCTGAGTCTGGGCCGTGGATGGGGGCCATTATTGCATGGGAAGATTCGGGTGTGCGGTTGTGTGTGTTGGTGTGTGTGAGCGTGGACCCTGTGCGCGTGTCGCTGGCGGTCTGTGGGCCTTCGCATCTGCCCCTTACCGACTGTTTGTTTGTGTTGCGCCCTCACTCTTCACCTGCCCCGAACCACCTCCCTCCCCCACACACCTGGGTTGCCCAGCATGGCTGGGCATGACCACACGTGTGTTCCATGTGGGACTCTTCCCTCTGCATCCGCCCCCCCGCCCCCCCATCCGTGAGTTGAATACTCTTTGCACACGTACTTGGCTTTGCATGGTTCCATGCATTTGAACCTCAACCCCAGGGGCTGGGCGGTGCTCATGGTCGTACTTGAACCTGGTACTTTATTACCCCCTCCTCATCCCGCATCCCTCCCATTTGGGGAACGGTCTGCCTCCTGCTCCTGACTGGCTTTGCACCACCACCCCTGGCGGTTCAGGGCCTGTGTGTTCCCACGTGTCTGCAGGAGAGGGGGTGTCGGAGCGCAGCTCTGCGGTTGGCCCCAGGGTTTTGTGTCACCAGCGGGGTGGGGGCCCCTGTGGGGCCCCTACATTTGCAACTCGAGGCACTTTCTCTGACTTCACCTTCTCCGTGTTTGTCTCAACCTGGTGCATGTCTGTTGTTTGTAAACGTGAGACTAGATGGGCTCTATTTCCTGGGACTCGGGGCTCTTGACTGCTGCTGGGGCTCGAGTGGGGACCATGTCTATGGATCTTTAGTCGGGCACCCCGATTCCCTTGTCTTCTTTCCTTTAGGGCCCAAGGTTCCTTAAAATACCCCCTCTCCCCAGTTCAGCTGGAAGATTTCCCCCCAGCTCACCGAGGGATTTGCTGAAGTCCCTTCTCCGAGGGCAGCTTAGGAGGGTACCCTAACATCTCCCCCCTTCCCCCCAGCTTGGTCTATGGCAGCTCCAGGACCTCGCACCCCGAGACGGACATCTTACACCGCCAGGCCTACGGGGCCCCCCACCCACTGCAAAGCTATGCCACCAACCACCACCCTGCAGGTACTGGGGGCCCCCCTCCATCCCGCCCGGACTAGGCCACCCCTCCCTCCGAGGCAGCTGATTGGCTAGTGAAAGTTCCGCCCCTCCTAATTGGCCTTGCCCCTGCCTCCTGGCCCGCCCATGTCTGTCCTTGCTCTGATTGGCTGACCTGAAGCTGCTTCATTTCACGCCGGATTCGTCTGCCTCTGTTCCTGGCCCCGCCTCTTTCCCTCCAATTGGTCCCATCCCCGCAGCCCCCAAATCCCACCTTCTCTTCCAGGCTTTTCCTTGTCTCCAGCCCAGCCAATCACTTCCTTCTGGGCTTGCCCGCTCTCTTGGCTCCTGGGTTTTCTGAACTCTTTTCTGATTGCCATTCTTCCTGATTGGCAGGGATCCTTTGGACTGCCCCCCCTCTCCCCTTTAGATTTGCCCCCTCTCCCCCTTAGATTTGCCCCTACCTTATTCTTCCCCCAGTGGCTCTGCCTCGCAGTGGTTCTCAACCTTCCTAACGCCGCGACCCTTTAAATACAGTTCCTCATGTTGTGGTGACCCCCAACCACAACATTATTTTCGTTGCTACTTCATCACTGTAATTTTGCTACTGTTATGAATCGTCATGTAAATATCTGATCTGCTACATGTGTTTTCCGATGGTCGCGACCCACAGGTTGAGAACCGCTGCTGACTAAGGCTTCTGATTGGCCCCCTTCCCTTTGATCCTACTGCCCTCCTTCCCCGATGGACCGGCAATGAGACTGTGTAGTCCAGTGATGGCGAACCTTTTGAGCTCGGCGTGTCAGCTTTTTGAAAAACCCTAACTTAACTCTGGTGCCGTGTCGCGTATAGAGATTTTTTGATATATTTGCAACCATAGTAAAACAAAGATTTGTATTTTTGATATTTATTTTATATATTTGAATGCCATGTAACAGAGAAAAATCAACCAAAAAAATGAGTTCGCGTGTCACCTCTGACACGCGTGTCATAGGTTCGCCATCACTGGTGTAGTCCAATTTGATCGTGACCTTCCCGGTTGGCTCCTTTTTTCCTTCCCATACCTGTCTTTCTGGATCCCCTCTCTTTGACTCAACCCCTTTCGATTTGTTCTCTCCTTCTCCTCAGTGGCTCCCGTCAGGCCTTTCCCTGTCCTTGCTGGGATTGCCTGGGTACTTTGGCCTTACCCCCTGCCCTTCAGCTCTCCCTTCCTTCACTTCTGGATTTTTCTGTTCCTTTGCCTACCTTTCTCTTCTTGGACTCCCTGCCCTTATGATTGCATCGCACCCCATCTGCTTACGGTCTCCTGAGCTTGTCTCTGCCCGCTTTCTCCCCCTTTCCTTCCCTCCAGTCCCTTTCCCTGACCCAACTTGCCTTTGACCTCTTCCCTTTCGACCCTGCCCCATCCCCTCCCTAGCTGACTCTGTCCCCTGTTCCTGGTCAGGCCTCTCTGGACTGTTTGACACTGGCCTCCACCACGCAGGCTCAGCAGGGCCCGACGCCTCCGTCATGAACCTCATCTCGGCCCTGGAGTCCCGGGGCCCCCAGCCAGGCCCCTCTGCCTCCTCTCTCCTCTCCCAGTTCCGCAGTCCTTCCTGGCAAACAGGTAAGCCCGTTGCCAACTCACGAGGGCCAGGGTGGGGCCGGCTTGTGGTCCACCCTGACCTGCGGTCTCCTCCGTCATCCCCAGCCATGCATACGCCAGGCCCCACGGAGCTCTTCATCTCGGGCGCCCTGCCGGGTTCCAGCACCTTTCCGTCCTCCTCTGCCCTGTCGGCCTACCAGCACCCGGCTTCCTTCGGCAGCCGCCCCTTCCCGGTGCCCTCGTCCCTCAGCCTCCAGGACCCCCCATTCAGTCCCCCGGCTAACGGGCTCCTGTCCCCTCATGACGTGCTGCACCTGAAGCCCTCGCAGGCGCCCACGGTGCCCTCCTCGCTAGGCTTTGAGCGCCTGGCGGGGGGTGGTGTCTTGGGGCCCGCTGGTCTTGGCCCGGCCCAGACCCCTCCTTACCGCCCTGGCCCCCCAGACCCACCTCCGCCTCCCCGACACCTCCCAACGCAGTTCAACCTGCTGGCTTCCTCTTCCGCCGCCGCCGCTGCCGCCGAGCAGTCCTCCCCACAGCTCTACAACTTCTCGGGTGCTGCCCCCGGCCCGCCGCCCGAGCGGGCCCTGCCCCGCCAGGACACCGTCATCAAGCACTACCAACGGCCAGCCAGTGCCCAGCCCCCGCCGCCCCCACCGTCCGCCCATGCCCTCCAGCACTACCTGAGCTGTGGAGGCAGCTATCCCTCCATGGGCCATCGGGCCAACCTGGCCTGCAGCCCCCTGGGTGGTGGGGAGCCTTCCCCAGGCGCTGGGGAGCCTAGCAAGGCTGGCCCCAGCGGAGCCACGGCTGGGGCGTCGGGCAGGGCTGCGGGGCCCGAGGCGGCCGGAGGAGGTGGAGCAGGGGGCGGCGGCGGAGGGTACCGCCCCATCATTCAGTCCCCCGGTTATAAGACGGGCAAAGGCGGCTATGGGGCAGCTGCGGGTGGTGCCAACAGGCCCCCACCGCCTCGTTCAACAGCCACACCCAAATGCCAGAGCCTGGGCGGTCCGGCAGCGGCCTATGCCACTGGGAAGGCCTCTGGGGCTGGCGGGGCGGGAGGCCAGGCCTATTCTCCTGGTCAGCCCCAGGGGCTTCTAGGACCCCAGGCCTATGGGCAAGGGTTTGGAGGGGGTCAAGCACAGGACTTGAGCAAAGGCCCTAGCTACTCGGGGGGGCCTCCCCAGCCCCCCAGTGGCCCCCAGCCTCCTGGCCTAGCCACGTGTCAGAGCTACTCCCCTGACCAGCTGCAGGGGCAGCTGTATGGGGTGCAGGGTGAGCCGTACCCAGGGCCAGCTGCCCACTCCCAGGGGCTGCCCACAGCCAGCCCCTCACTCAGCTATAGTACTGGCCATTCCCCGGCGCTCTCGGGCCACGGAGGTGGCTGGGGTCCCAGCTCCCTGGGTGGCGGCGGAGAGGCCAGCCCCTCTCACATCATCCGCCCGCTGCAGTCGCCACCTGCCCCTGGCCGCCCGCCTGGAGTCGGCTCTCCAGGAGCCCCCGGCAAATACCTGAGCTCCGTCCTGGCCTCGGCCCCATTCCTGGCACCCCCGGGAGCCGGCAGCTATGCAGGCGGAGCAGGTGGCTACAAAGGCAAGGGGGATGGCTCGGAGCTGCTGGCAGGCCCCGGGGGGCCTCCCGCTGAGCGCACGGAGGACGAGGAGTTCCTCATCCAGCACCTCTTGCAGGCGCCCAGCCCCCCGAGGACCTCAGGAGCCGATGGCTTGGTGGGCGAAGATGGGGCGGCAGACGCCTCCAAAGGACTTGGGGGGAGTGGCGGGGCTGGGGGTCCCCCGGGCACACCCTATGAGCTGGCCAAGGAAGATCCCCAGAGGTACCATCTGCAGAGCGTCATCCGTACCAGTGCCAGCCTCGATGAGGGTGCCACCGCGGCCCTGGAGCTAGGCCTGGGGAGGCTGAAGGAGAAGAAGAAAGGGCCCGAGCGGGGTGGTGAGACCCCCGAGGGGCTGGCCACCTCAGTTGTCCACTATGGGGCAGGTGCCAAGGAGCTGGGGGCCTTTCTCCAGAAGAGCCCGCCACCCCCACCTCCCACGGCCCAGCCTGCCCAGCCCACGCCCCATGGCCTCCTCCTGGAGGCCGGAGGCCCTGACCTCCCACTGGTGCTGCCTCCTCCCCCCCCACAGCTGCTGCCCTCAGTCCTCAGCCACACTCCCAGCCCGTCCTCCAGCACCCCCAAAGTCGGAGTCCATATCCTTGAACCAGCCACCCGTGACGGGGCACCCCAGCCGCCCCCGCCGCCTCCGCCACCCATGCCTCTCCAGCTCGAGGCCCATCTACGCAGCCACGGGCTGGAGCCTGGCGCCCCCAGCCCCCGCCTGCGACCGGAGGAGAGCCTGGAGCCGCCAGGCGCCATGCAGGAATTGCTGGGGGCCCTGGAACCGCTGCCCCCCGGGCCCGGTGACACTGGTGTGGGCCCGCCTAACAGCGAGGGGAAGGACCCCTCGGGCGCCTACCGCAGCCCCAGCCCACAAGGCACCAAGGCCCCCCGCTTCGTGCCACTCACCTCCATCTGCTTCCCCGACTCCTTGCTCCAAGACGAGGATCGCAGCTTCTTCCCCACCATGGAAGAGATGTTCGGTGGAGGGGCCGCCGACGACTATGGCAAGGCCGGACCGCCTGAGGACGAAGGGGACCCCAAGGCGGGCACTGGGCCCCCTCCGGGTCCCCCCGCCTATGATCCCTACGGGCCCTACTGCCCCAGTCGGGCGTCTGGAGCAGGGCCCGAGACGCCAGGCCTGGGCCTCGACCACAGCAAGCCGCCTGAGCTGCCCTCGACGGTCAACGCCGAGCCTCTGGGCTTGATCCAGAGCGGGCCCCACCAGGCGGCCCCGCCGCCCCCTCCGCCGCCGCCCCCTGCCTCAGAGCCCAAGGGCGGCCTGACCTCGCCCATCTTCTGCTCTACCAAGCCAAAGAAGCTGCTCAAGACGTCCTCCTTCCACCTGCTCCGCCGCCGCGACCCCCCCTTCCAGACGCCCAAGAAACTGTACGCCCAGGAGTACGAGTTCGAGGCCGACGAGGACAAGGCCGACGTGCCCGCTGACATCCGCCTCAACCCCCGGCGTCTACCCGACCTGGTGTCCAGCTGCCGCTCCCGCCCGGCCCTCTCGCCGCTAGGCGACATCGACTTCTGTCCGCCCAACCCGGGCCCCGACGGCCCCCGGCGTCGGGGCCGCAGGCCCACCAAGGCCAAGCGCGATGGCCCGCCCCGGCCCCGGGGAAGACCCCGGATCCGCCCGCTCGAGGTCCCCACCACCACTGGGCCATCCTTGTCCTCCACCCCCACCGATGGGGCCAAGAAACCCCGGGGCCGGGGCCGGGGCCGGGGCAGGAAGGCCGAGGAAGCGGGGGGCACCCGGCTGGAGCCCCTGAAGCCACTGAAGGTGAGGGCGCCTGAGTCTTAGAGGAAGGAAAGGGTCGGGCTGCGTTGGAAGTTCATGAGTGTGACTGGGGATACGGCTTATATTTCTTTTTACATTTTCATTTTTTAAACTATTTTTATTGGTTTTTGGAGAAGGGAAGGGAGAGGGATGGAGAGAGAAACCCTGATGATAAACTTCATCGCTTGGCTGTGTCCTGCATGTCTCCCCACTGGGGATCGAGCCTGCAGCCTGGGCACGTGCCCTCACCAGGAATCAAGCCAGTGATCTCTTGGCTCCTGGGTCGAAGCTCAACCACTGAGCCACACTGGCTCAGTTGGTTTATATTTCTACAACCTAAGGCAGCGGTTCTCAACCTGTGGGTCGCGACCCCTTTGGGGCTCGAACGACCCTTTCACAGGGGTCGCCTAAGACCGTCGGAAAACACATATAAAATTACATATTGTTTTTGTGATTCATCACTATGCCTTAATTATGTTCAATTTGTAACAATGAAATCGGGGGTCACCACAACATGAGGAACTGTGTTAAAGGGTCGCGGCATTAGGAAGGTTGAGAACCGCTGCTCTAAGGGCTGGAATTCTAGGATTCCGCTGTTGGGGAGATCTGAGGACTGACACTTGGGTTTTAGAGGGAGGCAAGAGGTTGGAGTGTGGGTTCTCATCCATGGCGGATCCTAGATTCCTGGGTGTGGGAGGAAGGGAGGGCTGGAGCCCTGGGCTCCTGGACGGAGCAAGGAGAGGTCAGCGAGTAATAAAAGGATGGAACTGAGTCCTGTCGTTCTGGAATCAGGAGGGGTCTGGGGACTTGAATTCAAGGATTCTACGGGCTTGAGTCTGGGAACTTCAACGTTAGGGTCTGAAGTTTGAAGGGGGCTGAGGGAGGAGGGGATTTGGGGCCCGACTCCTGGGCCCTGACCCCCCCCACTACTCCTGTATCTAGATCAAGCTGTCTGTGCCCAAGGCTGGTGAGGGTCTGGGGGCCTCATCGGGTGACGCCCTATCAGGCGCTGACCACAACAGCTTGGACTCGAGCCTGACTCGGGAGAAGATCGAGGCCAAGATCAAGGAGGTGGAGGAGAAGCAGCCGGAGATGAAGTCCGGCTTCATGGCCTCCTTCCTGGACTTCCTCAAGTCGGGCAAGCGCCACCCACCGCTCTACCAGGCCAGCATGACGCCTCCGCTCAGCCCCCCCAAGAGCGGGCCGCCCTCCGTGCCCACCCGAGGCCTGCAGCCCCAGCCCCCCTCCGCCCCCACCGTGCCGCACCCTCCGCCCACGGGCGCCTTTGGGCTGGGCGGCGCGCTCGAGGCTGCGGAGAGCGAGGGGCTGGGGCTGGGCTGCCCGTCCCCCTGCAAGCGGCTGGACGAGGAGCTGAAACGGAACCTGGAGACGCTGCCCTCCTTCTCCTCGGACGAGGAAGACTCGGTGGCCAAGAACCGGGACCTGCAGGAGAGCATCTCGTCGGCCATCTCCGCCCTCGATGACCCGCCCCTCGTTGGGCCCAAGGACACCTCCACTCCGGACGGGCCTCCCTTGGCCACTGAGGCTCCGGTCCCAGGGCCACCCCCTCTCCCAGGGCTCCCCAGTGCCAGCAGCAATGGCACGCCTGGTGAGCTCTGGGAAACTGGTCCAGGGGCGGGGCAGGGGGTTCCAGTTCGGGGGCCCTGGGTACGGTTATGTGGGTGACCCGCTGTTTAAGGGACACCCTGTTAGGTGATGGAGATTTGCATATCTATGGAGGTAACTGCTGCTGAGGGCAAAGAAGTGCTTTGAGAAAGGGGTGTTTTTTTTCTAATCTGCCCCCAGGTGCTAAGTGGACTAGCAGGGCCCCAAGGTGGGCGCTGGAGAATGCTGGGGGACAGGGCGGGTTATGAGTGGCGGGGACAGCTGGGAACGGGGTGCTCGGTGAGCTTTTTAAACTGGCAGGGGATGCGGGCGCTGAGAAGGGCTCCGGAGTTAGCGATGTGTGTGATAAAGAACAGGAAGATTTCGGGGGGGCAGAGAGAGGCGTAGGGAGGGTAGTTTAAAAAGAGGCTGGAACCCTGACTCGAGGGCAGGAGGGGAAGGCTGGGGGTGTGGCTGGGGCTGTGCGGGGTTCTGGTGTGAGGCTTTGGACGAAATGTAAGGGCCGTTAATGAGGGTGACAGGTGTTGGGGTTTGGAGGAGGGCATTGGGGCAGTTAATGAGGGGGGGCTTGAGGGCTCAGAGACGGATGTTAGAGAAACCCATTAGGAGTTAGTATAAAGGAGAAGGGCATTGGCTATCCCGGGACTGGAGAAGGACTGGGGTTGAGGAGGATGGGGCCTCTGAGCAGGAAAGGAGGCGGGAGAGGCACGGAGGGGATGCTTTCAGAATTGGGAAGAACAGGGAGGAATGGGGGTTGGAGCCAGGCAAGGGCATCGAGGCCACCACTCGACGGTCAGGACTAAAATGGGCATTCGGATGGGCGCTGGGGCTCAGGAGCTGAGGATGGCTCTGGAGCTGGGCACTGGCCTCAGGGACCTGGGTGGCGATAGGAGGCAGAGGGCTCGTCACAGGAAGGGACGTTCATATTCAGAGACAAGAGAAGATGGCGGAAAGGCATTTGGAAACGAGGCAGGTCAGGGCAAGGAGCTTCCTAGGGACTAGGCTGGGGAGCAGGGGAGAGATGACCAGAGAGGGGGACAGTTGGGTGAGGACAGAGTTTTTTGTTGTTGTTGTTTTTGTTTTATATATTTTATTGATTTTTTTACAGAGAGGAAGGGAGAGGGATAGAGAGCTAGAAACATCGATGAGAGAGAAACATCGATGAGAGAGAAACATCGATCAGCTGCCTCCTGCACACTCCCCACTGGGGATGTGCCCGCAACCAAGGTACATGCCCTTGGCCGGAATCGAACCTGGGACCCTTGAGTCCGCAGGCCGAGGCTCTATCCACTGAGCCAAACCGGCCAGGGCGAGGACAGAGTTTTAACGGGATAGAAGACTCCTCACCATGGAAGGGGGGTGGGCGTGGGCATTGAGCATGGCATTGGGATACAGAACTACAGAGATGGGGTCTTTGGAGGCTGGGAAGGAGCAAGGAACGTCTGGGTGGGAAGACTGATGAGGACATGGAAGAGAGAAGTTACAGGGGCGTGGGCTTCCTGTGGGTGTCTGCACGGGTGGGTGTTGAAGGTCAGGAAGGTGGCTGGACAGGAGAGGAGAGCAGGGCCGGATAGGAGCTTTGGAGGAGGAGCAAGGGCCACAAGAGTAACAAGAAACGGAGGTGCAGGGGGGCAGGGGTAGCGGTGTGTGGTAGCTGCAGAACTGCTTCATCAGGAGGGATGTTTGGGTGCAGGGGGGCGGCTTGGCGCCCTAGAGGAGACGAGGCACAGGCTGGGAGCACCTTTGACGGACAGTAGAAATTTGAGGGATGTTGATGTAAAGCTGGTTGAAGTTGGGGGGGGAGGGGCCTTTGGGGGTCCAGCCCTGATGCTCCTCTTGCCTCCCCAGAGCCCCCGCTGCTGGAGGAGAAGCCCCCGCCCTCTCCGCCGCCTGCCCCAACGCCCCAGCCGCCACCCCCACCGCCAGCCCTGCCCTCGCCACCTCCCTTGGTGGCTCCCGCTCCAGCTCCGGCTCCAGTTCCAGCTCCAGCTCCAGCTCCAGCTCCTGCTCCCATTCCCGCTCCGGCTCCTGCTCCTGCTCCTGCTCCTGCTCTGGCTCCTGCTCTGGCTCCTCTGGCTCCTCTGGCTCCTGCTCCCGCCCCGGCCCCGGCTCCGGCCCCGGTGCCCAGCTCGCCACCTCCGCCACCTCCACCTGCCCTGCCTTCACCACCTGCCCCGCCGCCCCCGCCAGCCGCTGCCCCGCCCGAGGAGCCGGCCGCCCCTTCCCCCGAGGACCACGAGCCCCCGGACGCCCGGCCCCTGCACTTGGCCAAGAAGCAGGAGACGGCAGCCCTGTGCGGGGAGACGGACGAGGAGGCCGGCGAGAGCGGCGGCGAGGGCATCTTCCGGGAGCGCGACGAGTTCGTCATCCGGGCGGAGGACATACCTTCCCTCAAGGTGAGTCCACGGCTGGACCGACCGACCGACCGGCCGACCAGCCGGCCGGATGGGGTGGTCCCCGCCGCGATCACTGAGCTCCTGCTGCAGGCCAGGCTGCAGCTGCGGCGCCACCGAGGGGACCCGCGGGGACCCGGGGACACGCTGCCTCTGAGATCCTGTTGTGTGTGTGTCTGTTCCCTATAACTAGATAACACCATTGTTAACTGGTTTTTAAAATATATCTTTATTGATTTCAGAGGGGAAGGGAGAGGGAGAGATACAAACATCAATGATGAAAGAGAATCGAGCCCGAAACCCGGGCATGTGCCCTTGACTGGAATCGAACCCAGGACCCTTAGGTCTGCAGGCCGACGCTCTATCCACTGAGCCACACCAGCTAGAGCCATTGTGGACTGTTGATCGTAGTTATCCTGGGTGCTGGGTTGTAGTGAGGAACAAAGCAGGTGAGGGCTGGCCTCTGGAGGCTGTCCTGGTCACTTGTCCTGTGTCCACATGACGTCACCTGTAATGCAATAGCCAATGGGTTGGGCATGCCTAGATGCCAGGCACATCTGAAACATTTTACGCAGATCAGCACGTTCACTGCTTCCAGATACTCCAGCCCCTTGCCTGTTTCATTAGCATATAGTCACGCCCACTCATTTGCATATCACCTGTGACTGCTTTCCCCCACACACCTGGAGTGAGGTGGTTGCAGCTGGGCCTCGCTGGCCTGCAGAGCTGACCATATCACCTTTGCAGAAGGTTTGCTGGGCTCCTGGGCACGTAGAATTGGACCAGAGGGTTCCTATAAGCGCTCGCCAAGGGGGAGTGACAGCAGAGGCGGGTGCGGGGGGATGAGGCAGAGCGAGGAGGGCGAGCATGTGGAAGGTCAGTGAGCCATGAAGTACCCTGATGGCGACACCGAGAGCTGAGGCCATTGTCACTGGCTGGGTATGGACTATGGGACAGGAACCGTGTTCGGGCCTTGATGTACGCCGTCACATTTCATGGAATCATGGGTGTTGTTCCTTCTAAAATACAGATGGAGAAATTGTGGGATGAATTAATTGTAATGAATTAAGGGTAATGACTGCCACGACACCTTTATGGGGTGTTTTTTTGTTTGTTTGTTTTGTTTTGTTTAAATAAATTTTATTGATTTTTTTTTACAGAGAGGAAGGGAGAGGGATAGAGAGTTAGAAACATCGATGAGAGAGAAACATCGATCAGCTGCCTCCTGCACACCCCCCACTGGGGATGTGCCCGCAACCAAGGTACATGCCCTTGGCCGGGATCGAACCTGGGACCCTTGAGTCGGAAGGCCGACGCTCTATCCGCTGAGCCAAACCGGTTAGGGCTATGGAGTGTTTTATGAGATGAACTTAATGTAGTTTCCCTACACTATTATATTTTGTGTGTGTGTGTGTTGTTTTTTTAAAAATATATTTTTATTGATTTCAGAGAGGACGGAAGTGAGAGAGAGAGAGAGAAACATCCATGATGAGAGAGAATTATGGATCGGCTGCCTCCTGCAAGTCCCCCACTGGGGATCAAGCCCACAACCCGGGCAGTGCCCTTGACCGGAATCAAACCTGGGACCTTTCAGTTAGCAGGCCGATGCTCTATCCACTGAGCCAAACCAGTTAGGGCTCCCTACATTATTTTTAAGCTGTTTTATTGTGGGGAAAGTAGAGCAAGTAGAATACCGGCACTGTGTGTATCCATTACTCAGCTTCCACCATCGTCACCTCCTGGCTGGTCCTGCTCCCTCTCCATTCCGGCACATTCTGCCCCCTGCCCCATCCCACCCACCCCAGACATCATATCCTTTCATCCACATTTTATCATCTTTTTGGCACGAAATTTGATGCATTCCGAAGAACGGTTGTAAGAGATTTGTAAGTTGGAAAGCAGAATGCTAGAATGAACACTTATGTCCCACCACCGCCCAGCCATCAACCAGAACGTTCCCAGTGCCTCGAGTCTCGGGTGTCACCCCCTGGCCGGTCCTCCTGCGCCCCCCAGGGCCATACCACTTCGTACTAGTGTCCTGTGTACATTACTTCATTTTACCCTCACGACTTCTGGGGCTGATTTGGCCAGTCAGCCTGGGACAAGCGCAGGACGTGTTGAATAGGCACCAATAGTAGGAACTGGGGCCCGGCCAGCGTGGCTCAGTGGTTGAGCGTCAACCTGTGAACCAGGAGGTCACGGTTCAATTCCCCGGTCAGGGCACATGGCCAGGTTGCAGGCTCCATACACAGTAGGGGGTGTGCAGGAGGCAGCTGATCAATGATTCTCTCTCATCATTGATGTTTCTGTCTCTCTCTTCCTCTCCCTTCTTCTCTGAAGTAAAAAAATAAAAGATAGTAGGAATTGGACAGGATTTGGGGCACGTCATAGTCAGAATTTAGTTTAATATTTTTTTTCCCCTTTAACTGTGATATCCTATGCATACCATGAAGTTGATCCTTTTCCCCCTTTTTAAGTGTACCATTCAGTGACATTAAGTGTATTATATTGTTGTGCAGAACTGTCTCCAAGTTTTATCTCTTTTTTGGCTATAATTTTTTCATTGATTTTATATGGCCTCATATGAGTATTGGGTCATATTTATTTTTCTGTTTTTAAGGGATCTTTTCAACAGTTTGTATAAGATAGTAATTAATTGTTCTTTGAAAGTTTGTTACAACTACCTATAAACCTCTCTAGGCTCAGGAGGTAGGGTAGGAATTTTAATAATTGTTATAAATTTTTTTTGTTAATCTCCACCTGAGGATATTTTTTCCTTTGTTTTTTTTTTTGTTTTTTTTTTTTTTCTTAGAGAGAGTGGCAGGGAGGGGGAAAGAGAGAGAAACACTGCTGTGAGAGAGACACATTGATTGGTTGCCTCCCGCACTCGCCCCCACAGGGACCAGGGATCAAACCTGCAACCCAGCTAGGTGCCCTTGACTGGGAATCGAACCCACACCCTTTGGTGCATGGGCTGATGCTCTAACTACTGAGAGAAACCAGCCAGGGCTCCAAGATTTATCTTTTTTTAAAAAATATATTTTTATTGATTTCAGAGAGGAAAGGAGAGAGAGAGAAATAGAAACATCAATGATGACAGAGAATCATTGATCGGCTGCCTCCTGCACGCCCCCCACGGGGGATCGAGCCCGAAACCCAGGCATGTGCCCTTGCCCGGAATCGAACCCGTGACTCATCAGTCCGCAGGCCGGTGCTGCATCCACTGAGCCAAACCGGCTAGGGCTCCAAGATTTGTCTTTATAATCACCTTCCTTTATGAGGAATTATTACCCCCATTTTATAGGGAAGGAAACTGAGGCGCAGAGCGGTATGGTAGTGTTCCCAGGCTTTCACCGCTCTACTGCCTGCTGGGAGCCTGTGCCCTCAGCACCAGGTGCAGCGGTTCTCTCTGTAATTCTGTCAAACACTGACGATGAAGCAGCCAGTGCCCCTGGGCGCTCAGCACTGGGCCAACGAGCAGGGAGGGCTCTGGGCAGGGACCGTGACTCCCAATTTACAGAGGAGGAAGTTCACGATCAGAGAGAGGGAATCATTGGGCTGGTGAGTGTTGAGCTGGGATTGGGGCCAGAGCCATCTGATACCGCCTCCCGGCTGGCATGGGGCAGAGGAGGGGACCGGGCCAAGACTCGGTGCCTAAAATACAACACAGGTGTGCGTTATAATGGGGGGCGCACAGCCTGGGGACTGAGGCACCAATGCAGATCGATGTTGGGGACTCGCTCGTGTGCCTGGAGTCAGGGCAGGCTGGCGGCACGGTTGTGGAGAGCCTGGCTTTGACTTTAATCCGACGGGTACGAATCTCTGCCACTTCTGAGTTAGACTGGTATGGGACCCTGACCGCCTGAGCCTCAGTGTCCTCATCTGTAAAATGGGGCTGATCGTATTAGTACCTCCCTCATGTGGTGTGAGGACCCGGGCGTCATGGTTTGTCCAGGGCTCTGACCGTGGGTGGCACGCCCGGATGTCCCGTAAGCTTTGCTTCTCTTACTCATCTTGGTGATCTTGGGGAAATCTCTGGTGTAGAGCTTGGCCAAGACTTTCTGTAGGCCAGATAGCAAATGTTTTTCTCTTTGTAAACCACTTAGGGTCTCTGACACATGTTCTTTTTTTCTAAAATATATTTTATTGATTTTTTACAGAGAGGAAGGGAGAGGGATAGAGAGTTAGAAACATCGATGAGAGAGAAACATCGATCAGCTGCCTCCTGCACACCCCCTACTGGGGATGTGCCCGCAACCAAGGTACATGCCCTTGACCGGAATCGAACCTGGGACCTTTCAATCTGTAGGCCAATGCTCTATCCACTGAGCCAAACCGGTTAGGGCTCTGACACATATTCTTTAAAATTTTTTAAAAATGTAGAAACTGCCGAAACCGGTTTGGCTCAGTGGATAGAGCCTCGGCCTGCGGACTGAAGGGTCCCAGGTTCGATTCCCGTCAAGGGCATGTACCTTGGTTGTGGGCACATCCCTAGTAGGAGATGTGCAGGAGGCAGCTGATCGATGTTTCTCTCTCATCGATGTTTCTAACTCTCTATCTCTCTCCCTTCCTCTCTGTAAAAAATCAATAAAATATATTTTTTTAAAAAAATGTAGAAACCACCTGGTTGAGCGTTTCCCCTGGTTGAGCGTTGACCTATGAACCAGGAGGTCACAGTTCGATTCCTGGTCAGGGCACATGCCCGGCTTGCGGGCTCCATCCCCAGTGTGGGGTGTGCAAGAGGCAGCCAATCCATGATTCTCTCTCATCGTTGATATTTCTCTCTCTCACTCCCTCTCTTTTCCTCTCTGAACTCAATACAAATATATATATATATTTTAATGTAGAAACCATTCTTAGCTCTTAGATCTATAAAAATGGGCCACGGGCCATAGCTTTTTCCTAGAGCGCTGTCAGTCCAATAGAAATACCATGAGTCATACGCATCCTTGAAACTTTCTTGGATCCACATTTTTAAACAGTTAAAAGATGGGTGAGATTAGCCCCAGGAATGTCTTTCCTTTAACCCAGCATATCTAAAATAGCATTTCAGCATGTAATTAATATAGAAAAACTTGGTGTTTTACGTGCATGGTGTGTGTTTTTTTTTTTTTTGTTTGTTTTTATACCAAATCTTCGAAGTCCAGTGAGTATTTGACAGTCACAGAACATTCAGATCAGCTGCATTTCGATTGCTCAAGAGCCACATGTGGGAAGGAAGGGCCTGCTGAGCTGGAGAGTTCGGATCGGCCCCCTCTCTGCTCCATCTTCCCCATCTGTGATATGGGTGTGATCATATCCCCGCTCAGTACTTGGGGATGTTGAAGATTTAGCAGGATGTCAACTCTGAGCACATAAGAGTTTGTCGGATGGAGGAAAGTGTGGGGAGGATGGGCCAGCCAGCGGGCGGAGTCCGTGCCGAGCCCTGTGCTGACGGAAAGCATGGCATGCTTGAGACGTGCGGGGATACGAGGGGTCGAGCCTTGGCCAGTGAGCACCAAGTCTGGAAACAATGGGAGGATCTGCTCTGGGTGGCCCAGCCTCTGCGAGGGCTCCTGGTCTGCAAGGAGGTGGCTGTGGAGGTGTCCAGGTCCGGTGACCGTCTGTCCACTGCGGGACTTCTATGACAGGCACTCCCCATGTTAATGGACCCTGCGGGCTCAATGCGTCTATAGCTTACTCACATCCTGCGGCCTGCTGCTCTCCTCTCAGCTTGTCACAGTTCAAAATCCCAGAAGAGAATCTGATTGGTCGAGCTCAGCATTTGGGGTCGGTGGGTGGGCCAACTTCCCCAGTAAGTGGAAGTGGGCGTTGGCATGAGGAGAGGCAGGAAGGACATGGCTGTGGGACTCACTGGCACTGTGAGGAGCTGGCAGGGACGTTTGCCAAGTGACTGGGTCCAATGACGGGGTGGGGGGAGATGGTGGGGATCCTGGGAGAAAAGGGGTTTGGGGGAAGACACCAAGTCCAATTGGAAAGCGGTGAGCCCAGGGATTTAGTCCAGCTAGAGAATCAGCTGACTCCTTAGAGAAAGCAGGTAGGCAGTGGGGGGAGGCAGGGGTGGGGTGGTTTTCCCTGGCTCGGAGCGGGTGGGGGGAGCACTGATGGATTTCTCAACGGCTTCTGAGAACTAGAACAGGGCACATCCTACTCACATTGAGAGAGAAAAGCACCCCTGGTGGGGGACCCTGCATATGCAAAAGCGTATAGCTCAAAAGCGTGGGGCTTGCTCTGGCCAGTGTGGCTCAATGGGCTGGGCATCGTTCTATGCACCGAAAGGCTGCCAGTTCGATTCCTTGTCAGGGCACGTGCCCCGGTGGCGTGCTCGATCCCCAGGAGTGGGCGTTAGGGAGGCAGCTGATCGATGTTTCTCTCCCTCTCCCTTCCTTTCTCTCTAAAAAAGCTGGGGGCTTGTCTGCTGAGCTTTGAGGGGTCTGCATGGCCTGCTGCGCAGGGGCAGGAAAGGGGAGAGGAAACGGGGGCAAAGTCTCTCCGTGCCAGCCTGCGGAGGGTTTTGGAACAGGGTAGGTTGTAAATGGACTTTTTCAGTCCTTGGGCCTCTGGCCTGGCTCCTCGAGGAGCCAGAAGGGAGGACTGAGAACCGTGGTTTCCTGGAGGAAAGCACGTCAGGCGGGGACGCCTGCGTCCCCGTCTCATCCGGCCTCGCTCTTGTGCGAGACTCAGGGAGGAGCCTTCTGGACCGCGTTTTCATCAGGTTCTGGAAACGCCTTCTTTGTTGATCTGATTGATCGGAGGGGTCATGAGAAATCGTGGGTGTGAGAGCCGTTGACCCAAAACCAGGAGCAGATAACCAACACCTGGCACGCAGCCCTCGGCGTGGCCGCTGCTGCCAGGGGCAGGCATTATTCATTGATCCCCGCACTCCCTCCCACTGAGCCCCGTGCTCAGGGCAGCCGTGACCAATCGATTGGGGTTATCATCCGGATGCTGCTGTGACCACTTGACTGTGGAGTCTGTGAATGCAGGGACGGCTCCTCCTTCATCTCTGGGTTATCATAATGCACAATGCACGTGTCCCCCCATGTTCTTAATTTTTAAATATATTTTATTGATTGTTTACAGAGAGGAAGGGAGAGGGATAGAGAGTTAGAAACATCCATGAGAGAGAAACTTCCATCAGCTGCCTCCTGCACACCCCCCACTGGGGATGTGCCCGCAACCAAGGTACATGCCCTTGGCTGGAATCGAACCCGGGACCCTTCAGTCCGCAGGCCGACGTTCTATCCACTGAGCCACACCGGTCAGGGCTGTGTTCTTAGTCTTTCCGTATCTGTACCGTCAGTTGCTCCCTGCGAGAGCCACAGCGGTCACACACTTCCCTGGCAGCCCTGGTCATCACTCTGTCCCCTCAGGGAAAGGGACAGGGTCCTCCCAAGACTCATTTCTGCGTCACTTCTTCCAGGAAGCATTCCTGGATTCAGATCGAGTTGAGGGTCCTTTCTCTGGGCTCCCGGGGCATCCGCCGTTAACACATTCACTACCGGTGCTGCTACTTTCCGTGTGCCTGCGTCGGGCTCCCCTGCTGCCCGCCTCGCTCCCCAGGATCAGGTGCTGGGGCTCACGCACATCCGTGGGTTCCATTGCCTAGCCGGGCACACGAGGCTCGGTGTGTGGGAGAGGGTCCGAGGGCACGCGGGCAGTGGGGAGGGGTGGGCCTCTCCTCTCCCTGGGTCCTGCCCTGTGTGGATAGGCTGATGGAGAAAACAGTCTCAGGTCCCCTGTCACCTGTCTGTTCTTGGCACAAGCCACAGCCTCGCCCCGCTTCCTGTATTGGCTTGTCTGTCTCGTTACCCCGGTAACGAAGACCCCATGTCAAGGCTTTGTCCATCTCAGGGCCAGACGCCGCCGTGTCTGGAAAAGGGTGGGTGGTAGGTGCTTGCGTTTTGTCACTGCCTCTTGCGGGAGGCGTGCGCCATCAGACCGTGGAGCTATAATGACTGAAGCCTCGTAGCCCAGGGATGAAGGGCCGGGTTGCGAGCGTTGGATGAGCCGCGGGAGGGCAGGGCCAGACCCCAGCTGCCTCCAGGCTCAGCGAGGTCCCCAGGGCTCAGACCCTCACGAGACCCAAAGATAATCTGTCATCAGATGTTTGTGGGTCCTTGCTGGCCACGGTGCCTTTCCTCGAAGTGGGTACAGAGGGAGGTCAGAGGGCCAGGCACTGGGGGGCAGGGCGCAGGCACGGGTGCTGACCCCGCCGGCCTCGCTCTGCCCCCTCCTCAGCTGGCGCTGCAGACGGGCCGAGAGCCCCCGCCCATCTGGCGCGTCCAGAAGGCCCTGCTGCAGAAGTTCACCCCGGAGATCAAGGACGGGCAGCGGCAGTTCTGCGCCACCAGCAACGTAAGCCTGTGGGGGGCAGCGCGGACCGGCCCCGCCGCCGGGGTGTCCGGCCCAGGGCGGTGGGAGCTCGGGTGTCGGGGCTGCCCTGATGAGGGGTGAAGGAGTTCCTCTTGTGCCTCTTTCCCTCCGTAGTATTTGGGGTATTTTGGGGACGCAAAAAACCGGTACCAGCGCCTTTATGTGAAGTTTCTGGAAAACGTCAACAAGAAGGATTATGTGAGGGTCTGTGCTCGGAAACCCTGGCACCGGCCCCCAGCGCCTGTCAGGTAGGTACCCTGGGGCCTTGGGGACAGGAGGCGGGCACGGCCAGAAGGCTAGGGGACCGGACATGTGACAGAGGAAATTGTCAGGAGGAGGGGACAGAACAGAGCCGGACAGAGACCCAGAGAGAGATCAAGGGTCCAGGGCAGGGGACAGGCCCAGAGAGAGAGATGGAGGGTCCAGGGCAGGGGACAGGCCCCCCTCAGGAGACCACCTCAGCAAAAGGGAAGGAGGTCTGTGCTTAGAGCTGTGGGCTGGGCAGGGGGATCCTAAGAGGAGAACTTGGGTACCTTGGGGGCTGCTGACTGTTCCCTCCCATGTTCCCTCCCAGGCGCTCGGGGCAGGCCAAGGGCCCGGCCTCTGCCGGGGGCAGCTCCGCCCCCGCCCCCAAGGCCCCGGGGCCGCCTCCTAAGCCTGAGACCCCTGACAAGATGACAGCTGAGAAGCCCCCAGAGCAGCCACCCGAGACGGTGGGGCCCGAGCCCCCGGCCCCTGAGAAGGCGTCCCCACCTCGGCCTGTGGAGAAGGAGAAGGAGAAGGAGAAAGAGAAGGAGAAGGAGAAAGAGAAAGAGAAGGAGAAGGAGAAAGAGAAGGAGAAGGAGCGGGTGACCCGTGGGGAGCGGCTGCTGCGAGGGGAGCGAGGCGCAGGCGGGCGGCAGACTCGGCCGGAGCGGAGCCTCACCGGACAGCCCGCCACCTCCCGGCTGCCCAAGACCCGGCCCACCAAGGTGAAGGCCGAGCCGCCCCCCAAGAAGAGGAAGAAGTGGCTGAAGGAGGTGGCGGGCAACGCCTCGGCGGGCGGGGGCCCAGCGGGCAGCTCCTCGGACTCAGAGTCATCCCCTGGAGCACCCAGCGAGGACGGTGAGGCCCTGGGCAGCCAGGAGGCTTGGGGAGGTGGGGGGTGCAGGGGGGACCCCGGGCCTTCAGAAGGAGGCGCGGGCGAGGGCTGTCCAGAGGGTCCAGGTAGCGTGAGCAAGACTGTCACAATAATAAGGAAATTAAAAATGCTAGCAGGAGCCTGGCCAGTGTCGCTCAGTGGTTGAACATCAACCTATGAACCAGGAGGTCAGGGTTCGATTCCCAGTCAGGGCACATGCCCAGGTTGCAGCTCGATCCCCAGGGTGGGCGTGCAGGAGGCAGCTGATGGATGATTCTCTGTCATCATTGATGTTTCTATCTCTCTCTCTCTCCCTCTCCCTTCTTCTCTGAAATCAATACAAATATATTATACTTAAAAACAACAACAACAACAAACTCACCTCTTTAAAAAAATAATAATAACAGATGAAGCACCTAGGAGGGTGTTTGCCTATTGCAGGTACCAGATGTGAGCTCCGTTGCTTAGCGTGATGTCTGATTTATGATGGCAGTCACAGCAGCGTTACATGTACATACATGTATAGCAGTCAGGTGCTTACCAGGCGGTAGGCACCATTGTGAGCATTTTAAGTCATTTTTATCTCGACCTAAACCCTGTGAGGTAGGTGCTGTAGTTATCCTTGGTTTTCCAGATGAGGAAACTGAGGCCCTGGGAGGTGACCTGACTTGCTCAAGGTCGCACAATTTCAGGTAGAGTGCAGGGGTCGCGGTTTCGTTGTTAGTTTTTCATTTGCTGATTCATTTTTCTTTATTCTTTTTTTTTAAATATATTTTTTATTGATTTTTTACAGAGAGGAAGGGAGAGAGATAGAGAGTTAGAAACATCGATGAGAGAGAAACATCGATCAGCTGCCTCCTGCACACCCCCTACTGGGTATGTGCCCGCAACCAAGGTACATGCCCTTGACTGGAATCGAACCTGGGACCCTTGAGTCCACAGGCCGACGCTCTATCCACTGAGCCAAACCAGTTACGGCCATTTTTCTTTATTCTTAATTTGTAATTTTTTTTTTTACTTATTGATTGATTTGAGAGAGAGAGAGAGGGAGAGGGAGAGGAAGGGAAAGAGAGGCAGAGAGAAACATCAGTTGGTTGCTCCACTTATTCATGCGTTCATTGGTTGCTTCTTGCATGTGCCCTGACTGGGGATCGAACTTGCAACCTCGGCCTATCGGGACGATGCTCTAACTAACTGAGCTACCTGGCCAGGGGCAGGGTAGCTGTTCTAAAAGAGACTAAACATACAGCTACTCAAATGAGAGCTGGACTTGTCTTTCCATCAGAGCCCTGATACAGGTGGGGGGGTCGTGGAGAATCAGAGGCTCTTCTCCAGGTTGTCTAGGGTCCCCCACTTTTCTCTCCTTCTGCTGTTCTGCTGTCCCCCAGCATGCTGCCTTTAAAAAAATTATTATTTTTTTAAATTGATTTCAGAGAGGGAGAGAGAGATAGAAACACCAATGATGAGAGAGGATCATTGATGGGCTGCCTCCTGCACGCCCCACACTGGAGATTGAGCTCACAACCCGGACATATGCCCTGACCGGTAATTGAACTGTGGCCTCCGGGTTCATAGGTCGATGCTCAACCGTTGAACCACACTGGCTGGGCCCATAGCCCTGCCAGTAGGAGTGGAGAATGGCTTCACTTTTAAGTGACAGATTTGAGTGGGCGTGGCCCACATCCTGTTCCTCATATCCCATTGGCCAGAGCCAGTCACATGGCCAAAGCTAGCTGCAAGGGAGTCTGGTCTCTTTGACTGGTCCAGCTGTGCTGAATCGAGCCTGGTAGAAGCATTTAAAGCTGGGACTATAGCAAGGGAGGCGGTTTCCCAAAGGCCTCGACTTGCAGGTCTTTTTCTTCCCTGGCCCTCAGTTGTTCTTTTTTTTCTCAAACAAGTTTATGCATCTAAGTCACATACCACCTGGCTCACCTATTTAAAAACATATAATTCACTGGCTTTAGTCTAGTCATAGAGTTATTCACCTGGGTAATCAATGTTAGAACATTGACATCATCCAAGAGGAGAACCCTGCACCCTGTGGGTGTCACTCCCCTTCCCTCCCTCCAGCCCCAATGTCCTATCTCCGTAGGTTTGCGTATTCTGGACATTTCCGATAAGTGGGGTCATACAATGCGCGGCCTTCTGTGTCTGGCTTCTGTTGTTGAGCATAATATTTGTGAGGTTCACCCATGTACTGGTGCTTCATCCCTTTTCCTGGCTGAATAATATTCCATTGTCTGGACCTACCACGCTTTATTTATCCAAGTACCAACTGGTTGGGTTGTTTCCACTGTTTGGTGGACGCTGCTCTGAACATACACGGGCAGCCCTGAATTTTCGGAGCCTGGGAAGTGGGCACTGAACTCTGTACTCGCAGGAGGAACGGTTTCCCATCTAAGGGTCGGTATCCATCTCTGGGTCCGGCCCCCCTCGCCCCATTCAACCGGGACTCCCTCCAGGGGAAGGACTGGGTACCTTGAAGGCTTTGCCCAGCGCAGGAGGCCTCAACACCAACCCTCCTGCTTGTCCGCGACCGGCCAACCTCTATGAACTGGAAGCAGATGCTCTCTCCTCTCTTGTATACCCAGTGAAAGTTCTAGAACGGCGGTTCTCAACCTGTGGGTCGCAGCACCTTTGGGGGTCGAACGACCCTTTCACAGGGGCCGCCTAAATACATCCTGCAGATCAGGTATTTACATGACGATTCATAACAGTAGCAACATTACAGTGATGACGTAGCAACGCAAATAATGTTATGGTTGGGGGTCACCACATGAGGAACTGTATTAAAGGGTCGCGGCATGAGGAAGGTTGAGAACCGCCGTTCTGGAGAGAGGCTGCGGTGCCGTCTTCTCTCCTCTTCCTTTCATCCGCTCCCATCCAGCTCCCTCAGCCTCTTTCTGCAGGTGCTTGTGAAGCACCTACTATGTGCCACAACGGCGGTCCCAGCTGTGAACAGAACAGACAAAAACATGTGTCCTCGTGGGAGCTCAGAGTCCAGCGGGCGGGGGAGGCGATCAGATAACGATGTTACGTAATAGAATACAAAGCAATATGAAAAGCCATCGGTGTGAGGCGGGGGCGGGGGGAGGGTGAACGGCCGGCCGTGGAGAAAAATAAATCCGGGAAAGAGGATCCAGGCGGCCTCCGGGGTGATATTTTGGGGGAAGGGAGAGAGTTGGGGAGGCTCCTGGCAGTGACACTGGAGCAGAGAGCTGAACGCAGCGGAGTCATGTGACTTTCGAGGGAGAGAACATTCCAGGCTGGGCGTGTCAGGGGATCAGGAAGGAGGCCAGTGGCCGCAGCAAGCAGGAGAGGGTGACAAGTGAGGGCGGAGGAGGAACAGGTCCAGATCTGGGAGGGACAAGGGGCCTGGGGCTTGGGGGTCGCAATGGCGGGATTGGGCCCTGAGCGACACAGGAGACAGGGGTGGGTTTGGGCTGAGGCCCGAGGGCGTCTGACGCCCACTGCCAAGGGGTCACGCCAGACCCTTGAAACAGCTGTCGCCAGGGACCCTCGATCTGCATGAATCAAGTGGACATGTCTCCGGCTTCTTCCTTCCCGGGTCCTCCTCTCAGCCCTCCTGCTTGTCTTCTCTCCCCGACGCTCTTCCTCCGTGTCCTGTCCTTGGCCTTGTTGCTTCTCATTCTCTCATTTGGCAGCTCCCACAGGTTCCCGGAGCCTCAGGGTCGTCTCTTCCCCGTGGCCACCCTCCAGGCCTCCTACAAGCCCTCCTCCCTCCCCGCCCACTGAGTTCCCTCCTTGTCCTGGATTCCCTATCTCAGGGACAGTCCCCTCGGCCACCCGGCCACCCGGCCACCAGGCCAGACCCTCGGGCACCACGACATCTGAGAAGCCCCCAGTCCTACCCCTCGCCCACTGCCCCATCCCCCTCTGCTCTTTCCCAAGGCCCCACCCCCACGCCCATGGCCATAGCCTGGCCCTCCCGCCCTGCTCCCGCCTCATCCTTTCTTACCTGGTTCGTTGCCCTGACCTCTGGTCTCAGGCCCCCAGTTGGTCCCCCATGTGGCCTCAGAGGGGTCTTTTTTTATATATATATATATATATTTTTTATTTTTTTATTTTTTATTGATTTCAGAGAAGAAGGGAGAGGGAGAGAGAGATAGAAACATCCATGATGCGAGAGACTCATGGATCGGCTGCCTCTTGCACACCCCTTACTGGGGATCGAGCCCACAACCGGGCATGTGCCCTTGACCGGAATCGAACTTGGGACCCTTCAGTCGGAAGACCGACGCTTTATCCGCTGAGCCAAACCAGCTAGGCCTCAGAGGGGTCTTGCTCCACCTTCTCACCCCTCCCCTGCTCACAGCCCTCCCGTGGCTTCCTAGAACCCACCGGGAAAAGCCCTTGCCCTCGGCACCTCTCACTGGGGGCCCGGCCTTGTCTGGCTTCCACTGATAAGGTGCTGTCCGCTCCTATCTCCTCCCTCCATCTCGCCCTTTGTGATCTGATCTCTGACTTGATTCACCGGTTTAGAAACCAACTGAACTGCTTCTTTAGACCTTGCGGAAGCTGCATCGAACTAGTCAGACGTGAAGTTTACCGGCCTGGAATGCCGTTTCCTCATATTCTTTCCCGTCACTGGTTCCTGGCAGCCCGCCCGCCCCGTGGGCTTGGGCCTCCCTGAGAGCAGGGATTTCCCTCCTGGTCCCTGGTGCTCAGAACACTGTCTGCCCCTCGGGTAGCGTCAGAGCAAGTTGGAATCATGACCTCGTATCCCATGTGTGTCGTCGTCCCCCCCCCCCCCCCCCCCCCCCCCCAGAGCGGGCGGTTCCTGGGCGTCTGCTGAAGACCCGGGCGATGCGGGAGATGTACCGGAGCTACGTGGAGATGCTGGTGAGCACCGCGCTGGACCCGGACATGATCCAGGCCCTGGAGGACACGCATGGTGAGCTGAGGCCTGGAGGGGGGAGCTGGGGAGCCCCCCTTTGCCCCCCACGCATGGTGGGGCTGTGACTCTTCTGACGCGCCCTCCTCCTCATCTTGCAGACGAGCTGTACCTCCCGCCCATGCGGAAGATCGACGGCCTCCTGAATGAGCACAAGAAGAAAGTCCTGAAGCGGCTGTCGCTGAGCCCGGCCCTGCAGGTGCGTGGGAGGCCTGGGCAGGAGGTGTCTGGGCCCTGAGGTCGGGCGTGGAGGGCACGTGCACCTGTGGGCCAGTGCCGTGGTCCCCAGGACATCTGGAGGGAGAGTCGGGCTTGGCCAGGAGAAAAGTTGAGAGCAGGGGTTCTGAAGGTCTGGGATGGACGGCTGGGAAGGCCCAACAGAGTGCAGTTGTGGAATGCAAGTTTTGGGACAAAAGGTAAACTGAGGCCTGCACAAAGGGCTCGTTGACATAATACGGACTTGTTGACAGAGAATCTCAGGCTTCAGTATATATTTTTTAAAATATATTTTTATTGCCCTGATAGGTTTGGTTCGGTGGATAGAGCGTCGGGCTGCGGACTGAAAGGTCCCAGGTTCGATTCCGGTCAGGGGCATGTACCTTGGTTGCAGGCGCATCCCCAGTGGGGGCTGTGCAGGAGGCAGCTGATCGATGTTTCTCTCTCACCGATGTTTCTGACTCTCTGTCCCTCTCCCATCCTCTCTGTAAAAAATCAATAAAATATATTTAAAAATATGTATATATATATTTTTGTTGATTTCAGAGAGGAAGGGAGAGAGAGAGAGACACATCAAAGGTGAGAGCGAATCATTGATCAGCTGCCTCCTGCATGTCTCACACTGGGGACCAAGCCTGCAACCCTGGCATTACCCCGACCAGGAATCGAACCGTGGTCTCCTGGTTCATAGGTCGACACAACCCCTGAGCCATGCTGGCCGGCCCATCTACGTGATTTCCCTCTGGAATGGCTCGGGTTCTGGGGTGCTGACTATCAGGGTGGCTCCTGGAATTCTGGGATAGAATATAAACCCTGAGATTCTGATGGAGAAGTTAGTGTCATGCTGAGAATCTTGGGGTAGAATGTTAGGCTGACTCGGATTCCTGGGATGGAATGTTAATCGACCCTGAAAATTCTGGGGGGATGTATGTCTAGTTCAGAGACTTCTAGGGTGGGTTTTAGGCTGGCTTTGGAAATTCTTGGTGGGATGTTAGTTTGCATCAGAAAGTAGGGCCTGAAATGTTAGCCTGGTTCTAGAGCCCTGGCTGGGATGTTAGGAGCATTCTGGAGAATCCTGGGATTGCCTGTTCATCTGGCTCTGAGAAGTCTGGGTAGGATCTCATGCTAGGGTTAAGAATTCCATTATTTAGCCCTAGCCCATTTGGCTCAGTGGATAGAGCAATGGCCCTCGGACTGAAGGGTCCCGGGCACATACCTTGGTTGCAGGTTCCCAACCCTGGTCAGGGCACATGCAGGAGGCAACCAATCGATGTGTCTCTCTCTGTCTCTCCCCCTCCCTTCCACTCTCTAAAAATCAATGGAAAAATATCCTCGGGTGAGAATTAACAAAAATAAAATAAATAAAAATCAGATCTTTAAAAAAGAATTCCATTATTTTTAAGAAAGGAGCCCTGGTTGGATAGCTCAGTAGGTTAGAGCCTCACCCTGATACACCAAGGTTTAAGGTTCAATCCCTGGTCAGGGCACGTACAAGAATCAACCTATGAGTGCATAAATAAGTGGAACAACAAATCGATGTTTCTCTCTCCCCCTCCCTCCTTTCCTCTTATCTAAAATCACTTTAAAAAATTATTTTAAACAAGACAAGCCATTGTAGAATATAGGCATACCTCATCTTATTGTGATGCACAGATATTGCATTTTTTTACGAATCGAAGGTAAGACCCTCCACCAGCAAAAAGCTTACAACTTGCAAAGGCTCAGATGATGGTTAACATTTTTTTTTTTTTTTGCAATAAAGTATTTTTAAATGAAGACGTACATTTTTTTAAAAATATATTTTATTGATTTTTTACAGAGAGAAAGGGAGAGAGATAGAGAGCTAGAAACATCGATGAGAGAGAAACATCGATCAGCTGCCTCCTGCACACTCCCCACAGGGGATGTGCCCACAACCAAGGTACATGCCCTTAACTGGAATCGAACCTGGGACCCTTCAGTCCACAGGCCGACGCTCTATCCACTGAGCCAAACCGTTTTCGGCGACATGTACATTTTTTAGACAGAATGTTATTGCACATGTAATATTCTACAGTATACACCTGGAAACCAAAAATTGTATGGCTTGCTTTATGGCGATGCCCGCTTTATGGCGATGCCGGCCGTATTGCGGCATCTGCTTTACGGCATTGTCCGCCTTATTGCGGCATCTGCTTTACGGCATTGTCCGGCTTATTGCTGTGTCTCTTTACGGCAATTGCGGCGCCTGCTTTAGGGCGATGCCCGCCTTATTGCGGTGTCTCTTTAAGACTGTACCCGCTTTATTGCTGTGCCTGTGTTAGGGCGATGTCTGCTTTATTGCAGCGTTTGCTTTAGGGCGATGCCCGCCTTATTGCGGTCAGTGGTCTGCAGTGGAGCCCGGTGTCGCCAGCGCACGCCTGTCTTAGGACCGGTCTGAGGGTTAAGGATGGAATGTCATCCTGGCTTTAGAACTCTGGGATGGACTGTTCCCTGGCGCCAGGGGTTCGGGACTTCAGGTTGACTCCGAGAATTTGGAGTAGGATGTCGGGGCAGCTCTGAGAGTCCCGGGTGGAAGGAGGTGACGGAGAATCCTGGGCCGGGAACAGAGCACAGACAGGCCACCGGGCAGGCGGAGGCTCCTTGGTCCGCTGAAGAAAGCGAGACGCCCAGTCCTCTCTCGGGAGGCATCGGGCGACCTGGGGAGCCTGGGAACTGGGTGGTGGGTTTGGGGTGTGCGGGTCCAGAGGGGTGTCCCACTGACCCCTCCCCCTCCCTCCCACAGGACGCCCTGCACACGTTCCCGCAGCTGCAGGTGGAGCAGAGCGGGGAGGGCTCCCCCGAGGACGGGGCCGTGCGGCTGCGGCCGGCCGGGGAGCCCTACAACCGCAAGACGCTCAGCAAGCTCAAGAGGAGCGTGGTCCGGGCCCAGGTGGGGCCGGGGAGGGCGGGCAGGGCCGGGGAGAGGGGCTGCCCGGTGCTGGGCGGGTGCTGAGGCTTCTCCCCCCGACCCCTATCTGCCCAGGAGTTCAAGGTGGAGCTGGACAAGTCGGGATACTACACGCTCTACCACTCACTCCACCACTACAAGTACCACACCTTCCTGCGCTGCCGGGACCAGGTGAGCGCCCGCAGCGCCTGGGGATCCACCCCTATTGGGCTCTGCCATGGATCCGGGGGCCTGGTCCCCAGCCCTCCTCCCTCAGACCCAGGGGTCCAGGCCCCCAGCCCCTCCTCCCTCGGACCCAGGGGTCCAGGCCCCCAGCCCCTCCTCCCTCGGACCCAGGGGTCCAGGCCCCCAGCCCCTCCTCCCTCAGACCCAGGGGTCCAGGCCCCCAGCCCTCCTCCCTCAGACCCAGGGGTCCAGGCCCCCAGCCCCTCCTCCCTCAGACCCAGAAGTCCAGGCCCCCAGCCCCTCCTCCCTCGGACCCAGAAGTCCAGGCCCCCAGCCCCTCCTCCCTCAGACCCAGGGGTCCAGGCCCCCAGGATCCCCTCCTCCCTCAGACCCAGGAGTCCAGGCCCCCAGCCCCTCCTCCCTCAGACCCAGGGGTCCAGGCCCCCAGCCCCTTCTCCCTCAGACCCAGGGGTCCAGGCCCCCAGCCCCTCCTCCCTCAGACCCAGGGGTCCAGCTCCCATCCCCTTCTTCCTGGACACAGATCCCTAGACCCCCGCCTCCTCCCATCCCAGGCCCTGGTGGCCGCCTGCCCCAGCTCCGTGTTTAAACCCCGCAGACCCTGGCCATCGAGGGCGGCGCCGAGGACCTGGGCCAGGAGGAGGTGGTGCAGCAGTGCATGCGGAACCAGCCGTGGCTGGAGCAGCTCTTCGACTCCTTCAGCGATCTGCTGGCCCAAGCGCAGGCCCACAGCCGCTGCGGGTGACCCCACCTCCTGTGGGGGGCGGGGCGCCTCCTCCTGGAACCAAGAATTGGGACAGAACTGTGTCCTCAGGCGCTAACCCCTAGGCCCTGTGGCCAGGGAACAGGGAGGGTCACTGGTCAGGGTGTGTCCGTGCTGTCCCTACGGGGCAGGGTTCAGAGTTCGACTCCCCTCTCTCCCCAGCCCTCTCCACTCCCTCCCCGCCCCTCCCACTGTCCGGTGTACAGAGAAATTATTTATATATATGTATAAATGTCTATTTAGTAACGGTTTCCCCTCTCCCCCTCGCCCCATTCCCCCCTCCACGGCCATAGCCCTCACCCCCTCCACCTTGTACATAATGTATAGGAAAAATCTATGTATGGTTGAGGGGGGTGGGGCCGCTTTAGAGAGCTGGGGGACCCACTGACCCCCCAAGCGCCCCCCGTTACAGGCCAAGATCTTTGCTAAAGGCCATTCCCTCCCCAGGGCTTTCGGTGTCCAGTGGGAGGGGGGAAAACGCATCTTGTTAATTATTTTTAATCTTATTTATTGTACATACCTGGGGCGGGGGCTGGGGAGGTGGACGGGGGAGAGGGTCCCCTCCTTTTGCCCCTCCCACTCCTTTTCTACTGCGATTTGTCTGTGTCTCCCCGCCCCCCCAACACACACCACCCCCATCCCATTGTTGTCTGGATGTGGTTCTATTTTTTATCGGTCTCCCCCTCCCCTCTTCCCTCTCTCGAACCCCTCCGCTCCCGCCTCCCCTCCACCCGTTGTCTCTTGCTCTTTCTTGGGCTTCTGTACAACTCAACTTGTATACACTGTGTACACACAACCAGCCAAACGAAAACCCGACGGCAAACACTTGATGGTCCGGCTGGAGTGGCTCTGTCCTGCGGCGTCTGGGCGGCGGCCCTGGGGTGGCACGGGCAGAGGGTCCGGAACGGGAGTGTGGCTTTTCTGGAGCCCCGGGTGGTGGTTGCGCCGGGCACCATGTATCTGCTATGTCTCGCTGTGTAACAAAGAGCCCCACCCCCAAATTTAGTGACTTAAAACAAGAAGCATCATTGTATGGTTTCTGAGGATCAGGGATCGGGGAGTGGGTTACCTGGGCGGTGCCGGCCTCGCTCTGTCGCCGGGGTGCCATCGGGTCATCAGCCAGTGGGCAGAGGTTCTGGGGGAGGGAGGAGGAACCCTGGGACAATACTTCTGAGCCATCTTATTCCCAGGGCGGAAGGTGGAACTCGGGGCGGCCGACCTCAAGGATGTGGCGGGAGTTTCAGGATCTACTTTTAAGGTGGCTCATTGGCATGGCTCTTGGCCTCAGGTCTTTGCCACATGGACCTCGCCCACCCGTAGGGCAGCTTGAGTGTCTTCACAGAGCAAGCCATGAGGTTGGTTTTGTTTGTTTTGTTATTTTTTTTTTTTGCTGATTTCAAAGAGGAAGGGAGAGAGAGAGATAGAAACATCAGTGATGAGAGAGAATCACTGATCGGCTGCCTCCTGCACACCCCACAACTGGGGATCGACCCGCAACTGAGGCTTATGCCCTGACCGGGAATCCAACTGTGACCTCCTGGTTCATAGGTTGACACTCAACCACTGAGCCACGCCGGCCGGGCACAGAACCAACTTTTTTTTTAATATATTTTATTGATTTTTCACAGAGAGGAAGGGAGAGAGATAGAGAGTTAGAAACATCGATGCGAGAGAAACATCGATCAGCTGCCTCTTGCACATTCCCCACTGGGGATGTGTCCGTAATCCAGGTACATGCCCTTGACCGGAATCGAACCCGGGACCTCTCAGTCCACAGGCTGACGCTCTATCCACTGAGCCAAACCGGTTTCGTCAGAACCAACTTTTTAGTAAGCTCCTGGGAGGATTCAGATGCGCATCCAAGTTGGAGGAGCAATGTTCTAGGACAAGAACTTGAACCCTGGAGTTCAGCTGGGAGTATTCTAGAATCCGGCCTATAAAGCAGTGAGTCAGCCATTCTAGAGCCTAGACACGTGTCAACAATGATAGACTCTTGATGCTCTAGGACCGTGGTCGGCAAACTGCGGCTCGCGAGCCACATGCGGCTCTTTGGCCCCTTGAGTGTGGCTCTTCCTAAGCCTTAGGAGTACCCTAATTAAGTTAATAACAATGTACCCACCTATATAGTTTAAGTTTAAAAAATTTGGCTCTCAAAAGAAATGTCAATCGTTGTACTGTTGATATTTGGCTCTGTTGACTAATGCGTTTGCCGACCACTGCGCTAGGATCCTGGTGTCCGCGTGGCGGGTGGCTGCTCAGTGGGTAGAGACCCAGTGAGGTTTCGGGGTAGAGCATCAGCGTCCTAGTTTCCCCGGTGAAGGTGAGGAAGAACCCCTGTTGTCCTAGAACCTTGGATGTTGTCTAGACCATCGCCACTGTTATTGCTGGTTGTACAGAATGGATAGAAACACTTGGGGACATAATGGGAGTTCGTGATGGGCCTTGGACTTTCTAGAATCACCTTAATCAGTTAAGAGCAGGGGTCCTCAAACTTTTTAAACAGGGGGCCAGTTCACTGTCCCTCAAACCGTTGGAGGGCCGGACTATAGTTTTAAAAAAAAACTATGAACAAATTCCTATGCACACTGCACATATCTTATTTTGAAGTAAAAAAAAAACAAATGTTTTCGGCGGGCCGCACGTGGCCCGAGGGCCGTAGTTTGAGGACCCCTGGTTAAGAGCATTGGGAATGGACTCAAACCGTGGGATGCTGGGCGTAGAGCCCCAGAGGGAGCGGTCCATTCAAGGTTCTGGACCAAAGTCTCCAGGATCAGCGTTGTCCCAGGACAGAGCTCTGTCCTAGGAAGTGGCTGGAGTGGTCAGAAGGTGGGTGGGCGTTGGGGTTAGAATAACCTTGTGGTTGGCTGGCCTTTGACATTCCTTTGTTCCAGCTGAATCCCAGCTCTCGCACTAGCTGGACCAGGTGGAGCAGAGCCTCCCGTCCTCAGTTTTGTCATCTGTAAAATGGGCTTTCGGCGAGATGAAGGAAACCCGTGTGAAGCACTGGGCACTGCAAGCGCTTAGCTGCTGTTCCCCTCGGCAGGAGGCCTCAAGGGGTTTGTGGGGGGTCCAAGAGCTGGCGAGAAGGACAGAGAGAGACTGACAAAAGGTGGAGAAAGAACCCAGAGAGGCCATCCCTGACAGGGCCCACCAGAGCCCCGGGGGAGGCAGGAAGCAGAGAGGAGAGGCACGGGTGCACACATGTGCCTTAGGCAGATGCCAACTAGGTCATCCAGCCTCTGGCTGTTGTCGGATGAGCCTGGACTGGTGGTTGGTGGCTGCGAACCTTCCAAAAATGGCCTGCCAGTTGTCGTGCGGGTTTGTATGTGCGCCTTGCTCTGGGGGCAAACGGGAGCTTTCTTCAAGCTTCTCAAAGTGCATCTGCGTCCTCCCAGAAGCAGGGTGTCCCGGCCAAGGACTTGGCCCTGTTAGGCTGACCTTGTGCTGGGGACGTGCCTCACCCCCGGCTGGGACTTGGGTGGGGGTGTCGGGTCTTATCTGGAAACTGCTAGAAACATCCCCCCCACACACACACACCAGCCCCTCCCCGTCCCCCCAGAGGTGGGCCTCACTGAGCAGAGGTTCTGGGGGAGGGGGAACGAACTGGCCGGACAATACGTGCGAGCCAGGGTTATTCCCAGGGCGGAAGGTGGAACTCGTGCCAAGGATTCTGTGATAATGAAACCCGGAAAGGGATCGTCGGCTAATCGTTGTTCTGATCTGGAGCACAGAGGGACATTCATGGGGCTGGGGCTGGAGCACACAGCACTGAGGATGCCCCGGGCCTCTTGCCCTGGGGAGTGGCTCTGTGGTCACCACATCGCAGGGCACCCCGACCGAGGTGGCGGAGCGGGGTTCGAACCCAGGCAGCCCGCTGCCAGGGCCCTGCGGGACCATCGCTACCCCAGGCCCAGGAAAAGCGGGTTCTGGGTGGGTGTGAGCGGAGCATTTCCGGCCGGGATTCCGTGGACGCTGAGATGTGGAGGGGGAGGGGCCGCAGGTCAGTGACTGGTGACAGCTCAGCAGGTGGAGGTCAAAGTTCAGGCCTGGGGACATCGGGGGTGGGGTTCCGGCCTGGGTGTGTTGAGTTGGTGTTGGGGTTCAAAGACACCTGTCCAGTGGGCTTGGGAGATGGGTGAGTGGTGGGCTCAGCCTTCTAGATCAGCAAATAGAGCGCGGAATTCAGGGATCCTGGATTGAATGTTGGGGAACCAAACGTTTTGCAAACGGAAGAGTCCTAGCAACTTATGTCTGGCGGGCTTGAGATACCCGGCACTTCAGCCCCTCCCAGGAGAGAGGCCCAGATGGGGTGTGTCCACACCAGCCCGAAGTCTGACTCGGGGTTTAAGACTCGGACGTCAGCCCACCCGGTTGGGAACTTTCTGGAACTGAGAACTTGCCAGCTGGCTGCTCGGACACCATTCCGTCCACCTGTCCCTGTCTCCTCCTCTGGCCAGAAGCCCTCGCAAACATACATCGGAGGTGGGAGGGGGCGGGCGGGGTTTGTCGCGGCTGCTGCCTGTCTCCAAAGTCTGGAACTTTCTAGAACACCAATGGGCCTCTCTGGGGTGGTAGGGATTTGCATATATTTGTATTGGGGTAGCCACTAGCCACATCGGAAGAATGAACAGGCCCTTGAAATGTGGCCAGTGTGACCGAGGACAGTCACCCGCCCTGGCCCTGGCCAAGTAGCTCCGTTGGTTGGAGCGTCATGCTGATCCCACCAGGGGTGCGGGTTCGATCCCCAGTCAGGGCCCATGCAGGAAACTGGTGGGTGCATGGATGGGTGGAACAACAGGTCCATGTTCCTCTCCCTCTCTAGGATCAATGGGGAAAAAAATTATATATATATATATAAAAGCCTAATATGCAGTGTCCCCTCAGGAGTTCAACCAACCAGGAGTTCGGTCGCTCTCTATGATGTGTGCTGACCACCAGGGGGCGGCGCGGAATGCAGGAAGGCCCCGGCCAGCAGCTGGCAGCCGCTAGGGACCCTACCTGTGCACGAATTTAATGCACTGGGCCTCTAGTAATAAATAGTCGCATGCAGCTTCTGGCTACCATATTGAACAGTGTCCTTTTAGAATGTTCCAGGAAAACAATTCTTTTTCAAACGTTAAACCTCATCCCAGCAAATGCCTGCTGACACAGGAATGGGTGGAGTGGCCTGTTGCAGGGTAAGTGGGGTCCAGACACCTGGCCCACCTCGTTCTCGATGGCCCTGCCCCCACCAACACAGGGTTCTAGATCCGATGGTTGTAGGTGGGCCGAGGCTTTCGTGCGCATGCCCTGAGTTCACCGACCTCCTCTGGCCCTTTCCCCTCCCACACAAGCACCTCCTGACACTGGCAGTGACGTTTATTTCTCTGGGGCGGGGTTATATACAGCAGTGACCTGGATGGAGGCCCGGGAGCCCCTCACCCCCACCAGGGGCCCGGGTTGGGGGGAGGAGGCATTGGCAGAGGCACGCAGTGGCAGTGGCCGCAGGCCAGGGGTCGTGGGTGGGGGTGTAGTGTGGCCTGGGAGACCCCGATGGGGAAAGGCAGCTGGTCCCTGGAGCTCGCGCTGGCTCCCCTACAGGACAACGCACGGGCAGCCCCTGGCCTTCTTCCTGGGGGCGCTGGGCGGGCTGGGCGGCAGCTCCTGCTCCTGGTACTTCCTGTGGGAAGAGGCTGGTGAGTTTGGGCCCCAGGGGTTGGGGACAGAAGACGGGGGCGGGAGTGGGGGGGGCTCCACTCACCGGACAGCCCGCACCAGCTGCTCGAAGGCCTCGTCCACGTTGAGGCGCAGTTTGGCCGAGGCCTCGAAGTAGGCCACGTGGTGCGAGGCGCTGAAGGTGTTGGCTTCAGATCGGGGCACCTGCGGGGGGGTAGGGGGGAGGACACAGGGGAGACTCAGGTCCCTGCACCCAGGACGGGGCGGAAGGGCAGACACACTGTGCGCTGGAATTGGGGGGTGGGGAGGCGTCACACACGGTGGGCTGGGGGCTCCAACGGAAAGTTCCAGAGATCAGATGGGGGACACTGAGGGGGCTGGGCGCCATCTGAGGAGCGGAGAGGCTGCACAGACATCTGCCCTCCGGCAAGTGAGGTGGCAGTTCATCGGGCAAAGAAGTGGGGTGTTCCCAGCAGAGGCCTGAGCCCTGCAGCCAAGGCTGGGAATCCCCGAAGGCTTTCTCTAAAGCTGTGCTCTGCGTGCAATCCCCTGGCAGAGGGAAGTGGTGGGAGCAGAGAAAGGAAGGGCGAGACCATGGCGGGCACCCAGGGCCAGGTGGAAGAGCTGGTCGTCCCCCCCCCCCCCCCGGGCCAATGGGGAGCCACGGAGGGCTGGGAGCAGGTGGGGGGCAGCGGGACCCAGTGGGAGGTGGATCGGAAGGGAGAAACAGGAGGCTGGTGCAGAGGTCCCCGGTGGGAACAAGAGCCAGGGGTGTGTGTGTGGGGGGGGGGGGTGGAGCAGAGTCAGGGCTTGGGGACCTGGTGACCGGCCACCTCTCCCGGGAACCCCTGGGTGCAATGCCGGGGACTCAGAGCGGCCGGCTTGGGGGGGCGACACATCCAGAGACGTGTGTGACAGTGGAGGGGGCAGGGTCACACCGGCCAGAGGAGGATGCCGATGTGAAGAGAGACGGGGAGGTGTGCCACCCTCCCAGGCTGAGACGGGGGTCCCCGGGCGCCTCGGACCTGGCGCTGCGCCTCCAGGTCCGCCTTGTTCCCGACCAACACGATGGGGAAGTCGTCTCGGTCCTTGACCCGGAGGATCTGCGTGAAGAGCTTGCTCACCTCGTTGAAACTGCAGAGGAAGCCCAGAGGCGTGAGGTCCGGCTGCTCAGCACCGCCCCCCCCTCCCTTCTCCCCCCTGCTCTGCAGCCTCCCGGCTCCTCTCACCTCTGCCGGTCGTTAATGGCAAACACCAGCAGGAACCCGTGCCCGGCGCGCATGTACTGCTCCCGCATGGCGCCAAACTCCTCCTGGCCCGCGGTGTCCAGGACTGCAGGGACGGGGAGAGGGCCGCCATGTGGACAAGGCTCCCCTGGCCATCCCCAGGCACCTCTGGCCGGGCCCTCCCCGCCCCCGCTACCAGCCCCCCATCTGCTCTCGGCCGCCCTCACTGTCCAGTCGGGCCGGGACGCCATCCACGGTGCAGATCTTGGTGTAGGAGTCTTCGATGGTGGGGTCGTAGTCAGAAACGAAGTAGGACTGGAGGGGTGGGGAGAGGGAGGACGCGGTGACCCCACTGTCCCAGCCCTGTCCCTGGCACAGCTCTGCCCCTGGGGCCTGCCTGCCCCGGCCCCACTCTCTGGGTCTCTGTCCCCTGTCTCTTTGGCTCTATCTTCCTCTTTCTGGCTTTCCCTCCCTCCCTCCCTCCCTCGGCCGCCCCGGGCCCCTGTCTCCGAGGCTCTCCTGCACTTCTCTCTCTCTCTCTGGTATCCAGTACGTCTCCCAGGTCGCGGTGACCTCCTGGCTGTGTGGCACTGAACAAATCACTTCCCCTCTCTGGACCTGTTTCCTCCTTTAGAAAATGAGGGTAAAAATAGCCCCACATGGAAGCCAGTGTTTGTGAGATTCAGGGGAAATCCAGTTAACGTCTGAGCATTTACCACCCTGCCTGGACAGAGTAGGTGCTCAGTTACTGGGAGACGTGTCGTCCCGAGTTCTGCCTGTTGGTATCTGTCCCTCCTCCTCTTCTCCCTCCTCCTCCTCCTCCTCCTCCTCCTCCTCCTCCTCCTCCTCGGGCGGCTTTCAGTGTCTCCTCCCAGGGGAAGGTCCGGGTTCCAATCCAACTTTGGAGAAACTGCCCCTCCTGCAGGCTGGGCCCCTCCCTTCCTGCCTGGGTCCCGCCCGTCTCCAGCCAGGCTTTTGAGCAGCTTCGGGTCTGCCCCTGGGACAAGGGGCCCAGGGCTGGGGGACTCCAGGCAGGCACGGGGGGGGGGGGGGGGGGGGCGTCTCTTGAGGAGTCTGGGGCCCAGGGGCCTCTGCACTATCTTCTCAGGAGCAGACACCTTTCTAGGGTTTCTCTGCGGCGGGAGGGAGTTTTCCCCTGGGAATGGGGTGGAGTTTCAGCAGAGAAGGGGTGATCTGGCCGCTGGGGGTCTTAGGGCTGCACCCTGTCTCCTGGGGGTGGTGCTTGGTGAGGGCCTGTCCTGGAAGGAGGGGGTGGGGACCAGGCCCTGGAGGGAGTAGGAGGGTGTCTTCAGCGCACCTCACAAGAAGGAAGCTCAGGGGTGAGAACTAGGAGAGGGAAATCTGGGCACGCTGGGAGTTTGTCCTAGAATAGAAGTGCGTGTCTAGAGTCGTAGGGACCCTGACATGCATTTATGGGGTCAGAGACACTCCTCAGGAATAGCTACTATTCCTGGGGGTGTCAAGAATCTGGGGGGCTTCTTCCATGGAGACTAATTTGGGGCAGGGTAGCCAGGGTTTCTGAGAGAGGCTTGGGGAGTCTGAGTGGAAAATTCAAGAGGAGTGGTTGGTTTTCCTTAGGGGGAGGGTGGAGGTCTGGGTCTCTCGGGGTGGGGGAGCCCCAGGATTTGGGGTCTTAGCGTTCTCTGGAATGACCAAGGGGCACAGGACCTTTTAGAACTCTCTTGGGTCTGAGGGCACCTCTCTTAGAACTGGGTGGTCCCAGGTGGGACTCGGGGGCAAAGTTTGGGCATAATTTCTAGATTCTGGGGGAGGTGCCTGAAAGGGCTAAGCATCCAGACTGGGGGCATCTCAAGGGCTTTGGGCACAAACATTCTCCCAGTTAGGCTCTGGCTCTCAGAGGGGAAGCTGAGGTCTGGGATTTGGGGGAGATGGGGCTCAGGGTGAGGGGAAGTGGCATCTACAAGGGTGGGGGCACAGGAAAGGGCTTAGGATCTGGATGGGGCGACTTATGGATTTAACGTGCTCCCAGGAGGTGCTCAGGGTCAGGTCAACAGCGAAGGGGGGGTCCTGGGCCCTGGGGGAGGGCGTGAGTATAGAAGGAAGGTCCCTCAGGTAAGAGGGGGGCTCAGGGTCACATTCTCAGGGGGATTTTTAAGATTAGAGGGCCTCATAAGAGGGTCTCAGTGATGGATCAAGAGAAGATCGGGGTCTCAGGGATTCCCCCCCAAGGACTATGTTCTGGGTCCCGAGGGCACCCCCCGAGTGAGGTCCCCACTACCTGGATGAACTGGATGGTCAGCGCACTCTTGCCCACGCCGCCGCCGCCCACGACCACCAGCTTGTGTGTCTCGCTGGGTGGGGGGTCCCCGGGTCCCGGCCCCCCGCCCCGGGGCCGCCCCCGCCCCGTCGCGGACGCCGCCCCGCTGCTCATGTCGCCTCCGCTGCCGCCGCCGCCGCTACAGCCTGGGGGGAACCGGGCGGGGCATAGGGGCGGGGCATGCTAATAAGCCTACTGCATAATCATGAGTTCCAGCGAAAATGACACAGTCTCGGTACACTTAAGGGGGAGGTAAGGCTAGGTAAAAGGCGGAGCTATGCTAATAGGGATTGAGGAACGACGTTCCCCGTGGAGGGGAATTCCTAGAGGGGCGGGGATATGCTAATGAGAGACAGAGACCTGCGCTCCCAGGGAGCGGCGCCACGCGCTCTGGGCTGGAGGGCCGTCTGGGGGCGGGGCTATGCTAATGAAATCTCATTCTTTGGGCACACGGGTAGGAAAGATCGTTCTGGGCGGGGCTATGCAAATAAGGAGCTCCGTGAGGCCGCTTCTCAGGGCACCTCCCCAGGGCCTTGTTCTAGTAGGCGGGGCTGGCCGGCTCCCGCGCGGCCGTATATAGGCGCGCTCCAGGGAAGGAGCAGGTCCTGGGGGGAAGCTCCACCCCCGTCCTGGGATCCTGGCCAGACTCCCGACCCAGGCGTCCGGGCTGGATGTCGTAGTCTCCGCCCGCTAAGGGACCCAGGCTTCCGGTTCCCGCTGTCCCAACCAAGCGGAAGGCAGACTGGGAGGGGAGTTGGGGCCCTGGAGGGAGGACAGCCCAGTAACGGGACAGGGAGGGGCCGTGAGATCACTGCATTCCTAATCCATGAGCCAGCTCGCCCAGGCCGGGACGCCTGGGTCATGAAGGGCCTATAGCCAGGAAGTCTGGGTCTTTGGAGGAAGCTGACGGCCCAGACTCCTGGGTCCCTAGGAGAGAATGGGGCTCGAGGTCTGCATTCCTGTATCCCGGGGAGGAGGGATCTGGGGGTCCTTATTATGAGGACTATCCATGTCCCGTAAAGGAGGAAGCTGAGGGCCCAGCCAGACTTGGGTCCAGGAGTTGGAGGGGCTGGGGATCCGGAATTCTTGATCCCGAGGGAATTGAGGTGGGGAACCAGAACCCGTGTTCGTGTAAGGTACGAGCTTGAGACCAGGAATCGTCTGAGGGCCCAACTCCTGGATCTCAGGAAGGCGGAAGGCCCGGACTCCTGAGTCGCAGGGAGGAGGAAAATGGGAACCCGAAATCCTCTGCCGAGTGAGAGGAATAGGAATTTGGACTTTACTATCCTAAATAAGGAGGCTGTAGGGCCAGCCTTCTGGGTTCTAAATTTAGAGGGGGCTAGGGGGGGATCCAGATTCTGGGCTCCCCAGAATGTGGGCGGGGCAATTTGCAGTCAATCCAATTTTTTTTTTTTTCCTACTGCACACTCCGAACTACAATTCCCTTGCATCTATCGGGCTAAATGCTCTTTAGGTCACTTCCTGCTCCTCAGCTCTTTCCGCGCGCGCAGGGCATTGTGGGGCTACATCGCGGGCTACCGCAACCCCGCCCACTTCACCTCTCACCTCCTTGCTGTCCCCCGCGTGACGGAAGCGACGCGCGGACTACGCCTCCCGGCGTGCGTCGCGCGCACCCCTGCCCAGGCGCCCCGTTGACTGTTGGGAAACTGAGTCCGGAGCCTTCCCACCAGCCTTCACGGCACCGTGCACGGTACTTGAAGTCCCGGCAAGCTCGGCGGCGTTTTAAACCCCGCCCCCTCTCCTCCTCTGCTCGCGAACCTCCCCTGCCCGCCCCGCCCCGCGCCGGGGCCGGAGCCGCAGCCCGAGCGGCGGGGTAAGATGGCGGCGGTGGTCCGGGCCGCGGGGCTCGGGCCTATCGGGGTGGGCGGGGCGGAGTCGGGTCGCTAGTCGTCCTGCGGTCCTCCCCACACGCCGCGGGGCCCGGAGGACTTAGCGGGGCGGCCTCCGGTCCGGCAGCGGAGGCGGAGCCTGGCGCCGAACGGGGGGCCTTCGCAAGGCCCCGGGACGCGTCTGTGGGTGCCGAGGGCATCTACGGGGCGTCCCCGTGAGAACTGGGGACGTCCACCGGGCCTGGGCCGAGGCCGGCGCCTGCCCTCCACCATGGGTCTTGTCTGTAGGCACTGTGGATCGTCTTGATGGGCTGGCCGGAGGCTAGGGTCTGTTCGGAGGGTTCTGGGGCCATCTTGAGATCTTGAGACATGTCCCAGAGGTGAGGGAGGTTTGCAAGAGCCGAGGGCTGTCTGCAGAGCCGTCTGTGGCTCTGGGGTATGGCCATCGGGGCTGCGAAGTGTCTACATGGGCTGACCCGAGGATGCCACTCACCTACCCCGGTCCGGGGCCATTTAGCGGGCTTGCCGGAACGGATCCCGGGTTAGGAAGTCATTTAGGGGTGGGATGTGCCCCCCAGGGGAGGGAGGCCAATACTGAGACGTGCTGAGAGGCCTGGATGGGTCTCCAGCGTCTGGGGAGCGGCTGATCGGAGTGACAGGAGGCTGGGGGGCAGTTAGAAGGACCTGGGACCCGCTCGGTGGCTTTGAGTGTTGCCTGCCGGGGTGCAGCCTCTATGCCCGGAGCAAATTCGAATGCCTTTTGGGCCAGATAATCAGATGGAGAATAAGACAAAGGAGATTATTGGAAAATATGCGGAACTCAAATGTGCTTGCGCTTTAGAAGGTAATCCAAATGAAAAAAAAATGTCTTCAAAGTCTGCATTGCCTTGGGGCTCTGGAGTGAGCATTCGTCCACGTGAGTGTGGAGCAGTCCCTAGGATCGATCCCCTACCCATCCGGTGCAGCGCTTCTCAAACTCTCTTGACCTTGATCTACAGTAAGAAATACATTTTTCATTGAGACCCCCAGTACCTACTGACATATATATTTAACCGTATACCCACGTCCCGTTGGTATTTCCACTTAATACTTGCAACGTGAAGGATTCTCTGCTGTGTTCTATGGATTTACTTTCTGTGATCAGCTGTTTGTGAAGCACTTATACCGCTATTGGTGGGAATCACTCACTGATCTAGAGGGACATAGCAATGTCTGCAGAGCCTTGTCAAGTAAAAAAAAAAAAAAAAAAAAAAAAAAATGTAAGGAGCCACTGGTATGTGTGTCTTCACAGCTTGGGGCATGCCTGCATGGGCAAGGGTGGTCTTCATACAGAGGGTTTAGGATCCGTGTGTCTGTCTGTATCCTGCAGATCTTGATTAAGCTTCTGTTCTGTGAATCACTGAAACTTGTGCTTCCCCCTGGAGGTGCTGGAGGGAAGCTCCAGGGCTGGGAACTGTCCTTAGGGCCTTACCTGGGCTGATGTCAATGGGGAGTTAGGGATGGAGCCTTTAGAGAGGTGGGAGGCGGCATGAGGGAGCTTTCAGAAAGCGTGAAAAATTGCCCAGCCTTCCATGGCTCAGTGATTGAGCGTTGACCTATGAACCAGGAGGTCATGGTTCAACTCCTGGTCAGGGCACATGCCCGGGTTTCGGGCTGGATCCCCAATGTGGGGTGTGCAGGAGGCAGCCGATCAATGATTCTCTCCCATCATTGATGTTTCTCTCAATGAGTCTCTCTCATTATTGATGTCTCTCTCTCTCTCTCTCTCTCCCCCCCTCCCCCCTGAAATCAATAAAAAAAAAATATATTTTTAAAAGCTTGAAAATCTGGTAGGAGGAAGACCAGGACAGAGGTCTTCGCAGGTATGCAGTGGAGAAAGGGGGTGTGGGGGAAGCTGGCCCCTCAAGGCTAATAATAAAGATGATAATTATTGTTACTCTGTGCTGAGCACTGGGTTGAGCTAAGTCTGTGGGAGAAGCGGCTCTTTTCAGTTCTCACCGCTGTTCTCTGAGGTAGACACGCTGATTGTGCCATATACAGATAAGCACCCTGAGTGGGGGGGGGTTAGGGGTTCGAAGCTTTCTAGGAACTTTGAGACTGGGTATTGTTGCAGAGAAGCGGGTTTGAACATTTCCTCCAGCTGAAATGTTCCTATTTTCTGAAGCCCTCACTAAGACAACCCCATCTGAAGGGTAACCTCTCAGCTTCTGTATAATCTAAGAATTTCTGTGACATCGCGAAGGCCGCAGCCATGCTTTCATGCGGTGGGCATTCAGGCCAGAGGCGATGTCCCCGGGGGGTGTCTGGTGGGCAGCGGGCCCTTCTAAGGTTAGTGTTCTCATGTCAAAAGCGGCACACAGGTGTGGCAAATCACACTGTCACCGTTCCATCTTAGATACGTAAATAGTTTGGTTCCCTCACCATCAAGGAAAATGGGTGATGCTTTAGGAAGTTGCGTCGTGTTGGAGGCGCACCCGGCACTCGGGCATGCACCTCATTTTAGGAATGGCGCAGGCATGGGACTGTGGACCGCACTATCTGAAAGCACAGCTCAGCGGAGAGAATTCTTGGCGTTGGGTTGGATCCCAGGAGGCTGGGCCAGGAGGTCTTACGTTGGGTTGTGGCGGAAGCTGTGGGGTCTGGGGAGCGGGGTGTTGACGGGGAAGGCCTCCTCTCGACAGAGGAGGCAGCTGAAATCCAGACGAGGGAAGGGAATGGCTCTACTCCCTCTGGGGTCTGCCCTGGACCTGGTGCCCCCCCAAGGACTGGGATGAGGTGGGGGAGAGGAGGGATGCTGAAGAGGATACTGACTGTGGGAACGTTAGAGGCCCTTGAGGTCCTTGTGACCATTCTCTGCTTTTGTCCCTGTGCGTGCACACACCTCACACCGCCCCCCCCCTCCCCCCGGCCCTGCTGGCCTGCACTCCACACTCTCATCCCTCAACCATCAGGTGACCATGGAGGAAGAAGATGAGTCTCGAGGGAAGACGGAGGAGTCGGGGGAGGATAGGGGCGACGGCCCGCCAGACAGAGACCCCACGCTTTCTCCTACTGCCTTTATTCTGGTGAGGCCTGAACCACCTGGGGCCACAGGAGGGAGGGCCTGAGAGTCTGGAATGGACTCAGGGGCCCCAGAGGGCGGAGGGGCTGGGGGCCTAGACACTTGGCTCCTCTGAAGGGTTTGAGTCTGGTTGTAGGGTGTCCAGAATGCCTGTCTCCCCGGAGCAGAGCTCGTGACCATTTGCACGAGTCCCCTGACCGCCGCCCTTTCTCTCCACCTCTCCACCTCCCATCTTTTCTTCAGCGGGCCATCCAGCAGGCGGTGGGAACTTCCCTGCAGGGGGACCTGGCGAATGATAAAGGTACGGGGGGTTCTAGTTCCTCTGAAGCTCCCTGCCCCATCCCTGCATTCTTTACCCCAATTTCCTTCACGGACTTCTCCGGGGTCTCCTGGGGGCCGCCCCTGTGCTGGCGGAGGAGCTGAAGAGGAGGCTGCCGTGGAGGGGTTCCCAGGCTGGTGGAAGGGAGGCAGTCACGGCACAGAGGTAGCCTGTGGGACCCGAGCGGACAGGAGGTCCAGCTGAGCTAATGGAGGGACCTGTCCAGGAGGGCTTCCTGGAGGGGGTGGCCTATTAGAGTTGTCCGGTGAGGAAGAAAGCCCGAAGAGGCAACAGCAGGCGCATAGCACAGGGATGGCTGCAGGACTGACCTGTGTTTCTTAGGGACGGCTGGGCAGGGGTGGGAGGGGAGGCAATAGAAGCCCTGGGGACCAGGTCAGAGCCGAGCTGCCTTGTCTGGGCTCTATCCTGAGGGCAGCTAGGAGGCCGAATGGGTGAGAGCTGGAGTCTCAGGAGGGTGTTGGGGAAGTGGTAGGTGGAGGTTGGGAGAGCAGGCAGGAGCTGGGTTCCCTGGCAAGAAGGAGGGCGGGCTTCTCTTTCCTCTGACCCCCGAAGCCTCTGCGACTAGTCCTCTGTCCCCAGTCCCCATGCGTCTCTCTCTCCAGATGGCTCTAGGTGTCACGGCCTTCGATGGAGGCGCTGCCGGAGCCCGCGGTCAGAGTCCCGTTCCCAGGAGTCAGGGGGCACTGACACGGCTGCTGTGAGTAAGGAGGGGGCAGGGCGATCAGGCCCCGGGCCTGGATCCCTGAGATGGGGAGGTGGGGGTGGGGGTCCAGCCTCCTGGGTCTGGGGTGCTGATCAGGGGCCGTGTTGGAGAGTATGGGGGTCAGGCCTTGGGGGCCATCAGCATGAGGGAATTGGTTGAATCCATTTGTTTTCTTGGGGGTCTCAGTTGTCTGGGCTCTTGAGAGGTGAGGGGCTGGGGAGATGGGATTTGTGGTCCTCACGGGATCAGGGTCAGGGTGGAGCCTCTCCTCCCTACCCCAGGTGTTGGACATGGCCGCAGACAGCTTCCTGGCAGGGTTGGTGAGCGTCCTGGATCCCCCAGACACCTGGGTTCCCAGCCACCTGGACCTGCAGCCTGGCGAGTGAGTAGTTGGGCAGCTGGAGTGGGAGAGGCCTTGGCGTGCGAGCTGGGCGCACCCCTGAGGCTCACTCGCTCCTTCTGTCCTGCAGAAGCGAGGACATGCTGGAGCTGGTGGCTGAGGTCCGCATCGGGGACAGGGATCCGATCCCGCTGCCAGTGCCCAGCCTGCTGCCTCGTCTCAGGGCCTGGAGGACGGGCAAAACGGGTATGTGTGGCCAGGGCAGAGCTGGGCAGGTGGCCGGCCTTGGCTTTGTGTGCGCCGGAAACAGTCATGATGATTGTGTCATTTAGTCAGAATCTTTATTCTCATGTTCGTTCCCCCTGTTACACTGGAATTAAGGCTGCAGTGCCTACAGATATCCCTCAAGTAGAAACTGCTCCAGGGTCCTACCTGTCAGTGTACCTGCATGGGGTCTTGTCTCCCCAGGAGGGGACACTCTTAGCATCTCCTCCTTCCAGAGAAGAGGCTGAGAGAGGGAAGTCAGTTGTTCAGGGTGGCACAGCCAGTGGTTCAGGGGTGGTCCTGAGCCCCAAGCCCAGATGTGTCCGAGTGTAAGGCCCAAGTTGTTGACGTCTATGATGCACACCCACCCACGTGAAAGTCTGCCCCCAGCACCACGGATAAGCACACGTTCTCAAACAGGAGAAGGCATCGGAATCACCAGGGGGATTTTTAAAAAATATATTTTTAGCCGAAACCGGTTTGGCTCAGTGGATAGAGCGTCGGCCTGCGGACTGAAAGGTCCCAGGTTCGATTCCGGTCAAGGGCATGTACCTGGGTTGCGGGCACATCTCCAGTGGGAGATGTGCAGGAGGCAGCTGATTGATGTTTCTCTCTCATCGATGTTTCTAACTGTCTATCTCTCTCCCTTCCTCTCTGTGAAAAATCAATAAAATATATTTAAAAATAAAAATAAAAAAATATTTTTATTGATTTCAGAGAGGAAGGGAGAGGGAGAGAGAGATAGAAACATCAATGATGAAGAGAATCATTGATCGGCTGCCTCCTGCACCCCCACACTGGGGATGGAGCCCACAGCCTGGGCATGTGCCCTGACTGTTCATAGGTCAGTGCTCAGCCACTGAGCCACGCCGGCCGGGCACCAGGAGGACTTCTTGATGCACAGGTCGCCGGGTCCGCTCTCAGGTTTCTGATTCGGCAGGTCTGGGTTGGGGCTCGGGATTTTGCATTTTTAACCCTGGTGATGCTGCTGCTGGACCCTGGACCCCGAAGAGACCTGGGTTAGACTTCCCTTTTGCATGTGCCTACATGTTTGGGGATGATTAGAGAGGACAGGAAGAGGGAGGTGTAGCAGGAGGTCAGCTGCAAGCCACTGTGGCTCAGTCACCCTCGGAGCCGGTTCATGGTTTCCTTGTCCTTTTTTTTTTTTTTTTTTTTTTTTTTGAGGGGTTTTATTTTTTTTTATTTATTAAATTTTTATTGTTCAGATTACATTTGTTCCTCTTCCCCCCCCCCCATAATCCTTGTCCTTTTTTTAAAAAAATATATTTTATTGATTTTTTACAGAGAGGAAGGGAGAGGGATAGAAAGTTAGAAACACCGATCAGCTGCCTCCCGCACACCTCCCACTGGGGATGTGCCCGCAACCAAGGCACATGCCCTTGACCGGAATAGAACCTGGGACCTTTCAGTCCACAGGCCAGCGCTCTATCCACTGAGCCAAACCAGTTAGGGCTCCTTGTCCTTTTTTTACAGCTGCAGTTTGACTTGTCTGTTAGGCTCGGGGACATGGTGCCTAGGACAAAACACACTCTTAGGGGCCCACAGAAGAAATGTCATTTCTTTTAAAATTAGAAGCCATGGAGGATAAGTAAACAAATGAGCGGGACCGTGTTCCAATAAAACTTTATTTACAAAAACAGATGGTGGGTCCTGGGCCTTCAGTAAAATAGATGTGTAGAGAACCTAGTAGTTGTCTTCAGGAGTTATGTTTTATTTCCTTATTCCAAATGTTCTTTTGGTCTTCATTTGGAAAATACTAAGAACTTAGAAAAAAGAAAAGAAAAGTCATCCTTATTTCCAATCCTATATAAAAACTACATAAAGGAGGAGATGCCTGTGCTCCCAGACCACTCTGTCTAGACTTTTTTTTTTTTTTTTTAATCTATCATTTTGGGTATATTTAGGTATTGTCACTTGACTTATTGCAGGGTGTTTTTTTTTTTTTTAATAATTTTTATTATTGCAGGGTTTTATTCTTTTTTTATTTTTATTGATTTCAGAAAGGGAGGGAGAGGGAAATAGAAACCTCAATGATGAGAGAGAATCATTGATTGGCTGCCTTCTGCACGCCCCCTACTAGGGATTGAGCCTGCAACCCGGACATGTGCCCTTGAGGGGAATTGAACCAGGGACCCTTCAGTCTGCAGGCCGACACTCTGTCCACTGAGCCAAACCGGCTAGGGCCCCTGCTTTGTTTTCCTCCAGAGCCCTCAGCAGCTGGCAGACTCTACGCTTGGCATGTTGATATTTCTCTCCCCACTTGAAAGTGAGCTCTTCGAAGGCAGTGATTTTTGTCTATTTTGTTCCTCTTTCTATTCCTGGCACCCCAGTCAGCACCAGGCACAAATAGGTGATAGATAAAAGTATTGAATGAATGCACGAACCCTGCTTTATAGCTGAGGAAACAGACGGACAGAGGTTGAGTGACTTGCCCACAGTCAGGTCATGAGGGAGAACTGGCGCCTGGGATCCAGATCGGGAGATGGCTCCAGAGCTGCCCTCAACCCTGTGCTTCCACGTGACGTGCTGGCGTCCTTGCAGTTACATGTGGCTGACGGGCCTGTGGACTCTGATGTGTGTCTAAGTCCTGGTGTAGGACTTGGCACTGAGACCTGTGCTTAGAGGCAGGGTTTCAGGAGTGTGGACGAGGTGACGTGGGAAAGTATGGTGGTCGTCCCGTCACGGGCGGGTGTTGTCTCTACATCCTGAGCAGATGTAGCCCCTTGAGTGGGGTCATTGCACAGTGAAGGGTCTGGAGTGGAGACTCAGGCGGCCAGGGCTCCCTGGCTCCGCCCCTTCCCGGCTCCACAGAGGGAGCGTGGCCTTTTCAGGCTCCCATTCTCTGTAAAATGGGATCAGCTCCTACAGAGGCAGCCGGCTCAGCAGGCCCGAGCCTGGCCGTGCGGGCGGTCTGAGGTTTGAATCCAGCTCTCCCGCCCAAGCCCGCACCCTCTGCAGTAACATTCCTGCCCTCAGTGGGCAAGGTGGTCTTGGTTTGCGGGCCAGTGTCCATCTCAGGAGGGCGTGCAGGCTGGGGGACCACACTGACCAAGTTTGCACCCTGACTCCGTCCCGCTGTGCGTCCTTGGGGAAGCTACCGCAGCTCTCTGTGCCTCAGTTTCCCCCTGGGACCCTCGATTCACAGTATCTGGTGTAGAGTCGTTAGGAACATCTTATGAGCTGACACATGCGAAGCACTGGGGCAGTACCTGTAGGTGCGGGAGTGCTGAGGGCGGGGGAGGGCATGGATGGCTGCTGGCTCCCCTGCAGCCCCTCCCTGGGGGGGACAGGGAGGCGGGACTGCACCTGACCACAGCTCTGTCTCCCCGTTCCTTTGCAGTTTCTCCTCAGTCTCATTCTTCTCAACCCACCCGTGCCCGCCACCTCCTCACCTTGGGCACTGGGGACGGGGGCCCTGCCCCACCTCCTGCCCCCTCCTCTGCGTCCTCCTCACCTTCTCCTTCCCCCTCATCATCTTCCCCCTCCCCTCCTCCCCCACCACCACCGCCAGCCCCCCCAGCCCAGCCTGCCCCTCGGTTTGACATCTATGACCCCTTCCACCCTACCGATGAGGCCTACTCCCCGCCGCCTGCACCGGAGCAGAAGTACGACCCCTTTGAGCCGACTGGCTCCAACCCCAGCTCCTCCGCTGGGACCCCCTCACCTGAGGAAGAGGAGGAGGAGGAGGAAGAGGAGGAGGAGGAAGAGGAGGAGGAAGGCCTGTCCCAGAGCATCAGCCGCATCTCTGAGACCCTGGCGGGCATCTATGATGACAACAGCCTGAGCCAGGACTTCCCAGGTGACGAGAGCCCCCGACCGGACCCCCCGCCCCCACAGTCAACTGTGGCCCCTGCCACCCCACCCCAGGCGGACTCCACCCGGGTGGACGGAGCCACCCGTCGGCGAGTCTTCGTCGTCGGCGCCGAGGCGGAGGCCTGTCGGGAAGGCAAGGTCTCCGTGGAGGTGGTGACGGCCAGTGGAGCCGCCCTCCCGCCGCCCTTGCTGCCACCTGGTGACTCGGAGATTGAGGAGGGCGAGATCGTGCAGCCGGAGGAGGACACCAGGATGGCGCTGTCCCTCTTCCGGCCCAGCCGGGCTGCCCGCCCTGCGCCCGCGGCTCCAGCCGCCCCCACGGCCCAGCCCCCGCCCCCGCCGCCCGCCGCCCGAGCCCCGGAGGGAGATGACTTCCTGTCTCTGCACGCGGACTCGGATGGTGAGGGCGCCCTGCAGGTGGACCTGGGGGAGCCGGCCCCCGCGCAGCCCCCCGCGGACGCCCGCTGGGGCGGCCTGGACCTCCGCCGCAAGATCCTGACCCAGCGGCGGGAGCGCTACCGCCAGCGCTCGCCCTCCCCGGGCCTCGCCGCCCCGGCCGGCCCGCCCGCCCGCAAGAAATCGCGCCGGGAGCGAAAGCGCAGCGGCGAGGCCAAGGAGGCCGCCTCCTCCTCCTCGGCTGCGCCGCCCCCGCCGGCCCCCGCCTCCCCCTGGGACTCCAAGAAGCACCGCTCCCGGGACCGCAAGCCGGGCTCCCATGCCTCCTCCTCCGCCCGCCACCGCTCTCGGTCCCGCTCCACCCGCCGCCGCTCCCGCAGCCCCGACCGCCGCCGCGGAGGCAGCCGCCGCTCCAGGTCCCGGGAGAAGCGGCGTCGGAGGCGGCGCTCGGCCTCTCCGCCCCCGGCCACCTCGTCCTCTTCCTCCTCGAGGCGCGAGCGGCACCGAGGCAAGCACCGGGAAGGCGGCGGCAGCAAGAAGAAGAAGAAGCGGTCTCGGTCCCGGGGTGAGAAGCGGTCGGGGGACAGCGAGAAGGGCCCGGTGCTGGCCCAGCCGCCCTCCGGCTCCACCTCCCTGGGCGCGGAGCGCGACCGCCGCCGGGGCGCGGTGCCGCCCTCCATCCAGGACCTCACGGACCACGACCTCTTCGCCATCAAGCGGACCATCACCGTGGGCCGGCCGGACAAGTCCGACCCCCGCGGCCCGTCGCCCGCCCCGGCCTCGTCGCCCAAGCGCGAGGTGCTGTATGACTCGGAGGGACTGAGCGCCGAGGAGCGGGGCGGCCGGAGCGGCGAGAAGGACCGGCGCCGTGCCGGGGCGGCCTCCTCCTCCCGGGAGAAGGGATCGCGGCGGAAGGCGCTGGACGTGGGGGATCGGGACCGGGAGAGGGACAGAGAGAGGGACAGGGACAGGTCGTCCAAGAAAGCCCGGCCCCCCAAGGAGTCGGCGCCCTCAGGGCCCCCGCCCAAGCCGCCGGTCAGCAGTGGCTCAGGGTCCTCCTCCTCGTCGTCGTCCTCCTCCTCCCGGAAGGTGAAGCTGCAGTCCAAGGTGGCGGTGCTGATCCGGGAGGGCGTCAGCAGCACCACGCCGGCCAAGGAGGCGGCGTCCGCCGGCCTGGGCTCCATCGGAGTCAAGTTCAGCCGCGACCGGGAGAGCCGCTCCCCCTTCCTCAAGCCCGAGGAGCGGGCTCCTGCCGAGGTGGCCAAAGCAGCCCCCGGCAGCACCAAGCCCAAAAAGACCAAGGTGAAGGCCAAGGCTGGGGCCAAGAAAGCCAAGGGGACCAAGGGGAAGACCAAGCCATCCAAGACCAGGAAAAAGATCCGCAGCGGGGGCGGCAGCGGGGCCCCCGGGGGCCCTGTGACCCTGAAGAAGTCCAAGGCCGACAGCTGTAGCCAGGCTGCCGGGGCCAAGGGCGCTGAGGAGACGTCCTGGTCCGGGGAGGAGCGAGCGGCCAAGGCCCCCAGCACCCCGCCCCCCAAGGCCGCCCCTCCGCCCCCCGCCCTCACCCCGGACTCACAGACGGTGGACAGCAGCTGTAAGACACCTGAGGTCTCCTTCTTGCCTGAAGAGGCCACTGAGGAGCCTGGGGTCCGAGGTGGGGCGGAGGAGGAGGAGGAGGAGGAAGAAGAGGAAGAGGAGGAAGAGGAGGAAGAGGAGCAACAGCCTGCCACCACCACGGCCACCAGCACGGCCGCCCCCGCCCCAAGCACGGCCCCTAGCGCAGGATCCACAGCCGGTGACTCAGGGGCAGAGGACGGGCCGGCTCCCCGTGCCTCTCAGCTGCCCACGCTGCCCCCACCCCTGCCCTGGAACCTGCCCGCTGGTGTGGACTGCACTACCAGTGGCGTCCTGGCCTGTGAGTGTTCCCCTCCGGGGCCAGGGCGGTCTGGGGTGGGCGGAAAGGACCAGGAAAGATGACACCACATGGAGACACCCGAGGTGGCAGTGGGATGCCTTGGAAAGGGTGGGTATGTAGTGACCTGGACTGGGGGCCGCAGGTGGGCGAGGGCCCATCAGGTCTGTCCAGGATGTTCTAGATGTTCGGGTGATGGAAGAGAGCCGAGCAGACGGGCAGGGTGGCCAGCTCAGCACGGCTGGAGTGGGGCGTGTCCAGGCGTCCTCCTGCACGAGACTGGTTTAGACTTGATCGGGGGCCAGGAAGAATGGGGTGAGCACTGTTCCTTGGGGATGGCAGTGGTCTCTGCCAGGTCACAGACGTGGTGAGAGAGGCTGGGATTGGCTATGGGGGCTGAGCAGCCAGAATCTCACTTCTGCCACCACCTTGTCCGTGGTTGGCCCTGGCCCACCCACCAACACGCACACACCCTGAGCGGCAAGAACATTGGGGTGTGGAGCGGGTGTTTTTCAGTGGCCGAGGCCCCCTTTTCTTAGTTCTGAGCCTGCGGCCTTAAGACCTGTCCAGGGGGCCCGGGGGATGGCAGTAGGTGGAGAGGTGAGGTTCACTCTCATCTCGTCAACCCCGGACCGCCCTGTCATCAACTCTCCGCCTCCTGCAGTGACTGCACTTCTCTTCAAGATGGAAGAAGCCAATCTGGCGAGCAGAGCAAAGGCCCAGGAGCTGATCCAGGCCACCAACCAGGTGGGCTCCCCAGAGGAAGAGTCCCCACAGCCCCTTCTCTTGCCCCCTGCCTTGGGTTAGGAGAGGAACTACAACTCCCAGCAGGCCTTGAGGCAAGATATTGGCCAGAAGCGGAGCTTGTTACCCTTGGGACTGTTGGGAAATCAGGGTGGAAATAATAGGGGTACATGCTTCCTCTTTCCCTCCACGGCCCTTTGTTCATCCTCCAACCTCTTCCACAGATCCTCAGCCACCGGAAGCCACCCTCCAGTCTAGGGGTGACACCAGCTCCTGTACCCACCTCTCTGGGCCTGCCCCCTGGCCCCTCCAGCTACCTGCTCCCTGGCAGCCTTCCCCTAGGGGGCTGCGGCTCTACCCCTCCCACCCCCACTGGGCTGGCTGCTGCATCTGACAAGAGAGAGGGCAGTAGCAGCTCCGAGGGACGAGGGGACACAGATAAGGTGAGCTGGGCTTGAGAGAGGTGGGATGATGGTGTCAGTTTTGCAGAGAACAGGAGCTGATACTGAGATGCAGGGGCCCAAGGAGAATGGCAAAGACAATGCCAGTAGACGGGGCCGTAGATTTAAAAAACTGAAGTTGTTAAATTGTAAGGATCTGAACTGTCACTCTAATGGATGAATGGGTGCTGGGCAGGTTTTAAAAAAATTATATATATATAGATAGATAGATAGATAGATGCTGGGCAGGTTTTAAAAAAATTATATATAGATAGATAGATAGATGCTGGGCAGGTTTTAAAAAAATTATATATATATATATATATATATAGAGAGAGAGAGAGAGAGAGAGAGATAAACACACTCATACCCACTACAGTCTACCCCTTGGTTGCCCATATCCATCCCTCCTTCCCTCCATACCTCCCTCCTTCCTTCCTTCCCTTTCTCCATCCCCATCTTTTTGTGTAAGGGAAAGAGTGGTTGACAAACAAAAATCGAGCATTTTCTAGGTGAAGGAAGGAAGAATAGATGCTGGGCAAATACAAACAGGTTTTCCATCTGGCTCCTCCTCCCAGACCTCGGGCTGTTACCTTTTTGGTCAGTTCAGGATGCTTTTTGTTAAGGTCCAACAGCCTATCGCTGATCGTGGCTGCCCGTCCCGCAACACACTTCATGTACGCCCCAGAGGGAGAGCAGAGTAAACCCCATAAACAGCGCCGTGTGAGGGGCAGTGGCAGGGCACAGCTCTGCGGTCGCTGGTGCATCCAGCCGCCATGGTCTGCAGGACAAGGACAGTACGGCCGTGACCAGCAACCGGTCCCTTGCTCTGTGCGTGAGGCTACTCTGGTCTGTTCTCTGCCTGCTGTCTTCCGTTGCCACATCTGAGATGGCGGTGGGGAACAGCCCCCTTCTCTGTAGAAACCCACTTCCCGTGGGGTGAGGGAGGCCCGAGGACTCTCGGGGTGGCCGGTGGCTCTCCTAGCAGTGGCGCTGCTCAAGCAGCCCAGGGGTTCAGCAGACAGTTTGCATCATCTCTTCCGAGATGCTGGCCCTGAAGTCCGGAGTGCGCTGCCCTTGTCAGAACTCAGTTTACTGTTCCCGTCTTCCCTCAGCCCTGGCCTGGGAGCCAACCTCCCCAGGGTTGCTGTTTCGGGTGACTGTCCCTTGGCAGGCTGGCTCTGGCTTGAATGTGCTCTCCTGCTAGAGGTGTCCTATCCGTCGGTTTTTGCAAAGATCCCACTTGAGGTTGAGGCAGGGGTTGGGGTCTCTCAGCTGCTCCCTGTCCTGTCCCCACCTCAGAACAGTCACAGCTCCCCTTGCCGTGGCCTCCATGTGTCACCTCCCCCTCCCCACGAGTACTGCCTGCATTTTACAAGTGAGCTATAGAGGGGTTTGGTCCCTCGTCCAGGCCACGGGTGGTAGAGCAGGATTCTAGCACCTCTCCCCCATCCCCTCCCCTCTACTCCTAACCAGTCCTGGACACCCAGTGCCCCTCAGCCCTGCTGTCCACTCAGCAGCCAGGGCAGTGTCGTGAAGCCCACGCCAGGAAGCCTAGCCACACGTTCCTGCTGCGATCAGAGGAAGTCTTATAGAGTCTGATGACAACAGTCGCACTCCTTGGCTAACGTCTTGTCTCCCCACTGGACTGTGAACTTTGTCAGGCGAGGGGACACGTGTGTCCGTGGCCACCTGGGACGGCCAGAGTGCAGCCCGGAGGGTGTGCTCAGTGACACTCAGAGGCCCAGGCCTGTGGTCCGTGGTGACCTCAGCATGGGGTGCCCCTCCAAGAGGGGCTGCTGGTCCAGGAGGCTGAGTGGCGGGCGGGCAGGGGTGGAGGCCGGGTCCCGCAGGAACTCACCTGGCCTTGCTGTCCCCTTCCCCCTCTGTCACTGTCGCCAGTACCTGAAGAAGCTGCACACACAGGAGCGGGCGGTGGAGGAGGTGAAGCTGGCCATCAAGCCGTACTATCAGAAGAAGGACATCACCAAGGAGGAGTACAAGGACATCCTGAGGAAGGCCGTGCACAAGGTGGGCCCAGAGGGGGACAGACACAGAGGTGGGTGTGGGACGCGACGCAGAGACACGGAGGGCAGACAGATGTGCACAGAGGGGGAGACTGAGGGATGGGGGTCAGTCTGCAAGGTGAGGAGGGTGACAAGGTCTCAAGCCCATCTGGGCCCGTGCTGCTGGCATCGGGATAAGTAGGGACGTTGGCCCGGATATTGGGGAGCTATCCTAGTCCCAGGCTGCTCAGCAGTCCAGGTGGACGGGGCCTGGGGGGCTGGCAGTGATGGCAGCTGCCCCTCGCTCCCCAGATCTGCCACAGCAAAAGTGGGGAGATCAACCCCGTGAAGGTGAGCAACTTGGTGCGCGCCTACGTCCAACGCTACCGCTACTTCCGCAAGCACGGCCGCAAGCCAGGGGACCCCCCAGGGCCCCCACGGCCACCCAAGGAGCCAGGGCCCCCTGACAAGGGCGGCCCTGGCCTGGGCCTGCCCCTGCCCCCTCTCTGAGACCCCCAACAACCCCATTTCCTTCCTCTGCCTCTTCAGAATTCTGGACGTATTTATGGCTCCACCTCTCCACTTCCCTCCCCCGTCAGTGGGATGATTGGGAGAGGGTTGCTGTGGGGATGAGGAGAGCCCCCTGCCCAGCCTTGTGCCCATCTTCCTTGTCCCAAGCCTGTCCCCATCGCCTCTCCCCTCTGTTCATGTCCCTCCCCCAGTTTCATTAAAGATTTCATGAAATGTTACCTTTGAACCCCGTGATTTTAGCCCTTTCTTTTCAGAGTCTAATTTGGGAAGGGGTTAGGGAGGGACACACACGCAGGAGGCTTGGCCCAAGTCTGAGGGTGGTTAACAGGGAGACCAGACTGTGTGGCTTGGGGCCAGTACATGCCCCTCTCTGCGCCTCAGTTTCCTTATCTGTAAAGTGGGTGTTGTGAGGATTAGTGAGACCCAGGCAGGGGAAGCACTTAGGACCCTCCCAGGACGCTATCAGCTGCTGCTGCTGAGAGTGGTGGTGACGGCACATAGGGGCCAGGCCCCTGGTCAGTCTTCCCAGCTCGGGGCACCCAGGTGCTGCTTGTCTGCCTGGGACGTGCCTGCCCCCATTGAGTTGGGCTGTGCTTCACCAGTCCATGAGGTGGGGGGATGGAATCCACCCTCCTGAGACGCAGTGCTGGCCTCGCTCAGTCCTGTGGCCCAGAACCCAGGCGTGGCGAGGAAAGGCGGCAATGACCGGGCCGCTGCAGCACGCGGGCTCCAGGGTGGGGCACAGAGCTCCTTTACCACTGCCCGTCCCAGCCCCAGACAGGATGTGCCTGAGGCCACCCCGCAGGAGCTGGAGGGAGCCAAGGCCCCCAACAAACAGGGCCATTTAGGCAGGGAGCTCTCTGCATACCGGAGCGTGGCCCCGGCTGTTCAGAGGCAACATGGGGATTCCGGAGGCAGCCCTGGGCCTCCCTCGGAGAGCAGTGGCTTTGAAATGGGACTGGATTCTGACCCAGCTTGTGTCTCCTACTTTGTGACCTTTACTCCTCTCTAAGTCTCACTGTCTCGGTCTGTAAAGTGGGAATGACTGTCACCTTCTCACCAGGTCCATGGAAAGAGGTGTGGCGGTGATGAGTGTCTCGCCCACTGTGAGCACCGAGTTGTGGGCGGCCTGCAGATGCATAGACTGAGGTCTGAAGGAGCAGTGCCCAGCTTGGGTCAGGGCTGGCCTGGGGACACCGAATACCACACACAAGTGGCGACAGTGGCAAGAAGTAGTTTATTGGTGGAGGCGAGGGACCTGCACCCACGAGTGGTGGGTGCAGACCTGGCCAGTGACCTAGAAATCCATGTCCTCGACCAGGTCTTGCAGATAGGCCTTGTACTGCTCCGACGTGAGAGAGAGAGGCTGGCTGTTGGAAATGTGCAGGTCCACAGTGTTCTCCAGCGAGGAGGCACCGCCTACCCGCGCCATTTCTAGCAGAGCCCTGAGGCACGTGGGAACAACCTATAGGAGGTGGGGAAGAAACACAGTCAAGGGAGGCACCCAACGTTGTCTACTGTAGGGGGTGGGGTTGAGTGGACTACAACTCCCAGCAGGTCCCACCATAACCCAGGATGAATTCTTGGGCTCAGGACTGCTGTGAGTTGTAGTTTTCCCATATTCACAACCACGGAGGGCAGAGGGGCTCCCAGAAGCTAGGGCTGAGCAGCTGGTGTCAGAAGGACTCCTGGGAGCTGTAGTTCCTCACAGGCTGCTAGGACTTAGAGTCCACCAACTCCCTCATGCTTCTGGGTGTCCCAGCCATGGATAAGGCCATGGGTGGGACACCCAGAAGTCTCTGAGAATGAATGGTGGTTGCAGCCCTGGCTGGCTGGTGTGGCTCAGTTGGTAGGAGCATCATTCCATACACTGAAAGGTTGCAGGTTCAGGGCACATGTGGGAGGCAACCAATTGATGTCTCTCTCCCCCCGCAACCCACACCTGCCCTCTAAAAATCAATGAAAATATCCTCTGGTGAGGGGGGGGAAATGGTGATGTAGAGAGTTGGAAATTTTCGTTTCTCCAGGGGTTTCTGGGAATTGTAGTTCCTGGGAGCAACCTATTCTTTTGGAAGACCCGCCCCCTCAGCTCCAGGATCCTAAGGCGCAGGCACCTTGACCATCACTAGCTTCTTGGTCCACGGCTGGTGCTGAGGCCATGACTCCCCCATGCAGAACCAGAAGGTGTAGCGTGGTGAGCGTCCGCTTCCATTGATGAAGGCAATCAGATCTACGGGCCCAAGAGCCTAGTCAGGGATGGGGAGACCTCTACCTGCCCCTCCCCCTAAAACCTGAATAATGTCCTACCTTCCCCACTAACCTAAAGCCTGGCATACCTCTGCCATCAAAACCAGGGGGCTGCTGATGTGCGTCAAGTCCCCACAATTCTGGCACAAACATAAAAGTTCCTTTTCCCTCCCACCCATCAGGGTAGGGCTGGACGATCCGCTCCCACCTCCCCCTGAGCATTCAGGATGGGGAAGCAGGTCCAGGAGGGGAGTCCTCTCCCAAAGATGTTGACAGTTACTGCTCTTTAACCCCCTAAGGGCACACTGTCCCTACATATTAGCCACCAGGGCTATTTAAATGATAACTAATTAAAATGCAAATAGTTTAAAGCTCACTTCCTCAGATGCTCTCAGCGCATCTAAGTACTCAATAGCAATGTGGCTGGATACTGTACGATATTGGGGAGTGCAAAGAAAGTGCTATTGGCTAGCAAAGTCCTACGGGATCTTTCCTGTGTCTGTCTGTCCACCATAAGCCTATATAATAAAGAGCTAATATGCAAATAGTCATCACGCCCTCATGCCCTCTTGCCTAGCGCTGGAACTGTTCAGACACTCAACCCCGGGGAGAGAGGAATGGGGACCAGCCAGGTCCCGGGTGCCTGCGGCCCAGGTGAAGCCACCCGCCCACAGTCCCTGTGGCTGCGGCCAGCCTGTGAGAAGCCGGCCCAGGTCCTGGGTGCCTACGGCCGGCCAGAGGGAGGGAAGCCCAGGTCCCGGGTGCCTGCAACCAGCAGGAGAAGGGAATCCTGGGTCCCGGGTGTGGGACAAGGCAGAGGCAGTTAGGGGAGATCAGGCCAGCAGGGGAGCAGTTAAGGGCAATCAGGCGGGTAGGAGAGCAGTTAGGGGCAATCAGGCAGGCAGAGGTGGTTAGGGGTGATCAGGCACGTAGGCAGGCGAGCGGTTCAGAGCTAGCGGTCCCGAATATCGAGAGGCGGTTGGACATCTCCCAAAGGGTCCCGGATTGAAGAGGGTGCAGGCCGGGCTGAGGGACTCTCCCCTCTCCTGTGCATGAATTTCATGCACCGGGCCTCTAGTTGGTAATAATGATGACTATGGCAGCTAGTTCCTGAGCACCTTCTGTGCAGGGGGCCCCGTGCCTCCTCCCAGCTCTGGGCAGGCAGAGGGAGGGAGAGGGCCTTCAGACTTGCCGGGCTCGGAGCAGTCTAGGCTAAATGGCCAACAGCAGCAGGATCCCGAAAGGTCAGACCCCGGTTCTTAACCACTGGGGCCCCTCTCCACTCACCTGTCACAAATGGCCCCAGGTTGAACACGCTTCCTTCCGTCTCTTTGGGGACCTCGCCATCAGGCCCGTGGCCGCTGTCGGGGAGAAGCTCCTCGCCCACAGCCCAGTATGTGTGGCAGGGGCCCAGCCTCTGGGCGCAGAGCCGCTGCCCTTCCCTCCACAGAGCGAGTCCCCCGCCCAGGCCGCTCAGCACACGACTCACATAGTCCTTCGCGGCCCTGTCTGCCAGGAACGCCCCGGGGTCTGGCAGTGTTATCGGCTGCCCAGGGAGTGTCCTGTCCCCTCCTTCTGACCCCACCAGCCGCAGGCCCCTCGGGCAGAAGACCGTCTGCTGGAAGACTTGGCGGCCCCGGTAGAAGGCGGTCACCTCGAACTCCCAGTCTGAGCAGCAGCGGCGGCAACATGAAGGGAGAGATTGAGAGCGTGTAAGGGCCCATCACCCCAGATCCAGCTCCTCCCAGCCCACAGCTGGCACTCACCATCCTGGGGCATCAGTAGCTGCTTCAGTGGGTTTTCAGGGGGCGCCGAGTTTGGGTAGGGAGCAGGAATGTCTAAGTTGGGGCTCAGCAAGAGCTGAGGGGGGTATTCAGGGGCCACAGCCAGGCTCGAGGCCCCCTCATCTGGAACTGAGCCCAAGGCCATGTCATTCAGTAACTCCTCCAGAATGTCTTCCTAGAGAGAGAGAGAGAGAGAAAAGGGTCCAGGCATTTCCGCAGCATTTTCTGAAGACTTCCCATGGGTCAGGCCTTGTGTTCAGCAATATGGGGACCCAGAGAGGAGACAGTCCTGAGCCTTGCTCTCTAGGGGTTTCCGATCTAGGGGAGAGACCGCCCTGGGCTCAGAGTGCACAATGCTCTGATGTATGCTGAGGGCTAAGAGGTCTGGGAGAGCAGCTAATTCAGCCCAAGGATCTGGCTCCACGCAGGCAAGACCTGGGCAGAGAAGTCTGGGGAGAATGTCCCCGGGGACGTTTCCTGGCACAGACATCAGCAAGATCGAGGGCAGGGAGTTTCTAGTTCCCAAGAGGCTGGAAAGCAAGGAAAGCAACGGAGATGTGTTAGGGCCTCAAACGCCTGGTGAAAACGGAACTTTCTCCTGAGGCTGCTGGGAAGCCATGGAGGGCTGTGAGCTGGAGGGTCAGCTCTGGGTCAGGGGAGGGAGAGAAGGGAGGCCAGGGAGGAGGCAGACAATGGTCCATGGGGAGAATGAGGCCTGAACAGGGACGCAGGGGGGCAGGAGGGCTGGGCGCATGCGTACCTGGGTGTCAGAGGTATTGAATCTGCCATCGGTGTCCGGAGAAGTCTCCAGCTCAGGGAAGTCCCCAACTGCTGGCGAGAGAGGTGGTGAGCGGAAAGGGGGTGCTAGGGACTCTTACGATCCCATTCCTCCATGAGAACCCCCGCTTCCAGCACACCTGAGTTCACAAACTCATAGATCTTGTGCGGGTCGTGGGGGTCCTTGCTCCGGTCCTCAGCTAAACGCAACACTTCCTTCCTGTTCAGGGCAGACCTGAAATTCCTCTTCCAGGTTGGCAGGTCAGGCCTATCTCTCCCAGGAGTGTAGGCACCGCTGGCCTCTGCCCAGGCCTGGGGAACCAATGGGACCAGGATAGAGAAGCAGATGATTCCGACCCCACCCCAGGGGTCATAACCCTGCCCCCTCTCATCCTAGCACCGACCTTGTTAAGGTTCTCGCCCCAAATTCTCAGTGCCCTAAGTCCCCCTGCCTCCACCTTTCAAAATCCTTTGCTTTCTAAGCCAACCTTCCAGGCCCTACTAGGTGTCTAACTCTGCAACCAACCTGCCCTAGGGCACCCTCTGTAATAGCCCCGCCCCCTCCCACTCTAACTGGGTTTACCCCCACTGGTGTAGTATTCTAAGTTGGTGGTAAGTACCCTCAGCTTCAGCCCAGTCTGATCTCATGTTCCAAGACCCGCCCCCAGAATTCTATATCCAAGATCCCATCCCCAGTGAGCCCTGAACTCCCAGGATGCATTTCCTTCATGGTCTAACCTGCTTTCCTAGTTCTACTCCTGGAACCTGGGCTCTCCAGCTATCCCACACCTATCAACTATCCTAAGCCCTCCCCATCCCACTGTAACTCCACTCCTCAGAGTCCACCCCACCCTACGGCACCTGCACCTTAGGGTTTCCCGAGTCTCAGCTCCCACACACCTGGAAGATGCCAAAGTCCTCCTGCTGGGCATCCTGCCGCAAACCGTGCTTCCAGGGGATACGGAAGCGCCTGCGGCTCTGGTCCAGCCAAGCCACGCCCTCCAGCTGCCCCTCGTCCAGCTGAGACACCAGCCAAGGCAGGATCCGAGGCTTCTGGGATCCCATGTCGGGCCTGCGAACAATGGGCAGGTCATGGGCGCAGGCGGCCTCTCAGGCCCACCCGGACCATCCTCTCACGGGCCACGGCGCAGGTCCCTCGCCTGTATTTTCTTGGGGGAACAAACAGACCTCACCTCCTCCAATCCAACAATTTAGCGAGGACTCCCTCCCAAATCCATTTTAGGGCCCCCTCGTTCCCCCAGCTTCTGTGCAGACCCCACCAGCCCATCAATTCCGCCAGCAGAGACCCTTCCCTATTTCACTGCAAATCCCGCCCGCCCGCCCTCCCCATCACCCAAGGCAGGTACCCCCACTTCCAAGGTGGAGCCTAATAGCAGACGCTACTCTCCTGTGGACTTCTACCTCCCGCACTCACCCCAGTGTAGACCCCTCCCACAGTTCCCCACAGATGATCCCCTCACCCGGTTCCACCGCAGACCTCCCTCCACAGTCCCCCGCAGAGAGCCTCCCTCGTCCAGGGCGCGCTCCCCACCGTCTGGAGTGGACTGCCTCCCCGCTGCTCTTTCTGTGTTTATTTTTTTTTTGCACCTGCCACTGCTTCACTTCTCCCCTTCCTTGCTTCACTTTCTCCAGGGTACACAACCCCGCTCCATGTCATGTCAGACTCATCCTTTCTCCCGTTCCTCACTCCGGGCCACCACCAGCTCCCGGCTCTTCCGTGTTACCTACCTAGCGGGACGGGGCGGGGCGCGCAGAGTGTTGGGGCCACCCGTGGCTTTGGGTCCCGTAGCGCGGGAACACGGAGCTGCACCCCACCCCCACCCCTTACCGTCAGCTGAGCTTTAGGGCGGTGGAGCTTTATTTGCTGCAGATTTCTTGAAATGAAAACGACTTTCTCGTCATTTGGGCAACAAACCACAAAGAGGTGGCACCCGCAGCCCGGACATTGCTCCTCCCCGTGCCCTTTTTTGGCTTTCCGGCCACCGGCATGCTGGGAACGTCGCATGCAAATTAGGCGGGCACCGGCGCTCCGCCCCCTCTGCGTTGGGCCGTCGCCCGGCCGGCCCAGTGCGCAGGCGCGGGAAAGTTGAACTAAGACAAGTTTAACAAGTTCAGTGAAGGAGGTGGCGGCGGCGGCGGGGCCCGGGGCCCGGGCCCGGGGCCAGGTGAGTGGGGCGTCAGTGAGGGCTGCGGGGAGGAGGGAGGAGAAGAGGGCCGCGATCCAGGAACTGGACCCCCAGTCCTGTTTCGGCATCCAAGCGTCACGGGTCCCCAAGAGTCCACCCTTAGACAGTGGAACTACACCTCCCAGCAGGCCGCGCGGCGATCAACTGCGGACCTAGTGGAATGTTTGCCACGAAGCCTGCTGGGATTGGTAGTTTTCATCCTCTAACGGCTTAAGTAACTTGGCATGTTCTCTCCGAGTCCAGAGTCGAAGCCTCAGGCGTCCTTCTTGCTCGAGGGCCCAGAGGTCCAAGGCACAATCCCCTTTCCTCTCAGATCCAAGAGTTCAGGCTCCCAGCCCCCTCTTTCCTTAGGCCCAAGAATCGGGGTCCCCAGCCTCCTCCTCTGCCAGGATCAAGGAATCTTCGTCTTCATCCCTCTTCTCCCTCTGGAGACTCAAGAGTCTGGACCTCCAGACCTCAATTCCTCTCAAGGACCTAGGAGTTCAGACCCTCAGCCCCTTCCCTGCCTTGGGGACCCCCGAGTCCTGACCCTCTCCTCGTTCACAAACTAGGAATTGGTGCCCCAAGCCTTCACTTCTGCTGAACCCTGGAGTTTATCCCTCAGCCCCCTCTCTCACAGGTGCCCCCATGGCAGGCTCGGAAGAGCTGGGGCTCCGGGAGGACACGCTGAGGGTCCTCGCTGCCTTCCTTAAGCGAGGCGAGGCTGCCGGGTCCCCCATTCCAACCCCACCCAGGTAAGAGGAGCTGCTCTCCTCCCGCAGGGGCCTCTGCATGTGGTGTGGGCCGTCTCTAACTCGTGCTCCTGGTCTCAGTCTGTGTCCTTGCCCCTCTCTGTGTATCTGGCTCTCTTCCTTGTCCCCGGGGTTATAGGGAGAGGCCCTTAGGGGGAGAAAAAAGGGACTGCTTGCAAGGGGGTTCTGGAGTCACTCTCTGAGGTCCCTTCCCCAGGAGCCCTGCCCAGGAGGAGCCAACAGACTTCCTGAGCCGCCTTCGAAGATGCTTTCCTTGTTCTTTGGGTCGAGAAGCAGTTCCCCCTGAGTCCCCTCGGCCTTGCTCCCTGCCCCTTCGCCCCTGCTACGGTTCGCAGCCTGGTAAGAGGTTTCCCTAGATCACCCATGAACTTGCTAATGTAGAGCCAGGAGCTTTGATTCTAAAATATACATACACACACACACACACACACACACACTATTGATTTCAGAGAGGAAAGGAGAGGGAGAGAGAGAGAGAGAAACGTCAATGACGAGAGAGAATCATTGATGGGCTGCCTCCTGCACGCCCCCCACCGGGGATCAAGCCTGCAACCCGGGCATGTGCCCTGACCGGGAATCTAACTGTGACCTCCTGGTTCACAGATCGATGCTCAACCACTGAGCCAGGCTGGTCGGGCTGGGAGCTTTGATTCTTAATACATCCACAGGACAAGGAATTAGTTCAAGATCACTCAGCTAAGGGTATCTAGGTAGCACCTACCCTCCGTTTTCAATCACAGCTCCTTATCTTTTTGATTACATGACTTGGAAAATCCTTCTCTCCCCTGTTCCTGTGTTTATCCAGTAGCAAAGTAGGAATGGGGAGGAGGAGTCCTTGGACTAACAGCTTTCCTCTCGCGTGAGCCTGGATAGAATAGTAATGGCTACAGGGCGTGCTAGCTTGCACAGGGTTTCCAAGTGAGAAAGAGAGTTCTGTGATCAGCCGGTGATGCCTGAAATGGACAAGGGATAGAGTGGTAATCGCTGGAGTGTCACGTGTTTGCCTTCCTTGGATGGGATCCTCTTCAAGGTCCAGTTCAGCTCTAACACTGAATCCATTTGGGGGGACACCATAAAGTGGACAGTACAAGGGTCTTTTGCCAAGTTTGCTCACTGAGCCACCATTTACATTTACCCCGTTATGGAAAGGAAATCACCGCTACCAGGCAGGGTGGTTGGGAGGAGAGAAGCCATCACTTCCTGATCTCCTGGAGACCTGTCATTGTCTCTCTTTACCCCAGTCCCAGCAACTCCAGACTTCTATGCCCTCGTGGCCCAGCGGCTGGAACAGCTGGTCCAAGAGCAACTGAGATCCCCTCCGAGCCCAGGTGAGGGCAGAGGGGCCCTGCAGAAAGATGAGGGCAGAAGGGTGGCCAGGTTTCTGCCCCCAACCGAATTCTCTTCTGTCCCCGTAGAGTTACAGGGTCCCCCACCCACCGAAAAGGAAGCCCTGCTGCGGAGGCTGGTGGCCTTGCTGGAGGAGGAGGCAGAAGTCATCAACCAGAAGGTGATGGTCGCCGTCCATCCCTTAGCTAGGATAGGAATTGCTTTATGATTGGGCACTGGGGTCAGAAGCTGGATCTGCATTCTCATTGGGTGGCCGGTTGGGAGAGGGTAGGACAAGCCTTTAGTGAATGACAGAGGTATGGCCAGGGCAGTACCTTAAATTGGGGGCTTGCATTGTTTGTTAGAGGGGCGTGGCCTAAAGGAAGGGTTGTGGCCATCAGGAACATGATTTAGGGAAGAGACTGGAGCCAGTTGAGGAAGTAAGGGGATATATGGTGGTGGGAGTGGGATGTGGTTTGAGAAGACATAAAATCTGAAATCCTGAGTGACAGCGTAGGGGCGTGGCTTAGAATGTGGGGGGAAATGGCCTGCTGGAGGAGGTGTGGTTTGTGTCCTGAAATATGATTGGCCTATTAATTGTAGATTGAAGGCTAGAAGATTAGCACTCTAGGGCGCAGTTAGAGTAGGGCTAGGCCCTCATTAGCAGCCGAGGTCTGGGCAGGGGCGTGGCTTAGCTTCTTGGGTTCTAGGCCACCTTCCTGTGAGTAGTTTGGCAGAAACCATGGAGTCTGGTTTATGATTGGCTGATGTGATGGGTTGGGGCATGGCTTAGAGCTTTAGTATCGAGAAGTCCCTTACACCAGAAAGCCACCCCCACGCCCCCAGCCTCCTACTGGCTGGCCACCAGGGCGGACCCTGCCTCTTCCCCTGTCCACCCCACAGCTGGCCTCGGACCCTGCCCTGCGCCGCAAGCTGGCCCGCCTCTCTGCTGGCTCCTTCGCCCGCCTAGTGGAGCTGTTCTCCAGCCGGGAGGGCAGCCCTTGCCCCAGCCGCGCACGCCCCTCCTTGCGGTGCCCCGGGCCCCCGCCGCCTTCCCCGGAGCCCCTGGCGCGCCTGGCCCTGGCCATGGAGCTGAGCCGGCGCGTGGCCTGGTTGGGGGGCACCCTGGCTGGACTCAGCGTAGAGCACGTGCACAGCTTCACGCCCTGGATCCAGGCCCAGGGGGGCTGGGTGAGCCGCCCAAGCCTCTGTGGGCCCCCCTTTACCTGACTGTGATTGGGGGGAGGGGCTCCTTAGGTTTCCTTTCAGGCATCGCGAGTGTTCTCCCCGCCCCCCTCCACCCCGCCCCCCCCCCCCCCGCCCCGTTCACCTGCTCTGTGCTCACTGAGCACCTACTGCACCCTGGGCCCCACGGTGGTCAGTGGGGGCTTGTGAGGATTAGCTGGGGTCACCCTCTAAGTGCTGGGCGCCCCACGGCACGTTTGTGTGGTTACAGTGATTCTGCCTGCCGAACCCGCTTGTCCGGTAGCCCCCTGCCTCCTTCCTCTGCTCTGCTCGGCTCTTACCCTCAGGGAGGCCTTTCCTGGTCCCATTTAAAACCGCAGCCGCCTCCACACCCTCGCGCTTACTCACCCTCTCTTGTTGGCTGCTTTACTTCCTTCCATAGCATCTGCACCTTCTAACATGGCAGGAGCAACTAGTTGTACCTCCTTTTGCCGTCTTCTCTCGCCCCTGACACCTTCCCTTGCTCCCGCCTTTCAACCCAATGCCAGGCTCAGAGCTGGCGTGGCCGCGTCACCTGGGCAACGGCCCCACCTCCCTGAGCACCTGCCTGCCCCGCCTCACGGCTGCCACCTCAGTTGCCTTGTTGCTGCGGCGATGCGGTCAGAGGAGGGTGCACACCAGGCTCTCAGAATGTAACCCTTGCTTCCCAGACTGGGAGGGGCTGGCCTGGTGTGTTTGAGGAGCAGAGAGGAGGGGCTGGAGAGGGTGAGCTAGGTGAGCCAGGCGACAGGGCCAGAGTTGAGAGCAGGAGGGGCGGCCAGGTTGTTCATGGGCTCGTAGTCATGGTGAGAACTTGGGGTTTGACTCTGAGTGAGCCCAGAATTCCTGGAGGGCTCTGAGCAGAGGATGAGAGGGTGCTTAGGTATTAACACCCGCCCTCTGGTGGTGGCGTGGGGAACTGTGTGGGGAGAGGGCAGAAGGAGGGAGCTTGGAGGGGGTGACTGGCCAGGGGGAGGTTCCCAGAGCAGTGTGGGAATAGTAGGGGTCCTGGATTTAATTTGGAGATAGAGCTTACAGATTTTGCTAATGGAGTGGATGTGGGGACTGAGCGGCAGGCAGCAGTCAAGGACGCTGACCTGGGCAACTGCTGGGCTGTTCCCCGAGATGGGGCCAAGCAGGGGGGAGGGGAGGGGAGGGGAGGGAGAGGGCTGGGAAGGAGTCAGAGATGGTTGGAAGTGGTCCAGCTAAGCGAGAGCTGCCCTCCGACGTCACAGCAGGCGATGAGGGCACGGGGGATGCGTGTCTGGAGCTCAGCCCAGAAGCTCGTTCGCTGGTTTGTAAAGCCGTTTTGTTTTAAGGAATGAGCAGAAAGCTTGGCCAGGTGCTCGCCAAGGATTTCAGTGGATGATCCCAGTTAAGCCTCACAACAGCCTGACGGGATTCGGTTATTATCCGGGTCTTACGGAGGCTGGGAGGGAAGCTCCTCACGCAGGGATCAGAATCAACACTTGCACACAAAGCCAGGGCTCTTGATCTTTAAAACCCCAGCGCCCCCTCCGCTCCCTGGAGCCCTGTCTCTGCCCAACCTCCACCAGCGCTCCGCCCACCCGCGGGCTCCGTCTCCTCTTCCTCACCGGGACTGGCCCCACCCACCCCCGGGTGTCTGATCCTCTCCAGGTCTCTGTCCCTCTCTGGTCTCTGTCCCCTCCCCATCCTGGTTCCCTGCCCCCTGTCTCAGCTCTCACTGGGCTGGTGTGGATGCTGCTGGGAGTGGAGGGAGCCTCCACTGACGAGGCTCTGCCGCTTTTCCCTGCAGGAGGGCATCCTGGCCAGCTCCCCCGTGGACTTGAACTTGCCCCTGGACTAACTCTTCCTCAGCAGCTGTTACAAGATTGGCCTTCAGGCGCCGGGGCCCGTTGGGTGCTTCTCGAGCCTTCCTCTTCTGCTCAGGGCTGTGAGTGGTGGCTGCCCACCCTGCTTTTGCCAAAAAGAAATGGTTCAAATTGTTTTCATATTAAAAACTTGTTCAAAGGTTGAATCACTTGCTCTTTCACTCGAGAACTCAAGTTCTAAGTAGGGGAGGTGTGGTTCGGAGATCTCTCTGGTTTATACATTGAGGCGAGAGCGATGCATTCATTCCAGAAATGTTTATCTGGAGCACTTAGGAGTGCCTGCCAGCTGCGCATACAGCGTGATGGGGATGCCTGTGAGCACGACTCCAGCTGAGGCCTCTTCCCCGCTGCCTGGGGCATCTATCCCAGCTGCCCCTGCGCGATGCCCGTGGAGCCTTCAGGCTAGTTCTCCCTTCACGGGCACCCAAACACCACCTTCCCATTTTCTCCTTCTGTGCCTTTTTTGCTGGTTCCTCCTCATCTCCCTGGAGACTTGGGGTTTGTCACCTTTTTGGGGTGTAGCCTCTTTCACAGAATTTTGTTTGTAAACATATACGATGAGATGTGCAGCCAGTGACAGTCGGTCCTTGTAATTTGCACACTCTATAGTTGCGAATTCAACTACCAGTGGTCGGCAAACCTCGGCTCACGAGCCACATGCGGCTCTTTGGCCCTTTGATTGTGGCTCTTCCACAAAAATATCGGCTCTTCCACAAATACCAACTTCTGCGCATGGGCCACGAAGTTTCAGTCGCACTGTACGTGCGCGCCCCCACATGGTATTTTGTAGAAGAGCCACACTCAAGGGGCCAAAGAGCCGCATGTGGCTCTCGAGCCGTGGTTTGCCGACCACGGACATAGGGATTAACATTTACGTGTAATCCCCAAATTAATACTCACGGTGGTGGGCACGAGTGTGGGCAGAGCTGCCAAGGACGGGACTCGCCCGCTGCGCACCTCCTCGGCTAACACTGAACACGCGACCCTCTGCCACCTGGTTCAGCTCTCAGACTGTCGACGTGTGTGCCCGCCATCTGTTTAGTGGCCCATGACTGTGCATTTCTGTTTTCTTGTGGTGATTTTGCTGTTTAAAAGGAACCCTCCTGCCCTAGCCAGTTTGGCTCAGTGGGAAGAGCGTCGGCCTGCGGACTAAAGGGTCCCAGGTTCCATTCTGGTCAAGGGCACATGCCTGGGTTGCAGGCTCAATCCCCAGTGTGGGGCATGCGGGAGGCAGCCGATCAATGATTCTCTCTCATCATTGATGTTTCTAGCTCTCTCTCCCTCTCCCTTCCTCTCTGAAATCAATAAAAACATATTAAAATAAATAAATAAAAGGGACCCTCCCTCCCCTGCCCAGAGCATAGCACAGAGTTGCTGTCCAGGGTCCTTCAGAGCAGGAGGGAGAGGCTGCCGAGGTTAGAGACTGCGTTCAGGCGTGAGCTACTGTGCTCTTGGCTGGGAGGCCAATGTGAGTGAATTACCAGCAGGTATTAAGTAAGTTGTCTAAACAAAGCACACTGCCCTAACCGGTTTGGCTCAGTAGATAGAGTGTCGGCCTGTGGACCAAAGGGTCCTGGGTTTGATTCTGGTCAAGGGCACATGCCCAGGTTGCAGGCTCAGTCCCCACTAGGGGGCGTGCAGGAGGCAGCCGGTCAATGATTCTCATCATGGATGTTTCTATCTCTCCCTTCCTCTCTGAAATCAATAAAAATATGTTTTAAAAAAATAAAAGAACAATAAAGGACTCCCATCTGATTAAGTCAAGTCCACCCTGGAAGATGTCCCTTTTGATTAAAGTTAACTGGTTTAGGGCCTTAATGACATCTGCAAAATCAATTCACCTTTGTCGTATAAGATAATCAGGAGAGGGATTCATCTCCTTTGTCCTATAACCCAACCTGGTCCCCGGTATATAACACTGGGGGGCAGAGATCTTGGGGGTCCCCTTGGAGTTCTGCCCATCACAGCATATCTGCAACCACTGCCACGTGACATGCAAGCCTCCGTGGTTTCTGTGGGGGACCAGGCCACAGGAGCTAATCCTGGGGTCTTTGATGCATTGCCTAAATTCTTCATTGAAGGAATGGCCAAGTTCCCGTTTGCTGAGGGGTGAAGTTTCTATCCTCCCAGCCCCTGGAGGCCTGCATGCTAAGTCGGGCACTAGATGTCTCTGTGCTTTTCCTCACCCCACCTCTAACCACACCCACCCCCATGGTCGCACCCATTCCCAGGCTGTGACGCAGGGCAGCGCTGGCTGACAGAACTAAGTGAGCCTTCCGTGTGATGGAGAGCACACCCCGAGCCCCCGGGCACGGGCCCTGACTGGGATCTAACCGATGACAGTTTGGTGCATGGGCCGATGTTCAACCACAAACCACACTGACCAGGCGGTCTATTAATTTTAACAATTTTTATTAACCCTGTTTATCCAAAATACAGAATCATTTCAACATAGTAGTCAATATAAAAATAGTAGTGAGATGTTACAGATTCTTTTTAAAAAAATATATTTTTTATTGATTTCAGAGAGGAAGGGAGAGGGAGAGAGAGATAGGAACATCAATGATGAGAGAGAATCATTGATTGGCTGCCTCCTGCACACCTCCCACTTGGGACGGAGCCCACAAATCAGGTATGTGCCCTTGACCGTAATCGAACCAGGGACCCTTCAGTCTGCAGACCAATGCTCTATCCACTGAGCCAAACCAGCTAGAGTGATTCTTTTTTTTATATTAAGTCCTCTGAATTGTCTGTGTTTTTTTAATTATTATTTTAAATATTTTTGTATCGATTTCAGAGAGGAAGGGAGAGATAGAAACATCAATGATGAGAGAGAATCATTGATTGGCTGCCTCCTGCAAGCCCCACACTGGGCATGTGCCCTGACCAGGAATCAAACTGTGACCTCCTGGTTCATAGGTCGACACTCAACCCCTGGGTCACCCTGGCCCAGCTATTATTATTTTTTAATCCTCACCCCAGGACATGCTTAGAGTGAGGAAGGGAGAGAGAGGGAGATAAAAACATCCATATGAGATAGAAACATTGATCGGCTGCCTTAAATACACTCCTTGATCCAGGATCAAACCCACAACCCAGGTATGTGCCCTGACCAGGAATCGAACCAGCAACCTTCAGCACATGGACGATGCCCAGCCAACTGAGCTACTCGGCCAGGGCCAGTGTGTTTCACACTCAGTACATCACAGTTCAGACTTGCCACAGTCCATTACGCACCTGGCCCAGGCGACGAGTGGCTGCCTTCTTGGAAAATGCAGAATTTGATGCTGACAACTTGCCCATTTCTGACTCCAGCCTGAGATTTTTCCCCTGAACGCCTGTACCATCCCTTTTTCAATGACGTTAGGCTATTCCCTAGTGTTGTATCGTTTGTTATAATATTTTGTTCTTGGTAGCAGCACAGAGCAGAAATAATTGATCAGGTCAAAATACAGTACTTGGAAATTAGGAAAAAAACACAAAACCGATTTAGGCCTTGGCTGGGTGGCTCTGTTGGTTAGAGTATCATCCCGTGCACCAAAGGGTTGTGGGTTCGAATCCCAGTCAGGGCACATACCTAGGTTTTGGGATCAATTCCTGGTCGGGCAGGGAGGCAACTAGTCAATGTTTCTCTCTCTCTCCAAATCAATGGAAACATATCCTTGGGTGAAGATTGAAAACAGAAAGACAAAAATTGACTTAAGACCCATATAGCATACAGTGTAGGATCAAAATGTGGGCTCCGATTATTTCATTATTTGGACTTAATCAAAATTTAAAATCTCTGCCCGGCCAGCATGGCTCAGGGTTGAGCGTCAACCTATGAACCAGGAGGTTGAGGTTCGATTCTTGGTTTGGGCACATGTCCAGGTTGTGGGCTGGATACCCCATAGGGGGCATGCAGGAGGCAGGGGGCAGATCGGTGATTCTCATCATTGATGTTTCTGTCTCTCCCTCTCACTTCCTCTATGAAATCAATTTTAAAAATATTTTTAAAAAGATAACAAGTCCTAGCTGGGTTTGCTCAGTGGATAGAGCGTCAACCTGCGGAGCGAAGGGTCCTGGGTTTGATTCCGGTCAAGAGCACATGCCCAGGTTGAAGGCTTGATCCCCAGTGCGGGGTGTGTGGGAGGCAGCCCATCAATGATTCTTTCTCATCATTGATGTTTCTCCCTCTCCCTATCTCTCTGAAATCAATGAAAAATTTTAAAAAGACGTATTTTTTAAATGAGTGCACACTTTTAAAAAATGGACGTGAGCAGACACTTGATAAAAGAAGATATACGGCCCTAGCCGGTTTGGCTCAGTGGATATAGCGTCGGCCTGCAGACTGAAGGGCCCCGGGTTCAATTCTGGCCAAGGGCACATGCCTGGGTTGTGGGCTCGATCCCTAGTAGGGGGGTGTGTAGGAGGCAGCCAATCAATGATTCTCTCTCATCATTGATGTTTCTCTCTCTCTCTCTCTCTCTTCCTTTCTCTCTGAAATCAATAAAAATCTTTTTTTTTTAAAAAGAAGATATACGAATGGTCAATGAGCACATGAACAGACGCTCAGCAGCAGTGGTCAGAGCACTACAAATGACAGCCGCGACGAGATACCACTGCGTACCCACCAGCCTGGTGAAAACGAAAGACGGATCCTATCAGGTGCTGGCCAGGACCTGGAGCAGCTGGAACTCTTCATGCACCCCTGATGGGAATGCAAAATGGTAGGACACCCTGGAAGACTTTTTGGCAGTTCCTTATCACTACGGTGTCGGGTGAATTTCCCGCCAAAATATAAGATGGCGCAGGCAATTATTTAGGTTTCCCGCGCAAAAGCAGAGTTAGTTTAAAATGCCTATATCTTTTGAAGTATGGGTTCGATTGAAATGAAATTTTCGGTTTCTTGTGTAAAAAATGAAAATTTATTCAATCACAGACATTTTTTTTATCTATTCAGTACATAAATAATTCGATATATATAAACTAAATACGAAAAACCCAAAAAATACTTATTACCTAAAAATATACACATATTTTTAAAGTTTAAAATAAAATTTTCATAATAAATCAAAACAAATAGAAATTAATAGTTTTTTAGTGTATGATATTTTTCAAAACACTTGTACTCACATTTTCAAGATCGCTATCACAAGAATAATTGGACAACTTGTCTGCACAAAACTCATCATCACTATAGTCTGAATGCTGCGACATTCTAGGTTAAAGCAAATAAAAATAATACTAACTGAAAATAGCGGTACTCCGATAGATATCTGATATAAAAAAATAATTATTATGCGAACACTTTGCGGAACGATTTTATTTTATTTGGTTAAAAAATTCTATATGAATGTCTTTATCACAATATATTTAAATATTTAAACACGTAATAATATTCACAAAACTCAAAACTAAAGACATCCGGACACAAGAAGTATTTCTCAATAACTATTCTCTTTGCATGGTGAGATATCCAGGGATATCGGTTATAAAATGAGAAAACAATACATTGGTACCCTAACGGTATTGTACTCGACCAGCGCCATAAAGTGTTCTCTACTTACAAGGGATTTTTATGATACCTATTACCCCAATGGGTATGAAACGGTTCGCATACGCAGGTAGGTATCTTTGTGAACGGCAAACAAACAAATATTTGGTAATACGCAGTTACAATCGGCCCGAGTTTACACGTTTCCCGCACTCCACCGCAAATCTATATGAACCGAGTTAAGACGGCTCCCGCGGAGTACGCGCAATTCACGCGAGCCGACTTAACTCGTTTCCCGCAATCCAAGTGTTATAAAGTGAAGCATAGAGCATACACCCTGCATGCAACTCGGTCATCTGCTCCCAGGTTGACCCCAGAGAAAGGACAAAGTGTCTCTTCACAGGAAGACTTGTACACGAATGCTCATAGCCCCCTTTATTCACAACAGCCCAATCAGGACATTACTCAGATGTCTGTCAACAGGAAAGTAAATAAACTATGATACTGTTACCGAACTCAAGGGGGTCCGCAGCTTGGGGTATTCTGCTAAAACATGAAACAGTTGTTGCAAGGTAGTTTTATTTACTTACAACAAGTAAAGGAAACAGGATGCATATCCAAAACTCTGCCTCCCCAAGGGGGCTTAGCCATGTGGCTCATAACTATTTGGTCAATTACATGTTGATTTCTTCTGTGCAGTTGGCTACACTTACCAGTGGAGTTCTTGTTCAGTAATCCTGTTTACAGCTGCAGCTGAGAAAGGCTATGCTACATTTTAACACTTAGCAAGAATAACAGTAATAACATCTAGAACTTCCCAGGCCTGAAGACCCTTGTCCTAACCATACACCAGTACAATGCAATACTCCTGAGCAATAAAAAGGATTGCACAACTTTATGTGCAACAACATGGATGAATCTCAAAAACATTAGGCTGAGTGAATGAAGACAGACACAAGACATCACGTCCCATATAATTCCATTTATAGGAAACTTTAGCAAAGGAAAGCTACACTATAGTGACAGAAAATAGAAAGTGATTGCTTCAGTGGTTGGGTGGGTAAAGGTATCAACTAGAGAGGGTCATGAAGGATCTTTCCAGGGTGATGCTTCTACAAGTTGCATTCATCTTCATTCAACGAGTGACTTTTCCTGCAGATCCTGGAGAGCTCCCTGGAGGAGGCGGTGTCTGGTCTGTGCCCTGATTGACGTATAGGAGTTGGTTGACAAAGGGAGGTGGGTGTTCCTTGCAGGGAGAGGGACTGGCAAAGGCCAAATGGTTTGAGTGAAGTTGCTGAGTTTAGAAAACTTGGAACGGTTAAGTAGAGGGGCTGGAGTCTACATGCATTAACGCCCGAGTCCTTCCCGACTGGGTTCGAGACCCTGGACCAGCCCTCCCTCTCTTTGGGTCTCTAATGGCTCCAGTTTCCCCCGCCCCCTCACGTAAATGGGCAAATTCTTCCTTGTTTCTCTCAGACTCCCTTGGGGCTGGGAGAACCCATGAATAGACGGTGAGTGACAGTTCTTTTGAGTCAATCGCTGGAGGATAAAGCCCTCTCTCCTCGTGGGCCAATCGCCTTGTGCTTGAGACCGGCCGCTGGGCGGGGCTCGCCAAAGGCCTCATGACCTCACGTTTTCGATAAACCAGTAGCAGCTGATAAGAGGCGGGTCCTTTAGGTGATGGACAGATCTATTTCAAAATGTCCGCTAGCGCGGGGCCCGCCGGGAAGCTTTGAGGCGGTGCTGGGGGAAGGGGCGGGAACTCCCGGCTGGCTTCGCCCAATCATCAGTCGTGCTTCCTGTGATAGACGAGAAGTCTTTGCCATCCCGGTCGACTTACGTGGGCGGGGCTTTTCACGCCAGACTGGGCGCGTCCCTGAACTTTGATGGGCATCTTCTTTGTCCAATTGGTAAACGGTATTCCCAGACGGACCGCCTCCATCGCCAATGAGATCTCCTGGCGGGGTCGCGGTGGGCGGGCCCAGACTCTCCGCTATAAGGCGGTCTCGGGAGAGTGCGGAGAAGGGGGGGGGTCTCGGCGGATCGAGGTGTAGGTGCGGGTGAATATGGCGGCAGCCGAGACCGCGAACTGCATCATGGAGGTGAGCGTTTGGAACGCCGCCGGGGGCGGGGGTCGGTTCGGGGGTCCGTGTTTTATGGCACGGGGAAGGGGCTGTGAGTCGGCGGATTTGAGTAAAGGCCTCCAGCCGTCCGGAGGGGAGTCCGCATGCTCCGGATCGGGGCCACCGTTTCGGTGCGGGTTCCCTAGCTTTCGGGGGGCCTGCGGTATCCCGCCCAGACGCTGTTCTCGGGCCCCCTCCCACGTGGAGGAGGGCTGGGGGCGCTTCCGGCCTGGCCCCCACGTGGCCGCGGCGCGGTGGGTGGGGAGGGGGTGTGCCGCGCCCGGTGGCCCGGCGGGCTCCACGTGCGGGACAAAGGCCCCGCCCCCGGCCGGGGGAGGGGCGCCCCGGGGGGGGGCGGGGGGAGGCTCTCACCCTTCGGAGGCCCCCGGCCCTCCACGAGGATCGCGGCGTACATTTCCGAGTGGGACTTACTCGGGGGCCTTCAGTCTCTTGGAAGGAAGGGGCGGTGTATCGGGTCCCTCCACATCCCCCTCCCAGGACCAGGCATTCACTTAGGCCTCGGTCCAGGTTTTATGCACTTTTGGGTTCGGATTGGAGGAAGACAAAGACCTGGTTTTCTCTGCTCCCCCTCCCCCGTCCCCCGTTTCCTGTGCCTGGATTCTCCTCCCGGGGCTTCGGGAGCAGGGGGATGGGGGATGCCCCTGTGACCTCTCTCGGTGGTGGTGGGGGGGCCTCCAGCTGAAGGAGATCGGTCCCGATAAGGCGCCCGGCACCCCCTTGTGGCCGTTTCTGGGTGTGTGGGAGGGACATCTTTTTCATGGGGCGTGTCTGGAAGCCCACCGCCCCGTCGGAGCCCGGCCGCGCGAGGGGAGGGGTCTGCCGGGAAGGGGCCGTGATGGAAGCTGCGAGCTCTCACCCCCATTCCTCTCCCCTCGGCGCTCGTGAAGGCGGGGGATGGACGCCCCCTTCCAGAACCCCTGGGCGAGGGTCCGGAGCCTGGATGCCTGAAATGGTTTCCCAAAATGTGGGTTCCCGTGCGGCCATGTGGGGTTGGTGCCGGCGCGGGGTTTCAGGCTGCCCGGGGCCTGTCTGGCTGAGACATGAGTGAGATGGAGAAACGGGCCCAGCGGGGAATCCCCTCCCAGCCGCCCTTTGTGGGCATCCTCGCTGGCTTGCGGGAATGGGGGTGGGGCCCGGAGCCCTGTGGGTCACGCTTCTCGGCGCCCGGTCCCAGCTGTCATCTGATGGGGCCGCCGGATTTTCACCCCTTCCCTTGTGGCTCTCTCTGGAGTGGGAGGGCAGCTCCCCAGGGTCACTCCAATGACTCCCATCCCCCCGTGGCCGCCCTGGACCAGGGCCCCGGTGGTGGAGGAAATACCTCCCCGGGAGGTTGCCTCGGAATTGACCAAACACTTGGGGGCTTGCAAGCCTGCGATGTGTGTCTGGATGGGGGGAGGAGGGCTGGGGTCCAGAGTCCGGCCTCTTCCCGGGGAATCTGTCTTCCTAGGTGGAGGGAAATAAGCCAGGAGATTGGCTCCAGCTGGTTTTATGTGGGGCTTCCTGAGCCCAAGGCAGGAGCTAGGGGGCCGGGGGCCAGCTCTGGTGGGGGTGCCTGTGTGCTACATCTCCATCCTGGAATCCTCTCATGAAAGAGACTGGTTTCCAGAAGTGGCAGGTGCCCAGAGGGCACACTCTGCCAGCCACCTCCCCGCTATGGGTGTGTGTGTGTGTGCACGCGTGTGTGTGTCAGGGTCAGGAAATGTCACCTAATCTGGGGGGATTAGATGATGGAGGGGAGTGACAGCTGGCAGTGCCTATGTGCCCAGTGGGTGCCAGTTCCTCCGGGCCGGGTGGGGGAGGTGTGCATGGTCAGATGCCTGGCCAGAGAGGGGCAGCTTGGGATCCGTCCGCCATCTCTCCAGCCACAGCTGAGACAGAATCCCTCTCTCCTCCCCCCACTTGTCCCACCCCTTTTTGAAACAACCCTGCCTCATTACCTGCTCTCTGCCACCACTGCCCACCAAGGAAAAGGAAAATTGCAGGAAAACACTCCCCTCTTCTAACAGCCAGGGTCCCCTGGCCTGGCCTGCCCCTAGCCGCTCCCAGTAGCTAATCCTTTCTCCCTGTACTCTCTCCTAGAATTTTGTAGCCACCTTGGCTAATGGGATGAGCCTCCAGCCGCCTCTTGAAGAAGTAAATATCCTTTTGTGAGACCCTTCCCCATATTAAGATATCTTGCCACACTTCAGGCCCTGTCTAGTGGTCTAACCATGAGCCCTCTTGCTTCAAACCAGCTTACCCTTTGCCCCCGAACACTTAGTACACACTCCCTTGAGGTTTGTGGCCCCCACCTTGCCTTCCGCAATAGTGTGGCTGCTTCCTTAACTCTATTTCCAGCTCCCCTTTGCCCTCCCCTATGTCTGCTCCAGTTCTGCCTTCCCCTCCCCTCCCAGCTGTGGGCTGAGCTAGAGACGGGGGCAGAGAGACTGGAGAGATGGTAGGCATGGCTGAGATATCGGGGTGTTCCCTGGGGGCGGGGTATCCTGCAATAGGAATATGGAGCTTGTGGGTTCTGGGGAGGCAAGGTGGCAGATGGGAGCTGTAGGGTTGCCATGGTATGATTTGGGGGGGTTATTCCAGGGAGAAGTAGGGACCTGGAGGCTTAAGAGGCTTTCGGGAGCCCCAGATTTGACCCATGGTCCTATCCTCCCTCTCCCAGGTCTCCTGTGGCCAAGCAGAATGCAGCGAGAAGCCCAACGCTGAGGACATGACGTCCAAAGATTACTACTTCGACTCCTATGCTCACTTTGGTATCCACGAGGTGAGTGTGCACAGCTGAATCTGGAGAGGTTAATTTATGGGAGGGCTGGAACTGAATTTCCCACCATGCACCCTGCCTTCCCTGTCAGCAGGCTGCCCCTCTGCGCATGCCCCAAGCTCACCCTGGGGGTCTGCTCTGCCAGCGGTTGCCTTGGAGACCAAGGTTAGCCAGGTGCTCTTCAGGCTCCCTCCTGGGAGGCAGGGGTGGGAGCCCACATGCTTGGCTGAGATGCAGTTGGAGGTCAGGGCCGGCTGGTTTCTGCCGCCCTCTAGTGACCGGCGGTGGGATTGTCCCCCAGCTGCTCAGGTCTGGTGTGCAGATGGCTTCTCTACTCTGGTTCCCTGGAGGCTGAGGTCCCAGTAGTTGGAATGGATCCTGAGGATTTTTCTTTTGGTCTTTTTTTTTTCTGAGTGTATAGGTCAGTGGATTATTGATTTCAGCGAGGAAGGGAGAGAGAGAAAGAGATATAAACATCAATGATGAGAGAGAGTCATTGATCAGCTGCCTCCTGCACACCTCCTACTGGGGATCAAGCCCACAACCCAGATATGTGCCCCGACCCGGAATCAAACCATGACCTCCTGGTTCACGCTGACCGGGCTACTGAGGACTTTTTAAAAGCAAATGTAGTTGAGGCTTAGGAGGCAGTGGTAGAATCTGGCTAATCTATGATGGGAGTTTAGTCTATCCAGTCTGATGTTACAAATAGGGAAACTGAGGCACGTGGAAAGGAAATAACTTGTTCCAAAGGGACTAAGCAAGTGGGAAGGCTGAGCTCTAGCACTCCAAACTGTCAGCGTGTCAGAGGCCAGGACACCCCTGTTTCCAGCTGTGAACGTAGGCCCCTCATGGTACCTTCGTAACCCATCTCCCCAGGAGATGCTGAAAGACGAGGTGCGCACCCTCACCTACCGCAACTCCATGTTTCACAACCGGCACCTCTTCAAGGACAAGGTGGTGCTGGACGTGGGCTCCGGCACGGGGATTCTCTGTATGTTTGCTGCCAAGGCCGGGGCCCGCAAGGTCATTGGGGTGAGTGTCCTGGACAGCGGGGTGGGCTTGGGCCCTGGGACGGAAAGGGGCGCCTTGGGGCTCAGGGATTGGATAGAGGGGGTGGGAGGTGAGGACGGGACTGGGGGGGGGTCTCACCCTCACTTCTTCCTGGACCCCAGATCGAGTGTTCCAGTATCTCTGATTATGCGGTGAAGATCGTCAAAGCCAACAAGTTAGACCATGGTGAGCCCAGGAAGAGAATGGGTTTCTGGGGGTGGAAGGGGCGATCCCAGCTTCCCTGGGCCCTTGGCGGGAGGGTGGGCGCCACTGAACACAAATTCAGCTTGTCCTCTCCCGTGGGCTCTGAGCTGCCAACAGCCTGAGAATTCAACCTTCCCAGAGCCCGTAACCTGAAAAGCAGGTTCTGCTATCTTAGAATTTAAGTGTTAAAGTCCCAAACTCAGTGCCTCGCTCTAAAACCTTAGGCAAGAAGCAGTCTTTAGATATTTCAGCGAGTAGGGTCATGTGGGCCCACGTGAGAAGGCACTCACCCGCCCTTCTCGGAGCTCAGCCAACACTCCCAGACTTCTGTACCTACCAGCACATGTGCGTGTAAATGTTTTCTACATTTACGTGCATTATTTTTACACAAATGGCATTTCACACAAGTCTTTCCCTTGGCTTTTTCTTATTTAAAAAAAAAATACCTTTTTATTGATTTCAGAGAGGAAGGGAGAGGGAGAGATAGAAACATCCATGATGAGAGAGAATCATTGATCGGCTGCCTCCTGTACGCCCCCCACTGGGGATCAAGCCTGCAACCCGGGCCTGTGCCCTGACCGGCAATCAAACCGTGACCTCCTGGTTCATAGGTTGGCACTCACCAGCCCCCTCCCCCCCCCCCCCCGCCTTACTTTTTCTCTTTGGTCATCGTGTCATTTAACCTGTTGCAGGATGTTGAGAGGTTCTTGTTCTTTTTGATACATACCCGGGCCTTCTTAACCAGGCTCCTGGTGATGGGCATTTAGCTGCTTTTGAGAGCTTCCTCTCCTGCATGTAAGGTCATTCCACAAATGAACTGGTACATCTATGAGGCTGATTTATAAAAGTAGTATCGCATGGGTCAAACATGTAAGTTGCTAGATGTTGCCAGATGGCCTTTGAGTTTCCACCTGCGAGGTTTGAGGGGCAGAGAATGTGGGAAGGGGGTGGGTTTTCTGGATGTGAAGGCTCCTGGCATTTAGGAACTGCAGGGATTTTTCTTTCTTTCTTAGTAAGACTAGTATAGTGACACCCCCCCCCCCCCCCCACCCCACCTCAAGTACCCAACACTCAGCTTTAAATATGTCCATTGGAAGCCAATTCCAACTGTGATGTCATTTAGATCCTGCTGTGCATGTTTCTAATAGATGATCATGCCGTTACTGGCAAAACCTTAACATCACCTACTACCTAATCCATGTAAGATTTCTGCTTCTGCCTCAGGAAATGTCTAGAGTGAGTGAACTTGAGACTGAGTGAACAGGGCGTGGCTTCAGCTGGCAGAGTTCTTTGAAGATGCCCAAATGTAGCCCCAGCCCTTCCTTAGAAGTCAAGGGCTGCCCCAGTGGGGTCCCCAGGCTCTGGACCCCCAGAGGGAGGCAGTCAGACGGGTCTCCTCAGGCCTGTGCCCCTCTCTGCCCCTACAGTGGTGACCATCATCAAGGGGAAGGTAGAGGAGGTGGAGCTGCCGGTGGAGAAGGTTGACATCATCATCAGCGAGTGGATGGGCTACTGTCTCTTCTATGAGTCGATGCTCAACACCGTGCTCTATGCCCGAGACAAGTGGCTGGTGAGGCCCTGGCGGCTGGGGGGGAACGCAGGCTGGGTCCTGAGGGTGTTTGTTGCGTGTATCAGTCGGGGGCCAGGCCGGAAGCCAAAGCCAGGCCAGGTATTTCCCACACAGGGGACTTAACACGGGGGATTGCCTGCACAGATGTTGGGAGGCCCACAGCCAAACGAGTATAACAACTTTTGGGAGCTACATGGTGACAAGAAGATGGTACAGTGTCAGGGAGGCGTTAGTGCTGGGAAGAAAACCATAGCAGGACAAAGGGATAGGGAAGGACAGGTGGGGGGAGAGGGCATGATCCTCTCAGGTTCTCACATCAAAGATGTGCCAGGCAGAGGGAACACCCAAGGGAGATGACTGAGACTTGATCAAAGGATGGGCACACAGGATCTGTTTCTGAGGGGAAGAACACTGGACAGGATTTCAGCCAGTGCAAAGGTCCTGGGGCAGGAGTGTGCGTGGGTGTTGAGCAGCAGGGAAGCTAGTGAAATGAGGATCTGGAAGAGCAGTAGGAGGTGAAGTTAGAGGTGAGGGGTGGAGGGGCCTTGTGGACCCTCATGAAACTTTGCTTTCCCTCTCAGGAGCCAGGAAGGGTTCTGATGATCCCTCAGAACCTCCAGACAGGGTCTGATTTAGGTGCTCCTGGGCGCCACCTGATGGCCATGTGGGGAATGATTTGGGGGTGTGGGCAGAGCAGGAAACCCTTCGACAGCTGCCTGAAGTGTCAATGGCTCCGCCAAGGGTGGGGCAGAGGGGGTGGCACACACTGGAGAGGTTTGGCGGCAGCATTGCCAAGGCCCCCCCCCAACCTTCACGCCCTCACCCTTCCCTTACACAGGCGCCCGATGGCCTCATCTTCCCAGACCGAGCCACGCTGTACGTGACGGCCATCGAGGACCGGCAGTACAAAGACTACAAGATCCACTGTGAGCTTGGGCCCAAGGAGCTCGTGGGCTGGGGCGGGCTCGACCTGACCTGGGCGCCGCGGTGTGCTCACCCCTCCTTCCTGCCTCCTCCCAGGGTGGGAGAATGTGTATGGCTTTGACATGTCTTGCATCAAAGACGTGGCCATCAAGGAGCCCCTGGTGGATGTGGTGGACCCCAAGCAGCTGGTCACCAACGCCTGCCTCATCAAGGTGAGGGGATGGGCATGGCCAGGTGTCCCCCGGGGTTGGAACCAAAGAAGGGCCAGCACCTGTCCCGCATGCGACACATCAGGGCGCAGCGTGCCGGCCTGAGGTCTTGGGTTCCTCGCCCGTCAGCCAGGGTAATGCTAGAGGCCCAGCGGAGCTGTGTCTTCCATTAAAAAGCTCCGAGCCAGCCAAGGCCAGTGGTTCCAAGATGGAACCCATTGAGCTGGGCTTGCCCTGCCCAGGGACACTCTTTCCAGGGGGAACACAGGCGGCAGCTCAGACCCCTGGGCGGGGCTCACCTGAGCCCACCGAATGCAAGAAGCCGGGCCAGAAGCGAATTTATCATAAGTCAAGGATACGGGCTGCGATCCATTGTTGAGCCCCTCCCTCCACATCCCACACGTCACTCTGTGAGGCGGGCAGAACCACGTGGAGGGAGTGAGGAGAGGAGACAGGACACGAGCAGGCGGCCTGGCCAGCCCAGCCTCTGAGGCTGCATCAGAACCAGGGCTTTGTTCTGAGCGCGTCCAGGAGCTGCCCGGGGTTTAAGCAGGGGCTCGGCCCGATTGGATTGGCTTGTTTTACAGTTGTCACCTTGGCTGATGGATGTGTCTAGCTCAGATATGTGGGCGGGGCGGGCGGGATAGAAGCAGGGAGCCCCATGAGGAGGCTGCTGGGGCAGGGGGTAGGCCACGGGGAGAGGTGAACGGGCAGTTCTTAAAGTAAAGTGGTAGGTCCAGGAATAAACTCGGGTTTGAGGTTCGGATGGGGAGAGGAGGGAACGGGGACTCCAACCCCCGCCCACGGCCCCCCGCCCCCCGTTTGCCTTGGACCCTGGGCCGGACGTGGTGGCGTGGGACTCACGGGCCTGTCCCGCAGGAGGTGGACATCTACACCGTGAAGGTCGAAGACCTGACCTTCACCTCGCCCTTCTGCCTGCAAGTGAAGCGGAACGACTACGTGCACGCGCTGGTGGCCTACTTCAACATCGAGTTCACGCGCTGCCACAAGAGGACCGGCTTCTCCACCAGTGAGTCCGCGGGAGGGGGCCGCCTGCTCCGCCTTAGTTTCCCCCCACCCCCCGCAGAACCTAGGCAGGACCCTCTGAGGGGCAAGGAGGAGGGTGAGGGGATTCACGGGCAGGTGGACCACAGTCAACACTCCGTAAACAGCCATTGATGGGGGGGGTGCCAGGCAGAGGGAAGGGCAAGACCAAGAGGGGGCACAGGGGCCAGTCGGCTGACCTGACTCTGCCTCAGGCCCCGAGTCCCCGTACACGCACTGGAAGCAGACGGTGTTCTACATGGAGGACTACCTGACGGTGAAGACGGGCGAGGAGATCTTTGGCACCATCGGCATGCGGCCAAACGCCAAGAACAACGTGAGGCTCGGGCACCGGGGGGGACTGTGGAGGCACCGCTGCTTGTCTGGGGCTCTTGGGGGTCTGCCTGTGGAACACGGATTGTAGTGAGCACCTGCGGGCAGTGGGCCCTGGGGACCCAGCCACGATCAGGCTGAACCCCTGCCCTCCCGATGTTGCCGATCTAGACATGGGTCACGGTCAGCGGTAAACGGCAGCTGGACAGCGGGAGGTGACTGTGCCAAGCTGACGAGGGTGGGCCAGCTGCGGGGGGGTGGGGTGGGGGGGGGGGCTAGTTTCCCAGCCTGGGCCTGGGGATCGAGGGAAGCAAAGGAGGGCCGGGCCGTTTGTTCCTCCTGCGCCCCTGGCAGGACGCAGCTGCCATGGGCTGGGGGGCTGGGGGGCTGGAGGCAGGTCTGGGGCAGAGTCAGGAGCTCCAGCTCAGCCTCATGGGAGGAGGAAGGGTCTGATTCCTGAGGGGCGTGGCCTGCGCCAAAACATCAGGCCCTTGTGTAAGGCTGGATGGTGCCCGGGGAGCCTGGATCGGGGGGAGTGGCCCAAAAGGCACCCACTTTCGGAGTCAGGGAGACAAGCCCATTAAAGCAGGGACTCGCAACCAGGGACTGTTTGCTGTGCCCCAGATGACACTGGTCACTAGAGGCGTGGGGGTATGACAAACTGGAGAGGGTGCTCCCCTCTGCTTCCTCCTGACCTGGACAGTTCTGCATCTCTGCCTGCCCTGTCTCCGGTCCCCTCACGTCCCCCCTCTCCCCACAGCGCGACCTGGACTTCACCATTGACCTGGACTTCAAGGGCCAGCTGTGTGAGCTGTCCTGCTCCACCGACTACCGGATGCGCTGAGGCGGCGCCCGGTGTCCCCCACCCCAGCCCGGCCGGCCCTGCACAGGCCCAGCGGCTGTGGCATTTCTTAGGCGGTTTCGGGATCGCCCTTCCTCTCCTTTTCTCAGAAGGGAGTGACAGGGGCCTGGGCCCGGGATGGGAGGGTTGGGGGGAGGGCACATTGTGACTGTTTTTCATAACTTATGTTTTTATATGGTTACATTTATGCCAATAAATCCTCAGCTGGGACAGCTTGGCTTCCGGGGGGCTGGGGTTCCGTGTGCAGGTGCTAAGGTTTCAGTCTGAGCAGCCGGGAGTACCCGGATGATGGCTGTAGGTCTCTGTCCTCACTTGTGTCTAGTTCTGTCTCACCACAGCCCTCTGAGTCTTGTCCCAACTCACCTCTTGCTCACTCCCAGGATCTCTTCCCCCCACCCTCTCTGGGGGGAGTGAGTCTGTCCCCCCAGTCCCCTCTCCTGCCCCTGAGGCCCTGTTATCTCTCGTCCCCACTGGGCATGGCTCTGAGCCCAGCTGCATGCCAGGCTGGTGGAGGATTGGGGTGTGGGTTCCCAGTATACCTGAGCCCTTAAGCTTCTCAAAAGGCCATTTCCCTGCCTCGCCCAACACACATGATTCCTCTGTTTTTTTCTGTCCAGGCCCCTCCAAGGCCATGCAGGGCTGACTGGCAGTGAGTTCTGTCCTGCCCTCAGCAGCTAGGAAACTGAGTTGCAGTGGAGTTGCACTGAGGGTCAGAATCCCTTCTGGGGGTGTGTGACCTAGGGTGGGGGTCCCACCTCAGGGTAGCAGAGCCTCCCCACCTCAGAGGTGGCCACCAAGGTCCCACTGACCTTCACGGCGCCCCTGCTGCAGGCACAGTGCCCTCACCCACCACCCTACCCCAGGACCTGGACCACTCAGCACAGCATCCCTGCCTCCACAGCGCCTGCTCCGCCTGCTTCCGTACAGCTGAGCCCTAGGCTTGCAGGCAGCTGATCCGTTCTTCTAGGATGGTGTTCACACTGGCAGTGCTGAGGCTCGGGCTCTGTCCCTGTCCCCAGGGGTTTAGGTTCCGGAGTCTCCCTGGGTGAGGGTGAGGTCTGGTCTATACTGGAGCCCCGAGCGTCCCCTTCCCCACCCCTTTCCTTGGAAGCAGATGCTGATGCCACTTGAAAGTGTCAGCTGCCCCGTCCCTCTTCCCTAGGCCTTAGGATTCCCTCTCCTGAGGCCTGGGCGCACCAGCACACCCATGAGGGCTCCCTAGGAGCCGTGGAGGAAGGAGGTGGAGATCTGGGTGCTAATTCTGCCTCTCTGGCTTGGTGTGGCCTCAGACTTCCCCTGGAAGGTTATCCAGACCAGGGGGGGAGGGGGCGGGGCTGCCCTGCGCAGGGGCAACTTCACTCACCGATTTTTCTGGTGACCAACACCCACCTGCTGTTGCTTCTAGCTTCTTCCACCCTGGGGGACCCCGAGTCCTTGGGCAGGTGGGAAAGGCTGGTGGTGTCAGGGACATGCCTGCAAGGAGACCTTGAAGGGCGTGCGCCCTCCTCAGGCCAAGGCTTTCAGTCTCGGAACAGGAAGGCATCTCGGAGCTGCCCTGTCGGATACTGAGCCCCATTTTCCTGTTTGTACCTCAGTATCACGCTCCTCTGTGGCCCCTGTTCCCTGGGCACATGCCAGTTATACCACCTGCCAGAGACCCAATACTGGCCCCGCTCTGCCTCCAAGGAAAGTTGGGCTATGGAGTTTTAGTCTAGTTGGTCTCCTGGACCTGTGGCAGTGAGGCCTGCGCAGTGCCCAGCTTGTTGTGTGACCTTGGCACCTCTCTGCACCTCCCCTAGCCTCAGTTTACCCATCTGTATATTGGGGCTATGACCCCAAGTTTTCCCCTAGCTCCACATGGGCTTGCCCAGATATCTTCCCCCCAACCGCCTCCCCCTCCCCTCCCCCAGTCCCCGCTGTGACTGGGCGGGACCCAGGGGCACCCCAGAGCCAGCATGGACAAAGAATACTAATGTCCAGAGCCAAATAAACGGTGATCTCCATGTTTCAGTCTCTGCTCTTTCTGGTCTGACCATCTGAGTCCAGCCCCGAACACATTTTCCCTCGTGGAAGTCCCTTTGACTGTCTAACTTGAATCCAACCGGCTGTAGCCGCCTCCCTCGCACCAGCGCAGTTGCACCTTGCGCGGGTAGTTTTGTGGGTCTATCGGGTCCCAAAGCAGCTCTCCTCCCTCCCTGGTCGGTAGGACGGAGATTCGCTTCAGCTCCAGCTGGGTGCCCCACGTGCGTGACTAGCCTACCGGAGGTCGGCTGCGAATCCCAAGCTGAGCCTCGTTCCCGGAAGAGAAAGGAGCGAGCTCGTTGAGAGAGAGCAGACTGGGGAGCCCGAGAGCCTGGGGCTCAGGATAGATGCTGCGTAGAAGGCTGGGGGCGAATGGGGAATGGGGCGGGGTAGGAAGACCGCTAGGACTCAACGCTGGGAGGGGATTGGAAGCTGGGGTCCGAGGGGGCGGGGATAGGACGCAGAGCAATTGGAAGGGGGCGGGGATAGGACGCCGAGATTGGAAGGGGCGGGGACAGAACCAGGGACTGGAATACCAGGGAGGCACACGCGAGACAGGAATCGGGGTTCCTGGGTGTGGGGTGATCCGGGGCGTGCAGGAACTCCGGGAGCCCACCGACCAAATCGTGGACTCGTCGCCCTGGGTTGCCTATGTCTATGCAAGTGGGAGACAGGCCTGGCGCTCCAAATCGGGGGTCGGGGAGGCGTCATCCGGCTTGGTCCCCAGGATCCTATCGGCGGACCCCCGACTCAGCGTAGTGAGTACGGGACGGGAGGGGCCCGAGCTGCCGCGGGGGCTGGAGGCCTGTGTCCCGGGTTGGGCAGACGAGCTTCTCCATCACTTGTCCTCGAAGCATCCCTGGCTGCGAGGCATGCGCAGTAGGGCGCGCCCTCCCCCACCCCCTCCAGCCCCTGTCGAGGGGGAGGGGACGCTGGGTGAATTTATAGACAGTTCCCCCGCCCCCACCCCACCCGGCCTTGGAATGGGAAACGGAAATGGGGTGGACAGTGCCAGCGTCTGGCAGGTGTTTGTTTCAAATGGGTCTCGGACTGATATTTTTCTCGGAGACCCCGTAACTCTCCCTGGACGGATTTCTCCCCTCCGCCCCCGAATTTTGAAAGTCCTGTATGGGGAGGAGGCACTGCCCCCGCACCAGCCTCAGCAGAGCCTCCGAGAGGTAAACGCGAGGTAGCCCTCCCCCTCGGTGTGTATCCACAGAGGTCCCCAACGGAGGGTCCCCCCAACACCGAGTGTCTGGCCGGGACCCTCAAGACCCTTAGGAAGGGTGAGCTGGCGTCCTCTACGCCTGGGGTCCTGGGGTCCTGGACTCCTGGGTCTGCGGGAGGAGGGGCTGGGGTCCTGGACTCCTGGGTCTGGGGGAGCCGGGAGCTGGGGGCTTAGGGAGTGACTCTGTCCTCCCCCAGGGGCCCGGCGGGACATGGCTGAAGCGCACCAAGCCGTGGGCTTCCGACCCTCACTGACCTCGGACGGGACGGAGGCGGACCTCAGAGCCTCGGCGCTGCAGGACATCTACCTGTCCGGACTGCGCTCCTGGAAAAGGCATCTCTCCCGGTTCTGGGTGAGGAGGGCTGCGGCTCGGTTTCCTTCCGGGGATCCCGTTACCTGTTTCCGGGCTGCCCGAGGCCCACCTCTGGCACCCAGGCGGCCCCCCTTCTGGGAAAGCTGTCCGCTCCCAGGACTTCTGGAAGCTGCTTTCTGGTCTGTGGCTCCCTTCAGGGGTCCTCAGCCTCACCCACTGGGAACCCCTGTTTACCGCTTGCACCCACTTCCGGGACCCCCACTTTCCCCACGCCTCCAGACACAACTTGCACCCCAATTTCTAGAGCTCAGTGCCCTTCCCATGGTTCACGTCTCATCTTCCCCTTTCATCTGCAGGCTTTAAAGTGGGCGCTCCCAATAGAGCGTCGGCCTGCGGCCTGAGGGGTCCCAGGTTCGATTCCCGCCAAGGGCATGTACCCTGGTTGCGGGCACATCTCTAATAGGAGGTGTGCAGGAGGCAGCTGATCGATGTTTCTCTCTCATCAGTGTTTCTAACTCTCTGTCCCTCTTCTTTCCTCTCTGTGAAAAATCAATAAAATATATTTTAAAAAAAATAAAGTGGGTGTTCCCGCCCGCCAGGGGGGGTGCAGTGGTTGAGTGTAACCTGGGTTACAGTTTACTCCCCACCCCTGGTCCGGGTGCGTGGGGGAAGCAACTAGTTGATGTGTCTCTCTCACACCGATGTTTCTCTCTCTCTCTCTCTGAAAAGCAATGAAAAAAATACCCTCCGGTGAGGATTAACAAAAAAAGAAACAAAAATAACCACATGTGCCTGTAACGTTTCCTGCCAAGCCAAAGGAAGACAGACTGTCAAGTACATAAATCCCCCAGGAGAAGTAGAGCAGCAGTGGAAAGGCTCACTGTGGTGACATTCCTTGCGCACCTGCCGAGTGCCTGGCTCTGAGCTGAGCCTCGCAGGCCCTTCCCCAGGCCCCATTTCTGCTTTATTTTTCTCCCTAGCACCTGGCGCTGTGGGACACACTGCACTGAGGCCTTCCCTTACGCAGGCATTATGTCTGTCCCCCGTGACCGCAGGAATCTTGCTATCTGGTCACTGCTGTGGGCCCCAGTTAGCATTTGTGGAATGACAGTGTCTCATCCGGCCCTTGTGACAGCTCTGTGAGGCAAGTTCCAAGATTGCTCCCATTCCACAGGTGAGGACACAGAGAGGGCATGTGCTTGCCATCACTCGGCCAGTTAGTGACAGAGCCGAGGGTGGGACTCCAGAGCCCAGGTTCTAAAGCCTGATTTCTGAGGCCCTCCTAATTGTTAAGTGTGGGAAGAAGAGAGAAAGAGGTTGCTTGAGCCGGGATGGTGATGCCCCAGCTAATGGTCGGTGGTAGCTTTTATCCTGTCTTAACTTTGCTCTCTGTGTGATCTTGAAGCCGTGTTGTTTAGTTGTTTTTATATTTTTAAAATATATTTTATTGATTTTTTACAGAGAGGAAGGGAGAGGGATAGAGAGTTAGAAACATCGATCTGCTGCCTCCTGCACACCCCCTACTGGGGATGTGCCCACAACCAAGGTACATGCCCCTGACCGGGATCGAACCCGGGACCCTTCAGTCCTCGGGCCGACGCTCTCTCCACTGAGCCAAACCGGTTAGGGCTGTTTTGTTGTTTTACCGTCTCATCCAAGGATATTTTTGGATGAGAAAAATTTTGGTTTTTAGAAAGTGGAAGAGGGAAAGACAGAGAGAAATATTGATGTGATAGAAACACATCGATTGGTTGCCTCCCTTAACAAGCCCGGACCAGGGCCCAGGCCAGGGAGGAGCCTGCCCTTGACTGGATTTGAACCCTGGACCCTTCAGTCCATAGGCTGATGCTCTATCCACTGAGCCAAACCCACCAAGGCTTGTTTTTAATGTAAAATGAGATAATCTTAGCACCTACTTCTCAGGGTTGTGGGAGGATTTAAAGAGTTAAGCCTTGTAAAGGGCACCTGGCATGTAGTAAGCGCTCATTACATGTTAATTATCTTGTTCACCCTTCTCTAGGAATCTGACTAGTAACCCAGCACTTTCATCCATTCCTCATTCATTCCACAGCCAGGTAGCTCCAGAAGGCCTACTGAGCTCCAGATGCTCCTCTGTCTGGGGGAACATTTTGTCTTCCAGGTCCTTCCTGAGAGTAACCTCCTCCAGGAAGCCCTCCCTGACTCCCTCAAGATGAGCAACCTGCCACCACAGGGCTCCTGTGTCTTGTCTCCTGCCATTAGCACTCGCTTCATTCTTGACTGACCTCCCTGAGGATAGAATCTAGATCAGTCTGCTGCCCACGGGGTCTTGAGCACCCAGCTCAGAACCCAGCACATGCTGGATGCTCAATATCTAAGGATTGTGCTTAGAGGATGCAATTGAATGGATGTTCTTTCTTCCCCACAGAATGACTTTCTCACTGGTGTGTTCCCTGCCAGCCCCCTCAGCTGGCTTTTCCTCTTCAGTGCAATCCAGCTCGCCTGGTTCCTCCAGCTGGATCCTTCCCTGGGACTGACGGAGAAGATTAAAGAGTTGCTGCCAGATTGGTGAGTTCCCACTTCAGCCAGGTAACCTCCACCTGGTAAGTTTCTCTGTCGGTGTGCTGTGCCTGCTAATGAAAAGTAACCTCTGAGACCTACTAGTACTTTGGGACAGATTACTAAAGGTACAGCATCAATAAAAAAGGAGGTGCTTTTCTCTCTTCTTTCCATCCTGGCTGCTTCTTGTTAAGAGGGATGGTGACAAACTAGATATGTCTCAGATATGGTGATGTGTACTGATGCAAGTGTGAATTCTGCTAGTCTCTGATTGTGCCCTTTCAGGTAAGAGACTTCACCAGTTTAGGTGTCAGGGTTTTCATTTATTAAATGGGGGTAATAATAATCGCTTCTTAGCGTGGTTGGAAGAATTCAAGTCACGCATGTGGAATATTCAGTACGGTGCCAGGAGGTTGTTAAATGGGACCGGTTGTCATATTACAGTCGTTGCTGTCGGCTTTGGGAAAGATTTGGCAACCAGATGATGATGAAGCAGCAGGGTCTAGCTCTTGCATAAGTGCCCCTAGGGAAGATGGCAGATTTGGGGTAGACAGCCCCAAAGGCCTGCTCTTGCCTTGGAGGTAGAAATTTCCAGGAAGACTGGATTTGCCCTGTGCACAGGGGGGAGCGACTCCCCCAGCCCCTCCAGGTGGGATTTGCTCCCATGTCTGTTAGCAACGTTGCAAACTGTAGGCCAGTTTACTGTAGGCCAGTTTCCTAAACTTCAGTTTAATTTGGAACCACCTGGGAAGGCTTGTTCAAACACCAATTGCTGCCCAGCTGGTGTGGCTCAGTGGTTGGGCATTGACCCATGAACCAAGAGGTCCCCGGTTTGATTCCCGATCAGGGCATGTGCCTGGGTGGCGGGCTCCATCTCCAGTAGGGGTGCATGCAGGAGGCAGCCAATCAATATCTCTCATTTATGTTCCTATCTCTCCCTCTCCCTTCTTCTCTCTCTAAAATCAATAAAAACATTTTAAATTTATTTTTATTGATTTCAGAGAGGGAGAGGGAAAGAGAGATAGAAACATCAATGATGAGAGAGAATCATTGATCGGCTGCCTCCTGCACACCCCCACCCCCCCATGGGGATCGAGCCCACAACCCAGGCATGTGCCCTTGGCCAGAATCAAACCTGGGACCCTTCAGTCCGCAGGCCGACACTCTATCCACAGAGCCAAACCAGCTAGGGCAATAAAAACATATTTTAAAAAGACAACACTGATTGCTGCCCTGGCCAGTGTGGCTCAATTGGTTGGGTGTTGTCCCATGCACTGAATGGCTGGTTGCTGGTTCGATTCCTGGTCAGGGCACATGCCCAGGTTGTAGGTTTCATCCCTGGTCGAGGGCACTTGGGAGGCAACCAATCGATGTTTCTCTCTCACATTGATGTTTCTCTCTCTCTCTCTTCCCCTCTCTCTAGACTCAATAAAAACATTTTTAAAAACCCCAACACTGATTGTTGGACCCCATCCCAACAGATTCTGTCTTACTAGGTCTGGGTGGGGCCCAGGAATCTGCATTCCCAGCAAGCTCCCAGGTGCAGCTGATGCTGTTGGTCCAAGGCCCACACTTTGAGAACCGCGCTGAGAGTATAATTGATATCTGGGAGGGAAAAGTGTCCTTTTAATAGAAATACCACTTATTAAGCACCTACCAGTTTCCATGAGACGGTGAGAAGTGATTTTAGAAGCTTGGGGTCCCCACAGTCCTGGGAGGAGGAGGGTGCTGCGAGAGGATCCTGCCTCCTTCACAAATGAGGAAACTGGACCCTCTAACTGACTCTAGTCCCACACGATAAGCCTCCAGCAGCTGGAAGACCAGTGAGAGAATATTAGGGAGGGCAGGGGCCGAGTGAGGCTGGAACGGAGGGGGGTTCTGAGGCCCGGAGGCCCAGTCCTTCCCCTCTCTCTCCACCCAGGGGTGGACAGCACCACAGGCTTCGCGGGGTCCTGGCGGCCGCACTGTTTGCTTCGTGCCTCTGGGGAGCCCTGATCTTCACACTTCACGTGGCTCTCAGGCTGCTGCTGTCCTACCACGGCTGGCTCCTCGAACCCCACGGAGCCATGTCCTCACCCACCAAGACTTGGCTGGTATGTGAGGGGCCCTGTGGGGGCCTACTTCTCTGTGCCCCTTCCTCTGGGTGTCTGTCCCCCTTTGGGGGGGGTATCTGTCCCATCTGCTCTGTAGGTTGCCACACACACCTCACCCAGGTCCCCAGCCCCAGTGAGGGGTTTCATGACCCCCAATCCCCACTTCCCCAGGCCCTGGTCCGCATCTTCTCCGGCCGCCACCCAATGCTCTTCAGTTACCAGCGCTCCCTGCCGCGCCAGCCGGTGCCCTCGGTGCAGGACACCGTGCGCAAGGTGGGCCGGTCCCTGGGGATGGGAGGAGAGGCGGGCGGGGCGGGCTTGGGGGCGTGACCTGCCTACCTCTCCGCCTCTGCCCTCAGTACCTGGAGTCCGTCCGGCCTGTCCTTTCGGACGAGGATTTCGACTGGACGGCGGGCCTGGCTCAGGAATTCCTGAGGCTGCAGGCGTCGCTGCTGCAGTGGTACCTGCGGCTCAAGTCCTGGTGGGCGTCCAATTACGTGAGTCCCTTGTGGGGAAGGCAAAGGTCCCAGCGCATTCCCCTGACCCGGCAGGGTTACGCCCCGCCCACGCCCCGCCCACAACCCCTAGGCCTGTGGCGATTGGAGGCCAGAGACACCGGGCATCCTGAGCCCCGCCCGTACTCAATCTCAGCCCCGCCCCCTCGCTCCAATGATGTAAACCCGCCCCAGATGCTCCAATATTCCGAGCTCCTCCTCACTCTCCAGTACTCTGAACTCTCTGTCCTCTGCCAACAGTGTGAGCCCCTCTCTCCACGCTCTGATGTTCTTTTTAAAAATATATCTAGATATATATTTTTTTTATTGATTTCAGAGAGGAAGGGAGAGGGAGAGAGAGATAGAAACATCAATGGTGAGAGAGAATCATTGATCGGCTGCGTCCTGCACACCCCCCACTGGGGATCGAGGCCGCAACCCAGGCACGTGCCCTTGACCGGAATTGAACCTGAGACCCTTCAGTCCGCAGACTGATGCTCTATCTACTGAGCCAAACTGGTTAGGGCCCGGTTGTTGATTTTTAAATCTCCGATGGGATCGATAAACATATCTTGTTGTGTGCCCAGCCTTTGCCATCGGCAGCATACCTTGGTGCTCACTCCGTGTCACTAATACAGATATACCTTGTTCTTTTTTTTTTTTTTAAAGGGGAAAATGATGATTTTTATTTTTTTAATATATTTTATTGATTTTTTTACAGAGAGGAAGAGAGAGGGATAGAGAGTTAGAAACACCGATGAGAGAGAAACATCCATCAGCTGCCTCTTGCACACCCCCTACTGGGGATGTGCCCACAACCAAGGTACATGCCCTTGACCAGAATCAAACCTGGGACCCTTCAGTCCGCAGGCCGACACTCTACCCACTGAGCCAAACCGGTTAGGGCACCTTGTTCTTTTTAACAGCTGCATAATATTCCACAGCATGAGTGTAGCTTCTAGGTTATTGCTAGTGACTACTCAGGCTGGCCTCCTGCACTGGGCTCCACCCTCCCTGTCAGACACAGTCAAGCCTGGGGTGGCTGGGCCCTCCCACTGCCTCCCCTGCACTGGCCCTGCCACCCAGCTCTGCGTCTCTGTGACCGTCCCCAGGTCAGTGACTGGTGGGAAGAGTTTGTGTACCTTCGCTCCCGCAACTCGCTGATGGTGAATAGCAACTATTATATGATGGTGAGAGGGGAGAAGGGGGCTAGGAGCTGAGGAGGGAGTGGGGCTCATAAAATGATAAAAGGTGGGGTTTAGGGTCAGTGACCCAAATCTTGAATTCACCATTCGCCCTCTGTTGGGGGCAGGACCTGTCTGTGTTTGGGGATCAGGGGCAAACCTGACCCCAGGCGTTTTGCTGCCCCCTCCTCGGCCCCCAGGACTTCCTGTATGTCACGCCCACACCCGTGCAGGCTGCTCGCGCCGGGAACGCTGTGCACGCCCTGCTCCTCTACCGCCACCGCCTGAACCGCCAGGAGATCCTGCCGGTAAGAGGGCGGCCCCGGGGGACAGAGGCCGTGGTCCTGTGGCCGTGGGGCCGCGTGGGCCCCGGGGTGGGGGGCAGCTCCCGAGCCCGAGGTCTCCTGCAGACGTTGCTGATGGGAATGCGGCCCTTGTGCTCCGCCCAGTATGAGAAGATATTCAACACCACGCGGGTGCCCGGGGCCCAGAAAGGTGAGGCCCTCTCCCCTCCTGGCTCTGGGATGCGGGACAGTGTAGCGGCCAAGAGTGCGTGTGCTGGGGCCCGCCGCCGGGTTGCATCCCAGCTCCGTCTTCCCAGCCGTGTGGCCTTGAGCAAGTCCCCCCCTTTGGGCCTCAACCTCCCCGTCTCTCAGATGGGATAAGGACACAGAGGGTGGTGAGGGGTAGATGGGTGCCCAGAACAGTGCAAGCCGCTTATGTTATTATTGTCTTTTAATATATATTTTTATTGATTTTAGAGAGGAAGGGAGAGGGAGAGAGAGATAGAAATATCAATGATGAGACAGAATCATCGATGGGCTGCCTCCTGCATGACCCCTACTGGGAATCGAGCCTGCAATCCGGGCATGTGCCCTTGACTGGAATCGAACCAGGGACCCTTCAGTCCGCAGGCCGTGGCTTTAGCCACTGAGCCACACCAGCCAGGGCGTAGTTGCTATTCTTTTTTTTTTTTTTTAATATATTTTATTGATTTTTTACAGAGAGTTAGGGAGAGGGATAGAGAGTTAGAAACATGGATGAGAGAGAAACATCGATCAGCTGCCTCCTGCACACCCCCTACTGAGTATGTGCCCGCAACCAAGGTCCATGCCCTTGACCGGAATCGAACCTGGGACCCTTCAGTCCGCAGGCTGACGCTCTAGCCACTGAGCCAAACCGGTCAGGGCCATGATTGCTATTCTTATTCTTCATGTTTCCAACCCTCCTGCCTGCACACTCTGCCCACCCACCCAGACCACCTGCGCCACCTCCGGGACAGCCGGCACGTGGCCGTGTTCCACCGGGGCCGGTTCTTCCGCGTGGGCACCCACTCCCCGAGCGGCCTGCTGTCCCCGCGCGCCCTGGAGCAGCAGTTTCAGCGGATCCTGGACGACCCCTCGCCCACCTGCCCCCACGAGGAGCACCTGGCGGCCCTGACCGCGGCGCCCAGGTGAGGCGGGAGGGCAGGGGCGCATGGGCCCCACCGCCACCCCCGGGGCCGGGCAGCTTCCGGGGCTCAGGCACGCCCCCCACCCCCCCAAACAGGGACCTGTGGGCGCAGGCGCGGAGGTCCCTGAAGAGCCGCGCGGGGGAGGCCCTGGAAGCGGTGGAAGGGGCCGCTTTCTTTGTCTCGCTGGACTCGGAGCCCGCGGGGCTCACCAGGGAGGACCCCGCGGCCTCCTTGGACGCCTACGCCCACGCCCTGCTGGCTGGCCGGGGACACGACCGGTGAGTCGGCCCGGGTCCTGGACCCCACCCTGACCTGCGACCGGAACCCCGTGTTTGTACCTAATACTCCGGGCCATACACCCACAGACCCAGACCCCCCAGTCCTGGGGCACCTCCAGACCCAAAGGCCCCCTTGATCTGAGGACCCCAGACTCAATGCCTTGTGATCTGGGGACCCAGAGAAGCCTAGACCCAGATCCTGGAACCCCAGATCCCAGACCTGGACGCTCAGACCCAGAGATCCCCCGAGCCTGGACCCCAAGCCTGGGATCTCAGACTCAGAACCCCGGGACCCCCAGACCTGAAAGCTGGCATCCCAAGACCCCGCAAGACCTAGAGACCCTCAGACAACTTCCTAGATGCCCACCAGTCACCCTGGTCTCTGAGGCTCCTGGGAACACGCCCTGACCTCCCAGCGCCCCCTGAGCCTCTCACCTTACCAGGTACCTTCTCTCAAAATCCCCAGCTCTTCACACCTTGGACCCGGCTCAGAGCCCATCCAGAGCCACCAGCTGGAGGCCCCACCCTCTTGGAGGTCCCACACCAGCCCTGATTCCAGAAAAGTCTCCCCACCCAGAAATCCCCACACGGCCTCAGGGCACCCCGGCTTCCCTCCTGGGCCCCCCTCTTTGGTGACTTCTCTGACCTCTATCCCGCAGCTGGTATGACAAGTCCTTCACCCTCATCGTCTTCTCCAACGGGAAGCTGGGCCTCAGCGTGGAGCACTCGTGGGCGGACTGCCCCGTCTCAGGGCACATGTGGGAGGTAGGGCAGTCCCCCGCCCCCCTGGGGACCACCGCCCCCCCATTTCCAGAGACCTTCCTCCCCCTGGGACTGAGGGTCAGAGGAGAAGCAGAGGTTCGGAGAGAGAAAGGAGAGACCGGCGAGAGCCACCCAGCAAGGCAGGGGCCGGGGTGGGCAGCTGGGACTCAGAGAAGGGAGCTGATTTGCCCAGTCACAGAGCCAGGATCGCAGAGCAGGATTGTGAATCCGGAATGTTCTGAGGCCAGAATGAGGGGCCTTTGAATCACATCATCATCATCATCGCTGAGTGACCCTGGGCAAGTTCCTCCCCTCCATCCGGTGAAAGGCTGGGGTTCCTTTTATCTTTAAGTCCCATCCAGTCCTGAGAACCTCAAGTCTCCATTTTATTTCATTTTAAATCGGGGGAGGGGGGGGGTGCCTGCCGCCCATTGGCCCCATCTCCAGTGCTGCATGAGGGCTGGACGTGGCCCAGAATGGGGAGCAGGGTGTGAGTGGGGGGGGAGGGAGGCCCCTCCAGACCTCGGGAGCAGCCCAGATCAGCGCAGACTCTCCTGCGCCCGTTTCTCGTTTGTAAAATGGGAATATTTGGGCAAATGAGACACAGTTCAGTTCCACGTCAGGCCCTCAGGCTGTTCACGTCCACATAGCATCTCCATATGTCCACGTTGAATGAGGAGATGTCGCATAGAGTAAGAGAGAGAGAAATGCCACGCTGGAGGGTAGCAGGTGCTCGATCAGGGTTGATTTAAAATAGTTAGCAGGCCCGGCCGGCGTGGCTAATGGTTGAGCGTCGACCTATGAACCAGGAGGTCACGGTTTGATTCCGGTCAGGGCACATGCCCGGGTTGGGGGCTCCACCCCCAGTAGGGGGCATACAGGAGGCAGCCGATCAATGATTCTTTCTCATCATTGATGTTTCTATCTCCCTTTCCCTTCCTCTCTGAAATTAATAAAAATATATTTTTTTAAAATAAAATATTTAGCAATATTTAACAATAATAAAAGCAGGGTGTGGGCCCTGCCCAGTCAGAATGGATGCGGAGGGGCGGTCCTCGGGAGGGCTGGGCAGCCGTTGGTGCTCTGAGAACCTGTCAGGAGGTCAGGGATAGGAAGCACCGTTGGGTATTGGCATCGCTCCCACTCTCGATGGACTTGAACCTGAGACCCCTCTTGTGAACATCAGGGGTTTCTCCTTCTCAGGGACTGACCCCAGGCTCAAAAGGGCCTGGCCCAAGAGGTCCCCGGTTAGATGGCCGCGGGCCAGAGGGAGGCAGGGACCCTGACCGCCTGCCTTTGTACACAGTTCACTCTGGCCACCGAGTGCTTCCAGCTGGGCTACTCGGCGGACGGCCACTGCAAGGGCCACCCTGAGCCCTCCCTGCCCCGGCCCCAGCGGCTACACTGGGACCTTCCAGACAAGGTGAGTCTGGGCCGCCGGGCCTCTCCTCCGAGTCCCCAAATTCCTGGATTTGTCTCTAAACTCACTCTCATCCCCAAACTCAACCTCGAGACCAACCTCATCCCCTACTCCATCCCCACCCCACACCCTCTCCATCCTAAATCCAATCCTGTTTCCAACACCAAACCCATCTGAAACCCCAACCCGAACTCCATCCCAGCTCCAGCCCCAACCCTAACTTCGGTCCATCCGCAGCCCCATTCCCGCCTGCAATGACATCCCTGGCTCCACCTATAACCTAGCCCAGTGATGCCGAACCTATGACACGCGTGTCAGAGGTGACACACGAACTCATTTTTTTTGGTTGATTTTTCTTTGTTAAATGGCATTTAAATATATAAAATAAATATCAAAAATAGAAGTCTTTGTTTTACTATGGTTGCAAAGATAAAAAAATTTCTATATGTGACACGGCACCAGAGTTCAGTTAGGGTTTTTCAAAATGCTGACACGCCGAGCTCAAAAGGTTCGCCATCACTGCCCTAGCCCTTCAACTCCATTCCCTTCTTCGTCCCAACTTCCATGATCCACCCAACCCTAACTCCATCCCCATCGCCACTTCCGACCTCATTCCCCACCTTCATCTTACCTCCATCTCTCACCCGGCCTCCCCTCCCCCGTCCCCTGGCAGGTCCACCTGTCGATCGCGCTCGCCCTGAGGGCAGCCAAGACCTTGTCCGGAGACACGGACTGCCACGTCTTCCCCTTCTCCCACTTCGGCAAGAGCTTCATCAGACGCTGCCACCTGTCCTCAGACAGCTTCATCCAGGTGGCCTTGCAGCTGGCCCACTTCCGGGTCCGTGAGGTTCCCTGACCCCACCCCCTCTCAGGAACTCGGTTCCCTGGTCCCCCAAGACCTGCCACGGCAGCCCCTTTCATGACTCTTCTTGGTCATTGTGGGTCCACTATCTTTTTCCCCCCAGAGGTAGTTTTTTTCTTCAATATTTTTATTTTTATTTTTTTTAAATATTTTATTGATTTTTTATAGAGAAGAAGGGAGAGGGACAGAGAGTTAGAAACATCGATGAGAGAGATCGATCAGCTGCCTCCTGCACGCCCCCTACTGGGGATGTGCCCGCAACCCAGGTACACGCCCTTGACCGGAATCGAACCCGGGACCCTTCAGTCTGCAGGCCGACGCTCTATCCACTGAGCCAAACCGGTTCGGCACTTCAATATTTTTAGAGAGAGAAGAATGGAGGGGGAGAGAGAGAGAGAGAGAGAGAGAGAGAGAGAGGGAGAAACATTGATGTGACAGTGAGACCTTGATCGGCAGCCTCCTGCATGCCCCCTACTGGGGATGGAGCCTGCAACCTTTTTGTTGTTGTTAATCCTCACCCAAGGATATTTTTCCATTGATTTTTTAGAGAGAGTGGAAGGGACAGGGAGAGATAGAGAGAAACACTGATGTTTAGAGAGAGACACATGGACTGGTTGCCTCCCGTATGCGTCCTGACCAGGGCCAGGATGGAGCCTGCCACTGAGGTACCTGCCCTTGACCAGAATCTACCCCTGGACCCTTCAGTCCGAGGGCTGACGCTCTATCCACTGAGCCACACCAGCCAGGGCGAGCCAGCAGCCTTCTGGTGCACAGGGCGATGCCCAGCCAACTGAGCCAGTCTCACCGGAGGGCGGGTCTGCCATCTGGATCCTTCTCCCCCAACCACACCTCGCTGGGCGGGAGGAGGCTGCGGGTCCAGAGGTGGGTCACGTCTGCGAAGACTTCCTGAGCCCAGATGACAGTTCCTCTTCTCCTTGTCCCCCAGGACAGGGGTCACTTCTGCCTGACTTATGAGTCAGCCATGACGCGCCTGTTCCTGGAAGGCCGGACGGAGACGGTGCGGTCTTGCACGCAGGAAGCCTGCAACTTCGTGCGAGCCATGGAGGACAGAGAGAAGACAGTGGGTGTGAGCCTCAGCTGAGGCTTCGGTCACCTCCACATCCCCACTCTGCCCTTGCAGATGTTTACGGAGCACCTGCTGGGGGCGCCAGGGCCAGGGAGGACAGGCCTGGACTCGGACCTCAAGGAGCTCACTGATGGGGGAAACGGAGATAGTTCAGCATAGTGTGATACAGGCATATATATATACACGTGAGAGAGATAACCATCAGTGATGAGAGATCATTGATCAGCTGCCTCCGGCACGCCCCCTACTGGGGATTGAGCCTGCAACCTGTGTATGTGCCCTGACCGGGAATCAAACCGTGACCTCCTGGTTCATAGGTTGACACTCAACCACTGAGCCACACCGGCTGGACTGATAAAGACTTTAATGGGGGTCTCACAGGACATGGGGGGAGCACCCAAGAGGGAGCCCTTTTGCCACAATGCAGCCCTTTGATGATTTAACCTTTGATTTTTAACTTATGTGACCTTGTGACTTCCATTGGCACCATTGTTCCTCTATAACCTCTCTGCTCAGACACCCGCCCCCACCCTCTGCCCCAGGCACCTCTGCTCCCTCTCCCCCTGCCTGTGTGGCTCAGTGGGAGGAGTTTCAGGAGGCCTGGGAACCCCTCTGCTTCTGCTTTGCTCGGTGTCCCTGGGCAGGTGACTTTCCCCCTTTGAGCCCGTTTCCATCTGTAAAACAGGGCTGCTGTCTCTGCCTTGCAGGGGTGTCGCAAGCTGGGGTGAGGCCCGGGGTGTGACCGACCCCCCGCAGTAAGCCCACTTCCTGTTTTTCCATGACCTGCGACCTCCCCGGGACCCCAGGACTCCCAGTGCCTCTCCCTGTTCCGCCTGGCGGTGGACAAGCACCAGGCTCTGCTGAAGGCGGCCATGAGCGGGCAGGGCGTGGACCGCCACCTGTTCGCACTCCACATCGTGTCCCAGCTCCTCCACCTGCAGGCGCCCTTCCTGGACCAGGTTGGGGTGCAGGGCAAGGGCTAGAGACGAGGGGGGCACTTGGGGACAAGGAGGGGGATGTTGGGAAAAGGAGGTAACAGCAGAGGAGAGAGAGCTGGGGAGACCTGGCTAGAGGGAAGGGAAAGGGGGCGGGGCGAAGGGGTGAGGGGCGTGGTCTCAGAAATGGGAGGGGCTGGTCCCAGGGAGAGGGATGCTCAGGCGCCTGGAAGAAGGGGCGTGGCCTGTGAGGTGGGCGTGGTCGGGAGATAAAGGGGCGGGTCGCGGGAGGCTTCCAGGAGGAGAGCGGAGAGGTGGTCGGGAAGGAGAAGGGCCGGGTGCAGCTGGGGGCAGATTTAGGGAAACCGGGCAGCCAGGGGGGCAGGTCAGAGAGGGCGAGGGCTGTGTGGCGTGGAGCGGAGCCGAGGGGGCGCGGACCTGTGAGTCTGTCTTTGTTTTTCTCTTTTTTTGGGGGGGGGGGTGTCTGTGACCATCCTCCTCCCCTCAGGTTCACTCGGAGCAGTGGCAGCTGGCCACCAGCCAGATCCCCGTGCAGCAAACCCACCTGTTTGACGTCCACAACTACCCCGACTACGTGTCCTCCGGTGGAGGGTTTGGGCCTGTGAGTGGGACGGGCGGACCCGGCGCCCCGAACCCCGAGGCGGGCGCTGGCAGCCTGCACGCCTGCCTCCTGCCTCCTGGTGCGGAGGCACCTGGGCCCTTCTGTTCCCCGACCCCTGTCCCTTTCCAGGTGGATGACCACGGCTACGGTGTTTCTTACATCTTCATGGGGGATGACACGGTCACCTTCCACATTTCCAGCAAAAAATCAAGCACAAAAACGGTGAGACCCGCTGAACCACCCGCCACCTCCTTCCTTCCTCAGGACCCAGGAGTCTGGACCCCTAGCTCCCTCCTCTCCAGAACCCGAGTCCAGACCCCCAGCCCCGACCTGCCCCCCAGCCCTCTCTCCCGCAGACCCCAGCCCCCCTGCAGGGGCCCCGCCCCCAGCTCCCCTTGGACGGGACCCTTCCTCCTTCCAGGACTCCCACCGGCTGGGGCAGCACATTGAGGACGCGCTGCTGGACGTGGCCTCCCTGTTCCAGGAGGGGCAGCGTCTGAAGCGAGGGTGCCGGGGGCGGGGGGAGGAGGACGCGGGAAGCAGGCGTGGGTCTCTCCCCGGCCACTAGGGGCTCCGGGGCACCCCTGCTGCCCACCAACCTGTGATCTCTTCCGGCCGGACCTGGTCTCCCTGGGAAGTCGTGGGCGGGTCTCCGTGGCTGGGCTGGTGCAGGACCCAGGCACCCTGTTTGGGCCTGGAAACCCCACATCTGGTCCAATAAAGATGTGTGAGCTGGGTGTCTGGTCTCGCTATGCTCTTGGCCTGGGGGTGGGGGAGGGAGGAGACGGCCCCCCCCAGCTCCAGGCCCAGCCATGAATTCCCATTTACAAGCACAACTTCAGTGACAGCCCCTAGCACAGTGGTTCTCAACCTTCCTAATGCCGGACCCTTTAATACAGTTCCTCATGTGGTGGTGACCCCCAACCATAACATTATTTTCGTTGCTACTTCATAACTGTAATTTTGCTACTGTTATGAATTGTAATGCAGGATGTATTTTCATTGTTACAAATTGAACATAATGAAAGCATAGTGATTAATCACAAAAGCAATATGTAATTATATATGTGTTTTCCGATGGTCTTAGGCGACCCCTGTGAAAGGGTCGTTCGACCCCCAAAGGGGTCGCGACCCACAGGTTGAGAACCGCTGCCCTAGCACCAGCCCAGTTGGCTGCATTCCCACCTCCAGTCACACTAACCCAGTGGTCGGCAAACTGCGGCTCGAGAGCCACATGCAGGTCTTTGGCCCCTTGAGTGTGGCTCTTCCACAAAATACCAGGTGCGGGCGTGCACGTACAGTGCGATTGAAACTTCGTGGCCCATGCGCAGAAGTTGGTATTTTGTGGAAGAGCCACACTCAAGGGGCCAAAGAGCTGCATGTGGCTCGCGAGCCGCAATTTGCTGACCACTGCACTAACCCCACCACCCAAGGCCAATCCCAGTCAAACAGCTCTCAGCCCAGTTCCTGCTGTCCCAACGCTAATTGTCCACAGTGGGGGGGGAGGGCACATGTCTTAACAATGCACTTGCCAATTCTTCATCCAGTCTAATTAACGTGATATTATTGACACAGTGAACTAACATGGTGTTTGGAGGAATATTTAAGCCAGTCGTGTGAGCCACTTATGTAATTAAAAATTGTTAATATCCCGTGAACCTGGGTTGGAAAAGGTAAAATTGCTAAGGTGTCAGTACCATCCTAAGCGTTCTACAGATTCAACACAATCCCCATCAGAATCCCAACGGCATTTTTTGCAAAAATAGAAAAATCCACTCTACGTTGAAGAGCAAAAACAATTGTGGAAAGGAAGCACAAAGTTGGAGGTCTCACACTTCACAATTTCAAGATTTATTATAAAGTTACTGTAAGCACAATTGTTTGGTACTGGCATAAGGACAAGCATAGGGACCAATGGGATATAATAGAGAGCCCAGCCGAAACCGGTTTGGCTCAGTGGATAGAGCGTCGACCTGCAGACTGAAGGGTCCCGGGTTCGATTCCGGTCAAGGGCATGTATCTTAGTTGCGGGCATATCCCCAGTGGGAGATGTGCAGGAGGCAGCTGATCGATGTTTCTAACTCTCTATCTCTCTCCCTTCCTCTCTGTGAAAAATCAATAAAATATATTAAAAAAAAAAAAAAAAAAAAAAAGAATAGAGAGCCCAGAAACAAACCCTCATCTATGTGGTCAGATGAACTCTGACAAAGGGAGTCAAGGTCACTCAATGGGGAAAGGGCAGTCTTTTCAGTAAATGGTGCTGGGGAAACTGGGTACCCACATGCAAAAGAGCCAAGCTGGACTCTTAGCTCACTCCACATGGAAAAGTCAACTCAGAATGGGTCAAAGACCTAAATGGAAGAGCTAAAACCTTAAACTCTTAAAAAACAGGAGAACAGCTACATGCCACTGGATTGGGCAATGATTTGTTGGACATGACAGCAAAGCACAGGCAGCACAAGAAAAAAATAGGTAAATTGGACCACATCAAAATCCAAACCTATGCATCAAAGGATATAACAGTGAAGAGACGACTCACGTAATGGGGGGAAATATTTGCAAAGCATTTATCTGACTAGGAGTTAATATCCAGAACTACAACTCAACAGCAGCAACAACAACAACAAAACAACCCCATTCAAAAATGGGCCAAGAACTTGAATAGACATTTCTCCAGAGAAAACATGCAAATGACAATAAGCACGTGAAAAGATATTCGTGGTGGCTGCCGGGAGCTGGGAGAAATGGGGAGTGAGGTTTTGTTTAATGGGTACAGAATTGTCTTTGGGATGACGAAAAGCTCTGGGAAAAGATAGTAGTGATGGTTACACAACATTGTGAGTGTAATTCGTGCCACTGATTTGTACACTTTTAATCCCCCAAATAATATTTTGAACAATTTCACTATTCTTGGTTGCTTTATGATGACATATTTGTCAAATATATTATATATGAAATTTTAATGTTTATCGTCTCTTTAATCTTTCAGGACCAAGTTGATTCATGTTACCTTATATTTTACTTATTTTATTTTTAATATAGTAGTATTTTTATTTGTTTATGAGAAGAAGAGAGATGGAAAGAGAGATAGAAACATTAATGATGACAGAGAATCATTGATCGGTTGCCTCCTGCACACACACACATACACACCTGTACAGGGGATTGAGCCTGCAACCCAGGCATGTGTCGAAACTGGCATCGAACCGTGACCTCCTGGTTCATAGATTGACTATCAGTCACTGAGCCACACCAACTAGGGCATGTTACCTTATATTTTAAAACATAGGCTTTAGACCTAGCTTATTCTCTATAGAAAAAAAAAAAAAGTGGCTTCTTTCATTTACTTATTTCTTCAGAAGACCTTTAGAATAATTGGATTAAATCTTCTAAAAATAACCTAATGGGGATCTTGATTCAACTTGCATTAAAGATGTCATTTGGATGGAGTTAACCTCAGCCCGGCATTCAGACTAGCTATCCAGGAAAACAGTCTTTCGTGCAGTCAGGTTCTCTTAAAAATACATTTGGGCCTTAGAGGTATTGGATGACTCGTTGCCGCTGGCCCCTGGCACGCTCTGCGGTTAAGTGTGCCAGTTATTAAGCTATTATCTCTTGTTTTCAAATCCATCCCCCTCCTCTGAGCTTGGTGAATCTGAGGTTGGGACTCGGAAAACCACTTTCGCTTCGCCCACAGGCTGTGCTGCACTTGGCCAGCAGGGGGCACCAACGAGACCCGACGCCCGGAGGACGTCAAGGGGACGCGCTCCTTCCTGTTGGCTCTCTGCTCATTTCCCGTCACTTTCCGGTTCCCATCACATCACCCAGCAGTTTTTTTCACCCTGGCTGAGGCGGTTCCTTCTGGTAACCGCTGGTAAGTCTAGTTTGCAACTTTTCCGAATCTTGCACACCCTCCGCAGCGTCAGCACCATTTCGCCCGCAGCTTCCCGGGAGGGGCCCAGCGCCCGGCGGGCCTCCGCGCTCAGACGCGCCTGCGCTGGCTGGGCAGCGCCCCCTGGCGGTCTGAGTTTCATTTCCAGTGGGAACCTCACCCGGGCGTTTAGTGTCAGTAATGCTGAACTTGATCCTTTGCTTTGCTCGCCCACGGCGGTAGCTGCTTGCTGTAGCGAATCGCACCGTGATACCATCAGGTTATCCCTTTGCCTTTTGGTTACCTAGTTACCAACCCTTTATACCTAAGTACAGTAGTTCCCTTTATTGTTGTCCTGGGGGAAACGTTCCAAGACCCCCAGTGGGTGCATGAAAGCCTATATATACACTGAGCGGCCAGATTAATTATGACCACCTGACGTTTGTAGGCAAATGAGCTATAATTTCGCGCTGAAGTTGCTAGAGGACCAGACCATTGTAAACGTCTGAATAGCACAACATACCTAAGTATCGTTGCTGATCAGGTTCATCCTATCATGTTGATGGCGTATCCCAGTGGAGATGGCTTCTTCCAACAAGACAGTGCGCCGTGCCACGGTGCTCGTATTGTGCAGGAGTGGTTTCAAGAACATGAGGGAGGATTTACCTTGCTTAGGTGGCCTCCACCATCACCAGATCTCAATCCAATTGAGCATTTGTGGGACGAAGTTAAAAGAGCCATCAGGCAGCTGGTTCCACAACCATCAAATCTCACAGAACTGGACAGTGCTATTCATCAGGCATGGTGTCAGATGCCTCGCTTCACCTTTCAACATCTCGTGGGGTCAATGCCAAGAAGAATCGCCGCGGTATTGAAGATGAAAGGTGGCCCAACGAAGTACTGATGGAGTGGTGATAATAATCTGGCTGGTCATAATAATCTGGCCACTCAGTGTATATATACAGTATATATATATATATATATATATATGTATATGCATATTTATGTATGTATATGTATATATCTATATCTATATAAAATGTATACCAAACCCTATATATACTGTTTTTTCCCTATACATTCCTATGATAAAGTTTAATTTATAAATTAGGCATAGTAAGAGGTTAACAGTAATTAATAATAGAACACGTCTAACAATATACTGGGTGGGGCAAAAACAGGTTTGCAGTTGTTCATATAGAAAACATACTCACAACTGTAAACCTACATTTGCCCCGCCCTGCGCTGTCATGAATGTGCATGGCTTTGGGGTCATTGATAAAATAAAAGGAGGGTTAATGAGCACTGGCTGGGATACAGTCGATCTGATAACCAAGTCGCTACTAAGAGACTAAGGCGTGGAGACACTGGACAAAGGGATCATTCAGGCCCGGGGCGGGATGGAGCTGGTCCGCATGGGATTTCATCATGCCGCTCGGAATCGTGCCCAATTTAAAACGGAGGAATTGTTTATTTCTGGAATTTTCCATTACACATGTTCTACCCCGGGGTTTACCATGGAAAGTGAAACTGCGAATAAGCAGGGAGTGACTACTGTAACGTTTCTTTGGGTGACACCATCTGTTAAAATAACTGGTGTGCTTTTTGTCTCCTAAAGATACCGTGACTGACGCCACTGTGGGCAACTCGGGGCAGATTCTCAAAGGTGGGGTTTGGGGGGCGGTTTAGTTCGTTTTCAGGGTTCACACACAGTGGTGCGCTCCTTGCCAACAAGGATTGGGGTGCTAGTGACCCACCGTGCCGCGGCACCCTGGTGATGTATCGCCGTCCCTGCCGGCAGGGATGCAGTTCCAGCTGGAGTGAGTGACAGGGGATCCAGTGGCTGCTGCAATGGACCACGATGGCGCTACGATGGCCGCAAGGACAGTGGTGTTCAGTGGCTTCCTCTGCGACCCGGGCAGGAGGTGGGGTGCTGTGTGGGGACCGGCAGGCGTGCCCCGCGGCCTCTGCTTCAGGGTGCTTCTCTGAGGTGGCCGCGGCTCTTACTGGACGGACCTGCTGTGCTTTCTGCTTCCAGCAGGTGAACTCGGTCCCTTAACTCCGACGGCACCACCTCCTCTGTTAGTCCTCCATCCCAAGGTGGTCGTGGCTTCCTGCTGCTGCTAATCTGTGGCTCCCCTCACATCTCCTTTCCGCCCTCGGGCCTTCCATCACCTGTGCAGCCAATCCCTTACATCAAAGTCTATTTTAAGTGTTCAAAGTAGTTATTTGTGGGTGTTTTTTGTTGTTGTTTTGTTTTGTTTTTTTTTATAAATTTAATATCTCCACAATCTTTTTTTTAACATGTAGTTGCTTTAAAAAATTTTTGTAGCCCTGACCGGTTTGGCTCAGTGGATAGAGCATCGGCCTGCGGACTGGAGGGTCCCAGGTTCGATTCCGGCCAAGGGCATGTACCTTGGTTGCAGGCACATCCCCAGTGGGGAGTGTGCAGGAGGCAGCTGATCAATGTTTCTCTCTCATTGATGTTTCTAACTCTCTATCCCTCTCCCTTCCTCTCTGTAAAATATCAATAAAATATATTAAAAAAAAAATTTTTTGTAGCCGAAGCCGGTTTGGCTCAGTGGATAGAGCGTTGGCCTGCGGACTGAAGGGTTCCGGGTTCGATTCTGGTCAAGGGCATGTACCTGGGTTGCGGGCACATCCCCAGTGGGAGATGTGCAGGAGGCGGCTAATCGATGTTTCTAACTCTCATCTCTCTCCCTTCCTTTCTGTAAAAAATCAATAAAATATATTTTTAAAAATTTTGTAATATGTTTTTATTGATTTCAGAGAGGAAGGGAGGGATAGAAACATCAATGATGAGAGGGAATCATTGATTGGCTGCCTCCTGAATGCCCCACACTGGGGACCGAGCCCGCAACCCGGTCAAGTGCCCTTGGCTGGAATCGAACCCAGGACCCTGAAGTCCACAGACCGACACTCTATCCACTGAGCCAAACCGGCCAGGGCAATATCTCCACAATCTTATAATTCCTTTATTTTAATGACATTCCCAACTTTTTTGTTGTTGTTGTTAACCTTCACCTGAGGATATTTCTCCATTGATTTTTAGAGAGAGTGGAAGGACGGAGGAGAGACACAGTGAGAGAAACACTGATGTGAGAGACACATCGATTGGTTGCCTCCCACACAGGCCCTGGCCCGGGTCTGGGGATCGAGCCTGCAAACAGGGGGATCCAGCCTTTGACTGGAATTGAACCCGGGGTCCTTCAGTCCGCGGGCCGGTGCTCTATCCACTGAGCCAAACAGGCCAGGGCAGCTATTTGTTGATTGGGTCTTGACGGCTAGTGTTGTTCTTGGTGCCGAGCGACCTCACGGAACAGATCCTCAGGATGAGATTCTGGGATTACAGTGTTCATCTGTTTGCACTTTAATGAGATGATATCTTTTCAGGTGGAAAATGGGACTCCCGTTATCCCTGGAACACGTTGGCTCTTAGAGGAATGTAAAAGGGACTTGGGAGGAGGTGAATCTGTTGCAATCCTGGTTCTTTATCCATTAACTATGTACCCTTATGTAAATGATTTTTTTTAAAGATACTACTTTATTTTTTTAAAATATACTTTATTGATTTTTTTACAGAGAGAAAGGGAGAGGGATAGAGAGTTAGAAACATCAATTGGCTGCTTCTTGCACACCTCGTACTGGGGATGTGCCCACAGCTAAGGTACATGCCCTTGACCGGAATCGAACCTGGGACCTTTCAGTCCACAGGCCGACGCTCTATCCACTGAGCCAAACCAGTTAGGGCGATACTACTTTATTTATTTATCCTCGCCCAAGGATATTTGTCCATTGCTATTTAGAGAGAGTGGAAGAGTGAGGGAAAGACGGAAAGAAATATCGGTGTGAGAGAAACACATCGATTGGTTGCCTCCTCCACAAGCCCTGACCAGGGCTCGGGCTGGGGAGGAGCCTGCAACAGAGATATGTGCCCTTGATCGGAATCGAACCCAGGACCCTTCAATCCGCAGGCCGACTGAGCCAAACCGGTCAGGGCCTTGTGTAAGTGATTTATCCTCTCTGGACCTATTTCTTTCTCTGTGTCTTAGTTACTTTGGGCTATTACAAAATGCCATAGACCAGGCAGCTGAAACAACAAAGGCCAAGATCAAAGTGCTGGCAGGTTTGGTGTCTAATAGGAGCCTGCTTCCTGGTTTGCAGATGGCTGCCTTCTTGTTGTACCCTCACAGGGGTGGGGAGAGAAAGAATGTGCCTCACCTTATAAGGGCACTAACCCCATCATGGGGCCCCACCCTCATGACCTCACCTAAACCTAATTACCTCCTAATGACCCCATCTCCAAATACCATCACACTGGGGATTAGGGCTTCAACCCATGAACTTTTGGACATGTAAACATATGGTCCATATGACTCTGTAAAATGATGATGATGATTCATCCTCTGAGGGGATTTAGACCCTCCCACCCCAGTTCCCATCACCCTGTGGGTACAAATGAAGCCACATTAATAAATCTCGTATCGCCCTAACCGGTTTGGCTCAGTGGATAGAGCGTCGCCTGCGGACTGAAGGGTCCCAGATTCGATTCCGGTCAAGGGCATGTACCTTGGTTGCGGGCACATCCCCAGTAGGAGATGTGCAGGAGGCAGCTGATCGATGTTTCTCTCTCATCGATGTTTCTAACTCTCTATTCCTCTCCCTTCCTCTCTGTAAAAAAATCAATAAAAAATATTTAAAAAAAATAAATCTCGTATCTGCTAGCTGTGAATCTATAAATCAATTGGGGCTTAAAATAATGTTAAATTTAAATATGTTTTTTTAAAAGTAGCATCTTTATAATATCTGACAGTCCATGAATATGGTTTAACCCCCACAATTTATTAAGGTCTTTAACTTCTCTCAGTTATGTTTGTAACTTTTCTGTAGAGGGGATGGCATGTCTTTTGCTAGATTTGTTAGCTTTTTTAAATTATTATTATTATTATTATTTTTTTAAATATATTTTATTGATTTTTTACAGAGGGGAAGGGAGAGAGATAGAGAGTTAGAAACATCGATGAGAGAGAAACATCGATCAGCTGCCTCCTGCACATCTCCCACTGGGGATGTGCCCGCAACCCAGGTACATGCCCTTGACCGGAATCGAACCTGGGACCCTTCAGTCTGCAGGCCGACGCTCTATCCACTGAGCCAAACCGGTTTCGGCTAAATTATTTTTTAAAATATCGATCTGCTGCCTCACGAACACCTCCCACTAGGGATGTGACCGCAACCTAGGTACATGCCCTTGACCAGAATCGAACCTAGGACCCCTCAGTCCGCAGGCCGACGCTCTATCCACCAGCCAGAACTGTTAGGGTAGATTTGTTCAGCTTTTATTCAGCTTCCTTGCTAAACTCACTGATGTTTAATAATTTATTCCATTGGGTTCTTTATGATTCTCTATATGTATAATTATGACATCTCAGAATTCTTTTTCTCTGTCCTTATATTCTTTCTCTTCTTACCTTATTGCAATGTGTTAGAATAGGGATTACCTTTGAAGAAGAAGAAAAGGGTAGTGATTGTGAGGGGGCACAAGAAAGGATTCAGTGGGTGCTATAAACTGAATTTTTAAATCTTGGTGGTGGTTACAGGAACATGTCTATTTCATGATAATTCATGGAGCTTTTAAAAGTATATTTTTTAGCCCTGACCGGTTTGGCTCAGTGGATAGAGCATCAGCCTGCGGACTCAAGGGTCCCAGGTTCGGTTCCGGTCAGGGGCATGTACTTTGGTTGCGGGCACATCCCCAGCGGGGAGTGTGCAGGAGGCAGCTGATCGATGTTTCCAACTCTCTATCCCTCTCCCTTCCTCTCTGTAAAAAATCAATAAAATATATTTTAAAAAAATAAAATAAAATAAAAGTATATTTTTTATTGATTTCAGAGAGGAAGGAGAGAGAGATAGAACCATCAATGATGAGAGAGAATCATTGATGGGCTGCCTCCTGCATGCCCCCCACACTGGGGATTGAGCCCACAACCGGGGCATGTGCCCTGACTGGGAATCGAACTGTGACCTCCTGGTTCATAGGTCAGTGCTCAACCACTGAGCCACATTGGCTGGGCTCATGGAGCTTTTCATTTGTGAACTTTTCTGTTTATATTATACTTTGATTAAAACCTTAAAATAGCACTGCTGTGGCGGTTTAAAATATGCCCACAAATTGACAGTCTCTTTAAAATATGTCTGCCAATGCTCTGACACACCCCGTGAGTAAGATTTGGACTCAATTCCAAGGAACAGAAAAAGGGGAAATGATACCATGTGACTTGGGAGCCTAGGTTACCAAAGGCACTTGTTCTCCCTCAGACTGCTGAGCTGGCATGAGAAGCTGAGCCCCCGGCCAACAGCCATGAGAGCGAGCCCTCCCGCCCCAGTCAAGCCTTCAGATGACTGCAGCCCCAGCTCCCATCCTGCAGACTCCTGAGGACCCTGAGCCAGAGCCATCCAGCTAAGCTACTCCCAGACTCCTGGCCTTCAGAAATTGTGAGATAATACACAGTTATTGCTTTGAGCAGCTAAGTTTTGGGGATAATTCTTTGCACAGCAATAGGCAATGACCTAGGAAAAATCACCCTAAAAAAGGTTGGTGGAGCCCTAACCGGTTTGGCTCAGTGGATAGAGCGTCGGCCTGCGGACTCAAGGGTCCCAGGTTTGATTCCGGTCAAGGGCATGTACCTTGGTTGCGGGCGCATCCCCAGTAGGGGGTGTGCAGGAGGCAGCTGATCGATGTTTCTCTCTCATCTGTGTTTCTAACTCTTTATCCCTCTCCCTTCCCCTCTGTAAAAAAATCAATAAAATATATTTAAAAAATAAAATAAAATAAAAGTTGGTTGACTGGCGCAGACTGCATCATAGAACCTTTTTTTACCCCCTACCTTCTTTCCAAAGACCTGGACCGTCATCAGCATCTCTCTGGGAATGGAGACGCCTGTGAGCTGAGGACCTCATGGTGTGCATCCAAATTACTAACCATCTTTTGGTGCCAAAAAGGAGACAGAGTTCATGCCAGCATGAGGAGCCATTTATTGTTCCGGGTTTGGGCCCCCACGTTTTGGGGGAGTCCCCCCACTACTTCCTCCTCCTCCCATTGTCCCCGTGGACCCCTCAAGTGGCAGGTTGCTGAGCTGATCATGGAGGGAGCACATCTTCAAGTGTAGATAGTCCAGGGAGGCCACCTTCTCCCTGCAATGACAGGCAGGGGGCGGTCGGTGCTGGTGGGCCCGGCTGCCACGGGGCTGGTGGTAGGGGTGACTCAGGCCCAACCCCCAAGACCTCACCCTCCTCCCATGCCCTCAGCCTCCTTCCTCACTCCGGCTTCATCTTGTCCGTCAGCAGCAGGTTCTTGGCCCGCAAGGCTTCGTCTTGGGCCAGGCGAAGGGTGGAGCTCAGGGCCTCTGCCCTGACGTGCTTGGCCAAGGCCTGGCGCTCCAGCTCCTGGGGAGAGGAGTGTAGGCGCCGCTGGGCTTGCCTGACCGGGCTGGGGGTGGAGGGAGCTGGATCGCGGAGGGCCAGGGGCAGGGGCCCATGGGGCCCACATTCCTCCCTCAAGGTACCCTGTCATGCCTCCAGCGGACCCCAGCGTCCCACAATGCACCGGCCTTCCAAACTCCCCTGTGTGCTGAACCTGGGTCTGCCCCTCTGCCTGTCCCCAATGCCCTGGCCTTCTGTGTCCCAGCAAACGCTAAACCAGCATCGGTCTTAGTTCCCCCAAATGCCCACGGAGCATCATGCCTTGGATATGTGTTTGGGCCCCAGAATCCCATCACGTGATGGCCTTCTGCATCTCCTAAGACCTCCCATCTCCTTAGCTACAGACCAGCATCTCTTGTCACAATAGTGGTCCTTCGTGCTCTGGTCCCCTGTGTCCCAGCACGCACCGGGCCCCTTGGCCCACAGCTCTGCCACACCAGTGTCCCATACTGCCTCACTCGTCTGTCTCACCCGCTACAACTTCTGTCCTTAGGCCAGAGCCCATAAGACATCAGCTCTCTGTGTACACTACATCAGGACGGAAAGTTCCATTAGCTGTTGGGCTTGAAGCCGGTGGTGCGACGGCCCAGGCAGAGCTGTGGCCCCACTTCCCAAAATGCACTAGTTTACTGTGACCTGCGTTCCCTGGCTCCTCTCTCTGACCTCAGTGACCCCGTATAATATGTGGCCTCTCTTCGACCTACAGAAAACCAGGTTTGCATCCTACGAAGCTGTAGATGTGTCTGTCTCCTGCGTCCCACAGTGCCCCATACCCAGTGTCCCATCATGCTCTGGGCAATGTCCGCCACCAAGGTTCCCTAATAATTGACCAACGGAGCCCTAGCCGGTTTGGCTCAGTGGATAGAGTGTCTGCCTGCGGACTGAAGAGTCACCGGTTCGATTCCGGTCAAGGGCACATGCCTGGTTTGCGGGCTCGATCCCTCATAGGGGGTGTGCAGGAGGCAGCCTATCAATGATTCTCATCATTGATGTTTCTGTCTCTCTCTCCCTCTCCCTTCCTCTCTGAAATCAATAAAAATATATTTAAAAAAAAATAATTGACCAGCCCTAACCGGTTTGGCTCAGTGGATAGAGCATCGGCCTGCAGACTGAAAGGTCCCAGGTTCGATTCCGGCCAAGGGCATGTGCCTTGGTTGCGGGCACATCCCCAGCAGGAGATGTGCAGGAGGCGGCTGATCGATGTTTCTCTCTCATCGATGTTTCTAACTCTCTCTCCCTCTCCCTTCCTCTCTGTAAAAAATCAATAAAATATATTTAAAAACAAAATAATTGACCAATGGAACCTGTGCTGGTTTCTAAAATGTCCACAAATTGACATTCTCTTCAAAATGCCTCTAAATTCAACCTTCTAAACTGCTTGCCCCTCCCCTGACCCTAATCATTAAAGCCCGGTGTCCCCCCCTACCCCTGCTGCCCACAGCTCAGTCCTCCCACCCCGCCGCACACAGCAGTCCCCACGCCCGGGGCTCCCGCCCCCTCTCTGACAGAAAAGTGGGGCGTGGTGGCCCACGGGGCCCTGGTACCAGAATCTTCTTGTGCAGCCGCTGGCAGCTGGGGCAGGCAGGGGCCAGGCCCCTCTGCTTCACCTCGTCCACCAGCGGGGTCAGAGCACGTTCCAGCAGCTGCTGCAGGGACTCCGTGGACAGCTGCTGCCCCTGGCTGCGAGAGGGGAGTCAGCAGGTGAAAGAGGGCAACCTCGCCACCCTGCACGGGGCCACCCTGCAGTGCATGAGCTATCCTTTGTTTCCACAGCGTGGGAGTTCCACAAAGCCTGGGAGTCCCACTCCCCAAGGGCACCGATGGCCCTCAGTTCATCAAAAGCTCAGACTTCCCACAATGGCCTGGTTTCATCTGATCCCACCTCGTATTGGAAGTCCTCCCCCTTCCTAATAGGGCCCGAACATGGTGTCCCTGGGCGCTCTGATAAACCAAGGTCTCACCTCCCCACCATGCACCCCTAAACCCAGCCTCCACCAGCGGTTCTCAACCTGTGGGTCGCCACCCCTTTGGCGGTCGAACGACCCTTTCACAGGGGTCGCCTAAGACCACCCTGCATATCAGATATTGACATGACGATTCATCACAGTAGCAACGAAAATAATTTTATGGTTGGGTCACCACATGAGGAACTGTATTGAAAGGGCCAGAAGGTTGAGAACCACTGTCACATCCCAATCTTCTCACAATGCACTAGAGGTCTAGGTTGCTTGACTATATCAAGACTTTCTGGTGTTCCACAGGATACTGACTCCACGTGGGGAATGTGGCTCCCATAATGCACCAGGACTGCTGGTCCTTCAGTACATGCCCGGGGTGCCCTCCCTCCCACTCCCGCCAACGCCCAGCTCCTTTGTCTCTAGGGAATGCACGCGCGGAGCCAGGCCTGGGCCCCTTACCTGGCACAGCGGGTGCAGGAGCCTTGGGGGGCCCGCTCCAGGCTCATGGAGAGGTCGGAACTTCGGCGGGAGCTCTGAAACTGCCGCCCCAGCTCCTCCAGAATCGGCTTCACAGGGCCCAGGCCCTCCAGATCGCTCCTCAGCGAAGCCACGGACACGGCTGACCGCTCCACCCTGAAGCGGAAGAATAGCTGGGGCTTCGAGGGCGCCCCTCCGAGCGAGGCTGTGCCCGTGACCAGCAGGGCTAATACCCCTCCCTGCCTGCCCCTCTCTGCTCTGATTGGCCCCTCCTTTTATGTTTATTTTTAAAAATAAAAAATTTTATTTTGTTAATTCTCACCCGAGGATATTTTTCCCATTGCTTTTTAGACAGAATAGAAGGGAGGTAGGGAATGGGTGAGAGAGAGAGAGAGAGAGAGAGAGAGAGAGAGAGAAACATTGGTTGCCTCCCACATGCACCCCCACGGGGGCCAGGGATCAAACCTGCAACCCAGGTACATGCCCTTGACAGGGAATCCGACCTGAGACCATTCGGTGCTCAGGCTGAGGCTCTAACTATTGGACTCACTGGCCCGAGCTCCTTTTATGTTTTTATTTTTTTTGGTAGGCTTTTTAAAAATTATTTTTTAAAATATATTTTTATTTATTTCAGAGAGGAAGGGAAAGAGAGAGAGAAACATCCATGATGAGAGAGAATCATTGATCAGCTGCCTCCTGCACACCCCTCACTGGGGATGGAGCCTGCAACCCAGCATGTGCCCTTGAGCAGAATCAAACCTGGGACCCCCCCAGTCCGCAGGCCAACGCTCTATTCACTGAGCCAAACCAGCCGGGGCCTTTTATGTTTTTAGGGCGGAAATACCCCTCCTTGTTCTCCAATGGGCTCTCACTACGCCTACTTGGCTCCTCCCTCTGTCCTTTGAAGGTGTGGGAAACCCGTCTCTAATTGGCCCCGCCCCTCAGGCCTTATTAGGGATGGCCAGCCTCTTCCTATAGGAGCTTCCTCGTGTCAGTATCTGGTCGGGCCCTCTTGGTCCCAGCTGATTGGTCCGCCGCCTTCCCTCGAGGCCCCGCCCCCCCGAGGCCCCGCCCCGCGCTGTGGCCCTCACATGGTGCACAGCTCGTCGGTGCGGCCCCGCAGCTCCTGCAGGCCCCGCGCCGTCTGCGCCTGCTCGCGCTGCGCCCGCTCCCACTGGCCCAGGAAGCCGTCCAGCCGGCCGCCCAGGCCTCCCAGCAGCCGCAGGGCCTCCTGCACCGCCCCCTCCTCCTGGTGCCACCGCGCGGTCAGCGAGGACACCTCCCGCCTGGAGGGGAAAGGTGAGGAGCTGGTCAGGGCTGGGTTCGAACCCGTCCCCATCGTGCCCGCCACCCCAAGACCACGTCTATGCACACACACACACACACACACTCACACACGCACACAAACACGCACACACACAATTCCTGCCCTTGTAGGTCACCACCTCCTGAAACATGCCCTCCCAGGCTCTTCAGGGCTCCACCCCCCGGGCCCTGCCCCCCAAGATCTTCCGGTCTTCGACCCCCAGAACCCACTCACCTCAGGTCCTCCAGGCCGGCAGACACCTTCTGCACCTCCTGCTCACTCATGACGAGGCCCTCCCCGGCCCGGGCCCCCGCTCCCCAGCAGCCGGGGGCCAGGCTGCGCGGACGCGGGGGGTCATCGGGGCTCCCGGGCGGCCCCGTGCAGCCCTGCCGGGACAGGCCAGCCTCCAGCTTCTGCTCCAGCTCCTGCAGCTGGGCTTCCTGCCTCCGCGGCGTCTCGTCCTGCAGCTGCTGCTGGAGGTAGCGCAGCTTCTCCTGATGGGGAGCAGGGTTAGGGCGTGGAGCCCTTTGCCCCCCACTATCACCTCCATCCCCAGATCCACCCGGTGAGTCCCTGAGATTGGAAAGTATGTGGGTGTGGGGGACAGGCTATTGGGAAGTCCAGCGGGGAGTCTAAATGGACTCCCCGCTTGCCGGTACTTGGGGACCTTTCTCCCATTTGAAGATGCCTGCCTCCCTGTCTCCATTCAGCCCTGCACCCCCCAAGTCCTCCACCCCCCAAGTCCTCCACCCCCCACTCCAGTCCTCCAAGGTGTCAGTCTCTCCTGTTTGGGAAGAACAGTTGAAACTTTCCCAACATTTTGCCGGGAGACGTGTGGGCATATGGGCGCCGCGGACATTCCCGCTCGAAGTCCAACACGTGTCTCTCTCCGGGACCTGACTATTACTTTGCACCGAGAAGTATGACCGTGAACAAGAAGGGGGCGGGGTGATGGTGGGGTGGGAAAGGTCCCCCTGAAGTCTGACCAAGTACCCTGTCCCCAGTCCCGGGACACTCCCCGGCCCCCTTACCTCCAGCAGGGCAGAGTTCTGCTTCAGAACGTTGGTTTTTATTTCAGCATCTTCCACCGAGCGAGTCACCTTCCGGCAGTTCTCCTGGGTCAGGACACCAGGGCAGGGGCCCTGCCTTCCCATTCCAGTTCTGCCTCCTTGCCCTTCCCCTTGATTTCCATACAGGCTCCACCCCAGATAACAAGGCACACCTCCCCCCCTCGCCCCCACAGCCAGTGTCTGCCCCCTGCCTATGGTTCTACCCCTTCGGAGCCTGGCTCCCTTGGTGAAATGGATGACTTTCTCCTTCAACCTGTCCTTATGCTGCTTTCCACTCCCCCACCCTCTCATGCCCACCCACTCCATTCCCCCCACCCTCTTCCTAAGTCCACTCCCTGCTCCCCCCACCCCACTCCTGCCCCCCCCAGCAGGCTCACCTTGAGTTGACTACAGTACCCTTCCAGTTCTTCTGCCTCTTGCCGCCTTCTCTCTAGATTCTCGCTCAGCACAGAACACTCACTCTGGAGCGTGGAAGGGAGGGGGCAGGGTTAGGGCGTGAACCACAGGGGACACCCCACTCTGCCCCCTCCCGCCGCCCCCCCCCCCCCATGTTGGGGAGAAGCTAGGCCTGGGAAGACGGCTTTCCTTTCTGAGCCTCAGCCTTCCCAGCTGGGCTATGGGCTCACTGAGTTGGTAGAGGGGCCTAAGACAGCCAAGTGGCCCCGGAGGAAGAGGAGGTGTTGGGGGGAGGGCGGTCCACACACCTGCAGCGTCTGCACATGCTGATTGACCCGGGTGGTTTTCTCCTTCAAGCTGGTGATGGAGTCTTTGGCGCGAACCAATCCACTATTGACCCCGCTCTGGGGAAGAATGAGAGACAGGTGGGTGGGAGCAAAACCCCAAGCCCAGGAACCAGTCTAGAACCGAGAGGAGGCTCAGTGGACACCTCGATTCTGCCCTAGAGTGGCCGCGCGTGACCTTGATTACAGGTACCCCTGCTCCGAAAGCCAGGGGTGGACGTGGCTTCCGCCTGGTGGTGGGAAGAACAATTAAGTAGGATCAGGAGGGAGTGGGGGTGGGGGAGCACTCAGACATGTGGAGGTAGGAAGATGGTGTCAACCGAACACTGAGATCAAAGCCTGCAGGATCCACAGACATAAATAAGATAAATTGTGGAGGCACATGCTCTGACTTCCTCTCCAGGCGCTGGGGGATTTTAAAGGTGACCCACTTTCTGGACACAAGCAGGCACTGTGCTCCAGGCCGAGCACGTACACGCGTTTTCTCTTTCCTTCCTCACAGCCACACCTGTTGAGATGCTTTGGCCCGTTCTGCAAGCGAGGCAGATGAGGCTCAGAGAGGGGATGTCCCTTGTCCACCCAGGTACACAGCTCAAGAGGTGGCCTAAGGTCTGGGTTTAAAATCTGACAAGGCCGCCTCATGTGCTGTGTACCTGGGTGGACAAGGGACATCCCCAGGTGGCCTTGGATCATTGCTATCTTTCATCACCATAAAATGCTCTGTGATTCCTGCCAGACTGGCTCAGGAGGGATCCATGAGGCAGGGTCCACTCGCAGCTCTTCCACATTTACAGAAGTTAGCCTAGCGCAGTGGTCGGCAAACTCATTAGTCAACAGAGCCAAATATCAACAGGACAACGACTGAAATTTCTTTTGAGAGCCAAATTTTTTAAACTTAAACTATATAGGTAGGTACACTGTTATTAACTTAATTAGGGTACTCCTAAGGCTTAGGAAGAGCCACACTCAAGGGGCCAAAGAGCCGCATGTGGCTCGCGAGCCGCGGTTTGCCGACCACGGACTAGCACATGACTTCCCAGCCAAAGACTACATTTCCCAGGCTCCCTTGTAGCCAGCTGTGGTCATGTGACTAAGTTCTGGCCAAGGAATGTGAGTGGGAATAATGAAGATAAATGTCAGTGAGTCATGCCTTTGATAAGGGAAAGAGGAGAGAACGGCCCCATTTCTTTCTTCCTGTTGGCGGGGATACAAAATTGGTGGCTAAAAAAAATAAATAAAATAAAATAAAAATTGGTGGCTAAAGCCATTTTGGAGCATGAGATGGAAGACAGAACAAGGTAGTGTCACCTCTGATACGCGAACTCATTTTTTTGGTTGATTTTTCTTTGTTAAATGGCATTTAAATATATAAAATAAATATCAAAAATATAAATCTTTGTTTTACTATAGTTGCAAATATCAAAAAATTTCTATATGTGACACGGCACCAGAGTTAAGTTAGGGTTTTTCAAAATGCTGACACGCCGAGCTCAAAAGGTTCGCCATCACTGAGATAGAGGAAGCCTGAATTCTGACACTGCGGCCCTCCCATCCTAGATTCCAACCACCTCTGAAGGCTTACACATGAGAGATGACATTTTCCATCTTGTTTAAGCTATGCTGTTCTGGTTTTTGGTTTTTTTAAAATATATTTTATTGATTTTTTTACAGAGAGGAAGGGAGAGAGATAGAGAGTTAGAAACATCGATGAGAGAGAAACATCGATCAGCTGCCTCCTGCACATCTCCTACTGGGGATGTGCCCGCAACCCAGGTACATGCCCTTGACCGGAATCGAACCTGGGACCCTTCAGTCCGCAGGCCGACGCTCTATCCACTGAGCCAAACCGGTTTCGGCTCTCTCTCTCTCTTAAAAAAAAAAAAAAGACAGAAGGAGCTAAGGCTGTTTGCTTCCTCATTCTCCCATTGTCTCTGTCCAGTCTGAACTTGTCACTCAAGCAGGGTCTCCCTGTTCCTGTTCCCTGTTTCTCTAACCTCTCCCTCCAGTTCAGCGGTTCTCAACCTGGGGGTCGCGACCCCTTTGGGGGTCGAACGACCCTTTCACAGGGGTCGCCTAAGACCATCGGAAAACACATATGTAATTACATGTTGTTTTTGTGATGAATCGCTATGCTTTCATTATGTTCAATTTGTCACAATGAAATGGGGGGTCACCACAACATGACGGACTGTATTAAGGGGTCGCGGCATTAGGAAGGTTGAGAACCACTGCTCTAGTTGTCTGTCCCCCTTCTCTTTGGTGTCCGCACCTTTCCTTTCTGTCCCCCTCTGTCCCCTCTCTCTGGGCCTCTGTCCCCTCTCTCTGGGCCTCTGTCCCCTCTCTCTGGGCCCCTCTCTGTGCTCCTGCCCCTGCTCTCAACTCCGCTTCCATCTCTCACCCGATGGAGCTCAGGGGCTGAGCGCCTCTGTGCTCTTACTGCCTGCACCTCCTCGCTGCTCCTGCACGTTCCCCGAGGTGCTGGCTATCATCGCTTCTTCCATTCCACAGAGAAGGAACCTGAAGCCGGGAGGAGGCTGCTGCTGCTCCCCGCACCCCACGCGGGCTGGCGGCTGCAGCGGCCTTGATCCCTGCTGGCTGCCCAGGGCTGTTTCTGAGGCAGCACAATCCCCTGCGGGTGTGACTCAGAAACAGCTCTGGCGGGAGGCAAAGCGTGGCCTGTGCTGCCTGAGCCGCGCTCACAGGCAGGACAGCATTCCGCCTGGGGGAGGGGATGGCTCCCGGCGTCCGTCCCACCGACTGGGCCTGCCCTGATCCCTTCTCCCCACTGGTCCCTTCTCCCCACTGGTCCTCCTGCTCTGCCAGCCTCCTCCGGCCTCCCTGCCTCCAGGCTCTGTCTACCTTTCCCAGGCCCCCCACCAGCCCCAGGGGAGTCTTCCAGGGAAAGAAAGGACTTTTGCTTTAGTGTCAACCCCCCAGCTTCCAATCCTGAGCTTGCAGAGGTTACTCCACCTCTCTCTCTCTCTCTCTCTATCTATCTCTCTCTCTCTCTCTATATATATATATATTATTGATTTGAGAGAGGAAGGGAGAGGGAGAGATAGAAACATCAATGATGAGAGAAAATCATCTATCAGCTGCCTCCTGCACGCCCGGCACCGGGGATCCAGCCTGCAACCCCGGCGTGTGCCCTGATGGGGAAGGGAGCCGTGACCTTCTGGCTCATAGGCCGATGCTCAACCCCTGAGCCACGCCAGCCGGGCTAGACCTGTTATTTTTGTTTCCATCTTTAACTGCTGATGACACTGCCCTGGCAGGCAGCTCAGCTGGTTGGTGTTTTCCCGATACACCAGTGGTTCTCAACCTTCCTGATGCCGCGACCCTTTCATACAGTTCCTCATGTTGTGGTGACCCCCAATTTCATTGTTACAAATTGAACATAATTAAAGCATAGTGATTAATCACAAAAACAATATGTAATTATATATGTGTTTTCCGATGGTCTTAGGCGACCCCTGTGAAAGGGTCGTTCAACCCCCAAAGGTGTCGGGACCCACAGGTTGAGAACCGCCGCAATCCACCAAGGTTTTGGGTTTGATTCCCAGTCAGGGCACATACAGGAGTCAACCGATGAACGCATCACCAAGTGGAACAGCACATCAATGTTTCTCTCTCTCTCTAATAAACACATTTAAAATAAAACAGATAATGACAGCCCTAACTGGTTGGCTCAGTAGATAAAGCGTCAGCCTGCAGACTGAAGGGTCCCAGGCTCAATTCCATGTACAGGAGGCAGCTGATCGATGTTTCTCTCCCATCGATGTTTCTAACTCTCTATCCCTCTCCCTCCCTCTCTGTAAAAAATCAATAAAATATATTTAAAAATATATATATATATATATATTTTATTGATTTTAGAGAGGAAGGGGGAGAGAAAGAGAGATAGAAACATCAATGATGAGAGAGAATCATTGATCGGCTGCCTCCTGCACGCCCCCCACTGGGGATCGGGCCCGCAAACCAGGCATGTGCCCTTGGCCGGGATCGAACACGGGACCCTTCAGTCCGCAGGCGGACACTCTACCCACTGAGCCAAACCAGCTAGGGCATCGGATATGCCCTTTAACCTTTTGGTGCCTCAATAAGTTCACGTGTGAAACGGGGGTAGATAAAAAGAGCGACACTAACAGCCAACACGTATGCTGCGCTTACAGCTGGCTGCTGCGTGGGAAACGTTTTACATGAATGAGCGGCACTTCGTTGTCATGACAACCGGAAGTGGGTGCGGTTGTATCCAGAACGCTGTCTTGGATACTGCTATCTATTTCTGCTCCTAGACCAGTGTCTGGCACATTGTAGGCGTTGGAGAAATGTGTCTGTAAGAACAAATACACGCGTCTCCATTTCACAGATGAGGGAATTGAGGCTCCCAGAACATAGGAAGAGCTCAGTCATTGCCAGTAAATCTCATTAGCATCATTATGAGCATTATTGTCTTCGTTTCTTTGAAGATTAAAAGTATTGATTTTTAGCCCTAGCTTGTTTGGCTCAGTGGATAGAGCCTCAGCCTGCGGACTGAAAGGTCCCAGGTTCGATTCCAATCAAAGGCACATGCCTAGGTTGCTGGCTCGATCCCCAGTAGGGGGCATGCAGGAGGCAGCCAGTCAATGGTTCTCTCTCATCATTGATGTTTCTATCTCTGTCTTCCTTTCCCTTCCTCTCTGAAAGCAATAAAAAATATATATATATATTTTTATATTTTATTGATTTTTTACAGAGAGGAAGGGAGAGAGATAGAGAGTTAGAAACATCGATGAGAGAGAAACATCGATCAGCTGCCTCCCGAACATCTCCCGCTGGGAATGTGCCCGCAACCCAGGCACATGCCCTTGACCGGAACCGAACCTGGGACCCTTCAGTCCGCAGGCCGACGCTCTATCCACCGAGCCAAACCGGTTTTGGCAATAAAAATATATTTAATAAAAAAAAGAATACTCACCTTAAGAATGCTATCCGGACTTATTTAAAAAAATATATTGATTTTTAGAAAAGAGAGAGCGAGAGAGAGAGGAGAGAGAAACATCCATGTGAGAGCAAAACATCCATCAGCTACCTCCCTCCTACACACCCCTTATCAGGGATCGAGCCCACAAGCTGGGTGTGTGCCCTGACTGGGAATCAAACCAGCAACCTTGCGGTGCCTGGGAGGAGGCACAACCAAATGGATGAGCCCCCGGGCCAGGCCATCCTGGTCATTGTTAGTGTCATTGTCAGTGTCCACGTCGCGCCCAGGTCAGGGCTGGCCTGGGGAAGCCTGGCCGGGGGCGGGGCCGGTGGGGGCGGTCAGAGGACCAAGCTGTAGGCCTCCCTCTATGCTTCCGTGGGGAACTCTCTAAGTTCTCACAGATCTTGCTCACCTCCCGGCTTTACCCCCCGATTCTTAGCTGAGCCCCTCAGAGAACCACCCCCCCTCTAATCAAAGCCCAGTTCTCACACTGTCTCCTCCAGGAACCCCGCCCGGATGCACCCATCCTGGGGTGAGGTTCCTCTTCTGGGCTCCCAGCATGGCCTCTCTTAAAGGATGTATTTCCCCAGTCGCTCCCTGGGAGACAGCGCGAGAGCGAGGCGTTGACTGGGTGATTTTTCAGGGCAGGGACCTGGCCTGACTCAGCCTTTGTGACCCTGGTCTTACCCGGGACATTGTGAAGTGACTGTATGAGCGAAAGACCAACTCCCAGCCCTGGCTGGTTTGGCTCAGTAGATAGAGCGTCAGCCTGCGGACTGAAGGGTCCCGGGTTCGATTCCAGTCAAGATCACATGCCTGGGTTGCGGGCTCCATCCCCAGCTCCCCCTTCCCCAGTAGGGTGTGTGCAGGAGGCAGCCAATCAATGATTCTCTCTCATCATTGAGTTTCTCTCTCTCTCTCTCTCCCCCTTCCTCTTTGAAATAAATAAAAATATTATTATTTTTTTAAAAAGTGACCAGAACCACACAGACACCCCTCCGTCCTCCCCGGCTGGGGCCCCTCACCAGGAGTTCCGTGATATCTGGATCATCTGGAGTCCAGGGTGGGGTGGGGGAGGTGGGGGAGGTGGGGGCCACGGGCAGCGCCAGCGAGCCGCTGTCTTCCGTGGTGGAGTCTGTCACGGAGGAGTCGGTGGCCTCCACGGCAGCCAGGTTGAGCAGGGACACGTTGGTGCAGGCCGAGGACCGTTTGAGGTTCAGGCACCAGTGCATCGGTTCGTGGGACATCCGAGGCTCCACCCTGGGGGGGAGAGACGGGCAGGGGGGTCAAGACGTAGCGTCAGGCCAGCCATCGTGGCTCAGTGGTTGAGCGTCAACCCATGAACCAGGAGGTCACGGTTCGATTCCCGGTCAGGACACATGCCCAGGTTGCGGGCTCCATCCCCAGTGTGGGGCGTGCAGGAGGCAGCCGGTCAATGTTTCTCTCTCATCATTGATGTTTGTCTCTCTCTCTCTCCCTCTCCCTTCCTCTCTGAAATCAATTGAAAAAAAAAAAGGTGTAGCCTCAGTGGTTATGGCCCCTCCTGCCTCCAGCTGTCTCCATATCCCATATTCTCTGACTCTAACCTCACCGCCTACTTTCTGCTTCCTCCTCTCCCTACTACCTATTTTCTTTTTAAAATAATGTTTATTTTTATTTTTATTGATTTCAGAGAGGAAGGGAGAGGGAGAGAGAGATAGAAACATCAATGATGAGAGAGAATCATTGACCGGCTGCCTCCTGCACGCCCCCTACAAAGGATTGAGCCCACAACCAGGCCTGTGCCCTCACCGGGAATCTAACGGTGACCTCCTGGTTCATGGGTCGGTGCTCAACCACTGAGCCACACCGGCCTGGCTTTCTTCTTCCTTTAATGTCCCCCCTTCCCCTGACTTCCTCCTTGCCTGCCCCTCCCCTGCCCCCTCCTCTTCACCAGCGCCCACACTGAGACTCGTGCTGTGTGGGAGGCAGTGCTGGGCGCCAGGACCACAGCTGACAGGGTGCCCTGGACCCACCCGTGGAACGAGACGGCCTTCTTTTTCTTCGAGATCCCCTTGGCTGGGCTGGTCACCCCCCCAGGAGCCTCTGGGATCATCTGGGCGCGGCTCTCCACGCCCGCCGGGGGGTCCCCTGCCTCATGGATCTCCTTGGACTGCCAGATCGTCTTCACCACCACGCTGGCCATGGCGTGTGGGGCCCTGCTCCCAGGGACTCCTGCCTCTGAGACTCTCTACCTCTTCTGACCACTGACCCTCAAAGTTCCTGTCTCCACAGCCTGCCTCACAAAGGACCCAACCACTGGACCTCACTGAGTAGGGGGGGGTGCGGGGGGGGGGGTGCTGGCTCAGCATGTTCCCCCAGGGGCCTCAGTAAACTCTTCTTGTCCAGATTCTAGTTCCACCCCCATATGTGCCTCCCCTTCAGAACCCCAATGGAGTCATTCATTCCCGGCCAGAACTCACAATGGAGGGACCCACTGCTTCTTGGGAGGGGCCAACTTCCCTCTCCCTGAGGGTCACCGTGGGCTCACCCAGTCTCCCCCCCCCCCCCCCCCATTCCTCATTGGATCCCCTGGACTTTCCTGGGACCTGGGAGCCGGTGCTGAATGAGGATGGAAGTCAGTCCAGGAGGATCTCACATTCCTTCAGGGACTGGGAGGATGCCCAAGGGCAAGAGACGAGAAAGGGGCAAAAACACCAGATGCCAGTAGGTGATAGAAGGAGAATCAAAGCCGGGTGATGGTGACGCGGGCATTGGGCAAAGCTCTTTGATGCGTGCACTGGGGATCTGAGTCTTTGATTGTGTGTGAATGTCGCCTATTCAGGAAATCTAAACAGCCCAGCTGGCGTGGCTCAGGGGTTGAGCAACGACCTATGAACCAGGAGGTCACAGTTGGATTCCGAGTCAGGGCACATGCCTGGGTTGCAGGCTCGATCCTCAGTAGGGGGCGTGCAGGAGGCAGCTGATCAATGATTCTCTCTCATCCCCCCTTTTTTATATATATATATTTTATTGATTTTTTACAGAGAGGAAGGGAGAGGGAAAGAGAGTTAGAAACATCGATGAGAGAGAAGCATCGATCAGCTGCCTCCTGCACACCCGCTACCAGGGATGTGCCTGCAACCACGGTACATGCCCTTGACTGGAATCGAACTCGGGACCCTTCAGTCCGCAGGCCGACGCTCTCTCCACTGAGCCAAACCGGTCAGGGCTCTCTCTCATCCTTGATGTTTCTGTCTCCCTCTCCTTCTCCCTTCCTCTCTGAAATCAATAAAAATATTTTTAAAATATATTTTATTGATTTTTCACAGAGAGGAAGGGAGAGGGATAGAGAGTTAGAAACATCGATGAGAGAGTAACATCGATCAGCTGCCTCCTGCACACCTCCTACTGGGGATGTGCCCACAACCCAGGTACATGCCCTTGGCCAGAATCGAACCTGGGACCTTTCAGTCCTCAGACCGACGCTCTATCCACTGAGCCAAACTGGTTAGAGCAATTTTTTTTTTTTTTTTTTTTTAAGAAGAAAATCTAAACAACCATAGAACGATAGCGAATGGTGGGCACCGAAGGATTAGGGTTTGTATTAGTCTCCGGAGGTTTCTGAAACAAAGTACCACAGACTGTGGGGATTAAACCACAGAAATGTTCTGTCTCCATTCTGAAAGCCAGATGTCCAAGGTCAAGGTGTCAGCGTTGGTTCCTTCTGAGGCTGAGAGAGAGTCTATGGCAGGGGCAGGCCTCTTCCCTGGGTTCCAGTGGCCTCCGGTGTCCTTTGGCTTACAGATGGCCATCGTTCCCTGTGTCTTCATATTGTCTGCTCTCTGCCCCTCTCTACCTTTGGGTCCAAGTTTCACGCCTTTGAAAACATATATATTTTATTGATTTAAGAGAGGAAGGGAGAGGAGAGAGAGATAGAAACATCAATGATGAGAGAGAATCATTGATCGGCTGCCTCCTGCACGGCCCCTGACTGGGGATCGAGCCCGAAACCTGGGCGTGTGCCCTTGACTGGAATCGAATCCTGGACCCCTCAGTCCGCAGGCCAGCGCTCTATCCACTGAGCCAAACTGGCCAGGGTGAAAAAATATATATATTTTTTATTGATTTCAGAGAGGAAGGGAGAGGGAGAGAGAAATAGAAACATGAATGATGAAAGAGAATCATCCATCGGCTGCCTCCTGCACGCCCCCTACTGGCGGATGGAGCCAGCAACAAGGGGATGTGCCCTGACCTGGATTTGAACTGTGACCTCCTGGTTCATGGGTCCACACTCAAGCACTGAACCATGCTGGCCAGGCAGTTTCCCCTCTATTTTAAGACATAGTCATGTCAAAACAAAACAAAACAAACAGGAAAAAAAGACATAGTCATGTCTTGGCCAGCTCCATCCCATGCACCGAGAGGCAGCAGGAAGGGGGTCCAAATGGGTTACCCCAGTCCTTGATTTTCATCGCTGACTATTTCTTGTCAATCCCTGTGGCCTGCAAAATTTCTATTGAGAAATCAGCGACAGTCTTATGGGAGCTCCCTTGTAGGAGACTAACTGCTTTTTTTTATTTTTAAGATAAATGTCTTTTTAGAATTTTTAAATTATTTTTTAACTTGTAAAAATGTATTTTTAATTTTTTTCTTTTTTTCTTTTTAAATGTCTCTTTTAAAACTATTTTTATTGCCCTAACAGGTTTGGCTCAGTGGATAGAGCGTCGGCCTGCGGACTGAAGGGTCCCAGGTTCGATTCTGGTCAAGGGCATGTACCTTGGTTGCGGGCACATCCCCAATAGAGGGTGTGCAGGAGGCAGCTGATAGATGTTTCTCTCTCATCGATGTTTCAAACTCTCTATCCCTCTCTCTGTAAAAAATCAATAAAATATATTAAAAAATATTTTTATTGATTTTAGACAGAGGAAGGGAGAGGGATGGAAAGATAGAAACATCCATGTGAGAAGAACATCGATCAGCTGCCTCCTACCAGGGATCAAGCCTGCAACCCGGGCAGGTGTCCTGACCAGCAATGCCCTCCTGGTTCAGGGGCCGAGCTCAGCCACTGAGCCACACTGGCCAGGCTGACCTTTTGCATTTTAATTATGATGTGTCTTGGTGTGGTGCCCCTTTCAGTTCGTCTTGTTTGGGACTCTGGGGGGTCCTGGGCTTGTACGTCTCTTTCCTTCACCAGGATAGGGAAGTTTTCCATCGTTATTTTTTCACAGAGGTTTTCCATTTCTTGCTCTCTCTCTTCTCCTTCTGGCACCCCCATGATGTGAAAGCTACTATGCTTTTCCCAGAGGCTCCTATACTATTCTCTCCTTTTAAAAAATATATATATTTTATTGATTTTTCACAGAGAGGAAGGGAGAGAGATAAGGAGCCAGAAACATCAATGAAAGAGAAACATCGATCAGCTGCCTCCTGCACATCTCCTACCGGGGATGTGCCCGCAACCCAGGTACATGCCCTTGACCGGAATCGAACCTGGGACCCTTCAGTCGGCAGGCCGACACTCTATCCACTGAGCCAAACCGGCTACGGCTCTCTCCTTTAAAAAAAAAAAAAAAAATTATTGATTTTTTACAGAGAGAAAGGGAGAGGGATAGAGAGTTAGAAACATTGATCAGCTGCCTCCTGCACACCCTCTACTGGGGATGAGCCTGCAACCAAGGTACATGCCCTTGATCGGAATCAAACCTGGGACCCCTCAGTCTGTAGGCACCAAACCGGTTAGGACAACTATTCTCTTTTTTAAATTCTTTTTTTCCTTTTGCTGTTCTGATTGGGTGTTTTCTGCTTCCTTGTCTTAAAAAAATTTTTTTTATTGATTGATTTTTAGAGAGTGAGATAGGAAAGGAAGGAGGGAAGAAGAGAGAGAGAGAGAGAGAGAGAGAGAGAGAGAGAGAGAGAGAGAGAAACATAGATGACTGGTTGTTCCATTTACTCGTGCATTCATTGGTTGATCTTGGATGTGCCGTGACCAGGGATTGAACCTGCAACCTTGGCATATCAGGACCATGCTCTCACTGACTGAGCTACCCAGAAAGGGCATCTTTAAAACATCTGATTGGATTCTCTGCGTCATTTACTCCACTGTTGATCCCCTGTAATGCATTCTTCGTTTTGGCCCATGTATTCTTTTTTCTTTTTCTTTTTTAAATATATTTTATTGATTTTTTACAGAGAGGAAGGGAGAGGGACAGAGAGCCAGAAACATCAATGAGAGAGAAACATCGATCAGCTGCCTCCTGCACACCTCCCACTGGGGATGTGCCCGCAACCAAGGTACATGCCCTTGACCGGAATCGAACCTGGGACCCTTCAGTCCGCAGGCCGACGCTCTATCCACTGAGCCAAACCGGTTCTGGCCATGTATTCATTTCTGATTGGTTCTTTGTTATGCCTCCTGTCTCTGTGTTTATGTTTCTGATCTCTTTAAATTCTAGCGTTCATCTACTCTTCCTAAAGTTCACCGAGCACCCTTATCACCACTGTCTTTGAACTCTTGCGTCTGGCAGATTGCTTGTCTCCATTTTGCTGCGTTCTTTTCCTGGAGTTTTGTCCTGTTCTTTCATCTGGGACGTGTTTCTTTGTCTCCTCATTTTGGCGGCCTCCTTGCGTTGGTTTTTATGTATTCGATAGAGCTGCTGTTTCTCCTGCACTTGGCCTAATGTGGTAGGTGTTTTGTCGGGTCCAGCGGCAGAGCCTCCTTGACCACCTGCGCTGGGCACTCAGGTGCAGCCCGCCTGCCCCTCCTGCCATGTGGGCTGCGTCCACCCTCCTGCTGTAGTTGAGCCCTGATTGTAGTTGGGACCTCAATGGGAGGAGTTGATCCTTGCAGGCCCATTGGCTGCGAAGACTGGCTGCCACCTTCCACTGTGAAGGGTGAGCTGTGCAGGGGACCACCCCACTGAACTCGCCTGACGTTCGCAGAGCTCTGGTGCCCGCTGAGTGCACCCCTTGAGCGCATCACTGGCGGAGGCTGTTGGATGGTGCTTCACCGTCCAGCCGGGGCACTGGCTCTGGGACCTCCTGGAGGCGCAGGCCGAGCTCAGTGGGAGGGGTTACTTAAATCCCTAAGTCGGGAAGTCCTCCCCAACTCAGGGGACCCTTGCACTGAGACCCGAAGGCTGAGGGGCAGCCATAGGAAAGGCTGGGGTTGGGGTTGGGGTGTGGAAATGTGTCTGGGGGGTCAGAGCGGCCAAGAGGAGACCAGTGTGGCTGGGGCGTTTAAGCCGGGGAAGGACACGGCTGGTCGTTGTTGGAAAAAGCTCGCTGGGTGCCTGTGAAGGATGAACTGCGGGCTGCTAGGAGAGCAGTAGGGAAAGCAGCAATGGATGTCATTACAAGGTTCTGGGCAAGAGATGACGGCGGTGGCGACCTGCCCAGGGTGAGGCATTGGCGATGGAGGGAGGTGACGGGCTGTGGGTCTATTCTCGCCTTGGTTTGGGGTGAGGGACAGGTGGCATTCTGGCAAAGTGATTGGGTGATTAATGGAGGGCCGGTTTGCCAACTTGGGAAAACTGGGGGTTGAATCCAGTGGTTTGTTTTTTTTCTGGAGAAAATCAAGAGTTGATTTGCTCAGGTCAAATTCTTAGAAGCTATGGATGGTTCAACCCATGAGCTCCTTAGGGGCTTCTGGGGTCCCCTCTTAATGCTCTGTCTTACACCCAGAAAGGACTTGCCCAAACCTCATTTAGACCCCCAAACGTGGACTTGTTCATTTCCTGGTCTTAAAACTCAGCAATGGGCCAGCCCCTGAGCCCCAGAATGGTCTTGCTCAAATCCAGTCCTATAATTTTATGCTGTCACAGCCAGATTTAATGGCTCATGGCTACTGAACCCTTGCAAAGTGGCGAACAACTAAGATGTGGTATAAATAGCCAAAACCGGTTTGGCTCAGTGGATAGAGCGTCGGCCTGCGGACTGAAAGGTCCCAGGTTCGATTCCGGTCAAGGGCATGTACCTGGGTTGCGGGCACATCCCCAGTAGGAGATGTGCAGAAGGCAGCTGATCGATGTTTCTCTCTCATCGATGTTTCTAACTCTCTATACCTCTCCCTTCCTCTCTGTAAAAAATCAATAAAAAATATATTAAAAAAAAAAAAAAAAAGATGTGGTATAAATAAAAAACCCCGACTTTTAAAGACAGAAAAATAAGAATGCCAAATATGTGGAAATGGGCATATTTGGGCACATGGGGTTAAATAAAACGTTATTAAAATTTATTTCACCTTCTGTTTCTTTTCTTAAAAAAAATATGTTTGTGCCCCAGCTGGTTTGGCTCAGTGGATAGAGCATTGACCTTCAGACTGAAGGGTCCCGGGTTTGATTCGGTCAAGGGCACATGCCTGTGTTTCGGGCCCGATCCCCAGTAGGGGGCGTGCAGGAGGCAGCGGAGCCATGATTCCCTCCCATTGATGTTTCTATCTCCCTCTCCCTTCCTCTCTGAAATCAACAGAAATGTATTTTATTTTATTTTATTTTATTTTTTCAAATATATTTTATTGATTTTTTACAGAGAAGAAGGAAGAGGGACAGAGAGTTGGAAACATCGATGAGAGAGATCGATCAGCTGCCTCCTGCACACCCCCCACTGGGGATGTGCCTGCAACCAAGGTACATGCCCTTGACCGGAATCGAACCTGGGACCCTTGAGTCCGCAGGCCGACGCTCTATCCACTGAGCCAAACCGGTTCGGCAACAGAAATGTATTTTAAAAAATAATAATAAAATTATGTTGTTATTGATTTGAGAGAGAGAGAAAGGAAGAGGGATAGAAAAATAGAAACATTCATGAGGGAGAAACGTCCATTGGCTGCCTCCTGCATGCCCCCCTCCCGGGGATAGAGTTCCCAACCCCTGTATGTGCCCTGACTGGGAATCGAACTGGCGACTTCCTGGTTCATGGGTCATTTCTCAGCCAATTGAGCCACACAGGCCAGGGCTCACCTTTGCTTTTACTTTAGAAAAATATGTTTTTAGCCTGGCTGAAACATATGTTTTTTAATATGTTTTTATTGATTTTTTTTAGAGAGAGGAAGGGACAGAGAGAGAGAGAGAGAAACATCCATGTAATACACACTGATGGGCTGCCTGCTGCAATGCCCCCTACTGGGGATCGAACAGGTAACCAGGGCATGGGACCTCCCTGGGATCCAACCAGGGACCTTCCGGTGCATGGGGCGACGCTCAACCAACTGAGCCACACCGGCCAGGACTTCACCTTCTTTAAAAATGCTGCTGGAATCAATTGGAAATTGACTGAAATCAATAAAAATATAAAAATATTAAAAATATTTTTTTATTTTTATTTTTTTATTTTTTTATTAAATTGTTTTATTGCTTAAAGTATTACAAAGAGTATTACATATGTCTCCTTTTTTCCCCGCCCTTGACAATCCCCTGGCCTCCCCTGCCCCCCAGTGCCTTATGTCCATTGGTTAGGCTTATATACATGCATACAGGTCCTTCATCCCACTGTATTTCTATCAGCAGGTGCCGCTCGAATCCAACTGGGGTAAAGTCCACCCACCAGCTCCAGTTGATGGCGCCATGTCCGCCCCCACACAGGGTCACACAGTCCCAGGTCTTCCAGGTGAAGTCCTCCTTAATCTGGTTCCCGGTTAGACCTCAGAATGCCTTTGCCTTAGGCCCTGTCTTACAAATTAAATTTGGCTACTTCATGGGCCCTGGAGGGGGTTGGGAGAGGACCGAGTTTCCCCATCTACCCATCGACCCATCAATCCACCCCCAAACCCCAGAGGCTCTGGGCAAAGGGTGGGAAGAGGTGGGTGAGAGGCAGGTGGAGAGTGGAGGTGGGGAAGGGGTGGCTCCCCCCCTTTCCTGTTCTTGGGACCTGGATGCCTCCCTTCACGTCCCTCATAAAGCGAACAACTCAAACTCAACTACTAATAATTTAAAAAAAAAAATGGTGTTGTCCTCAGGGAGAAAGTGCTTTTTTCCGTGTCAGGAATGGACTCCTCCCGTCCTTGAGATGCTTACTGTGTCTTTCATAAAAAGGACTCTCTTTCCACCCTGGCTGGTTAGCTCAGTGGTTAGAGAGCAGGCCCCGCAGACTGAAGGGTCACACCTGGGTTGCGGGTTCAATCCCTGGCCCCGCGTTCAATGTCTCTCTCGGTGTTTTCCTCCCTCCCTTCCGCTCTCTCTCTAAAGATCAATGGGGAAAATATCTTCCAGTGAGGATTAAAAAAATAAAAATAAGAAAAGGACTCTTTCCAACTCGAGGTCCTAACTCTTGTTGTTGTTACTGTTTTTAATGGTGCGGGCCTCCCGCCAACCATTATTAGGAACGGTCTCTCTTGGTTACTAAAGCAGCTGAGCCACGTCCGTCTTCCTAGAACCCGTAATGGGACGTTTCCAGGAACGAGGACACTCCCCCAAAGGCTCATTCCAAGAATACCAGGCTTCGGAGATTAGAAAAGGATGGTGGGTGGGGTTTACATCCTGTGGCGACAGAGTGGACTCTTCCCGTACCCTTTGCCCCAAATTTCTCAATGGCCCCGGGGCGGTCCCGTTCCGGAGGCCTTGCCTTCCCCAAAGTGGGTCCCGGGAACCCAACACAACGGATCCCCCTATTCCTTCTTTTTAACCAGCGTTGTTCAGTACCAGGTCCCATTCTTTTTTCTTTTTTTTCAAATATATTTTTATTAATTTTTTTACAGAGAGGAAGGGAGAGGGATAGAGAGGATAGGGAGTTAGAAACATCAATAAGAGAGAGACATGGGTCAGCTGCCTCCTGCACACTCCCCACTGGGGATGTGCCCGCAACCAAGGTACATGCCCTTGACCGGAATCGAACCTGGGGCCCTTCAGTCCACAGGCCAACGCTCTATCCACTGAGCCAAACCGGTTAGGGCTCAGGTCCCATTCATACTGAGGAGCTCCAAGGCTGGAGGAGGAGGAGGAGACTCACAATTTTGACTTGCTATCTGTATAATGGCGTTAGGATTTGCAAAAAAAAAAAAAAAGGCATTGTATATTGAAAAGTGATGAAAAGCCAAAATATACTGTAAATCTGGCTGACCCTTCCTGGCTGTGTGACCTCAGGCAAGACCGTTAACCTCTCTGGACCTTAGTTTTCGCCTCTGCTTAATGCAGCGGTTCTCAACCTGTGGGTCGCGACCCCTTTGGCGGTCGAAGGACCCTTTCACAGGGGTCGCCTAAGACCATTCTGCATATCAGATATTTACATGACGATTCATAACAGTGGCAACATTACAGTGATGAAGTAGCAACGAAAATAATTTTATGGTTGAGGGTAAAAACATGAGGAACTGTATTAAAGGGCCAGAAGGTTGAGAACCACCGGCTATGAATGGCTGTTTCCTCGGCCCTGGGATTCTGGGTCTCACGAAGTTAGGTCGGGACTTCTCGGCCGCCAGACAGGGGAGGAGGCGGGGATAGGGACCTCTTCTTGGAAGAAGACTGAAGGAGTCGTGGGTGGAGGAGATTAGGGAGAAAGGGGAACAGACAGACGCTTGCGCAGTAAACACCTCACGCTTTCTCGTCCCTCCCACATCCTTCTCTGCAGCAGGGAATTGCAGGCGGCGCTCCACCTATCCCAGCCCAGCCGAGTGACACCCTCCCTTAGCCACCTTTCATCGCCCTCCTCCCGCCCATATAACCGCCCACTCGGGGGCGGGACTAGGACGGGCACGGCGAATCCGCGATGCCTGCGGGGGCGATCTCCTCGCCCATTGGCCTCAGCCGACGCAAGTCTCACCTCCTCGAGCCCGCTCCCCCGCCTTCCTTCACGTCAATCCCTCGCTTACGGGAGAGCGTCCTGATCCAATCACTGCCGGACCCGGCCGCGCGGAGGGGGCGGTCCCACCGTACGTAATCGAACTCCGCCCGTCTCTTGGGCAACGCCTCCTCCCAAACGGAAATAGCGGGGCGCAGGACCAATCGCAGCGGCGTGCCTTTGTCCTGAGGCCAATGAGCGAGGGAGCGAGGGAGAGCCCGCGTGTGAGCGGCAGTAACCTGAGCCAATGGGCGGTGAAGTCTCAGGCGGCCGAGGAGAGGGGAGGGGCTGGGGGCGGTGCTGCGGCCTTCCAGCCCGCCCGCCCGCCCGCCAGCCCGTCCTCCCCCCCGCGGCGGCCGGCTCCGCTCGTTGGCGTTGCCTGGGGTCCTTTTCCTCCCGGTCCCGCCTGCTTGCCCCCGCTGCGCCGTGCCCAGCCGGGCCAGGCCTGGAGCCGACACCACCGCCATCATGCCGGCCGTATCCAAGGGCGATGGGATGCGGGGGCTCGCGGTGTTCATCTCCGACATCCGGAACTGTGAGCGTGCGGCCGGGGGGACCCTGGAGGCGGGGAGCGATGAATTGCGGGGTTGGGGGTTACCTTGCCTGCGGGGTAGAAAACCATGGCGGTCGTGGAGAGAGAGGGTAGATAGGGCCCCGGGGGAACTTCAAGGTGGGGGAGTGAAGGGGCTTAGGGTGCCTCTTGAGGTGACTACACGGGGTGGTTAAGAGACGCCCAAGAGGGTCTTAAAGGTGAGGAGGTTAGTAAGGTTCCGAGGATGGGGGCATAGAGGTGTCCCCGGGAATGATGGGCTTGGGGGTCCTATTAGACTGGGATCCCTGATGCAGATAGAAAGGGAAGGTGGTGCATGGGTGTGTGTCGGGGGTACCCCGTGGAGCGATCGAGTCGGGGGGAGGGAGGCCAGAAGGGACTGGGAGGATGTAAAACCCTGGAAGCCCAATGGGGCCGTGCTCGAGGGCCTGGGTGAGAGGGTGTCATAGAGGGAAGGGGCTAGATAGGTCACCAAGGCTCTTGGCCAGGGCACAGAGAGCGCCCGGGAGGGACAGAGAGTCCTAGGGGCTTGGGGAGGAGAGATGGGAAAGGGGAGGACTGAAGCGGGACCCTGGGGCCGGGTCGAGGGGCTCCAGGATGGAGGCTTGCTCAGGAGGATGGAGGGCAGGGGAGAAGGGGCTTGGAGGGTTACTGAGGGGAAAGGAGGGACTCAGAGGGCACCCAGGGGAGACATTGCCCGTGGAGAGGCTTGGGAGAGGACCCACGACAGGGAGCTGTGGGCCTGGGAAGGAGAGGACACTGTCAGGTGCGGGCCCAGGGGATGTTCCAGAAAGCGGAGAGAGCCAGGGGGCCTTAGGGATTTGTGGGGAAGAGGTCTGAAGAGCTGGGGGGCGGGGGGGGGGGGGGGTGTGAGGGGCACCTGGGCTTAGGATTCAGGGAGGCGGACAGTCTGGAATCTGGAGCCTGACCACGGCAATATGGGGACAGCCGTCACCAGCAGGAAGGACTGTCGCGGTGATGGGAGGCCTGGTGCCAGGTCAGCTCCCAACTCCTCGAAGCAGGTGTTGGTGCTTGGAGCTGTCGGGAGCTTCCCGGACTCTATCCGAGTGGCCTGGGGGCCGGCCAGACCTGGGTTCGAGGGCTGTCACCGCCCAGCCGGGTGACCTTGAGTGAGGGACCTCACTTCTGTTTCCTTATCTGCCAGGAGGGATATGGCTGTCCCCACTTTGCTGATGAGAGTGTTGTGATGATGTATGTAGACGGGGCCTTTCCCGCATTCCAGGCACGAGACAGGTCTTTGGCTGTTGTTCTTGTTTTGCTGGGTCTGGAGCAGTGGCCCCTCTTAGGTGCCCAGGGATTGGTTTAGGGTTTAGTAGGTATGGAAGGGTCTAGGATGCGTTAGATCTGGTGAAAAGGAGGGGTGGGAACTGTTGGCATCAGGTGGAGGAGAGATGTTGTGGTTGTTATGAAAAGGGGGGGAGCTATGAGGGGGCCAGCTGTTAGAAGCAGGTGTGCCCTGCCCTAGCCGGCTTGGCTCAGTGGATAGAGGGTGGGCCTGTGGACTGAAGGGCCCCAGGATCGATTCCGGCCAAGGGCACATGCCTGGGTTGCGGGCTCCATCCCCAGTAGGGGGTATGCAGGAGGCAGCCGATCAGTGATTCTCATCATTGATGTTTCTATCTTTCTCTCCTTCTCCCTTCGTCTCTGAAATCAATAAAGAAATATATTTTTTTTAAAAAGAAGCAAGTGTGCCTGCAATGCCTCTGATACCTACTAGCCATGTGACCCTTGGCAAGTCACTTAACCTCTCTGATGCTCAGTTTTCTTGTCTGCAAACCCAGGCATAACAGCATCTTACCTTTGAAGGTTCATTCATTCAATTGACAAGTACCTTTGATCACTGGTGTGCCAGACTGTTCCAGGGACTGGGCCTACAGCATGAGCAAAAATCCCCGCCTTCGGGGGCACCATGGCAGGAGGGAGATAGAAAATAAACACAGATAACTGGCAATAAATGACACAGTGTCACACTGTGAAGAAAAATAAGGAAGGGGGGACCAGGAGGAGAGGGAGCTCTGTGAAGGCCTCACCGAGATGGCTCCCTGAAGTCATCTGAGTGGAGACTGAGGGAGTGAGCTCTGGATTTTGGAGGAAAGAGGGGTCCAGGCAAGGGAAGCGTGCATTCAAAGGTCCTGAGGTTGCGCACGCTCAGTGTGTGTTCACTTCAGCCTGCGGGGGCCTGTGTGGCGGGAGCCGAGGGTGGGAGCTGAGGGCAGAGAGGGGACAGGAATGTGTAGGGCTTTGTGGGTCAGTGAGCACTTTGGCCTTTCTCTGAGTGAAACGAAAGCGGCGGCAGGTTTTGAGCACAGGAGGGACATGAGCTGATGGATATTTTATTTATAAGAATTCCTTTTAAAAATATATAGTTTTATTGATTTCAGAGAGGAAGGGAGAGATAGACACATCAGTGATGAGAGAGAATCATGGATCAGCTGCCTCCTGCACGCCCCACACTGGGGATCGAGCCCACAACCCAGGCATGTGCCCAGACCAGGAATCAACCGTGACCTCCTGGGTCATAGGTCGACACTCAACCACTGAGCCACGTCGGCCGGGCCTATTGATGTTTTAAAGTCATTCCTTTGGCCTCCGTGGAGAGCACAGACTGGAGGAGGTGCGCGTGGAAGCAGGGAAAGAACTAAGGGGCTGTTGCAGGCGTCCAGGTGCGAGATGGTGTTGGCTTGACTGGGGTGAGAAGGAAATGCGGGGAAATAGTTAGGTCTGGGATCAGTTGTGAAGGATTTGCAAAGGGATTGAATGAATCATGGTGGTGGAGCAGGAAAGAGAAACCAGGCCAGTGTCACTGCAGGACCTGAGAGGGAAGCCAGAGGACAAAGGGGAGGTCCAACTTGGGGGGCCCTGGAGGTGATTTCACCAAATGCATTGGGGCTTCCTCTTGTCCTTCCTTTTCTCAAATATGTGTTGAGTGGCTGGTGTGTTTCAAGCCTTATCATGGGTGCTGGGGACATTGGTGAGTAGGACAGACTTGTCTGTGCCCCTGTTAAGGAGACAGGTACTGTCCCCAAAATGCAGCTGTTCTTGTCACACACACAAATAAGCTGTATACAGATGTTTATAGCAGCGTCATTATTGTGAATATTCCAAAAAGTGGAAATTAGCAACCCACTTGTCCATGGACAGATGATAAACAAATGTTCCGCCCACCGCCCATGCAATGGAATATTATTTAGCCGTTAAAAAGGATGACGTACTGATAGGTGCTACAACATGGGTGCACCTTCTAAGTGAAAGAAGCCATATACACAGAAGTGTAGGATCCCATGTATGTGAAATGTCCAGAACAGTCAAGCCCATAGAGACAGAAAGCAGATTAGTGGTTGCCTGGGGCTGAGGATCGTGGAATGTGGAGCGACTGCTAATGAGTACAGGATTTCCTTTTGGGGTGAGGAAAACGTTCTGGAATTGGATGGTGCTGATGGTTGCATAACATTGTGGATACGCGAAAGACCACTGAATTGCACACTTTAAAAGTGGTGAGCTTCCCTAGCCGGCTTGGTTCAGTGGCTAGAGCATCAGCCTGCGGACCGAGGGGCCCAGGGTTCAGTTCCAGTCAAGGGCACATGCCCGGGTTGCAGGCTTGATCCCCAGTAGGGGGCATGCAGGAGGCAGCCGATCAATGATTCTCTCTCTCCCTCTCCCTTCCTCTCTGAAATCAATAAAAATACATTAAAAAATAAAATAAAGCGGTGACCTTTAGGGTATGTGAATTATATCTTAATTTTTCCACTTTTAATCCACAACCGAGGATACATGTTTCTTCTTTTAAAGTTGATTTTAGAGAGGGAAAAAGGGAGAGAGAGAGAGAAACATCAACCCATGCCTCTTGTATTCATCCTGACCACGGATTGAACCCTCAACCTTTTGGTGTCCGGAACAGTGCTCCAACTAACCGAGCCACCTGGCCAGGGCTATATCTTAATTTTTTAAGCGGAAAACTATTGTACCTGTCCTAGGTCTCGTGAGGGAGAGGGCCTCAAAGTTGAGGGAATGGGGGCTGTTACCTTGCTCAGACTGTGCAGCAGTTAGGCAGGCCCAGGGAAGTGGAGAACTGGGAAGGCATAGGGCCAGCAAGTGCAAAGGTCCTGGGTCCCAGTCGAGACTCTGAGCTAAGCCTAGGATCTGGGGAGTGGGGCAGAGAGCTCGGCCTGAGAGCACTGGAGGGTTTCAAGCAGGAGGGAGGGAAGAGAAGGGATGAGGGAAGAAGTACTGCTCAGCAATGAGCAGGTGAGGAGGGCGAGGAGGCAGAGACATCACGGGAAGATCTGAAGAGCACAGTGCAGTTCAGAGAGGAGATCTGGAAGGAGATGAAGGGCAGGCTCAGCGGAGGGCCAGGAAGGGCAAATTCTGCCGATAAGAGAGGTTGAAGCTGGGTGCAGCCTGAGGGTGTGGTCCCGGCCTGACAGCAGGGAGGAGAGGGGGGACTTATCTGCCTGGAGCTCCCGAGGGCAGGGGCTGGGCTGCCACCTCTCCAGTCCCTCCAACCCTGAGGCGAGCTTTTGAGGGCGTGAATGGGGGGAAGGGTGCTAAGCAACCCATTAGGGCGCATCCCACTCCACACTGTGGCCCATTCCGTCTGTGACATCTCCCCCAGCCCTTGAGCACGGGCCCTGGTCTGATCCTTCCCTGGATCCCCAGTCTGCCCACGGCAGGAGCTGGCCCACCGGAGTCCTCAGGAGATATTTGCCCATTGACTGACTGAATGAATGAATGAATGAATGAACAAATGAACTGACCTTTACTGAGCACTGATTGAGTGCCAGACACTGTTCTTGGTGATGGGACTACAGCAGGGAACTAAAGCCCCTCTGGGTGGGGTTCACATTCTACGGGGGAGATGGACCAATACACAAGTAAATATATAGTATCCAGGTGTTCACACAGGTGGCGTGGGTGTTGGAGGGAAATGGAGCAGGGAAGGGGGGTGTGGGAACAAGCTTAGGGATGGTGCTTTTATATAGTCTGGTCAGAGAGCCTCTTGCTGAAAAGGTGATGTTTGGAGCAAAGAATGAAATGTAGTGGGTGAATGGAATTCTGGGCAGAGGGAACCGCTTGTGCCAAGGCCCTGAGGCAGGACTGTGCTTGAAGTGAAGCTGGAGGAGGCTGGGGGACAGGGTGGGAGATTGGTCAGAAGTGGGTGCGCGCGGCCTGGGGGCCATAGTCTGGACTTAGCTTTTTTTTTTTTTTTTTAAATATATTTTATTGATTTTTTACAGAGAGGAAGGGAGATGGATAGAGAGTCAGAAACCTCGATGAGAGAGAAACATCAATCAGCTGCCTCCTGCACACCCCCCACTGGGGATGTGCCCTCAACCAAGGTACATGCCCCCAACCGGAATCGAACCTGGGACCCTTCAGTCCGCAGGCCGACGCTCCATCCACTGAGCCAAACCGGTTTTGGCTTCTGGACTTAGCTTTTACTGAGGACAATTGTAGCCAGGAGAGATTTGGAGGGGAGAAAGGACAGGATTTGACTCAGATTTTTACAGACTCCCTCTGGCCACTGTGCAGAGAACAGAAAGAATGAGTCCTACTTTGGTGGTTCTCCAGTGTTAGCATACCATCCCCTTCCACCCTCCCCCTCCCCCCCGTCCCCCCAATACACACACAGTCAAATTCAGTAACTCCCAGGACTGCTCCCCACCCTGTGGATCCCCCAGGAGTGGAGCAGCCACACCTCCCTGCCGTGGGGGACCTGGTGTGATCTGTTGAGGGTTCGCAGATCGGCATGTGCACCCTAATGTGAGTTAGGCGTGTGCACCCTAATGTTAGGCGGCAGCTCAGGCAGGGCCTGCAGCTGCCTTCCAGCTGGGGACTGACAGGGTGTGACTTGGTTGCTCAAGGAGAATTTTTTCTCCCTAAGGGATGGTGATGACTGTGATCACATGAGCGCAGTCTAACCCAGCGCTAACCCAGTAAAACAAACCAGTGAAATGAATTTTTATACATTTTATTTATCCCAGCGTGTGCAAAACATTATGTGAATGTGCAATCGATAGTTTTTAAATGGTTAATGAGACAGTTTATGTTCCTTTCTCAATTCAAAGGCTGCATTTTCATTGGAAATACTTGCTCTTGATTAAGAATTCATAAAATGTAGCCCTGCTGGTGTGGCTCAGAGGTTGACCTATGAACCAGGAGGTCACGGTTCAAATCCCGGTCAGGGCACATGCCCGGGTTGCAGGTTCCATCCCCCAGTAGGGGGTGTACAGGAGGCAGCCGATCACTGGTTCTCTCTGATCATTGATGATTCTATCTCTCCCTCTCCCTGAAATCAATAAAACCATTTTTTTAAAAAAAGTTCATAAAACTGATTCATGGGGTACTCAAGTTCCAAACATACGTTTGCAGTAACTGAATTGAGGATTGGTTTTTCAATTTACATTTATTAAGAGTAAATAAGATTAGGAATTCAATCCCTCAGTCACACTGGCCGTATTTCCAGCACATGTGGCCAGTGGCTCCCGCGTTGGACAGCACAGGTCAGCGTGCTCTGAGCCGGATGGTGGTCCAGAGTCAAGTCAGGAAGCATCATTTCCCAGAATCCTCTCTGAGGACGCAGCGCTGCTTGGACTTGTGTGGGAGGCCCATCAGGGCAGGATTGTACGGATGGAACGTTGTTACCTTGTGAACAGTAGTTGTCGAGCTGGCTGTGGACACGTGCAGTGAAAGGGACGGTGACCTCAGTACAAGTGCTTTGGTTCCCTCCAGCGTAGAGTCAGGGCTTGTTAGGATGCTTTTGGTGGCAGCGATAGACCTGCCCCCAGGCCTTTTTGGCTTAAACCCTCACCGGCTTTATCTCCCGTAACCAGAGCCTCAAGTAGGACATATCCTCAGCACAGTCAGCAGTTTCCTGCTCTGGTCTGTGGCAAGAGGGTGGTCTTTCCCCACCCACATGTCCCTGACAGCCATCGCTACAGGCAGAAGGGGACCTGCACCCTCCCATTGCTCCCCAGTCCCCTCAGAGCACCCAGGAGGGGCCGGCTGGTCTGGCCGCGCCCTCTGTGCCAGCCTACAGGCCGTGGCACAGGCCGGTCCTCCTGCCCAGAGCACACTTGCCCTATTTCTACCTGGTCCATTCCTCACCGGAGGATATTTTTCCCATTGATTTTTAGAGAGAGTGAAAGGGAGGGAGAAGGAGAGAGAAAGAAACATTGATGTGAGACACACATCAATTGGTTGCATCCCACAAGGGCCCTGACTGGGGGGGTGGGGGGGGAGCAAATCTGCAGCCCAGGTACGTGCCTTTGACAGAGATTCAAATCCGAGACCCTAGTGCATGAGCTGACACTACCACTGAGCTGCACAGGCCAGGGCTTGCCTCATCTTTTGATCCTCAAATCCCAGGAGCTGCTTCCAGCCGCCCAGCCCCGTTGTGCTGGCCTGTGTCACAGCCCTCAGAATTGCCCGTCAGCCTCCTTTGCATCCGGGGTCTCTAAGCACAGGCTGCTGTCGCTTATCCCTGAGCCTCACCCAGGAAATGTTTGAAGATAAAGGAAACCCTTTTCTTCTTATTTATTTTTAAAATATATTTTATTGATTTTTTTACAGAGAGGAAGGGAGAGGGATAGAGAGTTAGAAACATCGATGAGAGAGAAACATCGATCAGCTGCCTCCTGCACACACCCCACTGGGGATGTGCCTGCAATCAAGGTACAAGCCCTTGACCGGAATCAAACCTGGGACCCTTCAGTCCGTAGGCCGACGCTCTATCCACTGAGCCAAACCGGCCAGGGCAGGGAAACCCTTTTATTTTATTTTTTTAATATATTTTATTGGTTTCCTACAGAGAGGAAGGGAGAGGGACAGAGAGTTAGAAACATCGACGAGAGAGAAACATCGATCAGCTGCCTTCCCGCACACCTCCCACTGGGGATGTGCCCACAACCAAGGTACATGCCCTTGACCGGAATCAAACCCGGGACCCTTCAGTTCACAGGCCGACGCTCTATCCACTGAGCCAAACCGGCTACGGCAGGAGAACCCTTTTAAATGCTTGCATGCCTCCTGTGATGGTGAGCTCATCCCCTTGTTGCTGATTGGTCCTGGATGTTAGAAAGCCTTTGCTTCCATTAGCCCATTCTGTCACCCCTGCCTGCAGCCCCTTTACCCAGGGGGCACCCCCTTCGCCGCACTCATGCGCTGTCTCTGGGCACCGGGCTGTTTCTTGCCTCTGACCTTTGCAGAGGCTGCGCACATGGCTGATGCTCGCCCTCCAGGGCTGCGGCCCCTGCTCTTTGGAGACCCGATGCTCTTTTCCTCTGTGAATTCTTTTTAGTAAAGTATACAGTATGCGGAAAACAGTACCAAATAGCTGTGGATACTTTAAAGACTAAAGAAAACACACACATATGCATATTCTTTACATGGTCTTTAAGGTATCCATATCTGTTTGATATTGCCTTCTGTATGATTGAATACATTCCTACAAAAATATTTTCATATGTAATTTTAATATGTAAATATTTTGTATACACATGTACATGTGTGGAAATAGATCTACCGAAAAAGCCCACAGATCATAAGTGACCAGCTTGGCGAATTTTCCCTGGTTGAACACAGCCATGTAACCAGCCCCCAATGCAGACCCCGCATCCCAGCCTGGCTCCCCACACCCTCTCGTGCACTCTCCCAGCCCTCTCTGCTCCCAGGGATGGCCACCGCTGGGCCATCCAACACCATACGTTCGCTTTGCGTGCTTCTTGAAGCTTTTAATAGAGGTGTAAGTGAAGGCCAGAGAGGTCGCTAGCCTCGAAAATTTAATTGCCGTTCAAATATCCGTCTATCTGTGGTCAAGTTTACTCAGCTACTTGGTGATATGACATCCATTTATGAGAGATTGTTTCTCCTGGTCCCTACAGAATAGTTTTAAAGCAGCAGGGGAAGCAGTTGCGGTCATTCTCAGGGTAGGAGTAGCACAGCATGCGAAGTAACTTTGAGGGGCTGGCGTGGGCCCTTGTTTGTTTGTTTGTTTTAATATATTTTATTGATTTTTTTACAGAGAGGAAGGGAGAGAGATAGAAACATCGATGAGAGAGAAACATCCATCAGCTGCCTCCTGCACATCTCCCACTGGGGATGTGCCCGCAACCAAGGTACATGCCCTTGACCGGAATCGAACCTGGGACCTTTCAGTCCGCAGGTCGAGGCTCTATCCACTGAGCCAAACCGGTTTCGGCTGGCGTGGGCCCTTGGTGGTCACTGCCCCCCCCTGCCCCCGGAGGGAGGCGCTGTCCTATCCTCGGTCCACCCCCGAGCAGGTACTCCGGGCGGAGTTCTGGGCGCCCCGGCTGGTGAACTGCTCCTGAACCCTCCTCATCTTTCACAGCCTTCCTCAAATGTCCTCACCTCCGCAGCCTCCGCCAGGGCCAGGCGCTGCCCGCAGCCTCCATCCCCGCACATCTCACCCGGGAGTGGGGAGGAAGCCCCCTGCCTGCGCCCACCAGGCCAGGAGTCCCTGAAATGGATCAGAAGTACCGGGTCCAACGGGGTCCTGGGTGCCCAGTGTAGCCCCACGCAGGCCGGGACCCCAGGGCCTCAGGAAACGTGTAATTAATAAATGAAGGATCAGGTGGCCTCTGGGGCCACAAAGGCCAGTTCAGACTCAGCATTGAAGGGCTGGCCCTTTACCTCCCGCGTCCCAGAGACCTCCCACCCTCACCCGCGGGCTCCGCTCCTTCCTCAGGCGGGAGGAGTCACCCCGCACTTCCCAGGGCCCTTATTCACGTCTTCATGCCTTTTCTGAGCTCAGCACTCAGGGAGCCCCTGGAACATGGAGTTGCTACCCAAAGTGGCAGATGCTGACCCTGTTTTCAACCAGCTTCTGGTCGGGTCTGGGGGAGAGGTGGACCCAGACACCCATGACATGTACCCCCCCAGGGAGGTGACCGGGCTGTGTGGGAGCCCAGGGGGGCCCTGGGACAGTGCTGAGCCACACCTGTGGCGGTTACAACTTCTCCCAGTGGCCACTTAAAAAAAAAAAAAAGGTAGAAAGAGCCCAGCTGGTGTGGCTCAGTGGTTGAGCATCGACCTATGAACCAGGAGGTCAGAGTTCAATTCCTGGTCAGGGCACATGCCCGGGTTGCTGGCTTGATCCCCAGTGGGGCGTGCAAGAGGCAGCTGATCAGTGAGTCTCTCTCATCATTGATTGATGTTTCTGTCTCTCCCTCTCCTTTCCTCTCTGAAATCAATACAAATATAAAAAAAGGGAAAAGTCATTTTAATAATATATTCATGATACCCAATATACCCCAAATACTGTCATTTCAACATGGAATCAATCTTTTAAAATGTTTATGAGATGGTTTGCTACCCCCTCCCCCACTGTCTGGCGTGGCCCGGCCGCTTACAGCCGCCTCCGTTTGGAACAGCTACGCCTCCGGTGCGCGCGAGTCACCTGGCTAATGGCTGCAGGGAGCAGCTCGGCACCCAGGGGTCTGGCCCTGGCCTGCTGACTGGGTCGCAGTGAGACCTTCATTGAATTGGGAAGCTGGGGGAGGACCAGGTTTTCAGGAGACGCTGAGTAGGGATGTGTAGGAGTGAGGATCCTGAGGGACAGCTAGAAGCCAGCCGGGCCATTCATTCATTCATTCATTCCTTTATCACGTTTTTGCCAGGCCAGTGCTGGGGCTGTGCAGGGGTAAGCAGAGCCGTGGGTGGGGACAGCTCTCAGGGAGAGGATAGTCAGGGGCTGCGGTGAGAAGGGGGAGTCGGGGGTGGCCCTGAAGTGTGCGCCGGGCGCCTGCTCTGTGTTGGAGCCACCAATGAGCCTTAGCGATCACTTCCCTGAAGCTCCCAGCTGGAGAGGGGGCCCCGGCCTGTCCTCTGCCTGAGGGCCCGAGGCCCAGCATGGAGAGTTTGCCCTCCAGCTCCGAGGGCCCTTGCCAAGGAAAGTGGGGCAGGTGGCTCCGCTCCAGGACCCTCACCCCCAGCCGTCCCTTCCCTCCCCAGGTAAGAGCAAGGAGGCGGAGATTAAGAGAATCAACAAGGAACTGGCCAATATCCGCTCCAAGTTCAAAGGTAGGTGGGGGTCTGGACTCCTGGGTCTGAGAGAGGAGGGGGCTGGGACTCCTGGGACTTGCAGGTGTGTTCCTTCCTCATTCTTGCCTCCCCTTTCCTCCTTCCTCGGCCTCAGGGGACAAAGCTTTGGATGGCTACAGTAAGAAAAAATATGTCTGTAAACTGCTCTTCATCTTCCTGCTTGGCCATGACATTGACTTCGGGCATATGGAAGCCGTGAACCTGCTTAGCTCCAACAAGTACACAGAGAAGCAGATAGTGAGTCTGGGGAGGACGGGCTTGGGGCCTGGACCCCTGGGTCTGAGGGAGGAGGGGCCGTTGGCCTGGACCCCTGGGTCTGAGGGAGGAGGGGCTGGGGGCCTGGACCCCTGGGTCTGAGGGAGGAGGGGCTGGGGGCCTGGACCCCTGGGTCTGAGGGAGGAGGGGCTGGGGGCCTGAACTCCTGGGTCTGAGGGAGGAGGGACTGGGGGCCTGGACCCCTGGGTCTGAGGGAGGAGGGGCTGGGGGCCTGAACTCCTGGGTCTGAGGGAGGAGGGACTGGGGGCCTGGACCCCTGGGTCTGAGGGAGGAGGGGCTGGGGGCCTGGACTCCTGGGTCTGAGGGAGGAGGGACTGGGGGCCTGGACCCCTGGGTCTGAGGGAGGAGGGGCTGGGGGCCTGGACCCCTGGGTCTGAGGGAGGAGGGGCTGGGGGCCTGAACTCCTGGGTCTGAGGGAGGAGGGACTGGGGGCCTGGACCCCTGGGTCTGAGGGAGGAGGGGCTGGGGGCCTGGACTCCTGGGTCTGAGGGAGGAGGGGCTGGGGGCCTGGACCCCTGGGTCTGAGGGAGGAGGGGCTGGGGGCCTGGACTCTTGTGTCTGAGGGAGGAGGGGTGTGGCCCTGGACTCCTGGGTCAGAAGGAGAAGGGATGGGAGCCTGCACTTCTGGGTCTAAGGGAGGAGGGATTGAGGGCTTTGGTCTGAGGGCCTGGACTCGTGGGTCTGAGGGAGGAGGGGCCTGGAAGTATATAGACTCTAGGGCAGGGGTGGGCAAACTTTTTGACTCGAGGGCCACTATGGGTTCTTAAACTGGACCGGAGGGCCGGAACAAAAGCATGGATGGAGTGTTTGTGTGAACTAATATAAATTCAAAGTAAACATCATTACATAAAAGGGTACGTTTTTGTTTTTTTTTTAGTTTTATTCATTTCAAACAGGCCGGATCCGGCCCGCGGGCCGTAGTTTGCCCACGGCTGCTCTAGGGTATGAGAGTTGGGGCCTAGGACTGATTAACCACAAGGCTCCCCTGCCCCGCCTCCTTCCTCACCCAGGGTTACCTGTTCATCTCGGTGCTGGTGAACTCGAACTCTGAGCTGATCCGGCTCATCAACAATGCCATCAAGAATGACCTGGCCAGCCGCAACCCCACCTTCATGTGTCTGGCCCTGCACTGCATCGCCAATGTGGGCAGCCGAGAGATGGGCGAGGCCTTCGCCGCTGACATCCCTCGCATCCTGGTGGCCGGGTGAGTCACTGGAGACCTGTGGAGGGGGGTGCAGTGGGGGAGACAAGGCCCAGCCAGGATGTGGAGCCCACGCTGAGCTTGGAACCCCAGGGGTCCTGGTGGCAGCCCTGTGATGTGTCTCCTCATCTCACTGAGCCAGCTGACGGCAGTGTGAGGCAGCCTCCCAGCACAGCCAGTGCGATGTCTGTCTGATGAACTGACCTTTGACATCTAGTGTAGAAGAGGTGATAACCTTCAGTTATGTTGGTGACAGCCTTCCAGAAATTGTACATCATTCATTCATTCATTCAACAAGTGTCTATTGGGTATCTACTGTGTGCAAGGCATCATGCTGATTGCTGGGGATGTAGACATGACCAGGAGTGGACATGGTCAATGTTCTCCCAGCATTCACAGTCCAGAGTGGAGAGATAAACATCGATTGAGTAATTGCAGGATGAAGCATTTAATTCCTCTCAAAACCATGCTGTGGGGGATAGGAACCCCTAAGAGCATTGAGTAGGGGTCAGCCTGACCCAGCCTGAGGGAATCAGGGAGAGCTTCCCAGAGGAAGTGGCATGAGGCTGAGGCCTAAGTGAGGAGGAATCGTTGGCTGTGGGAAGGGGAAAGGCATGAAGGGCGGTGAGTGTCCTGAGGCAGGAGGTCATTCAGCAGGTATTTCTGTTGCACTGTGCCGGGCACTGTTATGGGCACGGGGGAGGCAGAGGCGGGCAGCAAGGACGGTGGTGCCCACCCTTGCGGAGCTTACGCGTAGGGGGAGAGCCAGAGAACAAACACGTACACACGTACACAAAACATACGGTGAGTTCAGAGCGTGACTGATACTCAGAAGAAAACACAGTAGGGTAGTGGGGGGTCCTGGAGGTCGTGGGGGAGGCCACTTACATTAGATTCTCAGGGAGGGTCTCTCTAAGGAGGTGATGTAATTTGACACTGAATGATAGAAATGTAATCATTCAAAAGTGTTGGAGGAAGAGTCCCAAGCAAAAGGAGCAACAATTGCAAAGGCCCTGAGGTTGGCGTGAGCTCTCTACGTTCATGGAATCAAGAGAGAGTGTTTTTGGAAGGAGTGTGGTGAACAGGAGGGAGGGAGAAGTTCGGATTGTATTGTAATTGATGGGGGGAGGCAGGTGGATGACATGAGCCACTTTGTAATTTTAACAGCCGAGCTTTGCCTGGTTTGGCTCAGCGGATAGAGTGTCAGCTTGCAGACTGAGAGGTCCTGGGTTCGATTCCGGTCAAGGGCACGTCCCTGGGTTGCAGGGTTCCCCAGCTCTGCAGTTTGGACTCCTGCGGGAGGCAGCCAATCGATGTGTCTCTCTCTCTCCCCTTCTCCCTTCCACTCGAAAAATCAATGGAAAAAAATATCCTCAGGTGAGGATTAAAATAATAATAAAATAAAATAAATCAACCAAAGATCATTCAGCCTAGTGTGGGGAAAGGTAAGACTTTTATTTCTGGCAACACGTGGACTAGATTCCTGACGCTCTTTTTGAAACCCAGCTGTCAGTATTGAATAGGGGAGGAGAGGAAATATTCGTCCATGTTCAGGAGCCAAAAGTAAGGACGGGCCACGAGCTAAGAGGAGCCTGGCACCGGGAGATGCGCCGAGGGCTGTAGCCACATCTTGCTTAGAGGGCATTCGCTGAACTGCGTGAACCCAGTATTGGTTTGGGGGGCCCTGCAGCCTCTGGGGACAGAAGACAAAGCTTTTCCAAGGAGAGGCTCCAGAGACCACACTTCAGAATGAGCGCGATTTGGAAATAAACCCTCAGGAGATATCAGCAAAGTTACCTGTTTTGAACCTTGGCACAGAGCAGCGTGCACACTGGTTTTCAGCCTGATTTCCGCCCACTGGGTCATCCGCAAATCCTTCAGCCAAGCTTTATGTCAAGTGCTGCAAACTGGTAGACCCCAGTGCCTGACAGAAGCAAAGACGCCTTTTTCTGGAGAGACCCACCTTCTCCACAGGCCTCAAAGGTTCCCACTGGTGAAGCAGCCCGGAGTTCCGTGAGTAGCTCACAGTCGAAAATCACTAAACACAGGAAGCAAGCACCGCGAGGGAGAACCAGCAGAAAGAAAACGGAAAAGAACAGTCAAATTAGAATTGTCCTATGGGATGTAAAATAAGTATGTGTAATAGGTTCCAAGGAAGATGAAAATGATTCAAACACGAGCAAAGTGCAAGCAGATCGGGGAAATATCACCGATATTTTTAAAAAATTGAGTGGTCTGGTTTAGCAGCAGAATAGACAGTGACCAAAGCAGGTTAAACAGGCAGTAGAACTGAAGAAATGAATGGGGATGCAGCCCAGAGAAACAAAGAGATGGGGGGAAATGTTCTTAAGATTTTGTTTGATTGATTTCTAGAGAGAAAAGGGAGAGGAGAAACAGATGTGAGAGTGATAACATCGATTGGCTGCCTCCCGCACGCCCCCTACTGGGGATCGAACCGGCAACCTTTCGGGGCACAGGAGGATGCCCAACCACCTGAGCCACACTCCCCAGGCTGTCTTACAGTATTTCTGTGCGAAGTCTTTGAAACGTGGCGTGTAATGTACACACATCATATCTCAGTTGGGACCCGCCACAGTCCCTGTGTCCAAAAGCCCCGTGTGGCTGGGGACCAACATCTTGGTAATGAAAGCTCCTGCCTGTTAAGTCCCGCGGGGAGGACACGAGCAGGACAGAGAAGGACCGGAGGCAGAGCCCGGGCGGCCCAGCGTGTTGGGATCTGAGCAGAGGGGAGGGGTGTGCACGGTGGGCCCTGGCTCAGACACAGAGAAGAAACTTCCACGGAGGAGGGCGTGGGTAGTGGTGGTGAGAGCTGCGAGACGGTTGCTGGCCACCCTGAGCGCAAGGACTTGGCACCCGGCGAGGTTGGAGAAGGGGCCAGTGTGACAAACATGTATGTGCACACGAGGGAATGACTGCCGAGGGGCCCGGTCCTGCCAGAGTGTGGGCCAGGCTGGGTGGTCTGAGTGTAGGCTGGACTCTGCATACTGAAAACTCAGCCTTGACAATGACTGGGGCACGTGGGAACTTTTCTTTAGGTAAATTTTTTTTAATTGAGGTAAAGTTCACATAACATGAAGTTCACCTCTTTTTAAATGAACTTTTTAATTTATTGATTGATTTTTAGAGAGAAGAAGGGTGGGGGGGAGAGAGAAACGTCGATTTGTTCTCATTTATGTATTCATTAATTCTTTTTCTTGAAAATATATTTTTATTGATTTTAGAGAAGAAGGGAGAGGAAGAGAGTTAGAAACATCAATGATGAGAGAGAATCACTGATCGTCTTCCTCCTGCACGCCCCCTACTGGGGATTGACCCCGCAACCTGGGCATGTGCCCTTGTCCGGAATCGAACCCGGGACCCTTCCGTGTGCAGGCTGACGCTCTATCCACTGAGCCAAACCAGCCAGTGCTCATTGATTGATTCTTGTATGTGCCCTGACCTCGATCAAATCCGCAACCTTGGCATATGGGACGGTGCTCTAACCAACTGAGCTACCTGGCCAGGGCTAAGTTCACCATTTTAACTATTTTAAAGGGCACAATTCAACAGTCTTTAGTATCTTCACAATGTTGTGTAACCACCACCACTAACTTAATTCCAGAACATTTTCATCATCCCAGGAAGAAGCCGACAGCCATCAGCAGTCCACACCACACGCCCTCCCTCTCCAGCCCCAGGCAACCACTGACCTGCTTTCTGTCTCTAGATTCGCCTGTTCTGGGCATTTCCTACAAATGGAATGCTGTGGCCTTTGTGTCTGACTCCTTTCACTCAGTGTCATGTCCTCCAGGTTCACCTGTGTTGTAGCATGGATCAGTGCTTCATACCTTCTTATGGCTGAGTAATAGTATTCCATTGTTGGATGGACCACATCTTGTTTATTTATTTATAAAAAAGGCCCCACCTCCTGCCGATCATGTACAACGTTCACATGTGTGTGACTTGGTGTAGATGCCTACGTGCGGACTTGCTGAGTCACGTGGTACCGTGCCTTTCTAAAAAGAAGAAATAGCCCTGGCCAGTTTGGCTCAGTGGATAGAGCATCAGCCTGCGGACTGAAAGGTCCCAGGTTGAGTTTCAGTCAAGGGCACATGCCTGGGTTGCAGGCTCAATCCCCAGTAGGAGATGTGTAGGAGGCAGCCGATTGATGATTCTCTCTCATCATTGATGTTTCTATCTCTCTCTCCCTCTCCCTTCCTCTCTGGAATCAATAAAAATATATTTACAAAATAAATTAAAAAATAAAAATAAAAAAGAAGAAATAGTTACCCTGTACGGTGTGGCTCAATTGGTTGAGCGTGGGCCCATGCACTGAAAGGTTGCCGGTTCAATTCCTGGTCAGGGCACATGTCCAGGTTGCGGTTTCGATCCCCAGTTGGGATGCATGTAGGAGGCAACTGATTGGTGTTTCTCTCTCTCTCCCATCCTCTGTCTCTAAAAATCACTAAAAACATATTTAAAAATACATTTATTAAAACGATGAAACAGCCCTAACCAGTTTGGCTCAGTGGGTAGAGCGTTGGCCTGCAGACTCAAGGGTCCCAGGTTCGATTCCGGTCAAGGGCATGTACCTTGGTTGCGGCCACATCCCCAGTGGGGGGTGTGCAGGAGGCAGCTGGTCGATGTTTCTCTCTCATCGATGTTTCTAACTATCCCTCTCCCTTCCTCTCTGTGAAAAAATCAATAAAATATATTTTAAAAAAACAACGATGAAACAGCTGCAGTTGAATCCCCGCTCACGACCCTCAGATCATCTCTTCCCCTCCTCCCTCCCCATCCTGTAAATCAGGTGGTTTTGTCCTTTAATTCCTGGGCTCAGTCCCCCAGATTATGTAGTTTCAAACTTCCCCGTAACATTATCACAGTCTCGCTTTCACTTCACCAAGCTGCTAAGTAGCTCTCACTCCTTGGTTTGGTATTTGGACGTTTCCCGGCTCGTAACTGGAGATGATGATAGAATTCACCCCCTTGGAGGGCTGTGGCGAGGATTAAACACGTTGATAAGTAGAAGCCTTGGTGCAGAGTGTGGCCCGAGGAAGGGCTGTGAGCCGTGATGATGCAGGTGAGAGAGCGCCGCTAGTCCTGCCTGGGCCTGCGACACCTCCCGCTGCTTCGGGTTGTATCTGATGGCGGGCCGCAGCGAACATGTGCTGCCACCTGGAACACGGGGGCGGGGCGTTCTGGGCGGAGATTCTGTCTTTCCTCATTCAGTTACTCAGTTTTCTGCTCACCTGGCACCTTCCCCCCAAACAGCAGCTGGGCGCAGTGTGCTCGGATGCCAACGGCTGGGCTAGGACAGAACCTCTGTGAGGACAGATGTTTAGACCAATTTGCTCACGAGTCTGTCCACAGTGCCTACAGCATGGTGGTACCCAGTAGGCGCTTAATAAGTGCAGAGCCAGGCTTGACATTGTGCCAGTGGCCCCACAAGGCTCCTGAGACGTGGGTCATGAGAGCAGCGCCAGGTTGGATCCCGGGTCCGCCTGGGAGGAGCGAGAGAGGCGGGGAGGTGTGCGGGGCTGGAGTCCTGGGTCGCGCTGACCCACCCGCCCCACATCGTGTCCCCACAGGGACAGCATGGACAGCGTGAAGCAGAGTGCGGCCCTGTGTCTGCTGCGGCTCTACAAGGCCTCGCCCGACCTGGTGCCCATGGGCGAGTGGACGGCCCGCGTCGTGCACCTGCTCAATGACCAGCACATGGTGAGACCCGTGCCTCTGTCCCCCCCATCCCTGCCCTTGATGTCCACCTGGAGGCAGGGAGTCCCACCCCACCCTGGATGCCTGGGCCCCCACCCCTGTCCCTGCCTTTACCAAGGCACTTAGAGACCCTGGTCCGGTCCCCCCAGTACTTATTACTCACCCAGGTGTCCCGAGGCACTCCCATCCCCGTCCCGGACACCCACTGGCTGCCCAGGGGTCCTGTCCAGTGTCCCCAACACCAACACCCCCCCAGCCCCTCAGAAGAAGCCCGGCCTGTGTGTCTGACACCCAGAGGTTCCCCAGTGCCCACTGCCTGGCCTCGGTCCCAATCCCACACCCCCAGGTCCTCTTAGCCCCCACCCATCCTCTGCTCCGAACCCCAGTGGGTGCTGGTCATGTCCCTGAGCCCCAAAGCACCCACTGTGACACCTATGCACCCCTAAGCACACCCCTCCCCCGCACAGACCCATCCCTGTTCGTTCCTGAATCTCTGCTCTCAGATCCGCAGCCTGCACACTTGTCCCCAGTCTGACCTCCCACCAGGGCCCTGACCTGCCACTCATCTGCCCCTGCAGGGCGTGGTCACAGCTGCTGTCAGCCTCATCACCTGTCTCTGCAAAAAGAACCCGGATGACTTCAAGACGTGCATCTCCCTGGCTGTGTCTCGCCTGAGCAGGGTGGGTGTGGCCTCGCTGCTGGCTGCGGGTGGGGGCCCTCCCGTCTCCGTCCCCAAGCACCTCTCTGGTCCCTGGCCCTCCTTGCTTTCCCTGGGAGGCAGCCCAGCTGATGGTTAGGAACTTAGGCTCTGAGCTGAGTTCCTCCTGGCTCGGCGACAAGTGGCTTCCCCTTTCTGGGCCTCAGTTGTCCCTTCTGTTCAATGGGGATGATCCTAGAGCCCACCTCACAACATAGCTGCTGTGAACTAATCCATATAAAGCAGCGGTTCTCAACCTGTGGGTCGCGACCCCTTTGGCGGTCGAACAACCCTTTCACAGGGGTCTCCTAAGACCATCCTGCATATCAGATATTTACATTATGATTCATAACAGTAGCAACATTACAGTTATGAAGTAGCAACGGCAATAATTTTTATTTTTTTATTTTTTAAATTTTTTAAATTATTTTTAAAAATATATTTTATTGATTTTTTTACAGAGAGGAAGGGAGAGGGATAGAGAGTTAGAAACATCCATGAGAGAGAAACATCGATCAGCTGCCTCCTGCACACCTCCCACTGGGGATGTGCCCGCAACCAAGGAACATGCCCTTGACTGGAATCAAACCCCGGACCCTTCAGTCCCCAGGCCGACGCTCTATCCACTGAGCTAAACCGGTCAGGGCGCAACGACAATAATTTTATGGTTGGGTCACAACATGAGGAACTGTATTGAAAGGGCCAGAAGGTTGAGAACCACTGATATAAAGCGTTAGAACGGGGTCTGGCACGTGGAGAGCACCCAGGAAGTGAGAGCTGCCACCCTTACTTGCCTCCCTCCCGCCCGCCCCTCTGTCTTTCTCCCTCCTGCTTTCTCTGCTTTTCCTCCACTCCTTTCCCATGCCTCTGCCTTCACTCCGTCCTCTCTCCCCTCCTCCCCCACGCCCTGTCCTGGGAGCCCGGCTCTGTGGGCTGGTGGGGAACATGGATGCGTCAGGCCTCAGTCTCAAGAAGCCCCCTTTCTTCTTGGAGGAGGGGCGTGTGGCGGGCAGGCCTGCTCAGTCACAAATGATCGTAAAAGGGGAGGTTTGTGCTGTTGTGGAGGTAGCAGAGGGCATTGTAGGCCCCCAAAGGAAGCACTTAACCCAGCCTGGGAATCCGGGAAGGCCTCTGGGAGTGGTGATCCCTGAATTGGGACTCGGAGTCAATATAAACATTTTCTGGGGAGGTAAGAAGAGGCCTGGCTTCTCAGGCAAGAGAACAGCACACCAGCTCAGTCATTCGATCATTTTTTTTTTAATGAATTTTTATTGATTTTAGAGAGCAAGGGAGAGGGATAGAGATAGAAGCATCAGTGATAAGAGAGAATCACTGATCAGCTGCCTCCTGCACGCCCCCTACTGGGGGATGGGCCCCGCAACCCAGGCATGTGCCCTGACCAGGAATCAAACCTTGACCTCCTAGTTCATGGTTGACACTCAAACCACTGAGCTATATATTCCGGGGGAGCCATTCCATCATTCTTTTATTCATTCCCCACACATCCACATAGTCCCGTGGGCCAGCCTGGTGGGGGAGGCAGAAAGTGACATTGGGGGTCGGGCACAATACTATCATGGAGGTGGCACAGAGCATGGTGGGAATGCTTCTTGGAGAAGGGGTTTTCAGGGTTGAGTAGGAGTTTGCCGTGAGGAAACAAAGTCACACGCTCTTTCACTAATTCTCCATCTTTGTATCCCCTGAGCCTTTCTGGGGTCTAACCTTGTATGAGGCCCAGGGACCCAGTTCCTGCCCCTGAGCGGCTTCCAGTCTCGGGGGAGGACTGTGGGTGTGATGTGTGCGCTGGTGGATGTAGCCAGGGTTTGGGGGCGCAGAGTTGGAATCAGGAGCTCACAGTAAGGGAATCAGATGGGCAGATCCTGTTCCCCTACAGCCGGGCTCTCCCAGATCCTCCCGTCACCCTCTGGGGAAGGCAGCATTTGCCCCCCCCCCCCCCAGCCTGGTGCCCCGGCTTCACCTCCCCGTTCCTGCCCCCAGATCGTCTCCTCGGCCTCCACCGACCTCCAGGACTACACCTACTACTTCGTCCCCGCGCCCTGGCTCTCGGTGAAGCTCCTGCGGCTGCTGCAGTGCTACCCCCCGCCAGGTACCGCCGACCCTCGGGCTGGGATCTGGGGCCTCCGGCCCGCTGGGCAGGCGGGTGGGTGCTGTGGGTCTGTGCCTCTGACTTCTCAGAGGCAGCCAGTGCTGCTAGCCCTGTCCCTTGGCTGCAGGGGGGGCAGCCCGGAGGCCAGGACCCCGCCAGGAAGGCTCCAGGCGGGAGCCGCATGAAGCCAGTGGCCGCCCTTTGTAGCGCAGATGCGGACAGATCACTGGCGTTGCTGACCCCCTGTGGTCCCTGTGGTGGGCCAGAGTCTCCTGAGCCACACTCGCTCTCCAGCCTGTGACACAGGGGCTGTGTCAGGCCTGTTTTACGGATGAGAAAACCCAGGCCCTGTTGGGTGGGGAGGTCCCTGTCTAAGGTCTTGCCCAGGCTGTGCTGTTTGAATGACCGTAGCTCTGTTAGGGTTTTCCTGTCCCCATTGTCATGAAAGCTGGCATGGATGAAGCGCCTCCTCGAGCCAGGTCCTGCACGGGAATGTCTGTTCCCCCCTGCCCCCCCTGCCACAGAGCTGTGAGGGGAACCCCCCCTGCAATGTGCAGGCAGGGAAACAGGCTTGGAGATGAGACGTGGCCTTTCCAGGCCTGGCAGAGACGGAGGCAGAGCCCCTCCCCCTTCCATGGGGCTCGTCTGTCTGGCCTCGCAGAGCGGTACTGAGGGCCCCGGTCTGAGGTGCTCAGCACAGAGTCGGTGCCTGAGGAACCAGTTCCCTCCCATTCAGCCGCGTGCTGAGCACCTGCTGGGAGCCTGGGGCTCATGGCAGCTCTGAATCTGTACAGCCAGCACGTGTGTGCAAGGGTGTCCGTGTGTGTCTCTGTGTGTGCGTGTGCATACATGTCTCTGCAGGCATTGCAGGCATGTCTGTGTATGTCTCTGTGTGCATGCATGTCCATGTGTGCATGCATATGTGTATATATGTGTGCCTGTGCATGTCCCTGCGTATGCTTGTCTGTGTGTGCATACATCTGTGTGTATATGCATTCTGTACATGTCTGTGCATACATGCCCGTGTGCATATGTGTATACATATGTGTATGTGCATGTCTCTCTGTGTGCATGTCCCAGTGTATGTGTGATACAGGCAACTCCGCAGGCCCCCCGCCCCGGCCTGTGGAAGCCAGCGAGGAGTTCTGTCTGTGGCCCTGGGGAAGCCTCTTGCACTTTGACTCTTCCTCATGCCATACAGAAGGGTTTGGTAGAACCTAGGCCCACTTCCATCTCAGAAATCCCACCTTATAAATCTGGGATGTGCCCAGGGCGGGCACCTCACCTACCCTTTCTCACATTGTGGAAATGACAGCCATGGCCCAAGCAATTATTTTAACAAGTATTATGAAAAAATTTCCAGCCCTGGCCAGTGTGGCTCAGTGAGTGGTGAGTGTCCTGTGCACCGAAGGGTTGTGGGTTCCATTCCTGGTCAAGGGAACATACCTGGGTTGCAGGTCGATCTTAGGCCCCAGTTGGGGCACGTGCGGGAGGCAGCCGATCGATGTGTCCCTCTTACATTTGATGTTTCTCCTTCTCTCTGCCTCTCTCCCCCTCCCTTTCACTCTCTATAAAAATCAGTGGAAAAGATATCCAGGCGCAGATTAACATCAACAACAAAAATTCCAGCATACAAGCAAGTAGAAAATACCCATCACCTAGACTTCATATGTTTCTTGTAGGCACGCTCTTATTTTTTTTAATATATTTTATTGATTTTTTTATAGAGAAGAAGGGAGAGGAATAGAGAGTTAGAAACATCGATGAGAGAGAAACATCGATCAGCTGCCTCCTGCACACCCCCTACTGGGGATGTGCCCGCAACCCAGGTACATGCCCTTGACCGGAATCGAACCTGGGACCCTTCAGTCCGCAGGCTGACGCTCTATCCACTGAGCCAAACCGGTTAGGGCGGCACGCTCTTATTTTGTTATGTGTTTCTGACATATTTAAAAGTTAATTACAGCCCAGCCGGCGTGGCTCAGTGGTTGGGTGTCAACCTATGAACCTGGAGGTCACCTCAATTCCTGATCAGACAGGGCATATGCCCGGGTTGTGGGCTTGGTCCCCAATGTGTGGCGTGTAGCTGATCAGTGATTCTCTCTCATCATTGATGTTTCTTTCTCTCTCTCCCTCTCCCTTCCTCTCTGAAATCAATAAAAAATATATGTATATGTGTGTGTATATATATATATATATATATATATATGTATATTTTTTAAAGGTAATTGCAGACATCATGATGTTTTGCCTTTAAATATTTTGTCATGTGTTTCTCAAAACTATGGCGATTGTCATTCCCAACAGCAATTCTACATTCATACATCAAACTAACAATGATTCCCTAATGTTCTGTAATCCCACTGTTTCCTAATTTCCCCCAAACAGTCTCACTCGGTCAGTTCAAACTAGGATCTAATCGAGATACCAGTCCCGAATTTGATTTTTAGTTCTCATACATCTCCCTTAATCTGGAAGATTTGCCACCTTTATTCCGGGGCCTTGGCTTTCGCCAGCTGTTTATTATTAAAAGTTTCAAACACAGAGATAACTTCCCAGAGCGGTGAGGTAGCGCCCGGATGCCTCTGCTGCTGTATCGGGCCCTTCCTCACGCGCTCTCAGACAGTCGCCGCATTACTCGAAGATAAGTAACATCCGAACACTCCCCCACCCTGAAATATCTCCACACACGTCTCCCAGGAACGCAGTATAGAACCTCAGTGCCCTCATCACACCTCAGAAGATTCAGAACAGCCTCACAGTGTCATTTGCAATCCAGGCACCAAACTGCCCCAGTTGTCCATAGCATTATTTTTATGGCTTAACAAAATGCAGTACAATCTAGAACCACAAATATTTTCTTAGTCTGGAATAGTCTCCCCAGTCCCCCCAACCCCCGCCACCCTCCCTCCCAGTACCTGCTTGTTTTTAATCTTCTTTGGAGGATATTTTTCCATGATCTTTAGAAAGAGAGAGGGAGAAACATCGATGTGGGAGAAACACATCAACTGGTTGCCTCCCGCATACATCCTGACCAGGGCCAGGGATGGAACCTGCAACTCAGGTACGTGCCCTTGACCGGAAATCGAATCCAAGACCCTTCAGCCTGAGAGCCAACCCTCTAACCACTGAGCCATACCGGCCAGGGCCCCACTCACTGCCTGCTTTTGAATGCCTGGTAGATTTGGTGCAGCATTTCTGCTGGAACATGTGGCAGCTGTTCTGTCCACAGCGTTGCCTCCCCTCGCAGGGAACGGCAGCTGTGGAGATCGTGTGAGCTTGTGGTTGGCGTCTGTCTATCTCAGGCACGCAGTCCGCTCCATGGGAGTGCTGGGTGTCAGGGTGTCTCCGGGGAAGGTTCCTGGAACTTTGTCTGTGAGGAACCTAAACAGCATCGGTGCTGCGGAAGGGGAAACTGAGGCTCGCAGGGTGGGGCCGCTTGCCCAGAGGTGTCAGAGCGCAGCCGGACGAGCGCCCAGGTGTGGAGTCGGGTCCTCTCGGCATCTCTCCCACCTTCTCTGGTCACCCGGTCCCTGGCCGCCGCTGCAGGGCTGCCCCTGTCTGTGGAAGGTGGGCCGTGGCCTGGCCGCCCCCCGGGCAGGTCAGCTGGGCCGGCAGAGAGCTCAGCCGGGACGTGCCCTCTGTTTCCTCAGAGGACGCGGCCGTGAAGGGCAGGCTGGTCGAGTGTCTGGAGACTGTGCTCAACAAGGCCCAGGAGCCGCCCAAGTCCAAGAAGGTCCAGCACTCGAATGCCAAGAACGCCATCCTCTTCGAGACCATCAGCCTCATCATCCACTACGACAGGTGCCCACCGGGCGGGGGTGGGGGCGGGGCGGGCCTGGATCCCGGGTCCTAGGGGAGCGGGCCTGGGGATTGTGACCTCGAGGTAGAAGGAGGATGATGGCACCCTGCTGGGTTGGTGCAGCTCCCTCCCGGGAGGCAGAATTCCTGGCTCTTTATTTGGGCTGCGGCCTAGAGGTCCGGGTCACCGGGTCGTCCATGACCTGGGTCCTCAGGATGGTGCGGATGGACCAGCCTCGCTCGAGGCCTCCTCCTCATGTCCCGTGTGTGTCTCTCTCTCTCTCTCTCTCTCTCTCTCTCTCTCTCTCTCTCTCTCTCTCTCTCTCTCGCTGGCAGTGAGCCCAACCTCCTGGTGCGGGCTTGCAACCAGCTGGGCCAGTTCCTGCAGCACCGCGAGACCAACCTGCGCTACCTGGCCCTGGAGAGCATGTGCACGCTGGCCAGCTCCGAGTTCTCCCACGAGGCGGTCAAGACCCACATTGACACCGTCATCAACGCCCTCAAGGTGTGATCTCGGAGCCCACCCTGGGCCAGGCTCTCCTCACCCACCCGGCCTTTGTCTCCTCTGCCTCCTCAGAGGGGCACAGGGCTCGGAGGCCCTTGGGTGGCCAGCCCTATGCCACACGGAGCCCAGAACACACCCCCTGCTCTCTTCCCTCAGACGGAGCGGGACGTCAGCGTGCGACAGCGGGCGGCCGACCTCCTCTACGCCATGTGTGACCGGAGCAACGCCAAGCAGATCGTGTCAGAGATGTTGCGGTACCTGGAGACTGCTGACTACGCCATCCGTGAAGAGATCGTGAGTCCTAGGAGGGCTGGAGGCCTGGGGGCCTGGGGGCCTTGGGGCCTGGGGGCCTGGGGGCCTGGGGGCCTGGGTCTGAGGGAGGAGGGGCTGGGGATCTGGGGGCCTGGGTCTGAGGGAGGAGGGGTTGGGGGCCTGGACCCCTGGGTCTGAGGGAGGAGGGTCTGGGGCCTGGACTCCTGGGTCTGAGGGAGGAGGGGCTGGGGGCCTGGACTCCTGGGTCTGAGGGAGGAGGGTCTGGGGCCTGGACTCCTGGGTCTGAGGGAGGAGGGGCTGGGGGCCTGGACCCCTGGGCCTGAGGGAGGAGGGTCCGGGGCCTGGACTCCTGGGTCTGAGGGAGGAGGGGCTGGGGGCCTGGGCTCCTGGGTCTGAGGGAGGAGGGGCTGGGGGCCTGGGCTCCTGGGTCTGAGGGAGGAGGGGCCGGGGGCCTGGACTCCTGGGTCTGAGGGAGGAGGGGCCAGGGGCCTGGACTCCTGGGTCTGAGGGAGGAGGGGCCGGGGACCTGGACCCCTGGGTCTGAGGGAGGAGGGGCTGGGGGCCTGGACTCCTGGGTCTGAGGGAGGAGGGGCTGGGGGTCTGGGGGCCTGGGTCCGAGGGAGGAGGGGCTGGGGGCCTGGACTCCTGGGTCTGAGGGAGGAGGGGCTGGGGGCCTGGACTCCTGGGTCTGAGGGAGGAGGGGCTGGGGGTCTGGGGGCCTGGGTCCAAGGGAGGAGGGTCTGGGGGGCTGGGGGACTGGGGGCCTGGGCTCCTGGGTCTGAGGGAGGAGGGGCTGGGGGCCTGGACCCCTGGGTCTGAGGGAGGAGAGGCTGGGGTCCTGGACCCCTGGGTTTCCAGATGGGGGCAGCTGTGAGCCCAGATCCAGTGGAGCCCACACCCTACGCCCGTGCACACACGCATGCCTGTCCTCCCTCCGGCCGGCAGGTTCTGAAGGTGGCCATCCTGGCTGAGAAGTACGCGGTGGACTACAGCTGGTACGTGGACACCATCCTCAACCTCATCCGCATCGCAGGCGACTATGTGAGTGAGGAGGTGTGGTACCGCGTGCTGCAGATCGTCACCAACCGTGATGACGTCCAGGGCTATGCTGCCAAGACTGTGTTTGAGGTCAGCACCCCCATCCAGGGGCATCGAGGCAGAGAAAGGACAGAGCTGTCCCTGGTCTCCCTGCTTCTCTAAGGGACACAGGGGCCCGGCCTTCACTGGCCAACGTGCGGTCAGCCCGCGTGCAGTGGCCGATCCCCAGGCCGCAGCAGTTGCCCACTCCCTCTGCCCAGTGTCACTGCCTGTGTGAGCTGGCGCCAGTCACTTCACCCCTCCGGCCTCAGTTTCCATCTATAATCCCACACACGTCGGAGGGTCCCGAGGTCAGCCCCGCCCGCACAGCTGAGTGACCGGAGCCAGGGCGTCAGCACTCATGCCTGTCCCGGCCTCCAGGCGCTCCAGGCCCCAGCCTGTCACGAGAATATGGTCAAGGTCGGCGGCTACATCCTTGGGGAGTTTGGAAACCTGATTGCCGGGGACCCCCGCTCCAGGTGAGGGGGTGAACATACGCACTTCTGAAGGGTCCGGGGTGGGGGGACCCCAGGAGTCTCAGGGCCAGTGATGATGGGAATCTTCTCGGCCCCTCGCCCCGAACCTTGCGGGTGAGGGACAACCCAGCTCTCAGGAGCGTCTAGGGGAGCATTGCCGCAGCCACTGCCCCGGGGCCGCCTGGGACGGGTCCCTGCCAGGGAGGCGGCACCTGACGGGGGTTTGTGGGAGGTGGTGGAGCTGGCACGCTGACCCCTGCCCCCCACGCAGCCCCCCAGTGCAGTTCTCACTGCTGCACTCCAAGTTCCACCTGTGCAGCGTGGCGACGCGGGCCCTGCTGCTGTCCACCTACATCAAGTTCATCAACCTCTTCCCGGAGACCAAGGCCACCATCCAGGGCGTGCTGCGGGCCGGCTCCCAGCTGCGCAACGCGGACGTGGAGCTGCAGCAGCGCGCGGTCGAGTACCTCACCCTCAGCTCGGTGGCCAGCACGGACGTCCTGGTCAGGGCCCGGTCCCCACCTGCCCCCCCCCCTCTGCCTCGCCCTCCCGCTCCTCCTGACCTGCTCCCGCCCCCACACCGCAGGCCACGGTGCTGGAGGAGATGCCGCCCTTCCCCGAGCGCGAGTCGTCCATCCTGGCCAAGCTGAAGCGCAAGAAGGGGCCGGGAGCCGCCAGCGCCCTGGACGATGGCCGGAGGGACGCAAGCAGCAATGACATCAACGGGGGTGTGGAGCCCACCCCCAGCACGGTGGTGAGTCCCCCAGGACTGGGCCACAGGGAGGGCCCACCTGGGGAATCGTCTCTTCTCACCTACGACTGTACTTCCTGCAGTCGACACCCTCACCCTCCGCCGACCTCCTGGGGCTGCGGGCAGCCCCTCCCCCAGCGGCACCCCAGGCTCCCGCGGGTGCAGGCAACCTCCTGGTGGACGTCTCTTCCGATGGCCCAGTCGCCCAGCCCGGCCTGGGGCCCACCCCCGAGGAGGCCTTCCTCAGGTACCCTCTGCCTCGGGCTCTGGGCTCCCCATCTTCTGTCTACTCCCCCCCAACTCCTTCCTCCCTCCCTGTCCCTGTGCCTCTGTCTACCTGGCTGCCGCCTCTCCGGCCTACTTCCTCCCTCTGGCCACTCTGGGCTCTCGGCTGCCCCTGGCCACCCTTTGTTGTCCTTTCCCGTCACCGTGTCTCAGCCTGCTCTTCCTTCTCTCCTTCCCTCCTCCTTCTTTCTCTTTGGCCCTTTTGCTGCCTGTCTGGGATTGGCTGCCTGCCACGCCTGTCTTCTCTGTCTGCTCTGGGATTGGATGGCCCAGCGAGCTGGAGCCGCCTGCTCCTGAGAGCCCCATGGCTTTGCTGGCTGACCCAGCTCCAGCTGCTGAGTAAGGGGTGGCCTCAGGGGGTTGGTGGGCAGACTGTGTCCCTAGGGAGGGTTAGGGGACTGGGAGCGCTCATCAAGGCTTCCTGTTGAACTAACTGTGGAGTCAAGGTCTTGGAAGGGAGTGAAAATAGGGTCCTCTGATGGGGGCGGGGCAGCACATGCGAGAGTCCTGTTCCCACGAGAGGCAATCACCAGGCTGATTCTGGGGTTCTTTGTGGTTCTCTGGGGGATCGGGGTGTATGGATTGCGGGGTTCTGCCCTCTCAGGGCCTGTTGTCTCCTTCCATGAGGTAGTTCCAGGCCTTTACCTCCCCCAGCCCCTCCCATCTCACTCCTCTCCCCGCAGCCCAGGTCCTGAGGACTTCGGGTCGCCCATCCCAGAGGCTGATGAACTGCTGAATAAGTGAGTCTGGGAGAGATCAGGAGGGAAGTGAGGAAGGCGGGGATCACGAAGCAGAGCCCAGACAAGCACCCTCTCATCCTGGGCTCCCCCTCCCTGCTCCCCCAGGTTCGTGTGTAAGAACAACGGGGTCCTGTTTGAGAACCAGCTGCTGCAGATTGGAGTCAAGTCAGAGTTCCGGCAGAACTTGGGTATGTGGGGGGGGGGGGGGTGGCTGTGAGGATGGGGATTCGGGGAGACCTTGCTCGGGTGTGGAGTCGGGGCTGACGGAGGCCCGCCTCTCCCCGTCGCTGCAGGCCGCATGTATCTCTTCTACGGCAACAAGACCTCAGTACAGTTCCAGAGCTTCACGCCCACTGTCGTCCACCCTGGGGACCTCCAGACTCATATCCTCTCGGCCTGGCCCAGCCCCCTGGCTCCGGGTCTGCCTTCCTGGGACGAGATGGACCCAGGTCGAGACCCGTCTTCAGCCCTCTTGCCTGAGAGCCTGAGCGCTTGTTAGTTCTGAGGTTCAGTGTCACCTGTCGGAGGGGTGTCCTTTTCCCCCAGACAGGAGGGGACAGTGAAGTGATGAGATAGGTGTGCGGAGGCGGTACTTCTGCAGCCCCTGCTGCTCGGGGCCCTTTGTCCCTGTCTGGCCCCTTCCAGGCCTTGTCCTGACTTTGTCCGCTGTCCGCTCCGCACCCAGGATTCTAGTGCCTCCTGAGCTCGAGGGCCAGCCCGGGTCCCAGTGCCGACCTGAGCCCCTCCTGTGAGACCCGGGCCTGTCGCTGCCTCTGTGTGGACCCTCCGCTTCCTCCTCATGGGCTGGTTTGCGCAGCAGCAAAACTCTGGTGGAAAACTCTGGAAGGGGTAAAGGCAGTGCTGGAGCAGCCAGTCCCTCCTCCCCTCTGCGGTCCATCCCCAGCCTGTGAAACTAGGGGTTAGACCCCCAAACTCTGAGGATCTGTTTCTGTTTAGTTCTTTGCTTCACCCGTCACCGTTTCCAGGGGCCTGTTGAACACTCAGCTCCGTGCTGGGCATGGGTGGGGCGGGGGTGAGAGATGCAGAAGGCCCAGCCCTGGGTCGCTGGCATGAAGGGAGGTGGTGGGAGCACCGACTGCCCGTCCCGGGTGCCGGCCACACGGACAGTGTCTGTGCTGGATCATATCATTGAGCACCGAGGACACAGCGTCCAATCGCAGGTGAGGCCGAGGGAGGCCAAGTAAGGGCACATGGTCACTGAGGTGGTGGGAGCTGGGATTCCAACCAGAGGGGCTCTTGCCTGCTGGGGCGGGGGGGCGGGGGAGGGGGCGGAAGAAGTGGGGGGAGGAGGGGGAGGCCAGGGCGGCCGCGGAGCCCCATGTGAAAGGCGATGCAGCCGGGAGCAGTCATGGGAGGGGTCCGGGAGGCGGGGCCCGGGGCCACCTGCGGTCTCTGGCTTCCTTGACCGCGGGCACAGCTGGCCGTGCAGACCAAGCGCGTGGCCGCGCAGGTGGACGGCGGGGCGCAGGTGCAGCAGGTGCTCAACATCGAGTGTCTGAGGGACTTCCTGGCGCCCCCGCTCCTGTCCGTGCGCTTCCGGTGAGTCCGGGCCGGGGTGCCGGGTGGGCGGGGCCTCCTGGGTGAGGGGCGGGGTCTGACGGCGCCCTCTCTCCCACGCCAGGTATGGGGGCGCCCCTCAGTCCCTCACCCTGAAGCTCCCCGTGACCATCAACAAGTTCTTCCAGCCAACAGAGATGGCGGCCCAGGACTTCTTCCAGCGCTGGAAGCAGCTGAGCCTGTGAGTAGCCGGCCCAGCCCCGGTACCGGGCGGGCAGCGGGCGGGCTGCCGGGCCCTGACTGGAACCTTTCCGGCCCAGCCCCCAACAGGAGGCGCAGAAGATCTTCAAAGCCACCCACCCCATGGATGCTGAAGTCACGAAGGCCAAGGTGAGGGACAGGGAGACCCAGGAGGGAGCCCCCAGGCCGACGTCCCAGCCGCCTCTCCCAACTCTGGGGTTTGGGGACCGGTGGCTGGTCACTTCCGAGCCTCAGTTTCCCCGTCTGTAACATGCGGCCAGCGCCCACTCCCGCTGGTTTGGGGAACTGGTGCACCCCCCTGGGAGCTGACAGATCTGGCGCCTCTGACGGCTGCCGCCCTCCCTCCCCAGCTCCTGGGGTTTGGCTCCGCTCTCCTGGACAACGTGGACCCCAACCCCGAGAACTTCGTGGGGGCCGGGATCATCCAGACGAAAGCCCTGCAGGTGGGCTGTCTGCTCCGGCTGGAGCCCAACGCCCAGGCTCAGGTGAGTGGTCTGGGAGGCCCACCTGCAACAGACCCCGCCCCCCAATCCTCTGGCTCATCTTCCTCTTCCCTTCCCTCCCTCCCTGGTTTGTGTCTCTATATCCTTTCCACCTTTCTTGGCCTTTTTATTTTTCATTCTTTGCCTGTTCCCATCATTTTTATTCCTACTTCCTGTCCCTTCTGTCACCTTCCTGACTCCTTTCTCCTTTTTCTCTCTTCTCTCTCCCCTGTATCCCCCCACTCCTGGGCTCCCCATCCTCTCACCTGCCTGCCCTATCCCTCTGCCTCCTCCCTGAGTCCCCCCCTTGCTCCCCCCAGATGTACCGGCTGACCCTGCGCACCAGCAAGGAGCCTGTCTCCCGTCACCTGTGTGAGCTGCTGGCCCAGCAGTTCTGAGCCCCGGACCCTGCCCCCGGAAGTGTGGCCGGTGCCAGGAAGCCCCTAGGACTGAGGGAGCTTTGGTGGATCGGAGCAGTGAGGGGACCTCCGCTGGTGACAGGGAAGACCCCAGGGTAGGGGGGTGCCTGGGACTTTCCTCCGGCCTTTTGTATTTTTATTTTTGTTCATCTGCTGCTGTTTACATTCTGGGGGGTTGGGGGAGCCCCCTCCCTCCCTTCCCCCCCCCAAGCACAGAGGGGAGAGGGGCCAGGGAAGCAGGCGCCTCCTCCCCTCCCACCCACCCTGTTGTGGCCCCTCCTGCCCCCTCCCCGTCCAGGGGCTGTGTATTATTGTGACCCAATAAACAGAGAGACGCTAACAGCCCGGGTGCCTGTCTGTCGCTCGGGCCCAGTGGTCAGAAGAGTGGGGTGAGGGCCTGCAGGGTGCGGGTGGCCAGGCTCCGCAGCCCATGGCAGGGACTCTGAGCCGACAGCAGCAGCAGCAGCCGCCGGGGCCCCAACTGTAGAGCCACCAGACGCCATCCTGTGCCTGGCTCCTCGGTCCCTGAGACCAGGTAGCAGGCTCTCGGCACTTGGGCCCGCTGGGCTGTGTCCTCCACCTTCTCCTCCTGCTGTCCGGGCTCTGGAGAAAGGACAGGAAGGGCTGAGTGAGCAGTGGGGTTGGGCCACGGGGATGCCAACCTGCGGGAGCCATACCCCATCCTGGGCCCGAGTCTGACTCTGACGGGCAAGGGCCTCACAGCTCCATCCGCTACAGGCTCTCACTCAGCTGCCCCTCTTCCCACCCAGCCTCGGTCCCCCTCTTTCCTGGGGATACTATGTGCAGCCCCAACAATTCACTCAGAAACACATGGCAAACACGCAGGTGATATTTACCAAGTGTCAGGCACTCAGCTCCAGGAATGGGGGGGGGCCAGGGACCCCACCCCACTGTGGGGAGCTGGTGGGGAGGTGGAGTCAACAGCTAGGAGGGAGCAGTCTTCGGCCTCTCCCAGGTGCTGCTGTTTACCATTTTGCTACATTAATCAGGCTCTTCACTGGTGGGTAGCGTCACCCTAGGCCCCTTCCTCTGTCTCTCTAGGGCTCTTGGGTTCTAGGACTTTTCCTAACTAGCCCGGACTCTGTGGTACCCCCTCCCCCGACTATGGGGAAAGCCTGTGCTCAAAGCAGTAGAGCGGAGTGTGACTACGGCTCGGCTGCTTAGTAGCTGAGCCTCAGTTTCCTCATCTGTAATATGGGAGTGATTATACAGCAGCAGGTAACCCTCACCTCTGAGGGTGCCGGGAGTCACTGCATATAAAGCATCTGGCAACAGGTTAACTATTAACATCACCCAGGAGAGCGTCACCTCCAGGCTGGGGCCTCCCTGCCCCTCCTTTCCACCCGTGGATGCCCAGGCCTTAACCATGCCCAGTACCGGCTGAGTCCTACCAGTTCCCCCAGCCTCCCACTCCCTCCTGTGTGACTGGGACTCAGTGTCCCAGTCTGTGCAAAGGGGGCGCTGGGCCCACCGCTGACCTGGCGGGAAGTGCATGGCGGTGACGAGGGTGTAGAAGGAACGGAGGAGGCACCGACGCTGCTCAGGAGAAGGATCTGGAAGGAGAAGAACGGGGGTGACGTCCCTCTCAGGGCCCAGGGCCCTCCCGGCCGCGCCCCCCCCCCGCCCCCACCTCAGTCACCTTTATCCCCTGAAGGCTCCACGGTGAAGAGGCAGCGCTTCAGTTCCAAATGGAGGAGCAGCAGCCTGTGGGGAAGGGCGTGTCATGACCAGGGAGGAAGGAATGAGGACCCCCAACCCACCCTCCCCTCCCTCCGAGCCCTACCCGAGGATGTCCGGGTGCAGGGGGAAGCCAGCGGGCAGAGCTCGGGGTCCCAGCGGCAGGCAGGCCCGCAGCGAGTCCAGCGACGGCTGCCACCAGCGGTCCAGAAGCTGCGGGGGCCGCAGGGAGGTCAGGGAAGTGTCAGGGGCACGCGGGGGAGGGGGGCCAAGGAGGAGGGGAGGGGCCCACAGGGCGGAAGGCAAGGGGGTCGAGGATGGGGCGAGGAGCCAAGTGGGGGTGAACGGGTGGTGGGAGCAAAGCCTGAAAGGGGCGGGGCCTGCGTGGGGGCGGGGCTGCCAAGGGGCGGCACCGAGTAGGAGCACTGGGGCGGGCAGGGTGGTGGGAGGGGGGCCGGGAAACGCGGGTGGAGGGTGTAATGGGGGAAAGCGGGACGTGGCGCGAATTCACCTGTGGATCCAGCTGGCTGAGGGGAGGGCGCGGCCCGCAGAGCAGACACAGCTCCAAGCCCGGCAGCAGCGTCAGGGTCAGAAGGCGGTGCGGGACCTGAAGCGGGGGCGCGGGGTGAGCGGGCCAGAGCTCCTTGCAAGCCCTGCCTCCTCGCGACTCCGCCTCTAGGTCTCACCCCTTCGGGCGCAGGTGTCCCAGGCCCCCACCTTCCCTCTGCCGGGCCCACCCACTCACCGTGGGACTCCCGTGCGGCAGGTACACCGGGTAGTCCCGTGCGGCCTGCGGCGGCAGGGATCCCACCAGCCAGGGGAGTAGCACGGCCTCCGGCGTCCCCAGCCGCCACCAGCTTTCTGTCGCTGTCACTACCCGGCCCGACACGAGGAGGCTGGCGAAGGCTGTGCCCGCAGCCTCCGCGAACCCAGAGAGGGCTTCCTGGGCAAGGAGACACGAATAGGGGCACAGTGATTTCCTAGGTGGGCGAGGAGTGGGCACAGACTAGGGGCACAGTGACTTCCTACATGGGCGAGGCGTGGGAACAGACTAGGGGCACAGTGACTTCCTACATGGGCGAGGAGTGGGAACAGACTAGGGGCACAGTGACTTCCTACATGGGCGAGGAGTGGGAACAGACTGGCATACAATTCCAAGTTTGCCTTGTGGCCATGCTCAAGTGTCTCACCCTCCCTGGGCCTGGGCTCCTTCATCGCCACATGCAGTTACAATCCCCAAGTCACATTCTGAAGTTAAACAGGTAAGGCATCTATTTACTGCCCTGCCAGCATGAGCTACTGAAGCTAACAATCACAGCAGCAGCTACTGTTTATTGAGTCCTACTGTGTGCCAAGTAGGTACAATCAACCACCTTAAGGCTCCTGGAGGTGGCCATACCTGGTGAATCCACAAGAGCAGTATTTTTAAAAGGGTAAATAGAGATTCCCAGCACAGAAGGAACAGCATATGCTAAGGCAGGGAAGCTGGGAAATTGTTGAGATTTGTGGGACTCCTGAGGCAACTGGGCAAGGGCTGGGACTTTGTCCTGGGGGAGGGAGGAGGGGATGGAAGCCGTGAGAGGTCTGTGCTAAGGGGAGGGGCTGGGTCAGCTCTGGGTGTAAAAAGATCTTTCTGGGGCCAAGTGGGGGTTGGACTGGAAGTCCTGAGGATGGGAAGAGGTGGAGGCAATGGTCCAGGGGTAAGAGAATGGGGACTGAGACAGGGCATAAAGACAGGTTTAAGGGTTCCCAAGGCTTCCCCAATACCTGAAAGAGGGATCCCTCCGGAGGAACCATACAGTCCACACACTGGGTCAGGTCTCCAATGAGCTCTGAGTCCCCCAGGAAGCTGTCAATGAGGCGGTAACAGGCCTAGCAGAGGGAGAAGGGAGGCACCTAGATCTGCTGCCCCCCCCCCCCCTAAAAAAAGTGGCCCTTCTGGGTGGGCCTACTCCAGGGTCAGAAAACTGAGCTGCCCCAAGAATCCACAGGGCAGGCTGCCCCAGGGGCTGCTGGGCACTGTAGTCCCCAAGTATCAGTAGCCTCACCCTCAACTCCTTCTTCAGTCTTTCTACATTGCTGATGTTGGTCAGTTCTTCAAGTCCCACAAGAAGAACCTAGAAGAACCATATAAGAGAATAGGGGCCCTGGACGTCTTAGAAGAAAGCAGGGGCTGGGGATCTGGACTCATGAGTCTGAGGGAGGAGGGACTAGGAGCCAGGATTCCTAGGTTTTGGAGGAGAAAGGTGTTGGGGGCTGGACTGCTGGGTCTGAGGGAGAAGGATGCTGAGAGTTCAGATTCCTTGGTTTGCAAAAGAAGCCTGGGGAGTCTCACCATGGCCCCAAACACCATCTGGAGCAGTCTCTCTAGTCTCAGCTCCGAGGTGCCCTCCTCAGATGACAGAACAATGAGGGTAATGCTGTGAGAAAGGAAGGTGAGAAGGAAGAATGAGTCCGGGCCAGGGAACAGGGCAGCGAGGATAGTAGTTTGCCCTAGATCCTGGCTTCTAGCTACATCCTCCTCCAGCATAACCCGCTTCTCATACAGAGAAACTCAGAGATCAGAGAGGGTAGCAGCTGGCCTTGGGGGGCTGGCAGGCCTTGAGGTCGTCTTCAACAGGGCCCAGTCCCTGCTGCAAGCTATCACTTGGAGACCTGTCATGGAAGCTTTTCCACACCACGGTGGTGTCCTCGGTCCTCGCAGAGCTCAGCTGCACCTCGAGATTCTGCCCAAACATGTGGACTCCATTGAGGGAGCCGATGACAGAGAACGGGAGCTGTGGAAAGGTTGAGGACATTAGACAGGGGCCCCCAATCCTCTCCCCTTTCTAGCTCCCCTGGCACCTCCTGGTCAGGGAAACTGAGTTTTTTAGTTTGTTGCACCCCTCAGACCTCTAAACTCAACTCCCCAGGCCCTGCTCCCTTGAAGACCCAAGTCCAACCTCCTACCCCCCTTCAATTTCGGAGATCCAGACGTCCAGAGCCCCACCTGCTGGCGGGCGGGAGCACCGCCGCGGCTGCTTCTGCAGAACAGGGGGACTCCGCTGGAGGCCGCGAGGCACAGCAGATGTACCGTGCCCTCCGTCCCCTCCTCCCCCATTTGGAACCCACCCCAATCCCTTGGTGAAAACGGTCAGTGCCCGTCTTGGAGAATGACCGTAGTCCCACTAAATCTGGCTGCCATCCGAAGCCGCCAGAGGGCGAGATGGGATGCTGATTGGAAGAATCCAACGCAAACCTCTCCTCTAACTCTATTCCAGCATCTCCCGGAAACCAGGTTAGGGTCTCTTCCTCCCCGACCGGAAGTTACGGTGCCCCGAACAAAGATGGCGGATCGTACAAGTAAAGCTTCGGAGTCTGTCCTGTCCCCAAAGTGGTTTGATTCTCGACTGCTATGCGCGGCAGGGGGTGGGAGTGGGCTGGGGAGGGGGGGGAGTGGGGGGAGGGAGGAGAGGGCTGAGACACCAAAAATAAAATTTGTGCACGGGTCAAGAAGGGAGTGGGCACCGAGAAGACCCCCTGGACCAAGAAGGTTGGGGGCGCCCGGCTTAAGGTCACGGTTCCATCCGGAGTAAGGAGCTCACTTTGGGGCTCCGGAAAAGGTGAGAGAAACCATAAGCCCAGGAATTTCAGGCAGCTCCTGGGTAAGGTACCAAATCTAAGGCATATCTTGTTTCTGTTGTAATGTGTGTTTTCTTACTGTCGGTCCAACGCTGTCGCTTCACGCGTCTTACCCTCTTCCAGTTCCGCCTGGCCTCCCCCGTTCTGATCCATGGTCAGGTCACTTCCTTCTCTGCTACCTCTTTCCCAGCTCGCTGGGGCCCGACCTCACATTTTGTTGTTGTTAACCCTCACCCGAGGGTATTTTTTCCATTGATTTTTAGAGAGTGGAAGGGAGGGAGGGGGAGAGAGAGAAACATCTGATGTACGTAGATTGGTTGCCTCCTGCACACACCCTACCAGGATGGAACCTGCAACCCAGGTATGTGCCCTTGACGGGGAATCAAACCTGCGACCCTTGGATGCACAGCCCGGGTCTCTAACCACTGAGCACACCGGCCAGGGCTAGACCTCATATTTTCTCAGCCTCTTTCCCTTGGGTTTAGCTAAAAATCTGGAGGGCCCTACCCGGTTTGGCTCTGTGGATAGAGCGTCGGCCTGTGGACTGAAGGGTCTCGGGTTTGATTCCGGTCAAGGGCACATGCCCAGGTTGCTGGTTCAATACCCAGTAGGTGATGTGCAGGAGGCAGCCAAGTCAATGATTCTCTTTCATCATTGATGTTTCTATTTCTCTCTCCCTCTTCCTTCCTCTCTGAAATCAATAAAAACAAATTAAAAAGGTAAAGAAAACTTATAAATAAATAAACGTCTGGAGGGAGAACGGCCCAAGGTCAGTTGGAGCACACACGGAAAGGGCCTTATTTACTAGTAATTCTAAATACCAAATCTGCCCTTAAGTTGCAGGGAATAATGCCTTGGGTCCATCGCACCAGGGTCCAACAGGCGACAGGCCCAGAACCTGAGGCTACCCAGAACGCACGCTACTCCTGCGAGTGAGCCTGTATCAGACCTCAAGCCACTGTTCCGCAGGAATACCAACCAGGATATTAGCCACTCCTGCCTCACAAGCGGGCTCCAGCCCTAAGACTTCAGCACTTCCTTGTGCTGTACCTGAGAGAGAGAATCCCATCGGTTGCTATGCTGCAGTTATCTGCTGAGACATACGTGGAGTTCTTAGGGCTCCTCCTCCTCCCGTCCTGTTTTCCACCAGCCAGTTTTGCTCTCCTGCCTTAGGAGAGCAGTAGTTTGGTTAACATCTACCAAATAGCCACAGAAGGAAAGATAAAACATTGCTGGGTATGTCATCAACATCCCAAAGACATCCCCTTCTCAACCAGGAGCTCCAGGTAACCCCAATCTCAATCTGACCTCTGTCCCATAGGCTCCACCCTGCCCACCCACATCTGTCCGATTGGACTAAGACCTGTGTTTGATGTGTAAACCTTACAGGTCAGGGGCCCTAGGTTAGCCTTTCCTTAAATTGCCCAAGGAAGGCCTGCCCCTGGACCCCTTGCACACCATCCACCAGCGGTGGACCTTGACCGCCACCAGACTGGGTATGCCCCATGGCTGCACAATCTCCGATATACCCAAAACAATTTTCCAGCCCACTGGTGTGGCTTAGAGTGTTGACCTATGAACCAGGAGGTCATGATTTGATTCCCGGTCAGGGCACATGTCCTTGTTGCGGGCTTAGCCCCCAGTAGGAACCGTGCAGGAGACGGCTGATCAATGATTCTCATTATTGATGATTCCATCTCACCCTCTCCCTCTCTGAAATTATATATATGAAGATTATCAAGGGAAAGGGGTCACGTTCAGCCAAAAGAAGTTATGGATGGCTGACCTTTGTCCCTCAGCACCCCTCAAGAATGAGTGAAAATAAGAAAGAGGAAAATCAGCTATCCCACAAAAGATCTATTTAACCTAGCTGAGCCCTTACCCCACCCTAACTCTACGCTTATCTTTGAGAACAGGAAGGCCTGCAGTTAATAGTTCCTTGGCAAGAACGAACTAGTTAAAATGAGCTCAATTGGAGGAAACACTGCATAGTGTAAGATTAACCACGATGCTGTAAACCTGAAACTAAAAATACAAAATAATATTGAACGTAAACTGTAATTGAGGAGGAAAAAAAAAATACATCTAAGAGAAGGTGGCTGCCAAAGTGACCTGCAGAGACCAGAAATCTGATAAAGTCCATACTAAGTGACACACCCACAGGTGCCATAGTAATGGACAGTCACCATGACAACGATGGAAGGAACCACAAAAGGACAGAAAAAAGGCAGAATCTGGAAAAACGTTAATGGCCCCTTCCTCCCCGCCCCCCATATCTCTTTCCTGGATCCTGGAAGGAGAAGCTGATTTGAGAGCTAAACTCTTGCTTTTTCATTGAATAAAGTTTGCACTGTTCATACTTTCGGTCTCTTACTGGCTTCAAAACACAAAGGGAAAAAGAACCCAGCTTGGGGTCCTCAAAAAGAGGACTTTCACCCCTCAGGTAACAGTTTTACTTCATTTATTTACAGAAGATACCGAAGAGCCTGGCTTGAAGGCAGTGACCAGGCCAAAGCGTTGCCTAGCAACCACCAAGTGGGTAAATTGATAAACAGCTGTGCTCTGCTCAAAGGTGGCCTGGGTGCCAAGGTGCTGCCTAGCAACCACCCATCAGCCTAATCCCCATCCTAAAGCTGTAAACAGCTCAAATATAGCCTCGTGAGGCATCTCTATAGCACCCTTCCTTAGAGCAAAATGGAGAAAAACACCATCTCCTTCCTCCCCCTCCAGGATGGTTTGGTCCAGCAAGTGTTGCCTAGTAACCACCATATGAGATGGTTGTTTTTGTTAGGAGAAAAAGGAAGATGAAATCCTTTCACAAATCACAAAAATACGTTTGTGATGAACTTACAGGATTGTGTGTCGTGCAGAATGTGCAAATACTCCTCCCCAAATCCTTTCTCCAAAGTAAAAAGTTGACAGTGTCACAAAACAACACGTTTTCACAAATATGATCACTGTGCTGATGCTGATCTGAGTCCTGAGCCTTTGCTGTTATTTCTGCAGATTGTCAGGAGTATTAACAATTTGGAACGAATTCAGCTGCCCTGGAAGAAGGCCCTTGCTTAGTGGGAGAACCAATCTTTTTTAAAAAAATATATTTTTATTGATTTCAGAAAGGAAGGGAGAGGAAGATAGGAACATCAACGATGAGTATCGTTGATCGGTTGCCTCCTGCACGCTCCCTACTGGGGATTGAGCTGGCAACCCGGGCATGTGCCCTTGACTGAAATTGAACCCCGGACCATTCAGTCTGCAAGCACTGAGCCAAACCAGCTAGGGTGGGAGAACCAACCTTGAGTTTTCCAATTCACAGCTGCCTTCAGGCTCTTGGTAACTACAGTGTAGCCTTCTACCTCCAGCAGACAATTCTACTCCAACCTCTCTCTTTTTTTAAAATTAATTTCTGGTTCGCTGTCTTTTGGGGGGAGGGTAGGATTCTTGAAGACCACCAGTTTAAAAATCATTCATTCAACCAGTCTTACATTTACCTTATCTAAGTAAAAGTTTTCTTATAGTTAAGAGGGCAGATTTTGATTTTAGGTACCATTTTAATCTTTTATACCTGTGGATCATTATTCCTTTCTCCATTTTACTTTTTAAAATCTTTCTAGTAATTTTATGAAAAATTGAATCACACTGACATAAAAAAGGAGGAGCCCAATTTAGATGAAAATTGAGATATAATGTCTATGCGTTTAGTCTTTGTTTGGATCCTGATGCAAATATAGCAATTTAAAAAAATATATTTTGAGATAATTGAGGAAATTAGATGAAACTAAGAAATAATATTGTTAGGGGCTGATAATGGCAAAGTGGTTATGTTAAAAAACACAGTTTTTAGAGATGGCAGTTAAGCCTGAAGAGGTAAAATATGATGTTGGGGACTTAAAAGGCTTCAGCAAAGAAAATATAAAAGAAGGAATGTATAACATAAATGTGACAAAACAGTGATCCTGCGACGTGCAAAGGATATGCACCATTTTAACAAATATTTACAATCTGCATTGGAACAAGTTGACCTGATTGACACCTGCACTGGACCATGTCTGAACCTTCTGATTACACCAGCCCCATGGACATTACTCTTTCCAGGGTGAATTAACGTGACAAAGTAAAATGCTATATCATTGCACTTTCCATTAGCACTTTTTACATGAACAATTTTTAAAAAAAAATATATTTTATTGATTTTTTACAGAGAGGAAGGGAGAGAGATAGAGAGTTAGAAACATCGATGAGAGAGAAACATTGATCAGCTGCCTCCTGCACATCTCCTACTGGGGATGTGCCCGCAACCCAGGTACATGCCCTTGACCGGAATCGAACCTGGGACCTTTCAGTCCGCAGGCTGACGCTCTATCCACTGAGCCAAACCGGTTAAGGCGAACAATTTTTTTTTATTTGCTATTTTACTTTGTGTGAGAAAAGCCTGCTTATAATCCTTCCCATGAAAAAATAAAAGTATTTCTATTTTCCTAAGTTTTTATTTATTGGTAAGATGTATTTATGTAGTACATTTCTGTCAACACGTAAGTGACACTGACTTTCCCAGTTGGTCGAATTTTTTTTTCCAACTTGTTTTAGGGAGTCTTTGCGAACAAATCAGTATTTTACGTTTTCTGGCTTTGCTGTAATGGTAAGAAACTTTCCCCAAGTCTTCAGGATTATATAGTGTGTTTCTTTATTCCTTCAGATATTTATTATGGTTTCACTTGTTGCATTTACATTTTTAATTCACCTGGAATGTACTTAGGTTCTAGGCCAGTGTCTGGCCCCGCTCCCAGAAGACAACTATCAAGTGTTGCCTGGCAACCTCCACTTGGGTTGGAGTTTGGCTTCCGGTGGTTGGGGGTGGGGCGTGGAAAAACGAAACAGCTGCAAAGCCTTCCGAGTTGACGGCAACCTTAAAGCGTTGCCAAATCACCCCCATCTCCCTGCTCCAGAAAGAACTTCACTGAAAACCTGTGTTAGAAAAAAAAAAAAAAAAGGACAGCGTGAGCGTTGCATAGCAACTAGGTCTTCAGCCCTTTCCTTTGAGACTAGAGTCGGAACTAGAGCCCCGCTCAGAGATGACGGCCGACGGTGCCGCTTTCAATATATTCCGCTCTCAACAGTCCTACCAATGACTCATTCTTTCACATCAGGCCCCAGAGGCGTTCGCTAAGCCCTTTCTGAGTCTTGCACCCGGTGGGTGAGAACAGAGGGGGTAACAGAACCGACGCGCCCTGGATGCCCCGCACTAAGGCAGCGCGCGCGTCCCCTGCGGTGCACGGCTCTCCGGCGCGGGTGCACGCGCAGCGCAGGCGCACGGCCTTCCGGCGCGGGTGCACGCGCAGCGCAGGCGCACAGCTTTTCGGAGCGGGTGCACGCGCAGCGCAGGCGCACAGCCTTTCGGCGCGGGTGCCCGAGTGGCGCAGGCGCACAGCCTTTCAGTGCGAGTGCACGCGCAGCGCAGGCGCACGGCCTTCGGGCGCGAGTGCCCGGGCAGCGCAGGCGCACAGCTTTTCGGAGCGGGTGCACGCGCAGCGCAGGCGCACTTCCGCTCAGCTCGCGGAGGCTTCTGCCGCGGTGGCGACTAGCTCGCGGGGCATGGTCCCCGGGTCCGAGGGCCCGGCTCGCGCCGGGGGCCTGGTAGCTGACGTGGTGTTTGTGATTGAGGGCACCGCCAACCTGGGGCCCTACTTCGAGGGGCTCCGCAAGCACTACCTGCTCCCGGCCATCGAGTGAGTCCCATTTCCACAACTCCAGCCCCGCCCTCCGACTTTCGTTTCTCGCAGCCTCTTGCCTGACCCCGAACTTTTCATCTCCGACCCTCACAGGTATTTTAATGGTGGTCCTCCCGCCGAGACGGACTTCGGGGGAGACGTGAGTCTTGGGACTCTTGAGACTGAGGGAGGAGGGGACGGGGTCCGGACGCCTGGGTCCGAGGGAGGAGGGGCCGGGGACCTGGACCCCTGGGTCCGAGGGAGGAAGGGCCGGGGACCTGGGCTCCTGGGTCCGAGGGAGGAGGGGCCGGGGACCTGGACCCCTGGGTCTGAGGGAGGAGGGGCCGGGGACCTGGGCTCCTGGGTCCGAGGGAGGAGGGGCCGGGGACCTGGGCTCCTGGGTCCGAGGGAGGAGGGGCCGGGGGCCTGGACCCCTGGGTCCGAGGGAGGAGGGGCTGGGGGCCTGGACCCCTGGGTCCGAGGGAGGAGGGGCCGGGGGCCACTGCTTCCTCTCTGAGATCTTAGCTGAGCTCCTTGCCCCCCTCCCAGTATGGGGGGACCCAGTACAGCCTCGTGGTGTTCAACACGGTGGACTGCGCTCCCGAGTCCTACGTACAGTGTCACGCTCCCACCAGCAGCGCCTATGAGTTCGTCACCTGGCTCGATGGCATTAAGTGAGCTTTCCCCTGTGCTTGGGGTGGGGTGGGGGGCCCTGTGAGGGGCCGTGGACGGATGGAGGCTGGGGTCACACCGGGTGGCTGAAAGGCCTGGGGGGTTGGAGCGGGGGTGGGGGGGAGCGGGGGATTGTGTTTTTGTTCATAAGTCACTCCTGTGTTGGGTTCTGTGTGCTCCGCGATGCTGCCATTGGGTTGGGAGGTAGAAACGCCTGCTCCAGGCGGCCTTGAGCTCAGTACCCCCTTGGTCCTCCATGCATGATTCTACACTTTCTGTCCACAGTTCCTCACCTCTACTCCAGTCCTTTTCCAGGGCTCACTGATGCCTGAGGGCAGGGGACCCGGCCTGGACCGATCCCTCTGTGCTTTGCACGGAATTTCGTTAGTTAACGTTGCAGATTCTTGCAGGTTTACGCAGCCTGGAGCCAGATCACAGCAGTCCCAGACCCAGGGCCCCCTGTCCTCTCTGTGCCTAATACAACTTATCCTTCAGGGGGGTGTGTGTGCTAATAAGACAGACAGTTCCTGACTTAAGATTTTTCCACTCTGTGATGGTGCAAAAGCGATAGGCATTCAATGCAAACCGGCCAGGTAAAGCTCTATGTCCAGGAGGTTAAATGCATTTTGTTTTTTGTTGTTTTTGAATATATTTTTATTGACTTTTTTTTACAGAGAGGAAGGGAGAGGGATAGAGAGTTAGAAACATCCACGAGAGAGAAACATCCATCAGCTGCCTCCTGCACACCCCCTACTGGGAATGTGCCGGCAACCAAGGTACATGCCCTTGACCGGAATCGAACCTGGGACCCTTGAGTCCGCAGGCCGACGCTCTATCCACTGAGCCCCACCGGTCAGGGCGGTTAAATGCATTTTGAACTTGTGATATTTTCAGCTGATGCTGGGTGTACGTTCAGGAGCATCTGTACTTGTATTCGTTAGTTGTCGTATTGCTTATCCGTTGACGCGTAAGAGGTTACCCCAAGACTCAGTGGCTTAATAACAAGCATATATTATCTCATGCGGTTTCTGTAAGGCATTCATGAGTAGCTTAGCTGGAGAGCTCTTGCTCAGGATCTTTCTCATGAAGGTGCAGTCACCAGAGGTTTGGTTGGTTCTCAGAGGATTATTTCCTGGGTGGCTCCTGCTGTGACTGGAGGCTGGAGGGCCCACCTCCTTCCTGGCTGTTCGCCACCAGGGCTCCCGTCGGGGCTGCGTGAGTGTCCGCCCAACATGGCCACTGGCTTTCCTCAAACGGAGCCATCCACCAGAAAGAGCAAAGAGGAAGCCACAGGCTTTTTAAAATCAAGTCTTGGAAGTCATTCATCCTTCCTTCTGCTGCATTCTGTTTGATGCACAGTCAGCTGTAGTCAGTGTTTGAGGGGTGGGCATACTAAGGGGTGAGGGCATACTAAGGGGTGAGGATCACCGGGGCCTGGCTGCCATGCCTTCATAGGGGTGCATTGGGGAGGAGATGAGTGGGTGATTTACAGAGAGGAAGGGAGAGGAAGAGAGAGTTAGGAACATCCATGAGAGAGAAACATCGATCAGCTGCCTCCTGCACACTCCCCACTGGGGATGTGCCCGCAACCAAGGTACATGCCCTTGACCGGAATTGAACCCGGGACCCTTGAGTCCGCAGGCTGACGCTCCATCCACTGAGCCAAACCGGTCAGGGCGTGAGTGGGTGATTTAAATCAGCGCCTGGCATGGATTCAGTGCTACCTGAGTGTTTGCTGTTACTTTGTCTCAGTTTCTTGGTTTGCAAATGGATGGCGGTAGTTCGTATCCCAGTATTGTTGGGGGGATCACAGGAGCTAGTCTTTGTCCTGTGTGAAGCTCAGGTCTGGTCTGTGGTCGGAGCCCATGAAACAGCACCCTTTCATTACGTTCCTTCAGCAAATGTTTGCTTTGTTCCGGGCCGTGTGCTGGACTGGGTGCCGAAGGTTCAGTGGGCAGGTGACGCCTGCTTTTCCCTCACGGCCATTAGAATTCGTGGTCAGGGGAGAGCAGGGTTTCTCCGCCTCTGCGCTGTTGGTGCAGATCCTTGGCCGCTACCCACCAAATGTCAGCAGCCACTTCCTCCAAATTGTGACAAACCAGAATGTCTTCAGACACTGTCAAACGTTCCTGCGGGTAAAACCACCCCCGGTTGAGAACAGCTGGGATAGACTGTGGTTGGTAAGACAGGAACCGTGTTAAGTGGGGCTCCTTGGGGCCTGAGTCCAAGTCTGATGTCCCTCAATTTCTAGCACCCGGTCCGGGAGGCCTGGCGCAAAGGGGGCTGGAGGAAAGCCTGACTGAACACGTGGGTGAATGAATTAACACCCAGAATGCACTTCGTACTCGGACTCTCCCTGGCAAACTGTACTGGCTTCCAGACCCACCTTCAGTGCCCGCCCCTGATTCTGACGAGCAGCCAGTTGCTCCCTCTTTTGCCCCCATGACTTCAAGGTGCTCACTTGTCACAGCCCCACACCCACCTTTGGGTTGTGCCTGTCCAGGACCCTGGGTGTTGGCTTCCCGCTGGGGCCTGGCACCCTGAGGGGGCAGGAAACCTCGCCTGAGTAAATGAATGAGTGAAAGCTATAGGGAGGGTAATCACCACAAACCAAGTCTTCTGATGGGGGTTTAAGTATCGGGAAAAGCAGTCAAACCCCCTTAATTAAAAACTTCAAGGGCACTAGGAAGCTAAGAGAGAAATGTTTTCTTTATATATATAAATAGACATTTTTTTATCGATCGATTTTTTTATTTTTAAAGCTTTATTTATTGATTGACTTTAGAGAGAGAGGAAGGGAGAGAGAGACAGACACACTGATGTTCCACTTTTAAAAAAAAAATGTTTTTATTGATTTCAGAGAGGAAGGGAGAGGGAGAGAGAGATAGAAACATCAATGATGAGAGAGAATCAATGACTGTCTGCCTCCTTCATGCCCCCTACTGGGGATCGAGCCTGCAACCCAGGCATGTGCCCTTGACTGGAATCGAACCCAGGACGCTTCAGTCCGCAGGCCGATGCTCTATCCACTGAGCCAAAACCAGCTAGGGCTGTTCCACTTTATTTATGCATTCATTGGTTGGTTCTTGTATGTGCTCTGACTACGGCTCGAATCCACACCTTGGCATATGGGGATGATTCTCTGACCACCTGAGCTACTGGGCCAGGCCCGGGAAGTGCTTTCTGAATACCTTCATCACAGGCCACCTTCCCGTTCATCAGCTTAGAGTACACTGTGTCTTTAAGCAACTGAGAATGCTTTGTGTGCTGTATGCGCACTGCAGAACCCTCTCAATCGGTTGATAAACATTTTAAGCTATTATTTTACATTCACTGTCGTCATTGTTTTTATCAGTCCTATGTAACCATCTGAATTCAGTTTCTGAGATGTTCCAGGCAGGTCTGTCACAGAGACCACAGAGAGTCAGCAAGTTTTGTTCGCACTTGGGGAAATCTTATCTTCTGCGGGAGTGTCGGGAACTTCGGGAACAAAGCATGCAGTGTGACTTTTGAATCGGCCTTGGTTTGGGAAGGTGCATTTCTGATGTTACATCCTGTCTTACAAAAGAGGCGGTTTTCCCCTCCTACAGCTTGTGACTCAGGTCAGAAAGGAGAAGTTAGAAGGAAAAGAGCCTTGGCGTCTTCCCCATGGCGCTGTGACGGTCATTCGTCCATTCATTCATTCAACAGACATTTGTAGAGCACACTGTCCTAGGCACTGAGGAGTCAGGCACATAAGACGGGCAAGTCCCGACCCTCTTGGGCCGGGGACCTGGCTCGCAGGGAGCCCTCAGTCAGGCCTGGCTGCTGATCACGCTCATTGATTGGACTTGCACCTCGGGGGCCTCCAGGGACCTGCTAGCTGGTGAAAGTGAGCAATGCAGGTTTTGAGGTTATGACATCGGGCTGGACAAATGGGGCAAGTGAGCGCACCCAGAGTACTTTCAGTTTGTTTTTTATTTACTTTGTGTCTGTGTCAGCGGGGCTATTAGGAGCTAAAGTGTATCATAAATTTTATATTTATTTATTTTTAAAATTTTTATTAATTTCAGAGAGGAAGGGTGAGGGAGGGAGAGAGAGAGAGAGAGAAACCTCAATGATGAGAGAGAATCATTGATTGGCTGCCTCCTGCACACCCCCCACTGGGGATCGAGCCCACAACCTGGGCATGTGCCCTGACCAGGAGTCGAACTGTGACCTCCTGGTTCATAGGTCGACGCTCAATCACTGAGACATGTAGGCTGGGCTTTTTTTTTCTCTTTCTTTTCCCCACTGATTTCAGAGAGGGAGAGAAATGGAAACATCAGTGCTGAGAGAGAATCCTTGATCTGTTGCCTCCTGCAACCCAGGCATGTGCCCTGACGGAGAATCGAACTGTGACCTCCTGGTTCATAGATGGAATGGACACTCAAACACTGAGCCACGCTGGCCGGGCAACTTTATGATATTTAAAACATTTTACGCCCTGACCGGTTTGGCTCAGTGGATAGAGCGTCGGCCTGCCGACTGAAGGGTCCCAGGTTCGATTCCGGTCAAGGGCATGTACCTTGGTTGTGGGCACATCCCCAGTGGGGAGTGTGCAAGAGGCAGCTGATCGATGTTTCTAACTCTCTATCCCTCTTCCTTCCTCTCTGTAAAAAAATCAATAAAATATATTTAAAACAAAACATTTTACAACTGACCGTATTTTTTCCTTGCTCCCCATTTTCAAGTTGTTCTCATGTCTTGGGCAGAACATTTGTTACGTATCTTTCTCTGAGTTGGTAACAGATTGCTCATGCTCAGTGTTCGGTAAGGAACAACTTTTAGGATCTCAAAGTGGTCGGTTGGTTACACGTTCCCTCACAAATTACATTTTTAAATTGAGCTGAACTTTACATAGCAAAAGTAATCATTTAGAAGTGAACAGTTCAGCCGAAACCGGTTTGGCTCAGTGGATAGAGCGTCGGCCTGCGGACTGAAAGGTCCCGGGTTCGATTCCGGTCAAGGGCATGTACGTTGGTTGCGGGCACACTCCCAGTAGGAGATGTGCAGGAGGCAGCTGGTCGATGTTTCTCTCTCATCGATGTTTCTAACTCTCTATCCCTCTCCCTTCCTCTCTGTAAAAAAACAATAAAATATATATATAAAAAAAAACACAAATATTAAAAAAAAAAGAAGTGAACAGTTCAGCTCGGCTGGTGTCAGATGGTGTCTGAGACCCTGTTCCTCCTCGGGCACATCCTAGAGATGGCTCCGTCCAATTGGTCTCCTTCCCTGACCTGCCCTAACCAAGTACTAAAAACTGGGTGGCCCAGAACAGCGGGAATGCGGTGTCTCGGGTCAGGATCCAGGAGTCCGAGCTCAGGGGTGGGCCGGGCCTGGTGCTCTCCAGAGCCTTCCTGTCTCCCAGCTTCTGGTCACCCCAGACCTTTCTCACTTGGTGGCCGTGTCACTCCGGTCTCCACATGGTGTTCTCCCTGTGTCTCTATGTCACCGTTTCCTCGAAGCGTGTCTGTCTGTGTCCCAGTTCCCCCTGTTTATATGACACGGGTCATACTGGATGCGGGCCCTCCCCGCAGTGTGGCCTGAGCACCTCTGTGAAGGTCCTGCTTTCCGATAACACGCATTCTGAGGTCCTGGGTTGGGACCTCAACATGTCTCTTCTGGGACACCATTCAGCCCACAGCACTGGGAGCAGAGGGCCTCTGTACCAGGCTGGGGCAGCGAGGCTGGGGCTGGCTTTAAAGATGGAGAGATGGCCCCGAGGCGGGAGGCGCACGGGGATTGGGGTCCCAGGCCCTTTCCCTGGTCCCTCCTCTGATGGGGCCTCTTCCGAGAGAGACTCCCTCGCCGGAGATGACAAATGTCCCCTGTCCCCTGGCCTGGCACTGTGCCAGCCCTGGGGATAGAGCAGGGAACTCAACAGTGTCCCCATCCCAAGGCGCGCAGTCCTGTGCTGGGTAGGGGAGGGCACGGGCGCAGGTTCTTCAGGTGTGGCCTGGGGGCTGGGAGGTGCCGCAGGGACCCTGAGGACTGACAGCCTGGCCTCGTGCAGGTTCATGGGCGGGGGTGGTGAGAGCTGCAGCCTCATCGCGGAAGGCCTCAGCACGGCCCTGCAGCTGTTCGATGACTTCAAGAAGATGCGGGAGCAGATGTGAGTGCGCCCGGTGCGGGGTCTCGTGTCCCGTGCTGGTCTCTGTCCACTGGGCTCAGAACCCACTTTGCCTGTCGCAGGACTCCACCCCCGTCTCACACTGGGGAGTTAGGGCGGGGAATCCGGAGGTGGCCCCTGGCTGGTGCCTCATCAGGAAGGGGTGTCGGACTCCTGTCTCCCCTGTGCGCTGTCCGACTTGGGGTCAGTCAGGAACCTCAGAGCCTCAGTGTTCTCAGCTGTGAAATGGGGCCATCCCCCCTGACTTCCTGTGGGCGGAGTCCCTGTACCTCTGCTGTGCCGGGTCTGGGTCCCTTTTCAGGGCCTTGTTGCCACCTGCTCCACATCTGTCCTTGTTCTTGGCAGTGGCCAGACTCACCGCGTCTGCCTCCTCATCTGTAATTCGCCCCCATACCTGCTGCCCGCTGTTGAGAGCACCACGTACTCCGGGTGCACAACGGAAAGTCTCGTGCAGAAGATTGGGGAGGTGAGGACGCCCGGGTGTGGGGAGAGGGGCTGGGGCTGGACTTTCGGGTCACAGAATCCCCTGGGGCAGCTAATTCAGGTCTCGTGGTCCCCTGTCCCAAAGCCTGATGGGAATTTGGTTTTAGGGTCCACGCCGTCCAGCCACCTAGCAGGTGTGTGTGTAGCAGCCGGGGGGCTGGCCCCTGTAGCCCAGTCCTTACTGCTTGTCCCCTCTCCTGCAGCGAGGGATCCACTTCTCCATCGTGTCCCCTCGGAAGCTGCCTGCCCTGCGGCTTCTGTTCGAAAAGGCAGCCCCCCCGGCCATGCTGGAGCCACTGCAGCCGCCAGCAGACGTGAGCCAGGACCCACGGCACATGGTGCTGGTGCGGGGACTCGTGCTGCCCGGTGAGGCCCGCTCGCCTCTGGGGGGTGGGGGTGTTCTCGCCGGCTGACTCCCTCTGACTTGGATTTCCTTTCCCTCTCCAACCACTTCTCATGGGGCTCCATTGCCCGTCCTCCAATGTCCATCCTCGGCTCTCAGTCGGGGGTGGCTCGGCCCCAGGCCCGCTCCAGCCAAAGCAGCCTGTCTCCCTGCCTCCAGCTCCATCCTCGAGTGCTGCGCTCTCGGCAGCCCCCCAGCAGCCTCTGCCCTCCGTTCCCCAGCAGTACCAGGTATGGGCATCCCAGGAAGGGACATGCTCTGGGGCCTTGTGGGAGCCCTGCCCCTTGGAAGAGGCCTGGTTGGATGCTGGCACGTGGGGAGTGATGGGGGTTTCCGTTGAGACATGCAGAGGGGGGGACTCTTGCGGGGCAAGGAATCATGTCCTGTGGGGCGATGGGAGTCATGAACTCCTGTGATACTGGAGTCGGGGTGCCTGTGCCTTGTGGGGCGGGTGGCCCCATGTGACACCAGGACAGGTGTGCATGGTCCTCATCAGCCCCTCCCCTCTCTATTTCCAGGTTCCCGGGAACCTGAGTGCAGCTCAGGTGGCTGCTCAGAATGCAGTGGAGGCTGCCAAGAACCAGAAGGCTGGGCTGGGCCCGCGCTGTGAGTCCAGGGGCGACAGTACAGGGCAGGGGCGGCGGGGACAGCCAGACCTCTCTCCCAGGGCACCTGCCCCACCTCTCCCCTTGGTCTCTCGCAGTCTCGCCCATCAACCCTCTCCAGCAGGCGGCTCCAGGAGTGGGTCCCCCCTTCAGCCAAGCCCAGGCCCCTGCGCTGCCACAGGGGCCACCTGGCGCCCCCAAGCCGTCTCCCACTTCCCAGCCCAACCTGGTCTCCACGGTGGCTCCTGTTCAGGGCCTGGCCCCCACTGCGCAGCCTGGGGCCCCATCCATGGTAGGTGTCCCTATGCCTCCCACTTGCTGCCGCTGCCCCACTCCCCCCGTCTGCCCCAGGCTAGCACAGTGCAGAGGACAAGCAATTTGCCTGCTGAGGAGGGCCCAAGGGTGTGGGTGTGGTTCCTGGTGGATGAAGATTATTCTGACGATTATTCTGAGTCCTGGAATCTTCCAGGATCAGAGTGTTTATATCTGAGGGATGGCCACGGGGATACAGAGGAAGAGGCCTTTGTCCCGTTCTTGCTGGCCTGTCTCTCTCAGGACAGTCCCTCCCAGGAGTTGGTCTGACCCCCTCCCCACCCTCCTTTCTGTCCCCTAGCAGGCGGGCACGGTTGCCCCAGGTGGGGTGAGTGGCCCTTCCCCAGCCCAGCTAGGGGCCTCGGCCCTCGGGGGGCAGCAGTCCGTCTCCAACAAGCTCCTGGCCTGGAGCGGGGTCCTCGAGTGGCAGGAGGTGAGTTGGCTTGAGGAGTCCTGGGCAGGTGGGTCAGGGCCGGGCCTGGCGGGGTGCAGGGTGCGACCAGGACCGCCACAGGGTCATGGGCTTGTGGTCCCAGGTAGTCAGTCCCCAGGACGCCCAGGTTGGGACTAAGGAGGTGGTAGGAATTGTATTGCAGGTGAAGAACCGAGGCGTCTCAGATTCTGGGTACAGACAGACCCAGGGGGTTGTAGCATGAAGGAGACAGAGGGTTGTGGGATTTGGGGGCAAGAGGAGGAGCTCAACATTTGTGGAAAGACTAGAGAATTGTGGGATTGATTGTACTAAGGAGGGGCCCAGGGTTCTTAGGACTGAAACTTGGGGAGATCCGGAGCTTTGGGGCTCCCAGGGTTGGGCAGGAGGGGGTGAGGGGACTGAGACTTGGGCCCCTCTGGCTGTGATATGCCTCTCTTTCCCCCTCAGAAACCCAAACCTGCCTCCGTGGACGCCAACACCAAGCTGACGCGGTCACTGCCTTGCCAGGTCTACGTCAATCAAGGAGAGAACCTGTAGGTGACTGTCGGGGGGTGGGGCGGGCTGGGATTTGCATCCTCCTGACACCTCTCTTCGCGTCGCCCCAGGAAAACAGAGCAGTGGCCCCAGAAACTGATCATGCAGCTCATCCCCCAGCAACTGCTGGTGAGTGGCAGGCGGGAGCAGCCCCAACCCCTGCCCATTCTCTCTCCCCTCATCCCTCCCCTCTCCCCTCATCCCTCTCCCGCCCCTTCCACCTGTGCTCCCCTCCTCACTTCCTCACTCAACACGCTGTGTCTCCCAGACCACACTGGGCCCTTTGTTCCGGAACTCAAGGATGGTCCAGTTCCATTTCACCAACAAGGACCTGGAGTCGCTCAAAGGCCTCTACCGCATCATGGGCAACGGCTTTGTGAGTCCTGGGCCGGGAGGGACCAGGGTGCTGACTCTGTTCTGGTCCGGTTGGGGGGCTTTGTGAGCTTGGCCCCCTCAGCCTCCTTCCAGAGCCTTCGCTTGCGTTATAACTATAACATGTGCCCGGTGGGATTCCACTCCCTGGTGAGATGTGGCAGGAGCAATGGGGAAGAAATTGGCTCTGACAGGTTTGCTGGGTGTATTGGTTTTCTGGGGCTGAGAGCAACAGAACTTTATTCTCACAGTTCCGGAAACCAGCATCCGAAATCCGGGTCAGCAGGGCAGGACCCCTCATGGCCTCTTGCAGCAGGCAGCCCAGGCGTTGGCTTCAGGCAGTACAAGTCCAGTCTCTGCCTCCATCTTCCCATGGCCGTCCTCTCACTGTGTCTGTGCCCGTGTCTGCGCGTGGCATTCTCCTCCCTGTGTGTGTCCTGCTTGCTTGCTTGCTTTTATAGCAAAGGGTGGACATTTATCGAGAAACAAGCACAGACTCCCACGAAGGGAGGGGGAAGGAGCCCCCTGTCCTGCTTTCTTACATAGACACCAGCCATTGGACTAAGGCCCACTCTAATGTCTTCATTTTAACTCGTTAATCTGCAAGGACCTTATTTCCAAATAAGGTCACATGTATTTTTGGAGGACAGTTCAACCTACACCCCCGAGGGAGGTCTCCCTACATAGGAGCAGGTCCAATGTTGAGTCCGTCCCGTGGACCCAGCCCTTCCCCAGGAGAGGGACCTTTTGGTGGCTTACCTCGTGGAATCCTCGGGAACATTCTGCACAGAAGGCGATCCTCGGCGTCAGGAATGCTGCCAGCTCCACATAACAAACCCAACCAGCAGAGTTTTTACAACAAACAGATGATAGGGATGGGGGCCTAAAACCATCATCTCTCATGGTTCTGTGGGTAGACTGGGCTCAGCGGGGCTAGTCTCGCTTGGGAACTTTTGTGGGGTTGTCATCAGATGATGGCTGAGGCTAGTCACCTGTCTGAAAGCTCGAATGGGCTAGAGCAGGGGTGGGCAAACTTTTTGACTCGAGGGCCACAATGGGTTCTTAAACTGGACCGGAGGGCCGGAACAAAAGCATGGATGGAGTGTTTGTGTGAACTAATATAAATTCAAAGTAAACATCATTACATAAAAGGGTACGGTCTTTTTTTTTTTTTTTTTTTTTAGTTTTATTCATTTCAAACGGGCCGGATCCGGCCCGCGGGCCGTAGTTTGCCCACGGCTGGGCTAGAGGCTCAAGGTTCACTCACGTGGTACAGGCTGTCCGCTCGGGGCTCAGCCCGGCCCTCAGAGTGCCCACCCGCGGCCTCTGTATGACTGGGGCCTCCTCACAGCGTGGCAGCCGGCTTCTGAGAAGGCCGTCCCCGGAGCGAGCTGTGCCAGCAGGCATTTGTTCCTGACACAGCGGGACGTCCAGAGGCAGGCAGCCGTTGGAGTGAGTTTTGCCGCCCAGGATGTCAGGGCCAAGATTCTGTTGGCTTCTCTCTTACGGTCACAAGATGGTCCTGAAGCTCCAGGCATCTTGTGTGACTTGATGCAGGAAGGCAAGAAGGAAGTGTGGCATCCGTCCTGTATCCCTGTCTCTTCAGGAAAGCGGACACTTCCCCACGCCCCCAAGCAGGCTTCATCTTGGGCAGATGCAGGGCTCCGGGGCCCAGACACGCTGCTGCCCCAGGCAGAAGGGCGGGGAGGGCAGCTCGCAGGATCTGCCTCAGATGAGAAACCTAAGCTCAGAGAGGAACACTCACTTGGCCAAGGTCCCAGAGGTGGCTCTTCAACCTCGTCAGCCCCACCTCCCTCAGGAGCCCCTGTTCTGAGCTTCCGTGTATTATGCTCTCACTTCACGTTTGATAACGTTTTCTCGGCACATCCTGTGTGTCCAGCTGTGGCCAGGATGCCTGGTGTGCATGGTGTGATGCTAGTGCTGCTGTCTTCCGTTCTCACTGGCAGAGGCTGCGGCCAGGAAGGGTGTGGCCATCCCCTAAGGGTGTTGCATCCCATGGGTCCGATGTGCTTCAGTTGCCCGCTTTGTGTTGAAGCCCCTCCTCAGCCGTGAGCCCTCCCAGCAGCCTCACGAGGTGGAGGTGGGGGTCAAGGTTGCAGAGCGGGACCCAGCCCCGTGTTTGGGCCTGGCCCTGGCCTTGGCCTTCGGGGCTCTCAGCGCTCCTTTAAGCAACTCAGTTTGTTTCTGGAGCAACTTCAAGCAATGCTCCAGTCTCCTCAGCCTTTCCCAGCAGAAACCTCGCCTCCTCGACTGGGGCTTCTAGGACCTTCTAGAACCGGGAGGGTGGGATACCTCCTCCTGCAGGGTGTGAATTTCTGGTTCTCTCCCCCCAGGCGGGCTGCGTGCACTTCCCCCACACGGCCCCCTGTGAGGTGCGTGTGCTCATGCTCCTGTACTCGTCCAAGAAGAAGATCTTCATGGGCCTCATCCCCTACGACCAGAGCGGCTTCGTCAACGGCATCCGCCAGGTCATCACCAACCACAAGCAGGTGCAGCAGCAGAAGCTGGAGCAGCAGCGCGGGGTGAGCGATGCAGGTCCCTGTCCCATCCCCGCCCTCCTAGTGCCTGCCCACCTGGGCCCCAGAACTCATGGCCAACCCCCCAGGGGCTTCTTGGGGCTCTAATACCAGCCACTACTCCTCTCCCAAGGCGCAGGCATCCAGGTACGGTCCCATCCCCACATTTCTTTGCGACTTTTCTCTCCCTTTTCAGTGACCTCATGGAATCTCCAAGACATAGGCCCCTCCTGGGGACCTGGGAACGTAAAGTTTCCTTCCCAGACCCTAACCTTCAAAGAAATGTTCCCAGCTCCTTAAAGGTTCCCCTTCCGGGCTCAGATCTCTGACGTGTGGAGTGATCCTCTCAGAGCTGCTCCACACGCACTCAGCGACCTGCTCCTTCTCTCCCTGTACAGATGGGGGCGCAGCAGGCACCGCCCGGGCTGGGCCCCATTCTGGAGGACCAGACCAGGCCCTCACCGAATCTGGTGAGGACAAAGCCAGCAGGGTCAGGGCCAGGGCTGTGGAGGCTGAGGGGTCTGGAGTCTCTTGCTCACCCGCATTTCTTCCCATTAGCTCCAGCTCCGTCCACCGCAGCCCCAGCCTCAGGGCACTGTGGGGGCCTCTGCAGCTGTAGGGCAGCCCCAGCCCCAGAGCGCTGCCCAGGCTCCCCCAGGCGCTGCCCAAGGCCCTCCCGGAGCAGCTCCTGGCCCGCTCCCTCCTGGACCTATCCTTCGGCCCCAGAACCCTGGGGCCAATCCCCAACTGCGGAGCCTCCTCCTTAACCCACCGCCGGTGAGATTTGGGGTGAAGGGGGCATCTGGGAACACGGGTGCTGGGCTCTGACAGTTGTAGACTTTTCATCTCGGAGGAGGGAGGTTGGCTTCATAAAAGGTGTGAGCACCAGCCCGCCAGCTCCTGTCTGTGTGTCTTCCCTGGGCTTCTGCTGAGATTTCTTTGAAGGAAGACCCCACACAGATGACTGGCTGAGACATGCTCTGAGCACTTTCTGTACCAGAGGCTTCATGGTTGGGCGGGGTCTCCTCACTGGGGCCTCTGAGCCGAATTTTTGTTCCCTCAGCCCCAGACGGGGGTGCCCCCACAGCAGGCTTCCCTTCACCACCTCCAGCCACCAGGGGCCCCTGCGCTGCTGCCCCCACCGCACCAGGGCCTGGGGCAGCCCCAGCTGGGACCCCCCCTCCTGCACCCGCCACCTGCCCAGTCCTGGCCTGCACAGCTTCCCCCGAGGGCTCCACTGCCAGGTAAGGAGGTCTGGGGGAGGCCAGGGTCTGGACTCAGTGTCCCAGCAGCCCCTGGGCTGGAGCCCTAACATTACCAAGAGCTCCTGGGAGGCAAAGTCCTGGAATTCAAGAAGAGTGCATCCCTGCTTGGCTTTGGGGAGTTCTGAGGGTTAGGGACCCAAAAACCTAGAGGGCAAGAGCTCTCCCTATGATCCCTCTCTTGCGTGTTCTCTGGGGTTTGCTGGGAAAGGTAGGCTTAGGGCCAGAGAGATGTTTTGGGGGGTGGGCTTCCAAAGGCATACGGGAGACAGCACATTTCTGTCCAGATGGGGCCAGAAAGCGCCTCTGACGGGTCCCCCAGGGCTTTCTAGACAACTTAGTGCCTTGGACTAAGTTGAGGAGGAGGGAGAAAGTAGCCCCAGGGCCCTTCAGGGCCCCAGGGACGACTGGGAGATGCAGTCCCTTCCCCCCCGCCCCCCCCAGGTCAGATGCTGCTGAGCGGGGGTCCCCGGGGCCCGGTCCCCCAGCCGGGCCTGCAGCCCAGCGTCATGGAGGACGACATCCTCATGGATCTCATCTGAACCCCCAACACCCAATAAAGTTCCTTTTAACACATGCCCCGGCTCCCGTCACTGTCGTCCCCCAGGACTGGGCAGGAGGAGACCGGGGGGAGACATCTCTGTCCTTGTTCCTGCTGCAGCAGACATCCCGAGGCCCAGGCTGGTGATGCCTGGCCTCGGCAGTGAGTAGTCAGGCGGTCTGGTACAGCCTGGCTCGGGGAGACTTGGAGGCAGGCAGGCACCAGGTGGAGGGGGCGCTCAGGCTCCAAACTGAGCAGCTTGAGGTGTGTCCTGGGGACACAAGAACCACAGAAGGCTACTAGCAGGGGATGGGCCTTGGTCTGCCAGGAGTCAGGAAAACGGGGAGGAGGCTGGGGGGGATGGAGGCTGGGGACTGGTGTGCCATGTGAAGGAAGTTGGGGGTTTGGGGACACTGAGGTGGGCCCCCAGGACCTGTCCTGGGTGCTGGTAGGTGGTGGGGCTTCTCTGAGTTAGGGGACTGGGGGAAGGAGCCAGTGGCGAATGCTAATGGTCTAAGGTATGTTCAAGTGACAGCTGCCAGGGTGGGAGCTCATGATGTGTCCTTAGGAGATGTGTGTGTTTGGTGGTTGAAGGCACAGAGTGGACGAGATCACGTGGAAAGAGGTCCCAGTCGGAGACCTACCTTCAGGGGCTTTGGATAGATGGACAGTGGGGCTGTCCCTGGGGTGGAAACCCAGCAGGAAGCAGGTTCGGGATGTGGTGAGGCAAGGGACCTGAAGGGTGTGCTCAGAGACAGGTCCAGAGGGAGCTGGTAATAGGCCCAGGTGCAGGGCTTGTGGGTGGTCTCGCTGGAGGCAGAGAGTCAGCTGTCTGTTGTCAAACTCTAGACCAGCGTTGCTCAAAGCGTGGTCCACTATGGACCACCAGCATCCACATTGTTTGGGACGCTGGTTAACATTAGATTCCTGGGCCCTGTCCCGGGAGAGAGGTTGCAATATGGTGGCCCATGGGCCACTCTACAGATGGGTTTTGTTTGGCCTTCCCTGTGTTAGCATACGTGGTATTTTTTCCTAAAGAGTTAGTTGTAAAAATCAGGATAATTCTTTCTCTCTCTCACACACACACACAGACACACACACAAAATCTGTAGTCTTGGCTTCTCTTGACAAGTCAGGAGATCTGGCACCCCTGGCCTGCCCTGTTGCCTAGCAACAACGGGCTGGAGCTGCCCCTTTCGATGGGGCGTGTGCTCTCTAATTCGCCACAGTCCCCACCACTCCCTCTTGGCTCTCCCACCTTTGTCACTGGGTTTGCCCTGTAGTTGTTCCTGTGGTAGTGTGCAGAGGAAAGTGAAATCTTTCTTGTACCCATGTCTCTATCAAAAGTGTCACAACCAAAGAGAGAACGAGAGGGCCCCGTGTTTCGAAAAAAATGGGAGCGAGACTATTTCTTTGTGGAAGTGAAGAACATGCCTACGTGTTTAATATGCAAAAAAATCATGTCTGTGTTGAAAGAGTACAACCTGAAACGTCATTATGAATCAAAGCACAGTAAGAACTTCGACCAGTATACAGACCAGACACGAGATGCGATGCTCATTGAACTGAAAAAGGGCCTCAAGTGTCAGTAGGGTTTGGAAAGCCAACCATAGAAATGCCGTGGCTGCCACATGCAGCCTCACAGTGATGTGAAGAGAATTACCTGGGCATTAAAACCTCCGACACACGGCGAGTTTATAAAGGAGCAGATGACATGTCCTGGACAGAAAACACATCCGTTTGGGCCATTATTTAAGCTGAACAGGCGTTTATTTGCATTGTACGGTGTGTCGAAGAGAAATCAGAAGATTGACAAGTCCAGTTGCTCGAAAGAGGCAAATCTATTGTGGCCTTTTCTATTTCTGCGCATGAACTACTTCCACCCAGTTAGCTTTATTTATTTGTGAAGTTGAGAATTTTCACGTGACCGAAGAAGTCTGTGACATGGTGCCAGGGCAGGCCCAACACTGGGTAAAGGCTTATTTTTGTGTATTTGCAGAAATGAAAAGTTTTACGTAGACAGGTCCGAACTCCTAAGCACAGCCACAGACAGTGGTAATGTAATGACCTATGTCACAGGGGAACTTGTCGGGACTCCACAGTCCAAGGTGGCAGCGTTTGGTGAGGACAGTCAGGTGATTGTATCAGTCACCCGGAACTGAACTGTGCAAAGGAAGTCAGTGGAGCACACCGCCCTTGATGCGCTTCTGTACGTTCATCACAGGCAGGTTGCTGGTGAACGTGAGCCAGTGTATTCCACAGAAGCCCTGTGACCTGGTCGTCACGCCATGTGTGGAAGAAGGCAGAACTGTTGCAACCAATCTACTTGGTTCATTTCTGATGAGGCAAAAGCCACACCTTGGTTTCCCTGTGAACGTTGGTCAAAGACTTCGGGTCAAGGTTATGACCCTCCTGAACACTTTTTCTGCGCAAGAACATTCACAAACAGCGACTTGAATGTATGATCATGTCTGCCCAGTCCTGGCAAAAACCGGAAGCCATAAGCAAGGAATATTCTGCCTCTGTTTCCTTTGCTGCAGTTGGTTTCCAGAAATGAAAGACATGACCCGGACAGTATTTACCCAAATTGTGGGGTTAAAGACCGAATTCCTGGAAGGCTTTCTGCATCCAGACTGTGAGGATGGACTAACACTGTCAGGTTGCCTTTGCTGGGCGATGCTGGTCGTGTGAGTGCAGGCCACACAAAGTAGTCACGGAACCACAGTGCAATAGGGTGCTGGTCCCGGAGCCTGCCCCGCAGCTCTCCACTAGTTGTCCTGAGTCTCCACGTGCGGAGGTCCCCACGGTTGTGAAAGGCGGTTTTCCGTTACGAAACGGAATCAAATTAAACACCGCTCCCAGGATTCAAGGCTGAATTCTTTAGAGCCCATCCCACCGTGCCCCCCGGGCCTGATGCTTCCTTCTCGGTGCGGAAGGGGTGATGTCAGCCTTCTGGCTTCAACTCAAAGGAGCAAAAGAATTACAAAAGAGAAAATTTTAATAATTAGATCTATTTTTCAATTTGTATTTTTTCAACTCTGAATTTGAAATATAAACTCCAGTACCAAACATGTTTGTATTATGTTCCATGCATTCACCATAGTTCAGTAAAGATGCAATTTGATTATATTTCTGGCCGTTGACTTTTCTTATACCTGGCTAGTTCACTCATTTATGTGGCCTGCCTGGCTCCTGTAGGCATTTGAGTTTCCGATCCCTGCCTACAGCTCTTGAGTCTGGGGGAGGGAGGGAGGAGGGAGGCTGGGGACTTTGAACAACTCCCTAGGACCGTGATTCCCACACCAACAAAATGTGGAGTAGGAGACACTGGTGTTAATCGACGAGGGAAAGTGGGCGTGGCTTCCCAGACAGTGTGTGTAGCAGGGGTTTCTGAAAACTCAGATGGCTTCACGGACCAGGCAGGTGATGGAAATGTGTGAAGCGGACGGGTGTAAGACGGTAGGGAATGATGGGGACTGTGGCGAACTTGGAGAGTGCTTGCCCCGCCCAAAGGCATTCAAATTAAAGACAAAACACACTGAGGACCAAACAAAAATCTGCTGGTGGGTCTGATGAGGCTGCCGGGCTGCCATTTGCGACCTCTGGAAGAAGGAGAAGACGTGAGGACGAGTGCAGAGCCCCGAGAAAGACCCGCGGGTGAGGGGCGGGCAGGGAGGGAGCCAGAAGGCAGGAGACGAGGCGAGTGTGTGCTGGAAGCTGGAGTGTTTCTGAAAGGAGAGTGATGGACTGTGTCCAGAGCGGCCAACAGGGAAGACGGTGGAGGGCAGCCAGCGCTGTTTCCACTGGGGTGGAGGGTACCCTGCAGGGAAACACAGGTTTGGATCCAGAACAAACGGAAGGAAAAGAAATGTTTCCAACCGCTGGTTTGGTCGTCTCCAGCCAGGGAGGCCCTCTGGACCTCAACACCCAGTTAGATGAACCTAAGGGACTGTCGGGCTCCCGTCTCGGCGCCATATTCACAGGGCGAAGCAGGAGAAAGCCCAGGGTTCAGATGCCCAAAGAGCGGGGAGAGATCTAGACACAGAACCCCCTGCCCATTTCACAGTCCAGGTAGAGACGTCAGGCGGACGTGCTTGGCGTGCCCGTTGGAGCCAGCCAATGCCAACAGAGCACATCTTTTGGGAATGTTTTTCTCTGAGTGCCAGGTATCGATAAAACTGTGTAAGTGTAGAAATTAGCAAAAACCTTAGAACAGGAAGGTGAAAATTCCCGCCCCAGCACTGATTAGCTCTGTGGCTTTGGGCAGGTCCCTGTGCCTCTGTGAGCCTCAGTTTCCCCATCTGTCAAGCAGTGACTTCCCTGTAGGATTGGCCACCTGGCAGGCTCGGCACAGCCGCCCACCACAGAGAGCTGCTGTGGCCACTGTGGTCGTCGCTGGCCCCAAACACTCAGACGGCAGGTGTGCTGGGCAAAGCTCGTCAGAGTCACCCACGTGTCCCTGGAGGTTGTAACTGGGTGAGTGACAGACTGGAAGGAAGCCTTTGTTTTTCTTTTCTTTTTTCTTTTTTTAAGAGAGAGAGACAGATATCGATTGGTTATTCCACTTGGTTATGCATTCATTAATTGGTTCTTGCATGTGTTTGGGGATCAAACCCATACCCTTGGCATATCAGGACAATGCTCTTACCAACGGCTCCCCGGCCAGGGCCCAGAAACCTTTCATTTTGGACTAGTTTGCTCTTTGTCCATGTATCCAGAGCTGGAAGCAAGACTGAGAAATGGCCCTGGCTGGGTGGCTGGGAGCGTCGTCCCATGCACCAGAAGGCTGTGTGTTCAGTTCCCGGTCAGGGCACATGCGTAGGTTGCGCCTTTGACACCCCGCCCCTCCCCTGTCAGACTGTGTACAGGAGGCAGCCAATCGATGTTTCACATCTGGATGGTCTCCCCGCCCCCCACAACCTCTTTCTCTGAAATTCTTAAAAAATGCCCAAGAAATGCATGAGACTTTGGTCCCAAAGGAGCAGATCTGGCAAAAGTGGCAGAACATAAATTGGAAAAAAAATTTAAGGCAAAAATGCTGAAACATCAACGCGCTAATAGTTGTGAACCTGTCTTGGGTGAGAAAAATGCCCACATCCTGCCTCTATAAAGAAAAATTTTTAGAAAAGAGATACCTTCTAAAAAGGTATATTTGTCTCAAGGTACACAGAACTCACTCATACATGTTTTCCCTCCATCTTGGGTTTTTTTAAAAATTAATATTAAAAATATATTGAGTTACACATATGTTCAGTTTCATAAAGATGAGAAGGCACCAAAGTGCATAGAACAAAAACTGAAGGACCTTTCCTCCTACCTTTGCCCCAAACACATACCAAACAAGCCACTCTTCCCAGAGGCAGGTCCATCAGTTTGGTGTTTTAATTTACACGCTTGTGGTTGTAGACACAGTTATAGCTTCTTACACGTTTTACGTAAGTGAGTCCGTGTCTGTGTTGACTTTTATTTTGCTTTTGTTTTCCCAGTCGGGTAACGGCCAGCCATTCGTGTCATTACACGTGACTCTCCTGTTTAAACGGTTGCCGTTGGCCGTGCATTAGAGGGACACATTCCATTTCCACAAACCACCCGTCTGTGTGAGCTCTGTCACTGTGTAACAGGCCCCACCACTCAGGGGCTGAAAACAACAGGTGTGGATAGTCTCACAGTTGCTCTGGGTCAGGGAGTCAGGCACAGCTTCGCTGGGGCCTCTGGCTCAAGGTCTCTCTCAAGGTCGTAGTCAAAGCTCAGCTGGGGGAGGGCCCACTTCCAAGCTCACTCCAGTGCATTGGCGGGATTCACTTCTTCCCAGGAGACTGCCTCGGGGCCTCGCTCCCTCTCTCGCCCTGTAGCCTCTTCATGGGGCAGCTCACTTCCCCAGGTGGGCTGGCTTCTCTAGAAGTGAGAGAGGGCACCCCAGATGGAAGCTGCAGGCTTTTCGGGACCTAGTCAGGGAAATGCTAGGCCATCGCTTTTGCGGTATTTTGTTCATTACAAGTCACTAAGTCCAGCCCACACTGAAGCTGAGAGGATTAAGGGTGTAATACCAGGAGGTGGGGACCATGGATCATCTTGGAGGCTGCTTGCCACACTGTGGGCATTTGGCTTGCTGTGCAGTTTTTCACTATTATAAAAAACTGGAAGCCTGGTGCATGAATTCGTGCACAGGTGGGGTCCGGCCAGCCCGTCCCAATCCGAGCCAGGCAGGCCAGGGGGAGGGGACATGGGAGATTGGCGGCTTGCCCTGCCTCCCCCCGCCCATTGGGGTGGTGGGGGCCGATTGGGGGTGGAGGCTGGCTGGGCAAAGGGGCCCCGGGCGGTTGGCGGGCCAGCCCCGCCCCTGGTCAAACTCCCAGTCGAGGGGACAATTTGCATATTACCCTTTTATTATATAGGATACTGTGGAGGATAAGCATATATCTATATTTTCTCACATGTGCAGGAATTCCTGTGTGATACATTCCTAGCAGCAAATATTTAAGATTGAGGAGTATGCCAATTTTACTCTTGTTTATTTGACTACTTAAAAATTGAAGTTATTTTTTGCATATATAAAACCTTCATATGGTTCATTCGTTGTTACCAAAAGCAACCCAACACAGTCCCAGCTCCTTCTGGAAACCACCAATTTCTCGTGTGTGTTTTCTGAGATATGGATAAGCAGGTAAAAGCAAATAGGGAAATGTATTCATTTTGTGGCTCTTCTCTCCAGCTCACTCTTTGCAGCTCAGAGAAGGAAGACTTGCTTCTCCTCTGTAGAATGGGGATGAGATTGTCAACCTCATGTCCGCGTGTGTGAGGATTCAGGGAGTTCTTAGGAAGTGTTTAATTTTTCAAAATATGTTTTTATTGATTTTAGAGAGAGAGGAAGGGAGAGGGAGAGAGAGAGAGAAACAGCAGTGAGAGAAACAGCATCTATCAGTTGCCTCCTGTACGCCCCCTACTCGGGATCCAGCCCGCACCCTGAGCACGTGTCGTGTGCCCTGACCGGGACTCGAACCTGTGACCTCTTGGTGCATGGGACAGTGCTCAATCCACTGAGCAACACTGGCCAGGCTAACTTTTTTTAAAAAGATTTATTGATTGAATTTTAGACAGGGAGAAAGAGAAAAACATGGATTTGTTGTGTACTCATTCATGCATTGTATGTGCCCTGATGGGAGGTTGAACTTGCACCTTCTTGGCATTTGAGATGACACTCTAACCACCTGAGCTACCCCACCAGAGCCTACTTAATTTTCTTAGTCCTCATCTGAAGATCTGTTTTTATGGTTTTTTTTTTTAGAGAGAGGAAGGGGGGAAGAGAGAGAAAAAAACATTGATTGGTTGCTTCACATATGTGTCCCAACAGGGATCGAACCCACAACCTAGATATGTGCCCTGACCAGGAGTTGCAACCTTTTGGTTTATGGGATGATGCTCCAATCAATTGAGCCACCTGCCCAGGGCTAATTTTTTTTTTTATTATTTTTTGGTAGATACAGTGGAAGGGAGGGGCAGGGGGGAGAGAAAGAGAGATGAGAGAAAGACTCATGGATTGGTTGCCTCTCCACGTGCCCTGACTGGGAATCAAACCGTGACCTCTTGGTTCATGGGTAGATGTTCAACCACTGAGCCACACCAGCCGGGCTGGGGTGCCGAGATTTTAAACTGACAACTGCCAAACTGCCCCCCTCCAAAATACATCTGGTCTACCCACCCACTCCTCCCAGCGCACAGAAGGAAGAGTCCCGGCCGGACACCTTACCTCTGAAGGTAAGGAGAAAGGCTTGGGGTTGGGGAGGTCGGCTTTACAACCTGAGAGCCTTTGGGACAGTGTACGCCGGCGGGCAGGTGACCAAGAGGCAGATGTGAGAGATGCTACAGCGACAAGGATGGGAGGGTCCTGGCCCCAAGTTGATGGCCGTGAGTGGGCTTCTGGCAGGAGGGAGAGAAAAGTGAGGTGTTTTCCAGTAGGGGCCAAGGGCTTCTGCTGAGAATATGAAGTCTTGAGACTTTCCCCTTGGCCTTTGCTCGAACCGTGACCTCAGATTCTTGCCTCTCAGTCCTTGGTTTCCCTCTGAAGGGTGGGGGTAAGATTGTCAACCTCATATCCTCGTGTGTGAGGATTCAGTGCGTTATTGTTTAAGAAATAATAACGATGATTGCTTTTCCACGAATGTTTTAAAATTAAGTGGTACAGCCCTGGCCACTATGGCTCGGTTGGAGCATCGTCACATACACCGAAAGGTGGCGGCTTCCATTCCCGGTCATGGCCCCATACACATGCGCCCTGACTGGGAATCGAACTGTGACCTCTTGGTTCCTGGGTAGACGTTCAACGATTCGATCCCTGGTCAGGGCATATGTGGGAGGCAACATATTGATGTTTATCTCACACATTGATGTTTCTCTCCCCCTCTTCCTTCTCTCTCTTAAAAAAATTTTAAAAAGCATGTCCTTGGGTGAGGACTTAGAAAGTTCAGTGACGCAGGCTGGCTTCAACACCAGCAACCAGCCTGGCCCATTCTAGTGTGTGTGGCTGAGGGTACCAGGCCGTTGTTCTGGGGGGCCTTGAGTAGAGTGGAGGAGGGTGAACCCATCTCCAGGAGGTGCTCAGGAACCTTACAGAGTAACAGAAGCAGCAGCAGGGGCCCAGTTGACACGGGAGGTCATATTTGCATTTCATTTGTTTGGGAAATATTGACTGGGAGCCTGATGGGGTTTGGGGCTGTGACAGTGAGGAGGTCAGTGTGGTTCCTGCCTCCTGGGAGGAGGAAGTGGCCGGACAGCTCACCTTGCAGACTCAGTTCTCAGACCTGCAGGCAACACTCGACCCTTGTGAGAATTAGTGAGAACTCGCAGTTTCATGCTCAGTAAATAGTACAGGTTATTCTCTGATAGTTACAGCTAGAGGAAGGGCACACCAGATAGAGGGAACAGTGCAGGCAAGGCCTGATGGCTACAGGCCAGGGGCACATTGTAGATAAATAGGTTAAAGCGGCCTGTGTGTGTGTGTGTGTGTGTGTGTGTGTGTGTGTCTGTGGTCACATCAGACTGTTATGTTAACAAATCTGTAAATCTCAGCGGCTTAAAGGATTGTCTCCCTTCTCCCCACCCCCACCATGACAGCCTGTCAGGCTGGGTCTCATGCTCTCACCACCAAGGCCCAGCGCACACTGGCTCTTACCTGCCTGGGACCGGAAGTGACGCTCGTGCCATGACGCTCACGCTTATGCTCCCACAGTGAGGATCCCATGGTCCCAGCCGAGCACAGGGACAGCGGGGACACCGTCTCCTGGTGCACGAACACTCCCCAGCCCCTCTGGAGGCGTAGTAGACGCTTAGACCTCAGAGCCCTGTGCTGGGCTCCGGGATGGAGCCGTGAACAAGCTAGACGTGGTCCTGGTCCTTCCCAAGCTCCCAGCCACGCTTAGTGACTCCCACTTAGTGACGAGGAAGTTTAAGCAAGAATATGTAGCTTTTGGAGAGCGCGCATCAGCCAGACCTCTCAGACCAGCGGTCACCAACCCGTGGTCCTCAGACCGCTAGTGGTCCATGAGGTCCGAAAGGTTGGCGACGGCTGTTTTAGACATGATTTTGTAAATGAAGAAGACAAAACGGGAAACCCAAGACATGGGTAGCCTTTTCCCCACTTTTGTCCATGTTGTCTTCATGTTCTTGTCTATGTCACATACACACCCAACCTACACGTACTCCGTCTGCCCTTCTAGTGAACTCAGACTCTAGTGGATTTGATTCAACAAAAGTTGGCCAAAGGGGATTACTTGAGAAGGACATACCTGTGTCAGGGTAGGCTGGGTTATGTTCCAATTACAACTCCCAAATTGCAACTTGCAGTGGCTCGAAATCGCAAAGGTGGGTTTTCTCACCCTTGCTAGGTAGAGATCTCACTCGGGCTGAAAGATCTCAAATAACGCCAAGGATTAAAGGCTCCAGACTGGACTCACAGGTCACTTTTGCTGAGATCTCATTGGCCAGAATCAATCCTGTGACCCCACACAACCATAATGGCCCCAGGAAGTGGAATCCTTTCCATGTGACTAAGAACATTTCAACAGACACCTCTAGGTAGGACCAAGACCTTTTCTTTTAAGTATTGGTTTCCCAGTTACCATACAGCATATTGTGTACACTTACCCACAAATCACAACGAGTCATCATTTCCACAGGTTTTGGTTTGGTTTGGTTTGGGTTTTTTTAAGTGACCTGAGAACCTAAAGACACTCAGGAGAAGCAAACGGAAGGCTGGGTCTTCCTGGGTTTTTATGAGCTTTTCTGTTCAATCATTTACAATTGCTTTGCTTGCAGCGACTGTGGCAGCATTTTTTTTAAAAGCAGCTCACCTTTATCCTTTCCAGTGCAGGCAACCTGGTTTGCATATAAACAATTCTCGCATTAATATTATATCAGAGGCCCGATGCACGAAATTCGTGCAAGAGTAGGTCTTCCTTCCCCGGCTGCCGACACCAGCTTCCCTCTGGCACCCGAGACCCGGGCTTCCCTCACAGCCCCGGCTTCATCTGGATGGTCGTCCGGAAGGATGTCTGGTCTAATTAGCATATTATGCTTTTATTATTATATAGTTTGCCAGGACTAAGTTATTAACTTAGGAACAACTGCCATAAACAGGATTTGGTAACAGCTACTTCTGAGGCAGGGTGCAGCCTCTTAGAATAGCCTGCTAACTGGGCACCAGGTTTGCAGATGACATGAACAGTGTCTTTCAAACTGTCGCACTGGGTGAGTAAGCTGGCCCCAGAGAGCTGTGCTGTAGTGTTTCCTGTGGAATTTCAGCCTCCGTTTTCACTCCTCATTCGGACATGCTCTCCTTTTGGTCGTGCTGGAGCGTCTCCTGGCCCTCCTTTCTCATGTCTAGGCAGCCCTGGCAGTGCTGTGTGCTGATGGGATCTGAAGGACGGGAAGACAGGGACGAGGTGGAGAGCAGGGAGGACGGTCAGGCTGGAGACGCAGCAGGGGCGCATGATGCTGGGCCTTAGGCCGTGGTGAGGAGTTTGTGTTTAACTCTAAGGGCCTTGGGGAGCCATTGGAGTGCTGGATTAGTGGCATGAGAGACAAGGTTAGAGGTTGTCATCCTGGCAAGAGATCTTCATGGCTTGAACCAAAGAGAATGGTGAGAAACAAGGATTTCGGGAGATCAGGGAGGCGTCTGTCCCTGTGGTCCTTGCTCCTTCCTGCCGCCAGTCGCCGAGTGTCCTGACACGGTGGTTATCGGGGCTCTGGAGGTACATGTTGATATGTAATTTGAAGTCTGGGTTCAGAGATCCCTGTCTCCCCATTTGGCCGCAGTCTAGGACACAGTGCGGGCTCAGGGCTGGGCTCCATTAGCCCTTGGAAATCCTGGGGCAGGTGGCTGCGTGGATGGTGCAAACAAGGATGGAAATAGGACCCAGAGCAGGGCTGCTTGAAATTTACTGGTCACTCTTCTGTCTCGGGGCCCGACCTCTAAAGGGATGCCTCCACACACGTGATCTTGGTAATCTCATTCATTCTCCCCTCAAAAGCTGAGGACTCCCTGCTTCATCTCTGACTCCTCTGTCTACATGGCTTAGTCAGTGTCTCAAATGCAAGTAGGGATTTCTGACTCCCGCCTCCGCCTCCCCAACCTGTTCCTCCTGTAGTCAGCTCCCTTTCCCCAAATGACACCTCTGAACAGGCACAAACCTTCGCCCTCTCTTTTTCTCACTCTCTACACAAGTCCTGTGGGCTCCAGCTTGAAAATAAATTGTGAAAATGACCACCTCCACTGTGGCAAGCCTACCTGCCAGCCACCCATCCCATGTGTCCTCTTGCCTGGATTCTTTAAAATTTTTTTTATTCAATCCTCACTGGAGGACACTTTTTCCATTGATTTTTAGAGAGAGAGAGTGGAAGGGAGGGTGGGAGGGGGAGAGAGAGAAACATAGATGTGACAGAGACACAGTGATTGGTTGCTTCCCACAAGGTTCCCAACCGGGGCAGAGATCAAACCTGCAACCCAGATAAGTGCCCTTGCCTGGGAATCCTGGGAATCGAGCCTGCAACCCTTTGGTGCCAACGCTGTAATCACTGAGCAACACTGGCCATGGCTCGCCGGGATTCTTGCCAGTCCCCTTCCTGTCCTCCTGCTTCCACTCATGCCCTTCAATCTTATTTTCAACACAGCAGCCAGAGGGGTCCCTGAAAAAGGCTTTAAATATTTCAAATTATTTTTCAATAGGTGACACATATGTTAAAAATTTCAAATAGTCTGAAATAGTACACAGTGTCTCCTTCACTCTGCTGTGCCCCCGCCCCCCACTCCCAATTTGCTGCCGTGTCTCCTCAGAGGTGACTATGGATCCCAGCTTCTGTATCGATACTGTGTGTGTGACTGTGCATTCGATGAATGATTTCTTTAAGATGTGAGACTGTCCTTCCCTTGCCCGAAACCTTTTGGTGGTCCCCCAGCAAAATGAGACTAAAATTCAAATTCCATCCCAAGCTACAGGGACCCTGCTGTGGCACCTCCCAGCTTCCACTGCTGTCCTCCACCCACTGCGCTCCACCCCATTGGCCTCCCTTGTTTGGGATTTGTACCCTGTTGTTCCCTTTCCGCAGCACACTCTTCCAGCCGATGTAGAACCACAGGCTGCTCAAAGGTCACTTTCCTGACTTCTCCGTGCACTTGCTCTGTATAACACATCAAGAACTGCAATGATGTGTTCCCCATTGGACCATGGGCTCTGAAGTCCTCCCTTGTGCATGGTCTGTCGTCATACTTAGGTTTCCTTTAGATCCCGTCGGGCCTTAAGGGAGGCAACTCATCAATGTTTCTCTCACATCCATGTCTCCCTCCCTCCCTTCCTCTCTCGCTAAAAACCAATAAACACATCCTCGGGTGAGGGTTAAAAAAAAAGAAGAAACAGGGAAATTGAAGCGAGAAATCTTACACAACTGCTAAGTGAACATGCAGTCATTTACTTGAATGAAGGAGGGAATCAATGAATGGTCCTGAGAGGCGGGTGCGAGAAGCGGCGCTACAGAGGCGAGAGGGCTGTGGGCGGAGCCTCGGGAGCGGGGCCAATGGGCGCACAGCTGTGGCCCACCGTGTCTCCCCCGGCCCAGGTCCAGCCTTGGCCGCGCGGGGGCCGCTGGGAGTTGTGGTCTCCTGCCGACCTAGCCACGTCACGGCCTTCAAACCTGAAGGCCTCCCCTTGTGCATGGTACGACCCGTATCGCCAAACCTCTAGGCAGGTTCCCCCGCCCGAAGGCCCTTTTTCCTCCCTCTTTTCCTGGAATCTCTTGCAGTCCCCGGGCTTCGCGGGTCCGGGACTCGGGCTAAAATCTCCCGGATCCCGCCCTCACCCCGGAGCCAACTTGGTATCGTCCTCTACGTTTATCTACTCCCCCCCCACCCGTTGGAATGGCCTCCGCCAGGGTCCCCTGAAGTTGTTTCCCACACGTCCTCTCGGGTCCTCCCGCCCTCGCTTGAGGCCCACTGTGCCTTCCAATCGCCTCGCTCCCCGCCCCGCACACCCTCTCCGCTCCCTGAGCCCCCGCCACAGTTTGGTACACGCTGGCCACGCCCCTCTGGGCGCTCTTGGTATGCGCCGCGCTCCCCCCGCTCCCCGCAGTGGTTCGGCCGCGACGACCCCTCTTCGGCGGCGCGGCCCCCGCGCTTGGTACGGCCCATCCCGTTTCCCCGAGAGCCGCCTACTCGCGCCCCTCAGTCGGTGGAGCCCGCAGCCCCCTGCGCGGCCCGTGGCATCCGCACATTCTGTTCGGCCCGCGCCCGTCATGGTCCGTCCGCGCCGCGCTCCGCACCGCTCCGGCGCTGGGGGCCCCCTCGGGGGTCGCGGCCGCCCCCCGCGGCCCCTCACGGTGCGCGCCGCCCGCTCGCGCTCCTGGCCTGCCAGCCCCCGGGGCCCGCAGCCGCCGCGGATCCGGGCCCGCTCGGCCCCTCCCATGGTGAGCCCCCCCGCCCTTTTTCCAGAGCCTTCCACGGCCCCGCCCCCCCGGGCTCCCGTCTTTGTCCGCGGCCCCCTCTTCTCTGGGGTCTCCCAGGTGGCCGCGAAGGGTGGTCCCGCCTGGGGCCGGGTTCCCCCGTGGAACCCCTCGGTGGTACGCGCCGGGCTCTCCCCTTTGTTACGGGTTCGGGCAGGGGCGGCGGGGGTGGGGTACGGGGGCGGGGCGGGCTCAAATTACTGCTGACTCCGCGGCCGGGTCGAAACGCGGGTGGGGGGCTGGCGGGCCGACCGTGGACGGTCGGTGCGCGCGCTTGTTTTTCCATTTGGAAAGTTGGCTTCTGTCCGGACAGGAAATGGGGAGACGAAGGAGGGGTCTGGGGGCCGGCGGCGAGGGGGGCCGTCTTGCCCTCGCGCGCCCAGGTGTTGCACTCGGGGGCGCCCGTGGCGTGTGCGCCCGGGGTTTGCTCGTGCGCCCAGGTGTGGGATGCCCAGACCTTCGACATCAACATCGAGCTGCGCCGGCGCACGAAGCTACCCGGCCTTAAAACATGCACATACTTTTCAAAACCTGAACAAAGCTGCTCTGTCGGTAAAGCTGCACGTCCCGCTGCTCGCACGCTCGCGCCGAGGTGCGTTTCCCCCGAGGCCGGGCGCAGGCTCGCCGCTCAGCCACCGGCCCCGCGCTGTGCAGGGCCCGGGGCTGTGGCAGCTGCACACGAGCTTCCTCCAGCCTCTAGACACCCAGACTCGGAGCACCCCCCGCTCCGCCCCCCCAAACATTCCCCGTCCTGCGCTGCCTCCCTTCTCACCAGCCGGCCCGTCGACGTTTCACAGGCTCTTCTGGACCCTTAACACCCCTCCTCGAAGGCTCCCCGCCTTCCCAGTCCCGGCGAGGCGCCCCCATGCAAGCGCAGATCAGAGGTCGGGGCGAAGCTAAGTTTCGCAGACACTTGCCCAGATGGGACGTCTCCTTTAGGGTCGCCCTGCGCCTCCCGGGACCTGCCCCGCTGCTGTTGCAGGTGTTCCCGGCCGAGGCAGGCATCCCGGGTGCTCACTCTCCAGACCCAAACCTCTTTCGGGTCCTGGGGGGTCACCCTGCCCTCCCAGAGACGCTCGCTCTGACGGGCGTCCTCGGGTCTGTCGGGCCGGGTGCTGTCACTGCACCTCCCGAGGCCTGTGCCCGGCAGTGGTGCCGCCAACCAGGGGCGCGGAGACCCGTTCGCCACCGGAGACACCGGGCAGTGAACACCCCGCTCTGCACCAGGCTTCTCCCCCAGACGGAGGGCATGCTTGCTCAGGTGTTTCTGCTTTGAGCTCCCTTCCAAAATAAGACTTTCCCTGCCCGGAGGCACCTGTGCACTTTGTAGGAAAGTTGGAAACGCCCATTAGCCAAGAGGTGGAAGCAGCGGGCGCTGTGTTTTATTCACTTGCTTATCTTGCTGCCTGGGGCCCTCCGAGTGAGCTTTGTCACAGTTCCTGGGTTCCTGATGCAGGTGTTGGGAAGCTGGTGTGTTTGCTTTGAGATGTTTGGTTTGAAGGTGGCTGGGAGAGGACCCTGTGAGGGAGCGCGTGGCTTTGCTGGGTTTTGTGGCTGGAACGTTCTGGTTTCTGCACACGCTCTCCAGCCGCTGTGTTCGAGACCCTCCAGGTGCCGTCACCGCCTCCTCCACAGTCTGCCCTGCGCCGTTCTGTACTGTGTGTGCTTCTGGCCCCGCGTCTCCGCCTGCCCGGGGTCAGCCTGACATGGCTGCACCCTGGGGTGCGGGAGGGAGGTGGGGGAGGGAGGGAGGGCCGGCAGCAGCCGCCGCCTGGAGAGGCTGGTGGGAACCAGAGGGAGAGTCTGGACTTAGTCATGAGGAGCCTTGGAAGGAAGGGCTTTGAGCGTGGGCAGGATGGGGCGACCCAGTGAGTGACAGACAGACAGAGCCCAGGAGGGCTTGCGCGTTGTGGGGGCTGCAAGGAGACCCTGGGTCCCAGAGAGCTGGGTCTCAGCAGAGGGACCCACAGGATCAGGCTGGGAGGGTGAGTGGGTGGCGCCTCCTGGGGCAGGGGGGGATGGTGCTCCAGGCTGAGCCTAGCGAGGAAAGGCTGGAGCGGGCAGGCTGGCGGCTTCCAGGGACCTTGCATGGGCGGATGTCAGTGTGGGCTGGGGGAACGGGTCAGCCAGGCAGGGTCTCAGCCCTGGGGCCGAGGGGTCTGGGTGTTTCTGAGCGGGAAGTTTGGGTCTGAACATTGGGTGGCCCTTGGGGTAGGTGGGGAACAGCCTGCCCAGCCTCAGGGGTCCCCCCTCTTCCGCAGCAAGGTGCCCGGGTGTTCGGGGCCCTGGGCCCCATCGGGCCCTCCTCGCCGGGGCTGGCCCTCGGGGGCCTGGCGGTGAGCGAGCACCGGCTCAGCAACAAGCTGCTGGCCTGGAGTGGCGTCCTCGAGTGGCAGGAGGTGAGCGTCCGAGTCGGTCCCCGGTGCGTCCCATGGGCGGGGGTGCCCCACAGGTTCCTGGGGGTCACAGTGGGTCACAGGCCTGGGCGTCTGAACTGAGACTCTCGCTCCTGCCACAGAAGCGCAGACCCTTCTCTGACTCCAACGCGAAGCTGAAGCGGACCCTTCCCTGCCAGGCCTACGTGAACCAGGGCGAGAACCTGTGAGTCCCCGTGGGCGGGCGAGTGGGCTGGCGGCTGGGGGGCCAGGACCCCCCTGACCCTCTCCTCCCACAGGGAGACCGACCAGTGGCCACAGAAGCTGATCATGCAGCTGATCCCGCAGCAGCTGCTGGTGAGACCTGCCCCAACCCCCCGAGCCTGCTCCCCAGGGCACCCCACCCAGTGGTGACCCAGCTGTCCCTTGTCGCCCCCAGACCACCCTGGGCCCCCTGTTCCGCAACTCGCAGCTGGCGCAGTTCCACTTCACCAACCGAGACTGCGACTCCCTCAAGGGGCTCTGCCGCGTCATGGGCAACGGCTTCGTGAGTGGGCGGCGCGGGGGCGGCTGAGGGCCGGGCAGGGGCTCCCCCGGGCACTTTGGTGACGGCTCTGCTGGGACAGCCCGAGGCTGGGCCCCGGGTGAGCTCTCCTAGGGGCAGAGGAGTCGCTCTCGCTTGAGGTCTCAGCCCGTCTGTGGAGCCGAGTGAAGGCGCCCAGCCGCCTGGGGCTCCCCGGGTGTGAGCCAGGGGCCTGGGAAAGGGGTGACCAGGAGGGACTGGTCTGTGCTGGGGCTCGGCTTCCTCACCGGCAAGCGGGCAGCAGGACTTTCCCGGGGCCCCTGGGAGGCGTGGGTCTGTCACGTGGGTGATTGGCGGGCAGAGTGAGTGCTCGGTAACCGCCAGCTGCTGAGACCTGTTGGGATGTGGACGCCGGGTGTCAGGAGTTGAACTTGACCCGGGCCTGGGTGTGAGCAGCACCCTCCCCAGGGGGTGTGGCCTGATGTGGGAGCAAGTCCTCTGCCCAGGAAGCCCGAGGGCTCGGCTCTGGGGTCCCCAGCGTCCCTGTTCCTCTGTGGAACGGGCCACCCCCTCAGGGGGTGGGGGGGCGGGTGCCGAGTGTGCCCCGACCCCGATGCCCAGGTGGATCCCCTTCCCTCGGGGCCTGGACAGGCCAGGGGTGACATGGGGGTCTCCTGTCTGACCCCTTCGAAGGGCCTGCTTTGTGCCTGGCCCTGGGCTGCAGGCACGGTGGGCGTCACCCTGAGGCCTGTCAGTCACTCTTGTCCTAGTAAGTGTTGGGGAGGCCAGAGGCAGGTCCCATGAGCCAGGGGACCAGAGGCGTCAGGCAGGCGGCGCGGGTGTTGTGGGAGGTGTTCCCCCCTTTGTCCGGCACCCCAGTGGGGACATGTCAGGTTCACGTTCCCCCACGTCCACTGAGAGGGCACTGGCATCTTGGTCAGGAGCACTATGGGCATTTACTGGGTGCACTGCTGGCACAGGTGTCACAGTGGAGGAGACACGCGGTAACTTACCTGAGGTCTCAGCTGGGAGGAAGCAGGTGGCTGGCCTCCTGGCGGCTGCCCTGGCACAGGCAGCGACCTCGGCAGCTCCGTGGGGCGGGGCTTGAGACGGGGTGTGGGGACAGAGCCCTAACCCACACCCACACGTGGGCCCCGGGCCGACCCGATTCAGGGTGGGGGTGAGGTGCAGGCCTCTCACGCCGAGACCTGGGGGTCGGCTCAGAGGACCTCTGTCCATGGCGGGCAGGCGTGGGGTCAGGGAAGGGCATTCGCCCCCTCAGCAGTGCCCTGGGGTCCCTGACCGCCCACCTCCCCCCAGGCGGGCTGCATGCTGTTCCCCCACATCTCCCCCTGTGAGGTGCGCGTGCTCATGCTCCTGTACTCGTCCAAGAAGAAGATCTTCATGGGCCTCATCCCCTACGACCAGAGCGGCTTCGTCAACGCCATCCGCCAGGTCATCACCACCCGCAAGCAGGTGTGCCCGGTGTCTCATGCCAGTGAGACTGAAGGGCGGGAGGGACGACCCTGGCTCCCAGGAGGTGTGGAGGGGGAGGGAGGAGGGGGCGGCCAGGGCACACTGGCCATGGAGGCTGGTGTGAGGCCGGGAGGTCCTGCAGGGCGACCAGGCGTCTCACCAGTGTCCCCTTCTCCCGTGTCCCCGGTGGTGGGACATTTTGTAGGTGCCGGTTCTTACAGGCAAACCCTGTGGGCTTTGTGCCCCCGGCTGAGTGTTGGCACTTGTCTTGGGCACGTGGGAGCCATGGGAGGTCTGAGAGCAGGCGAGGAACAGGCCCGGCTCTAGGGTGTCTGGGGCTGTGGACAGACTGGAGGCTGAGAAGCCCTGGCTGGTCTGAGGGGGGAGGCGGTGGGCAGGCTGGGCCCAGGGGACAGGGCCAGGGAGGGGAGGTTGGGGGGCTGAGGCACCAGCCCACACCCCACCCCCCCACCCCGTCTCCTGTAGGCAGTGGGACCCGGTGGTGTCGCGGGCCCAGTGCAGATTGTCAACAACAAGTTCCTGGCGTGGAGCGGAGTCATGGAGTGGCAGGAGGTGAGCCCTGGGGCGGCCCGGCCGCTTGGGGACCCGTGCACCCCCACTGACTCAGGACCCCTCCCACTCCTGATGCCACCCCCTTCCTGTCCCCCAAAGCCCAGGCCTGAGCCCAACAATCGGTCCAAGAGATGGCTGCCGTCGCACGTCTACGTGAACCAGGGCGAGATCCTGTGAGTGTGGGGCTGGGGGTGGAGGAAGCATCTGGGCGAGGCCCGGCCTCCTAACCCTGGTGCCCTGGTGCCCGCAGGAGGACGGAGCAGTGGCCGAGGAAGCTGTACATGCAGCTCATCCCGCAGCAGCTGCTCGTGAGTGCAGGGCGGCTGGGGTCCAGACCTGGGTCGGGGTGGCGTGGGAGCTGAGCTGGAGGAGGGCCTGCTGGGTGGAGGGAGGCTCCTGACCGGCTCGGGGGCCGGAGAGGCCGGCCTGGCTTTGGGGGGGTCACAGGCCTGTGGGGGTTAAGCGGGCACCATGTGGGGTGGGGTGGGGCAGCTGTGGATGGTCCCACCCCCTCCGCAGACCACCCTGGTGCCGCTGTTCCGGAACTCGCGCCTGGTGCAATTCCACTTCACCAAGGACCTGGAGACGCTGAAGAGCCTGTGCCGGATCATGGACAACGGCTTTGTGAGTGGGGTTGTGATGGGCGGCGCCGTTGCTGGGCGGGGAGTGGCCCGCAGGATAGACAGACAGACGCACAGGGCGCTTCAGTGACAGATGAACCGAGGGGCTGACTGTAGAGCCGCTGGGGAGGCAGCAGCCCACAGCGATGTCACGTTTGCTGTGAGCCACGCACCGGCTCCTGGTCCACGCGACTCCCGAGGCTGTGCCATCCTGACCCATTTTACCAATGAGGAACCTGGTTCCCCAGGTGCCGGGCAGGGGCCCTGCAGGCCCGCACTGGCCTGTCCCCTCTGCTGCGTCTGCGTTTACTTGGCGCTGGGGTGACCTCACAGCACCTGTGCTCCCGGAGCCTCACTGCCCCTTCCTCCTGCTCTCCCAGGGCCGGGCACGCTCCCTCCAGGTTCCCAGGGTAAAACCTCAGGCTCCGGAAGGCCCCTGGCCAGGCGGGGCGGCACCTCCTTCCAGTCAGGCAGCACATCTCCCCGTGGCCCGCCGGCACCCTCGCTGTCCACTGTCCCCATGTCTGTCACATGGGGAACCTGTTTCCTTCGAGTCGCTGGCGTTGGCACAGGCGTGCGGCTGGGTATTGGGGGCTGCTGTGCGTGTGCCCCAGGTTGGCCTTCCGCCCGCTCACTGGCGCGTCCATGTCATCACTGTTGGCTCAGGAGCAGCGAGAGGGGCGTGCACTGGGCTCGGCTCGCCACGGGCCTCCTCCTGTCCCAGAGGCGGTGACAGAGCCAGGCCTCCCCTCCAGGCTCCGGGGACCTGCGAGTCCTCGAGCTCTCAGCCTCAGCTGGTGACCTGTGACGGCTCCTGGCCTTGAGCAGGGAAGAGCCAGGGAACTGGGCGGGGAGCACGTGGCCCCCCGTGCCCTTTGCACCAGGATCCTTATTACATGAAGCCTCGTCCCTGACTGGTCTGGGCGGGCAGCCTCCCTCCCTCCGGGCATTTCATTAGTGTCCTTCCCGGTGAGGCCCCTGCACGGCCTGGTCATGGCTGACTCTGACGCTGTGCCCCAGGCCGTTTTGGAGCCTTCTGTGTACTTGCCCCTGTGACGCCCCCACAGCAGGTGCCGGCATCCTGAGCTCTTCTGTGCAGAGTCAGCTGGGCCTGGGACAGTCATCTCTGGGCTTCCGTCTCTGTGTCCCCAAGTGGGAGCAGGAACAGGGCCGTGAGGACTGAGCAGTTAGGACACGCTCGGCTCATGTGTTCTGAGGGACGCTGGCCTGTGTGGTTTGAGCCCATCACCATGGAGGGGGCACCTGTGACCAGGGCCGCCTGTGACACTGGCCTGCACCCCCAGGCCGGCTGCGTGCACTTTCCCTACAAGGCCTCGTGCGAGGTGCGCGTGCTCATGCTCCTGTACTCCTCGGAGAAGAAGATCTTCATCGGCCTCATCCCCCACGACCAGAGCAACTTCGTCAACGGCATCCGGCGCGTCATTGCCAACCAGCAGCAGGTCCTGCAGCGGAACCTGGAGCAGGAGCAGCAGCAGCGAGGGGTGAGGCGGGAGGGGTGAGGCGGGAGCAGGGCTCCCAGAGCCTTTCTCCTCCGGCCCGGCCCGCTACTGACGCCTGGCTTCTTCCCCCACAGATGGGGGGGTAGTGGCCACCCCCGGCCTGGGCCCCTCTAAGGAGTCACAGACGAGGCCCCCGGTGACACTGGTGAGTGGCAGCCACGGGAGGGCGGCCGGGACCTGGCTGCTGGGGTTTGGGAAGAAGTGTGACCCTGGCTCTGACAAGACCAGATGCGCGGCAGGTGGCAGCAGCCCCTGCAGGAGGGAGGAAAGGGCTCTGCTGGGCAGGGGGAGGCCGTCCCTGGTCCCCAGGGCCCTGCAGCTCATGGGTCCGGGTGGCCCAGTAGGGGCCCAGGAGCTGCTGGGAGCCCCCACCCAGGCCCTCCCTCCCCTCTGCCCCGTTCCAGGTCGGATGCTTCTGAGCAGGGCCCTTGGAGACCGCAGCTGCCCCCCGAGACGGCGGACAGCGCCCTGAGACGTCTCCGAGGACAGTGCCATCCATGTACGTTTCCCCAATAAAGTCTTTTAAAAGCCCACAGGCCACTGTCCTCAGCGCCGGCGGCCAGGAGAGGCAGTGCGTCCTCAGGTGGGCCTAGTGCTCCACTGGGGTGAGGCCCCCAGCAGTGCCCCCCTCGGCTGGGTGGCCCCCCTTCTTCCCAGCAACGTGCTGGCCAAGCTGAAAGAAAACTAGCATTTATTGGGGGGCAGGGCCGGCAGCGGCTCAGCCCTCGGAGAACTGGCGGTACAGGCGCTCCCGCTGCGGCTCCACGTGCAGCCGGAAGGGGATCTCCAGGAGCTCGGCGAAGCCTTCCGCCAGCGTCGGGGCCTTGAACTGCTTCCTGGTGGCAGAGGGCGGTGAGGCGAGGCGAGGCCAGGCCCCTGAGCCCCGTGCCCACCCACAGGGCCCACCCGCGGCCGTGCCTACCTGTAGCCGAACATGACCATGTCAGCCACGTGGACATGGGAGGAGTCTGTCATCTCCCGGAACTGTGGGGCAGAGGCAGGCTGGTTAGGGGGGGAGTGGGGGGCGCAGGGGGCGGGGCGGGGCGTGGGCACTCACCCGGTTGTTGTGGCGCGCCTGCTCCAGGGTGGCGCTGAAGTGGAAGCAGCGGCAGGGGACGCCGGCGTCCTGGGCGCACTTGATGTACCTGTGGGGTTGGGAAGGGCCAGGCTGGTAAGGGGCCCTGGGCCCCCCCTCCAGGGGCCTCCCCTCCAGGGGCCCTGGTACCTGGCCCTGCTCGCGGGGTCCGGGTTGGTGTTGTCAATCACGACCCGTTTCCCTTGCTTCAGGGCCGCCTCACACATGGCCACACAGCGCTGCCAGGACCCCAGGGTGTCCTGGGCACAGGGAGCAAGCGGGTCACAGGTGGACGGGGACATGGGGGGGGGATAGGGTGGGGGGAGAAGGGGGAGGGACAAGCACACCCTGGGGGTGGGGCAGCAGGGAGAGCAGAGCCACAGGGGGATGGGCAGGGACGGACCTTACCCTGTTCACGTGGACGTAGCCGGCGGACACCAGGTGCTCCTGGAGGAAGGTGGACTTCCCGGCTGGGGGGTGGGGGGGAGTGTCAGTGGGAGCTGCCGGGGGTCAGAGCTCCTAGGGGTCAGGGGTCAGGGGTCAGGGCGTCTCACCCCCAGGGAATCCCACGGCGACGACCACCTCGGGGTCGGAGCTCAGGAGGGAGCTGGACTCGGGCAGGTAGAGTGGCCCCGAGGAGGAGACTGTCCTCTGGGGGAGACGGGACGTGAGGAGGGAGGCCCCACACCTGCCCCCCCCCCCCCCGCCCCCCAGCCGCCGGCCTCACCGGGTCAAAGGTTGGGAGCTCGAAGGGCGCCGCCGGCCACTTCAGGAAGAACTCCTCGGGCGTGGCGAAGGGCAGGCCCAGGTTGAGGGCAAACTGGGGGGAGGGGGGAGGTTAGGCCGGTGGGGGCCAGGCCGGGCCGGGCTGGGACGGGGGTGGGGGGGGGTGCTCACCAGGCGGTCTGCGCAGGAGAAATCTTTCTTTTTTCGCTCCGGGGCCCAGTTGGCGGTGCGTCCAGCTGCGTCTGGACGGCACAGAGGACACACCAGCGGCCTCAGGGCCCGAGCCCCCGCCCCACCATCATCCCCGCCCCACCATCATCCCCGTGGGCCACACTCCGCACCCGGGCCTTACCTCCCACGAAGACGCTGTCCCCAATGGAGATGGGCACACCCTCGTTGGCCTGGGGGGGAGGGGACAGACAACAGGCCTAAGGAGCGCCCACACCTGTCCCCCCAGAGCAGCAAGGGCTCCGCGGAGCAGGGGCCTCCTCAGTCCAGACTGACTCCCCTGCCTGCCTCCCCTGACATGTTCTCTCTCGGCCGCCAGAGGGCGCCGGTCCCACTTGTGTTGACAACCCTCCCCCGGCGAAGTCCGGCCCAGAGGGTTCAAGGCGACCCCTGCCTGCTCCCTCCTGGCCCGCCCTCCCCGCGGCCGTAAGGGCCTCCTCACCGACTGTCCCTGAGCGCCCGGGGCTCAGGCTTCGCACTTGCTGGGACTCTGGTCTGGAAGATTCTTCAGAACCTAGACGCCCCCTGGCTCCCTCCCTTGCCCTTTAGCCCTCGATCCAGTGGCACCGGACAGACCTCCACCCTGGCTTTGGCCTCGCTGCCTCTGCTGTTCTACCGTCCGCACCCTCCCTGGCACGGGGGCCAAGCTATGGGACATCAATCGGATGAACGGGTTGAGGACTGACCACCGCCCTGCTTCTCGGTTGAAGGTCACTGGCCTTTCGTGCCAACATGAGGCCGCAAGAGCCAACACTGAGAAGGCAGGACGACGGGAGAGGAGAGGGTGCCAGGGACCATGACCCAGAGGGCGGAGGCTGGTCAGGGAGTGGGGCTCGAGGGGAGAGGAGCGCGGTGGGGGGTGGCTCACCTGCTCCCGCAGATGGTCCCACATGCCAATCACTGGCTTCCGGTACAAGCCGGCGTGCGTGGCCACCAGCACCTGCGGACCAGGTGGGGTCAGGCACCATTCCCCCTCCAGCACCCAAGTCCTTCCAGGACATTCAGGCCGGAGGAGGCTCCTCCATCCCTCACCAATCAGGAGCGCTCCCCCTGCCCCCAAACTTGCCACTTCGGATGGGGTTCCCCATAATCACACCCAGGACCCGGCCCCTCTCTGGGCTCTGTCCCCACGCAGCCTCCTGGCAGCTGTACCTGAAAGGGGACTCCCAGCTTTTCCAGCACAGCCTCCACCTTGGCCTTGAACTCCTCTGCGGACACCTTCCCACGCCCAATGCCCATCTGGTTGGTGAAGATCACCAGCTGGGGAGCAGATGCGTATGTCTCAGTACCCTCACTGTGCCCCAGCCTGCCCCACAGCCGGGGCCCACGGGCATGCACACTCCCGCGCACACACACACACACACCTTGTAGCCGTCGGCGTCCAGCTCCCGGAGCTTACGTGGAATCTCTAGGTACAAGATCCTAGGGTGGGCAGGAAAGTGGCAAGATGACCAGGGGCCCGGAGGGAGCCTCACTCACCCCCTTGTCCTGCTTATCACCTCCAGTCAGTGGGGCCGGTGGGAAAGACCTTCCCAGAGCGTGTGGTGATGAGGGTCCCGTCCAGATCAAAGCCGGCCACCTGGCATCACCAAGAAAAGAACAGTGACTCCTCTGACCCCCACTCACGGGCTGGTACACATCAACCCTGGGAGGCAGAGGCCGTGACCACTGTCACAGGGGGAAACTGAGTCAGGGAGCCTATACACCTTACGTAACGACAGGCACAGCGAGGAGGCATCCCTGATGCCTGATGCAGAGCCTGAAATCTTCCCTGTACTGCTCCTATTCTCCCTACACCCTCAGTATTCCCATCTTTACAACGGAGTTCATTTACTACCCTGACCGCCTTCACCTTGAAGGGCTAACAACCATGCAAAGGAGACAAAAGCTAAGGCTTAGGTGCTAACTGCACATCGGGCCTTGCCCCCTGGTTTTCATGGAGTCCCCATTTTACTGGTGAGAAAAAAAAGGGGCTCAACGTGGTGTAACAGCATATGGATTAGAATCTCTCTGGACCTAAGAAATACTCATAATAGTTCCTGCTAAAATAATCCCAATTGTTGCTATGGTTACAGGGTGGGTACCGTGGATCAGGCAGGAGCAGATACACATAGATTCCCTCAATGCTTACAACAACCCCTGAATTTATCAGGTCCATTTCTCAGAAAAGTGAAGGCTCAGAGAGGTTGAGTGACCTGCCCAGGGACACACAGCAAGCTTGGGGTTGCGTCCCCAGTAGTCGGTGGCTCCCTCAGGTCCCAGCTTGGCCCTCACCTTGCTCCGGGCCTTCACCCCAGGTGCGGTGAACACTAGCAACTTCTCGAAGCTCTCCCAGCCAGGGGATGACTTCCGCATTCGCTTTTTCCGCTGTGCAACATCCTCTTCCTCTCCCTCCTTCTCCTTCTCCTCCTCCTCCTCCTCGGTTGGGGCCACCGGAGGGGTGCCGGGTGGAGTGTCTGGCTGGGATTCTGGCACGCGGGCCTCTTCCCAGCGCAGGGTCAGCGGGTAGAGGCCGTTGACCAAATACAGCGTGTCCCCCACCCCGAGAGAGCCCTCTGACCCCAGCTTCAGCTCCTGGGTCCCCGCAGTTGAGGGATTAACTCCCAGCTGCAAAGGAATAGGGAAGAGCTGGGACCGGCTCCACCCCACCCCCACCCCCACCTCCAATCAACCCAGGATAGGGCTTGGCTTGCCTTTCTCTACATGCCAATCAGACCCCTAAGCCCTGCCTCTTCCCTGTGCACCACCAATCAGGGCTTTGGAAAAGTTGCAGGTGTACGGTGTTGTCCAATTGAGATGTAGAAGGCGGCTGCATTGAGGCAGGCAACACCTCGGGACTGCTTTACTGGGCACACCTGCTTCCCTTCCAGCCACAGGCTGTTCCCCGCTGGGTGACGGTCCCTCCCCGACCCCACCTCCAGACACTGCTGAGGAACTGGTACCTGTTTCACAGCCACGGTCCGCGTCTCGGGGTCTGCGACCAGCTCCACTGCAGGTGGAGAGGGTGGAGTCAGGCTGTGCATCCCAGCGGGATGACATCCCTCCTTACCCGGGAGCACGGCCGGCTTCCGGCCACAGGGCGGCGCTGCAGCACCCACTCAGGAGGAGGAGGAGGAGGCAGCTCATTTCTAAATGGGCTTGGCTCGCCCCTTGACATGCAGTAACCAGACAAGGTCGTGGCCTAGGGGCAGGGCGGGCATAGTTCTGTAGAGAACCGGTGGCAGGTGCAGGGCCGTTACCACTCGTCCCTGCTCAGCTGCACGGACTTTGGGCCACAAGATGGGCTCCCTCCTTGACAAGGGTTGCAGCCTGACTCCGCCGCTCACGGCGGCCTGAGCATCCTGCTCTGCCCACTGACAACGGTCTCGGGACAGGCTCGTCCCCCCCCCCCCCCAGGAGCCTGCATCCCGGGTCGGACACAGCCTTTTCTTCCTGTGCCCCCAGAGGCACCGCCAACTCCAGGACGGGCTGCACCATACACTTCCGCCTGTTGGCTCGACGTATGTTCTTTCCTGAACTGACTGTCCATCTTCCCCCAAGTGTTCCCGCGTCGGAAACAGGCCACGCCTCCTGCAGCTCGGGCCCCGCCCCTGCCTACCTTGGTTTCTGGAGCACTTCCGGTCGGTAACTTGCGTCAGGGGACCCCGGCCCAGGATCAGGGCTTGCCCGCCCGCGGGCAGGAAGATGGGGGGCACTCCTCCAGGGGGGCTCTCCAGCCACAGGCGGCCCCTGGCTTCCATCCCGGCCATCCTGGGCGCCGGCCTAAGGGCAAGCGGGTGGAGGTTTGGGTGGCAGGTCGCCTCCAGTTGCTACAGGAAGTCCCGCCTCCTCTCGTCCCTCCACCGGGAATTCCCTGCAGCCGCTGAAGCTCTGGAAATCCGACCCGCTCGCTGGCCCAGGGCTCGCGCCGTCTCCCAGGGGACGCCCGGGTGGTCCTCGGGGAGCGGGGACCCCTGTGTCCCAGGGCAAAGGCCGAGGACCTCGCGCGCTCCCGCCTGAGCCCCACGCTCACCCGTGCTCGGCTCACTCCCTGCTTCCGACCCGGGGGGCCCGGACCCGAAGGACTCGGCCCGCAGCTCCGCCGGCGGCTCCGGTGCTTCTGCGGACGGAAATGCCCGGCCCTGCACGAGGGGGCGGGGCCTCAGAGCTCCGCCCGCGGAGAAGCCACGCCCCTCCCTAGCCCTCCGGTCCCTCCGCGCTCTGACCGCCGTCTCTCTGGCTGCAGTGTGAGGCTCGCGCCGGTAGGGGGTGGCGAGCCTCTGCTGCAGATTCTGTTTCCACCAAGAAGGCGAGTTTTCACTCCCGTTGCTGGAAATAGTTACAGCGAGAAGTTTTCTTCCCCATTTAATGATCATTGGCAGTCGAAGAAACCCTCACCCCCGACAGAACCCCTACTTCCGATGCTGCAGTTTCCTCATCTGTAAAGTGGGAATAGTCGTTTACACTTCGTGGAGTTACTGGGGAGATTCAAGGAGTTAATACACGTAAACAACATAAGTGTCTGGGTGGTAGGTAGCCCTGTGTGAGTCTTGCCCACTAGCGTGCCGCCGGTGGCTGAGGACAGACGGAGGACCAGCCTGCCTTCGGGCCGGGGCCACCTGTTCCCTAACCTCCAGCTGTTTTATGGCAGAAACCCCTCGGGCTGGGCTCGGCGGAAGGTGTCCTGGCTTTGCTGGGACTATGTAGGTTCAAATCCCGATTTCAACACTCAGCCCCTCCCTGGGGGGTCATGGTCCACAGGACTCCCACCGCATGAATGTCCCTTTTTACCTGTAAAATGGGGACAATTCCCACTCCCGACTTTACAGCGATGAGATGCTGCTGATTCGACCTCAGAAAGTTTGTTGAATGAACACCCACAACACATTTCAAGCTCATGTAACAGCGGTAAAACTCTTTAATCTCAGAGCGCCCCTCCCAACTCGCGATCCCCACCCCCCAACTCCCCCCGACATCAGGGCCGGAGAGTGAGGGCCCCTGCCCCCACCTTGGGTGGACAAGGGCCCTTTAAGGCACCTCGGGGGAAGGGGAGAGGGCGGGAGCTGGGGACGTCCTGGATGGAAGGACGGGCTTCCGATTGGCAGGCTGTTACGGGATGGACCCAGTGAGTGTGTCAGGCGCAGGGCAGGGCCGGGCCATCCCTGAGGGGCCAGCGCCCAGCTGTCAGGACTTAGTAAAAAAACCTTAGACCCTGTAGTGTCAAGAACCTAGATTTAAGGCCACAGGCTCATCCTGGGCACAGAAGGGCTTGGCCACGCCCCCAGGAGGCTGGACCCAATCAGGTAGAGGAATTTAGGAAGGGCCCGTGGTGACTGGCAGATTGGAGTAGACCTTTACAGGATTACAGCCAATCAAATGAAGCTGCCCATTCACCGTCTGAATGGAGCGCCACCACCCAATCCTGGGCCTTGGCTACGCTCTTTCAGGGTTAGAGCCAATGCCGTGCGAGCAAAGCCCTTGTCGCTAGGCAGAAAAAGACGCGAATCCACCCATTTAGGGTTTAGATTACTAGCCACTCCCGATTGGAGAGCAAGCCAGTCCCTTAATAGAAACAATCTGTCGCTGGGCAGGAAAAGGGGCGACAGCCTGTGGAGCACTGGACAGGCCCCGCGCCTGGCGCAGAAGGGGGTGGAAGGCTGAAAGGGGTCGGACTCCGATTGGCGGGCCTGGGGGGGCGGGGTGTAGTGTAGAACCGGCGGACACTGGGCCAGGAGGCGCTCCGGGGGCCTCAGTATTTCCGTATCAGCTTCTGGAAGTCGCTGGTGTTTAGTCGAGGTCGTGGCAGGTCCCCGAAGACCTGGGTGTCCTCGGCCTCCCGCATCACCAGCGCGCGCATGCTCGCCGCGATGCGGTCCAGGTCTGGCGAGGAGGGCTGCGGAGACGACATGGATGCTTCAGCACCCCCAATGGCACCCACGTGTCCCACCTCAGCCTGCAACCCTGGCCGTCAGCGCCTGCACCCTGGGCTGCAGGGCCCCTCCAAGTACTTCTGCCCCTGCGATGCCCATAGCCGCAAGGCCCTTCACCCTGTGTTGCTCGATATAGGACCTTCCTACCCGGTTCAAATACCACCTCCTCCAAGAAGCCTTCCTGCCCTTCTCCCCTCCTTGGCCCGGACCACTGCGCTCTAGTTCCTTCTCACAGTGGAAGTGCTGCTCTTCTGCTGACCATCAGGCTGTGTGCACCAGGAGGGTCTCACTCTAAGGGTTTGGGTTGGAGATTCATTCATATGCCAGTCAGGCTACTGCCCCCCCAGCTGTCCAGAGGGACCTCGCCCCCTGGTGGAGGCTTCCGTCTCCTCCTCTGAAACAGGGTCTGAGAAATTCAACAGGGACAGCTCAGGAGGGCAGGCTGCCACATGGCGTGGCGGGAGCTGGAGAGAGGATCCCTCTCCATGCCAGCCTCCGTCTGTCATCCTGCCTGCAGCCCCACCTGGTCCACCTTCCTTACAGTCCCTGGCACCCCGAGTTGGGCCTGGCCCCCAGCAGGCTGAGAGGCCACCGACAAAGACCCGTTCAGAGACCAGCCCAGGGCCCAGAGCTCAGGCCTTGAACGTTGTTCGTTAACGGTGTCCCCACCAGTGGTACCCAGGGCAGCAGCCGCTGCTGGACCCGCCAGTGTAAATGCGGACACTGAGGAGTCTCGGGCAGGGTCCACCTGGGACCATGGCCGCCTCCCGTGGAGCCCATAGCTCCTTTCCAAAAGGAAGCTGGGTGCCACTCCAGCCCTGCCCCTTACAGACTGAGGTCTGAAGAAGTCACGTGTACTCTCGGTACCTCGATTTCCCCTCTGCTTCAGGAGCTTCAGTGAGGGTGATGATGACCCACCCCGGCCACCCCAGGAACTACACATGTAGGATCAAACAGGAGGAACAGCGGACAAGGGTGTGTGTACGGAAGGTAATCGGTCCCCTCTGAGCCTCAGTTTCCCCAGCTGGAGGGGATACCAAAATCCTTGTGCCTGCGTGCAGCATGAGCTGGAAACGGGAGCAGACTTTCTCTACAAGACACTGGGACACGCTGTGAGGCCATGATCGTCAACACTGCATGGCTCAGGCCTAAGAACCTGCCTGGTGAGGTGGGAGGTAGGATTAATCCTATGAAATGCGGCACCCATGTCTGAGGACTTCCTGGAGGAAGTGGCTCTGAGCCCTTCCCACCTCCCCCTTGCCCCTCCCCTTTGCCCCTCACCGGCCCGTTCTCTTCATCCGATGACCGTGCTTCTGTCCTCTTTTCCTTGAAGGTCCAGATGGGCACGGACACAGGCAGGGACCTGGCGTACTGCTGTGTGGGCAGGGCTGAGGCTGGGGGCACTGCGTAGGCGGAGAGGCTAGTGGGGGTCTCCTCGCTCAGGCTGCCGTCTGAGAGAGAGGGTACACTTCACCTGTGTCCCTGCCTCCCACCCTCACCCAGGGCGTGGGGACAGCTGGGACACTTACCGTCTGTGCTCTCGGGGTCCGACTCGCAGAAGGGGGGCAGGTCCTGGAGCGTGGCATCCTCGTCCATCACAAAGAGCCCTGTGCGTGGCGGTACAGGCCCAGCCAGTCAGGTCACCTCCTCCAGCCACTGCCCCCCTGCTCCCTGCATCGGCCAGGCCCTTGCAAACTTCGGGGTTTCTGGAATACTATTCCCTCTGCCTCGAACACCCTTCCCCCGGTTATCTGCCTGGTCATCCGCAGAAACAGATCTAGTTTCTATCTGTTACACTCTCAGGTGGAAGCAACCGGCTGAACGAAGTCTGTAAGGCAGGAGCAGGGAACCTGTTTTCTGCCAAGGGCCATTTGGATATTTATAACATCACTCACGGGCCACACAAAATTACCAACTTAAAAATTAGCCTGCTTGCCCTAGCCCCGTGGTCGGCAAACCGAGGCTCGAGAGCCACATGCGGCTCTTTGGCCCCTTGAGGGTGGCTCTTCCACAAAATACCATGTATGGGCGCGCACATACAGTGCAATTGAAACTTCGTGGCCCATGCGCAGAAGTTGGTATTTTGTGGAAAAGCCACCCTCAAGGAGCCGAAGAGCCGCATGTGGCTCGCGAGCGCGGTTTGCCGAGCTGCAGTCTGCCGACCACTGCCCTAGCCGGTCTGGCTCAGTGGACAGAGCGTCAGCCTGCAGACTGGAGGGTCCCGGGTTTGATTCCGGTCAAGGGCATATGCCTGGGTTGCAGGCTTGGTCCCCAGTAGGGGGCCTACAGAAGGCAGCCGATCAATGATTCTCTCATCATTAATGTTTCTATCTCTCTCTCCCTCTCCTTTCCTCTCTGAAATCAATAACAATATAGATATATATTTTAAATTAGCCTGCTATATTTGGTCAAACATTTAATTAACTCACCCCTAATGCCTTGGCAGGGCCGACCAAGTGATTTCTAGAGCCTTATACAGCCCATGGGCCTGACAATCCCCAACCCTTCTGTAAGGTCTGTTTGGGATGAACTCACTCAAAATACAGGTTGAGAGAAATATAAGATTGTTATGATTCCTGCCTGACATCATGGAAACCTAAAGGCACAGAGAGGTTAAGCCACCTGCCTGAAGTCCCACAGTTAATCAATGGAGTTATGGGATCTGAGCTCAGGCCATATGGCTCCAGAGTCTGTGCCCTTAACCCTATGCAGGCTTTCTCCTCACAACAGTGAAGAAGCCAGCTATTGAGTGACAAAAACAAACAAGTAACTCTAATTTATTGAGCCCCCTGCAAACTCCTATTCACTCTTCAAAACCCTAATGTCACAGTCCAGTCTCTGGGAAGTATCCAACCTCTAGTTTCCCCCTAAAACTGCCCGTTGCTCCCTCCCTTGGCTTCCTCAGCTGTTGCTGGCATCCCTTGACTCCCCCTTAACGCCTATCTTGTTCTCATAGGCATCAGGCATCCTGATTTAAAATAAACCCTGTTCTGCTCATGATTCCAGCTCAGGAAGCCCCTACCCCCAACCCCACAGCCTCTACAGGGCACAGTCTCCAGTTCTCTGGCTAGACCAGGAGTCCCATAGGTTGGCTCTGTGTCTATGTCCAGCACCTTCCAGCACCGAGCTGGACCCAGCACAGTGTAAGAAACCTGAAGCTCAGGTAGGGACAATGACTTGCTCAAGGTCACACGGTGACTCACAGGCAGCAAGCCAGCCTGGCACCCAGGCTCTATGAGACTCCAGCTTCCAAAGAACCTCAGGCCTCAGAGATAAGCAAGTCCCACCCTCCCGGAAAACCTGTGCAGGCAACTTGCCAAGCACAGGGCCACCCCCGTCCCCGTCGTCCGTGCCTCTCACCTCCATTATCGCTGACGCCCAGCCGCTCCCCAGAGGTCTCCGTCTCTGTCAGCTCGTCCTCCTCCTCCTTGTCTTCCTCCCTGGGCAGGGCAAGCTGCGATGGGCTCCCTATGGGGCTGGGTGGCTGTGGTGCTGGTGGGGGGATGGGAGGCCGGGCAGCAGCAGCAGCCCTGTGGGCCAGGGCGATGTCCTGGAGGCAGTGGCGGGCAGCCTCAGCCAGAGCCCCGCGGCCATGGGCTGCATAGGCGCAGGGGCCAGGGAGGGGTGGCGGGGGCGGCGCAGCCGTCAGCAGCACCAGCTCCATGCCTGTGTGGGCCCGGAATCGCTCAGCAGCCCCGACCACGGCCTCCCACAGCTCCTCGGGGCGCCCCGACGCCATCCGCGCCCTGCGGGCAGAGCAGGACAGAAGGGGCTGAGACTGGGCTGACTGCACTGTCCCCACTCAGCCCCGGGTGTCCACCTGTCCCTAGACACCCACCCCTCCCATCCACCTGTCCCAGCTGAGCTCAGCATCTTCCCCCAAACCCACCATTCCCCTAGAATTTCTCCCCACCCAGACCTCAACCGCCCAATCCCACCCTCCTGCCCTGCCCTGTGCCCCTGCCCCGGCTCTCCTCTTGGCCCGGCCTTTGGGAGCCACCGGCCACAGGTGCGTGAGGAGCACCGGAGATGGGCAGGTCCAAAGTGACAGGTGCTGTGTGTGAGCCACACTGGGACGCAAAATACCTCGAGAGCAATCGGAGGGTGACTGCTTGTTGAAATGGTATTTTAGGCAAACTGACTGAGAATGAACTTCATCTGCTTTCTTTTTACTTTTTAAACGTGGCTTATGGGGATTTTGAACTAGGTGTATGGTTATATTGTATTTCTATTGGACAGCGCTGCCCTGCCCATCCAGCCTCTTCCGGTGCCTTCCAGCCTCCAGTCCGGCCAGCACATGGCCCTGCTGGGGTCCTTCCAGCCTGGAGCTGCCCCTGCCCCTCCCCAGAACCCCAAGAACAAGCTCACAGCCCCTTGCAGACTTCCGAGGCCTTGGTCAAGGTGTCTTCCCCCCACATCTGGAGCACCGGCCTTCCGTTTACTTGTCATTCTTTCCCTCACCTCTAGATCGCGGCAGCCCCCACACCTTGCCCTGTGGACTCCCCAATATCTGAGTGACGCCCATTCTAGGACATCTCTCTCTGGGGAGTACTGTCTGGGTCCACATCCATCTCCCCAGCCAGTGTGGGAGCCCCTGAGGTCGGGCCTGTTGAGCTCATCTCTGAGCCAGCAGCAAGCCTGGCCCAGCACGACCGGCTTTCGGGTGGGGCTGGTCAGAAAATGGTGTGCGAGCTCCGGTCTGCACCTGGGTTCAGCCCGCAAAACTTTTGTCTTTCCTACAAGACTGTTTCTCAAGCCCCGGCTGGTTTGGCTCAGTGGATAGAGCGTCGGCCTGTGGACTGAGGGGTCCCAGGTTCGATTCCAGTCAAGGGCACATGCCCGGTTGCCAACTCGATCCCCAGTGGGGGGCGTGCAGGAGGCAGCCGATCAATGATTCTCTCTCATCATTGATGTTTCTATCTCTCTCCCTTCGTCTCTGAAATCAATAAAAATGTATTTTTTTAAAAAACTGTTTCTCAAAACCGAGGCACCCAGGTTTAACAAAAAAGAAACATTCTTTAAAACGAGGCACCCAGAGCTCACCCTGGCCGAAGCCACACACAATGAGGGAACCACCAGCACCTGTCCCGACAGGCCCCGGAGCACTTGCCTCGTGCCAGGCAGGGGCCCGAGGGAGCCACCCACGTGCTCATCCCACCCTCTCACCAGCCCTCCGAGAGGAGCGGTTATCACCCAGCTTCACACTGCAACGGAGGCCCAGGGAGAGTCTGCTTTGGGACCAGGGCCAGACAGCCGGAGTCTGAAGCCACACCCTTTTCTGAACACCGGATGCCACCCTGCCTTCCTTGTGAGGAAAGGTGTATGACCTCCCAGTCAAGATGGGGAAAGTGAGGCTCGGAGAGCTTCCGGCGCTGGCCTGGAGGCTCCAGCTAGACAGGGTGGACAGGGCTGACACTGCTGTCTGCCCAGCACCAAAACCTAAGAGTAGTGGGAGGTGCTCAGGGCCTCACAGCCCCTCATCCCCATCTGAGGGAGGACCCTGAAGCCTGGGGCCTGGAAATGACTGGTCCCAGGTCACACAGCCTAGCAGTGCTAGGCCTGGTGTTCTCACTTCCTTGTGTCACCAGGGTTAGATTCCTCTCTGTCCTAGATCTTAACATAACGACCGGGCTGCAGAGAGTAATGGGGGTGAGCCCACCCCCCCAACCCCCATCTCAGAGCATGCACAAAAAGGAGGAGTTCCAGACAGACCTCTCTGGGGACTCAGTTACCCAAGAGGAAAGAAACCAAGACTTGGGCAGTCTCCAGTCCCTACAGCGGCTGGAGTTAGTCCTGCATCCTGCAAAGCGCTGAGAGATGCAGAAGCCCCTCTACTCAATTGGGGCAGTTTAAGATTAGAGAGAGAGGGAAAGCAAGGGAGAACTGTCCCCCGGGAGGGCAGGAGAGGTGAGGGGACCGGCCTCTTAGGAGGAGGTCAGGAAGTTGACCCCAGGAAGAGCTGAGGAAGAGGCTAGTGGAGCCCCGCTCCCACCATCTGTCAAACTGCAAGCGCCACCCCCAGCCTCCCGCTCGAAGGTGGGAGGCACTCGAGGATGCACCCGTGGACCCGGGCGGGGTGACTGCCTGGGGTCTCTCTCCACCGCCCGGAGACGCCCCCAGCTCGCCCGGGGGCCAGCGAAGACCCTTCTCCAAAAGAAAACAGGAAATCCCGCCCCGGTGGGGGACAGAGCCGGAAGTCCCGCCTTCAGACGGCTGAGGGCGTCCCGAGACGGCCCCCCCAGCACCCCCCAACCCTAGAGACCAGGTTCACAGTCAGAGAATCCTGATGGACCTGGAGACCGGAAGATACGGCTGCCCAGGGTTCGTCTCGGCTCAGACCCGGCGGTCCATGCCAGCCACCGCTTCCCAGCGCTCAGCAAGGGGGCGCTGGGCGACCTCTGCCCCTGGGCACACGCCGGCTCCGTCACTCCCGAAGACGGCTCTCCCTCCCGGCGCCCCTCTCCGACCGCCGAGTCCTCCCCACCCCGTGGCTCGCAACGCCGCCTCCACTCACGTGCCCGGAGCCAGCATGGCCGGCCTGGCGCCGTCGCCGCCCTCAAAAGACATGGCGGCGCTGAGCGTCACTTCCGGGCACTTGGCCCGCCTCCGCGCTGCGCACTCCGCCTCCTCCGCGGGGGCCGCCCGAGCCAAAGATGGCGGCCATGGGGACTTCCCTGCCCATAAGAAAGATGGAGTGGCACCCCCCCCCCCCCCCAAGCAATATGGCAGCCTGCACATAAACACTCGGGACCACAGTCCCTCACTTATAATCAACCTTCTCCACAGAAGTAGAAGAAAGCCATGCCCGCTACTGACATGGCAACCAGCCTAGTATCATGTGACCATAATGAATAAGGGCTCGCCCTCAGGCCTAGCCCCTTCGGCACCGAGACTGGCAAAAATCCAACAGGCCAGCCTTTCCTGCTTCGGTTTGCCCAATTGCAATATGGCAGCCCGGAAGGATTTCTCCCGGCGGTGACTCGTGGTTTCGTCTGGGACCGCTTCGTTCCCGGGGACGCTGACGGGCTCAACCCGTTAACCCGAATCCCTCAGCGCCTGTTGCGATGCACAGCTTCTCTCACCTTCTTTTCCTCTCCCGGTTTCTCTTTCCCAGAACCTCGCTTCGTGCCCTGCGGAGGGTTGAGACCGCCCCGCACTAACATGGCCTCAGCAGACGGTCCTGGCCCGCGCCCTCAAGCAAAATGGCACTCCTTCGGCTTCGATGCCAGGACACCACCCGGGGGAAGGAGTAGGCGTCTCGGAGCTGGGGGGCGGGGGCGGGGCTCCAGGCCCCGCCTCCTTGTTTACTTCGCGGTCAGGACGGGGACACTGCGCCTGCGCACCCTCGCTCCGCCCCCGCCGTCGGCGCCGAGGGACCGAAACCCTCGTGACTGGAACGCTCGTGGCGCAAGTTCCACCACCCCATTTATAAAAATAGTGACACCCACTCCCCTTCCAGGACGGGCCAGGGCGCAACCACTCTCCCGGGACCGAGGGGAGGCTCCTATCCGGACGTGACAGCACCTTGACCCGGAACAGGAGGGAGCCGGGTCAGCGGGTCCTCGGCCGCGGCTATGGAGGGAGCCGGTTACAGGGTAAGCACGACGGAGGCCTTCCCTCGCGCCCGTCTAGAGGGGACGGCCCTCCGCTGGGGCGGCTTTCCCGTCGGGCCGCGCCGCGCTCCGGGAGCCCGGCCGTTCCCCGGCGGAGACACCATCCCCTGATAACGCACTCGCCCTCCCCGCCTCCGCCCCAGGGAAGACCCTTATCATCCGGCCCAGCCCCTGGCCGCTGGGATCTTCCCCTAGGCGCCGCCCCTTCTGGAATCCACACTCCCTCGCACCCCCTCGAACCCCGATCTTCGACCCCTTGTCTTCCTCCCGGCCCGACGCCTCGCTAGTTTGTTGGTATTTGGGATTCGCCACTCCCGGGCCCCGCCCACCGGGGGGATAGCCCCTCCCTGGGTCCGCTCCCATTGGCTCCCTCCTGAGCCCCGCCCCTCGGTGTGGTTCTGCCCTGGGGCCCCGCCCTTCACTGGTTCCCGTGCTCAGGTGGTGTTTGAGAAGGGAGGCGTGTACCTGCACACCAGCGCCAAGAAGCACCAAGACCCGGACTCCCTCATCGCTGGCGTCGTCCGTGTTGTGGAGAAGGTGGGCCGGGGGGCAGGGCTCGGGCAGGACCAGAGCGGGGTGGAGGCTGCATCTGTCGGAGTGCCATCTGGTTGTCAGCGATGAGACCTTAACAGTGGTTCTCAATCTTCCTAATGCCGCGACCCTTTAATACAGTTCCTCCTGTGGTGGTGACCCCCAACCATAAAATTATTTTCGTTGCTACTTCATAACTGTAGTTTTGCTACTGTTATGAATCGTAATGTAAATATCTGATATGCAGGATGTATTTTCATTGTTACAAATTGAACATAATTAAAGCATAGTGATTAATCACAAAAACAATATGTAATTGTATATGTGTTTTCCGATGGTCTTAGACGACCCCTGTGAAAGGGTCATTCGACCCCCAAAGGGGTCGTGGCCCACAGGTTGGCGGCCCACAGGTTGAGAACCGCTGCCTTAGGAGGATGGACTGGGTGGGGACTGGAGAGAGGGGCAAGGCTTTGTCAAGCTGAAAGCCTAGGACGGGGAAGAAGTTTGCCAGTATGGTTTGGGGAGTTAGGAGGGGAGCCCCTCTAACCTCTCCCTCCCTCCCTCAGGACAACGACGTCCTTCTGCACTGGGCTCCGGTGGAGGAGGCTGGAGATTCCACCCAGATCCTCTTCTCTAAGAAGGTAGGCTTCCCTCACTTGCCTCTTCTCCACTGGCGTTGTCCTAGGCCCAGGCAGTGGAAGGCACTTGAAAGTGCTGGGTGCAGTCCCAGGCCTACCCTCGGGGCAGATGTGACCCTGTTTGGTTTCCTGTCTCTGTGAGATGGGGCTGAAGATGCCCATTCATGGGAAGAAGGCAGGTTCGTGGCTGCGGGGACAGCTGCCCAGGTACTCCCTTTGCTTCCTGGGAGAGCCCTGCCGGGACAAGAAGACAGCTGGGCCTGTGGATTGGGTGGCACAGGTTGTTAGCCCATAAGAACTGAAGAAGTGTGGCGTTCCCTCTGGGGCAGCCCTGCCATCATGTCTGTGGAGGGAACAGGACCGACTGAGGCCACTCGCCCACGTCCAAGGCACCCCTACCTCCCCCAGTTCAGGACCTCGCCCTTCGCAGTACGTGTCTCCTGGGGCTGCTCCCTGCCAGGCCCTGTGCTGGACGGTGCTGGCACCCAGAGACGATCCCGCCCAGACCCTGCCTAAGCCCTCATAACCATTCTGTTTCTGAGAAATTGAGGCACAGTGAGAGGAAGCCCCTTTTCCGGGATTAAAAAACCTAGGAGGTTGTTGGAACTTGTGTTTGAGCCCAAGGACGCTGCTTCTAGAGCCCTGCTTCTCCCTGGGGAGCCGGCTTTTGGGCTGGAATTCTGAAGATGAGAGGGTCAGGAGGAAGTGGGTTCCGGCTCAGGGGATGTGGTACGTCTCTGCAGAGGGGTTTGCTGAAAGGTGGTTGGGCCTGAAATGCTAGACTCCGAAGCTTGGGTCCTGTCCTGGGGACCCTGGGGGAAACCGCGGAGGAGAAAGGTGCGAGTGTAGAAAGCTCCCTGGTGGGGGGCATGTGGGAGTTGGGCCAAAGGACCAACTGGAGGGAGATTGGAGGCTAGAAGGTCAGGGAGGGGGGCAGTGTGATGGGCCAGGGGGAGAGGAGGAAGCTTCAGCTGGGGCCATGGGGTTTCAGATGACCTGGGGGGTACAAATGGAGATCCCAGGCACCTGCCCCCCAGGGAGTTGGGGCAGAAGGACCAGGGTTTTGCATTTGTCACCAACCTGGAAGGCAGTCTGGCTGTTCTAGAGAATACTGTTGTGCTCCTTGGCACTCTTACTTCCAAAAAGCAAACCCACAGGGTGGGCTTTAGCAGGAGGGAAGACAGGCATTCAGGATTCGTTCAGCTCCAAGGAACACAAAACCAGGCTGACAGGTTAAACAGACGCAAGACTCCAAGAGGTCAGACTCCTTGACCGTCTAGCTGCTGGCCTCCTGATTGTTGCCGTCGGCGTCTGGATCACTGAGACCCACTGTGGTTGCCCTAATGGCTGTAAATAACTGCTTCAGCTCCAGCCAGAGCTTCTACCTTTTAAGGCAAGAAGAAGGGGGCGAGCGTGGTACCAACCACATCTGTCCTCGTCAAGAAAAATGAAATTTCCCAGAAACCCTCTGCACTGGTTAGGAGTTGCATTTGGCTGTGCGTGAGTGACAGAAATAGGAATAACAGGCCTACACAAGGTAGAAGCTCATTTCTCTCCCATTAAAAAGCCCAGAAGTTCAGCCCTGGCTGAGTATCTCAGTGGTTAGAGCCTTATCCCAATACACTAAGGTTGTGGGTTTGATCTCTGGTCAGGGCACATACAAGAAGTAACCAATGAATGCATAAACAAGTGGAACAAGAAATCTCTCTCAAAAAAAAAAAAAAAAAAAAAGCCCAGAAGTACAGGCTCACGTGTGTGAGGACCCAGTGTCCTTCCATCCTGCGCTGCCACCCCGTGCGGGTCCTAGCCATCCTCAAGGCTGTTTTAGGTCCGAAAGGGCCTCTGGAGCTCCAGCCTTTTTGACTGTGTGTGTTCACCCTACGTGTGAGTTGCAGGTTGGCCAGTGAGCTCTGCTCATCCCAAGTACTCAAGGAGCCTGCTGCTGGCGCGGCCAGCATTTTAACAGTCGCCGTTCCTTGTGGCAGAGAAAGAGCCAGATTAAAATCCAGCCTGGAAGTGATCTGTCCCAGCCCCTTGGCCAGAACTCATTGCACGGCCCCACCTGCCAGGAGAGTGCAGTGAGCTGTGATCCTGCTGTTTGCCTGAGAGGCAGGGAGGTGCTATTTGGCAAATAGCACGGAGGGCAGAGATGGCGTTGCTGGGGCTGGTTTCGGCAGTCTTGTGGGCAGGTGTCCCTGCCAGTTCCTGGCCCTCCCCTCATGGCCCTGCTACAGCTCCAAACACCATATTCTCCCTCGACAACACCCAAAGGTGAACCAAAGGGTGTTCACTCCCGTAGGTGCCTTTTTTTACCAGGAACTTTCCGTCCTCAGACTCCCCACAGATATCATCTCAGTTCCCACTGGCAGCAGAGTGGGTCTGTAGGCCACTTAGAACCGCAGGGAATGCTGGGGAAGCGATTGCTGGGGGCTCAGTCAGCCTGGGAGCAGCAGCAGAGATGGCCACGGGTAGACCCAGGCTGCGTCCTTCTGGTGTCGTTGCTCTCGTCATGCAGGGTTGGGTGCAGGAGTTAGGCTCCAGTTACTGTAGCAGCACAGGATGACATGCAGAGGAGTGGAGGCTGACAGAATTGCACCAGGGCGGGAGGAACGGGACTGACGCTTCAGAACTCACCTGTGAGGGGGCTGCCACCACTGCCAGAATGAGGGCTGTGGCATAGGGGACAGCATTGGCACTGTCGAGTTCAAGGGCACAGTCATCAACGCTGCTACTAAGCTAGTGACTGGGCCTGGAAGACTGAGCTGGCCCCACTGCTGCCCCCGTTGCCTCTCCGAGGGCAGGAAGATGAAGACAGACGAGTCTCCTCCTTGCTTATCAGCCAAACAGACCAAAGTGGCAGGAAGTTGCCCTCACCTAATTTCCACTTTCCAGATCTTAGTGTATCGGATTGGTAGACTCTATCTTATGTTTGGCACTTTAGCTGCAAGGGAGTCTGGGAATTGCAGTTTTTAGGTCTTTGACCCATTTTGCGTTAATTTTTGTGTGTGGTGACATAACAGTCAAGTTTCATTCCCTTGCTTAGGGCTTTCTAATTTTCCCAGCACTGTTAATTGAAGAGGATTTCTTTTCCCCATTAGATGTGTTTTGGCTCCTTTGTCAAAATTATTTGCCCATATACATAGGGGTTTATTTTTGGGATCTCAGTTCTGTTCCATTGGTTTGTGAATCTGTTTTCCTGCCAATACCATACTGTTTTGATTATTGTCTCCTTGTGGTATAATTTGAAGTCAGGGAGTGTGATACTTTCGGCTTTGCTCTTTTTTCTCAGGATTGCTCAGAATGGGCCTCTCCTCTGACAGGTCGCCTCCGTCTCAGGGCTCCACCCCTGTGGGGGAATGTGGCGGTGGGGTTCCCCAGACCCATGAAATCCCAGTGCTGTCCGCTGCAGCCAGATGCTGCCAGCGGTACAGCAGTGATGGGTGGGGGCGGAGTGACGGGGGAGAGGCCAGCTGGTGTGCTTGTGGCTTTGTTCTCCCAGTAATGGCGACTGCCTGACCTCAGCTGCCTCACCTCTGTATCCCACCCATCACTGCGATTAGCCACAGTGTGCTCCTCCTGCTCAGGGAAAGATGCTTATTTCTCTCCAGTTTTTTTTTTTTTTTTTAAGATTTAAAAATAATTGATTTTTAGGTACTAGAGGGAGACATTGATTGGCTGCCTCCTGCACCTCGAGGTGATCAAGCCTGCAATCCTCCCCGGAGGCATGTGCTCTGACCGGGAATCGAACTGGCAACCTTTCAGTGCCCAGAACGATGCCCAACCAACTGAGCCACATCAGCCACATGCCTCCCCAGTGTTCAGGGCTGCAGATAATGTGCTCTGTAGCCTGATACTCAATGCTATAGCCTCTGGGGCCCGCTGCTGGCCCTCGGCGGGGAGGCGGCCAGCTTGTGGCTTTGTTTTTCTGTTTGGCAGTAGTGGCTGCCAAAGTACTATGGCTGCACCTCTGTGCTGGCTCCTCCTGGTCACTGGGCTCAGCTGCAGCAGCAGCAGCAGCAGGTACTGACCACGCAGGCAGGGAACATACCTGTATCCCCTTGGGCTGCAGGGAGTGCAGGGGGCAACCTGATCCCCCCTCTACTGAGACCCATACCCGTGGCCCTGTCTCAGCTCCTCTTCCTCCCCTCCCCCCCTCCTCCCCGTTCCTTCCAACTCCCCCACCTTCGGATGCTTCACCGGGGGAACTGCTCAGCCTCGTGAGGAAACCTGTTGCTGCGACTTCCAGGGGAGACCAGGGGACCCTCATGTTGCTGTGATTCTAACGTCACCCCTCACCTTATTTTCATAACCTGTGAGCTGGCAACTTTTTTCTTTTATTGAGATAGAATTTACTTACCACAAGCTCAATTTTATGGTAAAACTTAAGATTTTCGAGGTGCATAAGTCAGTGGATTTTAGTATTCGCACGATTTTGCAGCGGTAGCCAGTGTCCAATTCCAGAACATTCCACCGTGCATGCCCCGAAGAAACCCTCTAGCTGTCAGCAGTTGCTCCCCCTTCTCCCCTCTCCCAGCTCCTGGCGACCACTAGTCTCCTTTCTGTCCACAGATCGGCCTGTTCTGGACATTTCATAGATGGAATCACACAGTCCACGGTCCTGTGTGTCTGGGTCCTTTGCTTTGGGTGCTCTCGAGGTCCGTCCGTGCTGCAGCGCGGACCAGGCTGTGCTCCGCTTTGTTGCCGAGTGATACTCTGTGTGGCTCTGACGCTGTGATTATTCCTCAGCTGGTGGACACTGGGTTGTTCCATTTCTTGGCTCTCGGGAGTACTGTCCGAGTTCCTGCGTGGGCATTTACATTCGTTTCTCTGGGGTTCGTGCCTAGGCGTGGAGGTGCTGGGTAATTCCACACGGTAATTCCGTTTCACCCTTTGAGGAACTGCAGACTTTTCCACTATGGCTGCCGCACCTCACATCCTTCCCCCTCCCACCCCCTGCAGTGTCGTCTTTGTCACAGCCGTACTGGTGGGCATGTCCTGGTGGGCACGCGGGGATCTGAGCACGGTTTGGTTTGGTTTGGTTTGAGCTGCCCTAGTGAGCGCTGCCTGCTCCCAGCACTGAGACCTTGGCAGCCCCGGCAGAGCCCGCCTGCTGGAGACCACCTGCTCGCAGGCGGCGACACTTTGATGACAGCCACCAGGAGACTTGGCTTGAGTCCTGGCCCAGTCCCAGTCCTTAGTGCCCTCTTTGTGCCTCAGTTTCCCTCTTTGTTCAACGGGGCTACCTTCCAGGGTAGCCTCACGGCTCCGACCCAGAAACTGAATCCATAGCCTCTCTCTTTTCCCTTCTTTCCCCAAGGATGCCAGTGGAGGGGACTCCTGCACCTCGGAGGACGAGCCAACCTTTGACCCCGGCTATGAACCCGACTGGGCTGTCATCAGCACTGTGCAGCCTCGGCCCCGCCGCTCAGAACCCACGAGGGGTAGGCTGAGCTGTACCCCTGGGGGGCAGGTGGTGACACCGTACCCTCAGTGGTCATGGCGCCACGGGCTTCACTGCCCACAGTCAAGATGGCCACCCCCCAACCCCCACCCCCACCCCCACCCCGGCCTTCCAGTCCCAGGAGAGTGGGTGGGGGAGGCCAGCGTTTCCAGGATTTGCCAGCCTTGCTCATTCTGCCAGGCTCTCTGGTTGGCTGCGGGCATCCCCAGTGAGTCCAGGCCATCTGAGTGCTGCAGGAGGGGCACCAGGGAGGCAACTGATCCCTCCCGGGGTGGGGAGCCCTTCCAGGAAGAGGCAGTGCAGAGCCTGGCTCTGAGGGGCACTTGGCGTGGGCACTGGCCTTTGTTGTGGCTCCAGGTGGGGTCTGGAGTGGAGAGAGGTTGGAGGCAACTCGGGCAGGGGCAGAGCGAGGGCCACAGGGAGCCGATGTGGAGCAGGCACATGTCCCCCGGGCGGGGCTCTGTTCACATTTTACTCACTTGTGTTTCCATGGAAATGTGAGGTGACCCAGAGCTCCCTGAGGGTGGGCCTGGGGCTGGCTCCTGTGGGCTCTTAGGACAGGTGCCCCTCTGGCTCCCCACATCTCTCCCGACACGGTGCCACCCCCAGGTGCGGAGCCCAGCTGCCCCCGGGACTCCTGGGCCTTCTGGGTGAGCCTGGGGGAGCTCAAGTCCATCCGCCGGTCCAAGCCAGGCCTCAGCTGGGCCTACCTGGTCCTGGTGACCCAGGCCGGAGGCTCCCTGCCCGCCCTGCACTTCCACCGCGGGGGCACGCGCGCCCTGCTCCGCGTCCTCAGCCGCTACCTGCTGTTGGCCAGGTGAGCATTCCCCTTGGCGCCAGGCTCTGCCCCCCACGGCCGCAGACCCCTCAGCTGGGAGAGGAGCAACTCAAACTGATTCAGAGGCAGGAAAAGGGAACTGATTGGCACGAGTAACTGCCAATCAGAGGGTAGTTTGGTGTCAGGCAGGCCCGGTCCAGGATGCTGGACAGAGCGGGTCTGCGTCCCTCTGAGTTTCTCACGCTCAGGGCCCAGCAGCCCTGGTGTAGCAGGTGGATGGACGGACAGAAAGCAACTCCTTCCTCACATTCCAACAGCTTCCCCGGCTGCTGCCTCTCGCGCCTGACCTGGGAGGGGGCGGTCAGTCCCCTGACCGGGGAGGGGGCAGTCAGTTCCCCGACCAGGGAGGTGGCGGTCAGTCCCCCGACCTGGGAGGTGGCGGTCAGTCCCCTGACCGGGGAGGGGACAGTCAGTCCCCCGACCAGGGAGGGGGAAGGCCCTCATCCGCCCTGGGCCGTGCCCACCCCTGGGGTCCAGCTGTGGTCTCAGGCCCGAGAAGAGGGAGTCCCCAGTGGAAGGAGGCGGGAACACTGCAGGGCCTCTACCTGTGCGTCACCAAACCCTCTCCCTCCAGCTCCCCGCAGGACTCCCGCCTCTACCTCGTCTTCCCGCACGACTCCTCCGCGCTCTCCAACTCCTTCCACCACCTCCAGCTCTTCGACCAGGACAGCTCCAACGTGGTGTCCGTGAGTCCCCAGCAGCGGCCCAGCGGCTGTGCCAGGAGGGGGGGCTGTGGGGGTGAGGCGGGCGGGCAGAGTGTGACCACTCTCCCTCTGTCCCCAGCGCTTCCTCCAGGACCCCTACTCCACCACCTTCAACAGCTTCTCCCGCGTGACCAACTTCTTCCGGGGAGCCCTGCAGCCCCACCCGGAGGGGGCCTCCCGCGACCTTCACCCGGTCCCCGACGACGAGCCCGAGCCTGGGTTCGAGGTCATTTCCTGTGTGAGTAGCAGGGCGGACCCCATTACTTTGGGCTGCCACTGCGGGCGGGCGTGGGCCTGCATTTCCCAGCGCCTCCATTTCGTCCCGGAGAAGGGGGGTAATAACGGCACCACCCTCATCGGGTGGCGTGAGTGACTGGAAAGTGCTCACAGCCTGTGCTCCTGGTGCTGGCTGTTATTGGGGGGCCCTTCCAGACTTGGGGTGACTTTGTCCCTGACCCAGGGACAGAGTTGCTTCCCGCCCCACCCTGAACACTACCTGTCTGCTGAGCTAAGGGCTGAGGTGAAGTGAAGGTGGCTGGGATGCAGCTGGGGAGGGCTGTGGGGTCCCCCACAGTCGGGGCTCAGTGCGGTGTCCCTGCAGGTGGAGCTGGGGCCCCGGCCGGCCGTGGAGCGGGCGCCTCCGGTCACAGAGGAGGAGTGGGCCCGCCACGTGGGCCCCGAGGGCCGCCTGCAGCAGGTCCCCGAGCTGAGAGCCCGGATCTTCTCAGGAGTGAGGCGCTGGGCTGGTGGGGGGCTGGGCCGGGCTGGCCGGCGGCCTGGGGCCCCCTCTGAGCTCCCGCCTGCTCGCCCCCAGGGTCTGAGCCCCAGCCTGAGGCGAGAGGCCTGGAAGTTCCTCCTGGGCTACCTCAGCTGGGACGGCTCCGCCGAGGAGCACAAGGCGCACGTGCGCAAGAAGACGTGAGTGAGCCCCAGCACGGCGCCCCGCCCCCCACGCTGATTGGCCGGTTTTGATCTGCACGTCCCAGCGGCCAGCAGGGCGCCCGGCACGTGGCAAAGCACCCAGCACGTGGCACGGCACCCAGCACGTGGCAGGGCACCCAGCACGTGGCATGGCACCCAGCACGTGGCAGGGCGCCCAGCACATGGCAGGGCATCCAGCACGTGGCACGGCGCACGTTGGGTTTGAGCCTGTCACGTGCTGGGCAGCACCCGTGCACGGGGGAGACCGGCGGCTGGGCCCGGCCTGTCCCTCCGCTGTCGTTTGTCCTGGTGCCACACTGTCTCATGGTCACTGCTTTGCTTCCTGAACTGTGGGCCACCTGTCCTCTTGCTTGTATATGCTGTGCCCCTGCTGTGCCCCTGCTATGCGGCCTGGTCCCCACACCCGGAGTTCTGTGCCCTGAGATGGCAGGAGGGGGGTCTGCCTGGTCAGGGAGGGGCTCTGGGGCGGTGGCCGGGGCTGAGCCCTGCAGACGGAGGAGGTGGCAGGCGCCCTCACGCCGCCCCTCGCCCCTCAGGGACGAGTATTTCCGGATGAAGCTGCAGTGGAAGTCGGTGAGCCCCGAGCAGGAGCGGAGAAACTCGCTGCTGCACGGATACCGCAGCCTCATCGGTGGGTTGGGGGCTGGGAGCCGCGCCTCCCGGGAGCGGGGTGAGGGCATCTGAGGGGGGTGGGGGTGAGCCGGGGCCGAGGGGCCGAGGCGAAGCAGGGGAGAGGGAGGAGAGCCAGGCTCCTTGGGCTGGAGCCCCGCTCTGCCATCTACTCATCGTGAGATCCTGGCGAGTGATTTTACCCTGGGCCTCAGTTTCCCCGTCTGTGGCTGGTTAGTAACCACGGCACTGGAGGATGTGGGGAGTGTGGAGCAGCCCTCACTCCAGTGTCAGGTGGTTGGGGACTGGCCCACACCTGCCTGGGGAGAGGGGAGGGGGGCTGCAGCCAATGGCCAGCAGGGATGGGACCCCCCCAACTTTCTCACCTTGGCACCCTGCACCCTGCCCCCACAGAGAGAGACGTGAGCCGCACGGACAGGACCAACAAGTTCTACGAGGGCCCCGAGAACCCGGGGCTGGGCCTGCTGAACGACATCCTCCTCACCTACTGCATGTACCACTTCGACCTCGGTGGGCGCCCGAGGCAGGGCGGCGCCGCCCCTGGGGGGCTGAGGGCCTGGGCCGGGCCCTGACCTCCTGTCCCCACAGGCTACGTCCAGGGCATGAGCGACCTGCTCTCCCCGATCCTCTATGTCGTTCAGAACGAGGTGGACGCCTTCTGGTGTTTCTGTGGCTTCATGGAGCTTGTGGTGAGGCTCGGAGCAGGGGTGGGAGACGGGCGCCTGGGGAGGATGGGGTGCGACGCCTCCCGTGCCTCCCCCCACAGCACGGGAACTTCGAGGAGAGTCAGGAGACCATGAAGCGGCAGCTCGGGCAGCTCCTGCTGCTCCTCCGGGTGCTGGACCCGCCGCTCTGTGACTTCCTGGGTATGTGTCTCGCTGGGTGGGCGGGGGACAGCAGGGACAAAGGTGTCGTCAAAGAGCCTCTGGGAATGAGCAGCCCCAGACGGTGTCCAGGACCTTCGGTCCTGATCCTAAAAAGAGAAACGTCTGGCACCACCCAGAGCCCAAAACGTACCGGTGAAAGCAGGGTGGGGCTTGGAGCAAACCCCGAAATGCAGGTGAGCGCGCTGCAGGCCCGCTGCAGGCCCGCGCGTCCACGCGCCGCTCCCCGCGTGCCGCCATCAGTCCCGGCTCCTGAGGGAACGCCCACCCGCCTTGAACCCGGGGCTGGAAACTGGTTCTCTGGACTCCTGGCGCGGGGGCTGCTGCTTTCTGGCCTTAAAATGTGTCTTGGAATTTGTTCAGTGTAAAGAATGCAAGAAATTCAGATAAGAGGAAGAAAATGGAAGTTGCTGTTGCTAGTAGTATTCTTTTGATGCAGATGACAAGTTAGCTTACTTACGGGTATCTCTTCCGTGAAGTGTAGGCTCACTGTGGGGGAGGGAGATATATCGGAGCGGAAACCAAGACCTAGAAAGCTCATGCCAGTTCTGGAGACACCTGCACATTAGCTGCCTCTGTGTCATTAGAAGGTTCTTTTAGTTGCCCTGGCCGGTTTGGCTCAGAGGATAGAACGTCGGCCTGTGGACTGAAGGGTCCTGGGTTCGATTCCGGTCAGGGACACATGCCCGGGTTGCAGGCTTTAAAAAAAGTTTCTTTTAGCCTCAGCCGGGAGGGCCCAGGCTTGATCCCCAGCCCTGGTTGGGGTGAGTGTGGGAGGCAACCAATTGATGTGTCTCTCACATCAGTTTTTCTGTCTCTCCTCCTCCCTTCCACTCTCAAAAAATCAATGAAAAATATACTCGGATAGAGAATAACAACAACAAAAAAGTTTCTTTTAAAGATTTTCTTACTGACTTTTTTTTTTAAGAGAGAGAGGAAGGGAGAGGGAAAGAGCTAGAAACGTTGGTGTAAGCAAAACCTTGATTGGCTGCCTCCTGCAAGCCCCGTACCAGGGATTGAGCCTGCAACCTGGGCATGTGCCCTGACTGGGACTCGAACCAGCAACCTTCTGGTGCCCAGGATGACATCCAATCAAGTGAGCCACCCCGGCAGGGCCATTAAAAAATGTTCTAACCAGCGGTTCTCAACCTGTGGGTCGCGAACAATGAAAGTACATCCCGCATATCAGATATTTACATTACGATTCATAACAGTAGCAAAATTAGTTATGAAGTAGCAACGAAAATAATTTTATGGTTGGGGGTCACCACAACATGAGGAACTGTATAAAGGGTCGCGGCATTAGGAAGGTTGCGAACCACCACTTGTGTTGACCGCACAGCGTTTTATCCCTCTTAATGATTTAAGATGATGTACAAGAACAGATTTGACCTGACCTGGACATTTGCAGTTTTTCATCGTGACACATAGAGTCTGGATAATTTCTTTAGGTAAAATTCGAGGAAGTGAGATGGTATCTCAGGCAGTAGATATTTTTACAGCTTTTGAAATGTCTGTCCCCATCGGTACTTTCCGGGAAAGTTCTACCAGTTTCCGTGTTTGGTCGACGTTTCCTCACGCCTCTTGGGCCTCACTGTCCCTCCGTGTGCGCGTGGAAAACACCGGACGGCTCACCTCGCCGGGGTTTGGAAGGCAGGATGGGGACGGTTCCCGTTGACACGGCATTCCTGCCTCGGCCCAGAGGCTTCCCACGCGGGGCAGGAGTTACCGCCTCGCCTGGTGCCGGGTCTCACCGCCGGGTCTTAGTTGCCATCCGACGGGCACACTGTGAATTGGAACGGGGCGGCACTGGTTGTGAGCTTGCTGTTTGCTTAGCACCACCCTCCACCGCTGTCCTCCTCTAGACTCCCAGGACTCTGGCTCTCTCTGCTTCTGCTTCCGGTGGCTGCTCATCTGGTTCAAGAGGGAATTCCCCTTCCCGGATGTTCTTCGGCTGTGGGAGGTGGGCAGCTGGCGTGGGTGGAGGCTGTGGGAGAGGGGCAGGGGCAGGGGCAGGCCTGGGTAGGACCTCAGGCAGAGGTGGGCCTGTGACCCTCCCTCCCTCCGGCGCTCCCAGGTGCTGTGGACGGGGCTTCCGGGCCCCCATCTGCACCTGCTGGTGGCCTGCGCCATCCTGGACATGGAGCGGGACACCCTCATGCTCTCAGGCTTCGGCTCCAATGAGATCCTCAAGGTGAGGCTGACCCCTGCCCTCCTGACCGTGCACATGGGACACAGCGGCTGGAAGGGGACTCAGAGTAGGATTGTGCAAGCAGGTTAGCTGAGCGGGGCAGCCCTGAGGCCAGCTCTGTTCTCCTGCCCGGCCCATCTCTGGCTCTCAGTGTCCTCGCGCAGCCTGTGGTCTGTGCTTGTGGGCTCCCCCAGCACCGGAACTGGGTGGCCAGGCCACTGGGTGGAGCTCAGCGCTCTTTCCCTTCCTGATCCTGCATCTGGCAAGAAGCCTGGGAGAGCTGACCTCCCCTGACCCCCCCAGCTACACTGTGAGCCCCAAGAGGGCCAGCTCTCCATTGTGTGGCTCAGTGGGTGCTCTGGCGGTGGGGGTTGAGGGCCCGAGGCCGGCCTGACTCTCTCCCCCGCTCTCCCCCCCAGCACATCAATGAGCTGACCATGAAGCTGAGCGTGGAGGACGTACTGACGAGGGCCGAGGCCCTCTACCGGCAGCTGACCGCCTGCACGGTGAGTCCCCCACCTTCCCAACAGCCCCACTCCCCACCCCTTAAACTTCTGACTTGGCTTCCCCTCCCCACCCTCCAGGAGCTGCCCCACAACGTGCAGGAGGTCCTGGGCCTGGTCCCGCCCGCAGCGCCGCACAGCCCCTCGCCTCCCGCCTCCCCGCTGCCGCTGTCGCCCACCCGCACCCCGCCGGCCCCGCCGCTCCCCGCGGACGCAGCTGCGCAGCCGGACAGCAGCCTGGAGATCCTGCCTGAGGAGGAAGAGGAGGACGGCGTGGGCTCCTAGGTTGCTGGGCCGGGCTGGCCTGGCTGCAGCCTGCGGGCTGCACCGTACTTTATCCAGCTCCCGCCCCAGGACCACACCCACGGGCTGGGGTGGAGCCAGCAAAGGGGCGGGGCCCCCGCCCGGCCTCCCCGCCCTCCGATTAGCTGGTTTCAGTAACTGACACTTCTGTGTCCAGTTGGCCTCCTGTAGGTGTAGGAAGGGGAGCGGGTGGTGCGTGTTCCCCTCTGACCACTCTGCAGAGCAGGTGTTTGGCCGTGGACCCCAAACCCGGCCAATGAGATTAAGGGGAGGTCCCTTGGGGGTGAGTGGTGTGTGGGGTCGGGGCTTGTGGAGGAGTGAGGATGGGGTGCTGGGGTGCAGCCTTAGGTTGTGCAGGGACACATCCTGGACATAACTGACATGGAAGGGCCTACAGAGCTGCTCTACACTGAGGACCTGCCTACAGCGTTGTGGTACTTGAGGAAAATAAACCCGTGTTTGATCCACTGTTGGACTGGCCTTTTGTACTCGCATCGAGCCCACCTGTGTCGTCACCGTCGGGCGGGCCCTGAGATTACCATTGACCTGGGGGGGGAGCAGCGCCGTCCTCCCCCAGGGAAGCCCCTGCGCAGGGCAGCACCCGGGGCTCTGGGGGAGGCAGAGGCCCCTCTACCCCTGGCGCATGGCTTTGCTCAAAGCAAAGTGGGGAGGCGACTGAGCCAGGGAGGGGACAGGACCACAAGGCTTTTTCCGAAAATAATTTAATACTCGGGCGTCTGGCTGGTGGCGTTGGGAGTGGCTGTCCCGCGCAGGGTTGAAGGGTAGGTGGTCTTCGCCGTTTGAGACTTGCACAGGGGCTGGCAGTCCACGGGGCCCTCGGCCACGCGCACGGGCTCCTCGTCCTCCGTGTGCAGAGCCTTCTCCTTGTGCAGGGACTTCTCCTGGCTGTTGATCGGGCTGTGCGTCTGGCCGTTGATGGACACGGCCGCGCGCAGCGCCGACTTGACGGCTGTCTCCATCCAGCCGTGCGGGTAGGCAGTGTGCTCCCCCGCGAAGTAGATGCGACCGTAGGGGTCCGTCCAGTCGAACTCCTCCCAGCCCTCCTTGGCTCGCCAGAGCGTGGGCGGCTGCACCACGAAGCCGCCCTGGCTGTGCGGGTCCTCTGCCCAGCGCTTGACCACGCCGGTGCCGTCCCAGAGCCGGTACACGATCGGCCCGTGCAGCGCCGCCACGTCATCCAGGGCCAAGTGCATCGTGTCTTCCGTGCTCAGGCCGTCGAACGGGGCCGTGGCGTCCCCCCACGTGTACGAGGCCAGCAGCAGCGAGCCCTCCCCTGGCGACGGGTAGATGATCACGCGCGACGGGCGGTCGGTGTTGGAGTGGCCGCCCTGGATGTGCTCCTCGTGCCAGAAGGGCCGGCGGAAGCTCAGGTACACCTTGATGGCCGGCTCGTAGTGCAGCTCGCGCAGCGCCTCCTGCCACTTGCGGGGCAGCGGCGGGGAGAACTTCATGCGCTGCAGCGCCGGCCCGGTGGCCGTCAGCAGCACCACGTCGGCGGCCATGGTCTTCTGATTCCGATCCCGGTGCCAGGTCCCGATGTGCACGTGCACCTCGTGCGCCTCCTGCTTCACGGCCGCGACCGGCGTGCGCAGCAGGATGGGCACCGACAGAGTGCTCAGCAGGGCGCGCGGCAGCAGGTCCCAGCCGCCCTCGATGCGGCTGTACCTGGGGGGGTGGAGGGGGCGGGCAGGAGCGTGACCTGGGCTCTCGGCCCCGCCCCTTCCCGCTGGCTGACCCCTCTCTGTGCGCTCGCTGGTCACCTGCCCGGAGCCCTCCCTCTAATCACCCTCTACTACGGGCCCATAATTGGCACCTGCTTGCTCCCCGAGAACCCCACCCACTTCCTGAAGTCCCCCCAACCCCCCAACGGGGACTGGAAAGCACAGGATTACGTGACTCAAGAATCCCGCCTCTTTTGCCAGGGCCACGCCCTTCCTGGAACCTTTCTAATCCATTTCCTCCAGACCCCGGGGTATGGGGGTGAACGTGGCCCCTTCTCCCTAAAAGCTGCACCCTTCTCGCCAGCCCCGCCTGCCCGATATTGTGGCCCCCGCCACTCCGTTACTCCCCGCATTGGCCGCAGGCCCCGCCCCTCACCGGAGCCGATCGCTGAGGGAGCCGTGGGCCCGCAGGGCCTCCAAGAAGCTGCGATGGAAGAAGCGGTCCTTGGACATCACGTCCCCCAGGAGGTTTGCGGCGGGCTGGCTCAGGTTCCCCTCGTTGAGGAGGTACTCCTGGGGGACGGGTGCGGGTCAGGGCCCGGCATTGCACCTGCCGGCCCCGTCCCCACTGCTGCAGGGCCCCTCCCAGCTCAGCCTCCCCATTCCGTGATGCGCCGAGAGCTTAATGCAGTGATGGCGAACCTGTGACACGCACGTCAACTCATTTTTTTTGGTGGGTTTTTCTTTGTTAAATCGCATTTAAATATATAAAATAAATATCAAAAATATAAGTGTTTGTTTTACTATGGGTGCAAAGATCAAAAAATTTCTGTATGTGACACGGCACCAGAGTTAAGTTAGGGCTTTTCAAAATGCTGACACGCCGAGCTCAAAAGGTTCGCCATCACTGATAGGTCCCCTGGACCTTAGAGATCTGGTCCCCCTCCTCTTGTGACCGATGAGGAAAGGGAAGCCCCGAGAGGGGGATGTCCAACCCCATGGCCAGGCAGGAGGTCGCCAGGGCTGTGTCCCCGGTTCCTGCCCTCTGGCTCCAGGGCCAAAGCCCACCGGCGCCCTCCTGCTCCTGGTTTCAGACAGGGATGCAGAGGCCTCGCTCACCAGCAGTGTCAACCTGTCGAACTTCCTCATGGCCTTTCTGCAGCCCATTTTCCTGATATCGATGATGGCCTGCAGGGGAACAAGCAGACAGCATTGAGCTGAGGGGCAGGATGGTGGGGGCTGGGCCCGGGGTCCAAATCTGGGTTCTCTTCCTGCTCCTGCTCCTGCTCATGGCTGGCCTGCACCGCTCGCGTTCTCACTGCCAGGCCCTTGCCCACGCCGTCCTCAGCCCTGCCCTCCACTGCTGCTCCCATGTCACCCCTGGGACGTCTTCCTGGGTCCGTATGCCCCTCACTCCCCGGCACACGTGGCACCGAAATGCTCGGCCAGGCGGGCACTGTTTGGCCTGCCTCCGTCCCAGGCGTGGCTCCGTGCAGGCAGGGACAGTCCCTCTCAGTGCTGTGGCATTCTGGATTCTGGTGCCCAGGAACCACCTCCTGGTTCACTGTGGGCACTGACGGAAGTGGAATTCCTTCTGCCACTGCTGAGGGGGCAGTTCTATCCCCTCAGCCTGGCATCCCAGGCCCCTACCAGCCCCTGGACCACCATCTCTTAAGGAAGCTCTGGTTCTAAGGACAATATCCAGTGCCCAGACCACCCTCAGCTCTCCCACCCCCACACCCTGCACTTTCCCCCTGGCTAGTCCTCCTTCACCGCTCTGCTCCAGGCTCATCTCCTGACCGCCTCCTCTGATTTCTGCCCTCTTCTTTGCTCACCTGGCTTCCCCCTTGTGTCCTTCCTCCCTCATTCCCTCACCATCACCTCGCATTTCTCTAGGCTCACTGAACTGGGAGGTGCCAACACAGCATGGCCTGAACTCAGCACCCACCCTTGTCCGGAACGGGAGATGGACAATTAGGAGCTGCCAGAGAAGGGAGAGGCCAGCTCCTCCCTGAGGGCATCAGGGAAGGCTTCCTGGAGGAGGGGGCATTGGAGTTGGTTCTTGAGGGATGAGCAGGGTTCCCTGGGGGTGGGGGAAGGGGGTCTTCCAGGCAGAGCAGGCAGGAGCCAGAGGAGAGGATGAGGCCCAAGTTGGGGCCAGGACTATTGTGACATGGGGAACCCGGGAGTATGAGAGGTTTGGAGGAAGAGACTGAGTTCAGTATCAGGATCCTGGGTGTGGCCAGGGGGAGACAGACATAGATGTGGGTCTGGAAGACATCTGCCTGCAGATCAAGGTTTAAGCCACAGATGCGAGAGGTGAGGCTGTCCAGGACAGTGTGTGGGTGGTGGGTGGGGAGGGGACCAGAGACCACAGGGGGATGGAGCTTTGGGGATTGGCAGAGTTTGCAGGGAAACTAAGGACGGAAGAGGCGGCCGTGGGAGACCAGGAGGCGTGACGGGGAGAAGGAAAGGCTGGCCAGGGGGACGACGAGGGGGCGCAGGACAGCGTGGGAGGCAGGGCTGCGGGACCGGCGGGCGCCCACCTTGTTGAGAGCCATCTGGAAGATGTCCTCAGGCGCGTGGCCCTTCTCCTGGGGGCGCAGGTCGTAGCCCAGCTTCTCCGGCATCTTCTCCACCACGTAGTTCCGCAGCTTCATGTCGCCCACTTGGGTCCACGCATTCTCGTCGTACTGGATGAATTTGGTCAGGTTGAGCCCCAGGCTCTTGCAGAGCACGTGCAGGATCCTGAGGGAGCAGGCAAGGCTGGGGCGGTCCGACAGGGGGAGGCGGGGTTCCCCTTGGGGGGGGGGGCGTGAAGAAGGGAAGGGGGTGGGTAGGGCAGCTAGGGACGCGGTTTGGGGAGGGGCCTGAGGCTGGAGTGGGGTTGGATTTGGGGGCAGCTGGGGACAGGAATGAAATGGGAACAGTTGGAAGGCTGAGGGCAGTCCTGGTGTAGGACAGGGTTTGGAGCGGGACTCAGGGTCAGGGCAGGCAGAGCTGGGGGTGCAGAGGCACTGGGCGGGGCTAGCTAGGGGTCCAGCTGGACTTGGCAGCTTGAGCACTTCCAGGGGCACAGTGGTGGGGCTGGGATCAGGAGAAGACCGGACTTGGAGGCGGGGCTCAGAGCAGGGCCCGTGGGAGCCCGGTCAGGCCTCACCTGTGTGACATGGGTATGCGCATGGCTCCCAGCTCCCCGATCCAGCCCGTTTTCTCATCCCGGTAGGTGAGGATGCGGCCTCCGATCCTGTTGGCTGCCTCCAGGATGGTGACCTGAGGGATGCGGGCATGGAATAGGGCCCTTCAGCTCCTCCCACTGACAGCATCTTCCCCGCCCGCCCCCGCCCGTGCCAGACCCCCACTTCCCATCCCGCCAGCTGTAAAGACCTGGACCCCACCAGGGACCCTTTCTTTCTTTCTTTTTAAAAAAATATATTTTATTGATTTTTTACAGAGAGGAAGAGGGATAGAGAGTTTGAAACATTGATGAGAGAGAAACATCGATCAGTTGCCTCCTGCACACTCCCTACTGGGGATGTGCCTGCAACCAAGGTACATGCCCTTGACTGGAATCGAACCTGGGACCCTTCAGTCCGCAGGCCGATGCTCTATCCACTGAGCCAAACCCTTTCTTTATGGGGAGGAGGAGGGGATGCTGGGAGGACAGATGCCACAGGGAGCGTGTACAGGACAGCTCCCGATGCAGCAGGAAGGCTGCGGGTCAGGTTAGAAAGGGACTTCCCAGCTCAGGGAGGGGAAATTCCTCAGAAGCCCCTGGCCTGGTCCGATACTCATTCTTGGATTTCAGCGAGAGGGACGGTGGTTAGACCTCAGGGGGCACTTCCCCTCGGGCGGGGTGTCCACCGGCACCGACACAAATTCCCCCAGAAGTGTGGAGGGCTCCAGACTTCCCCCCGGATGCGAGTGGGGCCGGGGGTCGGAACCCCCCCCCCCAATGCAGTGCAGCACACGCTCCCTCTGGGTAGACCCCGGAAAGCACAGCTCCCTCTCCCCGCCCCCCACAGGGACGTGGCCAGGCCCCTCCAGCGGCAGCAGGAAAGACTCCAGGTAGACGGCAAGCAGCACCTCTCACCTTGTGGCCGGCATCGCTGAGCACCTTGGCGGCCATCAGCCCGGCCACGCCGGCACCGACCACGATCACCCTCTGGGGCTTTAAGGTCCGATTGAGGCCCAAGGTCACCACCTTGAGCAGCTGCTCATAGTCTGGGTCGTGCAGGCACGCCTCGAAGGGGTCCTGGCTGCGGACCGTCTCCCATTGGAGGGAGGCCACCAGGCCGAGGAGGACGGGGACCAGGGCAAGGAGGCGCCAGGCTGAGGAGAGGACAGGCCATGGGTATGGGGGGGCAGGAGAGCAGGCTCCGCCCCCACCCGCAGGGCCCCCCTCAGCTTACTTACCCAACGAGGCCATGACTCGCACTGGGAGGTGGTGTCTGGGTTGGAGGGGAAGCAAGGGCCACTGTGACGGGGCCGGTCCCACCCGGCGCGACTCCGCGGGGCTGCCCGGCTCCCGCCTCAGCCCTCTCGCTGTGGCCACCACTCTCTCTGGGCACGTGTCCCCTGACCCCGGTCCCCAAGTCCCCTGTTCTGTGTTCGCCTGTCTGCCCTCCGCTCCCCTTCCCTGCACCCCTCTCCCCGCCTCTGCCTCCTTGTGTCTCTACTCTGTTCCCTCTTTTCCTCACCCCTCCCTGCCTGTCTGTCTCTCCTCACCCCCCGCCCCCATCTCCCCGTCTCTGTGTCTGTGGGTCCACCTCTCCCAGCCTCTGTACCTTAGCTGCCCGAGGATGGAGCCCTGGCAACCCTGCCTCTCCTCTGCCCGCCTCCTCCCCTCCTTGGTCCTTAAATCAGCCAAGCCCCGCCCTCCCTTTGGGAAACGAAACTGCTTTCCTGAGTCCCTCAGAGCCTAGTTGAAGCTGGGGGGGGGGGGGGGGGGACTGGGGGGCAGGGGGGTCGGGAGGAAGCAAATCAATCTAACTTCTTCCTCTTGCCCCAAATAGATAGTCTGGGGCGGTGGGAGGGCCGGAAATCAATGCGAAACGAGCCACGTTAAGGGCCTGTCCCGGGCCCTGGCGGCAGGGTCCTGTGTCTGCCTTCTGTGCTCTCCCCCCTCCTGGATTCTGGGCCAGGGGCCAGGGGTCTCGGGCTTCGGGGCTGTATGTTCCCTGTGACGGCCTCTGAGTCCCTCTCTGTGCCAGCTGTTGCTGTGCCCTGAAGGGCTCTCACGGGCTCCGCTCCCCTCCTGCAGGGCCGCTCGGGGCCATGACCCGGGCCCCCCAGGGGACTCACGGGCAGCGGCACAGTGGCCAGAGGCAGGGCCGTGGGCCAGCCCGCCTCAGTCCTGGCCCGCGCCCATCTACAGCGGTCAAGTGGGCAGACGAGGGAGTGAAGCTGGTCAGTCCCTGGGCCAGTGCCAGAGCCTGCTCCTCGGGAAATGCCAGCTGCTACCACGGGGCGGGGTGGGGGTGGGGGGGCGGTGGCAGGGGCCTGAGTGAGTGCCCCTCGGCCCGGGCTGGCCATCCCGGCATGGAGAACGCTCGGTCTCAGCTCAGCCCAGCAGCTCCGGCCTCTGCCTTTGGTCTCTGCCGCCCCATCTCTGGGGCACTTTTCCCTCGAGGCCGGGACTGAGAACAAGAGGACCCGCTCCCAGGAATCCCCACACGGACCCTGGCCAGCGTGGCTCGGTCGGTTGGACGTCATCCCGTGCACCCAAAGGCTGCCGGTTCAATTCCCAGTCAGGGCAGGGGCTGGGGTTGCAGGCTCCATCCCTGGTTGGGTGTGTACAGGAGGCAACTGATGAATGATTCTCACATTGATGTTTCTCTCTCCCTCCCTCTCCCTTCCTCTCTCTCCCAAATCAGTGAAAACATTAAAAAAGAAAAAAAAGAATAAAGGGGGTCCCACCCGGGCAGCAGGGGTGTCCTGGCTGTGGAGGGCTCTGTCAGGGGGAACATGGCGGGTCCCCAGCCGTGGGTGGGGGTGGAGAGGCAGTTTGGGGGATTTTTTGGGGCGGGAGGGGGAGGAGGAGAGGCAGAGGCCGCAGATCCTCAGCAGGAAGAGGCCTGGAAAGTCCGAGCAGTAAATCAAAGAGGGATGTGGTTTGATGGAGGGCAGGGTGGGGGGTGCATCCGAGTGAGTCAGAAAACACATGACGCAGGGCTGGGGGGCGGGGAGGCAGCGGCCAAGAAGGAAACAAAATCAGCGAGCGGACAGAGCTCGGAGGCCGACCGAGCGAGAGGGACGGTCCCAGGGACACCCGCTCCGAGGGCCCTCCGCTCGGTGCTCGGCCCTCCCCGGGGGCCTCACGGGCTGCGCTGGACAGAGAGGAACTGGGGCTCAGGGTGGCCAGGGAAGCCCCACCAGCCGCACTCAGAGCCGTGGGGGGGGGGGCGGGTGCCGCCGGGTAGGCCTCACTGGCAGTGACAGCAGCTGTACCTCGAGCAAAGATGCTCTCTAGTCCCAGACACCCCAGAGGGAGTGGAACCTGGCCCAGGGAGGGGAAGGCGGGTCCCCCGGGGCCCCCGGTGGGAATGGGCAGGTGCGCCCTGCCCAGGGGCCCAGTGCTCTGCGGCCTCATGGCAAAGTCCCACACGGAGCAAATAAGGACACGGAACTGGTGGCTGCAGCTGAGCCCAGGGCTCCCGGGGCCCGTCCGAGTGAGGAGCGGCTGGGGGCCCGCTGGGGGCCCTGAGTTGACCCCCTAGTCTGCCCCCTACAGGATTGCTTTCCAAAGTCCCTCTGGCTCTGGGCACACCCCACTCGCCTCCTGGACTCTAGGAAGAGGAGTGGGGTGAGGCCTCCCCCAAGACACCCATTCAAGGAGTCAGAGGGAGCGGGAGGGAGGCCGGCAGGACTCAGGAGGCGGGACTCAGGAGCCAGCCTGAACTAGAGGAGGGCGCTCAGTAGGGCGGACCTGGCCAGTCTCCTGCTCCCGACAAAATGACTACGGGTGTCCTTCAGTCCCATGTGCCAAATACTTCAAAAAAAAAAAAAAAAAATATATATTCCTCACCCGAGGACATGTTCATTGGTTTTTAGAGAGAGGGGAAAGGGGGAGGGGTGAGAGAGAGACAGAGAACATCGATGTGAGAGAGAAACACCGATTGGTTACCTCCCGAACGCAATCTGAGGGGTCAAACCCTCAAACTAGGCATGTGCCCTGCCCAGGAACTGGGCCTGAGATCTTTCGTGTGCGGGGCGATGCTCAACCAGCTGAGCCACCAGCCAGGTCCAGGGACAACCTGACAACCTGACAGTGTACAGCCCAGGCTGGGAGTCACCGCCTGAGAAGGGCAGTCTGTGCTTGACCCCAGCAGCGAGGCTCCCGCCCTGCTCTCGCGCTGCTCGGCCACAGCTGGGCTCACGGGCGAGGGAGGGGCCAGGCAGGGCTCTCCTCCCCAGCGCTGCTGCCACTTGGGCCATCGTTGTGGGGGTCGCCCCGTGCACCGTGGAGTGTTGGGCAGTGTCACTGGCCTCTACCCACCAGATGCCGGTAGCACTGGCCCCTCAGGCGGTGACACCACAGGTGTCTGCAGACACTGCCCGCTGTTTGTGGGGTCAGGGTGAGGGTGGATGGAACTCCCAAGGGTGACCGGATACGGTCCAGGATGGAGACCTGGGTGCAGTGGGCAGGAAGGCCACAGGACAGAGGTGGTTTGGGGGACGGGAGATTGAGTGATTTGGGGACCGCTTTGGCAGAAGTAACCAGACCTTCGGAGCCACTGCTGATAATACTGAGACGGGCATTAGGGCTAAAGTTAGGGTACGGAGTGAGGTGGAACGGGTTAGATGACGGATCTGGAATAGGTTCCCTGAGCCTGTGGGTAGGAGCTGCAGACACACTGTGAGAACCGGGGGTGTGGCCACTGGGGGGACGGGCCTGGGCCGCCCCCAGGTCGAGTATGTCTGCTTCAGTTAATGGTGGGATAGTCTGGTTTCACGATGGAGTTTCCAGACAAAATGTCAATCCTTCCAGACAGAAACGGTCTCCGGGAGGAAACCCTGCCGTGTCTGGTTTGCTTCTAGAACCACAAGGATGATTCTAATGGGGTTCAGGTCGAGTGTGGAGCAGCCAGCGGCCTGGCCCGGCTCCTGGGGGCCTCTGTGGCCGGAGGGCCGCTAATGGGGACGGCAGCCACACAGCCGGGGCAGGGCGTGCATGCTTTCCTCTGAGTTGGCCCAAAGACCCCGAGTGGGGGTATTGAAACTTTCACCGAGTCTCAGAGGGGGCGGCGCCTGCCCCCGGGGTGCCCAGGGCCCCCGGCAGAAGTCCAGACCTGGACAGGAGAGGGGGGCAGAGGGCGGAGGGCAGACTTACTGATGCCCTGATCTTGCCTGACCCCTGGCAGGGGCATCCTTCTCACAGAGCCTCCTGCCCCGCCTCCCCGTTTCCAACCCCACCAAGCCTGGGTGGTGGGGGGGGGAGGGGGACACTCACTGCAAGGCTGGCTCTCAGGGGCTCTCTCAGCGCCCATGGCCTTCCGGTCAGCCTGGGACAGAAGTCATCGTCAAGGCGAATGTGGTGGCTTTGTCCTGATCCCCTTGTTAGACCAGCGGTGCCAGGGTCCTGGGGTGGGGGCAGAGCGGTTGGGAGATTGCGGAGGGCAGGCCCTCCCTTCTCAAACGCGTATTATGGAAAATTTCAAGTCTATATAAGCACAGAGACCAGGATGGTGAACTATCCGACGCTCTATCCATTGAGCCAAACCAGCAAGAGCAAGAACTTACTTTTTAAAAAATAAAACTACAATACCAGTATCACATTGACAGTGGAATTAAATCGATGTCCACATTTCCCTGAATGTCTCAAAAACTTTAACAACTGGTTTGTTTGAATCAAGATCTAAGTAGGAGCTCACACTGCATGTGAGCGACATTGCCACTGTCAGTGTCACTCCCCCTCAGTGGACTTGGGGTCTGAGTCCTTGGAACCAGGGGTCTGACGTGACCCACAGCGCCATGCTGGACCCGGGCCCCGCGGAGCAGCGCGCCAGGTCTGGTTTCTGCCTTGGGGAAGTCTTTGGAGCTCACGGGTGAACCACCATGGTGTCTGGAGGCAAGGTGTGGGGGTGCCCGGGCGCGTCCCTGTTGGATCACTGCCAACGGGGTGAGAGCTGTGGGACAGGCACGGGGGGCAGCTGGGGACAGTTCTGCCTGGCTTCTGAGGATGAGGGATTCTGCTCCTGGGAGTCCTCAGCTGCTGCCCTGAGTCTGAGGGCAGACTCTTAAAGCTCCTAGACCAGCGGTTCTTAACCTTTTGGCCCTTTAAATACAGTTCCTCATGTTGTGACCCAACCATAAAATTATTTTCGTTGCTACTTCATAACTGTAATGTTGCTACTGTTATGAATCGTAATGTAAATATCTGATATGCAGGATGGTCTTAGGCGACCCCTGTGAAAGGGTCGTTGGACCGCCAAAGGGGTCTCGACCCACAGGTTGAGAACCACTGTCCTAGATAATTTCGAAGGAGCAGTGGTGTGCTGGGGCTGGCGCGCACCAGTTCATGGAGTCTACTGGCTAATCCTCAGGATCGTTTCTTGGTTTTGACTTGCAAGCCATTATTAAAAAATTATAAATATTTACAATTAATTTTGTTAAAAACAAAGAGGATACTTGCCTGGCCAGGGTGGCTCAGTGGTTGGGCTTCAACCTATGAACCAGGTCATGGTTCCATTCCTGGTCAGGGCACATGTCAGTCCCCAGTGTGGGGTGTGCAGTAGGCAACTGATCAATGATTCTCATCATTGATGTTTCTCTCTCCCTCCCTCTCCCTTCCTCTTTGAAATCAATAAAAATATAAAGAGTAGACTCAAAACTCATTCCTTCCTAATTGCTTGCTTACATTTTACAAGTATATGCTCTGGAGGTGAATTAACTGCATCTGCACAGTGTGCATCAACTTCCCAAGTTCGTGTCGGGTGACTTCACGTGGGAACTGGCATATGCTACCCGGCAGGGCTTCCCCCGCCTGGAGAGATGCGTTCAACACTGACCAGCACACCACTGCCTCGGAGTCCCGTTTCCGCCTCCCCTGGATCAAGGCCGCTCGCTCGCTCTGCAAATCTCTTTCAATCATCTGACCCTTTCCATGCCAAGCGGTGCCCGACGAGCCTCATCCGGGGGAAGGGGCAGGGCCATTGTGGGAGGCAGTGGTTGGAGGTGAAGAGAACGCCACAACCACAAACCCGATCGCCCCTCTATCCCTATCGGGGAGAACGGCGTGCAGCTTACTGAGATCTGCCTGGACTTAATGGAGAGGAGCGCGGGCAGAGGCCATGTGTCTGGACTGGCGAGGGTGCACTGTTTTCCTCCTGGAAGGGAAAGTGCGGTTACAATGGAGCCGTCACCCGCAGGGTGGCCCCCAGTCGCCGCTGACCCTGCTGCACCCTGGGGACCATGCAGCCTGCTGGGCCACCCCCCCAGGGGGCCAGCGCACTGTGACCCCTCCTCCCGCCTGGCCACTGTCCGATTTATAACTGCTCGTGTTCTTCAAACTGGGGCGTCCAAGATTGCCCTCGAGTGTGGGAAGGAAAAGGGAACTAGTTTGTTTTTATTTAAAAAATACGACGATTGCCCTGGCTGGTTTGGCTCAGCGGATAGAGCGTTGGCCTGTGGAATGCAGGGTCCTGGGCTGGATTCTGGTCAAGGGCACATGCCTGGGTTACGGGCTTGGCCCCCAGCAGGGGGATGCAGGAGGCAGTCGATCAATGATTCTGTCATCATTGATGTTTCTATCTCTCTCTCCCTCTCTGCAATCAATAAAAATGTATTTTAAAATAATGAAATAAATAAAAAAATACAACTATTGCCCTAGCTGGTTTGGCTCAGTGGACAGAGCGTCGGCCTGCAGACCAGAGTCCCAGGTTTGATTCTGGTCAAGGCCATGTACCTTGGTTGCAGGCTCTTTCCCGGCTCTGTCCCTGGTCAGGGCTCATGCAGGAGACAACCAATCGATGTGTTTCTTTCACATCGATGTTTCTCTCTGTCTTTCTCTCTGTCTCTCTTCCACTTTCCCAAAAAAAAAAAAAAATCAATGGAAAAATATCCTCGGATGAGGATTAACAAAAAACAAAAACTAAAAAATACAACTATAAGCAAGCAGGTAAGCTTTACTGATGTTTAACATACGAAATAATAGGTATATTACATACACTGGAAGTGCAAGCTCAGGAAAGAATTTGTTCTATCAATTGTGTGGCCCAGGTCAGCCACCCCCTTGGAGATAAACACTGTTTCATTTTTGAAACCCCAAAGGCCATATCAGGATCAGGTAAGTGCAGGGGCTCCACAAATGGACGCTGAAATACAAACTACTCCTTCCTTTCCAGGGACTCGAGGCCCCTCCCTCTCTCCTCCTCTCAGGTGGAGGAGTCAGGTTGGAATCACAGACAGTCAAGGCTCAGGCTGCACAAAGGGCCTCTGCCGTAGGGGGCGGGGCTTTTGGAGAAGCAAGTGGGGCTGCTGGGGTCTCCCTCCTCCGATTCCCCTCCCTCTGCTGTGGCTTCTGCTCGACGGGACACTAGTCCTCAGGAGCTCAAGGTCACCAAAGGAATGACTCATTGTCAATGCCGGGGAAAGCGGACCCTGACTCTCCAGAACTCTTAGCCAAGCACGGCTCAGTGGGCATGGCTGAGGGAAGCTGGAGTGGGGCAGGGGCCGCTATCTGAACATCACCCAACCTGGCCTCTTGGTCAACAGCTGTGGACACCTGTGACCCGAGGGATGGGGACAGATGACATGTGTCTTCTAAGCTGTAACCCAGAACGACACACTTCACAGGTTCCCTGTGTTCCTGTCCTCTCGCGCCACCAGCGTCAGAGGAACCCTTGACTTGGTGTGTGTAGTGAGAACGCCGTGTCCTGCTCAGTTTGGCTTGTTTCTGAGCTCGTCTTCTGGAACCCGCTCCTTTAACCCAGCTTTCTCCCTTTAAGTTATCCACAGGAACAGCACAGCTTATTTTCTGTTCCACAATGAATTTTATTTTATTTAGGAAAGCGACATACAGTCCTGGGTATTTCCGAGTGTAGCCCGTGGAAAGACAGGAAAGACACCGGGCTACCGCGGGCCGGCTTCTGCCTCTGGACGCGGGGCCTCACTGGCTGACAGGGTTGCTTCGGCATCGGGAACACTTGGCAGAACCGAGTCTGTGGCTGCCTCTGCCGTTTCAGCAGGCGTTTTGTGGATTAACGTTTTATGCCGGGTTTCATCTCCATTGTTCACTCATTTGATAAATATGACAGGGATTGTGCTAAGGACACAAAGGGGAACAAGAAACACTCCCTGCCCACAGGGGCTCACAATCTAACAGCGAGGCACAGAAGTAAACAGTCGGCACAATACAGAGTGGCAAGTCTTCTGTGCAAGCTCATCGTGGTGCGGGCACGGCAGGACGCCACCTGACACGGCTGTGGGGAGGCCTAACATTAAGAGACCAGGAGGCCGAGGAGGTGTGTCTGCCAGGCAACACAAAGACCCCCCTGGCCCAAGTCTGACCTTTCTGTCAACACCTTGTTCAAGTCCCTCATCTATCTGCCCTGCCTCCTCTTGGGAAGTTCATTATCTCATGGCCTGTTCCAGTCACAAGTCACTTTGCACAGGTGGCTAGTTTCCACATGTGCACCTTACACCAGGCTGCCGTCTCCCGAGAACCAAGTCTTTTTACACGGCACCCATGACTACGCGGTAGACAGAGAGGCTACCCAGGGAACCCGGGCTGGGAGTGACGATGAAGAAGGCTGCAGTAGGTGAAAGGGTCTGGGCTCTGGCCGGTGTGGCTCAGTTGGTTGAGTGCTGTCCTGTGCACCGAAAGGTTGCAGGTTTGATTCCCAGTCAGGGCACATACCCGGGGTTGCGGGTTTGATCCCCAGTTGGGGTGCGTGCAGGAGGCAACGGATCGATGCTTCTCTCTCACATCAAAGTGTGGGGTTTTTTTCTTCCTCTCTCTCTCCCTTCCTTCCTCTTTCTAAAATCAATAAAAATATATTTAAAAAAAGAAAAGGGTCTGGGATAAACAAAAAAGTTATACAGAGAAAGCATACCTACTAGGCTGCTGCTCGGACTAGAACACTCAGAATAATTCTACTTATAAATGCAAAAACTCAAACCACAAACAGTTCTCTCGACAGCACAACTGTTTGAAAGAAACAGACAATCAAACAGTATTTCATAGCAAACAAAAGCTAGACAGTAACCGCACACTCCCCCGCTGATCACACTGGGAACCCGCGGCCCTGCGGCCGGCCACGGGCTCAGTCGAACGTGATCCGGAAGCTGCGCTCCTGCTCCTTGCGCCGCCCCTCGCACACCTTGGTCACCTCCTCCACCTTCCTCTGCAGCAGGGCCGAGTTCTGGTCGATCCACTGCAGGGAGTCCATGTGCGCGTTGAGGATCTTGCAGATCTGCTGCAGCGGGTCGCTGGTGTCGGCGGGGCCCCCGGACGTGTTCAGGTGCTCGATGATGTCCTTGAGGTCCTGGGCCATGCGCTTCAGCTGGGCGTCGATGTTCTCGGCCAGCTTGTAGGTCTTCTCGCGCTCCTCGTCGGCGTGCTGCAGGTAGACGGTCCCGCTCTGCTCCTTGACGGACTCCTCCAGAGGGCTCAGCAGGTCCTCCAGCTCCTTCTGCTGCGACAGGATGAAGTCCAGCTCTTGGTCCAGCCTCTTCTGGTCCAGCTTCACCTTCTCCACCTCGCGGTGGAGGGCGGTGATCTTCTCCCCGTTCTCGATCAGCGTGCGGTCCCAGGCGTTGACCTGGGTGGCCTGCTGCAGGAAGTGCCGCTCCTGGTCCTCCAGCTCCAGGCTCCACTTGTTGATCAGACTCTCCAGCTGGGCGTAGGTCATCACGGGACTGGTGGACACCCCAGCGGCTGCACTGGGGCCAGACGGAGCGGTTATGGCAGTGGGCGCATTGCTGGGGACCCCGGCTGGTGCCAGGGGTTTTAGATTCAAGGAGAAGCTGCTGGTGCTGGTGGTGGTGGCGGCGGTGGATGTTGCTGTGGACGCGGTGGGAGCTGCTCCAGGACCCTTCAGGCTGAAGCCCAGCATTCCAGACCCAGACGTTCCAGCGGTGGTTGCTGGGGCACCAAGGGAGAGCCCGGTGGCAGCAGACGAGGTTGGAGCAGTAGCCAGCGAAGCAAAGAGTGTGGGTCCAGCACTGGTGGTGGCAGCAGTGGGTGCGGGAGCAGCTGGCTGTGTGGTTCCTGCTCCAGTGGCTGCCGGTGTGGCTGGAGTGAAGACCAACCCAGCAAGTGTCGTGGGCTGGGCCGAACTCCCCATGGAGCCAATACTGAAACTGGAGGTCCCCCCAGCCTGGGTCGTGCCTCCACCTGTGAACGAGAAGCCCCCGGGTGTGGTGGATGGAGCAGAAGAGGTGGCGGTGGAGCCGAACACAAAGCCGGTGGGTGCTGTGCCCTGGCTGGAGGTGACGGCGCTGGAGATGGCGTTGGTGAGGGTGCTGCTACCGAGCCCGAAGCCAGTGGGCTGTGCTGTGGCTGGGGTGGCAGCTGCATTGCCCAAGTTTAGCTTTGGGGTGCTGATCCCTAAGGAAAACCCAGTGCCTCCAGTAGCAGGAGCTGTGGTTCCAAAACTGAATCCTGAGGTCTGTGCTGCTGGCGTTTGGGTAGGGAGTGAGAACAGGCTGGTAGAAGGGGTGCTTGCAGTGGGCTGGGAGGGAGCCCCAAAATTAAACCCGCCAGTGCCAGACGTAGAGAAAGAAAACCCGGTGGCAGGGGTGGTTGTTGCCGTCTTTGCAGTGCCAAATGTGAACCCGCCTGTGGGGGCCCCAGTGCCTCCAAAATTAAACCCGCTCATGGCTCCAGACTCCGGTGGCAGCAGCTACTCCAGCTCCCAAAGCAAATCGTCAGCGTCGTCCGCAACCTTGGGAAGATTTTTAAAGCAGAGGAAGTGACATGGTCAGATGGCAGTTTTGGAAAGGCAACCTCACTGGCACAGGCGCGGTTTGGAGAGCGGCGGGGACGGACGGTCCTAATGAGGCCACTCTCCTCTTCCTGACCGGCCCTACATCAGCTAGGAAAGGCGGAGCGGGGCTCGGCGCTGGGAGAGAGAGTGCTTGGGACCTGCGTGTACTCAGCAAAGCAGGAGCCCCACGGCCACGGGGAGTCCAAGGGCAGGCAGCTGAACTGACCTCAGTCCCGGAGGAGGCAGCCAGATTCCAGGAGCTTCTCACGAACGGGACCTGAAGCACACCCAGCTCCACCTGTAGGATCTGCCCCCCAGGTTCCCCTGCTGCTGGCTGGAAGCGGGGAGAGGAAGTGGGTAGAGCGTGCCTCCTTGAGCGGCCTTCTGGACCTCAAGAAACAGGCCCTGGAAGGCTGAGCTCTACGGTAGGGCTCCATCCATGCGCATCCCTCATCATTTAGGAGGACAGAGGGCATGTTGGAGCAACCCCCACCTTCCTTCTAACTAAGGGGCGGGCATGAAACCCAAGTGCTCAGTCAGAGGGCTTGAAGGCGCAGTCCTTCAGCCGATCAATGATTCTCTCTCATCAAGGATGTTTCTATCTCTCTCCCTCCCTCCCTCCCATGCTGGCACCCAGCTCTCCTCTCTGAAAGAAAAAAAAAGAAAGAAAAAAAGAACGAATGCTGTTGGGAAGCAGAAAGTGTCTGACAAAAGTGAGGCATGGCCTTGTGACTCCTTAGCGCGCCAATCTCAAACAAGAGACAGCAACCCTCTCCGAGGCTCAGTTCCCTCAGCGGGAAAGCGGGGTAGCAGCTACTGCGCTCAAGTGTAGCGAACGGTTGGGCACTAGTTAGGGCGCTCACTGCCACTGCTGCCAGGCACAGGCACATGCCCACATTTCCACTCTGGGGAGAGCCCCTGGGGGCTGGTGAGGAAGGAGGACTGTGCAGTGAGCGGATAACTCAGCAGCACGGACTGTGAACACCCAGCCGTGAAGAAATTCTCATGAAGAAGACATGTGGGTTGTGGCTGACCTCAAGTTTAATATGAATTCACGGTCCAGCTGCCACTGCTCAGCGGGCCCTCTGGCTGCATGACGAGAGTACCAGTTCCAACGCACAGACGGGATTTCCAGGCAGCTAACCGCAGCCCCAACAGCTGTGTGTGCCCAGCCCTGTGCTAGCCACACTCCTCAGCTGGACCCTCAGCTAACTTCCCAATCATCCTACCAGGGAGGCTGAGAAGACAGCCCCAGGGCACAGATGGGGGAAGAGAGGCTCAGGTTTAAAGTAATTTGTCAATCCTCATCCCACTGTTGCTGCCCCTCCCCGACTTCCATCTCGCCCCCTGCCTTCCTCCACGAACCCTATTTTTTTTTTTTTTTTGCCAGGTCTCTCCTCCACACAGCCTTGTGCTTCTGGAAAGAGGACCCCACGGCTGCCCATGCTCCTGGTGGGTCTGCTCAGTCTAAGCAGATCTCAACAGGCTGCCCATTAGCACCTCCTGGGAGCATTCAAAAGGCACACGAGCCCTGCCGGGTAGCTCAGTTGGTTAGAGCATCATCCCGCTGCACCAAGGTTGTGGGTTACATCTCCAGTTAGGGCACATACAAGAAGCAACCAATGAATGCATAAACAAATCCATCCCCCCACCCCTTCTCTCTCTCAGTTCAATTAAAAAAAAAAAAATCCGACGCTGCCAGATGGATGTCATTCTCGGGGCAGGATCCTGGCCTTGACATTTTTACAAAGCTCTCCTGGGGGCTTCAGAGCAAGGCCTCTTTACCCTCAGGAGGCCGCAGCAAGTGTCTGAGGCCCCAAGCACGCTGGCACCCAGCCCTTCTTGCGTGAGCGCACACACCTGTCACTGCAGAGCCACCTCAAGCCGGGTTTGTTGTTAGCAGCCACCCACACGTCTCAGTTCCTCAGCCCCTGAGAACTTTAGCTATTAATAAATTGCAGCTAAAGTTCTCCCGAAGAGCATTTATACAAAGGTCTTTGCTTTTTATACTATTAAAAAACTGCAAAAAAACAGTCTTCTACGGGGGCTTGTGGTTTGCCATTTATCAAATGCGTCATTTGTTTCCAACATCCCAGCTGCCAGGGATCTACCGATAATGGCTCACCATGCATCGGTCCAGCCTGTCTATGTGCTTAAGATGCCTTATTGTTCACTTGCTCCTGAAAACAGGTCCATTTGGGGCCGGTTCGCTTTACACTACAGACTAGGAGAGTGAGGCCCAGAGGTTACTAAGCCTTGGCCCCCTCTTCAGGGCAGCCAGAGACATGGCAAACATCACCTTCAATCCCAGGATTGCAGGCAGGGGCAGACAGGGCGGGGTCACACATGGGAGCAGGGACAAGGCTCTCTGGCCCAGGTTCCAGGAAACACATACCTAAGGATGTGGGACCAACCAGAAGATGGGGAGGAAGGGCTGGTGAAAGTGGCTGAAACAGGTGTGCTTCTGGGGCGCTAAATGATTGGTGTGGCTGGAGGGAGTGTGTGCAGTAAGGTTACTCAGCAGGCCCGAGCTGTCCACACCTTGCACATTCCAAACAAAGGACTGGCCCTTGATGGGCTCCTGGGAGGGAACCTCTAAACCAGTGATTCTCAACCTTCCTGATGCCGCGACCCTTTAATACAGTTCCTCATGTTGTGGTGACCCCCAACCATAAAATTATTTTCGTTGCTACTTCATAACTGTAATTTTGCTACTGTTATGAATCGTAATGTAAATATCTGATATGCAGGATGTATTTTCATTGTTACAAATTGAACATAATTAAAGCATAGTGATTAATCACAAAAACAATATGCAATTATATATGTGTTTTCTGATGGTCTTAGGCGACCCCTGTGAAAGGGTCGTTCGACTCCCAAAGGGGTTACGACCCACAGGTTGAGAACCGGTGCTCTAAACCCTTAGAGCAAGCATGTCAAACTCGAGGCCAGTGGGCTGCAAGCCTCATTTATTTAAATGAGGCATGCGACCCGCTGGCTACGAGTTTGACATGCTTGCCTTAGGGTGTCCTGTCCGATAGAGAGTGTCTTTAAGATGGGGCATTGGGCCCTGACTGGTTTGGGTCAGTGGATAGAGCGCTGGCCTGCGGACTCAAGGGTTCCAGGATCAATTCCGGTCAAGGGCATATACCTTGGTTGTGGGCACATCCCCAGTAGGGAGTGTGCAGGAGGCAGCTGATGGATGTTTCTAACTCTCTATACCTCTCCTTTCCTCTCTGTAAAAAAATCAATAAAATAAATTTATAAAATTAAAAAAAAAGATGGGGCATTGGGCCACACAGTATCAGTTTGACCTCTGCAGGGGTTGGACACTGAGTAAAAAATGTGACAGACTTTTAATAAAAAGCCTGGACAGCAAGGCTTGCCGTGTGCGGTCACACATCATTGCTGGGAGCGTTAAGTGCTATCTGTGTGATGCCCCTGGAAGAGACAATGGAAGCTGGTGCCTGGTCTCTCCTGGATTCTGCCCTGCGGTGCCTTTTCCCTGGACTGATTCTTTTTTTTTTTTATTTAAATATATTTTATTGATTTTTTACAGAGAGGAAGGGAGAGGGATAGAGAGAAACATCGACGAGAGAGAAACACCGATCAGCTGCCTCCTGCACACTCCCCACTGGGGATGTGCCCGCAGCCAAGGTACATGCCCTTGACTGGAATCGAACCTGGGACCCTTGAGTCTGAAGGCCGACGCTCTATCCACCGAGCCAAACCGGTCAGGGCTCTGGGCCGCTTCTCACTGTAACTATGAGCCTAACCGCTGTGCTGAGTTCTGAGTCCTTCTGGTGAATCACCAAATCTGAGGGTGGTCTGGGGACCCGACAATGTGCTGTGATACGAGGGGAAGAGCAAATGTATAAGTTTATATCAAAATAAAGTGATGAGGGTCTGCAGGGTGTGTCCCAGTTAAGAAAACCACCGACAACTAGGATTCTGGGAATTTCCCACAAGTGCAGCTGACACACTGTTATGAGCTGACACAGGCTTCCCACTCTGACCACAGTGGCGAGCTTTCCTAAAAGAGAAGCTGACGGTGCTCGGGGAAAGTGGGAGGAACGGAAACTGGAGAAGTGGGCCTTGCTGGATGCGTGCCTAGGCCGGGCAGCACAGCCGTGACCGTCTGTAGTTCATCCAGGATGAACCCGGGGCCACGAGCGGGGACTTCCTGAGGTCACTGATGGACTTAGGTAGAGCCTGTCCCATCTGCCCAAGTTTTTTCAAACCAGATCTACTTGCCTCCCCAGCCCAGGGAAGTCAGAAAGGCCCACCTGGGATTCCAACCTACACACAACCCACCCCTGGCTGAGCACCAGGGTTCTCTGCGGTCACCTCCAGCTTCGCCCAGGTCCACTCACCTTCACTATCTTTAGTTCTTTTGCCACTAAACTCCTAACTTTAGTATCTACTCAGCCCTACTCTGTACAGCCATAACACAAGGAGAAAAAGAGGCCCACTCCCCAAGGTGAGATCATAGAGAGTAAACAAATTCTTTACAGTAGAACATTCATTCATTCAACAAATATTGGGGAGCACCTGCTATGTACAGGCACCGCTCAAGGCCCTGGAAACATGGCTGTGAACGAGACAGAGGGGACCCTGTTGTCATGGAGCTTACAGCCCAGCAGACAGAAAAACAACAATCGTTCAAATAAGTCACCATCATGCTGTACGGTCTATGCACGAGGAACAAGAGAAAGCAGAGCATGGAAGGGAACTGGGGGCACCAGTGCTGGGTGAGGGACTAACCAGGCTGGGACTTTCCCTCCCCCCATATCAATCCCTCTCCTCAGGTATCTGCAACAGGGGTGTTTGGGAACAAAAATGGGAGGACATCAGCCTTGGACCAAGAGGAAATAAAGGATTAAGAAGGATAGGGGGCCTGGCCACTGTGGCTCGGTTGGTGAGTGTGGTCCCCTGCACCAAAGGGTCATCGGTTTGAATCCTGGCTGCTGCACACCGAGCAGGGAATAGGCTCAGAGCCAACGTGACTTCTCCAAGGTCAAGACCTCAAGTTCTGCCTGGGGCAGGGGAGGAGGAGATGGCAGAATTACGTCTTTTTGTTGTTTTTTAACCCTCACCTGAGTATATTTTTTCCATTACTTTCTAGAAGAGAGTGAAGGGGCGGGGGGGGGGGGGGGGAGAGAAAGGGAGGGAGAGAGAAACACCTACATGATGTGAGAGACACATCGAATGATTGCTTCCCATATGTACCCCTATGGGGCAAGTGAGCTACGTGCCCTTGACTGGGAATCACAGGCCGACACTCTAACCATTGAGCAACCCAGCCAGGGCAGAATGAAGTCTTAAAGATGGAATGAGGTTCTCTGGGCAGACAGATGCGGAGGGAGTGACACACACAGGCCAGCTTCTGTACAATCGTGGCTGGAGCAGCAGGCTGAGGGAAGGGGGGGCTGGGGCCTGGCTAGTCCATCTCCTGAAGACAAAGCCATGATGCGGTTTCCCTTCCTGACCCCACCGCTGCCCTTCATCGGCTCCCCCTCAGAAGCTTGAGTGACCCTCATCCACTGGGGCCCAGAGAGCTGCTGCCCCCGTTCCCGCCTCCTTCCTTTATAGCAGAAATGCTGCTTCATTGGGCGCAGCAAGGAGTCCTGGCTTGATTCCGAGGGCGCCTGGATGGGGCCCAGGACTATGAATCCAGGTCTGCTAGTCCGCTGATGGGGTGGGATGGGGCTGCGGCAGCAGGCCTGTAGCTGTCATTAGTAAGCCCTGTGGACTTCTGTGCGCCTCGAGGGCAGGGGCCTTTCCCTGTCCTTCTGTCAGTCACCTGGCAAGACACAGCCTATCAGCCTGAGTCCCTGCTTCTCTGCTCTTAGCCCTGGGAGCTCAGATTCTAGGTTCATCCTCATGCCTCAGTCTCCCAAACAAAAACAAAAACAAAAAAAGGGCCAGAGCTCGTGAATCATATGATCTTTGTGAAGAGGAAATGGTCCGATCCCTGTCAGGGATTTTATTAGCACGTGCTTGTGCATCCTCAGAGCCCAGGAAATGTCAACTTATTAACGAAAGTTCTGGGGAGTGACGTGACTGGAGCAAATGCCCCTGGCATTCTGCCCACGGCCAGCTGGGGGAGCTGCTGACAGCGCTGGTGCCCAGGAAGGACAGGCACTGGCTCTGTGTGAACTTTCCCCCACGGAATTAGCTATTTACTTATAACACAATAAGCAACGAATGGCTTGCTAACCAGATCTTAGCCAAGGCAGTGTCCTTTCCAGGCCACAGAGACAGCAACACAAAGGCCGGGACAGGACTGTGCTGATTTTTTTGTTTGTTTGTTTAGTATTTTTATTGATTTTAGAGAGGAAGGGAGAGGGAGAGATAGAAACATCAATGATGAGAATCATTGATTGGCTGCCTCCTGCACACCCCCTACTGGGGATAGAGCCTGCAACCCAGGCATGTGCCCTGGACTGGAATAGAGCCTGGGACCCTTCAGTCTACAGGCTGATGCTCTAACCACTGAGCCAAACAGGCTAGGGCTGATTTATGTTTTGAAAGACTCACCCAGGCTGCTGGGGGGTGGGGGGAGTCTCTGGAGGGAGCTGGTGGTGGCCTGGACTCTTGTGTCCAGTTCTTAGACATCCATTCTGCCTGGTGAGCATGGCCAGCTCTGGTAGCAGCTGCACAGAGCCAGAGAGGGCAGAGCAGTTTCTCTAAGCCACATCAGCGGCACGGAAAGCTCAGTGCACGGCTCCGTGTGAAGGCCATCTCCTTCTACAGTACAAGGCGTCCCGAACAGGAAGGGTGGGATGGAGGCGCGCACCTGGGACTCCAGTCCTAACTCCCTCCGGCCTGCTCCTCCCCCAGGACCAGCGCACACCAACCTCCCAGGTCTAACTGACTTGCAATAAGTATTAGGGACCCGTGTGGAGACAAACAGGAGGTGCATGTGTCTGTCTGTCTGCTCCTCAGGGGGAGGGGCCATGGAAAGCCTCACTGCCTGTCATGCTGTCTTTTCTCCAGGCCAAATCCCATGAAGGGATCCCTCCAGGTCTACTGTTTACTGTTTAAATGCCTAAATGTTATTGCAAACTAGCTGCCAAGGAGGCTTCATCCCACGTGTTCCACTTCACAGCCACCCAATGACTCGGTGGTGGCTATTTTTAAAATGAAATTGGAATTGTTTGTTCATATGGTTCTACATTCAAAAGGTACAACAGGGAACACCGTGGTCTCCACCCGCCCCCTGTCCCCCTGCCACCAGCTCTCTTCCCTGGAGACAAGCTGCTCGGTTTCTTGTGCCTCTTTCCCAGGGATTTTCAGTGTCTCTAAGCAAATGCCCAGTTTGTACTCTCCCCCTTTTGTACACAGAAGGCTGCATGCCAGATGCACTGTTCTTTTTCTCACTCACTAGATTCTGGAAATCATTGTAAGCAGGTGCACGCTCCTGCTCCGACGGAGGGGGAAGCAAGCTCTCCGACCTGGCCAGGCACCGACACTGCCTGCTGCCTCAATGCTTCTTGGACTCAACCTGCTTCTTTCCCCTCCCTTGAAAATACGATCTCTACCCCAAAAAGTCATTTCACATCTAATTAGCAATTACATTCTCCTTTCTGCTCCTGAGGCCTGGAATTGTACCCAAAGGAGCTCAGGTGGTGGGACAAACAGCCAATTTTCCCCACAGGGATAACAAAGCAGGTAAGACATGCGCAGAAAAGTTAAAAACCAGAAGAGTAGATCTGAAGGAAGATTCTAGAACCACCACTCTGAAATTCACTGTCTTGTTTATTGTCTGTTTCCACATCAGAATGTCAGCTCTACCAGAGGCAGGATTTTTGTGTTTTCACTGCTGTATCCCAGTGTCTGTACTAGTTGCTGGCCATCACAGTTAAGTGCTTATCAATGGAATAAGTGGGTCCTGGGGTTGCTTTATACTAGGTACCATATATATATTATTGATTTCAGAGAGGAAGGGAAAGGGAGAGACAGACAGAAGCATCAATGAGAAAGAATCATTGGTCAGCTCCTTCCTGCACACCCCCTACTGGAGAACTGAGCCTACAACCCGGGCATGTGACTTGAATAGAACAGCGAATTCCTGGTTCAAAGGTCAACACTCAACCACTGAGCCACGCTGGGCATGTACTAGGTACTATTTTAAGTGCTTTTCATGTACTAATTGGTTTAGCTCTCACTCCTCCCACCATGAGGTACCATTAGTATCTCCCTTTTCGAGTTAAGTAACTTGTCCAACATCAATATACATGTCCAAGTCAGGATGAATAAGACAAGGTCTTGGCCCTGATGGGGTTTCGGGTTCAGTCCCTGGTCAGGGCATATACAAAAAGCAACCAACGAATACATAAATAAGTGGAACAACACATTGAGGTTTCTCTCAAAAATAAAATTAACAACAACAAAAAAGACCTGGAGAGAGGCTAAGGCACAAGCACACCCGCTGAGACAGAACCGCACACACGTGCTCCCTTCCCAGCCGCTCTCCTGTAATCAACACCAATGGCCCAGGGGAGAGGCAGTGATGTCAGTGGGGGAGGGAGGGAAAGGTCCTGGCCAGGTTGTGGCAGAGACAGTTACCATGGAGACGGTTTCTCTGGGAACCAGGAGAAAGCCCCCAGAGGTGGGACAGGGTGGCTTTGATTCTGAGAATCAGAAGCAACCACAGCCTCTACGTGACCCTGGGCGTCACCCACACGCTAAGGTTCCAGGACTTTCTGTGCTGGGCCGTTGGCAGTGCTTTACCTGCACTGCTCACGACCTTAAGAAGTGGGAGCTGGCCCAGCCGGGTGTAGCTCAGCGGTGGAGTGTCGACCTAGGAACCAAGAGGTCACCAGTTCGATTCCCGGTCAGGGCATATGCCCAGGTTGCGGGCTTGATCCCCAGTGGGGGGCGTGCAGGAGGCAGCCAATCAATGATTCTCTCTCATCATTGATGTTTCGATCTCTCTCCCTCTCCCTTCCTCTCTGAAATCAATAAAAAAATATATATATAAAAAAAGAAGTGGGAGCTGTTAGTGTTACAGATGAGCAAAGTGAAGTTCAGAGAACTTAGGTAACTTGCCCAAAGGTGCACAGGTAGTTAGGACTGGCCCCAGAGCCGAGCTGGGGCCTCAGGAGCCTCTCCAATGTGACATTTTTTCACACATCATGTGCCATGTCTGGTACCCCTTTCCCATTCTCTAATGACACCCCGGACCCCCTCTATCACCATCCAGGCTAGTTTAGGTCTCATTCTGGATCCAGTTCAGGGCTGTCTGCCTTCTCAAGCTTCCGGCTTGGAGTGAAGAGGGGGACATCAGCTGCTCTTTCCTGTCTACCCCCTCAGGAATTCGTTCCTGCTCTGGGCGGGCGTGGGCAGAAGGGCAAAGGACTCTTGAACTAACCAGGCCGAGGCGCAGGTCTCTGCTGACCACTGACCCTCAATGTTCTCCACGCCTGTGGAGGGGGCACTTGGGGGACCCTGGGTGCACGCGGGGTTTACCTGCTGTGGTTTCCTGCCTCCGTCTCCACCTCCCTCTCCTGTTCCCCTCAGCTCCCAACTGTGACTGGCCATCCCAGTGGGTGTTGGCTGGGTTCAGGCTCTGCTTCTCTACCCCTTCCCCCCGTTGGGTAGGATGAACACACTGCTGTGAGAAAGGGAAGAGTAGCCCTGCCAGTCTGGCCCTGGTGCTCTCCTGTGGAATGTGGAACATCATTTCATAAAGCACCATCGGCAAGACCACGCTGATCGTGATGGACCGAGACAAAAACCAGACAGACAAAAACATGAACATTGTTCAAAGCACAAAAATGACCAAACGCTGATGGCTGCTTCTTAACTAACCATGGTGCTTCGCTACCCTCTGGAGAAGATCAAAATACTCAGTGATGGACTTGTCCCTGCTTCCCTGATCCCTCCCAGTCACCTAACCCAGCCCGGCTCCTATAAACCCTGACACCCCCTTCCTCAGCCACCTCACAGATCCCTGTGGTGGGCGGCCTCCCTGCTACAAGGAACAAGAGACTCAAGTTGTTCAAGTCTGTGTGTTCCTGGTGGCCTCTGGAACAGGTGGGGAACGAAGACACCAGCCCCTTTAGCAGGCACTGACTCCCCAGGACCTTTCTCTAGAGAGCTCCTGCCCTGCGCCCCACAAACACTGCCCTCCAGGCTCTGTGGGTCTGGGCTGAGTCTGACCAGAACTGCGCCTTTTCAATTTTGGTCAGTCCAGCAGAGAGGGCTGAGACCCAGGACTGGGAGGAGGAGGACTCGGTTCCTTCTGCTCTCTGCTACGAGCAGGGAGAATTGCAGGCCTGGGGTGCGGGAAAACCACTGAACACAAGGGTCAGGGAGGGCCCACAGCCTGAGCCTAACTGTCCACGCTGTGGTTTGTTGGCGTTTCTCTGAATCACTTGCCCACCTTTTAAAACTTGGATCTTGCAGAAAAATCTGGGTTTCCAACTTCTGTGAAATCGGAAGTGCTTCTCCAGGCGGCTGGCATTGCTGCCCAGGAAGATGAGCCGCCTGAGCAGCACCTGCTCTGTCTAGGGCTGCGCTGGCCTGCCCTAAGCCTGCGGGTCTGTGAGGAGGGCCTGCTTACTGAGCCAGCACCATTTTAGGCTTTTTCACATATTATCCCTACTGTCCCCACTTTACCGATGAGGCAACAGCAAGGGGGCACGGTATCCTGCTGGAGGCCAAGTAGTGGCAAGGGATGACACCCCAAGCTCCAGGATACCATGCTGTCAATTACCTTCAGCTGTACTTTTCCTGTAGTCCCTGCGGGCATGTAAGGGAGGGGACACCCCAGTGCTGGCCCTAGTATGTATCTTCCAGATGAGGAAACTGAGGCTCCAAGAGGGGAGGTGTGGTAGGCTGGACAATGGCCCCCCAAAGATGTTCACACTCGGACCCCAGAACCTGTGAATAAGTTACCCCACATGGCAAAAGGCACTCTGCTGCTGTGATTAAAACAAGGGTCTTGTGACGGAGTCCTCCTGGATGATCTGGGCGGCCCTAGGCAATCACAGGGGTCTCTGTAAGAGGGGCAAGAAGATCAAAGGAAAACTAGGAGATGTAAGGATGGAAGCAGAGGCTGGAGGGATGAGGAGAAGGGGCGACGAGCCAGGGAATGCAGGTGGCCTCCAGCAGCTGGAAAAGGCCAGGAAACGGATTCTCCCTGGAGCTTCTAGAAGGAACACAGCCCTGCCGACCATTTTATACTTTTGGTCCCCGGAACTCAAAGGAACTAAATGTGTGTTGTTTTAAACCACGACAGTTTGTGGCAATTTCTTAGAGCAATGAGCACAGAAGCCAATACAGAAGATCACTGAAGGTGACACAGAGGGTGCAGTGCGGGCCTAACTAGGTTCTAAGAGCTTGGCTACCTCTGCTGAGGAAGGAGTAGCAGGAGTGAGGGACGGGAAGGGGCTCGGAGGACTCTGAGCCGAGAGGCCACGTGGCAGACCTGTGCCCTGAGCTGCCCTTTCCCCTGGTGAGCTGGCCTTGGCCTTCCTGCCCTTGTTTGCCAGGACACCCACCTCCAACTCTGCCCCCCGCGGCCTGCATAACCCAGATACCTGCCCTAGTGCCTCTTCAGGGACAACAGTATTGAACTCCCCAGCCTCTGTGCATGAGCAACTCATTTAAAAGTGAACTGATGCCGCCCCGGGGGGTGGTTCCGTTGGTTGGAGTGTCATCGCATACACCAAAGGTCTGTGGGTTCGATTCCCAGTTGGGGTGCACATGGGAGGCGACTGGTCGATGTTCTCTCACATCGATGTTTCTCTCTCTAAAATCAGTAAAAAGATTACCCCCCTTCCCCCAAAGTGAACGGACGCCTACTGAGGCAGCAGCACAGGGCTGGGGGTAGGGAGGATGACCGTGCCTTCTAAGCGCTCAGGGAAACAGTCACGTACACAAACATTGTCTGGGAGGCAGCCATGAAGGCAGAACAAAGTGTGATGGGGGCAGGAAGAGAAACAAACATGTAGAGACCCTTGAATTATTAAGTGCTGCTGGTTTTACCTACATCGTTTCACACGATCTTCCTGGCACCCCACGCCTTAGAGAGAAATAACTAATGTTCATAACTAGGCAGGTCCCGTCCTAGCAATTTCACACGCATTTATCGATTTCCTTACAACCACCCTAAGAGGTGGGTCCTCTTACCCCATGTTATGGATGAAACTGTGCCACAGGGAGAAGATGCCACTTGCTGAGGGTCACAGAGGCTGGCATTGCGATGTGAACCCAGCAGGCTGGCTCCAGAGCCTCGTTCTGACCCACTTTGCAGGAGGTGGCCAAGGCTCAGGATTGGAACCTGGTGGGTGCCCTTCCCATCATGCCAGACTGTCTCCTGAACTGCGAGACCAGTGGGGGTTGCTGATAGCACAGGTGAGGAGGGCCTCCTCTGGGGAACGGGAGATGGGGAGAGGCAAGTCAGAGGCATTAGAATTCAGCAACTGAGCAGCAGCAAACTAGAGGCTAAGGGCCAGGCGTGGTGGCTTCCCAGCAGGCTATGCCCGGGACTGGGGGTCAGATCTGAGAGGAGCAGACAGATTCTCCCTGGGGCTTGTAGCGCTGGAAGCTGTGAAGTGTTGGGAGGCCTGGGCTCTAACAGTGTGATTGTATAAACGCCTTTCACCTCCTGGGGCCTCAGTCTTTTAAGACAGTGGGTTAGCCGCTATGATCTAAGGCTCCTCTCGCCCTTGCTTCTCAGATTCTCAGGGTTCTGCACAGGTGGCTGCTCCCCCCGCCCCCTCCCCTCCCCTCCCCTGCTGTGCTGGTGCCTCTCCCGGATCCAGGGCTCCGCTAATCAGGAGCTTGTTGCCAGGTGGCCTGAGGCCCCCGGAGAATCCCTCCACTCCGCCTCCCACCAAAGAGCCAGGGTGATGCAACCTGCCTGCAACCGGCACCTCACTCCACAAATCTGGTCCTTCCGATCTGAAAAAGAATCCCCCGCAGCCCCTCCCATGCCACCAGCCCCAGCTCCAGTAGAAAGGGCTGGGTACCCGGACCCTGGAGGACTCTAAGCGCTCAGGGAAACAGTCACGTACACAAACATTGTCTGGGAGGCAGCCATGAAGGCAGAACAAAGTGTGATGGGGGCAGGAAGAGAAACAAACATGTAGAGACCCTTGAATTATTAAGTGCCGCTGGTTTTACCTACATCGTTTCACACGATCTTCCTGGCACCCCACGCCTTAGAGAGAAATAACTAATGTTCATAACTAGGCACGGTCATCCTCCCTACCCCCAGCCCTGGAGGACTCTTCCAAGCTGGGGGAGGCGGAGGCTTTTGAATCCTGGAGGGGCCACAGGTCCCGTCACGGATGGGCACAAAAGCAGGCTCAGGGTGCCTAGACCTGGGTTCACAGGCAGCCACTAATGACCCGCTGCACATGAATCAGAATGTGCTTGGAAGGGCTCGGCCGCTAAGGGTGAGAACTGGCACCCACTCAGCATGACTGAGTCAAGATCTTGGGTGGGGCAGTCGGCACCAGGGTTGAACTGGTTGGGATCCAACAGCTGCAGAGAGAAAAGGCACCAGGGTCCCTGCCCCAATGTTTTCTCAGTCAGCATACCCTGCACACAGCCAGCAATGATTCCCATACAGAGCAAGTTCACGTCCAGTTATTAAAAAACACCCTAGCCCTAGCTGGTGTGGCTCAGTGGATAAAGCATCGGCCTGTGGACTGAAGGGTCCTGGGTTTGATTACAACCACCCTAAGAGGTGGGTCCTCTTACCCCACGTTATGGATGAAACTGTGCCACAGGGAGAAGATGCCACTTGCTGAGGGTCACAGAGGCTGGCATTGCGATGTGAAGGGTCCCAGGTTCGATTCCGGTCAGGGGCATGTGCCTGGGTTGCGGGCACATCCCCAGTGGGAGATGTGCAGGAGGCAGCTGATCGATGTTTCTCTCTCATCGATGTTTCTGACTCTCTGTCCCTCTCCCTTCCTCTCTGTGAAAAATCAATAAAATATATTAAAAAAAAAAATCCTATCTGACCATCCTCTCAAAAACCCATAATCCCAGTCTATGAGATGAAACCAAACGGAGGGACTTTCCACAGAATACCCAACTGGCCCTGGTCATGAAAGGCAAGAAAAGTCAGAGAAACTGCCGCAGACCAGAGGAGGCTAAGGAGATGCGATGACCTAATGTCATATGGCATCTTGGGAGGGATCCTGGCACAAAAAAGTCTTAGGGAACAACCAGTGAAATCAGCATCAAGTTGAAGTTTAGCTAATAGAAATGTAACAATGGCAACAATGGGGGCCATTAGGTGAGGGGTGTACGAAAACTCTGTACTAGCTTTTAAATTTTAACTTTTTAATTTTTTTATTTTTGCTAATCCTCATCGGAGGATATATTGCCATTGATTTTTAGAGAGTGGAAGGGAGCAGGAGAGACACACACAGAGAGAAACATGGATGTGAGAGAGACACATCCAGTGCCTCCTGCATGAGCCCCGACCAGGGCTGGGGATTGACCCTGGGTCCCTTCAGTCCACGGGCTGATGTTCTATCCACTGAGCTAAACTGCCTAGGGTTGTTTGTGACTATCATTTTTGTGACTTTTCTATAAACCTAAAATTACTTCCAAATAAAAAGTAAAAAAAAGAAAGAAAGAAACAAACACAACAACAAAACCTCTACCTAGTCCCAGTGCATAACCTAGAAGTTCTCCTCAGAAGCGTGAGGGTGTGTGTGTGTGTGTGTGTGTGAGAGAGAGAGAGAGAGAGGGGGAGAGATTGACTGTGTCTCCTCACTGCCAGCAGTCTGTCCAGCACTGCCCTAACCTCCCCTTGTTATTGCTCAAATCTCTACTGACAAGTGGAAGGAGGTCGGTCCTTAAGTTTCATTTAAAAGGAAGAAGACCACAGTTTTTGTTATTTTTGTTAATCCTCACCTGAGGATATTTTTTCTATTGATTCAGAGTGTGGAAGGAAGGAAGGGGGGAGGGAGGGAGGAAGGGAGGGAAGGAGGGAGAGAGAGAGACAGACAGACAGACAGACACTGAGACATTGATTGGTTGCCTCCTGCATGCAGCCCAATGGGGATCCAGGGATCGAACCTGCATCACAGGTATGCGCCATTGCCTGAGAATTGAACCCAAGACCCTTCAGTGTCCAGGCTGACATTCTATCTACTGAGCTACACTGGCCAGGGCACCAGTTATAGCTTTAAAGCGCTAACTGCTTAGCAATGAAGATAAAACATACCCACCCCAATAATAATAATAGTAACAGCCTCTGTGTCAGGCACTAGTCTAAGCACCTGACCTGTATTAACTCATTTAATCCTAACAGACCTGAGTAGTAGATACTATTAATGCTCCCCCCCCCCCCCCCCATAAACCACGAGGAACCTGAGGCACAGGAAAGTATAAGGGAACTCGCCAGTGTCACACAGCTAGTAAGTGGGGTGCCACTAGGGTTTGAACCCAAACAACCTGGTTCCAGATCTATGACCTTAACTGCTACTCAGTGATGTCTAGGCGATAATGTAGCCTCTACCAACTCAAGGAAATATCGAGCAAGTGCTCAAATACTGGCAGAGTGGGCAGTCAGTGCTCTGCGGGAAAGCGGTCAGAGCCCAAGGACTCCCTGCATGTTTAGAGAAGGGGGGGGGGGGGGGGGGAAGAAGCCTGCATGTTTAGAGAAGGGGGGGGGCGGAAGAAGCCTGCGTATCTTTACTCCCCACATAACCCTCAGGATTAGGGCTCCCCCACTTCTTTGGATTTTGATTCAGTCCCGTAACTGCCATAAAAGTGATGAAGGCTGAACTCCAGGTGTAACGTCCTGATGTGGACAGATTCAGGGCGGGAAAGAGAAGTTTCTGCCGCAGAGGAAAGACCCGCACCCCCTCGGGATGGTGGAGGGCCCAGTGCGCAGGGAAGGAATGGCGAGGACGCTCCCTGTTACAAACGGAGGTACAGATCTCCCTGTTTTGGGAAGGGTTGTGAGATTAACCCAGTTGGGGTCATCTCAGGAAGTCAGGGTGAGGAGCAGGAGCAGCAGAAGGAACCACCTAGCCCGAGGGCAGTGCTACGGGAAGGTGGGCAGTGGACGGTGAAAAGGGTGGAGTGGGGGCGAGGATGCCCGATTCCCTGCACCCGTGGGTCAAGACGGGGCTGAACACACAACATCTGGAACGGGTGACGGTGGGATGGCTGCAAATTGCCAGCTTAGAGTGAATCACACGCAAGAAGGGCCCTCTGAGGTTCTTGCCCTGCCTGGCCTGTGTGGCTCAGTGGGTAGAATGTCGGTCCAGCACCCAAGGGTCCCAGATTTGATTCCCGGCCCAGGTTGGGACTCGGGTGGGAGGCAATCAGTCCATGTGTCTATCTCACATTGATATTTCTTTTTTTTAAAAAAATATATTATTGATTTTTTACAGAGAGGAAGGGAGAGAGATAGAGAGCCAGAAACATCGATCAGCTGCCTCCTGCACACCCCCTACTGAGGATGTGCCCGCAACCAAGGTACATGCCCCCGAGCGAAATCGAACCCGGGACCCTTCAGTGCGCAGGCCGACGCTCTATCCACTGAGCCAAACCGGCTAGGGCTCACATTGATATTTCTTTCTCTCTTCCTCCTCCCTTCCACGCTCTCTAAAAATCAATGGGAAGAAATATCCTCGGGTCAGGATGAACAACACGTGTCTGCCCGGGGCGCTCGCCGCGGTGGGGGTGGGGGTGGGGTGAGAGTGGGGGCCCCGGGGTCCCCACTGATAATAAAATACGTCGAACGGACATGTATGAGCTGGGCTCTGTGCGTGGGGATTCCCGAGCAGCAACTTATTTAATTCTCACAAACCACCTCATCAGCTGCTTATTCTCCTTTTGCAGGCAATTCCCTACCTATTTGAGGCCCGAGGATTTCGGTTATTTTCCCAGGGCCACCGTGGCAGGTCTGTGACTCACGCGGGACTAAGACACCAGCAAGGGGCTGGCGGGAAATCCGCGAAGCAAAGGAAGAAACCAGGCCGCTGGGTCAAAGGGAGCAGAAGACGGGACTATGGGAGGGGAGAGGGGGCCGGACCCCAGAGCCACAGGGAAGGGAGGGCCAGAACCCTCGGGGTCGTTAGAAAAAGGGAGCTGGATCCTAGGCCGGAGACAGGAGCGGGCCGAACTCTTGGGGTCCGAAGGAGGAAGGGGCCGGAGCCCCGAGAGGAGGAGGGGGCCAGGCCCGCCGGCCTGTTGGGACCTCGCCGGGGCGGGGCGCGGAAGGATCCGGCGTGCCGTGCTGCGCCGCCCCCGGTATATCTGTCCCCGGTCCCCGGGGCCGCCTCATTCCCCATCCTCAGGTCACGTCAGATCACGATCTCTCCCCACGCTGCCGCGACACCGCCTCCGCCTCCGCCCGCGTAGCCCCGCCATGGCTCTGTAAGCCGCGACCCCTCCGTGCCCCCGGCCCGTCTCCGCGCTCACCGCGCCTGCGCTCTCCACTCCCGCCTTCTCTCTTCAGCCGAGGCCGCTGCTGCTTCTCTTTTCCGCAGCCATGGAGTGAGTAACCGCTCGTCCCTCCGGCTCCAACTGCCTTTCCCGCCCTTTCGAAGCTCGCGGCCTTCACGACCAGGCCTGAGTGGGGGGTGGGGAGGCGAGAGTGAGGGATCACGGTCGCGCAGGCGCAGAAGAGGGAACTCGCGCGTCGGCTCGCTGCCGAGCATGCGCACTCGGCCCAATGGTGGGGAAGGGAGCTTTCTTACAGAGAATGTTGGCGTTAAAGATGGCCCGCGTGCGGTTGCGCCTGCGTACTAGCCCCAGAGGGGGTTTTAATTATTTGTTTTGCGGGAACGAATCGGTCCGCGCGCCGTTGCTCATGCGCATTAGTATTTCCGTGAGAAAGGCTGGCAGTAAGCAGCTGCACATGCGCACTAGCCCCCAGGAGGGCAGAAGCGTGAGCGCCTTGGGACCGTTTCAGGGGCGGAGCATGCGCTTTGGCCATCCGCGAGAAAGCCAAGTGTGGACGGGTGGGCGGGGGGATGTGGAGGCTGGTCGCCGTCCCCTCCGCCCCCTCCTGCTCCACATTGCTTTAGTCGCACAGCACAGCCGCCCTGTTTTTTATTCAGGCGTCTGCTGGGGCGGGTGCTGGTTTAACTTGGGTGGAAAGCGGGGCTTTGAGACACCCCGTTAAGAATGGAGTGGAGCGATCTCTTCCCCCTCTCCTCCCCTCTCCGCCCCCTCTCCTCAGAAAAAAAGAAAAAAAAAAGAATGGGGTGGAGCTAGGGCCACGGCCGTCGCGAAGGGTGGGGCTTACCGGAGCCATTGTGAGGGGCGGGGCTAAGCGCACCTTGAGAAGAGGGCGGGGGTTCCGATTGGAGAAAGAGGCGGGGCCTCTGGGGAATCATCGGGGAGAGGCGGGGCTAAGATAAGCAGAGGGGCGGGGCTTAGAGGGACAATGGAGGTCGCTGCAAAGTTCTCAAAGGGGGAAGGATGGGATGTGAATAGATAATATTGATGAAGTTGGGGGTGGGCACAGGGGGAATTCCCCTGGGAATTGATTTGGGATGGAACCTAGGGAGGGGGTGGGGTCCTAAAGGAAATGATTGAGAAGGAGGAATGTGACTAGAAGAAAATTCCCCTGGGACTGAGTTCTTTTAAGGTGGAATATTATGGTGTGGGTGGGAGGGGCTAAAGCAGTGGTTCTCGACCTTCCTAATGCCGAGACCCTTTAATACAGTTCCTCATGTTGTGGTGATCCCCAATTTCATTGTTACAGATTGAACATAATTAAAACATAGCGATTAATTACAAAAACAATATGTAATTATATATGTGTTTTCTGATGGTCTTAGGTGACCCCTGTGACAGGGTCGTTCGACCTCCAAAGGGGTCGCGACCCACATGTTGAGAACCGTTTGGCTAAAGGAAATTCCCCTGGGAAACCATTAGGTTTCTGTATTGGAAGGGTTGGGCTTTGGGATTTTGAAGTCAGGCATAAAGAGAATTCCGGCCCGGCTGGCGTAGCCTAGTGGTTGAGCTTTGACCTATGACCTACGAACCAGGTCAGGGCACATGCTCGGGTTACAAGCTCCATCCCCAGTGGGGGGCGTGCAAGAGGCAGCCGATCAACGATCCTCTCCCATCATTGATGTTTCTGTCTCTCTCACCCTCTCCCAAACTCTCTGGAATCAATAAAAATATATATATTTTAAAAAGAATTCCCTTGGGAGTGGGTAGGGCTCAGAGATTTGGGGAAGGGGCAGATTTAGGATTCTGAGAGGGCGATGTGTAGCCCCAATCCCAGTTGGAAGCGGGAGGGAGGACCCTGGGGCCATGGGGATGTGGCTTGGTTTCTGTAGGAGTGAGGCTGGCCTGTGACCCCACCCACTTTTGTCTCACACTTGTAGGTCCTCCACTTTCACTTTGGTGCCTGTCTTCGCCCAGCTGAGCAACCTCCAGAGCCGCCTCCCAGCTGTTGGTGCAGCCTCCTTCATTGCCACCCGTGCCCAGCGCCTGTGCTGCAGCCATGTCACTCCTGGCGACCCTGGGGCTGGAGCTGGACAGGGCCCTGCTCCCAGCTAGCGGGCTGGGCTGGCTTGTCGACTATGGGAAACTCCCCCTGGCCCCTGCCCCCCTGGGCCCCTATGAGGTCCTTGGGGGAGCCCTGGAGGGCGGGCTTCCAGGGGGGGGAGAGCCCCTGACAGGTAAGGGCAGGTGGGGAATGGAGGTGGGGTGAGCTGGGACTTGGGGGGCAGGGTAGAAGGAGGAAGAATTCATTTATTTATGAATTGGATAAGTCATTATTGAGTGCCTGTACTATGTCAGGCACTGTTTTAAGTGCTGGGGATATAATTGGGAACAAAACTAACATGATCCCTGCCCTCCTAGAGCTCACACTCTAGTGGGGAGACAGACCAGAGGAATAAAATGAGGAGGTTGTGGGATAAGTGGGAAACGCTTAGTAGTGAGCTAAAAAAAATGACACTGGGGACCTAGTTTAGAGTGGGTAGCCAGGAAACCCTTGCCAAGTAGGTACCGTTTTGGCTGAGGCCTAAAGGGTGGGAAGGAATGAGCCATGATAAGACCCAAGGGAAGAGCTTTTCAGGTGGAGAGAACAGCATGTGCGGAGGCCCTGAGGCAAGAATTACTTTATTCATTCGTGTGCCCCAAATGCGTGGAACACAGTGGGTCTTCAGTAATAAATGGATTAAAGATGAAACTGGGTATGCGGGATCTAGTTTGCTTTTTAAGATAAACTACAGAGTACATGGGAGAAACCACAGATGTAGGTTAATCAGTAGAGAGGATGTTGGAATGGTTGCAAAATGGCTGGTTGACTCTTTTGTTGTTTGGATCATTGGTTGGTTGACCGGTTCATTAATTGGTTGATTGAAAGAGTTGATTGATTGACTGATTCCCTTCGTTGATTGGTTGGTCAGTTAGTTCATTGACCAGTCGGTAGACTGATTGGCTCGTTGGAGGATTTACTCAATGGAGATGAATGAAGCAGGGATGAGTGAGCCCCCAGTTGGGTGGAAAACCAGGAACTCAAGGAACTTGTCCTTCTCCACTCCTCCAGGTGATGGCTTCTCGGACTGGATGACTGAGCGGGTTGACTTTACAGCCCTCCTCCCTTTGGAGCCCCCCTTACCCTCAGGTGCCCTCCCCCCACCTTCCCCATCCCCCCCTGACCTGGAAGCCATGGCCTCCCTCCTCAAGAAGGAACTGGAGCAGATGGAAGACTTCTTCCTTGATGGCCCACTTCTCCCACCACCCTCCCCGCCACCACAGCCGCTGCCGCTGACACCACCGCCACCACCACCACCACCACCAGCATCCTCCCTTCCTCTCCCCCTGCCCACCTTCGACCTCCCCCAGCCCCCTGCCCTGGATACCCTCGACCTGCTGGTCATGTACTGCCGCAACGAGGCTGGGCAGGGGGATGCGGGGTTGGCTCCCCTCCCCCCAGCACAGCAGCCCCCTCCTCCACCCCCACCCTCTCGCCCGGCCCCCTACCCCAATCCTGCCACCACTCGAGGGGACCGCAAGCAAAAGAAGAGAGACCAGAACAAGTCAGCGGCTCTGAGGTACCGCCAGAGGAAGCGGGCAGAGGGGGAAGCCCTGGAGGGGGAGTGCCAAGGGCTGGAGGCACGGAACCGCGAGCTGAGGGAGAGGGCTGAGTCGGTGGAGCGGGAGATCCAGTACGTCAAGGACCTGCTCATCGAGGTGTACAAGGCTCGAAGCCAGAGGACCCACAGCTGCTAGATGGGCAGGGCTTGGGGCTATAGGGGGCGCTGGTCTTCATCTCTGTTTCTGGGGCTGAGGTGGGAGGGTCCCTCTGTCATCCCTCGGCCTCTAGCCTCTTTCCGTCCCCCCCATCGCTCTCCTTTTCTCCTTGTGTCCTTGTCCATTTCTGATTTTGCTCCCTTCTTCCCTCCCCAGAATCATGACACGTCTGGCCTTAGTCAATACCAACACTTCTCAGGTGACAGCTGAGGGACTGGGGCCCTGGGGAGCTCAGGGTCTGTCCAGCAGGGCAGGGAGGCCGGGAAGCTGTGCAGAGTGAGAGCAGATGAAGACGGGAGAGCCCTCTGGGGAAAAGTCAGGACGGGTTTTAAGAACGAGACCCACATCATTAAGCAAAAAAAGCAAGCCAGGTGACCCTGGGAAATACATTGGTGCCGGGAGCCCGTTCACAGAGCCAGTGGCTGTGGGGGCAGATGGGGAGGCCGGTATGGCCATAGTTGGTGACTGGGTGTTCATTTAGCTCTGGGAGGAAAGCAGTGTTTTGTGAAATTGTTGGGGTGGGGCTATGTGTAGGTGAGGGAGGGCAGGGAGTGATCCTTGGTGGGGTGGGGGTTGTGGTGGAAATAAAATGAAGAATTTCTTCCAGTCTGTGTGTCTGGTCTTTGAGAGAAGTTGGAGAGAGGGCAGTCTTAGGCCAAAGACGGGAATGATGATAATAGAAGTAACAGCCCTGGCCGGGTAGCTCAGTTGGGTAGTGTTATCCGATATCCCCAGGTTTCAGTTAGTTCCCTGGTGAGGATACACACAAGAATCAACCATTGAATGCATAAGTAAGTGGAGCAACAAATTGATGTTTCTCTCTTTAAAAAAAAATCAAATAAAAATGTACAAAAAGAGAGCCCTGGCCTGTGTTTCTCAGTGGTTAGAGCAACCATCCACGCACCAAAGGGTTGAGGGTTCGATTCCCGATTCCCAGTCCAGGGCGCATACATGGGTTACAGGTTCGATCCCTGACCCCAGTCGCACATTCAGGAGGCAACCAATCGATGTGTCTCTCACATCTATGTTTCTCTTTCTCCCCTCCCCCACCCTCTAAAATCATCCTCGGCTGAGGATTAACAAACAAAAAAAGAAATAGCATAATACAGTCAGGACTACACACTTGGTACACGGCCAAGGCCATGACGGGACTGACGGAACCGATAATGATACAACAGCCCTAGCCAGTTTGGCTCAGTGGATAGAGCGTTGGCCTGCGGACTGAAAGGTCCCGGGTTCGATTCCGGTCAAGGGCACATGCCTGGGTTGTGGGCTGGATCCCCAGTAGGGGGTGTGCAGGAGGCAGCTGATCCATGATTCTCTCATTGATGTTTCTATCTCTCTCCCTCTCTGAAATAAAAAAATATATATATTTTTTAAATATATTTTTTATTGATTTTTTTACTGAGAGGCGAGGGATAGAGAGTTAGAAACATCGATGAGAGAGAAACATCGATCAGCCGCCTCCTGCACACCCGCCACTGGGGATGTGCCCGCAACCAAGGTACATGCCCTTGACCGGAATCGAATCTGGGACCCTTCAGTCTGCAGGCAGACGCTCTATCCACTGAGCCAAACTGGTCAGGGCTAAAAATATATTCTAAAAAAATGATACAACACCCCTTTTAGATTCAGACCACTAATTACTTGGCGAAACAAAGGATTGCCAAAGGTGCTGGCTCCCCCACGGTCCTTGTCACACACACGGAAAAAGGTGACACCAAAACGCAGAGGGCGGGGCGGCTGCAACCGGAGTTGTGGGGCGCCCCATGCGGAGAACCCCCCTGTCTGGTTAAAACCTCCCAACGTTGGGAGGTAAGTGGGAGATGGGCTGGCAACCGTGGTGGACATGTTGCCCTACAGCTACTGAGGGTTTACCATGTCCCAAGCCCTATTTTAAGCACTTAGCACGCATTATCGCAGTTCACACAGAAGGAAGCTATTGTTAGCTTCAGATGAAGAGCCACTGTTAAAGTGAACAATGCAGGGCATTGAGTGCATTTGCAATATTGTGCAACCAACCATCACTATCTAATTCCAGAATGTTTCCAACCCTTCCCCCCGAAATAAACCCCTGCCCATTCAGCAGTTACTTCCCATCGCTCCTCCCCAATTAGCTGTTGGCTGACACTTGCAATCCCATGAACTGGGGGAAATGAGTGTGACTCTTGGTCACCCCTGATCCTTTAGCCTTTGGGGTCTGTCGTGGGTTGGTGGCCCCTCAGAAGATCTGCCCACAAGCCTAACTCCCAGAATCTATGCATGTGACCCTATTTGGAAAAAGGCAGAGAGGAGCTCTAAATTCAATGACAAGGGTCCTTAGAGGAGACAGAGAGCCCTAACCGGTTTGGCTCAGTGGATAGAGCATTGGCCTGCGGACTAAAAGGTCCCAGGTTCGATTCCGGTCAAGGGCATGTACCTTGGTTGCGGGCACATCCCCAGTGGGAGGTGTGCAGAAGGCAGCTGATCGATGTTTCTAACTCTCTATCTCTCTCCCTTCCTCTCTGTAAAAAATCAATAAAATATATATTTTTAATAAAAGAGACAGAGAAGGGATGAGAAGAGCCCAGGAAGGAGCCCCCTCAAGCAAGCATGTGGCCCGCCGGCAGCGAGTTTGACATGCCTGCCCTAGAGCAGTGATGGCGAACCTTTTGAGCTCGGCGTGTCAGCATTTTGAAAAATCCTAACTGAACTCTGGTGCCGTGTCACATATAGAAACTTTTTGATCTTTGCAACCATAGTAAAACAAAGACTTATATTTTTGATATTTATTTTATATATTTAAATGCCATTTAACAAAGAAAAATCAACCAAAAAAATGAGTTCAGAGATGACACGCGTGTCATAGGTTCGCCATCACTGTCCTAGTCTCCAGAGGAAGTGGCCCTGCTGACACCTTGATTTCGGGTTTCTGGCCTCCAACTGAGAGAGTAACTGTCATTTTAAGGGACTAACACCCACTTTTAAGTCTGCGGTAATGTTATGGCGCCCACAGGAAGCACAGGGGCACCAGTTTCTCATGGTGAGGGTCATCTTCCTTTTAGGTAGCCCTTGGTTTTTCATTACCCTTCATCTCCTGAGCAGAATAAAGATTTTTTAAAAAATAGGCTCCGGGTTTTTGTCCACAGCCCTGCCTTCCTGTGGATGGTCACCCTGGACACACGTAGCTGGGAGGACAGGGACTTGAGTTTAGTTTGAGCTTAAGCTTAGTTTGAAGCATCCGTGACTGGTGTTGCTACCAGGCAGGAGCAGGTGGACATTTCAAGACCCAAGTTCAAGTTTGCCCACAGCAGCCAAGGCCCTCGGGGCCAAGTGTCTTCAGTGGTACCTCTCCAGGTTCCGGCATCCCCCTGGACCTGGGCCTGGGCTGTCCTTGCCACCTGCTGCGCAGAAGATGACTTCCATGTTTGGGCTGTCACCTTCACATACATTTAAGTGAGATGGCTAGTTTGGACAATCTAGAATAGAAACACTTTTTTTTAAAAAAAGAAACAAACTCTTCAAACTTTTTTAAAAAAGTATATTTTATTGATTTTTTACAGAAAGGATGGGAGAGGAATAGAGAGTTAGAAACATTGATGAGAGAGAAACATAGATCAGCTGCCTCCTGCACACCCCCTACTGGGGATGTGCCCGCAACCAAGGTACATGCCCTTAACCGGAATCGAACCTGGGATCCTTTAGTCCGCAGGCCGATGCTCTATCCACTGAGCCAAACCGATTAGGGCCAGGCTTCTTAAAAAAATATACTTTTATTGATTTCAGAGAGGAAGGAAGAGAGAGGGAGAGATAGAAACATCCATGATGAGAGAGAATCATGGATTGGCTGCCTCCTGCAAGTCCCCACCTGGGGATGGAGCCCACAACCCGAGCATGTGCCCTTGACCGGAATTGAACCTGGGACCTTTCAGTTCGCAGGCCGACGCTCTATCCACTGAGCCACACCGGCTAGGGCTCTTCAGACTCTATCTCCACCTCAGTCACATGTCACATATGAAGGCTTGCCATTTTTAGCCTGAGCTCTGCATGCCAGTCATTTGCATTGTACATTCCAGGCCAGTAAAGCTCAATCTTGGCAAAAATGAAGGACTTAATTAAACTTTACTGGGTAACCCTGAGATTAGAAGCATTGAGTGGTTTTTCTCCTCCAGGATGAGGCAGAAGCGGGCACTGCAGGTCCAAGCTGTGTGGCCTTGAGCAGGTGTCTTGGCCTCTCTGAGCTCAGGTTCCTCATCTGGAAGTCAGGGATGGCTACGCTGGACCCGAGAGGCTGCAGTTGTGGAGAGAAGGCACCTGGGCTTTGGAGGGGACCGGGCCTGGGGGCTAAAGCTTTCTCCATCATACTCTTTGTGAGCTAAAAAATGGCTCAGATGGGCACCCGTTACAGTCCACTTACAGCAGCGTTTCCCAACCTGTGGGTCGAGACCCCTTTGGGGGTCGAACGACCCTTTCACAGGGTTTGCCTAAGACCATCGGAAAACACATATATAATTACACATTGTTTTTGTGATTAATCACTATGCTTTCATTATGTTCAATTTGTAACAATGAAATTGGGGGTCACCACAACATGAGGAACTGTATTAAAGGGTCTCGGCATTAGGAAGGTTGAGAACCACTGACTAATAGGGTTTTGACCAGCGCTTAAAAATAGGAATAGAATAGAATAAAAAAAAATGCAGGATAGGGTGGTATTTCGTGAAACTATGTTGATGTGAAATGATTTCTGACTGTGCATCAGAAAAGTTTGGAAGCCACGGTCCAGGGCCCCCCCGAGCTCCCCATTCCCCCCCCCCCCCCCCCCCCCCCCCCCCCCCCCCGCCCATCCCCACTCGGGCTTCGCACACTGGATAGCAACTCCCTTTGTCCTAAGCAAACATTTGGGGTCTCCGGGCCGCGCTGTCTTACACTCCGCCGCCTGGTGGCGCCCGTGCTCCGCCGTGAACGGGTTCTGCCGGATCCTCTCTGTTCCAGGCGGTGATTTCCTGGTTGCCCCCGTTTACCGGGACTAGAAGTCCTGACCCACGAACATAGCCCTCGGGCAAAGCGCGGCAGGAGGACTCGGTCAAAGGGATGTGGTCACCCTGGGATCCATTCATCCCTTCTTCATTCCGCAGGTTCCTTTTTTTAAAAAAATATTTTCATTGATTTCAGAGCAGAAATGAGAGGGAGAGAGACTAGAAACATAGATGATGAGAATCGTTGATCAGTGGCCTCCTGCACGCCCCCTACTGGGGATCAAGCCCGCAACTGGGCATGTGCCCTTGACCCTAATCGAACCAGGGACCCTTCAGTCTGCAGGTCGACACTATCCACTGAGCCACACCAGCTCCGGCCGCAGGTTCTTTAAATGCCTCGGTGGGTCAGAGGAAGTCCCGCTCTCAGAGCTCACATCCCGGTGGGGAGGGCAGACAGGAGCCCAAACCCAAGACCTCTGCAGTACAGAGAGGCCTCCCTGCCCGTCTGGTCTGGGCGGGGACAGACCCGGTGGAATCCTGGCCCCCAGCTGGCTGTGTGACCTGGGGCAGCTGGCTTAGCCTCTCTGTGCCTGTTTCCTCTGTGATAAAATGGGAACAGCACCTACTTCCTAGGGTCGTCCTGAGCTCTAGAAGAGTTAATATTCACAAAGCACCTCCAAGGGTGTGGTACGTATGGATCAGGCCCTCGAGTCGCCCCAGGGCTTCCATTGAAACTTGGTGGCTTAAGCCAACACGAATGTGCTCTGTTACCCTTCCGGGGGTTCAGGAATCCAAACTGAGCCTCATGGGGTAAGATCAAGGTGTGGACAGGGTTGGTTCCTCCTACAGGTTCCTGGGAGGGAGAATCATTCCTGCATTTCAGTCTGTACCTTGTGGCTTGGAAGGGGACGGGGGTAGAAGAGGAGAGAGAGAGAGAGAGAGAGAGAGAGAGAGAGAGAGAGAGAGAGAAAGAGAGAGAGAGAGAGAGATGTGTGAGAGAGAGAAACATAAATTGGTTGCCTCCCATAATGCTCCGAGCTGGTATGGAAACGAGGTATGTGCCCTGACCTGGAATTGAACCTGCAACCAATGTGCTGTAGGGAGGATGCTTCCACCAACAGATCCATCGGCCAGGGCTATCTATTTCCACCTGTAAAGTCCTCCCAAACAGATGTACCATTTCCTCCACTGAGGAAGTGCGTACCATATATTTGTGATGTGCATCTCTGAATATTCCAGAAACATAGTAAGTTTTGATGTGACCATGACATCTTTTATATCATCCTGTTTTTCGTTGGTCACTGTGCTATAGGGATGCATTTGAGTTTTGCAATGTGATTTTGTCTCTAGAAACCTTGCTGACTCTCTTCTCAAGCCCCTACAAGTGCATCTGTATGTACCTGTGGATTTTCCTAAATAGACACAATCCTTGATGGAGAAAGTCAGCTTGGTTTTCTTTTGAATTTCCATAGCTTTTACTTATTGCTCTTGCCTTGCTGGACTCGGACCCGGTGCTGCTGCGTTAGGTGTGGGGCTTGCTGAGCTCACCCCCTATCCCGCCAGGGGAGCCTCCTGCATCCCTAGCTGACTGTGAGGTTACCCTGAAGGCCTTTGACATCCCCTGCCCCCCCCCGCGCGCTCACTGGTTCCTCCCTTGAGATCCCATCAGTCAAGGGCAGCGAAGCACACAGAAGCCCCACTATGTGCTCCAGCAGCGGGAATGGAATGTCCGGGTTTGTGATGCCCGGGCTGGGACACAGATGGAGCAGAAAGGGATCCCTTCCCATCAGCCTGGGTGGGGCTCTGAACAGGGACCCAGCGATGAGGGGCCAGGAAGGTGGATTTTCATGAACTTTCAGGCGGCAGCGCTGCTGCTGTGCTGAGGTCCCGCCAAATGGGGCGTCCGTTTCCGATGGGGCTTGTGGGCCTCCCCGTCCCTCAGACACTCAGACCCTCGAGCCAACCCAGGTGCGTCCCACGTCCCCAAGAAGAGCTCAGAGCCAAGGCCTTTACCACTCAGCTCTGCCCCTGGGTTCCTCCCTCCACTGGACTTGGGTCTAAATTCCTCTCTCTTTTGGTCCCACTTGGTCTAAAAAAATATTGAATTATCCTTTTCCAGAATGTTCTACTATTTCGCCTGGAGTGAAGTACGGTAGCAATCATCTCAGGTAGAAACTGTAGTTTAACTCTAACCCTGCTCTTTGGCTTAACAATTGAAAAGTTATTTTGATTTTCTGAATTATATAAATCATCCCATTCGATTGAACGCCTTATTGATTTTAAAGTGAATATCCCATTGATTGTGATCTTACTGGTTTTAGAAAGCAATTTCCTCTGTACCCGGGAATTAGAACAGCACAATTATCCCAAGACCTGAGGGTTCCAGATAATGTGTTCCTGTCAACTCAGTGGTCCCAAGACCCGAAACTATAATTAATCTCACTTCTGTTACTGCTTTGTGCAAACCGGGGTCCTCATTCCAAACCCTGGGATGTAATCAATACCTTTGTGATTTTTGCCCATATAAATCTGGTGTTGCGGCCATCTTATCACTTCAAGATTTGGGAAAGCGAAATGCCCCCTCGTAGTCCCGGATTGCAATAAATGTGACTCTGTAATTCGACTTCTTGAGGCGTCCTTCTGTGATTTGCGGGGTACATTATAACAGGACCAGCTCTGAGTGTGCTGGCCGCAGGGTGACCTCCCTCCCCACTTACACATCCTCTGTAAGGGAGTCACTTTCTGGACAAGCCACTCAGCCTCCCAGGGCCTCAGGACATTTGCCTGCAGCGTCATGGGGAGGGGGTTGGGCGTGGGAGGGGAGACAGAAAGATTTCTCAGGCACCACCCCCTAACTCCTGTGGAGGCCAAGTTCCCCTTCCAGCCTGGCCACAGTCTCTCCCCCAAGGCTTCCTGTTGGGGTGTCCTATGCCCCACCCCAGAGCTGGGCACTTCGCTCCCTGACACAGGGACCCGGACCCACTCTGCCCTGCCAGAGGCTGACATGGTGCCCCTGCTGCTGCTGTCCCTGCTGTGGGGGGGTGAGTGACTGAGGGAGGGGGGCAGGGCAGGTGGGGGAGGGGCGTGGGCTGCATCTGAGCCTCAGTCCACCTCCCCCAGAGTCCCTGCAGCAGCAGCAGCCAGGCTATGAGCTCCGAGTACAGGAATCGGTGACAGTGCAGGAGGGTCTGTGTGTCCACGTGCCCTGCTCCTTCTCCTACCGGTGGAGTTCGTGGTCTTCCTCTAGTGAACTCTACACCTACTGGTACCGGGACTGGGACAACACAGACTATGCTGCTCCTGTGGCCTCGAGCAACCGGAATAAAACAGTGAAGAGAGAGACCAAAGGCCGCTTCCTCCTCGCGGACCCCACGACCAACAACTGTTCCCTGGACATCAGAGACGCCAGGGAGAGTGACAGAGGACTCTACTTCTTCCGAATGGAGAGAGGAGATTCTGTGAAATATAATTACAAAGAGAAGATGCTGGATTTGCAGGTGACAGGTACAGTAGGGGCCCTGGAGAAAAACCAGGAACAGGGGACCCCGTCTTAGAGCAGGAACAGGACACTGGACACTCCCTGTCCAGGCCGTGGGCCCTGGGTGGTGGGAAGGGACACAGGGTGAGCTCAGCCTGAAGCAGGGCCTCTCTCAGGGTCCCGCTCTGAGTCCCCACCCCTGGAGCTCAGGCAACTGCCTTTCTCCCCTGCAGCCCTGACAGAGAAACCCCACATCCGTGTATGGGAGCCTCTGGAGTCCGGCCGCCCCACACAGCTGGCCTGCAGCCTGCCAGGGGCCTGCGAAGGGGGACGACCTCTCACCTTCTCCTGGGCGGGAGCCGCTGTGGACTCGCTGGAGCCCCAGACCCTCCGCTCCTCGGTGCTCACCTTCACCCCGATACCCCAGGACCATGGCACCAGCCTCACCTGTCAGGTGAAACTCCAAGGATCTTCGGTGGCCACGCAGAGAACCATCCGGCTCAATGTCTCCTGTGAGTGTTGGTTGGGGGGCTGGGTCCCCCGGGGCAGAGGGAGGATCAGTCCTGGGTTTCCTTTCCCAGAGGATTTTGCTGAAGTAAAACCCCAGCCCTCCCGCTTAGGGGCCCCTGGGGCAAAGGGCAAATGCCCCCCTGGAGTCAGCACATTTTCCCTCCCCAGATGCTCCTCTGCTGACCATCAGGCTTTCCCAGGGAAACTGCACAGGTAGGAGCCATTCCCTCCTCTCTGGGGAGGGAGGGGGCGGGGCCTCTGCCAGCTCAGGGCCTGAAGGTGAGACCCTCCTCCCTGGCCCTGCAGCCCCTCGGGGTGGGTCTGCCTGTCCTCCTTCATCTCTGATCCGGTCATTGTCTCCGGGAGGCTGCCATGTTCCCATTCCCCACTCTCCCGGGCATGCGCACCTCCCCAGGTCTCCCCCTGGGGTCCCCGTCCCATCCTGACCAGTCCTGATGCCGCCCACAGCTTTAGTCCAGCCACCGATCTGCATAAGTAGGCACCTCTTTTTCTTTTTTTAAAAAATTATCACCAGAGGATATTTTTTCCATTAATTTTTAGAGAAAGTCGAAGGGAGGGGAGAGAGAGAGAGGGAGGGGAGAAAGAGAGAGAGAGAAACATTGATGTGAGAGACACATCAATTGGTTGCCTCCTGTACACACCCCACCTGGGAATTGAACCTGCAACCCTTTGGTGCTCAGGCCAACGCTCTAACCACTGAGTGACACCGTCCAGAACTCAGTAGGCACCTCTTGCTGGTGCCTCTCGACCCCACTTAACCCCGGTGTGGTCTGACTCACTCTAGATGCTTCCCTTTCTCACCAGTCACACCCTGTCAGCAACTCTAGGAAACCTCACTCATCACATCACTTCCCTCTTCTGCTTTCCCAGGGCCCCGGAGCCCATCCAGCCTTTTCCTGGACCCGGGGCCCCCATGGCCTCAGCCTGCTCCTCAGCCTCCCGCCTCCAGTCTCATCTCTGTGGTCCCGAACCCACGCGGCCCAGCAGGATCTTTCTAGTCTCGGCCCTGACCCTCTGCCTCCCTGTGCACAGCTCGCGCTGCTGCTCTCTGGGCGCCCAGGGCACAGCCCGATGCCCTCAGCGAGGCCCTAGAGGCACCAGGCTCCCTGCCTCCGCCTCCTCTCCACCACCATCAAGGGCTTGGTGCTCCTGGGCCTTCTGCCACTGGAATTGCCGGTGTCCGTGCATCTACTCTCACCTGACGGGCTGCCTCCATTCCTGAAGCATCTCCACCTGAGGGGCCCGCCCACTCCTCCCCTGTCCACCCTCAGCTCAGCCCCTTCTTCCTGGGAGCCCGGCCTGACCAGCAGGGTCCCTGGCTCTTGAGTCACCTTCTGTGTTCCTCTCCCAGCCCTGAAGACCCTGAGCAACCACACATCCCTGCCTGTCATGGAGGGCCAGTCCCTGCTCCTGGTCTGCGAGGCTGACAGCCACCCCCCTGCCACGCTGAGCTGGTCCCAGGAGGGGAGAGCCCTGAACGTGCCCCAGCCCTCAGCACCCGGAGTCCTGGAGCTGCCCCACGTGGGGGCAGGAGACGGAGGGGAGTTCACCTGCTGGGCTCAGCACCCGCTGGGCTCCCAGCACGTCTCCTTCAGCCTCTCTGTGCAGAGTGAGTTTCAGGACAGGTGTGGGGGCGGCCGCCTGGTCAGGTGTTGGGCTGTGGGTGGACTGACACCTGGACAACACGTCACCCTTCTCCCGCTGTCCCCAGGCAGCCCGCACTCCTGCAGATGTGTGACCGAGGAGCAGCAGGGCTCCTGGCCCCTGGTCCTCACCCTGATCAGAGGGGCCCTCATGGGGGCTGGCTTCCTCCTCACCTACGTCCTCACCTGGCTCTACTACACCAGGTGAGCAGGCCTGTCTCTCCCGGGGAAGGTCAGGGATTGGCCCTGAGGTCCAGGTGGGGCCGAGCTGTCTGGCTCTGCCTGGAGTTAGAGCCAAAGTGGCCGAGTCTCTGAGCTGACACCTGTGTGGGCCCCGCAGGTGTGGAGGCCCCCGGAACAGGAGGCAGAGCTCCTGATGGATCCTCCCTTCCTCTCAAGATGGGTCTGAGGTGTGGACACCAGGCGAGAGGGACCGTCCTGGGATGTCAATGTCACCTTATCCCCGGAAGCTCTTGACTCACCTGCCTGCAATGTGCCCCTGGGGTTTCAGAGTGTGGAAGTGACTGAGTGAGGACAAGGGGACTCAATGCCATGGAGAGAAGACTTTTAGTCCTTTCACCTCCTGAGAGGAGGGGCCGCTGTACCCGGGAAGCCCCAGATTTCCTCAGGAAGCAGATGCAGGTGCAGGGCTGCCTAACGAAGGCCTTGATTGGGGTTCCCATGGGAAACGCAAGGCAGGGCAGGGTGAGCAGTTCAGGCCTAGCTGGTGTGTGTCAGTATGGGGGATGGGCCTGTGGGCGTGGTCTCTCTTTGTCTGGTCCCAGGTCCTGGGTGATTCCGGGCAGGTGGGGAGGCTGGGAATATGGGCTCAGGTTGGGTTGGTTTGCATCTGAAATTCTTTGCTGTCCCTGAGAATGGGCGGGACCCTGGAGGCCTTGTCTCTCTGTGACTTCCAACCTGTATAATGGCTCGAAACATCATGAGATACAGATAAACAATAATAAACACCCACTGACGGCCCCTGTGTTTCTGCCTGTGCTTCTCCCATTTGACTTGTTCCCCTCCCCCCCTTTCTTTCTCTCTGTTGGTTCTGCCTACTCATCCCCCACCCCCTGCTCCTCTCTCTCCATTCTCAGGCCCAGAGATGGACTGAAGTTGACACCTTATCCTCCCCTTGCCCAGGAGTTACCTGGTCACCACCTGAGCTTCTGGTCTCCCAGCTGTAGGTGCTGATTCACAGTAGAGTTAGGAGCAGCGCTCCTCTCCCTGTGCATAGACGCCAACCTCAGAATTATTGTCATAACACATCCCAGCATTTAGTCATAAATGAGAACGTGTCTGTGATATCACGTGACCATTGATTTTACTATTTAGTGTCTGTGGGAGTTTCTTGAGTCCAGTTATATCTGGATCTCCTCTTTTTGTTGTTGCTGTTGTTGAAACTGTTTCAAGTAAGGGATTTTGTGTATTCCTTGTAATTATTCTTCAATTGGTATTTATATCTCTTCAATTTTTAAAAATATTTTTATTGATTTCTGAGATGAATTTGAAGGGAGATAGAGCGATAGAAATATCAATGATGAGAGAGTCATTGATCTCCTGTTTCCTCCACGCCCCCTTCTGGGGATGAAGCCCGTCACCCAGGCATGTGTCCTGACCAGGAGTGGAATCCTGACCTCTTGGTTCATAGATTGATGCTCAATCCCTCAGCGACACAGGATGGACTATATCTACTCTTGAATAATAAAAAATTTCAACATTTAAGACACATCCACCTATTCTCTCACCATTTCGTATCATTATTGTCATATAGCTGACAGCTATAAATTTGATAAACTTTAGAGAACATTCATAATTACTTGGATGTAAACAATTATTTTATTTCCAGATTAATTGAGATATTTTTTGATACAGAATGCATGCAAGTTTAAGGTGTGCAATGTGCATAATTGATGCACCTATATAGTGAAGTTATTACCACAATAAGGTTCATCAACACTTCCATCCTCTCATATAATTACCATTGTTATGGTTATAACACGAATGATGTATAACCATAACAACTTTCAGGTATGTAATACATTCCTGTTAATTGTACTTGCCATGCTGTCCAGTACGTCCCCAGGAATTGTTCATCTTTTAGCTGAAAGTTACCCTTGACCAACATCTCTCCATTTCCCCACTCCCAGCCCCTGCATCACCGTTCTCCTCTCTTTCTGTGAGTTCAGCGTCTTTAGACCCCACTGTGAGAACACACTGCAGGAAAACAATGACTATTTTTGAAAAATACCCCCACAGTTGTTCCTCTCATGCAGTTCTGGGTTTCCATCACAGAATCACTTTCCTCTATGCAAAAATGTATTAAGGACCTAAATATAATACCAACCACTGTAAACTCTCAGAGGGAAACATAGGGGAAATCCCAGCACATTGGGTTTTGCAATGATTTCCTGTATATTTACATCGAAAGCACAGACAAGGGAAGCAAACAGAGACAAATGGGGCTGTACCAACTTCAAACCCTGAGCACAAGAGGACACTCTCACCAGACTCCAGAGGCCACCTACAGGATGGGAGAGAAGGTGTATCTGTTAAGGAGTTAATATCCAGCAACTATTACAAACTCACACACGACAACCTAAGAAACCCAAATAACACAATTGAAGAAATGGCTAAAACCTTGAATAGACATTTCTCCAAAGATGATGGACAAATGGCCAACAAAGTCATGAAGAGAGACGCAACATCAGTAATCCTACAGAACCATGAAATAACTCCTCAGGCCTGTGGGGGTTTTGCTTGGTGCATCGGGGCATTAATATTCAAAACCCCACATCAGATTCCTACTTGGACAAGGAAGGTATGGGGAAGGCGCATAGTAGGCCCGCAGTACAGAAAGTGATGGGGGAAGTGTAGTGATAAGCAGCTCCGAAGGTCACACACCCAAAGCTAGCATTAGAAATTTTATGTCATGTGAGTCTCACCTCCACAAAAGTTTCCTCATTAGTTTATTTCTAAATTGTGCACGCGCGCGCGTGCACACACAAGCACACACACACACACATGCACACACACATGCATATACACATACAGAGTTCTCTCTCTGGCATGAATTCTGTGGCCCCTCTTGAATGTGCAAATAGTTGCTTCCTTCCCCCAGTTCTTTCGTGTGGGTTGCTTTAGGATGGGCTTTATGCTCTGAGGTGAGTCAGCCTGGCCCCTTCTCTGTTCCTGAGGCCCATCTTACCTGGCACAGCTTATGGGGAAATTTCCTCTTCTGCATTTCTGTCTGTACCGTGTGGCTTGGAGAGAGAGAGAGAGAGAGAGAGAGAGAGAGAGAGAGAGAGGAACATAAATCGGTTGCCTCCCATACTTGCTCAGAGCTGGTATGGAAAGGAGGTATGTGCCCTGACTTGGAATTGAACCTGCAACCAATGTGCTGTAGGGAGGATGCTTCCACCAACAGAGCCATCCGGCCAGGGCTATCTATTTCCATCTGTAAAGTACCATTTCCCAAACAGATGTACCATTTCCTCCACTGAGGAAGTGCATACCATATATTCGTGATGTGCATCTCTGAATGTTCCAGGAACATCATAAGTTTTGATGTGACCGTGACATCTTTTATACCATCCTGTTTTTCGTTGGTCACTGTGCTATACGGATGAGTTTGAGTTTTGTAATTTGATTTTGTCTCTAGAAACCTTGCTGACTCTTCTCAAGCCCCTACATGTGCATCTGTATGTACTTGTGGATTTTCCTATATAGACACAATCCTTGATGGAGAAAGTCAGCTTGGTTTTCTTTGGAATTTCCATAGCTTTTACTTATTGATCTTCGCTGGTGGCTGGGGACGGGGAACCATGGCAATGGAGGATGGCTTCCTCAGACCATCAGACCACCAAACCATCAGACCCCTCCACCCCCCACATCCTGCTTGTGCTTCCGGAGGAGGGAGAAGAGCAGATTCCACTGCTGCTGCTGGGTTAGGTGTGGGGCTTGCTGAGCTCACCCCCTATACCGCCAGGGGAGCCTCCTGCATCCCTAGCTGACTATGAGGTTACCCTGAAGGCCTTTGACATCCCCCCGGGCTCACTGGTTCCTACCTTGAGATTCTATCAGTCAAGGGCAGCGAGGCACACAAAAGCCACACTATGTGCTCTAGCAGTGGGAATGGAATGTCAGGGTTTGTGATGCCCGGGTTGGGACACAGATGGAGCAGAAAGGGAACACTTGCCATCAGCCTGGTGGGGCTGTGAACAGGGACCCAGCGATGAGGGGCCAGGAAGGTGGATTTTCATGAACTTTCAGGCGGCAGCGCTGCTGCTGTGCTGAGATCCCGCCAAATGGGGCGTCCGTTTCCGATGGGGCTTGTGGGCCTCGCTGTCCCTCAGACACTCAGACCCTCGAAGCCAACACAGGTGTGTCCCACGTTCCCAAGAAACCCTCAGAGCCAAGGCCTTTACCACTCAGTCTGCCCCTGGGTTCCACCCTCCACTGGACTTGGGTCTAAAATCCTTTCTCTTTTGCCAGCACTTGTTATAAAAAAATATTAAAATGATCCTTTTCCAGAATGTTCCTCAGTTCCAGCTGGAGGGCGGGTCTCCGCCTCCGACTCACCAGGACCAGGTCTGAGTGTGCTGGCCCCTGGGCGACCTCCCTCCCCACTTACACATCCTCTGCAAGGGGGTCACTTTCCGATTCACATCTGGACACACCACTCAGCCTTTCAGGACCTCAGTACATTACCTGCAGGGTTGGGGGGTGAAGTGGGGTTTCGGAGGGGAGAAAGGAAGATTTCTCAAGCACTACACCCCCCAACTCCTGTGGAGGCCAAGTTCCCCTTCCAGCCTGGCCACAGTCTCTCCCCCAGGGCTTCCTGTTGGGGTGATCTAGGCCCCACCCCAGAGCTGGGCACTTTGCTCCCTGACACAGGGACCTGGACCTACTCTGGCCTGCCAGAGGCTGACATGGTGCCCCTGCTGCTGCTGCCCCTGCTGTGGGGGGGTGAGTGGCTAGTGATGGGGCAGGGCAGGTGGGGGAGGGGCAAGGGCTGCATCTGAGCCTCTGTCTCCCACCCCCAGGGTCCCTGCAGCAGCAGCAGCCAGGCTATGAGCTCCGAGTGCAGGAATCGGTGACAGTGCAGGAGGGTCTGTGTGTCCACGTGCCCTGCTCCTTCTCCTACCCGTGGAGTTCGAGGTCTTCCCCTAGTGAACTCTACACCTACTGGTACCGGGACGGGGACAACACAAACCGTGATGCTCCTGTGGCCTCGAGCAACCGGAATAAAACAGTGAAGAGAGAGACCCAAGGCCGATTCCTCCTCGCGGACCCCACGACCAACAACTGTTCCCTGGACATCAGAGACGCCAGGAGGAGTGACGCAGGACGCTACTTCTTCAAAGTGGAGAGAGGAGGTTCTGTGAGATATAATTACATAATGAAGAAGCTGGATTTGCAGGTGACAGGTACGGCAGGGGCCCTGGAGAGGACCCAGAGACATGGGACCCCGTCTTAGAGCAGGAACAGGACACTGCACACTCCCTGATCCAGGCCGTGGGCCCTGGGTGGTGGGAAGAGACACAGGGCCTGGGTGAGCTCAGCCCGAGACAGGGCCTCTCTCAGGGTCCCGCTCTCAGTTCCTACCCCTGGAGCTCAGGCACCTGCCTTTGTCCCCCGCAGCCCTGACAGAGAAACCCCACATCCGTGTACGGGAGCCTCTGGAGTCCGGCCGCCCCACACAGCTGGCCTGCAGCCTGCCAGGGGCCTGCGAAGGGGGACGACCTCTCACCTTCTCCTGGGCGGGAGCCACTGTGGACTCTCTGGACCCACAGACCCTCCGCTCCTCGGTGCTCACCTTCACCCCGAGGCCCCCGGACCATGGCACCAACCTCACCTGTCAGGTGAAACAAGAAGGGTCCCAGTGGACCACACAGAGAACCATCCGGCTCAATGTCTCCTGTGAGTGTTGGATGGGGGGCTGGGTCCCTAGAGGTAGTGGGAACGAGGTGTGTGTGTGTGTGTGTGTGTGTGTGCCCCCAAAGCGTCTCTCTCAGCCTCTCCGTGGTCTGTGAGTGGGGAGAACGCAGGGGGCAGCACAGCTGGGTTCTCGGGAGATTAGAGGCACAGCTGACCCTTCTCCTCGCACCCCACAGACCCCCCGCAGCTGCTGGGACCCTCCTGCTCCTGGGAGGACCAGGGTCTGCACTGCAGCTGCTCCTCCAGGGCCCAGCCGGCCCCCTCCCTGCGCTGGCGGCTGGGGGCGGGTCTGCTGGAGGGGAACCATGGCAACATCTCCCACGCTGTCACCTCCAGCTCAGAGGGGCCCTGGACCAACAGCTCCCTGAGCCTCAAAGAGGGGCTCAGCCCTGACCTCAGACTCACCTGCGAGGCCTGGAATGTGCACGGGGCCCAGGGCGCCTCTGTCCTGCTGCTGCCAGGTCAGGGCCTGCTGGGGGCAGAGGCCACTGAGAAAGGAGTGGGTCAGAGAGAGGGTGGGTCTGGGGGAGGGGGACTGGGCCGGGACAGGGGTGATTGCTAGGACCGGCACTTCATCTCCTGCCTGAACAGAACCGACAGCGGGTTCTGGGAGGAGGTGGGAAGAGGAGAGACCGAGTCCTGGGAGTGGGTGGTGTCACCTGAGCTGGTGCTGGAGGAACAAGCCCTGAGCCCCCCCAGCCCTCAGCACCAGGGCTCCTGGAGCTGCCCCATGTGGGGCTGGAGGCGGAGGGGAGTTCACCTGCCGGGCTCAGCACCCGCTGGGCTCCCAGCACGTCTCCTTCAGCCTCTCTGTGCAGAGTGAGGTGCAGGACAGGTGGGGGGCGGCCGCCTGGTCAGGTGTTGGGCTGTGGGTGGACTGACACCCAGACAACACGTCACCCTTCTCCCGTGGTCCCCAGGCAGCCCGCACTCCAGCAGATGTGTGACTGAGGAGCAGCAGGGCTCCTGGCCCCTGGTCTTCACCCTGATCAGAGGGGCCCTCATGGGGGCTGGCTTCCTCCTCACCTACGTCCTCACCTGGCTCTACTACACCAGGTGAGCAGGCCTGTCTCTCCGGGGGAAGGTCAGGGATTGGCCCTGAGGTCCAGGTGGGGCTTGGCTGTCTGGCTCTGCCTGGAGTTAGAGCCAAAGTGGCCGAGTCTCTGAGCTGACACCTGTGTGGGCCCCACAGATGTGGAGGCCCCCGGAACAGGAGGCAGAGCTCCTGATGGATCCTCCCTTCCTCTCAAGATGGGACTGACGTGTGGTCACCAGGCTAGAGGGACCGTCCTGGGACGTCCATGTCACCTTCTCCCTGGAAGCTCCTGACTCACCTGCCTCCAATGTGCCCCTGTGGTTTCAGTGTGTGGAAATGACTGAGTGAGGACAAGGGGAGTCAGTGCCATGGAGAGAAGACTTTTACTCCTTTCACCTCCTGAGAGGAGGGGCCGCTGTGCCCGGGAAGTCCCGATTTCCTCAGGAAGCAGTTGGAGGTGCAGGGCAGCCTAGCGAAAGCCTTGTGGGCATGGTCTCCACGTGTCTTGTCCCAGGTCCTGGGTGATTGGGGGCAGGTGGGGAGGCTGGGAATATGGGCTCAAGTTGGGTTGGTTTGCATCTGAAATTCTTTGCTGTCTCTGAGAATGGGCGGGCCCTGGGAGGCCCTGTGTCTCCTTGGCTTCCAATCTGTTTAATGGCTCAAAACATCCTAAGATACAGAAATAAACAATAATACACACCTACTGACGGCCCCTTGTTACTGCCTGTGCTTCTCCCATTTGACTTCTTCCCTCCCCGCCTCTTTCTTTCTCTCCATTGGTTCTGCCCACTCATCCCTCACACCCCCTGCTCCTCTCTCTCCATTCTCAGGCCCAGAGACGGACTGAAGTTGGCACCTTATCCTCCCCTTGCCCAGGAGTTACCTGGTCACCACCTGAGCTTCTGGTCTCCCATCTGTAGGTGCTGATACGCAGTAGAGTTAGGAGCAGCTCTCTTCTCCCTGTGCATAGACGCCAACCTCAGAATTATTGTCATAACACATCCCAGCATTTAGTCATAAATGAGAACGTTTCTGTGATATCACGTGACCATTGATTTTACTCTTTAGTGTCTGTGGGAGTTTCTTTTTTTTTTTTTTTTATTTTCCTCTTAAAGTATTACAAAGGGTATTACATAAGTATCCTTTCCCCCCCCCCCCCGCCCTTGACAAACCACTACCCTCCCTTACCCCCCAGTGTCTTATGTCCATTAGTTATGCTTATATGCATGCATACAAGTCCTTCGGTTGATCTCTTACTCCCCTCCCTCCTGCCCCCCAACTCTCTCTGGCCTTCCCACTGCAGTTTGACAATCATCTGTGGGAGTTTCTTGAGTCCAATTCCATCTGGATCTCCTCTTGTTGTTGTTCCTGTTGTTGAACCTGTGTCAAGCAAGGGATTTTGTTTATTCCTTGTAATTATTCTTCAATTGGTATTTATAGCTCTTCTTATTTTTTTAAATATTTTTATTGATTTCTGAGAGGAATTTTGAGGGAGACAGAGTGATAGAAATATCAACGATTAGAGAGTCATTGATCGCCTGTTTCCTCCACGTCCCCTACTGGGGATGAAGCCCATCACCCAGGGATGTGCCCTGACCGGGAGCCAAAATTTGAACTCTTGGTTCATAGATTGATGCTCAACCCCTCAGCCACTCTGTCTGGACTGTATCTATTCTTGAATAATAAAAAATTTCAACATTTAAGACACATCCACCCATACTCTCACCATTTTGTATTGTTATTGCACATAGCTTACATCTATATATTTGATAAACTTTAGAGAACATTAATAATTACTTGGATGTACACAATTATTTTATTTCCAGATTAACTGAGATATTTTTGATATAGAATGCATGCACGTTTAAGGTGTGCAATGTACATATTTGATGCACCTATATATTGAAGTTATTACCGCAATAAGGTTCATCACATTTCCATCCTCTCATGTAATTACCATTGTTATGGTTATAACACTGATGATTTATAACCATAACAACTTTCAGGTATTCAATACAATCCTGTTAATTGTACTTGCCATGCTGTCCAGTACATCCCCAGAAATTGTTCCTCTTGTAGCTGAAAGTTACCCTTGACCAACATCTCCCCATTTCCCCACCCCCAGCCCCTGCATCACCATTCTCCTCTCTTTCTGTGAGTTCAGCGTCTTTAGACCCTACTGTGAGAACACACTGCAGAAAAACAATGACTATTTTGAAAAATACCCCTCACAGTTGTTCCTCTCATGCAGTTCTGGGTTTCCATCTCAGAATCATTTTCCTCTATGCAAAAATGTATTAAAGACCTAAATATAATACCAACAGCAATAAAACTCTTAGAGGGAAACATAGGGGGAAATCCTAGCACATTGGGTTTTGCAATGATTTCCTGCATATTTACATCAAAATCACAGCCAAGGGAAGCAAACATAGACAAGTGGGACTGTACCAACTTCAAAACCTGAGCACAAAAGGACACTCTCACCAGACTCCAGACTCCAGGATGGGAGAGAAGATGTATCTGGTAAGGAGTTAATATCCAGCATGTATAACAAACTCACACAAGACAACATAAGAAACCCAAATAACACAATTGAAGAATGAGCTAAACCTTGACTAGACATTTCTCCAAAGATGGACAAATGGCCAACAAAGTCATGAAAAGTGACTCAACATCAGCAATCCTACAGAACCATGAAAGATCTCCTCAGGCCTGTGGGGGTTTTGCTTGGTGCATTAGGGCATTAATATTCAAAACTCCACATCAGATTCCCACAGGGACAAGGAAGGTATGGGGAAGGCGCATAGTAGGCCCGCGGTACAGAAAGTGATGGGGGAAGTGTAGTGATAAGCAGCTCCGAAGGTCACACACCCGAAACTAGCATTAGAAATTTTATGTCATGTGAGTCTCACCTCCACAAAAGTTTCTCATTAGTTTATTTGTAAATCGCGTGCACACACACACACACACACACACACACGTACATACACATGCATATACACATACAGAGTTCTCTCTCTGGCATGAATTCTGTGGCCCCTCTTGAATGTGAAAATGGTTGCTTCCTTCCCCCAGTTCTTTTGTGTGGGTTGCTTTAGGATGGGCTTTATGCTCTGAGGTGAGTCAGCCTGGCCCCTTCTCTGTCCCTGAGGCCCATCTTACCTGGCACAGCTTATGGGGAAATTTCCTCTTCTGCATTTCTGTCTGTACCGTGTGGCTTGGAGAGAGAGAGAGAGAGAAAGAGAGAGAGAGAGAGAGAGAGAGAGAGGGAGGTGGGGGAACATAAATCGGTTGCCTCCCATACTTGCTCTGAGCTCGTATGGAAAGGAGGTATGTGCCCTGACCTGGAATTGAACCTGCAACCAATGTGCTGTAGGGAGGATGCTTCCACCAACAGAGCCATCTAGCCAGGGCTATCTATTTCCATCATTAAATGTCGAGTAACACTCCCTCCACGTTCTGCGTGGAGTAGGGTTCGGTATCTGAAAGTGGAGCCGCACAACAAATGAAAGAAAAAGACACGAGATAATTTTGCAATATTGGGGGGACCAGGCGGGCAAGTCCCGAAGGACTTCCTTTTTTGTGCTTAGGTCTCACCAAGCTTTTATTGATCTGGGATGCACTCATAGCATAGCCCTTAGGCAGGTGACCCCATTAACAGGCAGACTAGCCCATCAGCAAGGATTTACATAATAATAAATGGGAATTAAGGGAACTAAGGTGAAGATGCTTCAGCTATTATTACCTAAATTAACTGGGTGGTTCCTAGATTAACTGGGTGGTGCAGTTCTGACCTTTGCTAGGACTTCAAAGGTTACTAGCTTTTGGGGGTCTCTGTTTATACTCAGCTAGTGAAGACAATGAATGGACTCCGGCATCTCCCCCTTACTTTTTCTTTAAAAAATAATCAAGTCCCAATTTCAATGTCCAAAAGTTCTGAGTCCAAGTTTCAATGCCCAAAAGTTCATGTGTACATGCCAGCAATGAAATGTTGGTTCTGGATGGTGGAAAATGCAGGTCCGGTCCTTTCTGGTCTGGTCCTGGGCACGCTGCGGCAATGCACAGCTGCTGACTGCTAGCATGGCAAGGCGTCTTCCACCATCTCCATCTCTGAACTGTTTTTGTGGCTGGCTTTCTGGGATCCGTTGTTACAGGAATCCACATGGTCTTGTAGCTGTTCTCTGAAAGTATACAAACATTCTCGACCAAAGGTAAAGGAAAAAACCTTACTTGGGGTCTTTTCTTTAAAATGATCTTTCCCTGGCTTACCCTGGCATCATGTGTGTTTTTCCTGGTGTCTCCCTATTAGCATTATAAACGAAAAAATTTTTTCTCTAAATGTAATTTAGTTAGAGGATCTATTTCTTTACATGGCATTTTTCCACTATATTTTTCCACAATCCCCCTTTTTTGATTTAATTAGAAGGCTTTTGGAAATTTTATAATGCAGTCTAGATAGCTTTAAATATTAATTTTTTGCACAAAAATATGACTGCTTTAGGTTCATAGCATGTTTACCACGAAATGAAAATTTTTGTTAATACTTTTTGAACAATTACTTATTTCAAATTAGCCAAATTTAATTAATTTGAAAACTTGACTTTAACTAATTTGAGAACTATTTTGCTGTCAAATTTAATATTTTAACAATAATCTTAATTTACACTGTAAATATTAATGAAAAGGATCACTTTACATCCTTGTGAAGGTTCTGAGCATTCCTGTGGTTAGGCTAGATTTAGACATAGGGTCTGTTAGCCAAGCCTCCGTTTATCTGGATTCTGATTTCAGCTGGACCAAGTCTCTTCTTTCTTTTGGTTCCTGATTTGGGCTGGGCATGGGAAGCAAGAAGCAGCCATGGGGACAGGAGACCTTCCTCAGAAGGGGTGAGTGTTCAAGCCCCTGCACCATTGGGGGGGGTGAGGATCTGTGCCCCACCTTTGTTGCACCCCAAGTTTTCTCCTACTGGCCCTCGACTGTGCCTGTCTTAGGTCGCCCCACCCTGTGGAGTCTTACCCGTCGTTGACTACCAGCCATCTCTGGGCCAAGTAGGGTGATGTGAGGTTCAGTTCTGTCTCCTTGATAGCCTATGTCCCTCTGGCCTCCATGCCCAGCAACTGCCTTTGGATCCCCTCGCCTGCTGGCGGGGCCCCGGCATTGATCATAGGGAACCCAGGTTTCTTCTCCAGAGAGGGCCCAGCTTACGCCATTGGGCCAGAGACAGATCCATGGTACCAGCTTTTCATGATCTCAGTTTAAACAGAGAGCCTAGATAACAGCTGTAGACAATTGCAATCCTCTTGGCAAAAGAAAAAAAAAGGTCAAGAGAGGTCAATACAGAATGCTTAAGTGCCTTCCCAGGAGGGAATAAATCCTTTCTTAAAACATTTAAAGTAAATATTAATTTGTAAGTTTGTTTGGGATAAATGTACAATATACTGTTGTAAAGCATCAAAAATTATTAATAAAACTTTGTAGAATAATACCATGTAAGAATATTCTTTGCTCTAGGTCATGAAAACTTAATTTTAAACTCAAAGTTTGGAATGAGGAACCTAGGTTAACTTAGGCACTTTATCTAAGTTACAGTTTTGGGTCTCCAGAGCACTGAGTTGACAAGTTATCTGGAGCCCTTTTAATGCTTTGACATAAGCTATTTAACTTTTGTTTAGGGAGGGAACATATAACCTTTAATTGTGCTTAGTTTAAGGAAAGCAGTGTTTTCTAGATTTAAGAGATTAGAAAAATGACTTAGCCTTTTTTAAGGAATATGAGTTCAATTGTTGGCCTTAGAAAGCCAACTGCTCAGAAACATTGGTCTATCATACCACTGAAATTATATTAAGACCATGATTGCTAATTAAGCATTAAAAATATCTTCTTAAAAATAGTATTAAATAAATCCGAGAGGCAAGAACACTTTCTGCCCCCATCCACATTTCCGTAGTAAAACTCCGCCTTAAAGCTCCACCCCTGAAATTCCATCCTGCCTCAGTGAGAAGACATTCCTTTTTGGCTAAATCAGAGGGAGGGGCCTTTGCTGTTTCAAGATGGCGGCCCCAGGGGCGTGGCAAGCCATGTGGCTGACATGGCGGCTTCCAGGTCATGCAACCCAGGCCCAAAGTGGTGACTGTCTACATTGTTCTTTGCAATTAAATTTAAACTGGTTTTTATATTAAAAATTTCGGTTGAGATCATAATATTAATCCTCTTTTTTAATCAGACCAATAAGCAACATATTTTGAATTCTAATTATTTCAGAAAAAACGAAAATTTTCTTAAAGATAAATTTTTACTTTTTTAGGCATTTAGCTATCATAATTATACAATTTTTTCCCAATTCAATCCAAATCTTAAAACTTTTAGCTGGCAAGTCAAATATTCAGCATTTCTCAATCAGTAACATTTTTAAGAATAAATTTCAAAAATGCAAGACATAATCGACCAACAGATTTAATTCTGTCCTTTAGATTTTGTACGAAGCACACTTAGATCTTATTTAATTCAGTATTATGTCACTTCAAGATACCTAGGTATAAACTCCAAGGTCTTAAATTTCACAGCCGATTTGGAAAACCACACTTGAGGCTGGCAAGGCAGGCTTGGCCCAGCCTTTGATTTGAAAACGACCATAATTTTTTCCTCTGGGCAAGGTCAAGAAACAACCTTGTAGCTACATTGTTTGCCGGGGGAAGTTTCAAAATTGGCCTGGGGGAGGAAGGGGGGGGCTGTTTTCCCTGGAAGAATAGGTTTGGCCTGCCCTGGACCAATCAGATGTAAATTGACCACATTCTTTAAGAATTTGCTACAGGCAGGAAGCATCTAGCCCCTTTTATCATTAAAAATGTTTTGGCCAGCCTTTTCAATTAACAAAGGGCCGGTTTTTTACCAGGCTACTTAGATTTTTATAATTAGAGATTTTAATAATTTGAGATTCAAATTCAATTATTTTGAGGCATTTACTTTAGCAAATTTTTGTAACAGAGACAATTTTACTGATTTTCCTTTTAGAGGTCTTAAAGTTAGCTTTGGAACAGGCTTCATTAACATTATTATGGAAAAACACCAATCTTGTTGCTAGAATTTCTACCTTGGGTCAAATTCGCCATTTTCCTTAGGAAATAATCAGTCTTGGGGTTTATTTTGTACATTTGTAAAGAGACTTTTAGCTTAAAACTCTATCTAAATGTCCAAAATCAGACAGTGCGCGCATTAGTTTCAAGCCAGGTTTTCTCTTTACACGTGAACAGAATTCCCAGACGCATTTTTTAAATTTTGTAAAACTTTTTAATTACGAGAAGGAGATTTTAAATTTGAATACTGGGGAGGAGGAGTCCATATAGGATCGTCATGTGCTCCCTTTTCCTTTCCATCACATCCTGCTTGGGGAAAGTTTTAGCAAATGACTTAGATGGCGTATTTTCCCCAAAGGCATGCTTAATAGAAAAAGACATTTTAAATTTTTTCCTATTTCGCTTTCTGAAGCAATGGCTAGCAGCCAAGGTTATCTTAGCCAAAGTTTGGTTGTCATAAGATGTTCTCCGGTAATTTTTAAATAAAACATTAAGTAATCTCATTGTAGGAGAGCTTACAGCTCTGCCCTCTCATGCCACCTTTGAATCTCTCCGAGCCAGAGAGAGATTTGGCAGCGGGGTTTCATTTCTTATTACAGATAGATTCCAACTACAAATTAAGATTTTAATTTGGACAGGAAAACACATTAAGATGACCATGGCACTATTTTTTCAGCCTGATCTAAAAGAGTACCTTTTTCAAGAAAAACAAAGGTTATGTTCTATAATAACATGCAAAAACTGTAAAAGATTACCTTCTAAAATTTTAATACTTTAAACATGCAAATCAAAAGCCTATAATAAAGTTTCTTAGTTTTTTAAAGCCAAATATACCTTTTTAAAGCCAAATCTACTTTTTTAAAGCCAAATCCTGCCCCGTTTGTTAGCCTGGTTAAGAAAACGTTCCCAGTTACTTACAGACCCGGGCTTCTGTAGTTGATCCTGGGCATTGCGTGCGGTAGAATCCCCCTCACCTTTTTTCGGTGAGTTTTCCACACCTTTTCGGTGAAAATTTCCTTTTCTCACTCCAGCGAGGCCTGCACTTCCAGATTACCCGTCGGGCGCCAGATGTCGAGTAACACTCCCTCCACGTTCTGCGTGGAGTAGGGTTCGGTATCTGAAAGTGGAGCCGCACAACAAATGAAAGAAAAAGACACGAGATAATTTTGCAATATTGGGGGGGACCAGGCGGGCAAGTCCCGAAGGACTTCCTTTTTTGTGCTTAGGTCTCACCAAGCTTTTATTGATCTGGGATGCACTCATTGCATAGCCCTTAGGCAGGTGACCCCATTAACAGGCAGACTAGCCCATCAGCAAGGATTTACATAATAATAAATGAGAATTAAGGGAACTAAGGTGAAGATGCTTCAGCTATTATTACCTAAATTAACTGGGTGGTTCCTAGATTAACTGGGTGGTGCAGTTCTGACCTTTGCTAGGACTTCAAAGGTTACTAGCTTTTGGGGGTCTCTGTTTATACTCAGCTAGTGAAGACAATGAATGGACTCCGGCAATTAAAGTCCTCCCTAACAGATGTATCATTTCCTCCGTTGAGATAGCTCATAGTGTATATTTGTGATGTGCATCTCTGAATATTCCAGGAACATCGTAAGTTTTGATGTGTCCATGACATCTTTATACCATCCTCTTTTTCGTTGGTCACTGTGCTATATGGATGCATTTGAGTTTTGCAATTTGATTTTGTCTCTAGAAACCCTGCTGACTCTCTTCTCAAGCCCCTACATGTATCTGTATGTACGTGTGGATTTTCCTATATAGACACAATCCTTGATGGAGAAAGTCAGCTTGGTTTTCTTTGGAATTTCATGGCTTTTACTTATTGTTCTTGCCTTGCTGGACTCGGACCCGGTGCTGCTGCGTTAGGTGTGGAGCTTGCTGAGCTCACCCCCTATCCCGCCAGGGGAGCCTCCTGCATCCCTAGCTGACTGTGATGTTATCCTGAAGGCCTTTGACAGCCCTCAGCGCTCATTGGTTCCTCCCTTGAGATCCCATCAGTCAAGGGCAGCGAGGCACACAGAAGCCCCACTATGTGCTCCAGCAGCGGGAATGGAATGTCAGGGTTTGAGATGCCCGGGTTGGGACACAGATGGAGCAGAAAGGGAACACTTCCCATCAGCCTGGGTGGGGCTCTGAACAGGGACCCAGCGGTGAGGGGCCAGGAAGGTGGATTTTCATGAACTTTCAGGTGGCAGCGATGCTACTGTGCTGAGGTCCCACCAAATGGGGCGTCCGTTTCTGATGGGGCTTGTGCGCCCTCGCTGTCCCTCAGACACTCAGACACTCGAGCCAACACAGGTGTGCCCCATGTCCCCAAGAAGCCCTCAGAGCCAAGGCTTTTACCACTCAGCTTTGCCTCTGGGTTCCACCCTCCACTGGACTTGGGCCTAAATTACTCTCTCTTTTGCTCCCACTTGGTCTAAAAATATATTTAAATGATCCTTTTCCAGAATATTCAACCATTTCAGCTGGAGTGAAGTATGGTAGTAATCATCTCAGGTAGAAACTGTAGTCTAACTATAACCCTGCTCTTTGGCTCAACAATTGAAAAGTTATTTTGATTTTCTGAATTATATAAATCATCCCATTCGATTGAACGCCTTATGATTGTTGTTAGGTTGGAGAGAGCCCAGGATCCGATACATGCAGACATGTGATGAGACAATGGACTCCCCCTGGAATTTCTCACAGATCAACGTGCCAGACACAGATACTGGCTTCTTCTCCCTGAATCCACATACCCCCACACAGATGCTGACTCATTCCTGAATACCTTGCTGACCCCCTTGCAGCTAAAGCTTCCTCAACTGAATACCTCAGCTCATGTCCCCGCCCCTCACCCAACCGCAATATAAAAAAAAAGCGCCCCCCTCCCTGTTGGCGTGAATCCACGTGCCCTGTCTTTGGGGGTACGTGGGTCTCCCGGGGACGCAGAATAAACTTTCCTTTCCTTTCTTTTCTGATTCACTGGACTCTATTTCTTGCGCCGCCTCCTGAGCCACCTAACCTAACATTTGGTGCCTTGAAACCCGGGTGGCGCGAGCACTCCATTTGGCCGTCCCTCTGCGGCTCGGGGTGCCCGCCTCTCCCTCCTTGTGGCTTTGGACCCATCAGGACCTCATTTCTTCAGCTCGGCAACTTTTTCCAGTTTGGCAGCCTCAGCGGTGAGTCCCGCCCCGCCCCCGCGCCGGTCCCTTGTGGCCACCCGCCGGCATCTCTGTCCGTAAAACTCGGCCGAGTCAGGGAGTGCCTCTCCGGAACCTTCCAGGAAGGCTCCTTCAGACCTGGGAAGGTAGAGGGACGCCTCTACCCCACCCACGGTCCATCCGTTGGTCCGTAGCGTGGGTTAAACCGCTGGGACGCCAGCCTTTAGCCCCGCTACAGGCCACGGGTATCGAGCACGGGGAATCCAAATTCCAAACCTGACCTGAGCACACCTCTAGGGTGTCTGCTCTCCGATCTGGCTAAACACAGGGCCTGTCCCGGACCTGCGTCCTTTTTCTGTAACGTAGCATGGCCTCAGTCTGAAAACGGGACCCTGACTTTACCGTCACACCGATCTCAGTAATTTCTGCCAGCAAACTGGGAAATGTGACCAAGTCTCTCTCTCTCAGCCTCTCTCCATCTCTCTGCGTTCCCCGTCCCTCCCCCAAAGTTCCTTCCGCCATCTCTCCTCGCTCTGTCCATCCTCCCTCCGGGCTGTCCCTGCGCTTCCCCCACCGTGCACCACCGAGCCCACGGTGTGTGTGGTGTATGTGTGTGGGGGTGGGTTCATGTGCCGTGTGTGGGTGGCGGCGCCGGCGCCGTCACCATCATCATCGTTGTCTCCGTGTTCTCCCATTCCCCTTCACCAGACCACCGCGAACTTCCCCCGGCAAAAGCCGCCCATTCTCCTGCCGGCCTTGTGCCCCTGTCCGACCACACTCTCCCCTCCTCCCTCCCTGCTGGACTCTCCTCCAGCCACGCCTTCTCCACCGCCTCCTGATCCCGCCTCCCCTCTTCCGCCCGCCCCGCGGCAGCCGGAAACTCAAACCGCCTTTTACAACCCCATGCCCCTGCACTCCGCCGCCGCGCAGTCAGTCCGTCCTCGCACTGCCGCAGCCGCTAACGCCATAGCCGCTGCTGGAAACTCCGTCCCGCCCCTGCCTGTCTCCCCAGTAGGCACACAGGCGTCCACAGGCTCCACCTTCCTTCTGTCTCTGAGCCTTCGTTCTGCCCTGCCCCTGGGAGGTTGCGACTTTAAACCGCAATTGAGAAGCACCTGGTGTCTTTCTCCGCCAACCCCACTGTGTGCATCAAAGAATCCCAGTGCCTCTCCCACGCCCACCCAGGCCACCTCTCCTGCGCTCTCCCCTCCCCTTACAGGCCTGCCTTAGTAACCTGTACCCCACGCAGTGCCCTCTCTAAGTTCTAACCGCCCGCCTTCCACTGCGCTCTGCCGAATCTCCTCCCCCATGACTGCCAGCACTTTACATTCACAGGTGCCCGGCCAGTTCCCTTTGCAAGAGGCTGCAGTTGGGCTCTCTTCAGACCCTTTTAACAAGCAGCTTCCTTCTCCCCTAGAGCCCAAATCCTGAGAACGTTAGCTCCAGAACAGCCTCTTCCATTTCTGCGCCCATTCTACCCCTGAGGGAAGCAGTGGGGACTGAGGGCATAGCTGAATCTATGCCCCCACTCTCTAAACCCGACCTTTAAGGTCTTTATTGGTCCTCAAACCCAGGTCCGAGATCAAGTGAAAAATGGCCTTGAAAGTTCTTAATGCCCATGAAGGAGCTGGCACAGTCAGAATGGCAAGCCTGCCTTCCACAGAGGGTGGACCTGCAGACACACCTTGTTGTGGCCTTGTGGTTGACGGCAGCCGCCATGGCCCTGAGGGGGCTGTGAGCGGTGGGGGTGCAACGAAAGGAACGCCGCCACCTGAGAATGCTTCAAATGCGGAGATGAAAGCCACTGGGCAAAGCAGTGCCCCCGGTCCCGGGCTCCAGGCAAGCCCTGCCCAGCGTGCGGTCAAAATGGTCACTGGAAGAGTGACTGCCCCTGGAAAAGTGGCGGGCCTTCTATGCCTCAGCATGGGGGGGCCGCCCTTCCAGGCCGTGACCGCTGGCCATGTTGAAACTGGCTGAAGACTGAAGAAGCCCAGCCTCTATGACTCCAATCACCCTCTCACCCTCGCTGAGCCTCGGGTCACAATGAAGGTAGTGGGTCACCTTCCGGTTGACATGGGGACTGCCTTCTCTGTCCTGCCCTCCTTTTAGGGCCCCTTTATCCTTCCAAGATCTCGGACATGGGTATTGACGGCAAATCCACCTGCCTTCTGGCTACCAGACCCCTTCCTCGCCTCCTTCATCATAGCCCTATAACCCACTCGTTCTTAGTCATGCCTTCATGCCCCGTGCCCCTGTTAGGACGAGATATCCTCACCATCCTAGCGGCCACTCTGCCCTTCAGCCTCCCCACTCCAGCTTCCCTGCTCCTTCCACTCCTGGCCCCCTCCCTTTACAGGGACACCGATCCTCCACTGCCATGCGTCCTGTCATGGGGCCCAGTTGTCCCAGACCACAGTCGCCTAGCTCAGTATCTCTTTATCTCCTCCACACTGTCTCCTCCTTTGAACTGAAAACTGCTCTGATCTCGACCCATCCCCCGCCACCCTTCCCAAAGGAAAAAATGTGGCAGTTTTAAAATCCAAGCGGCTAGAGGCCTGGGAACAGGCTGCGCGACCTGCTCCCTCACTCCCAGCCTTTTCTCCAGCCTCCAGGTCCCTGGCTTCCACTGCTCCTTCCATTTTCCCTTGGATAGCAGCGCATTCTAACATTTCCTCCCACTTTCACTGCAATGCCTACCTCTCTCAGGCTCACCGAGTGCCTCCCACCATCCCCGAAGAAGATTCGACGACACCATCCAGGACCAGATGACCCATCATTCCTCACAGGCTCTTACCTGGCAAGCAACCCTCCAATTTTTCTCAGGTTTTTCATATTTTCAGGGGAAACAGATACGGAATGATGAGGGAGTCATCGATTCTACTTTTTGGGATGGGAAATCCTCTAGTGTCACTCTCTATTTATGAATCCTGGACCTCCTCCTATGCCCACCCTCATCAACACAACTTTCCATCTACTCTCCAACATCAATCCCTCCTCCTCTACATCCTGCTGGATTTGTCTGTCACTGACTCGAACTCTCATCATAGCCACTCTATTCCAACCTATTGGACCATCCAACTAAACTCTCTCTAGAAATTTGCAGCTCCTGGACGGGACCTCCTGCCCATGGCCCCAACCAGAAGTCCGGGCTACACCAAGGAGCCCCACTTTCCTGAGCCCTTTTGACCCTTCTTGCTCAACCACCGTCTCCTTACTGATCCCCCTCCCCTGGGTACGTATCTCCCATATCTGTCTTTACCCAGGCAATTGCTCCGAGAACATGAGAACAGGTTTCTGCTCAAGCCAGAGCCAACTGACCAGGACTCCCAAGGACCAGCCCTTCACCCTGGTGACTCGGTCCTCCTTAAGAACCTACATCCACAAGCCTTGGAGCCTAGGTGGACGGGACTTCACACTGTAATCCTCACAGCCCCCACTGTGGCCAAGCTGCTTGGCGACCCCAGCTTGACGACCTGTCCTGGCACCGCCTCTCCAGAGACCTGTCCTGGCACCGCCTCTCCAGACTCAAGAGGACCCCGGACCAGCATGACTTCTATAAATGTGATGTATTAGGCCCCACTAACGTCTGCCTTAACCGCCCTCCCCTCCTCCTTCTCCTCCAGGCCCTGAGCAACCTACACACGCCCCCACCCTCTTGTGTGGAGGTTCAAGGTCCCTGAAACCCACTACCAGAACGGCAAACAAGTCACCCGGCAGCGAAACCCAGACAGGTCTTTGCTGGCTGCCGTTCCACTCATGACTTCTCCAAGAACCCAAGGGAAAGGTGAATGTCAGCCTCCCGTGGCTGGCATTCCCCTTTGGGAACCCGAAACTCCAGAGCCCACCCTGCCCCCATGGATATGCTACCAGACCAGTAATCCGGTAACTGGGGGACAAGTCATTTAGAACTGTACCTGAAATCACACTGCATCCAGTCTCACCAAGGCCAGACCAGGTACCTTTTCTTGGTGCAACGGCACCTTAAGCAACTGCATGAACCCCTCTGACCCCGGGCCTTGCTTCGTGGTCACAGTAGTTCCCCAACTAACCTTGTATGGAGAGTCGGAGCTCACCTGGCTGCTCCCTCCATCCTGCCCCCAGACGCACCGGGCTGCCTTCCTCCCTGTCATGTTAGGGGTGAGTATCACTGCCTCAGTAGGCCTCACGGGGGGGCCCTCGGGAACAGTCTGGTCACTGCTCAGTACTTCAATGACAAGCTCCAGTTAGCCCTGGAGTCTACTACTGTCTCTTTTAGCCTCCCTACAGCAGCAAGTGACATCAGTAGCCCAAGTAGCCCTACAGAACCAGCGCGCCTTAGACCTTCTGACTGCAGAAAGAGGAGGAACCTGTATATTCCTTCAGGAAGAATGCTGTTAACTACATCGAGTCCGGAGTAGTGGAGCAAAAAGTACAGACCCTGACTAAGCTGAGTGAAGAACTACATGCACGACACTTCCAGGACAACTCTCCTTCCAGCTGGTTCCAAAGCCCCTTAGCTACCTGGGCCCTATCCATGATAGGGCCCCTGATTCTCATCTGTGTCTTTTTTCTCCTAGCCCCCTGCCTCCTCAAGTTCATCCGCTCCAGGATCTCGGAGATGTCACGGGTGACTGTGAATCAGCTCCTGCTCCATCCCTACACTCGGCTCCCCTCCGTCCTGCCTCTGCCTAACCCTGGTCTTTAACCACCACCCCCCCTCGTCGTCCATGTTCAGCTGGAAGCAGTCAGAAAGAGTCGCCGTCCCTTATCACCAAAAGGCCGGGATGTTAGGTTGGAGAGAGCCCAGGATCCGATACATGCAGACATGTGATGAGACAATGGACTCCCCCTGGAATTTCTCACAGATCAACGTGCCAGACACAGATACCGGCTTCTTCTCCCTGAATCCACATACCCCCACACAGATGCTGACTCATTCCTGAATACCTTGCTGACCCCCTTGCAGCTAAAGCTTCCTCAACTGAATACCTCAGCTCATGTCCCCGCCCCTCACCCAACCGCAATATAAAAAAAAGCGCCCCCCTCCCTGTTGGCGTGAATCCACGTGCCCTGTCTTTGGGGGTACATGGGTCTCCCGGGGACGCAGAATAAACTTTCCTTTCCTTTCTTTTCTGATTCACTGGACTCTATTTCTTGCGCCGCCTTCTGAGCCACCTAACCTACACCTAACCTAACAATTGTAAAGTGAATATCCCATTGATTGTGATCTTACTGGTTTTAGAAAGCAAATTCCTCTGTACCTGGGAACCAGGACAGCACAATTATCCCAAGACCTGAGGGTTCCAGATAATGTTTCCCTGTCAACTCAGTGGTCCGAAGACCCAAAACTATAATTAATCTTTGTAGATAACTAATTGGCTCAATGTCACTTCTGTAACTGCTTTGTGCAAATCGGGGGCCTCATTCCAAACCCTGGGATGTAATCAATACCTTTGTGATTTTTGCCCATATAAATCTGGTGTTGCGGCCATCTTACCACTTCAAGATTTGGGAGAGCGAAATGCCCCCTCATAGTCTCGGATTGCAATAAATGTGACTCTTTAATTCGACTTCTTGAGGCGTCCTTCTGTGATTCGCGGGGTACATTATAACACAGTGCGGCCCCCCTCCCCCCGAGTCCCCAGGACCAGCTCTGAGTGTGCTGGCCCCTGGGTGACTTCCCTCCCCACTTACACATCCTCTGTAAGGGTGTCACTTTCTGGACAAGCCACTAAGCCTCCCAGGACCTCAGTGCATTTGCCTGCAGGGTCATGGGGGTGGGGGTGGGGGAAGGGAGACAGAAAGATTTCTCAGGCACCCCCCCAACTCCTGTGGAGGCCAAGTTCCCCTTCCAGCCTGGCCCCAGTCTCTCCCCCAGGGCTTCCTGTTGGGGTGTCCTAGGCCCCACCCCAGAGCTGGGCACTTCGCTCCCTGACACAGGGACCCAGACCTGCTCTGCCCTGCCAGAGGCTGACATGGTGCCCCTGCTGCTGCTGCCCCTGCTGTGGGGGGGTGAGTGGCTGAGGGAGGGGGGCAGGGCAGGTGGGGGAGGGGCAAGGGCTGCATCTGAACCTCAGTCCCCCTCCCCCAGGGTCCCTGCAGCAGCAGCATCCAGGCTATGAGATCGAAGTGCGGAAATCGGTTACAGTGCAGGAGGGTCTGTGTGTCCATGTGTCCTGCTCCTTCTCCTACCCGGGGAGTCCGTGGTCTCCCTCTAGCAAAGTCTACACCTACCTGTACCTGGATGGGGCCAACACAAACTATGCTGCTCCTGTGGCCTCGAGCAACTGGAACAAAACAGTGAAGACAGAGACCCAAGGCCGATTCTTCCTCGCGGATCCCACAACCAACAACTGTTCTCTGCAAATCAGAGACGCCAGGAGGAATGACTCAGGACGCTACTTCTTCCGAGTGGAGATAGGAAATCCTGAATATAATCACCAAGAAAAAGTACAAGGATATAAGTTCGAAGGATATAATTACAAATATAAGATGCTGGATTTGCAGGTGACAGGTACAGCAGGGGCTTGGGAGAGGATTAGGGACAGGGGACCCGTCTTAGAGCAGGAACAGGACACTGCACACTCCCTGTCCAGGCCGTGGGCCCTGGGTGGTGGGAAGAGACACAGGGCCTGGGTGAGCTCAGCCCGAGGCAGGGCCTCTCTCAGGGTCTTGCTCTGAGTCCCCACTCCTGGAGCCCAGGCACCTGCCTATCTCCCCTGCAGCCCTGACAGAGAAACCCCACATCCGTGTACGGGAGCCTCTGGAGTCCGGCCACCCCTCACAGCTGGCCTGCAGCCTGCCAGGGGCCTGCGAAGGAGGACGACCTCTCACCTTCTCCTGGGTGGGAGCCGCTGTGGACTCGCTGGACCCCCAGACCCTCCGCTCCTCGGTGCTCACCTTCACCCCGAGGCCCCGGGACCATGGCAGCAACCTCACCTGTCAGGTCCAAGTCCAAGGATTTTCAGTGGCCACGCAGAGAACCATCCGGCTCAATGTCTCCTGTGAGTGTTGGAGGCGGGGTTGGGTCCGTGGGGGCAGTGGGAGCGACGTGTGTGTGTGTGTGTGTGTGTGTGTGTGTGTGCTGGAGGCTGAGCTAACCTGAGAACACCCGGGCATGGATGTGCCTGTAGGTGGGGAGGGACTAGAAGGACAGCTCTCCCCCCTTCCCGTTTCCCACCGCCCCTCCTGGGGATTGGGGTGACTTCCATCTGAAGTGGGGCCCTGTCTTTCTCTCCCAGATGCCCCAGGGAACCTCACCATAGGCGTCTCCTTCAGGAACGACACAGGTAGGAAAGAACCCCTCCTCTCTGGGCTGGGATCTGCCCAGGGGCCTTGGTGGGGCAGAGCGGGGAGCAGGAGTTTGAATGGGATGAGACTTGGAAAGGGCAAGAATGAAAGGCGTCACCCCAGTCCCTCACCTCTGGTGGGTGGGTGCCTGAATCTGTGTTCCACACACACCCCTCCCCCTCTCTCTCTCCCCTTCATAACCATTCTCCCCAAAGCCTTTAAGAATCTGCAAACCACATCCCTTACCATCCTGGAGGGAGAGGCCCTGAGACTGCGCTGTCAGGCTGACAGCAACCCCTCTGCCGAGCTGAGCTGGTTCCGGGGTTCCCCAGGCCTGAACGCCACCCCCCTCTCCAGCACCGCGATCCTGGAGCTGCCTCGCGTGGGGCCTGCACAGGAAGGAGAGTTCACCTGCCAAGCTGGGCACCCGCTGGGCTCCCACAGCGTCTCTCTCAGCCTCTCCGTGGTCTGTGAGTGGGGAGACCTCGGGGGGCAGGACAGCTGGGTTCTGGGGGTATTTGAGGCACCGCTGACCCTTCTCCTCGCTCCCCACAGACCCCCCGGAGCTGCTGGGACCCTCGTGCTCCTGGGAGGACCAGGGTCTGCACTGCAGCTGCTCCTCCAGGGCCCAGCCGGCCCCCTCCCTGCGCTGGCGGCTGGGGGCGGGGCTGCTGGAGGGGAACCATGGCAACGCGTCCCACAGGGTCACCTCCAGCTCAGAGGGGCCCTGGACCAACAGCTCCCTGAGCCTCAAGGAGGGGCTCAGCCCTGACCTCAGACTCAGCTGCGAGGCCCGGAATGTGCACGGGGCCCAGAGCGCCTCTGTCCTGCTGCTGCCAGGTCAGGGGGTCTATTGGGGGCAGAGGCCAGGGAGAAATGAGTGGGTCACAGTGAAGGCGGGGCTGGGGGTGGGGGCTGCGCAGGGACAGGGGTGATTGCTAGGACAGGGCCCTCCATCTCTTGTTCCCGCCCCCCCAAATATTTTGATTGATTTCAGAAAAGGAGAGGGAGAGAGAATCATTGATCGGCTGCCTCCCGCACGCCCCCTACCGGCAGGAGATGGAGCCTGTAACCTGGGCATGCGCCCTTGACCAGGGATGGAACCAGAATCTCCTGGTTCAGAGGTGGATGCTCATCCACTGAGCTAAGTTGGGCTCTGGTTGGACAGAACCTACACCGGGTTCTGGGAGGAGGGGGAAGAGGAGAGACCTAGGCCTGTGCGTGGGTGTCTCACCGCCCCCTCCTCTGCAGGGAAGGCCGTGCCCCAGGCGGGAGTGGTTCCTGCGGCTCTCGGAGGTGCTGGTGCCATGGCCCTGCTGTCCCTGTGCGTGTGTCTCATCTTCCTTTGCATGTGAGTCTCTGTGGCAGGGAGCGGGGTTCTAGGGGCAAGGCTGGGGTGGGTGTTGGGCGGGGGGTGGGGTGGGGTGGGGCAATAGCTTTATTGAGGTAAAACTCCGATGTATTTAAAGTGTCTGATTCAATGGCTTTTGCTTCAGTCACACAGCTGTGCACCCATCACCACAGTCAAGTTTAAAACCTTCTTATTAGTCTGAAAAAAAAAAGAGAGAGAGAAACTCCACATCCCTGTATTGTCCTCATGCCTCCATCCTCCCCCAGCCCCAGGCAACCTGTATGTCCTGTTTCTCTAGATTTTCCCATTCTGACATTTCATAGAAATGCCATGATATAATACATGTTCACTGTGACTGACTTCTTTCCTGTAGCCTGAGATTTTCAAGGTTCGTGTGTCAGCCCTGCATTGCTTTTTATTTACAAGTATATTCCACGGTTTGGACGGGGCACATCTGATTGGTCCGTTCCTTCACTGACGGACATTGGGTTGCTTGGATGTTTTGGCTGCCATGAATCAGGCTGCCATGAATCACACTGATGATGGCTCGTGCACAAGTCTCTGCGTGTGAGAGGGGCCTCGGTGATGAACATTCAGTCCTGGCCAAACCCCTGGGCATCTAGGGGGACGGGGTCCTCACCTGCATGTCAGGAGGGTCTCCGAGTCTGGCCTCAGGGCCTGGATGCCTCTGTTGTCCATCAGGAAGTGGGGGCAGCTGCCCTCCTGTGCCTGAGCCATTCTGGCTGCTGACTTCTTCCCTTAGAGTGAAAGCCCGCAGGAGGCAGGCAGCCGGGAGGCCAAAGATCAGGAATGATGAAGAGCCTGTGATGGGCACAGTCACCTGGGTGAGTGACATGGGTGTCTTCTCATGCCGTGTAGGGGGGCGCTGGGCACGTCCATTAAGGAGCGCACACCCGCTCCTCTGTGGTAAGCTGGACAGGCAGCTGGGAGTTGACTTACCCTTCATTTCCTGGAACCCATGGTCAGCCTCCTGCCCCAGCCACACTGACCACTGAGCCCACCTCACCTCTCTGATAGGCCCAAGCTGCCAGAACCAGCTCCCAGAAACTATTACTTCCTTCCCATTGTGGGCATGTTACTTCACCTCCCTTTACCGCAGCTTCTCTATCTGTAAATGGGGATAATGAGAGCATCATGCTTACTGAGTTTCTGAGGGAATGTAATATGATCAGTAGGCCCTTGATATGGTCTAGTCAACATCTGCAATAGTCTCAAAAAATAGAAAAAAATTAAAAAGAAAAGAACAGCAGGGTTGAGCAGGAAGGAGAATGGTCTTGGAGTTGAAAGTCCACCATTCTCCTAGGCTGTGGCACCTGAATAAGTCTCTTTCTTTTTGTACCAAAAGAACAAAACCCCCAAAAACAAACAAAAGAAAAATTTTAAAATGAATGTGCAAATAGCTGAGTCTATGAGAAGTGTCTGTGCAGTAAGATGATGAAGGAAAAAACTGTCCCCTCAGCCCCACTTTCCTTTGGGACCATGTCTGCCTCATGCCTCTCAGACACCCTTCTCTCCCCGTCACTCAGGGCTCCCAGAAAAACCTCCAGCCGGACGGGCCCCCAGACCAAGCGCCACCTGCTGAGAAGGGCCCTCTGTCAGGGGAGCAGCAGGAGCTCTACTACGCCAACCTCACCTTTGAGGGGCTGAAGCCACGGGAGCCTCGGGACCAGGAGGCCACCAGCACCCAGGAGTACGCAGTGGTCAAGCGCAGAGGCCAATGAGACCTCGCTCAGAGCTCGGTACTGGGCAGAGGATTCACAGCCCCTGGGGGAGGGGGTTGGGGGGAGAAGTCCGGGACTCATTGCTGAAGCGTGAGGAGACCTTGCGGCCCGATTAGCATTAACGGCTCGATGAGCAGCCCCAGGCAGAGCAGAAAGAAGACAGGCGATGGGGTTTGAGAGACGGGATGGGCCGGCTCTCACGTCCACCTGCACCTGTGCTTCAGGTGAGCTGCTCCGTGACGCTGTCTCTCACCCTCCCGCGCCCTCCAGAACAGCACTTCCTGGCTCCTGGAACATTGTCTAAGGTCTGGGTTTTCTAATAAATCCCGTCTTCTCATCGTTCTCTGGGTGGCTGTCTCCCGGATCCCACCCCGTCTGAAGCGCAATGACAAATTACACAGACTACAATGTAGACCCTGGGTAGGATTATCCTCCTCCAGGCATCGTCACTGTGGCCTGTAGCAGGTGGGTCACTACAATCCCATCAAGGACTGAGGGAATTCAAAACCCAGTTTCTGGCCCTATTGCGTCTCATCTATTTCCAGACCTAACCACAAGATGGCGATGTTTACGGGGCCTCTCCTCCTTGTCAAGACCTTGCTTCTGGCCCCATGAGATTCTTCCTTTTCTTCTTCTTCCACATTTTTATTGATTTCAGAGAGGAAGGGAGAGGGAGAGAGATAGAAACATCGATGATGAGAGCGAATCATTGATTGGCTGCCTCCTGTACGCCCCCTACCGGGGACTGAGACCGCAACCCGGGCATGTGCCCTTGATGGATATCAAACCCAGGACCCTTCAGTCTGCAATCCGACGCTCTATCCGTTGAGCCAATCCGGCTAGGGCCCCATCAGATTCTTGAATGTTCTACTTAGCTTCTCCGTGGCTGCTCAGAGTCAGCAGTCTATTTGAAGAAAAAAGTGGCTCCAAATACTTGTCTCATCACTGTTGACTTCCTGCTTCTTCCCTCTTTACTGTGCAAATTTTCTTTTTGTTGACTCCAAACATTAAAAAAAAAATTTAATCCAGCGTTCCTAGTTTTTTGTTTTTCTCCTTGTCCTGGCTTGCTCTGCTCTTAAGGACAACTGTCTCCATGCTGTGGTCCACTAAGACCACAGGATCTTTTCCCCAATCTGAATATTTAACCTTTATGTAGAAGAAATTAAAACTTAGAATTTATGTGTGTGACCTAACAGCTCCAAATACAGTATATCAACCCAACTTCTGATACTTCATTTCTTCATTTGAGCTGAAGAAGTGGACTCGGCACAGTGCCAGGCATAGAAAAGGCTCACCGATTATATTTTGGGTTGTCCAGAGCTCTGTGACAGTACAAGGAAGGGTTTAAAAGCAAAATGATGGGGAGGAAGTAAGGGCAGGGCAGGAGTCTGACAGGTTTTCTGGAGGGGGCGAGAGTAGAGTCAGCCCTGGGCGTCCAGGGGCAAGGGGCACAGTGACCTCTCAGAAATGCATTGTGTCTCTGAAGCTGTCTCCTCTTCCCTAGGATAAGGGAGGTTCCAGGGGGAGACAGGAGCAGTTTGGCTGGACCTCTGTCCTGTAGGACAGAATGTCACCAGCCTCACGCCCTGGCCTCACCTCCACGAGTCAGGGGAAGGCTCCGCCTCCAGGGGGCGTTCCATAGCCCTGGGGAGCGCCTCACCAGAGGGTTGGCGCTGTCCGTGGTCCTGGAGCACACCTGGGCTCAGCTCTGCCAAGGATCCCAACTCACAAGCCCGAGGTCCCCAGCCTTAGACCAGCAGGACACCTAAGTCCAAGGGGCTTTGGAAAGGCTGGGTTCCTCTTGGGAAGGAAAAGTCTGGAGAAGGAGTGGGAGTGGGCTGGGCTCATCTCTGTGCTTTTCCTCTCACCCCTCTGGTTGCCTTATTCTTTTGAACTTGTGCCAGCAAAATGCTAAGATTCTACTTAGCATTTGCCACCGAAATGTCCCCAAAAGAGGAAGTTCCCCAGTGAATTGCTACATGTCTTAGGGGATCTACCAAGCTTGTCAGGCCACCACTAGGAACTAAAATCTCAGGGTGACATACAGAGAGGGTAGTTTTGGGGGAAGGTTAGGCCAGTTAAGGAGAAGCAGAGGCCTGGGGAGGAAGCCGGGCATGAAGAGGAAGAATGGGCCCTCGCTGGTTTGGCTCAGTGGATAGAGCATCTCCCTGTGGACCGAAGGGTCCCAGGTTCAATTCCAGTCAAGGGCATGTGCCCGGGGTGCAGGCTCAATCCCCAGTGGGGGGTGTACAGGAGGCAGCCAATTGATGCTTCACTCTCATCATTGATGTTTCTATCTCTCTCTCCCTCTCCCTTCCTCTCTGAAATCAATAAAATAAATATTAAAAAAAGAGGAAGAATGTGCAGACACCGGTAATAACAAGAAGAAATATTGATCATATGCATTTATTGCCCAGAGGCTGGAAAGACTGTTGGATGTTTGCATGTTTTTTCATTGGCACCAGCAACATAGGAATTCACCTTCCACAATAAACTCTGTCTGTGGGGAGGCGAAGCTTTTGAAACATTCATAAATACATTTGAGCATTTGCCTTGGATGTGCGATGTGCTAGGAGCAGGAGATTAAAAATGAACTGAGCAGCCCTGGTCCGGCTACGTTGGTTGGCACATCATCCCCTTTACCAAGACGTTGTGGGTTGGATCCCCAATTAGTGAACATACCTAGGTTTTGGGTTTGATAACCCAGTTGGGTCATGTACGGGAGGTAACCGATTGATGTTTCTCTCTCAGATTTCTCTCTCTCTCTCCCTCTCTCTCTCTCCCTCTCTCTCTCTCTCTCTCCCTTCTCTCTAAAAATAAATGTAGAATCTAATGAACAAAATAGAGGCGGCTCCGGGGCTCGGGGGCGGGGGGTGGGGGGCTGGGGAGTGGAGGGCTGGGCGCGCGCCTGGCGGGGCTGGTCCTGGCAGGGAGGCGTGTGCTCCCAGCGGGTGAAGGGTTCGGGCCGAGGCCGGGCCAGGACTCACTGGAGCAGTTCCAGCCCGTGGGCGTCTGGCAGTCGCTCAGGGAGGTGGGGAAAGCCACAAGCCCGGCGAAGCGGGCGACCAGGAGCAGCAGGACGGGCAGCAGCAGCCCTCGCCCAGCGTCCAGCTGCCGCCCGGCCGCGGAAACTCGGCGGGCAGCATGGCTAGTCGGCGCGGCTCTGCAGCAGCTCTCGGCTCCTCGGGGCCGGGCGGTCGCGGGGGCCGGGCAGCGGACTACTGAGCCTCCCGCGGGCGGCGGCTCGGGCGGCAGGGGCAGGGGCACCAGGCAGCGAGGAGGCAGCCGGCTCCGGGCATGGTCTCCGGAGTTTCAGCAACAACCAGCGACCCTGCTTGCCGAGGGGGGCGTCCGCGGGGAAGCCACGCAGGGGACGCGGGAAGCCGCGGCCATGGCGGGTGGCGGGGGGAGGGCTCAGAGGAGCCGGGGTGTGTGTGAAAAAACAAACAAACAACAACAAAAACAAAGAAAAGAGAGAAAGAACAAAATAACTGATGAACAGAATAGGACCAGAGGAATGGATAAATGGAACGAAATGAGGGTAGGCGGGGAGAGAGGATGTGAAGAGGTCAACCAAGGAATATATATGTACATATATGCCCAGCCCATGGACACAGAAAATAATGTGGTGAAGGCCTAGGGGGACGGGTGGAGGGTGGAGGGAGGCAAAGGGGGGGGGGGGGAGATGGGGCACATCTGGAATAGAGTCAACAATAAAAACATAAAATAAGAAAGCACATCCTCGGGTGAAGATTTAAAAAAAGTGAAGGAAGCAGATTTGACTTGACACTGCCTTCAGGGTTAACCAGGACATGCATTTGACCTTCTGTAATGTTACAAATGATTGGATCATATTGAGGGCTTATGAATCACCCAGCATGAGTGACACTCATTATCCCCATTTCCAGATGGGGAAACTGAGGCGAGGGGAGGTGAAGTACCATGTCCACATGGGTAGATAGTAATTGTTTGGGGAGATGGTTCTGACAGCCAGTGTCTGTCACCACAACCAGTTTGGACTTAGGTGTTATCATTGCCATGAATTTAAAAACTGTAGTTTCACTCTACAGGCAATGAGTTTCCCCATTTTGTTTTAAAGATCTGTGTTCCTTCCTCATCTTTGAGTGCTCTCTATTAAGTATAGATTATAGAGTGATACTTAAAGATAGTATTTGCTTCCTTCTGCTTTCCCTCATTGATATGGGTAATTCAGTCCCACGGCTCTTCTTTTGAATGTAATCTGTCTTTTCCTCTCTGGCTGCTGTCCAGATTTTCCCCTTGTCTTCGGTTTCCTTTGACTCACCCTTACCCTTATTCAACCTCAACGTGGGAGTGGCCTCCTTTGAAACTGCTCGCCTCGGACAGGGCCTGTCTTGGCTCTCATCTCCAGGCCACAGAGGCCACAAACCAAAGCTCACATTATCCGTATGGGCAAATGCCTGTGGGGAGTTATTTTTGGCTTAGATATTCTACCTAATTGTCTGCATCTAAGCTTGTTCAAAAATTCCATCCTAATAAGGTCCTATTTACTTTTCCGTTCAGTTATTCTATACTTTTAAAAATTAGGGATTTTATTTTTTCTATTCACTTTTTTTTTTTTACCCCCAAAGGATTTTGTTATTTTTTTCAGCACAAATCTTGAGCAGAATGGTTTAACCTGGTGTTAAACAAGAGTGACAAGTCAACTTCTTACCACACTGACAGTGGGGTTTGTCTAGTGGGTGTGGGGGGCCAATGCCCTCCTAGTCCCACCGTGTAAATGTCCACTTCTTTCCTTGGGGCCACTCTCTAAAGTTTAGGGCATAACTTATCTGGGATTGGTGCTTGTTTTGTTCACTGGGACAGTCACCTGGGCCCATATGCCTGTGGCCACCAGAGCCAGTGTTGTGGCTGGACCAGTGCTGGTGGTTCTTGCTGTGATTTTAAGCCACAGAATAAAGGAATGTTGAAAACACAGGTTTGTTACAGTGGTTCTCCCCCTTCTTTCCCCCCATTTTTGCTTTCCATGGTTTCTGTTACCTGTGGTCAACCATGGTTTGAAAATACTAAATAACAAATTGCAGAAATAAACAATTATAAGTTTTGAAATGTTCTGAATCATATGATGACTCTCGTGCTCCCAGTCTGTCCTGCCGAGAGGTGAACCGTGCCTTTGTCCAGTGTCTCCACACTGTATACACTACCCCAGGGGTGGGCAAACTTTTTGACTCGAGGGCCACAATGGGTTCTTAAACTGGACCGGAGGGCCAGAACAAAAGCATGGATGGAGTGTTTGTGTGAACTAATATAAATTCAAAGTAAACATCATTACATAAAAGGGTACGGTCTTTTTTTTTTTTTAGTTTTATTCATTTCAAACGGGCCGTAGTTTGCCCACGGCTGCACTACCCACTTGTTAGCCACTTAGAAGCCATCTAGGTTATCAGTTCAACTGTCCTGGTGTCGTGGTGCTTGTGTTAAAGTCACCCTTATAGTAGCCTAAGGCTAGGTCACAATGACTATGTCATTCACCGCCCTTCAGTCCATCAGGGAGGCATTGTGTGTCATCTCACATCAGTGCAGGAAGGAGGGTGAGCAGAGTATCAGGGGATATTTTGAGAGAGGGAGAGACCACATTCACATAACCTTCATTGCAGCATATTTGTTATAATTCTCCTATTATATTATTAGTTGTTATTGTACATCTCTAACTTACATATCAAAATTTATCCTTGGTGTGTATGAGGGAAAAAATCATACTATATATAAGGTTTGGTACTACCTGCGGTTTAAAGCATTCACTGGGGGTCTTGGGACATAGGTCCCGGGGAGAAGGGGGACAATTGTACTTACAAGTCCTGGAGGACACACAACACGCCGAGGGCCACTCAGCAGGTACAGAGACAGAGAGGATCCAATGTCCAGCCTCTATTGGGGTGGAGGTGGTGGTGCCTAGGGTGTTGCAGATTCTCTGTTGGTGAACTTCAAACATAGGAGCAGGAATGAAAGTTCAGGAAGGGAAAAGCAGGGTCGCTCAAGTGATCAGTTATCTAGGCCACCCAGAGCTTTCTAAAAGGGAACTTCATGTCCTGGCTGGTTTGGCTCAGTGGATGGAGTGTCGGCCAGCAGACTCAAGGGTACCGGGTTTGATTCTGGTCAAGGGCATGTGCCTTGGTTGCGGGCACATCCCCAGTGGGGGGTGTGCAGGAGGCAGCTGATTGATGTTTCTCTCTCATCGATGGATCTACCTGTCTATCCCTCTCCCTTCCTCCCTGTAAAAAATCAATAAAATATATTTTAAAAAATAAAAATAAAAGGGAACTTCATGCCTTAGTCACTTCCGCCCCAAACCTGAAGGGTCCTGGGTTCAATTCCGGTCCAGCGCACATGCCCGGGCTGTGGGCTCGATCCCCACTAGGGGGTGTGCAGGAGGCAACCGATCCATGATTCTCTCTCATCATTGATGTTTCAGTCTCTCCCTCTCCCTTCCTCTCTGATATCAATAAAAATATATTTAAAACAACAACAAAAACATCAAATGATGAGAGAGAATCATGGATTGGCTGGGGATGGAGCCCACAACCCAGGCATGGGACCTGACTGGGAATTGAATTGTGACTTCCTGGTTCATAGGTCTCTATGCTCAACCACTGAGCCACGCCGGCCTGGCTGGCGTTTTCTTTGATTCTGTCGTTGGGAGGAGAGAGAAACACTCTGAGCCCCACCCTCGCCACATCCTCGTCTCTGCCTGGGCAGTGTCACATCATGATGGCCCCAGAGGTCTGACCCTGCACCCGGTCGTAGCCCCTTCCCACTCCCTGAACCCCCGCTCCCCCAACTCCTCAGCCCCCGGTATCACAGCCAAGCCCCAGGCAAGGGTCTGGAGAACTCACTCCCCGCCTCGCCACCTGCAGGCCCAGCTCACGTACCTGAGCTCCACAGGTGAACTCACCTTCAGGCAACTCCACCTGGGGCGGCTCCAGGATGCCGGGGTTTGAGGGCTGTGAGGGGCTCGGGATTCAGCCCTCCTGGGCCCAGGCCAGCCTGATGGGCGGGGGACACAGATCAGGCCCAGGGAGAGCCCTTCTACGTCTGGAAGAAATCGGCCTCTGCAGAATGAGCCGAGGCTGAGACAGCCGCTCCTGGTCTCAGACATGGGTGGGCTGGCCCGCAGGCCTACTCAGCTTTTCATTATTAAAGCCCAGTCCTCCTGCATAAACACTAATGGCTCCCGCTCCAGGAAAATGACCCAAATCCTCCATATGGTACCCAAGATACCACGGTCCCACTCAGTATTAGCTCACGAGGCTGATTTCAAATGCCGACCACGCGTGCACACGGCACATGGACACACAGGTACAGAGTACACACTCAGTACACACAGGCCGGTTCGACTCAGTGGGTAGAGCGTCGGCCCGAGGACTGAAGAGTCCCAGGTTCCATTCTGGTCAAGGGCATGTACCTAGGTTGCAGGCCCCATCCCGGCCTGGCCCGTGGGGGAGGCAACCAATCGATGTGTCTCTCTCACATTGTTACTTCTCTCTCTCTCTCTCTCTCTCTCTCCTCCTTCTACTCTCTTTACAAATCAATGGGAAAAAATATCTTTGGGTGAGGATTAACAGAACACAAACAAAAACTAAAAAAGGTAGAGTTCAAGGAAAGGAACACAAGAGCAAATAAACACAGCAAATGATGCCTTAAAAAGAAATTAAAGGTAAAAAAGGGAAAATTAAAACAAAACAAAACACACACTCAGAGCCCTGGTCAGTTTTGTTCAGTTGCTAGAGCGTCGGCCTGTGGACCCAAGGGTCCCGTGTGCGATTCCCAGTCAAGGGCACGTACCTCGCTTGCAGGTTCCCCAGCCCCAGTAGGGGGGGGCATGTGGGAGGCAACAATTGATGTGTCTCTCTCACATCGATGCTTCTCTCTCTCTCCCCTTCCTCCCTCCCTTCTACCCTGGAAATTAGTGGAAAAATATCTTCGGGTGAGGATTAATAAAATACACACGCAGAGACACAGACATGCACACCTGCAGGCAGGGGTACAGATACAAAAACTCACACACAGCCCTAACCAGTTTTGCTCAGTGGATAGAGCGTTGGCCTGCGGACTCAAGAGTCCCAGGTTCGATTCCGGTCAAGGGCATGTACCTTGGTTGCGGGCACATCCCCAGTTGGGGGGTGTGCAGGAGGCGGCTGATTGATGTTTCTCTCTCATCGATGTTTCTAACTCTCTATCCCTCTCCGTTCCTCACTGTAAAACATCAATAAAATATATATTTTTAAAAATGATAAAATAAAGTAAATTTCTTCCCATCAGGGCTTCTTGATGCATCCTCTCTTTCTAAAAACAAAACAAAAAAACCACCACCAACAACAAACACACACACACACACACACACACACACACACACACACACATGCATGCGCCTGGTTTTCAGGCCACGGAGACCCAGAGGCAGTGGTGCCTCCTGCAGAAGAGAACGAGTAGGGAGTCTCTCTCCCGCCGGACACTTCCTGACTTTGGGTGACTCCATGTGTCGGTGCCACGCGCTCGTGGGTCCCTGGAAGCCGGCCAGTGGCTGCCCTCCCCACTCCATCCTTCCGGCCCTCTATTGGAAACGCGGTGAGTAGATGACTTGCCTGGAGAGAAGGGCTGTCTAAGGGGCCTGTTTGGCAATTCTGCAGAAATTGAAAAACCGACTCAAAGCAGAGTGTCTGGGTCAATAAACAGGTCCTGGGGTCCCCTCTGTGCAGAGCCTGTCCCCCTAGGCCCCTTTGGCGGTCGAACGACCCTTTCACAGGGGTCGCCTAAGACCATCCTGCATATCCGATGTTTACATGACGATTCATAACAGTAGCAACATGACAGTTAGGAAGTAGCAACGGAAATAATTTTATGGTTGGGTCACCACATGAGGAACTGTATTGAAAGGGCCAGAAGATTGAGAACCACTGCAACCTGGAATTGAACCTGCAACCAATGTGCTGTAGGGAGGATGCTTCCACCAACAGAGCCATCCGGCCAGGGCTATCTATTTCCACCTGTAAAGTCCTCCCACACAGATGTACCATTTCCTCCGTTGAGGTGGCGCATAGTGTATATTTGTGATGTGCATCTCTGAATGTTCCAGGAACATCATAAGTTTTGATGTGTCCATGACATCTTTATACCATGCTGTTTTTTTGTTGGTCACTGTGCTATACGGATGCATTTGAGTTTTGCAATGTGATTTTGTCTCTAGAAACCTTGCTGACTCTCTTCTCAAGCCCCTACATGTATCTGTATGTACCTGTGGATTTTCCTATATAGACACAATCCTTCACGGAGAAAGTCAGCTTTATTTTCTTTGGAATTTCCATAGCTTTTACTTATTGTTATTGTGCTTGTACTTGCGGCTGAGGGCGGGGAACCACGGAAACGGAGGATGGCTTCCTCAGACCATCAGACCACCAAACCATCAGACCGCCCCCCCCCCCCCCACATCCTGCTTGTGCTTCCGGAGGAGGGAGAAGAGCAGACTCTATCGGTGCTGCTTCGTTAGGTGTGGAGCTTGCTGAACTCACCCCCTATCCCTCCAGGGGAGCCTCCTGCATCCCTAGCTGACTGTGATGTTATCCTGAAGGCCTCTGACATCCCCCTGCGCTCACTGGTTCCTCCCTTGAGATCCCATCAGTCAAGGGCAGCGAGGCACACAGAAGCCCCACTATGTGCTCCAGCAGCGGGAATGGAATGTCAGGGTTTGTGAAGCCTGGGTTGGGACACAGATGGAGCAGAAAGGGAACACTTCCCATCAGCCTGGGTGGGGCTCTGAGAAGGGAGCCGGAGATGAGGGGCCAGGAAGGTGGATTTTCATGAACTTTCAGGCGACAGCGCTGCTGCTGTGCTGAGGTCCCTCCAAATGGGGCTTCTGTTTCCGATGGGACTTGTGCACCTCGCTGTCCCTCAGACACTCAGACCCTCGAGACAACACAGGTGCGTCCACGTCCCCAAGAAGCCCTCAGAGCAAAGGCCTTTACCACTCAGCTCTGCCCCTGGGTTCCACCCTCTACTGGACTTGGTTCTAAATTCCTCTCTCTTTTGCCAGCACTTGGTCTAAAAAAATATTAAAATTATCTTTTTCCAGAATGTTCCACAGTTCCAGCTGGAGGGTGGGTCCCCTGTGTCACCACGACCAGCTCTGAGTGTGCTGGCCCCTGGGCGACCTCCCTCCCCACTTACACATCCTCTGTAAGGGGGTCACTTTCAGATTCACATCTGGACACGCCACTCAACCTCCAGGACCTCAGTACATTTACCTGCAGGGTCAGGTTGGGGTGGGGGAGGGGAGACAGAAAGATTTCTCAGACACCACACCCCCATGTCCTGTGGAGGTCAAGTTCCCCTCCCAGCCTGGCCACAGTCTCTCCGCCAGGGCTTCCTGTTGGGGTGTCCTAGGCCCCACCCAAGAGCTGGGCACTTCCGTCCCTGACACAGGGACCAGGACCCACTCTGCCCTGCCAGAGGCCGACATGGTGCCCCTTCTGCTGCTGCCCCTACTCTGGGGGGGTGAGTTGCTGAGGGAGGGGGGCAGGCCAGTAGGGGGAGGAGTGGGAGTTGCATCCTAGCTTCTGTGTCCCCCACCCCCAGGGTGCCTGCAGCAGCAGCATCCAGGCTATGACCTCCGAGTGCAGGAATCGGTGACGGTGCAGGAGGGTCTGTGTGTCCACGTGCCCTGCTCCTTCTCCTACCCCTGGAGCTCATGGTCTTCCTCTAGTGGACACTACACCTACTGGTACCAGGTCGGGGAAAACATGGGCTATGCTGCTCTTGTGGCCTCGAACAACCGGAATAAAACTGTGAAGACAGAGACCCAAGGCCGCTTCCTCCTCACGGACCCCACGACCAACAACTGTTCCCTGGACATCAGAGACGCCAGGAGGAGTGACAGAGGACGCTACTTCTTCCGAGTGGAGAGAGGAGGTTCTGTGAGATATAGTTACCTAATGAAGATGCTGGATTTGCAGGTGACAGGTAAGGCAGGGGCCCAGGAGAGGACCCAGGGACAGGGGACCCATCTTAGAGCAGGAACAGGACACTGGACACTCCCTGTCCAGGCCATGGGCACTGGGTGGTGGGAAGAGACACAGGGCCTGGGTGAGCTCAGCCCGAGGCAGGGCCTCTCTCAGGGTCCCGCTCTGAGTCCCCACCTCTGGAGCCCAGGCACCTGCCTTTCTCCCCTGCAGCCCTGACAGAGAAACCCCACATCCGTGTACGGGAGCCTCTGGAGTCCGGCCGCCCCACACAGCTGGCCTGCAGCCTGCCAGGGGCCTGTGAAGGGGGACGACGTTTCACCTTCTCCTGGGCGGGAGCCGCTGTGGACTCGCTGAACCCCCAGACCCTCCGCTCCTCCGTGCTCACCTTCACCCCGAGGCCCCGGGACCATGGTACCAACCTCACCTGTCAGGTGAAACGGGAAGAGTCTCGGTGGACCTCACAGAGAACCATCCGGCTCAATGTCTCCTGTGAGTGTTGGAGGGGGGACTGGGTCCATGGGGGCATTGGAGTGGCCTGTATGTGTGTGTGTGTGTGTGTGTGTGTGGGCCCCCAAAGCGTCTCTCTCAGCCTCTCCGTGTTCTGTGAGCGGGGAGACCCCAGGGGGCAGGACAGCTGGGTTCTGGGGAGATTAGAGGCACAGCTGACCCTTCTCCTCGCTCCCCACAGACCCCCCGCAGCTGCTGGGACCCTCGTGCTCCTGGGAGGACCAGGGTCTGCACTGCAGCTGCTCCTCCAGGGCCCAGCCGGCCCCCTCCCTGCGCTGGCGGCTGGGGGCGGGGCTGCTGGAGGGGAACCATGGCAACGCCTCCCACGTGGTCAGCTCCAGCTCAGAGGGGCCCTGGACCAACAGCTCCCTGAGCCTCAAAGAGGGGCTCAGCCCTGACCTCAGACTCAGCTGCGAGGCTGGGAATGTGCACGGGACCCAGAGCGTCTCTGTCCTGCTGCTGCCAGGTCAGGGCCTGCTGGGGGCAGAGGCCAAGGCGAAAGGAGTGGGTCAGAGAGAGGGTGGGGCTGGAGGTGGGGCAGCGTGGGGACAGGGGGGATTGCTAGGACAGGACCTGCATCTCCTGCCTGAACAGAACCGACATCGGGTTCCGCGAGGAGGTGGGAAGAGGAGAGACTAGTCCTGGGAGTGGGTGGTGTCACCTGAGCTGGTGCTGGAGGAACAAGCCCTGAGCCCCTCCAGCCCTCAGCACCAGGGCTCCTGGAGCTGCCCCATGTGGGGCTGGAGGCGGAGGGGAGTTCACCTGCTGGGCTCAGCACCCGCTGGGCTCCCAGCACGTCTCCTTCAGCCTCTCTGTGCAGAGTGAGTTTCAGGACAGGTGTGGGGTGGACGCCTGGACAGGTGTTGGGCTGTGGGTGGACTGACACCTGGACAACACGTCACCCTTCTCCCGTCGTCCCCAGGCAGCCCGCACTCCTGCAGATGTGTGACTGAGGAGCAGCAGGGCTCCTGGCCCCTGGTCCTCACCCTGATCAGAGGGGCCCTCATGGGGGCTGGCTTCCTCCTCACCTACGTCCTCACCTGGCTCTACTACACCAGGTGAGCAGGCCTGTCTCTCCCGCGGAAGGTCAGGGATTGGCCCTGAGGTCCAGGTGGGGCCGAGCTGTCAGGCTCTGCCTGGAGTTAGAGCCAAAGTGGCCGAGTCTCTGAGCTGACACCTGTGTGGGCCCCGCAGGTGTGGAGGCCCCCGGAACAGGAGGCAGAGCTCCTGATGGATCCTCCCTTCCTCTCAAGATGGGACTGAGGTGTGGACACCAGGCTACAGGGACCATCCTGGGACATCAATGTCACCTTCTCCCTGGAAACTCTTGACTCACCTGCCTCCAATGTGCCCCTGGGGTTTCAGTTTGTGGAAGTGACTGAGTGACCACAAGGGGAGTCAGTGCCATGGAATGAAGACTTTTACTCTTTTTAAAAAATTTTTTTATTTTATTTTATATTATTTTTAAAAAAATTTTTTTGCTAAAAGTATTACAAAAGGTATTACATATGTGTCCTTTCCCGCCGCCCCCCCCCCCCCGGCCCTTGACAATCCCCTGCCCTCCCTTACCCCCCAGTGTCTTATGTCCATTAGTTATGCTTATATGCATGCATACAAGTCCTTCGCTTGATCTCTTACTCACCTCCCTCCTGCCCCCCAACCCTCCCTGGCCTTCCCACTGAAGTTTGACAATCAGTTTGAGGCAGCTCTGCCTCTGTATCTATTATTGTTCAAAAGTTTGTAATCGTCTTTATTATCCATGAATGAGTGAGATCATGTGGTATTTTTTCCTTCATTGACTGGCTTATTTCACTTAGCATAATGCTTACTCTTTTTACCTCCTGAGAGGAGGGGCCACTGTGCCTGGGAAGCCCCGGATTTCCTCAGGAAGCAGATGCAGGTGCAGGGCAGCCTAGTGAAGGCCTTGATTGGGGTTCCCATGGGAAAAGCAAGGCAGGGCAGGGTGAGCAGTTCAGGACCAGCTGGTGTGTGTCAGTCTGGGGGATGGGCCTGTGGGCGTGGTCTCCATGTGTCTGGTCCCAGGTCCTGGGTGATTGGGGGCAGGTGGGGAGGCTGGGAATATGGGCTCAGATTGGGTTGGTTTGCATCTGAAATTCTTTGCTGTCTCTGAGAATGGGCGGGCCCTGGGAGGCCCTGTGTCTCCGTGACTTCCAACCTGTTTAATGGCTCAAAACATCCTAAGATACAGAAATAAACAATAATACACACCCACTGACCGCCCCCTTGTTTCTGCCTGTGCTTCTCCCATTTGACTTGTTCCCCTCCCCGCCTCTTTCCTTCTCTCTGTTGGTTCTGCCCAGTCATCCTCCACCCCTGCTCCTCTCTCTCCATTCTCAGGCCCAGAAAGGGACTGAAGTTGGCACCTTATCCTCCCCTTGCCCAGATGTTACCTGGTCACCACCTGAACTTCTGGTCTCCCGTCTGTAGGTGCTGATACACAGTAGAGTGAGGAGCTGCTCTCCTTTCCCTGTGGATAGACACCAACCTCAGAATTATTGTCATAACACATCCCAACATCTACACTAATAAAAGACAAACATACAAATTGACCGACCTTCACTATGCCTTAAGCCACGCCCACCAACCAATCAGAGCAACCATATGCAAATTAACCCAACCAAGATGGCGGCCAGCAGCCACAGAGCTGGAGCAAGAAGGAGGCTTCCCTCCCGCCCACCCTGGCTGGCTCTGAGGTCCTCTCAAAGCAACAAAGTTTCAATTATAGAAGGGAAATAAATCCCAGAATAAAAAAAGAAAAGAAAAAAGGAGAGGCTGGGAGCTTCCGTGGCAGTGTGAGCTTGGCCAGCTTGAAAAGGGCCCTCAGCCCCTCACCCAGACTGTCCGGGCACCCCAGTGGGGACCCCCCACCCTAAAGGGTGTGTGGCCAGCCTGCAAACAGGCATCAGCCCCTCACCCAGGCTGTCCAGGCACCCCAGTGGGAACCCCCACTATGAAGGGGGTGTGATCAGCCTGGAAACCCCCATCAGCCCCTCACTAACCTGGCCATGCACCCCAGCGGGACCCCCACCCTGATCCAGGACACTCTCCGGGGCCAACCAGCCAGCCCCCACCCATGCACTCGGCCTCTATCCTATATAATAAAAGGGTAATATGCAAACTGACCCTAACAGCAGAACGACTGGGAATGAATGGTCAATTTGACACACACTGGCCACCAGGAGGCAGACACTCAATGCAGGAGCTGCCCCCTGGTGGTCGGTGCGCTCCCACAGGGGGAGCTCTGCACAGCCACAAGTCAGGCTGACAGCTGCCAGTACAGCGGTGGTGGTGGGAGCCTCTCCCACCTCCTCAGCAGCACTAAGGATGTCTGACTGCAGCTTAGGCCTGCTCCCCGCTGGCAAGTGGACATCCCCCGAGGGCTCCCGGGCTGCCAGAGGATGTCTGACTGCCAGCTTGGGCCCGATCCCCTAGGGAGCGGGCCTAAGCCAGCAGGTGGACATCCTCTGAGGGGCCCCAGACTGCAAGAGGGGAAAGGCTGGGCTGAGGGACCCCCGCCCCCAAGTGCACAAATTTTTGTGTGCCCGGCCTCTAGTTTAATCATAAATGAGAACGTTTATGTGATATCACGTGACCATTGATTTTACTATTTAGTGTCTGTGGGAGTTTCTTGAGTCCACTTCCATCTGGATCTCCTCTTTTTGTTGTTGCTGTGGTTGAACCTGTTTCAAGTAAGGGATTTTGTTTATTCTTTGTAATTATTCTTCAATTGGTATTTATATCTCTTCTTATTTTTTAAAATATTTTTATTGATTTCTGAGCGGAAGTTTGAGGGAGAGAGAGTGATAGAAATATCAATGATGAGAGAGTCATTGATTGCCTGTTTCCTCCACGTCCCCTACTGGGGATGAAGCCCGTCACCCAGGCATGTGCCCTGACCGGGAGTCGAACCCTGACCTCTTGGTTCATAGATTGATGCTAAACCCCTCAGCCACACCAGCTGGACTATGTCTATTCTTGAATAATAAAATATTTCAACATTTAAGACACATCCATCTATACTCTCACCATTTTGTGCTGCTATTGTCATATAGCTTACAACTATAAATTTGATAAACTTTAGAGAACATTAATAATGACTTGGATGTAAACAATTATTTTGTTTCCAGATTAATTGACATATTTTTGATATAGAATGAATGCAAGTTTAAGGTGTGCAATGTACATATTTGATGCACCTACATAGTGAAGTGATTACCACAATAAGGTTCATCAACACTTCCATCCTCTGATATAATTACCATTGTTATGGTTATAACACGAATGATGTATAACCATAACAACTTTCAGGTGTTCAATACAATCCTGTTAATTGTACTTGCCATGCTGTCCAGTACATCCCCAGGAATTGTTCATCTTGTAGCTGAAAGTTACCCTTGACCAACATCTCCCCATTTCCCCATCTCCACATTTCCCCACTGCATTACCGTCTACTCTCTGTGAGTTCAGCTTCTTTAGACCCCACTGTGAGAACACACTGCAGGAAAACAATGACTATTTTGAAAAATACCCCTCACAGTTGTTCCTCTCATGCAGTTCTGGGTTTCCATCACAGTTCATTTTCTTCTGTGCAAAAATGTATTAAAGACCTAAATATAATACCAACCGCTATAAAACCCTCAGAGGAAAACATAGGGGGAAATCCCAGCACATTGGATTTTGCAATGATTTCCTGCATATTTACATCAAAAGCACAGACAAGGGAAGCAAACATAGACAAGCGGGACTGTACCAACTTCAAACCCTGAGCACAAAAGGACACTCTCACCAGACTCCAGACTACAGGATGGGAGAGAAAATGTATCTGTTAAGGAGTTAATATCCAGCATGTATTACAAGCTCACACAAGACAACATAAGAAACCCAAGTAACACAGTGGAAGAAATGGCTAAAACCTTGACTAGACATTTCTCCAAAGATGATGTACAAATGGCCAACAAAGTCATGAAAAGAGACTCCACATCAGCAATCCTCCAGAACCATAAAAGAACTCCTTAGGCCTGTTGGGGTTTTGCTTGGTGCATCAGGGCATTAATATTCAAAACCCCACATGAGATTGCTGCACGGACAAGGAAGGTATGGTGAAGGCACATAGTAGGCCCGCAGTACAGAAAGTGATGGGGGAAGTGTAGTGATAAGCAGCTCCGAAGGTCACACACCCAAAATTAGCATTAGAAATTTTATGTCATGTGAGTCTCACCTCCACAAAAGTTTCCTCATTAGTTTATTTGTAAATCGAGTGTGCACACACACACACACACACACACGTGCACACACACACATCCATATACACATACAGAGTTCTCTCTCTGGGATGAATTCTGTGGTCCTTCTTGAATGTGAAAATGGTTGCTTCTTCCCCCAGTTCTTTTGTGTGGGTGGCTTTAGGATGGGCCTTGTGCTCTGAGGTGAGTCAGCCTGGCCCCTTCTCTGTCCCTGAGACCCATCTTACCTGGCACAGCTTATGGGAAAATTTCCTCTTCTGCATTTCTGTCCATACCTTGTGGCTTGGAAAGAGAGAGAGAGAGAAAGAGAGAGAGAGAGAGAGAGAGAGAGAGAGAGAGAGAGAGAGAGAGAAACATAAATCGGTTGCCTCCCATACTTGCTCTGAGCTGGTATGGAAACGAGGTATGTGCCCTGACCTGGAATTGAACCTGCAACCAATGTGCTGTAGGGAGGATGCTTCCACCAACAGATCCATCCGGCCAGGGCTATCTATTTCCACGTGTAATGTCCTCCCAAACAGATGTACCATTTCCTCCACTGAGGAAGTGCATGTCATATATTCGTGATGTGCATCTCTGAATGTTCCTGGAACATCGTAAGTTTTGATGTGACCGTGACATCTTTTATACCATCCTGTTTTTCGTTGGTCACTGTGCTATCTGATGCATTTGAGTTTTGCAATTTGATTTTGTCTCTAGAAACCTTGCTGACTCTCTTCTCAAGCCCTTACATGTGCATCTGTATGTACGTGTGGATTTTCCTATATAGACACAATCCTTGATGGAGAAAGGCAGCTTGGTTTTCTTTGGAATTTCTTGCTTTTACTTATTGCTCTTGCCTTGCTGGACTCGGACCCGGTGCTGCTGCGTTAGGTGTGGAGCTTGCTGAGCTCACCCCCTATCCCGCCAGGGGAGCCTCCTGCATCCCTAGCTGACTGTGAGGTTATCCTGAAGGCCTTTGACATCTCCCCCCCCCCCCCGCCGCCCTCACTGGTTCCTCCGTTGAGATCCCATCAGTCAAGGGCAGCGAGGCACACAGAAGCCCCACTATGTGCTCCAGCAGCGGGAATGGAATGTCAGGGTTTGTGATGCCCGGGTTGGGACACAGATGGAGCAGAAAGGGAACACTTCCCATCAGCCTGGGTGGGGCTCTGAACAGGGACCCAGCGATGAGGGGCCAGGAAGGTGGATTTTCATGAACTTTCAGGCGGCAGCGCTGCTGCTGTGCTGAGGTCCCGCCAAATGGGGCGTCCGTTTCCGATGGGGCTTGTGCGCCTCGCTGTCCCCCAGACACTCAGACCCTTGAGACAACACAGGTGCGTCCACGTCCCCAAGAAGCCCTCAGAGCAAAGGCCTTTACCACTCAGCTTTGCCCCTGGGTTCTACCCTCCACTGGACTTGGGTCTGATTTCCTCTCCCTCTTGCTTGCACTTGGTCTAAAAAAATATTAAAATGATCCTTTTCCAGAATGTTCGATAGGTCCAGCTGGAGGGCGGGTCCCCCTGAGTCCCCAGGACCAGCTCTGAGTGTGCTGGCCCCTGGGTGACCTCCCTCCCACTTACACATCCTCTGTAAGGGGGTCACTTTCTGGACAAGCCACTCAGCCTCCCAGGGTCTCAGGACATTTGCCTGCGGCGTCATGGGGAGGCGGGGGAGGGGAGACAGAAAGATTTCTCAGGCACCACCCCCCAACTCCTGTGGAGGCAAAGTTCCCCTTCCAGCCTGGCCACAGTCTCTCCCCCAGGGCTTCCTGTTGGGGTGTCCTAGGCCCCACCCCAGAGCTGGGCACTTTGCTCCCTGTCACAGGGACCAGACCTGCTCTACCCTGCCAGAGGCAGACATGGTGCCCCTGCTGCTGCTGCCCCTGCTGTGGGGGGGTGAATGTCAAGGGAGGGGGGCTGGGCAGGTTGGGGAGGGACGAGGACAGCATCAGAGCCTAAATCCTCCTCCTCTAGGGTTCTTGCAGCAGCTGCCAGGCTATGAGCTCCGAGTGCAGGAATCAGTGACGGTGCAGGAGGGTCTGTGTGTCCACGTGCCCTGCTCCTTCTCCTACCCGTGGCGTTCGTGGTCTTCCTCTAGTGAACTCTACACCTACTGGTACTGGGACGGGGCCAACAGAAACCGTGATGCTCCTGTGGCCTCGAGCAACCGGAATAAAACAGTGAAGACAGAGACCCAAGGCCGCTTCCTCCTCTCGGACCCCAAGACCAACAACTGTTCCCTGGACATCAGAGACGCCAGGGGGAGTGACACAGGACGCTACATCTTCCGAATGGAGAGAGGTTCTGTGAGATATAGTTACCTAATGAAGAAGCTGAATTTGCAGGTGACAGGTACGGCAGGGGCCTGGGAGAGGACCCAGGGACAGGGGACCCCGTCTTAGAGCAGGAACAGGACACTGGACACTCCCTGTCCAGGCCGTGGGCCCTGGGTGGTGGGAAGAGACACAGGGCCTGGGTGAGCTCTGGGTCTCTCTCAGGGTCCCATTCTGAGTCCCCACCCCTGGAGCCCAGGCACCTGCCTTTCTCCCCCCGCAGCCCTGACAGAGAAACCCCACATCCGTGTACGGGAGCCTCTGGAGTCCGGCCGCCCCACACAGCTGGCCTGCAGCCTGCCAGGGGCCTGCGAAGGTGGCGAACGTTTCACCTTCTCCTGGGCGGGAGCCGCTGTGGACTCGCTGAAACCCCAGACCCGCTGCTCCTCGGGGCTCACCTTCACCCCGAGGCCCTGGGACCATGGCACCAGCCTCACCTGTCAGGTGAAACAGGAAAGGTCCCAGTGGACCACACAGAGAACCATCCGGCTCAATGTCTCCTGTGAGTGTTGGAGGGATGGCTGGGTCTGTGGGGGGCAGTGGGAGCGACGTGTGTGTGTGTGTGTGTGTGTGTGTGTGTGTTTGTGTGTGTGTGCAGGAGGCTGAGCTAACCTGAGAACACCCAGCATGGATCTGCGTGTAGGTGGGGAGTGTTCCCACTGCCCCTTCTTGGGGTTGGAGTTACTTACATCTGAAGTGGGGCCCTGTCTTTCTATCCCAGATGCCCCTCAGAACCTCACCATAGGCGTCTCCTTCAGAAACGACCCAGGTAGGAAAGAACCCCTCCTCTCTGGGCTGGGATCTGCCCCGGGGCCCTGGTGGGGCAGGGGGGGGGGGCGGAGCAGGAGTTTGAATGCGATGAGACATGGGAAGGGCAAGGATAAAAAGCATCACCCCAGTCCCTCAACTCTAGTAGGTGGGTGCCTGCATCTGTGTTCCACCCACCTCTCTCTCTCTCTCTCTCTCTCTCTCTCTCTCTCTCTCTCTCTCATAATCATTCTCCCCAAAGTCTTTAAGAATCTGCAAACCACATCCCTAACCATCCTGGAGGGAGAGGCCCTGAGGCTGCGCTGTGAGGCTGACAGCAATCCCCCTGCCGAGCTGAGCTGGTTCCGGTGGCCTGAACGCCACCCCCCTCTCCAGCACCGCGATCCTGGAGCTGCCTCATGTGGGGCTTGCACAGGAAGGAGAGTTCACCTGCCAAGCTCGGCACCCGCTGGGCTCCCACAGTGTCTCTCTCAGCCTCTCCGTCGTCTGTGTGTGGGGAGACCCCAGGGGGCAGGACAGCGGGGTTCTGGGGAGATTAGAGGCACCGCTGACACCTCTCCTCACCCCCCACAGGCCCCCCGCAGCTGCTGGGACCCTCGTGCTCCTGGGAGGACCAGGGTCTGCACTGCAGCTGCTCCTCCAGGGCCCAGCCGGCCCCCTCCCTGCGCTGGAGGCTGGGGGTGGGGCTGCTGGAGGGGAACCACAGCAATACCACCCACGAGGTCACCTCCAGCTCAGAGGGGCCCTGGACCAACAGCTCCCTGAGCCTCCGCCAGGGGCTCAGCCCTGACCTCAGACTCATCTGCGAGGCCTGGAATGTGCACGGGGCCCAGAGCGTCTCTGTCCTGCTGCTGCCAGGTCAGGGCCTGCTGGGGGCAGAGGCCACAGAGGAAGGAGTGGGTCAGATTGAAGGCGGGGCTGGGGGTGGGGGCTGCTCGGGGACAGGGGGTATTGCTAGGACAGGATCCTCCATCTCTTGTCCCCCCCCCCCCCCCCCCAAAAAAATATTTTGATTGATTTCAGAAAAGGAGAGGGAGAGGAGAGAGAGATGGAACATCAATGATAGAGAGGATCATTGATGGGCTGCCTCCAGCACGCCCCCTACAGGGTGGAAATGGAGCCTGCAACCTGGGCATGTGCCCTTGACCAGGGATGGAACCGGGATCTCCCGGTTCATAGGTGGATGCTCATCCCCTGAGCTAAGTTGGGCTCTGGCTGAACAGAACCGACAGCGGGTTCTGGGAGGAGGGGGAAGAGGAGAGACCGAGGCCCGGGCGTGGGTGTCTCACCCCCCTCTCCTCTGCAGGGAAGGCTGTGCCCCAGGCGGGAGTGGTTCCTGCGGCTCTTGGAGGTGCTGGTGCCACGGCCCTGCTGTCCCTGTGCGTGTGTCTCATCTTCCTTTGCATGTGAGCCTCCGGGGCTGGGAGCCGGGTCCTAGGGGTTTGAAAGAGGTCACAGAATTTCACCAACACAAAGCTTATCCAGAGGCGAGGCTGGGGTGGGTGGCGTTTAGGCGGGCGGGGTTAATAGCTTCATTGAGGTAAAATTCGGATGTATTTAAAGTGTCCGATTCAATGGCTTTTACTACACTCACACAGCTGTGCACCCATCACCACGGTCAAGTTTGAAACCCTATTATTAGCCTAAAAAATAAAGAGATAGAGAGAGAGAGAAACTCCACACCCCTGTATTGTCCTCATGCCTCCATCCTCCCCCAGCCCCAGGCAACCAGTATGTCCTGTTTCTCTAGATTTGCCCCTTCTGACATTTCACAGAAATGCCATGATATAATACATGTTCACTGTGACTGACTTCTTTCCTGTAGCCTGAGATTTTCAAGGTTCGTGTGTCAGCACTGCATTGCTTTTATTTACAAATATATTCCATGGTTTGGATGGGGCACATCTGATTTGTCCGTTCCTTCACTGACGGACATTGGGTGGCTTGGACGTTTTGGCTGCCATGAATCACACTGATGATGGCTCGTGCACAAGTCTCTGCGTGTGAGAGGGGCCTTGGTGATGAACATTCAGTCTTGGTCAAACCCCTGGGCATCCAGGGGGACGGGACCCTCACCTGCATGTCAGGAGGGTCTCTGAGTCTGGCCTCAGGGCCTGGATGCCGCCGTTGTCCATCAGGGAGTGGGGGCAGCTGCCCTCCTGTGCCTGAGCCATTCTGGCTGCTGACTTCTCCCCTTAGAGTGAAAGCCCGCAGGAGGCAAGCAGCCGGGGGACCAAAGGTCAGGAATGATGAAGACCCTGTCATGGGCACAGTCACCTGGGTGAGTGACGGGGTGTCTTCTCATGCCGTGTGGGGGCTGGGCATGTCCATTAAGGAGCCCACACTGAGCTCCTCTGTGGTCAGATGGACAGACAGCTAGGAGTTGACTTCCCTTTCATTTCCTGGAACCCATGGTCAGCCTCCTGCCCCAGCCACACTGACCACTGAGCCCACCTCACCTCTCTGATAGGCACAGGCTGCCAGAACCAGCTCCCCCAAACTATTACTTCCTTCCCATTGTGGGCATGTTACTTCACCTCCCTTTACCGCAGCTTCTCTATCTGTAAATGGGGATAATGAGAGCATCATGCTTACTGGGTTTCTGAGGGAATGAAATATGATCAGTAGGCCCCTGATATGGTCTAGTCAACATCTGCAATAGTCTCAAAAACTCAAAAAAAAAAAATTAAAAAGAAAAGAACAGGGGGCTTCAGTAGGAAGGAGGATGGTCTTCGAGATGAAAGTCCACCATTCTCCTAGGCCCCAGCAACTGAATAAGTCTCTTTCTTTTTACACCAAAAGAACAAAACCCCCAAAAACAAACAAAAGAAAATTTTTGAAATGAATGAGCGAATAGTTGAGTCTATGAGAAGTGTCTGTGCAGTAAGAAGATGAAGGAAAAAACTGTCCCCTCAGCCCCACTTTTCTTTGGGACCATGTCTGCCTCATGCCTCTCCCCCTTTCACTCAGGGCTCCCAGAAAAACCTCCAGCCGGACGGGCCCCCAGACCAAGCGCCACCTGCTGAGAAGGGCCCGCTGTCGGGGGAGCAGCAGGAGCTCTACTACGCCAACCTCACCTTTGAGGGGCTGAAGCCACGGGAGCCTCGGGACCATGAGGCCACAAGCACCCACGAGTACTCAGTGGTCAAGCACAGAGGCCAATGAGGCCTCGCTCAGAGCTCGGTACTGGCCAGAGGATTCACAGCCCCTGGCGGGGGGGAGGGGGGCGGGGGAAGAAGTCCGGGACTCATTGCTGAAGCGTGAGGAGACCTTGCGGCTCGATTAACATTACCGGATGGATGAGCAGCCCCAGGCAGAGCAGGAAGAAGACAGGCGATGGGGTTTGAGAGACAGGATGGGCCGGCTCTCACGTCCACCTGCTCCTGTGCTGCAGGTGAGCTGCTCCGTGACGCTGTCTCTCACCCTCCCGCGCCCTCCAGAACAGCACTTCCTGGCTCCTGGCACATGGTCTAAGGTCTGGGTTTTCTAATAAATCCCGTCTTCTCATCGTTCTCTGGGTGGCTGTCTTCCGGATCATACCCCGTCTGAAGCGCAATGACAAATTACACAGACCACAATGTAGACCCCGGGTAGGATTCTCCTCCTCCAGGCATCGTTACTGTGGCCTGTAGCAGGCGGGTCACTACAATCCCATCAAGGACTGAGGGAATTCAAAAACCAGTTTCTGGCCCTATTGCGTCTCATCTATTTTCAGTCCTAACCACAAGATGGCGATGTTTATGGGGGCCTCTCTTCCTTGGCAAGACCTCGTTTCTGGCCCCATGAGATTCTTCTTCTTCTTCTTCCACATTTTTATTGATTTCAGAGAGGAAGGGAGGGGAGAGACGATGAGAGCGAATCATTGATTGGCTGCCTCCTGCACGCCCCACACCGGGGACCGAGACTGCAATCCGGGCATAAGCTCTTGATGGATATCAAACCCAGGACCCTTCAGTCTGCAATCCGACGCTCTATCCACTGAGCCAAACTGGCTAGAGCCCCATGAGATTCTTGAATGTTCTACTTATCTCCTCCGTGACTGCTCAGAGTCAGCAGTCTATTTGAAGAAAAAAGTGGCTCCAAATACTTGTCTCATCGCTGTTGACTTCCTGCTTCTTCCCTCTTCACTGTGCAAATTTTCTTTTTGTTGACTCCAAATATTAAAAAGAAGTTTTTTAATCCGGCTTTCCCAGTTTTTTTATTTTATTTTTCTCCTTGGCCTGGCTTGCTCTGCTCTTAAGGACAACTGTCTGCATGCTGTGGTCCACTAAGTCCACAGGATCCTTCTCCCAATCTGAATATTTAAACTTTATGTAGAATAAATTAAATCTTAGAATTTATTTGTGTGACCTACAAGCTCCAAATACAGTATCTCAACCCAACTTTTGATACTTCATTTCTTCATTTGAGCTGAAGAAGTGGACTCGGCACAGTGCCAGGCATAGAAAAGGCTCACCTTTTGATTATGTTTTGAGTTGTCCCGAGCTCCGTGACAGTACAAGGAAGGGTTTAAAAGCAAAATGATGGGGAGGAAGTAAGGGCAGGGCAGGAGTCTGACAGGTTTTCTGGAGGGGGTGAGAGTAGAGTCAGCCCTGGGCGCCCAGGGGCAAGGGACACAGTGACCTCTCAGAAATGCATTGTGTCTCTGAAGCCCTCTCCTCTTCCCTAGGATGAGGGAGGTTCCAGGGGGGAGACTGAGGAGAAGTTTGGCTGGACCTCTGTCCTGTAGGACAGAATGTCACCAGCCTCATTCCCCAGCCTTACCTCCATATGAGACAGGGCAAGACTCGGCCTCCAGGGGGCGATCCATAGACGTGCGGAGCTCTTGGCCAGAAGGTTGGCGCTGTCCGTGGTTCTGGAGCACACCTGGGCTCAGCTCTGCAAAGGACCCCACTCAAAAGCCAGAGGTCCGCTGCCTTAGGCCAGCAGGACACCTAACCCCGAGGGGCTTTGGAAAGGCTGGGTTCCTCTTGGGAAGGAAAAGTCAGGAGAAGCGGTTGGAGTTGGCTGGGCTCATCTCTGAGCTTTTCCTCTCACCCCTCTGGTTGCCTTATTCTTCTGAACTTGTGCCAGCAAAATGCTGAGATTCCACTTAGCATTTGCTACCGAAATGTTTCAAAAGAGGAAGTTCCCCGTGAATTGCTACATGTTTTAGGGGATCTACCAAGCTTGTCAGGCCACCACTAGGAACTAAAATCTCAGGGTGACATACAGAGAGGGTAGTTTTGGGGGAAGGTTAGGCCAGGTAAGGAGAAGCAGGGGCCTGGGGAGGAAGCCGGGCATGAAGAAGAAGAATGGTCCCTGGCTGGTTTGGCTCAGTGGATAGAGCATCGTCCTGGGGACCGAAGGGTCCCAGGTCCGATTCCAGTCAAGGGCATGTGCCCGGGGTGCAGGCTCAGTTCCCGGTGGAGGGTGTACAGGAGGCAGCCAATCGATGATTCTCTCTCATCATTGATGTTTCTATCTCTCTCTCCCTATCCCTTCCTCTCTGAAATCAATAAAAATATATTTTTTAAAAAAGAGGAAGAATGTGCAGACACCGGTAATAACAAGAAGAAATATTGATCATATGCATTTATTGCCCAGAGGCTGGAAAGACTGTTGGTTGTTTGCATGTTTTCTCACGGGCACCAGGAACAAAGGAATTCACCTTCCACAATAAACTCTGTTTGTGGGGAGGCGAAGCTTTTGAAACATTCATAAATACATTTGAGCATTTGCCTTGGGTGTGGGCTGTGCTAGGAGCAGGAGATTAAAAATGAACTGAGCAGCTCTGGTCCGGCTAAGTTGATTGGAACATCATCCCCTGTACCAAAAGGTTGTGGGTTTGATCCCCAATTAGTGAACATACGTAGGTTTTGGGTTTGATAACCCAGTTGGGTCATGTACAGCAGGTAACCAGTTGATGTTTCTCTCTCAGATCAATCTCTCTCTGTCTCTGTCTCTCTCTCTGTCTCTGTCTCTGTCTCTCTCTCTCTCTCTCCTTTCTCTCTAAAAACCAATGTAGAATCTAAAGAACAAAATAACTGATGAACAGAATAGGACCAGAGGAATGGATAAATGGAACAAAATGAGGGTAGGAGGGGAGGGAGGATGTGAAGAGAGCAACCAAGGAATATATATGTACATATATGCCTCGCCCATGGACACAGAAAATAATGTGGTGAAGGCCTAGGGGGATGGGTGGAGGGTGGAGGGAGGCAAAGGGGGGGATGGGGCACATCTGGAATAGATTCAACAATAAAAACATAAAAAATAAAAAGCATATCCTTGGGTGAAGATTTAAAAAAGTGAATGAAACAGATTTGACTTGACACTGCCTTCAGGGTTAACCAGGACATGCATTTACTGTTCTGTAATATTAAAAGTGATTGGACCATATTGAGGGCTTACTAATCACCCAGCATGAGTGACACTCATTATCCCCATTTACAGATGGGGAAACTGAGGTGAGGAGAGGTGAAGTACCATGTCCACAAAGGGTAGATAGTAATTGTTTGGGACTGATACTCCCATAGTCTCATGCCAGGTGTTTTAGTTGTCTGAATAGAACTGAGTCATACTCAAGGTTACAGGCTTCCTGCGTGATATCTACTAAGCATACATGGGGCTCTTTAAAAACTTGCAAAGGTCCGGAACACCATATTTGGGAGACAAAGGGTCTAGGGGGGATATAAAGGGAGAAGTTCCTCCATGTTGCTTTGCTCAGATTTCAGAAGCAATCTGGGCCTGCTAGCGTAATAAAAGACTCCATATTAATTGGCTCACTAAGGCATCTTTCGTTAGGCTCGCTGATTTACAATATAACACTGTCTTCTCTGCTTAGGGAGTAAAACTGTCCTTTTTTTCCTTCCCCCCTTTGCCCTCCCTTCCTGCATGCTCTTGGTAGGAAGGTTTTTAACCAATTTCTCTCAAGTGTCTTTGGCTGGAGAAGATGATGGCTTGTTAGTTACAAGCTGCAAACTGCCCACACTGTGTGGCCTCCTTTAACTTTCCCGTCACAGTTTCCCTATTCATCCTGCCCTGGAACCCTGTGCCATGTTTGGTGATGCAGTACCTGGTCCGCTTTGGGTATGGTCCCCAAACTGTTGGCAAGATCCCTTGGGGGGCCCTTAAATGGGACAAGGGAGGGCCTGGTGGTCAGGAGGTGGTGGGAGAACAAACAGGTAAAAGTGAGGCCAGATGACCCCAGAGAAGTGATAAGAAACTATTTCATGGACCAAATTCCAAGTCAGGAGGGTGGCCTCCCCCTGGGGAGGCTCTGAAGCGTTCCAGGATGGAAAATGACACCAACAAGCTGTTACCCTGTCCACTGTGCCTGCCCTCCCCTGGCTTCAGGATCACGTGTCAGCAGGACCTTCCTGTTCAAAAGGAGACCAGTCAGTGCTGGGCGCACATCTGTGATGGAACCTCTGTTGGTTGATGTCTATGTGCTGATTTATTTACTGCAACAACCAGCTTTGAGCACAATGCATGCCCTCTGCACAGAAAGGGACACTGAGCAACAGAGACATGAAGGAATCACCACGTGATGACAGTCTTGATGGCAGTCGCCAACATTTCGGACCTCATGGACCACCAGTGTCCATGGACCAGTGGTTGGTGGCCGCTGCCTTGGGATGTGCTGAAGCCTGCGTTTGAGACCACATCTCTGTAATCTCGTCACCTGTCTTCTTTCTGCGCTACTCATACAGTAGTTAATGTTAACCGTGCCACAAGGTCTCCTCATGCTTCAGCAATGAGTCCCTGACTTCTTCCCCCCAGAGGGGCTGGGATGCCTCTGGGCAGGACGGAGCTCTGAGCCAGTCTTCATGTGCTTGTCTCCTAGATCTCCGAGTACTCGTTGATGCTGCTGGTGGCCTCCGGATCCTCGGGTTCCTGTGGCTTCATCCCATGGAAGCTGAGGTTGCCGTAGTAGACCTCCCAGTGTTCCTCTGACAGAGGGGGATCATCTGTGGGCAGCCCTTGGTTTGGGGGCTTGTCTAGCCCAAGTTTTTGCTTGGAACCCTGAGTGAAGGAGAGTAGGGAGTCAGAGAAGAATAAGACAGCATGGTCCCGAGGGGAAGTTGGGCTGAAGGAACAGTTTTCCAGTCATCTTCTTATTCCACACGCTTGCCTTATAAACTCAGCTATTTGCCCCTTCAGTTAAAATTCTGTAATACTACAATCAATTAGACCATATGGAGGACCTACTAATCACATTTCATCCTCACAGACACCCAGTAAGGATGATACTCTTATCCACACTTACAGATGGGGAAACCGAGGAGAGGAGAAAGTAATGGGTAGAAAGTAATAGTTTTGGGGAGATGGTTCTGGCAGCCTGGGCCTATCAGAGTGGTGAGATGGGCTCAGTGATCAGCAGGCCTGAGGCAGGAGGCTGACCATGGGCTTTGGGAGGTAAAGGGGGGAAGTTGACTCCCAGCTGCCTGTCCAGCTGACCACAGAGGAGTGGGTGTGGGGAACTGCTCAGGAGCTCAGTGTGGACTCCTTAATAGACATGCCCAGCCCCTCCCCCCACGGCATGAGAAGAAACCTCCGTCACTCACCCAGGTGACTGTGCCCATGACAGGCTCTTCATCATTTGTGACCTTTGGTCTCCTGGCTGCTTGCCTCCTGCGGGGACAACAGAGGCATCCAGGCCCTGAGGCCAGACTCAGAGACCCTCCTGACATGCAGGTGAGGACCCTGTCCCCCTGGATGCCCAGGGGTTTGGCCAGGACTGAATGTTCATCACCAAGGCCCCTCTCACACGCAGAGACTTGTGCACAAGCCATCATCAGAGTAATTCATGGCAGCGAAAAAGCCCAAGCAACCCAAATGTTCAATGAATGTACAAACAAATAAAATGTGCCCCATCCGTATCATGGAATACATTTGTAAATAAATAGCAATACAGTGCTGAACATGAATCTTGGAAATCTCAGGCTACATGAAAGAAGTCAGTCATAAAAACATGTATTTTTTGTAATTGCATTTCTATGAAAGATCAGAATGGGCAAATCTGAAGAAACAAGAAATAGTGGTTGCCTGGGGCTGGGGGAGGATGGAAGCGGATGACAATCAATGGACGTGGAGTTTCTATTTTATTTTCGTTAATCCTCACCTGAGGATATTTTTTCCATTGATTTTTAGAGAAAATAGAAGTGAGGGAGGGACGGATGGGAGGGGGTGGAAAAGAGAAATAGAAAGAAACACTGATGTGAGAGAGACACATGAATTGGTTGCCTCCCGCACATGCCCAGACCAGAGCCAGGGACCAAACCTACAATCCAGGTTCTGCCTTTGATCAGAAATCAACCCAGGATCCTTCGGTCACAGTCTGACACTCTAACCACTGAGCTACGCCTGCCAGGGCTAGCGTTTCTATGTTTTCATTTGGGGCCAATGAAAAAAACTACTTTAAATTGATGTGGTGTTGGGTGTACAGCTCTGAGACTGAACTAGGGTCACTGAACTGTGCACTTTAAATACATGGAAATGTTACCGTGAAAAAGCAGCCACTCCCTCTCCCCACAGAAATGTCCCCTCTGGATGTACTAAGCTCTGTTTTTGTGAAATTCAGCGACATCTCTGGGCGCTCCCTACCACACAGCTCCCGGCACCTCCTGCCCCAGAGGCTCACTTGCAACAGGAGAGGAGGCACAAGCACAGGGACAGCAGGGCCAGGGCTCCAGCACCTCCGAGAGCCGCAGGAACCACTCCCGCCTGGAAAACCGCCTTCCCTGCAGAGAAGAGGGGCGTGAGACTCCCACTCGCGGGACTCGGTCTCTCCTCTTCCCCCTCCTCCCAGAACCCGCTGTGGGTTCAGTCAGGCAGGAGATGCAGGCCCTGTCCTAGCAATCACTCCTGTCCAGGCCACAGCCCCCTCCCCTAGCCCCACCCTCTCTCTGACCCACTCCTTCCTCCATGGCCTCTGCCCCCAGCAGGCCCTGACCTGGCAGCAGCAGGACAGAGGCGCCCTGGGCCCCGTGCACGTTCCAGGCCTCGCAGCTGAGTCTGAGGTCAGGGCTGAGCCCCGCGTGGAGGCTCAGGGAGCTGTTGGTCCAGGGCCCCTCTGAGCTGGAGGTGACCCTGTGGGATGCGTTGCCATGGTTCCCCTCCAGCAGCCCCGCCCCCAGCCGCCAGCGCAGGGAGGGGGCCGGCTGGGCCCTGGAGGAGCAGCTGCAGTGCAGACCCTGGTCCTCCCAGGAGCAGGAGGGTCCCAGCAGCTGCGGGGGGTCTGTGGGGAGCGAGGAGAAGGGTCAGCGGTGACTCTAATCTCCCCAGAACCCAGCTGTCCTGCCCCCTGGGGTCTCCCCACTCACAGGCCACGGAGAGGCTGAGAGAGACACTGTGGGAGCCCAGCGGGTGCCGAGCTTGGCAGGTGAACTCTCCTTCCTGTGCAGGCCCCACGCGAGGCAGCTCCAGGATCGCGGTGCTGGAGAGGGGGGTGGTGTTCAGGCCGGGGGACCCCCGGAACCAGCTCAGCTCGGCAGGGGGGTTACTGTCAGCCACACAAAGCAGCCTCAGGGCCTCTCCCTCCAGGATGGAAAGGGAATTAGCCTGCAGAATCTTGAGGTCTTTGGGTAGAGAAATGAAGACAAGGAGAGGGAGAGGAAGACGAGTAGGGGGAGAGGGAGGGGGAACTCAGGTCCAGGCACCCACCAACAGGATGTAAGCGAGGAAGCGTGATAATTTTGGTCCCTGCCCTTCCCAAGTCTGATTCCATTCAAACTCAGATTCCCCCCTCTGCTCCACTATGGTCCGGAGGGGCAGGTCCCAGCCCAGAGAGGTTCGGTTCTTTCCTATCTGTGACATTTCTTTTAAAAAATATGTTTTTATTGATTTTTAGAGAGAGAGAGAGAGATGAAGGGAGAGGGATAGAGGGATGGAAAGATGGATGAGAAACATTATAAATAGGCTGCCTCCTGCACGCCCCCAACTGGGGATAGAGCCCGCCATCCAGGCATGTGCCCTGACTCAGATTCTAACCTGTGACCTCTTGGTTCCTGGGTTGAAGCTCAACTTCTGAGCCACACTGGCCAGGCCTAGCTGTGGCGTTTCTGAAGCTGATGCCTATGGTGAGGTTCTGTGGGGCATCTGGGATAGAAAAATATGGCCCCAGTTCAGAAGGGAGGAGTGGGATGGACAACACCCCTAACGCCAAGGAGGGAACTGGGAAGCGGGGAGAGCTGTTCTTCTGGCCCCCTCCCCACCTACAGGCAGATCCATGCATGAGTGTTCTCAGAATACCTCATCCTCTTGCACACACACACACACACACAGACACACACTCGCCAGTGCCATTACCAACACAGACCCAGCCACCCCTCCAACACTCACAGGAGACATTGAGCTGGATGGTTCTCTGTGTGGTCCAATGGGACCCTTCCCGTTTCACCTGACAGTTGAGGTTGGTGCCATGGTCCCCGGGCCTCGGGGTGAAGGTGAGCACTGAGGAGCTGAGGTTCTGGGGGTCCAGTGAGTCCATAGCGGCTCCCTCCCAGGAGAAGGTGAGAGGTCGTCCCCCTTCACAGGCCCCTGGCAGGATGCAGGCCAGCTGTGTGGGGTGGCCGGACTCCAAGGGCTCCCTTATCCGGATGTGGGGTTTTTCTGTCAGGGCTACAGGGGAGAAAGGCAGGTGCCTGGGTTCCAGGAAGTGGGTCCCTGAGAGAGGCCCTGCCTCGGGGCCAGAGCTCACCCAGGCCGTGTCTCTTCCCACCACCCAGGGTGCAAGGCCTGGATCAGGGAGTGTCCAGAGTCCTTTTCATGTTCCAAGACCGAGTTCCACATCTCAGACTTCTCTCCAGGGCCCCTGCCTTACCTGTCACCTGCAAATTCAGCATCTTGTCTTGGTAACTATATTTCACACTTCCTCTCTCCATTCGGAAGGTGTATATTCCTGTGTCACTCCTCCTGGCATCTTTGATGTGCAGGGAACAGTTGTTCCTGGCGTCCGGGAGGAGGAATCGGCCTTGGGTCTCCCTCTTTGCTGGTTGATTTGGGTCATTCGAGGCCACAAGTTCATTGTACCGCATGTTGTCCTCTTTCCAGTACCAGTAGGTGTAGAGTTCACTAGAGGAAGACCATGAACTCCAGGGGTAGGAGAAGGAGCAGGGCACATGGACACACAGACCCTCTTGCACCACCACAGATTCCTGCACTCGGAGCTCAAAGCCTGGCTGCTCCTCCAGAGATTCTGGAAGGGGGACACAGAGGCTCAGAGGCAGCCCTATCTCTCTCCCACTTCCTCACCCCCCCTCCCTGGGCCCACTCACCCCCCCACAGCAGGAGCAGCAGCAACAGGGGCACCATGGCTGTCTCTCTCAGCACAGAGCAGGTCCTGGTCCCTGTGTCAGGGAGCAAAGTGCCAGCTCTGGGGTGGAGCTGAGGATGCCCCAACAGGAAGCCCAGGGGGAGAGACTGTAGATAGTCCTGAAAGGGGAACTTGGCCTCCACAGTAGTTGGGGGGTGTGGCTGCTGAGAAATCTTCCTATCTCCTCTCCCCCCTCCTGAGCCTGCATGTAAATATACTGAGGACCCCAGAGGTTGAGAGGCATGTCCAGATGTGAATCTGAAAGTGACTCCCTTACAGATGAGGTGTAAGTCGAGAGGGTGGTCCTCCAGGGGGACACGGTGGTCATCACAGGTCCTGGTGACTCAGAGGATCCACCCTCCAGCTGAAACCATTGTGTAAAAGGATAATTTTGAAATTTCTTCACATCACTCAAATGCTGGAAAGAAAAGAAGGAATTTAGACCCAACTCCTGTGGAGGGTGGAACCCAGGGGAAAAGTTGACACCTTTAGGGGCACATAGGAAGCACATATGTGGGTCTCCCAGGGTCTGAGGGACAGTGACAGCACACAGGCCCCATCAGAACGGGATGTGTGAAGGCAGATCGCACCCCTTCAGGGCGAGCCTCAGAGGTTGGATCTCCACATGACAGCAAATTTGCCACCTTACAGTCTCTTTTCAAAGCCCAGCAGGGGCTCCAGTGATGTGTGGACATAACCTTCAATCCTACTCCTATTTTATGAAGAAAAAGAAACTTGATCAATGTTTTCCCAAATATGACATGATGTGAAACACTTCAGACATTCCCAGTAACGAGTTGTGCGACTGAAATAAATTCCTTAAACTGTACAGGAGAAAAAGAAATTTCTCTCAACCATGCTGAGGACACAGAATTCTCTTTCTATTCTCTATACTATATATATATATATATATATATATATATATATATATATATAATATTAAACAATTAATAGTTTCTTAGTATGATATTAACACATAATAGTATATGACAGGATTATTGTCCTATAAAGAGTCCATCAAATGTATCAGTCAAAAAAATGTGGGGAGTGTGTTATGCAGGTGTTGTAGAAAGGTATGCCATACTGCTAATAAAAAAGGTCTGTAATTTTTCGGAATTGTCTTATTTTTGGTTTTCAGAATTGTAGCTTTGTGACATGATGTGTGTTCTCATGTCAGAAAAATTCATGTGCGCCACATTGTGTATTAGTTTTGAAGCAGTGATCTCAACATTTGTACAAATATCAAGCTCCACAAAACCAGGTCTTTCCCTGCCTCGGGTGCAGATGAAGAAGAGGTAACCAGCTCCACTCACGCATGTATTACAATGACCACCACCGAGACTCCTCAGGTATTACAATGAAGATTGTCCAGTGCAAACAGAGGACTAAAGAAAGCACAGTTTCCATGGCTGTGCCCCACAATTCCTATCACTGAACCATGTAGCAAATCTCAAGCTGGGATACAAAAAGGACAAGAAATAAGTGTTGACAAGAATGTTCAGAAAGAGGAACCCCCATGCACTCTGGGAATGTAAATTGGGGCAGCCAGTATGTACTAGTAAATCAGTATGGCAGTTCCTCAAAAATTATAAATAGAGCTGCCACAGGACCCAGCAACACCACTTCTGGGTAATTATTTGGGAGAAATGACAACACGAACTTGAAAAGACGTATGTCCTCCCATGTTCACTTTGGCATCTTCTGCAATAGCCAAGATGTGGAAGCATCCTCAGTGCCCATCCATAAATGAGTGGGTGAAGAAATGGTACATGTACAATGGAATATTATTCTGTCATAAAAAGGAAAACCTGTCCTTTGCAACAACATGAATGACCATGAAGGCATTATAAGTGAAGTAAATCAGACAGAGAAGGACAAACACTGTATGATCTCACTTATGTGTGGAAAGTGTGAAAAAAAATCAAACTCATGTAGAGAATACTTTGGTGGCTGCCAGAGGCAGAGGGGGTTGGGGTATGAAAAGGTCCACATTTTCAGTTATAAAATTATTTATGAGGACATAATATGCAGCATGGTGACTGTAGTTAATAATAGTTTGTGTTGATATTATGAACTATAGTAATATAGTTAATAATACTGTGTTGAATATCTGAAAATTGCTTTGAAAAAAATTGTTACAAGTTCTCATCATAAGGAGAAAAAAGTGTGTAACACTACGTGGCTGTGGATATTAACAAGATTTTTAACAGCTTGTGATGGGCCCTTCACAATTTGGAACTAGCAAAAAGTCATAGGTCAATTATATCTCAATTATCCTATATAATAAAAGCCCAGCGACCAAACAGTTGAATGACCAGAATGACTGTGGCTCCTCACCCTGGCTGACCCAGCCCCCCAGCTGCCCCCCAACTCTGATATGGGGTTGGGGCCAGCTGCAAAATGGCCTGCAGCCACTCACCCTGGCTGGACCCACCACCAGTCGGCCCCCATTGGGGCGGGCGGGCTGGACCCCACCAGTGCATGAATTTATGCACCGGACCTCTGGTATACCTATAAACTCAGGTTGGGTAGTTTGATTAGAGTTAGGACCTCCAAACTGTGTTCCCTTTCTGTTCCATTTGTGTTCCAACACGGGCATAACAAATTCCTTACATTAAATTCCCGCTGCTGAAATACATAGTGGGGCCTCTGTTGTTTCTCACAGGCCCTTGACTGATTAAATCTCAACAAGTAAAACAATGAGGACTGGGTGATTTCAAATGCCTTCATGATAAAACTCACAGCCCTCTACACAGAATTTCTCTAACGAGATAGAGGGTGTCTTCAGCAAATACCACACCTAATGCAGCAGCATTGGGTCCTAGAAAGGCAATAAGAATATAGCTTTGAACATTGAAAACAAAGTTTTTTTTTTAATAAATGATTTCATGTATAGAAATATCCCCAAGTATATAATGGATATATTTGGGAAGTTAATAAGCGACTTAGTGAGGTTGCTAGAGACAAAATCAAATTAGAAAAGCATCAAATGCATGGCTATGTCACAGCAATAAACAAAAATTAGGATGTTGTAAAAGATGCCATTGACAATAGCATCAATAATTATTAGATACCTGGAATATATCTATTCAGGCATGAACTCTGTCATCAACGTGTTTAAGAAAATAGATGGTAAAATAGGGACTGTCACTGTCAACATGGAACACATAAAAAGGAACCAGGCAGAAAGTAATGACTAACCTCCTGCCGTGAACAACTATCAAACCAGATATAACATGGTTGACAATTGGCTCCGCCTTGCTCCAGGTGTAGCTCTTCCTCCCAATCGCCTACCATCATGACCAACACCAACACCACGTCCCCCCACCAGCCACCGAGGCAACAGCTTCCCCCAGGACTTCCTGTGAGCTTCCCCTTTCGACTCCCACGTTGGGGGCTGGACATCTTGGCTTTTCACCTTTTCACAAATAAAATGCTGGCTTCAGCACATCCTACGGCACTGTCATCAAGGGACTCATGCGTTTCTGTTCCTCAATTTCCCATTGTGTACAGCAGAGACCATGCATCCTACTCAGAGCTGGTCCTGAGCGTTGAAGAAGTTAACACGGAAGTGAATGGAAGTTAACGGAAGTGAACCAACAGAGTTCACATGGCGAGTGCCCAGGGCTGGCTGGTCTCCCTTTTTATTTTTAAACAGGAAGGTCCTGCTGGCAAGTTCTCCTGAAGCCGGAGGTGAGCAGGCCCAGTGGAGAGGCGGACGCTTGTTGGTGTCATTTTCCATCCCAGACTCTTCAAAGCCTCCCGACCTGGAGTTCGGCTCATGATGAGGCATCTTGTCGTCTCTCTGCGGTCATCTCGCCTCACTTTACCTGTTCATTCTCCCGGCACCTCCTGCCCGTCAGCCCTTCTCTGTCCCACTGAAGGGCCCCACGGGAACCTTCCCAACAGTCCGTGCGCCGTAACCAGAGCTGACCAGGTATTTCATCACCAAAAAGGACTTATTCGGGGAAGAAGAAGGTTGCGACGCCCTCCACACAGTTATGAGGAGCCACAAGCACGCACAGCGCTGGGAAGAAGAAGCCATTTTACCGAGGGGAAGCGGAAGTTAAGGGGCGGGGCTGAAAGGACCATAGAGCTCTGCTGTAACCATAGAGTGTTTCCTGTAGGGCTCTCAGCGCTGCAGGGGGTGCGGGAGCGCCTCCCACAGGTCCTCCCGATTCCTATCTGGGTTGTCCATTAGGACAAGCCAGAGAGCCGACCCCGACTCTCTCCTACACACACCCCTTCCTGACTCCCTGGCTGTAGACAATACATCACAGGCACCTTCCTCTGGCACTGATCTACTCACTCACCCTTTCCTCGTGGCTTTTGTTCCTTCAATCTTCCATGAAAGTCTTTGCAATAGCAGATCACTCTCCTGGAGAGCATGCGTCCTTGCTTTCATCTGGCAAACACGATTCTGTCCTTCAAACGTGAGTTCTTGGAGGGACGTGGGTTGAGAGGGTGGACTGAAGAAAGAGCACATACAACACAACAGCCAAAAATTCAGTGCTACAGCACAGGTGGCTAAGAATAAGCTTTTTATCATAAGTGGGTGATGCTAAGCTAGCGGTGGTCTAGGCTTCTATGCCAAAGGCATCCATCGGATGAAGAGCCAGGCTGTCCCGCCCATGAAGTTCCCTTTTAGAAAGTCATGGGTGACGTACATAACTGACTGCTTGCAGTAGCCCAATTTTCCTTCCTGGAACTTTAATTCCTGCTCCTTTGCTTTAAATTCACCAAGAGAGAAATCCTGCAAAATCCTGGGCACCCCACTCTCCTCCCCAATAGAAGCTGAACATTAGGTCCTCTCTGTTTCTCTACCTGTGACCTTGCTGAGTGGGCCTCGGTGTGTTGTGTGTCCTCCAGGACTTGTAAGTACAATTGTCCCCCTTCTTCTTGGGAGATATGTCCCAAGACCCCCAGTGGGTGTTTTAAACCACAGATCGTTCCAAACCTTATATATAGTACTAGAGGCCCAGTGCATGAATTCGTGCATGGGTGGGGTCCAGCCGGCCCTCCCCAGTCGGGGCCAATCTGGCTGTCCCAGCTGGATGGAGGGGCTGTGGGTGGTTGTCCAGCTGGCTCCACCACCTGGTCAAACTCCTGGTTGAGGGGAAATTTTGCATATTAGCTTTTTATTATATAGGATGATTTTTTCCCCTACACACACACACACGATAAATTTTGATGTATAAATTAGAGATGAGCAATAATAATGAATAATATAATAGAAGAATTATAACATACATACTGTACTGAAGATTATGTGAATGTGGTCTCTCCTTCTCTCAAAATATCTCCTGATTCTGTACTCACCTCCTGCCTGCGCTGATGTGAGATGACACCCAATGCCTCCATGATGGGCTGAAGGGCGGTGAATGAGGTAGGCATTGTGATGTAGCCTTAGGCTACTATAAGGGTGACTTTAACACAAGCACCACGGCACCAGGACAGTTGATTTGATAACCTAGACGGCTTCTAAGTGACTAACAAGTGGGTAGTGTATACAGCATGGAGACACTGGGCAAAGTAGGCACGGTTCACCTCTCGGCAGGACAGACTGGCACAGTGTGAGATTCATCATACTATTCAGAACACGGAGAAATTTAAAACTTATGAATTGTTTATTTCTGAAATTTTTCATTTTCAGACCTGACCATGGGTAACAGAAATTGTGGAAATCACAACTGCAGAAAAGGGCTGTGGGAGCCACTATGAGGAACTTGTTTTTTCCAACTTCCCGTGTGGTTGTTGATGACACGTGTCCTATAATCACAGCAAGAACCACAAGGGCTGGTCCAGCCACAACACTGGCTCTGGTGGCCACAAGCAGTATGGGCCCAGGTTACTGCCCCAGTGAACAAAACAAATACCAACCCAGATAAGTTATTTCCTAAATGTTAGAAAGTGGCCCTGAGGAAAGAAGTGGACATTCACAGTGTGGGACTAGAAGGGCATTGGCCCCCCCGCCCCACATCCACTACACAAACCCCATTCTCAGTGTGGTAGAAGTGGAATTGTGACTCTGCTTTTGGTAGTAACAGGTTACATCATTCTATTCCAGACTTTTGCTGGAAATAGCAAAACCCTTGGGAGGGGGTGTGAATATAAAAAATGAAATACCTTATTATAAATGTATAAAATAAGAGAAAATAAAATTAAATGGAAACTTATTAGATTAGAATTTTAGAAAAAGCTTGAATCCAGAAATTAGGCAGAATATCTAATCCCCCCCACCCCCCAAAAATACCAAAATTCCCACTGGCATTTGCCCAGACTAATCATGAGACCTTTGGTTCTGTGGCCTTTGTGGCCTGGAAATGAAACCAAAACTGGTTTTGTCCAAGGTGAGGAGTTTCAAAGGAGACCACTCCCACAGTGAGGTTGTGTGAGGATCAGTGTAAGTCAAAGAAAACCAAAGACAAGGAGGAAATCTGAACAGCAACCAGAGAGGAAAAGACAGATTACATTAAAAAGAAGAGCAGTATAATTGAATGATCAGTAGTGAGGATGGAAAGCAGAAGAAAGCAAATACTATCTTTAAATATCACTTTATAATTTATGTGCAGTAGAGATAATTCAAAAATAAGAAAGTAATAGAGATATTTTGGAACAAGTAACTGGGGCAGTCTGGTGATAGCCAGAGGGAAAGGGGGAAGGGGGCTAGGTGGAGGTGGGCAAATAAGGGGGAAATGGCGATTGAAAGAGATTTTGCTTGGGGTGATGGTCACACAGATGCAGTGTGCAGATGGTGTTTTGTTGAGTTGCACACTTGAAACCTGTATGGTTTTACAAACTAATGTCACCCCAATAAATTCAATAAAAATGTGTTAAATAACAAAAATTCAACTGAGTAAATTTGAAAATCTGATTGGCTTTTCAAAAAAAACAAACCACAAAACACAACAACCAACATTTCCTGTAGAAAAAAAAGTTTTTAAATTCCTTACCATACATAATAACAGCTAAGTCCAAACTAGTTGTATGGGGGAAATGGATTTTACATTTCCTAATATTTACATATTACCTGTGAGCTTTCAGGAAAATTAATAAACCCAAAGGTTAGGAAATCTTGGAAACCTCTGACTTATAGCCTGTTGGTCAGAAGCACAGTGGATAACCTGGACTTGACATTAGCACCTGGCATGGGATTAAGGAGAGCAGGTTAAGAATTTAGCCTTAAACATGTGGCATCTAATGGTACATTCTGGTAGGTAGTGTCAAAATTGAGTAGTTGCATTGCTTGATGGTGTGGGAGAAATTCCTCATGCCACCCGCAATAGAATTGGTCTCAGAATATGAAAATAGATATTTTACATTCATTTTCTTTTTTTATTATTTTTTAAAAATATATTTTATTGATTTTTTTTACAGAGCAGAAGGGAGAGGGCTAGAGAGTTAGAAACATTGATGAGAGAGAAACATCGATCAGCTGCCTCCTGCATACTTCCTACTGGGCATGTGCCCGCAAAAAAGGTATATGTCCTTGACTGGAATCGAACCTGGGACCCTTGAATCCTCAGGCCGACGCTCTATCCACTGAGCCAAACCAGTTAGGGCTACATTCATTTTCTTGTGGTAAGTCCTCAAAGTCCAGTGTGTGCTTTACCCTTATAACTCATCATCTAGCCCCTTACAGCTCACATCCTTACAGGCACCCTTCAAGGGGTCACCTGCCCCAAGTGGCCATTGGCTCCCATGCAGTGTGGCTTTGATCTAGGATAGAAGTTTAGGAGCGGAATTGCTGGGTATGGTGTGACTGTCCTTAGTGTAGTAGAAGATGGTAGTTTTCTCTGAAGCACTGGTACCAACTTACATTTCAACAACCGTTGGCCCACACTGTCAGTGGCACTGGGTGCTTTCAGACACTATAATGTTCGTCCACTTGGAGCCAGTGTAATATTATCTTATTGTTGTTTTAACGAGCGCTTTCCTGTTGTTAATGACGTGGAGCTGCTTTTCATTTGTTTACCAGCTGGTTGTTTTCTCTTTTATGAGGTGCAGCTCAAGTGAGCCCATTTTTCTGTATTTTGTTTTCTCATGTATCTGTAGAAATTCTTATTGTATTCTGGAGACCGACACTCTGATGCTTGCATGTGTTGTAAAATTCTTCTCTCACCTGATGGCTGATGATTTAGCAGTACCTATGGTGCCTTTTATGAAGAGTCCTGAATTGTAACATAGTCCAGATAGTCCATATTTCTCTTTATAAATAGTGCTGTTTATGTCTTATTCAGGGAGCCCTGCCTACCTTAAGTTCTTGGAGACATCCCACAATATTACCTTCTAAGAGTTCCACTGACTTGTCTTTCGTAAAACAATAGCTCTTCTCCATCTGCCCTGGGTTTTAGTGCATTGTAGGAGCCAAAGGTGCAATCTCATCCCACTGCATTCGTATCCTTTTGTGCCCACATACATTATTGAAAAGTTTATCTTCTCATCACTTCTGGCGTTTCCTGTGGTTTAGGTCTATGGTATTTTTAGGTGCTCTGTTCTTTTCCTGTGGTCTAGTGGTCTAACCCAGTGTTAATACAGCACCATCTTCTTTTCTGTAACATTTTAATATGTCTTGATGTCTTATAGAGCCAGTCCTCATACATTGTTTTTCATGATTGCCTTGGCTGAATTTGAAAAAATTTACTTCAATATAAATTTACAATAGCAGTACCAAGTTCCACAATAGTCACCTGGGAGATTGGTGACATGTTGCTTTAACACTGCAGATTAATTTGGGTAGGCCAGACTTTTATATAATACTAGAGGCCCAGTGCATGAATTTGTGCATGGTGGGGTCCATTGGGGCTTGGCAGGCACGGGGGAGGGGATGCAGAAGGTTGGTCACCAGCCCCATCCCCAATCAGGGTGGGGGGGACGATTGGGGGTGGGGCTGTCCAGGAGGAGAGGCTATGAGAGGTTGGGGGGCCAATCAGGAATCCCTTTGGGCCGGTTTGCCACTTCAGTGTGCCTCATAGCGATTGATCGTTCCAATGTTCTGATCATTCCACTGTTCTGGTTGCTTGGCTTTTATATATATATATATATATAGACTAGTAGCCTGGTGCATGAAATACGTGCACTGGGGTAGGGGGGAAAGGGGCCCCTCAGCCTGGCCTTCAACTTCTCCAATCTGAGACCCCTCAGGGAATGTCCAATTACCTGTTTGTGCCCACACTTTTAACAGATAACAGCTCCATTGTTGTTTCTTTCTTATGCTTAAAACCCTTGGAATTACTATGTATTCAAAGTGTGTATACATTTTGGGGGGACACCCTGTATATCTCTAGTCAGCAGTGAGAGAAACCAACAGCAGATTTGGAACCCCCAGACAGGGAACCTCGCTCACTCTCCACATGTCTCCCCACTTCACTTTCCACCTTCGTGGACAGCAAGAGAATCAACGTTTTCTCTCATTAATTCGGAAAAGCACGTCCTATCAGCCGCTGCCAGGCAGGAGTGCCCTAGACCCCAAGCAAGCAAGGCTCAGTCAGGGCAGCCTTCACTCATGGGTGCTGACACCCAAAGTGCACATTCCTCCTCTACAGTCGCCCCGACTACCCCACTGTTTCACTGAGAGGACGGAATTCCTCTCTGCCTCTGGGTTCTTGATCTTGAACGCTGACCGAAGGCACCTCAGTGAGGGCCGCCCGCGCCCACCAGGTGTGTCTGTCTGCACCTGCTCCTGCCTCAGCACCTGCATTAACCCCTCAGAGGTGATCTCGTAGCTGCACTGGCCTCCATGGGAACAGGGCATCACCACTCCGCCCTCTCACTGTCATCCCACAGGTGCCCACCCTCAGCACCCAAAACACCCAGACACTCTCCAAAGGACGTGAACGCATCAGAGGGGATGTGTGCACATCCTGTGGGGGTGTTAGGCATGCTGGGTTGATGGAAGTGCGGTGGAGAGGCGGGGGGAACTTGTGAACGCCTTGGTTTGCAACTGTTGCAGGCGTGGGAGGGTGACAGTGTGCTGGCGGATGTTTGCATGCCAGGGGGGGATGTGCACACTGGAGGCTTCCGGCTTTGCAGATCCGAAAACCCCCGTGGTGCGGCCAGGAGGACGTCAGTCTGGCCCGCCACGGTGGCTGTCCCTGTGATCCTGCACCTTCTGGGCCAGGAGGCGGATCTTGCGCAGCCACTCCTGGGCGCTGATGGCCTGCAAGCGCTACTTCAGCTCAGCCTGCAGGCTCCACTTGATTCGCTCACAGCTGTCACCACCGCCATGTGGGGAGTACAGGCCGCCCTCCGCTGGCCTGCCTCCCCTGTCCAGAGGTTCTCTGCACTGCTCACCTGCCCAGAATGACTGGGGCTGGGCGGAAGCCAGGCGTTCTGCCCTGCCCAACCCCAGCCGATCCGCCCCTGTGCGAGCTGCCGCCCCCCCCCCCCCCTCCCCGGGAAGGGTCATGGATCCAGGTCCAGGGACTGAGGACAGCCTTAAGCGCTGCCCCCTGCCCAGCACGGTCACAGATCCGTTTCTTGGTCCCGTGGACAGCCTCAAGCACTGCCCCCTGCCCGGCAGGGTCACAGATCCGGGTCCTGGACCAAGGACAGCCTTGCCCGCTGCTGCCCGCCTTCAGTATGCAAATTAGCCGCCATCTTGTTGCTTCAGGGTGAGGGTCCCCAATGGGATGCCTGGCCAGCCTGGATGAGGGGATGATGAGTGTTTGCAGCTGGTCACACCTCCTTCAGGATGGGGGTTCCCACTGGGGTGCCTGGCCAGTCTGGGTGAGGGGCTGAGGGCTGTTTTCAGGCTGGCGGGAGACTGAAGCTCCCAACCTCTCCTATTTTTCTTTTCTTTTTTTTATTCTGGGATTTATTTACCTTCTATGGCTGTCACTGGAGCTGAGAGCCGGCTTTAGCTCTGAGGCTTAGATCCTGCTCTGAGACCTCAGCTGCTGAAAGCAGGGATCTGGGTTTGTTTGGGTTCTATAATTGAAACACTGTTGCGATCCTGCTGGCTGAAGCCGGGCTGGCTGAAAGCAGGTTTCTGGAGCCTGTTTAGCTTCTATATTTGCAAAATTGTTTCTTAGAGTGCAAGCTCAGAGGCCAGCAGCAGCAGGTGGGGAACCTTGGCTTCCTCTATCACTGGAGCAAGGAAGCCTCCTGTTCGCTTCAGCTGCCTGGCTGCCGGCCGCCATCTTGGTTGGCAGTTAATTTGCATATCGCCCTGATTAGCCAATGGGAAGCATGTCGGAAGTACGGTTAATTACCATGTTTACCTATTATTAGATAGGATTGTTGCCATACCCATTAACATGCATATTGTCTATTTATTTGCATCTTTAATGTCCTCCTAAAGAGATTTATAATTTCCTCCATTGAGAAAGGGCATATTAGTCTATGGCCATACCACCCTGAACGCGCCCGATCTCGTCTGATCTCGGAAGCTAAGCAGGGTCGGGCCTGGTTAGTACTTGGATGGGAGAAAGGGCATATTATATTTTTATGTACATCTCTTTAGCAATATACTCTTTTAGCAATTTTCAAATGTACAACACAGTACTATTAACTGCATCATTATAGCTAATAGTATTGATATCCACTATTATTATTATTTTAAAAATATTTTTATTTATTTCAAAGAGGAAGTGAGAGGGAGAGATAGAAACATCAGTGATGAGAATCATTGATCGGCTGCCTCCTGCAAGCCCCCTACTAGGGATTGAGCCCACAACCTGGGCATGTGCCCTGACCAGGAATCGAACTATGATCTCCTAGTTCATAGGTTGATGCTTAAGCAATGAGCCACACCAGCGGGGCAGTACCCACTATTATTACCTACAGTCACCATGCTGTACATCACATCCTCATGATTTAATCACTTTATAACTGGAAGTTTGTACCATTGACCAAACTCATTCATTTTGCCCAACCCACAGGCTCTGCCTCCGGTAACCATCAATCAGTTCCCTGTATCTCTGAGTTTGACTTTTTCAACGTTTCTATATATAAGTGAGATCATACTGTACTTGTCTTTCTCTTTCTGATTTACTTCACTTAGTACAATACCTTCATGGTCCATCCATGTTGACCCAAATGGCATGAATTCCTTCCTTTTATAGCACAATAATATTCCACTGTATATATAGCACACTTTCTTTGTCCATTCATGGATTAAAGGGCACTTAGGTTGCTTCCACATATTGTAGATGCTGCTGCAATGAACATAGAGATGCATGTGTCTTTTCAAGTTAGTGTTTTTATTCCCTCTAAATAAATACCCAGAAGTGGTGTTGCTGGGTCATGTGGCAGCTTTATTTATAACTAGAGGCCTGGTGCACAAAAATTTGGTGAGGGTCCCTCAGCCTGGCCTGCGCCCATTTGCAGTCCTGGACCCCTTGGGGGATGTCCACCTGTTGACTTGGGCCCACTCCCCGGGGGATCAGGCCTAAGCTTGCAGTCAGACATCCTTCTGGCAGCCAGGGAGCCCTCGGGGGATGTCCAACTAAAGGCTTAGGCCACCAAGGAATCGGGCCTAAACCATTAGTTGGACATTCTTAGTGCTGCCATGGAGGTGGGCCATCAGCCAGCTTCTGGCTGAGTGGCACTCCCCATATGGAAGTGCACTGACCACCAGGGGGCAGCTCCTGCATTGAGCATCTGCCCCCTGGTGGCCAGTGCGCATCATAGCAACCGGCCATTCTGCTGTTCAGTCAATTTGCATATTAGCCTTTTATTATTATTACTAGAGGCCCGGTGCACAAAAATTTGTGCACGGGGGGGGGGAGGGGGGTCCCTCAGCCCGGCCTGTGCCCTCTCGCAGTCTGGGACCCCTCGGGAGATAACGACTTGCTGGCTTAGGCCTGCTCCTGGGTGGTAGAGGGCAGGCCCAATCCCTAGGTTCAGCCCCTGGTCGGGCTCAGAGCAGGGCCGATTGGGGAGTTGGGGCGCCGCCCCCGTCACACTCAAGGCAGGGTCGATGGGGAGGTTGCGGCGCCACCCCCTGTCATACACAGAGCAGGGCCCATCAGGGGGTTGGGGAGCTCCCCCCTGTCATGCACAGAGCAGGGCCGATAGGGGAGTTAGGGCACCGCCCCCTATCACACACAGAGCAGGGCCGATCAGGGGGTTGGGGCGCTGCCCTCTATCACCCGCAGAGCAGGGCCGATCACGGGGTTGGGGCGCCGCCCCCTGTCACACTCAAGGCAGGGTCGATGGGGAGGTTGCAGCGCCACCCCCTGTCACGCACAGAGCAGGGCCCATCGGGGGGTTGGGGCTCCGTACCCTGTCACGCACAGAGCAGGGCCGATCAGGGGGTTGAGGAGCTCCCCCCTGTCACCCACAGAGCAGGGCCGATCAGGGGGTTGGGGCGCCGCCACTGTCACACTCAGGGCAGGGCCAATGTGGAGGTTATGGCTCTACCCTGTCACACATAGAGCAGGGCCTGTGGGGGGGAGGGGGGGTTGGGGCGCCGCACCCTGTCACACACAGAGTCGCAGGGTGATCAGGGGGTTTGGGCGTTGCCCCCTGTCACGCTGATCCGGTGCCAGGAGGCCTCGAGGCTCCGCTGATCCCGGTGCTGGGAGGCATATTACCCTTTTACTATATAGGATAGAGGCCTGGGGGCTGGCTGGTTTGCCCTGAAGGGTGTCCTGGATCAGGGTGGGGGTCCCCACTGGGGTGCCTGGCCAGCCTGGATGAGGGGATGATGGCTATTTGCAGCTGGTCACACACCCTTCAGTGTGGGGGTCCCCACTGGGGTGCCTGGCCAGTCTGGGTGAGGGGCTGAGGGCTGCTTTCAGGCTGGCGGTTATTGACTGAAGCTCCCAACTGCTCCTTTTTTTCTCTCTTTTTTATTTTATTCTGGGCCAGCTTTTGCTCTGGCTCTAGCTCTGAGGCTTCCGCTGGTTTGTTTGCGTTCTATAATCGAAACAATGTATAACTCCAGCTCTGAGATCCCGGGGTTTTGTTTAGCTTCTATATTTGTTACAAAGTTTCAAACTGCCAGCTCAGACGTCGCAAGTCAGGCGGGGAATGTTGGAGTCTGCAGTCAATGCAGCAAGCAAGCCTCATGTTTGCTTCCAGCTGCCTGGCTGATGGCCGCCATCTTGGCTGACAGTTAATTTGCATATACTCACTGATTAGCCAATGAAAAGGGTAGCGGTTGTACACTAATTACCATGTTTCTCTTTTACTAGGGGCCCGGTGCACGAAGATTCATGCACAGGGGGGTGGGTCCCTTAGCCCGACCTGCACCCTCTCCAATCTGGGAGCCCTCATGGGAGCCCTCTCCAATCTGGGAGTTTCTGTCTGTCTTTGCAATCATGAGCGAATTGTCTAAGACCCCCAACCCAGTTTGGTTTGTTGCTCACAGAATAATAGAGGCTTTCCTTTTTTCTTTGCTTCATTGGTGGAGATTTCCTGGAAGTTTTAGGGTATCTTCCCTTTAATTTTTCCTAGACACTCTGATTTTACTTATGTCTCTCACCTTTGCTTTCCCTCCATCCCCCACCACAACAGTAACTTGCTCCAGGCTCACTTTGCTCTAGTGCAGCCGTGGGCAAATTACGGCCCGTGGGCCGGATCCGGCCCGTTTGAAATGAATAAAACTAAAAAAAAAAAAAAAGACCATACCCTTTTATGTAATGATGTTTACTTTGAATTTATATTAGTTCACACAAACACTCCATCCATGCTTTTGTTCCAGCCCTCCCGTCCAGTTTAAGAACCCATTGTGGCCCTCGAGTCAAAAAGTTTGCCCACCCCTGCTCTAGTGTCTAGGACTGTGGTTGGCAAACTGTGGCTCGTGAGCCACATGCGGCTCTTTGGCCCCTTGAGTGTGGCTCTTCCTAAGCCTTAGGAGTACCCTAATTAAGTTAATAACAGTGTACCTACCTATATAGTTTAAGTTTAAAAAATTTGGCTCTCAAAAGAAATTTCAATCGTTGTACTGTTGATATTTGGCCCTGTTGACTAATGAGTTTGCCGACCACTGGTCTAGGAGATCCGTCTGCCACCAGAACTACGATTCCCAGCATTCCTGGTGCTCCCCACGCTCTTGGTTTTCCCTTCCTGCTCTGTCTTCATCCCATGGCCTCCCACTCTGCCAAGTCCTCCAAGCCGCTAGCTCTCCCTCTCTGCTCTCCTTCTGGCGGCTTGGGGAGCCAAGTTTTCCAAGCCACTCCACTCTCTGCTGGCTCTCCTGCTCTGCTCTCTGCCTGGTGGCTTGGGGGGCATGGCTCCCTCGGTCGCTGGGAGTGACTGAGGGAGCCACGTCCCCCCAAGCCTTCAGCTCTCCCATTCTGCTCCCCGCCTGGCACCTGTGTATGCAAATTAACCCACCATCTTTGTTGGGTTAATTTGCATACTCACGCCTGATTGGCTGGTGGGCATTGGGGAGGGACGGTCAATTTACATGTTTCTCTTTTATTATATAGGATTAGTGTAGATTGTATAGTTTGTTCCTATTTCCCCCTTTTTGCCGCCTCTACCCAGGTCTTGCCCCCCACTTCTCTCTGGCCATCACCATACTGTTGTCTGTGTCCATGGGTTGTGCATATATTTTCTTTGGCTAATCTCTTCTTTAAATTCACTTCTTTAAATTTTTATTTTCAGATAAGTGCTTATAACTGCACTATTATATATTTTCTATTATATCATTTGGAATTAAGATATTTTTTTAATTGAACCCTTGTAAATTTTAGCACAATTTAATAAATTATGCTAGAAGCAATCAGGAGATTTTTCATGTAATGCAGATATATTTCAATGAGTATTTTATTAATTTTTAATTTTTTAATATTTTAATTTGAAATGATCTCATACATGTAAAAAAACCTATAAAATACTACAGCATATTATATGTACCCTTCACCCAATTTCTTTTTTTTCTTTTTCTTTTTGCTCTTCTTTTTTTTTTAATTAATTAATTAATTAATTAATTAAATTTTTATTGTTCAGATTACATTTGTTCCTCTCCCCCCCCCCATAACTCCCCTCCTTCCAGTCCCGCCCCACCCTCCGCCCTCACTCCCTACCCACTGTCCTCATCCATAGGTGCACGATTTTTGTCCAGTCTCTTCCCAAATCTCCCATTCCCCTTTCCCCCCCAAGAATAGTCAGTCCATTCCCTTTCTATGCCCCTGATTCATTATAATCACCAGTTCATTCTGTACATCAGATTATTTATTCACTTGGTTCTTAGATTCACTTGTTGATAGATGCATGTTTGTTGTTCACAATTTGTACCTTTACCTTTTTCTTCTTCCTCTTCTTAAAGGATACCTTTCAGTATTTCGTATAATACTGGTTTAGTGGTGATGAACTCCTTTAGCTTTTCCTTGTCTGTGAAGCTCTTTATATGACCTTCAATTCTGAATGATAGCTTTGCTGGATAAAGTCATCTTGGTTGTAGGTTCTTGGTATTCAGCACTTTGAATATTTCTTGCCATTCCCTTCTGGCCTGCAAAGTTTCTGTTGAGAAATCAGCTGACAGTCGTATGGGTATTCCCTTGTAGGTAATTGAGTCTCTTTCTCTTGCTGCTTTTAAGATTCTCTCTTTGTCTTTTGCTCTTGGCATTTTAATGATGATGTGTCTTGGTGTGGTCCTCTTTGGATTCCTTTTGTTTGGGGTTCTCTGCGCTTCTTGGACCTGTAAGTCCATTTCTTTCACCAGGTGGGGGAAGTTTTCTGCCATTATTTCTTCAAATAGGTTTTCAATATCTTGCTGTCTCTCATCTTCTGGCACCCCGATAATTCTGATATTAGTCCGCTTGAAACTGTCCCAGAGGCTCCTTACACTATCTTCACACTTTCGGATTCTTTTTTCATTTTGCTTTTCCAGTTGGGTGTTTTTTGTCGAATCTTTGGTTTGATTCTTGTGCTCCTCTGGTCTGCTATTGGGTATAATATTCTTTATTTCAGTCCGTGTATGCTTACTTTCTAATTTCTTTATCATAGCATCGAGGGTCTCATTAGTTTTCGTGAGGCTCTGCTCAAGTTTATAGCAAGCCCTCAAAATTGCGATTTTTAGCTCCATATCCTCCATTTCTGTCATGTTTTTTTGTCTCCGCATCTTTTATGCTTTCTTGGTGCACCCCCTTGTGGTCTTTGTGCGCAGTCTTGTTCTAGCCAAGCCTTAATTGTTGTAGTTAACACTAGAGGGATTTGACCACCAGGCCGACTGGCTGTAGGAATCAGCTGTGTGGAAAACTTCAGTCCTCTGGGGAGGCGCTAATCCAGCCTTTGCCTGAGGCGATCGGCAAATGGCTCTGCGCAGGGCTTGGGCGGGGCGGGCTCAACAGGGCGGGGGGAGGGAGCAGCTATGGCTGCTCTCAGTCCGTCCCCAGGGGCTCTGCCTCTCTGTCCCCGCAACCGCTGCAAACCTCGGAGGGACTGTAGCCAGACAGTCCCGCTTCTCCCGTTTGAGTCTGGGTCCCTAGAGACTCGCCCGGATCTGTAGCCCAGAGTCTGAGACTCCCTCCGGATTGAAAACAACAACCGCGCCCTCAGCCACCAGCCCGCTTTGTGCGCGCACCGCCGCACCACCGTACCTTTAAATTTTCCACACTGTACCTCCTCTAAGCCTCGTAATGCTGTTGTTTTTCCTTCTAGTTGAAGAGTCTCTCCTCAGCCAGCCTTCCTGTGGTTCTGGGTGATGTCCGTTCCGTCTTTTAGTTGTATTTTTGAAGTGGTTGTTCGAGGCAGCAAACTCCGGTGTTTACCTATGCCGCCATCTTGGTTTCTCCTTCACCCAATTTCTTAGGTGTTAATAATTTAAACATAACCATTATACAACTAAAAAAATTTGGAATATATTTTTCTTATAATCTCTTTAATGTTACTTAATCCATTTACTTTGTTTTTGTTAATCTTCACCCAAGCAATTTTTCCATTGAATTTTAGAGAGAGTGAAGGGAAAGGGAGAGACACATTGATTGGTTGCCTCCTGTACATACTCTGATAGGGACTGGGGATCAAGCCAGCAACTGAGGTACATGCCCTTGACTGAAATCTAACCGGGGACCCTTCAGTCCACGGGCTAATGCTCTCTCAACTGAGCAAAACAGGCTGCACCTTAATTCATTTACTTTTAATCTATATGTGTCTTTATATTTAAAGTTGGTTTTGTTTTTGATTCAGCCTCATAATCTGTCTTTTAATTGGTGCATTTATGCCACTGACTTTCAGAGTGCTTACTGATAGAGTTACTGCCATATCAGGCGGCTTCTGGGGCTTCTGGGGCCGGCCTGTGGCCCGGGACCAGATGCGATCACGAGCGGCAGGCAGGTGGCTTCTGGGGTCGCCCACGGGGGCCTGGATGGCGGCTCGTGCTGGTGGCTTGTGCTGTCCTGCCCTGGCTGCAGTATGCAAATTAGACACCCTCTTTCTTGGTGGTTCATTTGCATATCTCTCTGATTAGCCAATGGGAGGTGTAGCGAAGGTATGGTCAATTACCATGTTTGTCTATTATTAGATAAGATTTTTGAGAAACTGCCATACTGATTTACATAGGGGCTGCCCCAATTTACATTCCTAGCAAGAGTGCAAGAGGGTTCCCCTTTCTGAACATTCTTGCCAACACTTATTATTTCTTGTCTGTTTTATTTCCCAGCTTGAGATTTGCTGGATGGTTCAGTGATAGGAATTGTGGAGCACAACCATGGAAATCGTGCTTTTCTTTAGTTCTCTGCTTGCACTAGACAATCTTCATTGTAATACATGAGGAGTCCGGATAGGTGGTGGGGGAGTTGGTTCTCTCCTTTTCACCTGCACCCAAGGCAGGGGCTGACCCAGGTTTGTGGAGCCTGATATTGATACAGATGTCAAGATCATTGCTTCAAAAACATACAAAATCTGCTACACATAGATTTTTCTTTTTTTTAAATTAAATCTTTATTGTTCAGATTATTACAGTTGTTCCTCTTTTTTCCCCTCATAGCTCCCCTCCACCTGGTTCCCACCCCACCCTCTGCCCTTACCCGCCCCCCCCCCCACCACTGTCCTCATCCATAGGTGTATGATTTTTGTCCAGTCTCTTCCCGCATCCTCCACACCCCTTTCCCTCCTGAGAGTAGTCAGTCCACTCCCTTTCTATGCCCCTGATTCTATTATATTCACCAGTTTATTCTGTTCATCAGATTATTTATTCACTTGATTTTTAGATTCAGTTGTTGATAGATGTGTATTTGTTGTTCATAATTTGTATCTTTACCTTTTCCCTCTTCTTCCTCTTCTTAAAGGATACCTTTCAGCATTTCTTATAATACTGGTTTGGTGGTGATGAACCCCTTTAGCTTTTGCTTATCTGTGAAGCTCTTTATCTGACCTTCAATTCTGAATGATAGCTTTGCTGGGTAAAGTAATCTTGGTTGTAGGTTCTTGCTATTCATCACTTTGAATATTTCTTGCCATTCCCTTCAGGCCTGCAAAGTTTCTGTTGAGAAATCAGCTGACAGTCGTAGCAGTATGGGTACTCCCTTGTAGGTAACTGACTGTTTATCTCTTGCTGCTTTTAAGATTCTCTCTTTGTATTTTGCTCATGGCATTTTAATTATGATGTATCTTGGTGTGGTCCTCATTGGATTCCTTGTGTTTGGGGTTCTCTGCGCTTCCAGGACTTGTAAGTCTACTTCTTTCACCAGATAGGGGAAGTTTTCTGTCATTATTTCTTCAAATAGGTCCTTTCAATATCTTGCTCTCTCTCTTCTTCTGGCACCCCTATAATTCTGATGTTGGTACGCTTGAAGTTATCCCAGAGGCTCCTTACACTACCTTGATATTTTTGGATTCTTTTTGCTTTTTTCTTTTCTGATTGGGTGTTTTTTGCTTCTTCGTATTTCAAATCTTTGACCTGATTTTTGGGATCCTCTAGTCTGCTGTTGGAACTCTGTATAATATTCTTTATTTCAGTCAGTGTATGCTTAATTTCTAGTTGGTCCTTTTTCATAACTGTGAGGGTCTCACTAAATTTATTGAGGGTCTCACTAAGTTTATCAGTGGTCTCACTAGACTTATTGAGGGTCTTACTAAATTTATCGGCGGTTTCTAGAAAATTCTTGAAAGACCTTATAAGTGTGCTTTTGAACTCTATATCCAGTAGTTTGCTTTCCTCCATTTCTGTCATTTGTGACCTGTTTCTTTGTCTCTGCATTTTTTATGCTTCCCTGTGTTGATAGAGTGGCTTTGTGTGCTAGGTGTCCTATAGGGCCTAGTGGCTCAGCCTCCCCAATTACCTGAGGTAGACACTCTTGGTGCACCCCTTTGTGGGCTGTGTGCACAGTCTTGTTGTAGTTAAGCCTTGATTGTTGTAGGTATCACTGGGAGGAATTGACCTCTAGGCCAATTGGCTGTGACAATCAGCTGTGTCTGCAGTGGGAGAACTTCTGAGCTGGAGACACCCTTCTGGGGCAAGACTTGCTTCAGTGGGGCTCTGGTGCTCACTGAGTCTGCCCCCTGAGTGTGTCCCTTATGGATGTGAGGAGTTGTAATCTGGATGGTCCCACTCTGACCACTGGGTACACTGGCTCTTGGATCTCTAAGGAGGTGCTAATTTAGCCTCTGCCTGAGGCTACCCAGCAGGAGCCCAGCTGTGAAGGAATGCAAGCTGCTGTGGGGCCTTGGGCCTTCTTTTGGATGTTATGGCTTTCTCTGACCCAGCTGCAGTTTGTTAGGTAATTTCAGATTGCAAAGGGCCAGGCCTTTCATATGCAAAAACCTCTGCGCACAGCTGGGGTGGGGCGGGGTCTCAGGGGATCAACAGGGTGGAGAAAGCAGCTATGGCTGCTCCTCTGTCCTGCCCTAAGAGGCCCCTCTTCTCAGTGTCCCGGTAATCGCTGCAAGCACCTCTGAGAGAAAGCCACCTTCGAGTTCTGACCAATGCCAGACAGTCCAGTTTCTCTCGTATGAGTCTGGGTCCCCAGAGACTCACCTGGAACTGGAGTTCAGAGCAGTCAGGAGCTTGAGACTCCCTCCCGATTGAAAAAGACAACCATGTCCTCAGCTGCCAGCCCTTTCCACGCGCCTCCGTACCTCTGCACTTTACTTCCGAACCTCCTCTGAGTCTCAGTGTGCTTTTCTCTTTCCTTCTAGTTGTAGAATTTCCACTCAGTCAGCCTTCCTGTGGTTCTGGATGATGTTCGTTTTGTCTTTTTCATGGATTTTTCTAAGACAAGAAAACATATCACATCAAGTCACAAAGGCTAAAATGTTTAAGCCCCAAATATAAGACAAATGAAAAAAAGTAGCGACTGTTTTTTTTAGCCGTGCAGCATACACATCTGGCACACCGGCATAAGGCATGTCCTGTGGGGAGCCGCTACAGTGTTTGGACAGGCTCAAGCCTCAGACTAATGAGAGGGCACACTCCTCTCATTGCCACGTGCAAGATCCAGCTTGGAGGGCAGGGCCCTCCCAGCACAATTCTAGCTAACAGCAGTAGTTGTAAGCTTGAACCTATAGTCTGAACACGTGGCCCCACGAGCCTGAGGGATGTAGGCTTGATAGAGTTCAGGTGCATGTAGTTGAGTAGGCCACGAGAATGTTGTAAACATCTTGACCATGCCCTTACTTTGCCTCCTGGAATCTGTCTATAAAATAAAGACATGGCTTATGGGCGCAGTCGCTGTTTCTATGAAAAGCAGCGTCCCACCAAGACCCAGCTTTCACTCTCTTGTGTATCTTTTCTCAATCATTCAACGCCCCCTCTCAGGTTCACCCTTGGCCGTGCTGGTGCAGCACAATGTTCCCTACAATTTTTTAAATCCTCAATCAAGGATATGTTTATTAATTTTAGAAACCGAGGAAGGGGAGAAAAAGAGAGAGAGAGAGAGAGAGAGAGAGAGAGAGAGCTATGTGAGAGTAACATTAATCGGTTGCCTCCTACATGCCCATTAGGGGATGGAACCTGCAACCTAGGTATGTGCTGTGACCAGGAATTTAACCTACAACGTTCTGGTGTAAGGTATGTTGCTCCAGCCACCTGAGCCACCTGGCCAGGCTCCACAGTTTTTAACTGATACCCTTTGAATACCTCTTTATAGGAGATTAATGCTGTCACATAGTAATAAATGTCAATATTATATAAAGTATTAATTGCTAGAATATTATATTTATATCAGAGTCCCAGTGCACAAAATGTGGGCACGGGTAGGGTCCCTAGGCCTGGCCAGTGATTAGGGCCAATTGGGGCCTTCCAGCTGCCAGCCAAGGCCTTCCTTAGTTGCATACCATCCCCTGGTTGTCAGTGCACGTCCCAGTGAGCAATCGAACTCCAGTTTCCTGGTCAAACTCCCGAGGGGACACCTTGCATATTAGCCTTTTATACATAGAGAGAATACAGAGAATAGAGAGAGAATTCAGTGCTCCCTTCTGTATGGATGGTTGACATTTCTTTTTCTCCTGTACAAATAAAAAAACGTTTCTTTCAATCACACAATTTGTTACTGGGAATGTCTGAAGTTTCACATTGGTGTCATATTTGGGAAAACATTGATCAAGTTTCTTTCTTTCATAGAAGAGCAGTAGGATTGCAGGTTATGTACACACATCACTTGAGCCCCTGCTGGGCTTTGAAAAGGGACGGAGCACGTGAGGGGCCTGAAGGTGGAGCTTCCTGAGCTGTAGGTGGCGAATTTGCTGCTGTGCTGAGGTTGAGATCTCCCTTCACTGTGCTATACGGATGCATTTGAGTTTTGCAATTTGATTTTGTCTCTAGAAAACTTGCTGACTATCTTCTCAAGCCCATATCAAGTCAGCTTGATTTTCTTCTGAATTTCCATACCTTTTACTTATTGCTCTTGCCTTGCTGGACTCGGACCCGGTGCTGCTGCGTTAGGTGTGGAGCTTGCTGAGCTCACCCCCTATCCCGCCAGGGGAGCCTCCTGCATCCCTAGCTGACTGTGAGGTTATCCTGAAGGCCTTTGATATCCCCCCGCGCTCACTGGTGCCTCCCTTGAGATCCCATCAGTCAAGGGCAGGGAGGCACAGAGAAGCCCCACTATGTGCTCCAGCAGCGGGAATGGAATGTCAGGGTTTGTGATGCCCTGGTTGGGACACAGATGGAGCAGAAAGGGAACACTTCCCATCAGCCTGGGTGGGGCTGTGAACAGGGACCCAGAGATGAGGGGCCAGGAAGGTGGATTTTCATGAACTTTCAGGCGACAGCGATGCTGCTGTGCTGAGGTCCCGCCAAATGGGGTGTCCGTTTCCGATGGAGCTTGTGCGCCCTCGCTGTCCCTCAGACACTCAGACCCTAGAGCCAACACAGGTGCGTCCCACGTCCCCAAGAAGCCCTCAGAGCCAAGGCCTTTACCACTCAGCTCTGCCCCTGGGTGCCACCCTCCACTGGACTTGGGTCTAAATTCCTCTCTCTTTTGCTCCCACTTGGTCTAAAAAAATATTAAAACGATCCTTTTCCAGAATGTTCAACAGTTTCAGCTGGAGGGCAGGTCCCCCCGAGTCACCAGGACCAGCTCTGAGTGTGCTGCCTCCTGGGCGACTTCCCTCCCCACTTACACATCCTCTGTAAGGGGGTCACTTTCTGGACAAGCCACTCAGACTCCCAGGGGCTCAGGACATTAACCTGCAGGGTCATGTGGGGGGGGGGGAGGAGAGACAGAAAGATTTCTCAGGCACCACCCCCAACACCTGTGGACACCAATTTCCCTCCAGCCTGGCCACAGTCTCTCCCCCAGAGCTTCCTGTTGGGGTGTCTAGGCCCCACCCCAGAGCTGGGCACTTGGCTCCCTGACCCAGGGACCTAGACCTGCTCTGCCCTGCCAGAGGCAGACATGGTGCCCCTGCTGCTGCTAACCCTGCTTTGGGGGAGTGAATGGCTAGGGAGGGGGGCAGGGGTGCCTAGTATCATAGACATCTTATGTTCAAAGTACCTGCCACAGCAGCATCCAGGCTATGAGATCCAAGTGCAGGAATCGGTGACAGTGCAGGAGGGTCTGTGTGTCCAGGTGCCCTGCTCCTTCTCCTACCCGTGGAGTTCGTGGTCTTCCTCTAGCGAACTCTACACCTACTGGTACCGGCAGAAGGACAACACATCCTATGCTGTTCCTGTGGCCTCGAGCAATCCACGTAAACCAGTGAAGACAGAGACCCTAGGCCGCTTCCTCCTCGTGGACCCCATGACCAACAACTGTTCCCTGCAAATCAGAGACGCCAGGAGGAGTGACATAGGACACTACTTCCTCCGAGTGGAGAGAGGAGATTCTGTGAACTATAATTACCGAATGAAGATACTGCGTTTGCAGTTGAGAGGTAAGGCAGGGGCCTGGGAGAAGATCAGGGACAGGGGACCCCGTCTTAGAGCAGGAACAGGACACTGGACACTCCCTGTCCAGGCCGTGGGCCCTGGGTGGTGGGAAGAGACACAGGACATGGGTGAGCTCAGCCCGAGGCAGGGCCTCACTCAGGGTCCCGCTCTGAGTCCCCACCCCTGGGGCCCAGGCACCTGCCTTTCTCCCCTGCAGCCCTGACAGAGAAACCCCACATCCGTGTACGGGAGCCTCTGGAGTCCGGCCGCCCCACACAGCTGGCCTGCAGCCTGCCAGGGGCCTGCAAAGGGGGACGACCTCTCACCTTCTCCTGGGCGGGAGCCGCTGTGGACTCGCTGAACCACCAGACCCTCCGCTCCTCGGTGCTCACCTTCACCCCGAGGCCCCGGGACCATGGCACCAGCCTCACCTGTCAGGTGAAACGGAAAGGGTCTCGGTGGACCACACAGACAACCATCCGGCTCAATGTCTCCTGTGAGTGTTGGAGGGGGGGCTGGGTCCCTAGAGGTAGTGGGAACGACATGTGTGTGTGTGTGTGTTTGTGTGTGTGTGCAGGAGGCTGAGCTAACCTGAGAACAATCATGCATAGAGGTGCGTGTAGATGGGGAGTCTTCCCACCGCCCCTCCTTGGGGTTGGGGTAACTTCCATGTGAAGGGGGGCCCTGTCTTTCTATCCCAGATGCCCCAGGGAACTTCACCATAGGCTACTCCTTCACAAACGACACAGGTAAGAAAGAATCCCTCCTCTCTGGGTTGGGACCTGCCCCGGGCGCTGGTGAGGCAGAGGGGGGAGCGGGAGTTTGAATGGGATGAGACATGGGAAGGGCAAGGATGAAAGGCATCACCCGAGTCCCGCACCTCTGGTGGGTGGGTGCCTGACCTGTGTTCCACACACCTCTCTCTCTCTCTCTCTCTCTCTCTCTCTCTCTCTCTCTCTTTCAGCCCTCAAGATCCTGCAAACCACATCCTTTTCCATTCAGGAGGGAGAGGCCCTGAGGCTGCGCTGTGAGGCTGACAGCAACCCCCCTGCCAAGCTGAGCTGGTTCCGGGGGTCCCCAGGCCCGCACGCCACCCCCCTCTCCAGCACCGCGATCCTGGAGCTGCCTCGCGTGGGGCCTGCACAGGAAGGAGAGTTCACCTGTCAAGCTCGGCACCCGCTTGGCTCCCACAGTGTCTCTCTCAGCCTCTCCGTGGTCTGTGAGTGGGGAGACCCCGGGGGGCAGGACAGCTGGGTTCTGGGGAGATTAGAGGCACCGCTGACCCTTCCCTCGCTCCCCACAGACCCCCCGCAGCTGCTGGGACCCTCCTGCTCCTGGGAGGACCAGGGTCTGCACTGCAGCTCCTCCTCCAGGGCACAGCCAGCCCCCTCCCTGGTGGCTGGGGGCGGGGCTGCTGGAGGGGAACCATGGCAACGCCTCCCACGTGGTCACCTCCAGCTCAGAGGGGCCCTGGACTAACAGCTCCCTGATCCTCATTGAGGGGCTCAGTGAGGAACTAAGACTGAGTTGCGGGGGCCTGGGCCGGGAATGTGCAGGGGACCCAGAGCGCCTCTGTCCTGCTGCCAGGTCAAGGCCTGCTGGGGGCAGAGGCCACTGAGAAAGGAGTTGGGCAGAGAGAAGGTGGGGCTGGGGGTGGGAGCTGCGCAAGCACAGGAGTGATTGCTAGGTCAGGGCCTCCATCTCCTGCCCAAACGGAACCTACAGCGGGTTCTGCAAGGAGGTGGGAAGAGGAGAGACTCAGTGCTGGGAGTGGGTGGTGTCACCTGAGCTGGTGCTGGAGGAACAAGCCCTGAGCCCCTCCAGCCCTCAGCACCAGGGCTCCTGGAGCTGCCCCATGTGGGGCTGAGGCGGAGGGGAGTTCACCTGCCGGGCTCCCAGCACGTCTCCTTCAGCCTCTCTGTGCAGAGTGAGGTGCAGGATGGTGTGGGCCGGCCGCCTGGTCAGGTGTTGGGCTGTGGGTGGACTGACACCTGGACAACACGTCACCCTTCTCCCGTCATCCCCAGGCAGCCCGCACTCCAGCAGATGTGTGACTGAGGAGCAGCAGGGCTCCTGGCCCCTGGTCCTCACCCTGATCAGAGGGGCCCTCATGGGGGCTGGCTTCCTCCTCACCTTCGTCCTCATCTGGCTCTACTACACCAGGTGAGCAGGCCTGTCCCTCCCGGGGAAGGTCAGGGATTGGCCCTGAGGTCCAGGTGGGGCCGAGCTGTCCGGCTCTGCCTGCAGTTAGAGCCAAAGTGGCCGAGTCTCTGAGCTGACACCTGTTTGGCCCCACAGGTGTGAAGGCCCCCGGAACAGGAGGCAGAGCTCCTGATGGATCCTCCCTTCCTCTCAAGATGGGACTGAGGTGTGGACACCAGGCTACAGGGACCGTCCTGGGACGTCAATAGCACCCTCTCCTTGGAAGCTCTTTTTTAAATTTTTTATTAAATCTTTATTGTTCAGATTATTACAGTTGTTCCTCTTTTTTCCCCCATAGCTCCCCTCCACTCGGTTCCCACCCCCTCTGCCCTTACCCCGCCTCCCCCGCACTGTCCTCATCCACAGGTGCACGATTTTTGTCCAATCTCATCCCGCATCCCCCACACCCATCCCCGCCCCCCAGAATAGTCAGTCCACTCCCTTTCTATGCCCCTGATTCTATTATATTCACCAGTTTATCCTGTTCATTCGATTATTTATTCACTTGATTTTTAGATTCACTTGTTGATAGATGTGTATTTATTGTTCATAATTTGTATCTTTACCGTTTTCTTCTTCTTCCTCTTCTTAAAGGATACCTTTCAGCATTTCATATAATAGTGGTTTAGTGGTGATGAACTCCTTTAGCTTTTTCTTATCTGTGAAGCTCTTTATCTGACCTTCAATTTTGAATGATAGCTTTGCTGGGTAAAGTAATCTAGGTTGTAGGTTCTTGGTATTCATCACTTTGAATATTTCTTGCCACTCCCTTCTGGCCTGCATAGTTTCTGTTAAGAAGTCAGCTGACAGTCATATGGGTACTCCCTTGTAGGTAACTGACTGTTTTTCTCTTGCTGCTTTTAAGATTCTCTCTTTGTCTTTTGCTCTTGGCATTTTAATTATGATGTGTCTTGGTGTGGTCCTCTTTGGATTCCTTTTGTTTGGGGTTCTCTGCGCTTCCTGGACTTGTAAATCTATTTCTTTCACCAGGTAGGGGAAATTTTCTGTCATCTTTTTTTCAAATAGGTTTTCATTATCTTGCTTTCTCTCTTCTTCTGGCACCCCTATAATTCGGATGTTGGTACGCTTGAAGTTGTCCCAGAGGCTCCCTACACTATCTTCATATTTTTGGATTCTTTTTTCTTTTCTTTTTTTTCAGTTGGGTGTTTTTTTCTTCTTCTTTTTTCAAATCTTTGACTTGATTCTTTCGATCCTCTAGTCAGCTGTTGGAACTCTGTATAATATTCTTTATTTCAGTCAGTGTATGCTTAATTTCTATTTGGTCCTTTTTCATAACCTCGAGGGTCTCACTAGATTTACTGAGGGTCTCACTAAATTTATCGGCGGTTTCTAGAAAATGCTTGAAAAACCTTATAACCATGGTTTTGAACTCTATATCCAGTAGTTTGCTTTCCTCCATTTCTGTCATTTGTGATCTATTTCTTTGTCTCTGCATTTTTTATGCTTCCCTGTGTTGATAGAGTGGCTTTGTGTGCTAGGTGTCCTATAGGGCCCAGTGGCTCAGCCTCCCCAATTACCTGAGGTGGACACTCTTGGTGCAGCCTTTTGTGGGCTTTGTGCACAGTCTTGTTGTAGTTAAACCTTGATTGTTATAGGTATAACTGGGAGGAATTTACCTCCAGGCCATTTGGCTGTGAGAATCAGCTTTGTCTACAGTGGGATAACATCTGTACTGGAAACACCCTTAGGGGCAAGACTTGCTTCAGTGGGGCTTTGGTGCTCTCTGAGTCTGCCCCCTATGTGTGTCACTTATGGATCTGAGGAGTTGTAATCTGGATGGTCCCACTCTGACCACTGGGTACACTCGCTTTTGGATCTCTAAGGAGGTGCTAATTTAGCCTCTTCCTGAGGCTACCCAGCAGGAGCTACAGAGAGATCTTCAGATTCCTCTTCTTTGTTTGGGGTTTGGAGGTGCCCAGATGAGGCCCAGCTGTGAAGCAATGCAAGCTGCTGTGGGGCCTTGGGCCTTCTTTTGGATGTTCTGGGTCTCTGACCCAGCTGCAGTTTGTTAGGTAATTTTAGATTGCAAGTGCCAGGCCATTCATATGCAAAAGGTTTTGTGCACAGCTTGGGTGGGATGGAGTCTCAGGGAATCAACAGGGTGGAGCAAACAGCTATGGCTGATCCTCAGCCCTGCCTTAATATGCCCAGGTCTCAGTGTCCCAGTAATCGCTGCTGGCGCCTCTGAGAGAAAGCTGCCCTAGAGTTCCCACTGATGCCAGACAGTCCAGTTTCTCCCCATATGAATCTGGGTCCCCAGAGCGTTGCCCGGAAGTGGAGTTCAGAGCAGTTGGGAGCTTGTGTCTCCCTCCTGATTGAAAAAGACAACCGTGTCCTCAGTTGCCAGCCCTTTCCACGCGCCTCCGTACCTCTGCACTTTACTTCCGAACCTCCTCTGAGTCTCAGTGTGCTTTTCTCTTTCCTTCTAGTTGTAGAATTTCCACTCAGCCAGCCTTTCTGTGGTTCTGGGTGATGTCTGTTTTGTCTTTTAGTTGTATTTTTGAAGTGGTTGTGCCAGGCAGCAATTTCCAGTGTTTACCTATGCCACCATCTTAGTTTCTCTCCCTCCCTGGAGGCTTTTGACTCACCTGCCTCAAATGTGCCCCTGGGGTTTCAGTGTGTGGAAGTGACTGAGTGACACCAAGGGGAGTCAATGCCATGGAATGAAGACTTTTACTCCTTTTACTTCCTGAGAGGAGGGGCCACTGTGCCCGGGAAGCCCCGGATTTCCTCAGGAAGCAGATGCAGGTGCAGGGCAGCCTAAGGAAACCCTTGATTGGGGTTTCCATGGGAAACGCAAGGCAGGGCAGGGTGAGCAGTTCAGGACCAACTGGTGTGTGTCAGTCTGGGGGATGGGCCTGTGGGCGTGGTCTCTATTTGTCTGGTCCAGGGTCCTGGTTGATTTGGGGCAGGTGGGGAGGCTGGGAATATGGGCTCAGGTTGGGTTGGTTTGCATCTGAAATTCTTTGCTGTCTCTCAGAATGGGCGGGCCCTGGGAGGCCCTTTGTCTCTTTGGCTTCCAATCTGTTTAATGGCTCAAAACATCATAAGATACAGAAATAAACAATGATACACACCCACTGACGGCCCCCATGTTTCTGCCTGTGACTTGTGACTTCTCCCATTTGACTTGTTCCCCTGCCCCCCTCTTTCTTTCTCTCTGTTGATTCTGACCACTCATCCCCCACACCCCCTGCTCCACTCTCTCCATTCTCAGGCCCAGAGACAGACTGAAGTTGGCACCTTATCCTCCCCTTGCCCAGGAGTTACCTGGTCACCACCTGAGCTTCTGATCTACCCTCTGTAGGTGCTGATACACAGTAGAGTTAGGAGCAGCTCTCCTCTCCCTGTGCATAGACGCCAACCTCAGAATTATTGTCATAACACATCTCAGCATTTAATCACAAATGAGAACGTTTCTGTGATATCACATGACCATTGATTTTACTATTTAGTGTCGGTTGGAGTTTCTTGAGTCCAGTTATATCTGGCTTTCCTCTTTCTGTTGTTGCTGTTGTTGAGCCTGTTTCAAGTAAGGGCTTTGTTTATTTCTTTAATTATTCCTCAATTGGTATTTAAATCTCTTCTTATTTTTTAAAAATATTTGTATTGAGAGGAATTTGGAGGGAGAGAGAGCGATAGATATATCAACAATGAGAGAGTCATTGATGGCCTGTTTCTTCCATGTCTCCTACTGGGGTTGAAGCCTGTCACCCAGGCAGGTGTCCTGAATGGGAGTCGAACCCTGACCTCTTGGGTCATAGATTGATGCTCAACCACTGAGCCACACCGACTGAACTATATCTATTCTTAAATAATAAAATATTTCAACATTTAAGACACATCCACCTATGCTCTCACCATTTTGTATTGTTATTGCAAAGCGCTTACAGCTATAAATTTGATAAACGTTAGAGAACATTAATAATTACTTGGAGGTAAACAATTATTTTATTTCCAGATTAATTGAGATATTTTTGATATAGAATGCATGGAAGTTTAAGGTGTGCAATGTGCATATTTGATGCACCTACATAGTGAAGTGATTACCACAATAAGGTTCATCAACACTTCCATCCTCTAGTAATTACCATTGTTATGATTATAACACTGATGATGTATAACCATAACAACTTTAAGGTATGTAATATAATCCTGTGACTTGTACTTGCCATGCAGTCCAGTACATCCCCAGGAATTGTTCATCTTGTAGCTGAAAGTTACCCTTGACCAACATCTCCCCATTTCCCCAGCCCCGGCCCCTGCATCACCGTTCTATTCTCTTTCTGTGAGTTCAGCGTCTTTAGACCCCACTGTGAGAACACACTGCAGGAAAACAATGACTATTTTGAAAAATACCCCTCACAGTTGTTCCTCTCATGCAGTTCTGGGTTTCCATCACAGAATCATTTTCCTCTATGCAAAAATGTATTAAAGACCTAAATATAATATCAACCACTATAAACTCTCAGAGGGAAACATAGGCGGAAATCCCAGCACATTGGATTTTGCAATGATTTCCTGCATATTTACATCGAAAGCACAGACAAGGGAAGCAAACATAGACAAGTGGGACTGTACCAACTTCAAAACCTGAGCACAAAAGGACACTCTCACCAGACTCCAGAGGCCACCTACAGGATGGGGGAGACACTGTATCTGTTAAGGAGTTAATATCCAGCATATGTTACAAACTCACACAAGACAACATAAGAGACCAAGTAACACAGTTGAAGAATGGGCTACAACGTTGACTAGACATTTCTCCAAAGATGATGTACAAATGGCCAACAAAGTCATGAAAAGAGACCCCACATCAGCAATCGTACAGAACCATGAAAGAACTCCTTAGGACTGAGGGGGTTTTGCTTGGTGCATCAGGGCATTAATATTCAAAACCCCACATCAGATTCCTACAGGGACAAGGAAGGTATGGGGAAGGCGCATAGTAGGCCTGCGGTACAGGAAGTGATGGGGGAAGTGTGGTGATAAGCAGCTCCAAAGGTCACACACCCAAAGCTAGCATTAGAAATTCTATGTCATGTGAGTCTCACCTCCACAAAACTTTTGTCATTAGTTTATTTGTAAATTACGTGCACACACACACACACACACACACACACACATGCATATACACATCCAGAGTTCTCTCTCTGGGATGGATTCTTGTGGCCCCTCTTGAATGCGAAAATGATTGCTTCCTTCCCCCATTTCTTTCCCGTGGGTTGCTTTAGGATGGGCCTTGTGCTCCGAGGTAAGTCAGCCTGGCTCCTTTTTTGTCCCTGAGGCCCATCTTACCTGGCACAGCTTATGGGGAAATTTCCTCTTCTGCATTTCTGTCCATACCTTCTGGCTTGGAAAGAGAGAGAGAGAGAGAGACAGAGAGAGAGAGAGAGAGAGAGAGAGAGAGAGAAACATAAATCGGTTGCCTCCCATACTTGCTCTGAGCTGGTATGGAAACAAGGTATGTGCCCTGACCTGGAATTGAACCTGCAACCAATGTGCTGTAGGGACGATGCTTCCACCAAAGAGCCATCCGGCCAGGGCTATCTATTTCCACCTGTAAAGTCCTCCCAAACAGATGTACCATTTCCTCCACTGAGGAAGTGCATTCCATATATTCGTGATGTGCATCTCTGAATGTTCCAGGAACATCATAAGTTTTGATGTGACCATGACATCTTTTATACCATCCTGTTTTTCATTGGTCACTGTGCTATACGGATGCATTTGAGTTTTGCAATTTGATTTTGTCTTTAGAAATCTTGCTGACTCTTTTCTCAAGCCCCTACATGTGTCTGTATGTACATATGGATTTTCCTATATAGACACAATCCTTGATAGGGAAAGGCAGCTTTATTTTCTTTGGAATTTCCATAGCTTTTACTTATTGTTCTTGCTCTGGCTGCTGGGGGCGGGGAACCATGGCAACAGAGGAAGGCTCCCTCACACCATCAGACCACCAAACCATCAGACCCACCCCCCCGCACATCCTGCTTGTGCTTCCGGTGGAAGGAGAAGAGCAGACTCCACTGGTGCTGCTGCCTTAGGTGTGGGGCTTGCTGAGCTCACCCCCTATCATGCCAGGGGAGCCTCCTGCATCCCTAGCTGACTGTGATGTTATCCTGAAGGCCTTTGACATCCCCCCACGCTCACTGGTTCTTCCCTTGAGATTCCACACAGAAGCCCCACTATGTGCTCCAGCAGCGGGAATGGAATGTCAGGGTTTGTGATGCCCGGGTTGGGACACAGATGGAGCAGAAAGGGATCCCTTCCTATCAGCCTGGGTGGGGCTCTGAACAGGGACCCAGCGATGAGGGGCCAGGAAGGTGGATTTTCATGAACTTTCAGGCGACAGCGCTGCTGCTGAGCTGAGGTCCCGCCAAATGGGGCGTCCGTTTCCGATGGGGCTTGTGGGCCCTCGCTGTCCCTCAGACACTCAGACCCTCGAGCCAACACAGGTGCATCCACGTCCCCAAGAAGCTCTCAGAGCCAAGGCCTTTACCACTCAGCTTTGCCCCTGGGTTCCACCCTCCACTGGACTTGGGTCTAAATTCCTCTTTCTTTTGGTCCCACTTGGACTAAAAAAATATTAAAATGATCCTTTTCCAGAATGTTCAATAGTTTCAGCTGGAGGGCGGGTCCCCCCTCCCCGGAGTCCCCAGGACCAGCTGTGAGTGTGCTGGCCCCTGGGCTACCTCCCTCACACTTACACATCCTCTGTAAGGGGGTCACTTTCTGGACAAGCCCCTCAGCCTCCCAGGGCCTCAGGACATTTGCCTGCAGGGTCATGGCGGGCAGGGGAGGGGAGACAGAAAGATTTCTCCGGCATTACACCCCCCAACTCCTGTGTTGGCCAAGTTCCCCTTCCAGCCTGGCCACAGTCTCACCCCAGGGCTTCCTGTTGGGGTGTCTTAGGCCCCACCCCAGAGCTGTGCACTTCGCTCACTGACACAGGGACCAGGACTGCTCTGCCCTGCCAGAGGCAGACATGGTGCCCCTGCTGCTGCTGCCCCTGCTGTGGGGGGGTGAGTGGCTGATGGAGGGGGGCAGGGCAGGTGGGGGAGTGCGAGGGCTGCATCTGAGCCTCAGTCCCCCTCCCCCAGGGTCCCTGCAGCAGCAGCAGCAGCAGCAGCAGCCAGGCTATGAGCTCCGAGTGCAGGAATCGGTGACGGTGCGGGAGGGTCTGTGTGTCCACGTGCCCTGCTCCTTCTCCTACCCGTGGAGTCCGTGGTCTTCCCCTAGTGAACTCTACACCTTCTGGTACCGGGATGGGGACAACATAAACCGTGATGCTCCTGTGGCCTCAAACGACCCAGACAAAGCAGTGAAGACAGAGACCCAAGGCCGCTTCCTCCTCACGAACCCCAGGACCAACAACTGTTCCCTGCACATCAGAGACGCCAGGAGTCGTGATTCAGGACACTACTTCCTCCGAGTGGAGAGAGGGAATTTCCAAGGATATAAGTTCCAAGGATATACTTACCCAGATAAGATACTGGATTTGCATGTGACAGGTAAGGCACGGGCCCCGGAGAGGACCCAGGCACAGGGGACCCGTCTTAGAGCAGGAATAGGATACTGGACACTCCCTGTCCAGGCCGTGGGCCCTGGGTGGTGGGAAGAGACATAGGGCCTGGGTGAGCTCAGCCCGAGGCAGGGCCTCTCTCAGGGTCCCGCTCTGAGTCCCCACCCCTGGAGCCCAGGCACCTGCCTTTCTCCCCCGCAGCCCTGACAGAGAAACCCCATATCCAGATAACGGAGCCTCTGGAGTCTGGCCGCCCCACACAGCTGGCGTGCAGCCTGCCAGGGGCCTGCGAAGGGGGGCGAACTCTCACCTTCTCCTGGGCAGGAGCCGCTGTGGACTCGCTGAACCCCCAGAGCCTCCTCTCCTCGGTGCTCACCTTCACTCCGAAACCCCGGGACCATGGCACCAACCTGACCTGTCAGGTGAAACGGGAAGGGTCTCGGTGGACCACACAGAGAACCATCCAGCTCAATGTCTCCTGTGAGTGTTGGAGGGGGGACTGGGTCCCTAGTGGTAGTGGGAGCGACATATGTGTGTGTGTGTGTGTGTGTGTGTGTGTGTGTGTGTGTGCTGGAGGCTGATCTAACCTGAGAACACTCACCCATGGATGTGCGTGTAGGTGTGGAGGGACCAGAAGGACAGCTCTCCCCCCTTCCTCGTTCCCACCGCCCCTCCTTGTATTGGGGTGACTTCCATCTGAAGTGGATTCCTGTCTTTCTCTCCCAGATGCCCCAGGGAACCTCACCATAGGCGTCTCCTTCAGAAATGACACAGGTAGGAAAGAACCCCTCCTCTCTGGGCGGGGACCTGCCCCGGGGCCCTGGAGGCAGAGGGGGGGAGCGGGAGTTTGAATGGGATGAGACATGGGAAGGGCAAGGATGAAAGCCATCACCCGAGTCCCTCACCTCTGGTGGGTGGGTGCCTGCTTCTGTGCTCCACACACATCTCTCTCTCTCTCTCTCTCTCTCTCTCTCTCTCTCTCTCTTTCCAACCCTCCACCGCCCTATAACCATTCTCCCTAAAGCCTTTAAGAATCTGCAAACCACATCCCTTTCCATCCTGGAGGGAGAGGCCCTGAGGCTGTGCTGTGAGGCTGACAGCAACCCCCCTGCCGAGCTGAGCTGGTTCCAGGGGTCCCCAGGCCTGAAAGCCACCCTCCTCTCCAGCACCGCGATCCTGGAGCTGCCTCGCGTGGGGCCTGCACAGGAAGGAGAGTTCACCTGCCAAGCTCGGCACCCGCTGGGCCCCCACAGCGTCTCTCTCAGCCTCTCCGTGGTCTGTGAGTGGGGAGACCCCAGGGGGAAGGACAGCTGGGTTCTGGAGAGGCAGCGCTGACCCTTCCCCTCACCCCCCACAGACCCCCCGCAGCTGCTGGGACCCTCCTGCTCCTGGGAGGACCTGGGTCTGCACTGCAGCTGCTCCTCCAGGGCCCAGCTGGCCCCCTCCCAGCGCTGGCGGCTGGGGGCGGAGCTGCTGGAGGGGAACCATGGTAACGCCTCCCACAGGGTCACCTCCAGCTCAGAGGGGCCCTGGACCAACAGCTCCCTGAGCCTCAATGAGGGGCTCAGCCCTGACCTCAGACTCAGCTGTGAGGCCTGGAATGTGCACGGGGCCCAGATCGCCTCTGTCCTGCTGCTGCCAGGTCAGGGCCTGCTGTGGGCAGAGGCCACGGAGGAAGGAGTGGGTGAGAGAGAAGGTGGGGCTGAGGGTGGGAGCTGCGCAGGAACAGGGGTGATTGCTAGGACAGGGCCCTGCATCTCTTTTTTCCCCCTCCAAAATATTTTTGTTGATTTCAGAAAGGGAGATGGAGAGAGAGATAGAAACATCAAAGATGAGAGAGAATCATTGATCTGCTGCCTCCCCCACACCCCCTACAGGTGATGGAGCCTGAAACCTGGGCATGTGCCTTTGACCAGGGATGGAACCTGGATCTCCTGGTTCATAGGTGGATGCTCATCCACTGAGCTAAGTTGGGCTCTGGCTGAACAGAACCTACAGTGGGTTCTGGGAGGAGGGGGAAGAGGAGAGATGGAAGCCCGGGCTTGCGTGTCTCACCCCCTCTCCTCTGCAGGGAAGGCCGTTCCCCAGGCGGGAGTGGTTCCTGCGGCTCTCGGAGGTGCTAGTGCCATGGCCCTGCTGTCCCTGTGCGTTTGTCTCATCTTCTTTTGCATGTAAGGCTCTGTGGCAGGGAGCCGGGTCCTAGGGGTTGGAAAGAGGTCACCATAGTCAAGTTTGAAAACTTTTTATTAGTCAGAGAGAGAGAGAGAGAGAGAGGAACTCCACATCCCTGTATTGTCCTCATGCCTCCATCCTCCCCCAGCCCCAGGCAACCTGTATGTCCTGTTTCTCTAGATTTGCCCATTCTGACATTTCATAGAAATGAATGATAAAATACATGTTTAATGAGACTGACTTCTTTCCTGTAGCCTGAGATTTTCAAGGTTCATGTGTCAGCCCTGCATTGCTTTTATTTACAAATATATTCCACGGTTTGGATGGGGCACAACTGACTTGTCCGTTCCTTCATTGACGGACATTGGGTGGCTTGGACTTTTTGGCTGCCATGAATCACTCTGATGATGGCTCGTGCACAAGTCTCTGTGTGAGAGAGGGGCCTCGGTGATGAACATTCAGTCTTGGCAAAACCCCCGGGCATCTAGGGGGACGGGGTCCTCACCTGCATGTCAGGAGGGTCTCCGAGTCTGGCCTCAGGGTCTGGATGCCTCCGTTGTCCATCAGGGAGTGGGGGCAGCTGCCCTCCTGTGCCTGAGCCATTCTGGCTGCTGACTTCTCCCCTTAGAGTGAAAGCCCGCAGGAGGCAAGCAGCCGGGAGACCAAAGGTCATGAATGATGAAGACCCTGTGATGGGCACAGTCACCTGGGTGAGTGACGGGGTGTCTTCTCATGCCGTGTAGCGGGGCTGGGCGTGTCCATTAAGGAGCCCACACCCGCTCCTCTGTGGTCAGATGGACAGACAGCCAGAAGTTGACTTCCCCTTCATTTTCCGGATCCCATGGTCAGCCTCCTGCCCCAGCCACACTGACCACTGAGCTCACCTCACCTTTCTGATAGGCACAGGCTGCCAGAACCAGCTCCCCCAAACTATTACTTCCTACCCATTGTGGGCATGTGACTTCACCTCCCTTTACCCCATTTATGTGTAAATGAGGATAATGAGAGTATCATGCTTACTGGGTTTCTGAGGGAATGAAAAATGATTAGTAGGCCCTTGATATGTCTAGTCAACATCTGCAATAGTCTCAAAAAATAAGAAAAAATTATAAAAGAACAGCAGGCTTGAGCAGGAAGGATGGTCTTTGAGATGAAAGTCCACCATTCTTCTAGGCCGCAGCACTGAATAAGTCTCTTTCTTTTTACACCAAAAGAACAAAACCCCCAAAAACAAACAAAAGAAAATTTTTTAAATGAATGTGTAAATAGTCGTGTCTATGAGAAGTGTATGTGCAATAAGAAGATGAATGAAAAAACTGTCCCATCCCCTCAGCCACACTTTTCATTGGGACCATGTCTGCCTCATGCCTCTCGGACGCCTTTCTTTCCCCTTCACTCAGGGTTCCCAGAAAAATCTCCCGCTGGACGCGCCCCCAGACCAAGCGCCACCTGCTGAGAAGGGCCCTCTGTCGGGGGAGCAGCAGGAGCTCTACTACGCCAACCTCACCTTTGAGGGGCTGAAGCCACGGGAGCCTCGGGACCAGGAGGCCACCAGCACCCACGAGTACTCAGTGGTCAAGCGCAGAGGGCAATGAGGACTCGCTCAGAGCTGGGTACTGGCCAGAGGCATCACAGCCCCTGAGGGTGAGGGGGGCGTGGGGAGAAGTCCGGGACTCATTGCTGAAGCATGAGGAGACCTTGCGGCCTGATTAACATTAAGGGCTGGATGAGCAGCCCCAGGCAGAGCAGAAAGAAGACAGGCGATGGTGTTTGAGAGAAGGGATTGGCCGGCTCTCACGTCCACCTGCACCTGTGCTTCAGGTGAGCTGCTCCGTGACGCTGTCTCTCGCCCTCCCGCTCGCTCCAGAACAGCACTTCCTGGTTCCTGGCACATGGTCTAAGGTCTGGATTTTCTAATAAATCCCGTCTTCTCATCGTTTTCTGGGTGGCTGTCTCCCGGATCGCACCCCGTCTGAAGCGCAATGACAAATTATACAGACTACAATTTACACCCTGGGTAGGATTCTCCTCCTCCAGGCATCGTTACTGTGGCCTGTAGCAGGTGGGTCACTACAATCCCATCAAGCATTGAGGGAATTCAAAACCCAGTTTCTGGCCCTATTGCGTCTCATCTATTTTCAGTCCTAACCACAAGATGGTGATGTTTACGGGGCCTCTCCTCCTTGGAAAGACCTCATTTCTGGCCCCCTGAGATTCTTCCTCTTCTTCTTCCACATTTTTATTGATTTCAAGGGGAAGGGAGAGGGAGAGAGAGATGGAGACATCGATGATGAGAGCGAATCATTGATTGGCTGCCTCCTGAACGCCGCCTACCAGGGGCTGAGACTGCAACCCAGGCATGTGCCCTTGATGGGAATCAAACCCACGACCCTTCAGTCTGCAATCCAACGTTCTATCCACTCAGCCAAACCGGCTAGGACCCCGTGGGATTCTTGAATGTTCTACTTAGCTTCTCCGTGACTGCTCAGAGTCAGCAGTCTATTTGAAGAAAAAAGTGGCTCCAAATATTGTCTCATCGCTGTTGACTTCCTGCTTCTTCCCTCTTCACTGCGCAAATTTTCTTTTTGTTGACTCAAAACATTAAAAAAAATTTTTAAATCCAGCTTTTCTAGTTTTTTTTTTCTCTCTCCTTGGCCTGGCTTGCTCTGCTCTTAAGGACAACTGTCTACATGCTGTGGTCCACTAAGGCCACAGGATCCTTCCCCCAATCTGAATATTTATGTAGAATAATTTAAAATTTAGAATTTATTTGTGTGACCTACCAGCTCCAAATACAGTATCTCAACCCAACTTCTGATACTTCATTTCTTCATTTGAGCTGAAGAAGTGGACTCGGCACAGTGCCAGGCATAGAAAAGGCTCACTGATTATGTTTTGAGTAGTCCAGAGCTTCGTGACAGTACAAGGAAGGGTTTAAAAATAAAATAATGGGGTGGAAGTAAGAGAAGGGCAGGAGTCTGACAGGTTTTCTGGAGGGAGTGAGAGTAGAGTCAGCCCTGAGGGGCAAGGGGCCCAGTGACCTCTCAGAAATGCATTGTGTCTCTGAAGCCGTCTCCTCTTCCCTGGGATGAGGGAGATTCCAGGGGGAGACTGAGGAGGAGTGTGGCTGGACCTCTGTCCTGTAGGACAGAATGTCACCAGCCTCAATCCCAGGCCTTAACTCCACATGACACAGGGCAAGGCTTGACCTCCAGGGGGTGATCCGTAGCCCTGGGGAGCTACTGGCCAGAGAGTTGGGCGCTGTCCGTGGTCCTGGAACACACCTGGGCTCAGCTCTGCCAAGGACCCCAATTCACAAGCCTGAGGTCCCCAGCCTTAGGCCAGCAGGACACCTAAGTCCGAGGGGCTTTGGAAAGTCTGGGTTCCTCTTGGGAAGGAAAAGTCAGGAGAAGCGGTGGGAGTGGGCTGGGCTCCTCTCTGTGCTTTTCCTCTCACCCCTCTGTTTGTCTTATTCTTTTGAACTTGTGCCAGCAAAATGCTAAGATCCCACTTAGCATTTGCCACTGAAATGTCCCCAAAAGAGGAAGTTCCCCAGGGAATTGCTACAAGTCTTAGGGAATCTACCAAGCTTGTGAGGCCACCACTAGGAACTAAAATCTCAGGGTGGCCTTCAGAGAGGGTAGTTTTTGGGGAAGGTTAGGCCAGTTAAGGAGAAGCAGGGGCCTGGGGAGAAAGCCAGGCATGAAGAGGAAGAATGGGCCTTGGCTGTTTTGTCTCAGTGGATAGAGCATCGCCCTGCGGACTGAAGGATCCCAGGTTTGATTCCAGTCAAGGGCATGTGCGGGGGGTGCAGGGTCTCCCCGCGGGTGAAGGGTTCGGGCCGAGGCCGGGCCGGGACTCAGCGGAGCAGTTCTAGCCCGTGGGCGTCTGGCAGTCGCTCAGGGACGTGGGGAAAGCCACGAGCCTGGCGGAGGGCGACCAGGAGCAGCAGGACGGGCAGCAGCAGCCCTCGCCCAGCCCCTCGCCCAGTGTCTAGCCGCCGCCCGGCCGGGGGGACTCGGTGGGCAGCATGGCTAGTCTGCGCGGCTCTGCAGCAGCTCTCCACTCCTCGGGCCGGGCGGTCGCGGCGGGGGGGGCGGGTCGGGCAGCGGGCTACTGAGCATCCCACGGGCGGTGGCTTGGGTGGCGGGGGCAGGGGCACCAGGCAGCAAGGAGGCAGCCGGCTCTGCGCATGGTCTCTGGAGTTTCAGCAACATCCAGCGACCCGGCTAGGCGAGGGGGGCGTCAGCAGGGAAGCTACGCTGGGGACGCGGGAAACAGTGGCCATAACGGGGGGTGGTGGTGGTGGGGGGCGGGGGGGGGGGTGGTGTGCGGGAAAACAACAACAACAACAACAAAGCCAAAAAAAAAAGAAAAGAAAAAAAAAGAAAGAACAGAATAACTGATGAACAGAATAGGACCAGAGGAATGGACAAATGGAACAAAATGAGGGTAGGAGGGGAGAGAGGATGTGAAGAGGTCAACCAAGGAATATATATGTACATATATGCCTCACCCATGGACACAGAAAATAATGTGGTGAAGGCCTAGGGGGATGGGTGGAGGGTGGAGGCAGGCAAAGGGGGGGGGGGATGGGGCATATCTGGAATTGAGTCAACAATAAAAAATAAAAAGCATATCCTCGGGTGAAGATTTAAAAAAAGTGAAGGAAGCAGATTTGACTTGACACTGCCTTCAGGGTTACCCAGGACATGTATTTGACGTTCTGTAATGTTACAGATGATTGGACCATATTGAGGGCTTACTAATCACCCAGCATGAGTGACACTCATTATCCCCATTTCCAGATGGGGAAACTGAGGCGAGGGGAGGTGGAGTACCATGTCCACATGGGTAGATAGTAATAGTTTGGGGAGACGGTTCTGGCAGCCAGTGTCAGTCACCACAACCAGTTTGGACTTAGGTGTTATCATTGCCATGAATTTAAACACTGTAGTTTTACTCTACAGGCAATGACATTCCCCATTTATTTGTTTTAAAGATCTGTGTTACTTCCTCATCTTTGAATGCTCTCTACTAAGTATAGATTATAAAGTGATACTTAAAGGTAGTATTTGCTTCCTTCTGCTTTCCCTCATTGCTATGGGTAATTCAATCACACGGCGCTTCCTTTGCATGTAATCTGTCTTTTCCTCTCTGGCTGCTGTCCAGATTTTCCCTTTGTCTTTGGTTTTCTTTGACTCACCCTTACTCTTATTCAACCTCAATGTGGGAGTGGCCTCCTTTGAAACTGCCCACCTCGGACAGGGCCTGTCTTGGCTCTAATTTCCAGGCCACAGAGGCCACAAACCAAAGCTCACATGATCTGTATGGGAAAATGCCTGTGGGGAGTTATGTTTGGCTTAGATATTCTACCTAATCTTCTGCATCCAAGCTTGCTCGAAATTCCATCCTAATAAGGTCCCATTTACTTTTCCGTTCAGTTATTCTATACTTTTTAAAATGAGGGATTTTATTATTTCTATTCACTTTTTTTTTTTTTTTACCCCCAAAGGATTTTGTTATTTTTTCAGCACAGGTCTTGAGTGGAATGGTTTAACCTGGTGTTAAACAAGAGTCACAAGTCAACTTCTTACCACACTGAAAGTGGGGTTTGTGTAGTGGGTGTGGGGGCCAATGCCCTCCTAGTCCTACAGTGTACATGACCACTTCTTTCCTTGGGGCCACTCTCTAACGTTTACGGCATAACTTACCTGGGTTTGGTGCTTGTTTTGTTCACTGGGACAGTCACCTGGGCCCATACGACTGTGGCCACCAGAGCCAGTGTTGTGGTTGGACCAGCCCTGGTGATTCTTACTATGATTTTAAGCCACACTTAAGCCACTCAATAAGGGAACATTGAAAACAGGTTTGTTATAGTGGTTCTCCTCCTACTTCTCCCCCAGTTTGTCAATTATATCTAAGTTATCCTATATAATAAAAGCCCAGCGACCAAACAGTGGAATGACCAGAATGACTGTGGCTCCTCGCCCTGGCCGACATAGCCCCCAAGCGGGCCCCCCAACTCTGATGTGGGGTTGGGGCCAGCTGCAAAATGGCCTGCAGCCCCTCACCCTGGCTGGACCCACCACCAGTCGGCCCCACCAGTGCACAAAATCATGCACCAGACCTCTGATATACCTATAGACTCAGGCTGGGTAGTTTGATTAGAGTTAGGACCTCCAAACTGTGTTCCCTTTCTGCTCCATTTGTGTTCCAACACGGGCATAAGAAATTCCTTACATTAAATTCCCGCTGCTGAAATACATAGTGGGGCTTCTGTTGTTTCTCACTAGCCCTTGACTAATTAAATCTCAACAAGTAAAACAATGCGGACTGGGTGATTTCAAATGCCTTCATGATAAAACTCACAGCCCTCTACACAGAATTTCTCTAACGAGATAGAGGGTGTCTTCAGCAAATACCACACCTAATGCAGCAGCATTGGGTCCTAGAAAGGCAATAAGAATATAGCTTTGAAAATTGAAAACAAAGTTTTTTTTCATAAATGATTTCATATATAGAAATATCCCCAAGTATATAATGGATATATATGGGGAGTTAATAAGCGAGTTAGCAAGGTTGCTAGAGACAAAATCAAATTAGAAAATAATCAAATGCATGCCTATGTCACAGCAATAAACAAAAATTAGGATGTTGTAAAAGATGCCATTGATAATTGATAATTATTAGATACCTGGAGTATATCCAATATATTCATGCATGGACTCTGTCATCAACGTACTTAAGAAAATAGATGCTAAAATAGGGGCTGTCACTGTTAAAATGTAACACATTAAAAAAGAACCAGACAGAATGGCATGACTAACCCTCCTGCCGTGAACAACTATCAAACCAGATTCAACATGGTTGACAATTGGCTCCGCCTTGTTCCAGGTGTAGCTCTTCCTCCCAATCGCCTTCCGAGATGACCAACACCAACACCAAGCCCCCCACCAGCCACCCAAGGTGTGTGCTCACGGAGGCAAGGGCTTCCCTCACGACTTCCTGTGAGCTTCCCCTGTGGACTCCCACGTTGGGGGCTGGACATTTTGGCTTCTCACGTTTTCACAAATAAAATGCTGGCTTCAGCACATCCTACGGCCCTGTCATCAAGTGACTCATGCATTTCTGTTCCTCAATTTCCCATTGTGTACAGCAGAGACCATGCATCCTACTCAGAGCTGGTCCTGAGCGTTGAAGAAGTTAACACGGAAGTGAATGGAAGTTAACGGAAGTGAACCAACAGAGGTCACATGGTGAGTGCCCAGGGCTGGCTGGTCTCCCATTTTATTTTTAAACAGGAAGGTCCTGCTGGCAAGTTCTCCTGAAGCCGGAGGTGAGCAGGCCCAGTGGAGAGGGGGACGCTTGTTGGTGTCATTTTCCGTCCCAGACTCTTCAAAGCCTCCGCAGGGAAAGACCAGCCTCCCGACCTGGCGTTCGGCTCATGATGAGGCATCTTGTCGTCTCTCCGCGGTCATCTCGCCTCACTTTACCTGTTCATTCTCCCGGCACCTCCTGCCCGTCAGCCCTTCTCTGTCCCACTGAAGGGCCCCACAGGAATCTTTCCAACAGCCCGTGCGCCCTAACCAAAGCTGACCAGGTATTTCATCACCAAAAAGGACTTATTCGGGGAAGAAGAAGGTTGCGACACCCTCCACACAGTTATGAGGAGCCACAAGCACGCACAGCGCTGGGAAGAAGCAGGAAGGAAGCCATTTTACCGAGGGGAAGCGGAAGTTAAGGGGCGGGGCTGAAAGGACCATAGAGCTCTGCTGTAACCATAGAGTGTTTCCTGTACGGCTCTCAGCGCTGCAGGGGGTGCGGGAGCGCCTCCCACAGGTCCTCCTGATTCCTATCTGGGTGGCCCTTTAGGACAAGCCAGAGAGCCGACCCCGACTCTCTCCTACACACACCCCTTCCTGACTCCCTGGCTGTAGACAATACATCACAGGCACCTTCCTCTGGCATTGATCTACTCACTCACCCTTTCCTCGTGGCTTTTGTTCCTTCAATCTTCCATGAAGTCTTTGCAATAGCAGAGCACTCTCCTGGAGAGCATGCGTCCTTGCTTTCATCTGGCAAACACCATTCTGTCCTTCAAACGTGAGTTCTTGGAGGGACGTGGGTTGAGAGGGTGGACTGAAGAAAGAGCACATACAACACAACAGCCAAAAATTCAGTGCTACAGCATGGGCGCCTAAGAATATTCTTTTTATCATAAGTGGGTGACACTAAGCTATGGGTGGTCTGGGCTCCCATGTCAAAGGCATCCATCGGATGAAGAGCTAGGCTGTCCCGCCCATGAAGTTCCCTTTTAGAAAGTCGTGGGTGACCTACATAACTGACTGCTTGCAGTAGCCCACTTTTCCTTCCTTGAACTTTAATTCCTCCTCCTTTGCTTTAAATTCACCAAGAGAGAACCTGCAAAATCCTGGGCACCCCACTCTCCTCCCCAATAGAAGCTGAACATTAGGTCCTCTCTGTTTCTCTACCTGTGACCTTGCTGAGTGGGCCTCGGTGTGTTGTGTGTCCTCCAGGACTTGTAAGTACAATTGTCCCCCTTCTTCTTGGGAGATATGTCCCAAGACCCCCAGTGGATGTTTTAAACCACAGATCGTTCCAAACCTTATATATAGTACTAGAGGCCCAGTGCATGAATTCGTGCATGGGTGGGGTCCAGCCGGCCCTCCCCAATCGGGGCCAATCTGGCTGTCCCAGCTGGATGGAGGGGCTGTGGGTGGTTGTCCAGCTGGCCCCACCACCTGGCCAAACTCCTGGTTGAGGGGAAATTTTGCATATTAGCCTTTTATTATATAGGATGATTTTTTCCCCTACACACACACGCGATAAATTTTGATGTATAAATTAGAGATGAGCAATAATAATGAATAATATAATAGAAGAATTATAACATACATACTGTACTGAAGATTATGTGAATGTGGTCTCTCCTTCTCTCAAAATATCTCCTGATTCTGTACTCACCTCCTGCCTGCGCTGATGTGAGATGACACCCAATGCCTCCATGATGGGCTGAAGGGCGGTGAATGAGGTAGGCATTGTGATGTAGCCTTAGGCTACTATAAGGGTGACTTTAACACAAGCACCACGGCACCAGGACAGTTGATTTGATAACCTAGACGGCTTCTAAGTGACTAACAAGTGGGTAGTGTATACAGCGTGGAGACACTGGCCAAAGTAGGCACGGTTCACCTCTCAGCAGGACAGACTGGCACAGTGTGAGATTCATCATACTATTCAGAACACAGAGAAATTTAAAACTTATGAATTGTTTATTTCTGAAATTTTTCATTTTCAGACCTGACCATGGGTAACAGAAATTGTGGAAATCACAACTGCAGAAAAGGGCTGTGGGAGCCACTATGAGGAACTTGTTTTTTCCAACTTCCCGTGTGGTTGTTGATGACACGTGTCCTATAATCACAGCAAGAACCACAAGGGCTGGTCCAGCCACAACACTGGCTCTGGTGGCCACAAGCAGTATGGGCCCAGGTTACTGCCCCAGTGAACAAAACAAATACCAACCCAGATAAGTTATTTCCTAAATGTTAGAAAGTGGCCCTGAGGAAAGAAGTGGACATTCACAGTGTGGAACTAGAAGGGCATTGGCCCCCCCGCCCCACATCCACTACACAAACTCCATTCTCAGTGTGGTAGAAGTGGAATTGTGACTCTGCTTTTGGTAGTAACAGGTTACATCATTCTATTCCAGACTTTTTCTGGAAATAGCAAAACCCTTGGGAGGGGGTGTGAGTATAAAAAATGAAATACCTTATTATAAATGTATAAAATAAGAGAAAATAAAATTAAATGGAACCTTATTAGATTAGAATTTTAGAAAAAGCTTGAATCCAGAAATTAGGCAGAATATCTAATCCCCCCCCCCCCAAAATACCAAAATTCCCACTGGCATTTGCCCAGACTAATCATGAGACCTTTGGGTCTGTGGCCTTTGTGGCCTGGAAATGAAACCAAAACTGGTTTTGTCCAAGGTGAGGAGTTTCAAAGGAGACCACTCCCACAGTGAGGTTGTATGAGGATCAGTGCAAGTCAAAGAAAACCAAAGACAAGGAGGAAATCTGAACAGCAACCAGAGAGGAAAAGACAGATTACATTAAAAAGAAGAGCAGTATAATTTAATGATCAGTAGTGACGATGGAAAGCAGAAGAAAGCAAATACTATTTTTAAATATCACTTTATAATTTATGTGCAGTAGAGATAATTCAAAAATAAGAAAGTAATAGAGATATTTTGGAACAAGTAACTGGGGCAGTCTGGTGATAGCCAGAGGGAAAGGGGGAAGGGGGCTAGGTGGAGGTGGGCAAATAAGGGGGAAATGGTGATTGAAAGAGATTTTGCATGGGGTGATGGTCACACGAATGCAGTGTGCAGATGGTGTTTTGTTGAGTTGCACACTTGAAACCTGTATGGTTTTACAAACTAATGTCACCCCAATAAATTCAATAAAAATGTGTTAAATAACAAAAATTCAACTGAGTAAATTTGAAGATCTGATTGGCTTTTCAAAAAAAAACAAACCACAAAACACAACAACCAACATTTCCTGTAGAAAAAAAAGTTTTTAAATTCCTTACCATACATAATAACAGCTAAGCCCAAACTAGTTGTATGGGGGAAATGGATTTTACATTTCCTAATATTTACATATTACCTGTGAGCTTTCAGGAAAATTAATAAACCCAAAGGTTAGGAAATCTTGGAAACCTCTGACTTACAGCCTGTTGGTCAGAAGCACAGGTGATAACCTGGACTTGAGATTAGCACCTGACATGGGATTAAGGAGGAGAGCAGGTTAAGAATTTAGCCTTAAACACGTGGCATCTGATGCTCCATTCTGGTAGGTAGTGTCAAAATTGAGTAGTTGAATTGCTTGGTGGTGTGGGAGAAATTCCTCATGCCACCCGCAATGGAATTGATCTCAGAATGCCAAAATAGATATTTTACATTCATTTTCTTTTTTCTTTTTTTATTATTTTTTAAAATATATTTTATTGATTTTTTTTACAGAGCAGAAGGGAGAGGGATAGAGAGTTAGAAACATTGATGAGAGAGAAACATCGATCAGCTGCCTCCTGCACACTCCCTACTGGGGATGTGACTGCAACCAAGGTACATGCCCTTGACTGGGATCGAACCTGGGACCCTTGAGTCCTCAGGCTGACTCTATCCACTGAGCCAAATCAGTTAGGGCTACATTCATTTTCTTGTGGTAAGTCCTCAAAGTGCAGTGTGTGTTTTACCCTTATGACTCATCATCTAGCCCCTTACAGCTCACATCCTTACAGCCTCCCTTCAAGGGGTCACCTGCCCCAAGTGGCCATTGGCTCCCATGCAGTGTGGCTTTGATCCAGGATGGAAGTGTAGGAGCGGAATTGCTGGGTATGGTGTGACTGTCCTCAGTGTAGTAGAAGATGCTGGTTTTCTCTGAAGCACTGGTACCAACTTACATTTCAACAACCGTTGGCCCACACTGTCAGTGGCACTGGGCGCTTTCAGACACTATAATGTTCGTCCACTTGGAGCCAGTGTAATACTATCTTATTGTGGTTTTAACGAGCGCTTTCCTGTTGTTAATGACGTGGAGCTGCTTTTCATTTGTTTACCCAACTGGTTGTTTTCTATCTTTTATGAGGTGCAGCTCAAGTGAGCCCATTTTTCTGTATTTTGTTTTCTCGTGTATCTGTAGAAATCCTTCTTGGAATTCTGGAAACCGACACTTTGATGCTTGCACGTGTTGTAAAATTCTTCTCTGACCTGATGGCTGATGATTTAGCGCTACCTATGGCGTCTTTTATGAAGAGTCCTGAATTGTAACATAGTCCAGATTGTCCGTGCTTCTCTTTATAAATAGTGCTATTTATGTCTTGTTCAGTAATCCCTCCCTACCTTTAGTTCTCGGAGATATTCTGTGGTGTTACCTTCTAGGAGCTCTACTGACTTGTCTTTGGTAAAACAATAGCTCTTCTCCGTCTGCTCTGGGTTTCAGTGCCTTGTAGGAGCTGGGGGTGCAATCTCATCCCACTGCATTCGGATCCCTCGCTGCCCACACACATTATTGAAAGTTTATCTTCTTGTCACTTCTGTGCATCAGCCCCTCTATCATGCATGGTGTTTCCTGTGGTTTAGGTCTATGGTATTGCTAGGTGCTCTGTTCTGTTCCGTGGTCTAGTGGTCTAACACTGTGTTAGTACCGCACTGTCTTGTTTTCTATAACATTTTAATGTCTTGACATCGTATGGAGCCAGTCCTCATACATTGTTCTTCATGATTGCCTTGGCTGAACTTTGAAAAATTTACTTCAATATAAATTTACAACAGCAGTACCACGTTCCACAAAAGTCACTTGGAGATTGGTGACATGTTGCTTTAACTCAGAAGATTAATTTGGGTAGGCTAGACTTTTATACAATACTAGAGGCCTGGTGCACAAATTCGTGCATGGTGCGGTCCACCTGCCTGCCCCGATGGGGGCCAATCAGGGTTGGGCTGGCATGGGGGAGGGGATGTGGGAGGTTTGGGGGGCCAATTGGGGCCCCCATCGGGCTGGTTGGCCTCTTTAGTGAGCCTCATAGTGACCGATTGTTCCAATTGTTCTGATCATTCTACTGTTCTGGTCACTTGGCTTTTATATATATAGATTGTTGTCATACCTATTAACATGCATATTGTCCATTTATTTGCATCTTTAATGTCCTCCTAAACAGATTTATAATTTCCTCCATTGAGAAAGGGCATATTATATTTTTATGTACATCTCTCTTAGCAATATCCTCTCTTAGCAATTTTCAAATATACAACACAGTACTATTAACTGCATTATTATACCTAATAGTATTAATACCCACTATTATTATAAAAATATGTTTATTTATTTCAAAGAGGAAGTGAGAGGAAGAGATAGAAACATCAGTGATGAGAATCATTGACCGGCTGCCTCCTGCAAGTCCCCTACTGGGGATCGAGCCCACAACCTGGGCATGTGTCCTGACCGGGAATTGAACTATCACCTCCTAGTTCATAGGTTGATGCTTAAGCAATGAGCCACACCAGCGGGGCAGTACCCACTATTATTAACTACAGTCACTGTGCTGTACATCACATCCTCATGATTTAATCATTTTATAACTGGAAGTTTGTACCATTGACCACGCTCATTCATTTTGCCCACCCCACAGGCTCTGCCTCCAGTAACGATCAATCAGTTCACTGTATCTCTGAGTTTGACTTTTTCAACGTTTCTACATATAAGATCATACCATACTTGTCTTTTTCTTTCTGATTTATTTCACTTAGTACAATGCCCTCGTGGTTCATCCATGTTGACCCAAATGGCATGAAATCCTTCTTTTTATAGCACAATAACATTCCACTGTATATATAGCAGACTTTCTTTGTACATTCATTGATTGATGGGCACTTAGGTTGCTTGCACATATTGTAGATGCTGCTGCAATGAACATAGAGATGCCTGTGTCGTTTCAAGTTAGTGTTTTTATTTCCTCTAAATAAAATACCCAGAAGTGGTGTTGCTGGGTCATGTGGCAGCTTTATTTATAGTTTTTGAGGAACTGCCATACTGATTTACATAGTGGCTGCCCCAATTTACATTCCCAGCATCAGTGCAAGAGGGTTCCCCTTTCTGAACATTCTTGCCAACACTTATTATTTCTTGTCTGTTTTATTTCCCCGCTTGAGATTTGCTAGACTGCTCAGTGATGGGAATTGTGGGGCACAGCCATGGAAATCGTGCTTTCCTTTAGTCCTTTGCTTGCACTAGACCAGTGTTCTCAACCTTCTGGCCCTTTAAATACAGTTCCTCATGCTGTGACCCAGCCATAACATTATTTTCGTTGCTACTTCATAACTGTAATGTTGCTACTGTTATGAATCATAATGTAAATATCTGATATGCAGGATGGTCTTAGGTGACCCCTGTGAAAGGGTTGTTCGACTGACAAAGGGGTCGCGACCCACACATTGAGAACCACTGCACTAGACAGTCTTCATTGCAATATGTGAGGAGTCCAGATAGGTGTTGGGGGAGCTGGTTCCCTCCTTTTCACCTGCACCCAAGGCAGGGGCAAACTCAGGTTTGTGGAGCCTGATATTGACATAGATGTCAAGATCATTGCTTCAAAAAAATACAAAATCTGCTACACATGGATTTTTCTAACACGAGAAAACATATTACATCAAGTCACAAAGGCAAAAATGTTTAAGCCCAAAATATAAGACAAATGGAAAAAAGTACAGATTATTTTTCTTAGCTGTGCGACATACCTGTCTGGCACACCAGCATAAGGCATGTTCTCTACAGTTTCTTAAATCCTCAATTGAGGACATGTTTATTGATTTTAGAGAGTAAGGAAGGGAGGGGAGAGAGAGAGAGAGAGAGAGAGAGAGAGAGAGCGAGCGCTATGTGAGAGAGAAACATCAATCGGTTGCCTCCTACATGCCCATACAGGGGATGGGACCTACAACCTAGGTATGTGCTGTGACTGGAATTAAATCCACAACTTTCTGGTGTAAGGGATGACGCTCCATCCAACTGAGCCACCTGGCCAGGGTGCACAGTTTTTAACTGATATTTTTTGATTGACTCTTTATAGGAGATTAATTCTGTCACATAGTAATAAATGTTAATATTATATTAAGTATTAATTACTAGAAAATTATATTTATACTAGAGGCTCAGCACACAAAATTCATTCATGGGTAGGGTCCCTAGGCCTGGTGGGGCTCAGGGCTAATTAGGGTCTTCCAGCTGCCAGCTGGGGCCTTCCTTCATTCCACATTACCCCTGGTGGTCAGCACACATCATTGTGAGAAATCAAACTCCCAGTCTCCCCATCAAACTCCTGAGGGGACACTTTGCATATTAGCCTTTTATATATATAGATAATATAGAGAATAGAGAGAGAATTCAGTGTTCCCTTCTGCGTGGATGTTTGACATTTCTTTTTCTCCTGTACAATTAAAGAAACGTTTCTTTCAATCACACAATTTGTTACTGGGAATGTCTGAAGTTTCACATCACTGTCATATTTGGGAAAACATTGATCAAGTTTCTTTCTTTCATAAAGAGCAGTAGGATTGCAGGTTATGTCCACACATCACTAGAGCCCCTGCTGGGCTTTGAAAAGGGACGGAGCACGTGAGGGGCCTGAACGTGGAGCTTCCTGAGCTATAGGTGGCGAATTTGCTGCTGTGCTGAGGCCCTGCCTCTGGGTCCCTCCGAATGGGGTGAGATCTCCCTTCACACATCGCCTTCTGGTGGGGCCTGTGTGCTGTCACTGTCCCAGGTCCCTCAGACCCTGGAAGACCCACACGTGTGCCTCCCATGTCCCCACAAAGCTCTCAGAGCAAAGGGCTTGAATGCTCAAGTTTTCACTGGGGTTCCACCCCCCAACTGGAGTTGCGTCTAAATTGCTTTTTCTCTTGCCAGCACTTGAGTTGTCTAAAGAAAATGTAAAGTTATCCTTTTCCACACCCATCAGTGGTTTCAGCTCAAGGGTGGGTCTTCCCCAAGTCCAGCTCTGACCCTAGTGGCCCCCTGGGTGACCTCCCTCTCCACTTACACATCATCTGCAACATGATTACTTTCAGATTCACATCTAGACACACCCCCTCTGGGGGCCTCAGCATATCCACTGGAAGGGTTGGGTGGGGTGGGGGAGGGACACAGGATGATTTCTCAGCCACCCCCACCCCACGTCCTGTGGAGGCCAAGTTCCCCTTCTAGCCTGGCCACAGTCTCTCCCCCAGAGCTTCCTGTTGGGGTGTCCTAGGCCTTACCCAGAGCTGGGCACTTCCCTCTCTGACCAGGGACCCAGACCTGCTCTGCCTTGCCAGAGGCAGACATGTTGCCCCTGCTGCTGCTGCCCCTGCTGTGGGGGGGTGAGTGGGCTGAGGGAGGGGGGCTGGGCAGGTGGGGGATCAGCAGGGGTTGCCGCTGAGCCTCTGTCCCCCTCCCCCAGGGTCCCTGCAGCAGCAACAAGGCTACCAGTATGAGCTCCGAGTGCAGGAATCGGTGACGGTGCATGAGGGTCTGTGTGTCCATGTGCCCTGCTCCTTCTTTTACCCTTGGAGTTCGTGGTCTTCCCCTAGCAACCTCTACACCTCCTGGTACCAGGACAGGGACAACACAGACTATGATTCTCCTGTGGCCTCAAACAACCCCCGTAAACCAGTGAAGAGAGAGACCCAAGGCCGCTTCCTCCTCGGGGACCCCAGGACCAACGACTGTTCCCTGCGCATCACAGACGCCAAGAGGAGTGACACAGGACGCTACTTCTTCCAAATGGAGATAGGAACTAAAGTGAGACATATTTACAAAGATAAGATGCTGGATTTGCAGGTGACAGGTATGGCAGGGGCCCAGGAGAGGACCGAGGGACATGGGAACCCGTCTTAGAGCAGGAACAGGACACTGGACACTCTTTGTCCAGGTCTTAGGCCTTGGGTGGTGGGAAGATCACAGGGCCTTGGGAGCTCAGGGGCCCTGAGACATGAGTCCCACTCAGGATCACACTTTGGGTCCCCCAGATCCTGAGGCTCAGGCACCTCCCCCTCTCCTCTTCCTCCCTGACAGACAAGCCCCACATCCAGATTCTGGAGCCATTGGAGTCCGGCCGCCGCACACAGCTGGCATGCAGTCTGCCAGTGTCCTGTGAAAGGAAACAACGTTTGACCTTCTCCTGGGTGGGAACTGCTGTGGACTCGCTGAACCCCCAGATGCTCCACTCCTTCAAGCTCACTTTCACCCCAAGGCCCCAGGATCATGGCACCAACCTCACCTGTCAGGTCCAAGTCCAACAGCTTCCGTTGACCACACAGAGAACCATCCGGCTCGATGTTTCCTGTGAGTGTTGGAGGGGTGGCTGGGTCCATGGGGGCAGTGGGAGCAATGTCTGTGTGTGCGTGCGTGCGTGCGTGTGTGTGTGTGTGTGTGTGTGTAGGAGGCTGAGCAAACCTGAGACATTTGTGCATGGATCTGCGTGTAGGTGGGGAATGGGCCAGAAAGAGAGAACCCCACCTTACTGGTTCCCACCACCCCTCCTTGGGATTGGGGTGACTTCCATCTGAAGTGGGGCCCTGTCTTTCTATCCCAGATGCCCCTCAGAATCTCACCATAGGCATCTCCTTCAGAAATGTCACAGGTAGGAAAGAACCCCTCCTCTCTGGGCTGGGGCCTGCCCTGGGCGCTGGTGGGGCAGAGGGGGGTGCAGGAGTTTGAATGGGATGAGACATGGGAAGGGCAGGGATGAAAGGCATCACCTGAGTCCCGCACTTCTGGGTGCCTGACCTGTGTTCCATCTCTCTCTCTCTCTCTCTCTCTCTCTCTCTCTCTCTCTCTTCCCTCCCTCTCTCCCTCCCTCCCTCTCTCCTACCATCCCTCCCTCTCTGCCCCTCCCCTACTTCTTTCTCCAAAGCCCTCAAGATTCTGCAAACCACATCCCTTTCCATCCTGGAGGGAGAGGCCCTGCAGCTGCTCTGTGTGGCTGACAGCAACCCCCCTGCCGAGGTGAGCTGGTTCCGGGGGTCCCCAGGCCTGGACGCCACCCCCCTTTCCAGCACCGCGATCCTGGAGCTGCCTCGCGTGGGGTCTGCACAGGAAGGAGAGTTCACCTGCCAAGCTCGGAACACGTTGGGCTCCCAAAGCATCTCTCTCAGTCTCTCCGTGGTCTGTGAGTGGGGAGACCCCAGGGGGCAGGACAGCTGGGTTCTGTGGAGATTAGAGGCACCGCCGACCTTTCTCCTCGCTCCCCACAGACCCCCCGCAGCTGCTGGGACCCTCCTGCTCCTGGGAGGACCAGGCTCTGCACTGCAGCTGCTCCTCCAGGGCCCAGCCGGCCCCCTCCCTGCGCTGGCGCCTGGGGGCTGGGCTGCTGGAGGGGAACCATGGCAACGCGTCCCACGTGGTCACCTCCAGCTCAGAGGGGCCCTGGACCAACAGCTCCCTGAGCCTCCACGAGGGGCTCAGCCCTGACCTCAGACTCAGCTGCGAGGCCTGGAATGTGCACGGGGCCCAGAGCGCCTCTGTTCTGCTGCTACCAGGTCAGGGCCTGCTGGGCACAGAGGCCAAGCAGAAAGGAGTGGGTCAGAGAGAAGGTGGAGCTGGGGAGGGGAGGGGGCTGTGGCCTGGACAGGGGGGATTGCTAGGACAGGGCCTGCATTTCCTGCCTGAACAGACCGACAGTGCATTCTGGGAGGAGAGGAGAGACCGAGTCCTGTGATTGAGTGTCTCACCCCCCTCTTCTCTGCAGGGAAGGCGGTGCCCCAGGCGGGAGTGGTTCCTGCGGCTCTCGGAGGTGCTGGTGCCATGGCCCTGCTGTCCTTATGTTTGTGTCTCATCTTTTGCATGTGAGCCTCTGGTGCAGGGAGGTGCAGGGCTGAGTACATCCAGAGGGGACTGTTTTGGGAGGGCCGAGGGGGTAGCAGCTTTATGGAGGTAAAATCCCATATATTTAAAGTGTACAATTCAATGGCTTTTCGTTCAGTCACACAGCTGTGCACCCATCACCACCGTCAATTTTAAAACGTTTCATTTGCTTGAAATAAAAAACACACACAACAACAACAAGCAAAAGACACCCACATCCCCTAACTGTTAGTTCGTTTCCATCCTCTCCCAGCCCTAGGCAGCCACTAACTGCTTCCCGTCCATTCTGGACGATTCATATAAATGGAATCACACAGCACATGGTCCCTTGTGATTGATTTCCTTCACTTAGCACGATATTTTCTTTATTTATTATAATAATTATTTTGTTGTTAATCCTCATCCAAGAATATTTTCCCATTCATTTTTAGAGAGAGTGGATGGGAGGGAGGCAGAGTGAGAGAGACAGACAGAGAGAGAGAGGGACAGAGAGAGAGAGAGAGAGAGAGAGAGAGAGAGAGAAACACTGATGTCAGAGAGACACATTTATAGGTTCCCTCCCCACCAGCCCAGACAAGAGATGGGGGGTCAAACCTGCAACCAGGATCCAACTTGGTCCTGGACCAAGAATTAAACCTGTGAACTTCAGTGTGCAGACAGACTATCTAACCACTGAGCAACTGGCCAGGGCCATGACATTTTCAAGGTTCTTGTGTCAGCACTGTATTGCTTTTTATTTACAAATAATATTCTATGGTATGGATGGGGCATATTTTATTTGTCTGTTCCTTTATTTACGGACATTTGGGTTGCTTGGACTTTTTCGCTACCATGAATTACACTGATGATGGCTCGTGCACAAGTCTCTGCGTGTGAGAGGGGCCTTGGTGATGAACATTCAGTCTTGGCCAAATCCCTGGGCATCTAGGGGGACGGGGTCCTCACCTGCATGTCAGGAGGGTCTGAGTCTGGCCTCAGGGACTGGATGCCTCCGTTGTCCATCAGGAAGTGGGGGCAGCTACCCACCTGTACCTGAGCCATTCTGGCTGCTGACTTCTTCCCTTAGAGTGAAAGCCCGCAGGAGGCAAGCAGCCGGGAGACCAAAGATCAGGAATGATGAAGACCCTGTGATGGGCACAGTCACCAGGGTGAGTGACGGGGGTGTCTTCTCATGCTGTGTGGGGGGCTGGGCATGTCCATTAAGGAGTCCATACTGAGCTCCTCGGCAGTTCCCCAAACCTGCTCCTCTGTGGTCAGCTGGACGGGCAGCTGGGAGTTGACTTCTCCCCTTCATTTCCTGGAACCTCCTGCCCCAGCCACACTGACCACTGAGCCCACCTCACCACTCTGATAGGGCCAGGCCGCCAGAACCATCTCCCCAAAATGACTACTTTCTACCCATTGTGGGCATGTTGCTTCACCTCTCCTCACCTCAGTTTCCCCATCTGTAAATGGAGATATGTGTCATTCATGCTGGGTTTCTGTGAGGATGAAACGTGATTAGCAGGCCCTCAGTATAATATTACAGAATGTTAAATGCATGCGGGAATATTTGAGTTCGTAAAACGTGTGTGTGGAATGAGGAAGAACGACAACTTCCATCAGCCCAACTTCCCCTTGGGACCAGGTCTGCCTTATTCCTCTCTGACTCCCTTCTCGCCCCTCCACTCAGGGTTCCCAGGAAAAGCTAGGGTCAGACAGGCCTCCAGACCAAGCACCCCCCGCCAAGGATGCCCCTCCCTCCGGGGAGCAACAAGAGCTCTACTACGCCAACCTCAGCTTTTATGAGATGAAGACACGGGAGCCTCGAGACCCAGAGGCCACCAGCAGCCCCGAGTACTCAGAGATCAAGCTTGCAGGCAAATGAGGACTCGCTCAGAGCAGTTTAATGGACTTTTCAGGAGCAACCATGGAAAGCAGAAGAAGGCAGATACGATCTTTAAATGTCACTTTATAATTTATACTCAGCAGAGAGAATTCAAAAATGAGGAAGTAATACAGATGTTTTGGAACAAATAAATGGGGAAATTATTGCCTGTAGAATAAAAATATAGATTTAAATTCTTGACAGTAATAACGGCTAAGTCCAAAGTAGCTGTGGTGGGGAATATGTAATATGTACATTTCCTAATATGTACATATTACCTAGGAGGAGAAAGAAGTGTTCATTTGCTAAAACTTTGGTAAGTTAATTATGATGCCGTAATTTTTATGGTAGTGACTGTACATAATAAAATAAGAATGTATAAGTTACAAACTAGAAGTACTTTTAAATATATATATATAATTTATTTCAGAGAGGAAGCGAGAAACATTAATGATGAGAGAGAATCATCATGACACAACTTGTCTTGCCCTGAAATAGTGAGGGGAGGTGTGGCTAGAGTTGAGTGAATGATGAAGAGACATTAGTCCTGCCATAAATGGGGCCGACCAGGTCCCCAGAGCTCCTCCATATCCTCACAACAGTCCCGCGGTCACCTCAGAGTAATGGTGTTCTGTCCCATTATACAGCTGAAGAAACTGAGGCTCCACAGAATATCCTGGTTCACTCTGAAGGCAGTGTCAAATCTGCTTTGCTCCCTTTTTAAAGTTGATTTTGAGAGAGAGAGAGAGAGAGAGAGAGAGAAACATCGATTGGCTGCCTCCTGCATCCAACCTGACTGGGAGGTCCGCAATGTAGTTAAGTGCCCTGACAGGGAATAGAACCCACAACCTTTTTGTCTATGGGATGATGCTCCAATGAACTGAACCACCCGGCCAGGGTTGCTCTGTTCATGTTTGAATCTCTAGCACCTAGCACTGTGCATAGCCAAGGTAAATGTTCAATTTTATTTATGAATGTATCGAGTAGCTCACTGTCCCCACAATATTTATGGTGTAAGGTGAATTCCTATATTTCTAGTGCCAGTAAGAAAATATGCAAACAGCTAACAGTCTTTCCAGCCGGTGGGCAGTAAACACACTTGATCAATATTTCTTTTTGTCATTCACAGTGTCTGCACATTCTTCCTCCTCAGGTCCAGCTTCCTCCCCAGGCCCTTGCTGTCCCAACGTCCTCCTAAAACTCCCCTCTGTGAAGGCCAAACTGACATCTTAATCCTAAATGGTGGCCATAGTAGATTGGTAGGTCCCCTAAGACATGTAGCAATTCATTAGGGGAACTTCCTCTTTTTGAGACATTTCCGTGGCAAATGCTAAGTGGAACCTTAGCATTTTGCTGGCATAAGCTCAAAAGAGTAAGGCAACCAGAGGGGTGAGAGGAAAAGCACAGAGATGAGCCCAGCCCATTCCCACCCCTTCTCCTGACTTTTCCTTCCCAAAAGGAACCCAGCCTTTCCAAAGCCCCTTGGACTTAGGTGCCCAGGTGGCTTAAGCCTGGGACCTTGGCCTTGTGAGTTGGGGTCCTTGGCAGAGCTGAGTCCAGGTGTGTTCCAGAACCACGGACAGCGCCAACCCTCTGGCCAGGAGCTCCCCAGTTGGATGGATGGTCTTCTGGAGGCCGAGCTTTGCCCTGTCTCCTGTGGAGGTAAGGCTGGGGAATGAGGCTGGTGACATTCTGTCCTACAGGACAGAGGTGCAGCCACACTGCTCCTCAGTCTCCCCCTGGAGCCTCCCTCATCCTAGGGAAGAGGAGACGGCTTCAGAGACACAATGCATTTCTGAGAGGTCACTGGGCCCCTTGGCCCTCAGGGCTGAGTCTACTCTCACTCCCTCCAGAAAACCTGTCAGACCCCTGCCCTGCCCTTATTTCCTCCTCATCATTTTGCTTTTGCTCTAAACCCATTTCTTGTACTGTCAGGGAGCTCTGGGCAACAGAAAACATGATCTGAGATCTTTTTCTTTGCCTGGCAGTATGCCAAGTCCACTTCTTCAGCTCAGATGAGTGGGGTAAGCAGAGGCAGATTCAATAGAGACAATAAAAAAGGAGATGCCTTTTGTGGCTGAAAGAACTGTTTAGACCAGTGATGGCGAACCTATGTCACGCGTGTCAGAGGTGACATGCGAACTAATTTTTTGGTTGATTTTTCTTTGTTAAATGGCATTTAAATATATAAAATAAATATCAAAAATATCAGTCTTTGTTTTACTATGGTTGCAAATATCAAAAAATTTCCATACGTGACACGGCACCAGAGTTAAGTTAGGGTTTTTCAAAATGCTGACACGCCGAGCTCAAAAGGTTTGCCAAAGCTGGTTTAGACGTTAGAAGGTGTGAGAGCAGGGCTCATGGGAACCATGAGAATGGACTGACAACCACACTCAAGTTCAGTAGCTTTCTAAAGTGAAATTGACACCAGAAACCCACAAACCAACACACTCGCATCTGCAGCTGGTTCAGGGCCCCTGTTCTGTTCTAGCCTCTGCCCATCAGGGGCCCCTTGGGATGAGTATGAGTTCAGCCATCGCTTCATGAGGCTTCTTGTGTGACCGTAGCTGGTCTGTGGGCCAGAACAGAGAGAGAATTCAGTGTCAGGTAGGTTCTGGCTTCCAGATCCTCCTGCTCCCAGAGAGAGGTCCCAAGAATTCTGGGAAAGCAGAAAGACCACATTCCATCCATTCTCTGAGGGTGCGTGAGGATGAACACTTGGGACAGGTGACAGGAGAGGGGAGTGGGAGGGAAAGGGGCCATCCTGACAGGTGGTCACCAGACCTGGGGTGAGAAGCTCAGCCTTTACTTCCTGGTTGTCACTGGGGAGAAGAAAGCTCCTGAGAGGGGGAGGTGTTTGGAGGAAGCCCAAACCAGAAAAAGTCATTGATATCTGCTGCTCTGTCATCTCCCCTGGTCGTCAGAGAGAAAGGACTGATCCTTGATGTCAGCGGTGCTGGACCTGGTCCCTCCAAGCCCAAGCTGTTGCTGTTGCTGTTGCCCCTGCTGCTGCTGCTGTGTGTGTGTGTGTGTGTGTGTGTGTGTGTGTGTGTGTGTGTGTGTAGGGTAACAGGGCTGTGGGACACGGCCCTTGGTCTTCATTGGGGTACAACTTAGAGAAGGACGTAGGGTAGAAGCTGCAGGTATGCGGATTGGGGACATGGTATAGGACATAGTACTTATGTATCCGCATGCTCTGACCTTCTCTCATCCTGAAATTTATGGGTTTACTGTATAATCATCTACATCTTCTCATTTATGGAAGAGACCAACACATTCCACAGTCCTCCTAGGCCCCGAAGACCAGGCCAACCTGCAGGAGATGACCGAGGACCTTGGGCTAGAAATAGATGAGACCCCATAGGGATGGCAGCTGGGTTTTGAATTCCCTCAGTCCTTCATCAGATCGCAGTGACTATGCCTGGAGGAGGAGAATCCTACCCAGGGTCTATATTGTACTCTGTGTAATTTGTCATTTCGCTTCAGACGGGGTGCGATCTGGGAGATAGCCACCCAGAGAACTATGAGAAGACAGGATTTATTAGAAAACCCAGACCTTAGACCAGCCGTGGGCAAACTACGGCCCGCGGGCCAGATCCGGTCCGTTTGAAATGAATAAAACTAAAAAAAAAAAGACCGTCCCCTTTTATGTAATGATGTTTACTTTGAATTTATATTAGTTCACACAAACACTCCACCCATGCTTTTGTTCCGGCCCTCCGGTCCAGTTTAAGAACCCGTTGTGCCCTTGAGTCAAAAAGTTTGCCCACCCCTGCCTTAGACCATGTGCCAGGAGACAGGGAGTGCTGTTCTGGAGGGCGCGGGAGGGTGAGAGACTGTCACGGAGCAGCTCACCTGAAGCACAGGAGCGGTGGACGTGAGAGCCGGCCGAGAATATGAAAAGCCAAGGTGTCCAGGTGCCAATGTGGAAGTCGAAAGGGGAAGCTCACAGAAAGTTCTTGGGGAAGCCGTTGCCTCTGTGGGCACACAGCTGGGTGGCTGGTGGGTGTTGGTGTTGGTCATCACGGTAGGCGATTGGGAGGAAGAGCTATATCTGGAGCAAGGCGGGGTGAGTTGCCAAGCATGTTATCTCTGGTTTGATAGGTGTTCACCGCAGGAGGGTAAGTCTGTTGCCAGTCATTCCATTCTGCCTAGTTCCCCTTTTAAGTGTTCCAGTTTGACAGCGAACGCCCCCATTTTAGCATCTATTTTTTTTAGCATCTATTTTCTTGAACACGATGACCATGTCCATGCCTGAAACTCCTACATCTGGTTCATCTGTGACCATGTCGATGCTTTGTTTTCCTCCTGGTGTGCAGCCCTTTTGTCCTGATAGGCTTCTAAAGTTTTTATTGAATTGTAGAGATTTTCTCAGGCTCTGGAAAATGTTCCCTCTGGATTCTAGAACAGTCTAGAACAGTGCTGCACAATGGCGTTTTGTGATGGGAATGGTCTGTACCTGTGCTCTTCAATGCGGTAGCCACTGGCCGAATGTGGCTATGGAGCACTTGAAATGTGTTTAGTAAGACCGGTGAATGGTGCTTTAAACTTAATTTTAACCAATTTAAATGGAAATAGGACTGTGTGGCTCGGGCCCCCCTATTTGCTTCCGAGCAAGCAGATAGAGTAGGGATCTTCTTAATCCCCTGTGGTCCCTGGCCGGTGTGGCTAAGTTGGTTGAGCATCATCCTGTGTACTGAAAGGTCGATGGTTCAATTTCCGGTCAGGACACATGCCTAGGTTGTGCGTTCAATCCCTGGTCAAGGTGAGTTTTGGGATTCAGCTGATCGATGTCTCTCTCTCTCCGCCAATCCCCCCCCACCCCTCTCTCTCCAATAACATATTTTTTTAAAAATCCAGTGTGGGATTGAGTTTGAAAGTGGGTTCTGGTCTTTTTGTGGATCAGTCTACCTGCCCGTGACCCTTACTCTAACTTGTAAATCTATTTGGGTCCTAAGTGAGGTATTTATGGTACCCGCCCTTCTGAGGACACCCTGAACATCATTTTGTTTTCCCAGAGGAAAAGAGGAGCACAATGCGGGCTCACCTCAATGTTGTTCTTCCCTTGTCCCCAGGATTTTGTCCTCTCAAGTCCTCACTGCCTCAGTAGCCTCAGACTCCATTTCTGTCTCCCGCCCCACGATGCTGCTGAACTCAGCTCTGACTCCCAACCAAGGTACATGCCCTTGACCGGAATCGAACCTAGGACCCTTCAGTCCGCAGGCCGATGCTCCATCCACTGAGCCAAACTGGTTTCGGCTGGACTGAGCATGTACCTGGGTTGCCGGCACATCCCCAGTAGGAGATGTGCAGGAGGCGGCTGATCGATGTTTCTAACTCTCTATCTCTCTCCCTTCCTCTCTGTAAAAAATCAATAAAAATATATTTTAAAAAAACTCAGTCTAATTAGGAAAAATGAGACCCAGAGCATGAATGGCCACAGGTGAGGGCCAGCCCAGGGGGTGGGGTGTGGGCGGGGTGGATGACTCTGAAGCTCCCAGGTGGACCCTGGAGGATTTGCACAGGAAGGTGGGAAAGGGTTCCTGACCAGGAACCGGCACAGCAAAGCTTGGAAGTGGGACTGAATTACCAAGCCCCGCCCCCTACCCCCCCTCCACGCCCCCTAAGGCAGGAAGCTTCTGGGCCTCACATTTGTGTGGACCCTCGGGCCAGCAACCCTGACCACCAGAGCTCCCTGGTGGCCAAACCTTAATGTGAACGTCCGTACCATTCATGAAACCCTTTATCCAATCGTCACAGCATTCCTCTGAGTCCATTTCCAGCGGAGGCAACTGCAGCCCACAGACTTTAAGTCACGGACCCAGGCTCACTCAGCTTTGCCTCCGGAAGCTGAGGTCTGGGGAGCCCACCCAGCTGCTCCCCACCCATCACCAACACCAGGAGGGATTCAGGTGTGAGGGGGTGAGGAGCAATTCCACCGTCTTGAAGCCCAGTTCCTTCGCTCTCCAGCCTGGGGACTTCAGAGCACAGCTAATGAGATTATGCAAATGAATGAGAGGGGGCGGGCCTGCAGGGTGCGCAGGGCTCAGAGAAGCACCGTGATTACTGAGCCGTGTGCCCAGCAAATAGGGCGGCTTTATTTACCTTTACAGACAAACAGGAAACGCCTGCGCACAGTAGGTGCTCAGGAAGGGCTGGGACTGTCTGAGAACCTGTCAGAGGTAGTAAAAGCCCCACCCCACCCCCACCCCCAATTCCCACTCGCTCAGGAGTGGAAAGTTGTTCAGCCCCCTCCTCCCTCAGACCCTGGAGCCCAGGTCCCCAGCTCCTGCAGGGTCAGAGGCAACCGGTCGTGTCCCCCTCCCAGAAGCCCTGGGCAAAGGTCACTCGGATTTATTCACAGTGTCATTTACAGGCGCTCCTTGGTTGGGTCACAGTGGAGAGCTGGGGGCTTCGCGGGCTGGGGGCTGGACCTGCTCCCGCTCCTGCGAAGTCCCCGCCTCCGGCCCCACCTCGTCCCGCCCCCGACGGCCCTGGCCGATGGCCAGGCGGAGTTGGCCTCGGTCCAGGCTGTCCAGGAGGGCGCAGGTCTGGCAGAGCGGGCGGCTGGTCAGCGCCCCGCAGCGGGAGCAGGCGCCGGCGGGCTGGGGCCGAGTGCACCAGGTCCAGCACCGAAGACGGCTGAACCTTTAAGCTAAACGCCTACTGACTCTGCATTGTGTCATCTTGGGCTTTTCTATACAGTGAAACCCGGGTCTTCTTAGGGCGTCTCCATCGGCTCACATCCTCTCCGCAGGGCGTTTGGATGGGCTGTTTCCTTGGCTCAGAACACCTCTCCCAACCTCTATTCGCCCTTCACCTGGTTACCCACACAGCCTTCAGGCCTCTGCTCACTCCCAAACGCTCCCTTAACCCCCGCCTTTCTCCCTCCTCTAGGTCCCCCTGTTGCAAACTCGCAAAGCGTACTTTTCCTTAGCAGCGCCTCTCAGGTTGTAATTACATTATGTGAGAGCCGGGCAGCAGCAGGCTGACTTGTGCACCATAACCGCAAACCTTTGTATCAGGGTCACTGCTTCTCGGCCTGTGGTCTAAGTGCTTCACACATAACTCACCTAACTCTCAGCATCTCCAGGGCCCAGGCGTTATTAATACCCCCAAGTTACAAAAGAGGGAACCGAGGCTAGGAGCTCAGCTAGAGGCTACATGGCTTGCATCTGGTGCACAGGAAGTGGTCAATAATTACTTGTTGAAGGGATGACTGGGAGGGGGTAAGAGAGAATGAGAGAGGCAAACCGAGAGAGAAAAGAAGTTAAAAGACACAGTTACGTTTCAGACTACAGATGGGAGACACCCCTGCACACTCCTCCTTTTGGGAGGGGAAACCTATAGAATGTCATAATTATTATTGTTATTTTAAAATATATTTTTATTGACTTCAGAGAGGGAGAGGGAGAGAGAAATAGAAACATCAGTGATGAGAGAGAATCATTGATCGGCTGCCTCCTGCACGCCCCCTACTGGGGATTGAGTCTACAACCCAGGCATATGCCCTTGACCGAATCGAACCCAGGACCCTTCAGTCCGCAGGCCAACACTCTATCCACTGAGCCAAACCAGCCAGGGCTAGAATGTCATTTTTAAAATGCAGAGAACCACGGCCCTAGGCCTAAGGGGACCCCTCCAGCCTTCTATTGGCCACTGTGTGTGTGCACCAGGGTGATGGCAGTGGCTCAAAAGCTCGCCACGCCTGCCCTGCCCCCTTGCAGGGACGCGCACATACCAGGTCCCTGAGCCTTCGGGGGGGCGGGGGCGGGGGGGGGGGGCACGCTCAGCCCTTTTACTGAGATCCTCCTGGGTCTCCTTTTCACATCCCGGGCATGCGCCTCAGCCCCTGTCAGGTCCGCCCTCGCCCGCGCATGCGCCCCTCCCTCCCACAAAGTTCCCTCCTGCTGTCACCGCGCATGCGCTCACCAGTCACGACCTGCGTGGCTCCCACGAGGCGCGCCCCTTCCTCCAGCGCCCGCCGCCGCAACACCCCGCAGAAGGTGCAGCAGGAGCGGCTGCGGCCGGAGCCGGCCGTGCTGCGGGCCACGGTGTCCATCGTCCAGCCCCCGAAGAGGTCAGCGTAGGCCACGACGGTGAGCGGCAGCTCCCAGCGCGCCGCCTGGCGCCGCACGGCCGCCAGCGCCGCGTCCCGGTAGCCGCCGATGCCCTCGTCCACGGCCACCAGCTGCAGCGCGATGCCCAGGCGCGGCGCCAGCACCGTGGAGTCCTTGCCGCCCGAGGCCCCCACGGCCACCACGGCGCCGGGCGGCAGCAGGCGGCCCGCGACCACCGTGTGCAGCACCTCGGCCTCGAAGGCGGCGCAGAAGCAGGTGCCGCACAGCGCTTGGCCGGAGCGCGGGCGGCGGAGGGCGGCGCGGGCCTTGTGGCAGGACGCGCACTGCGGGGTCTGGGCGGGTGTGAAGGGTCCGCTTCTCCTGGACTAGAAGAGAAGGGAGGCGGGTTACAGGTGGATCCGGATTGTGGGGTTTGTGTGTTTTTTTTTTTTTTTTTTACCTTTCAAAATGCAAAATTCAATAATTGGGTCAATCAAATCCTTACAGAAACAGCACAGTGTCATTCTCCTAACTAGGGCGAACGGTCCCCAGGACTCACTCAGCTTTGCATAGCTTCTGCCACGCTTCATGGAATTTCCCAGGGTCCTCAGTTTCGGTGGTGTGCTCCAGATCAATGGAGTCGATGTACATCAGATTCAACTTGTGGTTGATGGCCAAGGCCGAGTGTTCCAGAGCTTTAAACACAGAGGCATAGCAGTCCCTCAGCTTGGTGTATTTGCCGACCAGGGCTATGGAGCACGTTTTCTGTAGCCTTTCATACCTGTCAGCCATATTTTCCCACTTGAAAAGCAAATTATTTGCAGAATCACCAATGGGCAAATCCAATCTCTCTCTGAAATATTTAACAATGCCTTGTTCCTCCAAAAGCAAAGGCACTCGGTATGTAGAAGAAACATCATGGATACGTATGTCCTGTTCACGGTTCACATGACAAAACATAGAAATCTTTTCCTTCGCAGCCATTTCGATGGGCTTTGAACTCGGGCAGACGATCAGATCAGGAGACAGGCCCAACCCCCTCAGCGCAGGAACACTGTTTTGTGTGGGTTTGGTTTTTTGTTCTCCGGTAGCACTGGGCTGTGGGACAAGGCTAACATGAATGTTACAGAAATTCTCTCTTTTTGCCTTAAACTGAAATTGTCTGAATGCTTCCACAAATGGCATTCCTTCAATGTCTCCGATGGTGCCACCCAACTCAGGAACACATATCTGGGGCTCCTCCTTATGACCATCCACTGGCACCATGGCTTGATTCATAACCCACTCTTGGACAGCATCAGTAATGTGAGGGACAATTTGTACTGTTTTCCCCAGGTAGTCACCACACCTCTCTTTATTAATCACATGCTGATATATCTTCCCAGTGGTGATGTTGTTGTCTTTATAAAGATTAATATCCAAGAACCTTTCATAATTTCCAAGGTCTAAATCAACTTCTCCACCATCGTTTAAGACAAACACTTCTCCGTGCTCATAAGGTGAAAAAGTGCCTGCATCGATGTTGATATAGGGGTCGATTTTGATGGCGGTAACTCGGAGTCCCCATGATTTTAGAATCGTCCCAATGCTGCTCGCGATGATCCCTTTCCCAATGCTCGAGGTCACCCCACCGGTGGCTAGGATGCACTTCATTGGTAGAGGAATGGCTGGGTGTCAGCACCCAGATAGAATCTGTGCGGTGGTGGTGGTGGCGCCCAGAGGCTGCCTGGGTAGCGCCCAGAGTAAACCCAGTGCCTGGAACACTTCCCTCAGCGCTGTGCAGGTCAAGCACGTTCAAATCTCAGATGAAGCTTTCACTCATCCATCCATCCATCCATCCATTCATCCATCCATCCATTCATCCATCCATTCATCCATCCATACATTCATTCAACAAATACCAGCTCAGTGGATCCTGGGCACTGGGGTCACCACAGAGAACAAACAGGAAAGGTTGCAGGAACTCAGTTCTAGTGGAGGAACCAACACATGGATAAGCAGAAATAACCTCCATACTTTAAAAATAAGGAGGAGTGACATGGAGGGATTGTCATGTGAGAGGAAGCCAGAAGGACAAAACGGTCTGGCATTTGGTCAGGATGGAAGAATGTTCCAGAGTTAACAAATGCAAAGGACCTGAAGGGTCCCGCCTGTGTGCAGTTGGTTGGAGGGCGTGTTGTGGCTGAACAGGAGAGGGTCAGGGCCTTGGAGATTGTCACGATGAGAAGCTTGGATTTTCTCTAAATGAGATAGGGATCATTGGGTGGTTTTAAGCTGTAGAGTGATTATATTTATATATAATATTTTTAAATAGATTTCAGAGAGGGCGGGGGAGAGTTAGAAACATCAATGGTGAGAGAGAATAGTTGATTGGCTGTCTCCTGCACGCCCCCTGCTGGGGATGGAGCCCACACATGGGCACAGGTCCTGATGGGGAATCTTACCATGACCTCCTGGCTCATAGGTCAACGCTCAATCAGTGAGCCACGCAGGCCAGCTGGAGTGATTTATATTTTAACAAGATCCCTCAGGCTGCTGTGTGTGAAGACAGGGTGGAGAGTGGCCAGCCCGGATCAGAGAGGAGCCTCCTGCAATGATCCAGGTGGACAACAATGGTGGCTCAGAGCAGAGGGGAGACAGTGCAAGTAGAGAGAAGTGGTCGGCTTCTGGATCTCTTCTGGAAATAGAGCAGATGGGACTCACAAGACATGGTTGGGGGAGAGGAGTGGATGAGAGACACACAGGACTCACGACAAGTCCAAGGGTTTTGGCTTGAACAATTGGAAGGACCATTTAGTAGGTAAGAGGTGAGGGATGGGGAAGAATGGGGAAAAACTGTGAGAGGGTTAGGCTTAAGGCAGAGAATCTGGAATCTCATTTGACCATAGGAGAGTTGAGGTCCTTTGCTCTGCAAGTCTTTCCTGAACCCTGGGCTGGGTCTGGCGCCTCCTCTAGGCTCAAACGGCCGCCATGATCGCCCCCTAGGCCATCCCTGACCCCTCTAGGCGGTAAGGGGACAAGGAGCGTGCGCTTGCACCGCACCCAGCTTGGGTGGTGGGAACGAGGAGCCAGACCCAGCTGCTGAGTCTAAAGAGGGTCTCCGGGAGACAGGCATTGGGGGATCACGGAGAGGAGAGCGATCTCTGCAGGTATGGCTACCGGAATGCGTGGGAGAGAAACATGGAGAACACCAGCTTCTACAGGGCAGCGAAACAAAGGGCCGAGTCCAGCCCACCACTCACCTGAGCAGAACCCGCACTGGTAGGTACAGGCTCCGAGAAAACGCGGAAGTGGGTAAACAGACTACGACTCCCAGAAGGCTTCAGGTCTACCCGCCTACCGCGGGCTTTTCTCGGACAGACTACAACTCCCTGTGAGCTTCGCGCACTGACGTCACGCGCCCCGCCCACCGGCCTCAGAAGACTGGGGGCCAATCAGATCCACTTTGCACCTGTGCCGGGAGCTGGAGGGGCTCCTGGTTTCTGTGTTCTGTAGCGCGCTGTGTACTGTGCAGCTTATTCCAAAGATGGGGAAGATGTTTCTCAGATTTTGTGCTTTCTTGGGAGTATGATAGAGTTTGCGGTTGGGGAGGCTGCGGGGTGGGGGAGAAATGGGTGGGTTGAGAAAGGGAGAGGTAGCGCTGGCGCTGGACAGCTTCCGAGGGGACACTAGGTGCGCCCCCGCGGGGTGGCAGTTGGGTGCGTGCGGGGAGCGGATAGGGTCGGGTTTACGGTTCTCTCCACGAGCTGCGGGCTCGGGGCGTGGATCCCGTTAGCGGTGATGCGCAGGTGTGGTCCGTAACCAATGCGCCCGCCTTCTGCCTGGTGGCGTTGAAGGCAGAGCTCGGGATGGAGGACAGGTGAGACCCGTGAAACGGAGGGTTCCCGGGTGCACAAGCCCCCAGAACAAAAACAAGACAACGGAGGACCTCCCCAGATCCAAGCCCCCTCTGCTGTGTGTTATTGTGTGAGTTCCTCTTGTGTCTAACCCAGTGAGGTCCTTGATCGGGGAGATTGAGAGTGACGGATGATGGGGGGCTCCTGTTGTAAGGGTTAAACCCTGGTCATTAGACTCATTCATTTGTTCATCATTTCCGGAGGCTTCCTTCGTGCCAGGCCCGTCTTGTGAGACACGCTGCATCCGGACTGGTTGGGGAGATAGGGATGATAAAGCCCAGAGGTTGTAAGTGCTGCTGAGGAGAACTTGGGGGGTGGGGGTTAGAGACGGTGGAAGTGGGGGAGCAGCACTGAGTGAGCAGTCCGCCTGTGCCAGACACTTCTTGGCACTTCCCACGCATCATCTCAAATTCCTCTGCTGTAAAGTGGGGATGACAATAATGGTACCCACTCAATGAGTTAACCGGGAAAGTTACTGTGTATTGAAAGAACAGTAAGCTTTCATTACCTTCATCTCATTCTCATAATTCAGGGAAGGCTTCCTTTTCTGGGCCTGGCGTTGCTATTCAGTATGTTGCCCACTGGCCACACATGGCTAATGGCTATTTGGACGGCAGCTAGTGTGAATTGGGCTGTAATGTAAGTGCAAAATTCATACCAGGTTAGAAGGTTTTATGTGAGAAAAGGATGTAAAATCCCTCACTAGTTTTATCTTGATTGCATGTTGAAACAATAATATTTTTTATGTATTGGGTTAGTGTCACATTAAAATAAATTGTGCCCGTTTATTTTTACTTTATAAATGAGGCCAATAGAAAATTTAAAATTAACATCCATAATATATTCGGCCCTGCTCCAGACCACAGTCTCAGCACATAGTAACATCACCCTGCCACACTCCCCTTTTCATTTATAGGTTTTTATCACTATCTGAAGTTATCTATTTTCTTGCTTGTCTTTTCCACCAGAAAGTAGGTTTCATGGAGACAGAGGTTTTGGTTGATTTTGTTTCTGGTTGTTTCCTTGGTTCACACCATAATGCCTGGATGCTTAGTAATTATAGATGGGTAAATAAGTGGGTGCTCAACTTTTTTTATGGGTGGTGATGGGGGCCCACAGATGGGTCATGCCCAAGGTCTACCCTTTCATTGCTCCCAGGCTGGTGAGGGAGAGAAACTAGATACATATCATTCCAGTTCTGGTGACCAGAGCTGTGACAGCAGAAATACCAGGGACCAGGAGAGCCCAGAGTGTAGATGAGAATAAAGGACTTAGACAAGATAAGGAGCATTTGTGCTGGCTCTTGAAGGATGAGTAGGAGTCTGTCAGGTGGAGAAGAGATCTGCATTCATTCATTCATTCATTCATTCCTCCATCCATCCAATCATCATCCTTTCCTGGGGCCTCCTGTGCTGAGAAATGCTGAGGACCCAGAGATGAGTCAGTCCTGAACCTGCTCTCCTCAAGCCCCTAGTCCACGGGTGGGCAAACTTTTTTACTCGAGGGCCACAATGGGTTCTTAAACTGGACCGGAAGGCCGGAACAAAAGCATGGATGGAGTGTTTGTGTGAACTAATATAAATTCAAAGTAAACATCATTACATAAAAGGGTATGGTCTTTTTTTTTTTTTTTTTTTTTTTTTTTTTTTTTTTTTTAGTTTTAGTTTTATTCATTTCAAACGGGCCGGATCCGGCCCGCGGGCCGTAGTTTGCCCACGGCTGCCCTAGTCTGATGGGGGAGGTTGACATGACAGTCACAATCCACAATGACCAGAGTGGGTTGAAGGGAATACTGAGGCTGTGGGAGCCCCTAGTGGCAACTTGGTTCTTGTGGCATGAAAGGGAAGGGCACCCAGAATGAGCAGGAGTAGGGCTGGTCCCTTCTATGCAAAGTGTTGGAGATAGCTCTAGCAGGTTTGGCTCAGTGGATAGAGCGTTGGACTGTGGATTGAAGGGTTCCAGGTTCGATTCCCGTCAAGGACACATGCCTGGGTTGCTGGCTGGATCCCCAGTAGGGGGCTTGCAGGAGGCAGCCAATCAATGATTTTCTCTCATCACTGATGTTTCTATCTCTCCCTCTCCCTTCCTCTCTGAAATCAATAAAAACATATTTTAAAAATGTTGGAGATAAGAGAGAACCTGGACCATTCCTGGAATAACGTTGAGTTCCTGTCGCACCCTGACATAAGCACATTGCCTGTCTTGGCACGATGAGCCTGATCCAGCAATAAGCTTCATTTTACAGACAAGGACATCAAGTGTTAGGGAGGTTGAGTTGCCCGACCAAGGGAGCAGTCCAGCTGGCATCCAGTGTGACCAAAGTGTTGAACCAGGCTGACGAGATGAGGCTGCAGATGTTCACAAGATAGGTTTTCCGCACAGATGATGTGGCCTTGAGTGGCCTTGGGAAGTGTCTCACTCTGGTCTCCCCTCTGGGGAGTGTGCAAAGCCCGTCAGGGAAGGATGTCTGCAGGAGACTGGGACTGAGACCCATGGTGAAAAAATGAGGGGTTTGCAAAATGGGAGGAATGACCTGTTTTCATTCCCAGAATGGAACAGCAGAGGGGGCTCCTGTTATTACTTCTGGGCTTACAACTGCTGATGATGGGGGCATTACTCTGCCAAAACCACCACCTCCATGGCTTCACCTCCTCCTTGCGCTTCCTCACACAAGACAAGCCAGAGGTGGGAGAAGAGCTGCCCTTTGTGGTCCAGGTCTCCTCGCCGGGAATCCCTCGCCAGGATGTGTACTCCAACTTCAGCCAGATCCACCATGTGGACAGCAGGAGGGAGGATTTGCCCAACTGCCCCGTCGTCTCACCTACATCAGTAAGCCTGTGGGAGGCCTCTATGCCCCCACCCCCACTTCAGGCTTTGGGGAGCTGGCTTCAGGGGGGGTGGTCAGAACCCTGAAGCAGAAGCTGTGGGCCTGGTAGCTGGGAGTGATGGGGAGAGAGTTGGTTATCTATTACTGAATCATGAGGGATCACCCCAAGACTTAGTGTCTTTAAACCTTCATTGTCTCTCAAAGTTTATGAGGGTCAGGAGTATTGGGAAGGGCTCAGCCGAGTAGTGGTCCATGTTTTTTTCCTCTTAATCCTCACCCGAGGGATATTTTTTCCATTGCTTTTTAGAGAGAGTGGAAGGAAGGGAGGGAGGGAGACAGAGAAAGAGAGAGAGAGGGAGAGAAAGACTTTGATTGCCTCCTGCACTCGCCCTGACTGGGACTAGGGATCAAACCTATGATCCAGGTACATGCCCTTGACCTGGAATTGAACCCGTGACCCTCCGGTGTGTGGGCCAATGCTCTAACCATTGAGAAGCTCTGGCCAGGGCCACAAGGCCTTCTTATAAGGACACCAGCCATTGGCTTCAGGGCCAAACCTAATCCAGTAGAACCACGTTTTAACCAATTGTGTCTCTGAGGACCCTATTTCCAAATAAGGTTACATTCTGAAGTTCTGGGTGGATAGGAAATTTGGGGGTGGGGAATGATTCAACCCAGTAAAACTGGGGTGTGGGGTTTCTGGGGTAGGTTCCTGATCATCTCTAGCCTCTCCCTCTCTTAAGTGGCCCCTTGAAGGTGATGATCCAAGAGAACTTGACAATGGAGCAGGTGGTGGAAAAGAACCCACTGGTGGAGCTGGGAACCTAATACCAGCCACCCAACTGCTGGACACGGCACCACACAGCAATAGTGGTACCTTACTATGGGCAAGCCCAGCACCTGCAGCACCTGCTCTTCCACCTGCACCCCTTCCTGCAGCACCAGCAACTGCATTATGCCATCTATGTGGTGAATCAGGTGTGGCAGGAATGGGGAGAGTGAAGGGCAAGAGGGCAGAGGGCTTTTAGCATGAGTTGGAACAATCAGAGCTGAAGTTGCCACTGTGAGCTGAGAGTGTGTGGGTGAGAGAATATCTGGGAGGCTGGATTTATGAGTACAAATCTTGAACTGGTAGCAATCAGAGCCAAGGACTATAGGTTTGGTCTTAACTAGTTGAGTTTGGGATCAGCTTGAATGGCTGCCTGTGGGAAAGGCTCCGTTTCATGAAGTTGAGGCCTCTCTGAGACTGGGGATGACCAGATTGGGCAATAAAGATAAGGGATGAATTAAAGGCGTTTGGGATCAGTTAGATGCTTGTTTGGATCCTGGTCTTGTCCATTACTACATGTGTTATCTGAGTGTGGGACCATGTGTCCATCCATCCATCCATCCATCCATCCATCCATCCATCCATCCCATGTTGCCGGAATAACTATGTATAATAAACTTCAGGAACTTACCCTCTGTGCATGGTTTTCTCCCCATGAGACAACAATGATAATAACACCTGCATTATTGTGTTGTGAGAAAAATTAATCGACTTAGTGAATGTATAGCAGTGAGGCCAATGCCTGGCACATAGTAGGCTCTCAATAAATGATAGGATGATGATGATGATAATGATGATGATGATTATTATTTTGATGATGGTAATGATTGTTTTGATGGTGATGATTCTGGTAATTATGGTGACAGTTAAGATGCTGTTGCTAACAGTGGTGACAATGATGGTGACAGTGGTGATAGTGATAATTGTGTTCATGGTGATGATGGTGATGGTGATGGTGATGCTAATAGTGATAATGGAGTTAATGTGATTATGTTGAGGTAATGAAGATATGATGATGTTGATGATGGACGTGATGATAAGTGATGATGTAACAGTTAAGGTGGCGGTGATAAAGATGATGATGATGATGTTGATGGAGGAAGAAGAGGAGGAGGAGAGGCAAATCCTTTCATGGTTCCTGGGCATCAGACCCAGTCATTGTCTGGTCAGAACAGAAACAGACCCAGTGGTCCCTGATTACTCCTAAACTCTGCCTCCCTCAGATGACTTCTTGAAGGTGATGATCCTTGAGAACCTTGAAGATGGCTGAGGAGGAAGAGCTGAGAGGCTGAAGTTACTGACTCTGCCTAGGATGGTGGGGGGTGGGTATCCAAGAAAAGTTTCCCAGGGGAGGTAACCTTTACATTGTACCTTTCTAGACAAGTGTGGGTTTTCCAGCTTCACAGTGGAAATAAGAAGGGGTTCCAGGCAGGAGAAGAGGACTTGAAAAGGTGAGAAGGAGGGGCCTGGCAGGTGAGAGAACACCATTGCCTGCTGATGAGGACTGCACTGAGCATCTCTGTCCACCAGGTGAACAACACTGCCTTCAACTGGGGCAAGCTTCACAATGTGGGGTTCTGGGAGGCCATGCAAGAAGAGGACTGGGACTGCGTCTTCTTCCACGATGTGAACCTACTGCCAGAGGACAACCGCAACCTCTACATCTGTGACATCTTCCCTGCCCACGTGTCTGTGGCCATCGACAAGTTCAACTACAAGTAGGTGGAGGGAGGGGGACTGTTGGCCAGGCCCTGCTCTTCCCTGAATCGTGCCCTGTTCATATGTATGATCCAGACCCTGGTCCCTGGGGTTGAGGCAGGGAGGGGACGATGGGGCTTGAGCAAAGACCTCATAGACAGAGAAGAATCTTCCTCTTGTGTGGATGCCAAGTAGGGATGGAATTGGTTATTAATAAGGGAGTCAGGATGCACCTAATAAAGTGGTAGGCAAACAGGTTTTTAACTGAGGTCAGAGGATGGGAATGAGTGATAGGAGGGGCCAAGTAAGGGTCAGGAAGGGGCCATCATTGGGGTCACAAGATGGGCTTGTCAGATGATTCAGGGAGTGGGTATGGGTCGGAGGAGAGGTTATCACAGGGGTGAGTGGAGAAGGGCTAACCCAGAAATTAACCTTGGAGATCCTGGCCAGGAAAGGATCAGGGCCCAGTACCTGAACTTCTTTGTGTTTCCAACTCTCTCTGCCATCTCTAGGCTGCCCTACCGAGGCTGCCTTGGAGGGGTGTTTGCCCTGCGTCCAGTTCACTACCTCAAGATAAATGGCTTTCCCAACACGTACTGGGACTGGGATCGTGAGGACAATGACATCACTGCCAGGTGGGGAGGCCTTGCTCTAGGGAGCCTAGCACAGGGCTGCAGATCCCTCCGTGGTGTGGGAACTACAGGCTGCCCTAGACTGAGGGGGGCATGGGCCACCCTGGCCTGGGAGGCTGCGCTGTGGCCTGGGGAACCTACAGGGGAGACAGGCATTTAGCCTCTGCCCTCTTCCCTCTAAGGCTGGAGCTAAACGGGATCCTCCTCTCACGACCCCATCTGCTCTTTGGCCGCTACCACATGCTGGAGGAGGGGCTGGGCCACAGCCATGAGCAGGGTCCCAAGAGGTGAGTCAGTGTTGGAATGGGGTGGCTGGTTCTGGGTCATCCCTGAGCCCTGGGCTCACAAGGCTGTTGCTCCCCCCCAAGTTCTGGCATCCTGGCCGAGATCCAAAGCAGGTGGCAACAAGATGGCGCGAACTCACTGGGCTACACGCTGCTCTCCAAGGAGCTGCAGCCTCTCTACACCAACCTCACCGTGGACATCACCGTCCCAGCCCCAGGAGCCCCAGTGCCAAGCTGAGGGTTTTCTGGAGGCTGGAACAGAATCCCTAAGATGGGCTGCAGGGAAGCCCTTTGACCTGCCTCACCTGGTTTCTTATTAAAGGAGAGTTTATTTTACTTGATTCTTCTCTCTGACATCCCTAATCCTCCATCCATCCATCCATGCATTGTCCCACTCAGATTCACCAAGTGCTGGTTCTCCCCACACAGTTCCAAGTGCTTAACACACACACACACACACACACACACACACACACACACACACTTCTCTTGCAAACTCATGGGATAAGCACTATTATAATCTTCCTCTTGAAAACCAGGACAGATGAATTAAGTGACTTGCCCAGTTGATGTAGAATTAAATACAGGAACCTGGATCCTGGGCCTGTCCCCTTAAAGATGATGCTATTCTTGCTTTTTGTAGTGATCTGAAAAAAAAGGGAGCGGGGGGAGAATGAATAAAAACTGTGAGGATGGTTGGATAAATTATAGCATGTCCACATGATGGAATACCATGCGGATATTGGTTAGCTGTATTGTGTGAAAAGAACAAGTACACATGTGTATGGTATGATTTGGTATTTATAAAACAGGAAAGAGTTCCTACGTAGATGTATGATTATAACCATACTAATGAGTGAATGTGGATAACAAATGTTGGCAAACTTCTGTAAACGGCCAGAGAGTATATATATTTGGCTTGTAGATAACATGGTCGTTAACACAATTAACTCTGCCACTGGAGCACAAAAGTAGCCACAGACAATAAACAAGTGAATATGGATGTGTTCCAATAAACCTTTGTTTATAAAAACAGATGGCAAAGCAGATTTAGCTGATGGCCAGTTTGCTGTCTCCTGGTGTGTATGTTTAGGAGCCTGTATAAATATATGAAAGAGTCCATAACCAGTCCATACACTGGTTATCTATGAGAGGCTCATCATTCTTTCTGAACCTGGTGATATTTAAATCACTGCCCAAGATATTCAATATAAAATATCAGAATTGTGTGGAAAAACTTATCTGTAACTCTCCAATGCAGCTTAACAGTGTTGCTTAAAAAAAAAGTCCAATTGATTCCCAAATCCAAGCATATATTTATGTCTACTATCCCCATTTTTTCCTGCTCCTTTGTTTAAATTCAAAGGTGCTTCATGGACCAGTTACAACTGCTAAGCCCATAAAATTGCCTTCCAATGTCACTGTACTTCTAAGGTGACACCACTTTTTCTGACCTTCAAAGGCAGTCATTCACTATGCCCCTTATTTTGATACTTATATTTTGAATAGCTTTCCATTAAATAGACATGAGGACTTCTTTGAGGATCAAATGAGATGAGGCACGTGAAAACGCTTCACAAACATTTGGTTAAAGTGTAAAATGTGTGTACCTGCAAGTCCTCTTCCTGGGCTGAAGAAACTCCAAGGAGGCTAGTTTCTAGGGAGAGGAAGCCAGGTGTTGCTATGTGAGGTCATTACCCGGCGCCCACAGCAAACGTTTCTGGGCTGGGCTAGGCTGTGGGCCACATTTTGTGCCATGGGGTCTCGGCAGCATTGACTGTGATTTGGTGGGGTGTGGCTCTGGGGTGGTGGCAGGTCCTGTGTCCCACTTGGGGGAAGCCAGGTGTTGGTTTGTTGGCGCCAGGTTCGTGGTGCCATTTATGTTTAAATAGCCAATGCACATCATGGCAGCTCCTGCATTCAGCATCTTCCCCCTGGTGGTCAGTGTACGTCATAGCTACCGGTTGGATGGACACTTAGCCTTTTATATATATAGATAGATTATATATATATATGTATATGTATATGTCTATATAGTATGTGTTAAAGAATAGATGAAAACAATGAAATAGAGGATGAATAATAAAACTATTCAGTACATTTAAAAATTGTTAGTATGTGGCCATGATGATAATGTCATTGAAATAGCTATATTTTGCATAACTGTATTTTGTACCAAAATATTTTTCGTTTAAAAAGTAACAAAATCTCACGCCAAAACCGGTTTGGCTCAGGGGATGGAGCGTCGGCCTGCGGACTGAAGGGTCCCAGGTTCAATTCCGGTCGGGGGCATGTACCTTGGTTGCGGGCACATCCCCAGTGGGAGATGTGCAGGAGGCGGCTGATCAATGTTTCTCTCTCATCGATGTTTCTAACTCTCTATCTCTCTCCTTTCCTCTCTGTAAAATTTCAATAAAATATATTTTTAAAAAATTGAAAAGTAACAAAATCTCAATATTTGTGGTAATAAAATCTTCAATAGCCTAATATGCAAATTGTCCCCTCGACCAGGAGTTTGACCAGGGGGTGGGGCCCGCCAACTGACCAGGGCCCCTCGCCCTGGCTGGCCCCACCTCCAATCAGCCTGCAGTCCCTCCCCCCAGCTGACCTCGCCCAGATGGCCCCCTCCCACTCTAATCTGGGGTGGGGCTGGACAGCCAACCTTCCACATCCCCTCCCGGAAGCCAGCCTGGCCCGATCAGCACTGATTGGGGCAGCTGGCCGGACCCCACCTGCGCATGAATTCGGTATTATCTGTGTTCAGCGCCCCAAGTCAAGTCTCCTTCCATCACCATTTATCTCCCCCCTATACCCTTTCTGCCTCCCCCCACCCTATAATCATTATTGTACCCATTGTGTGGATAAGGAACCTGAGACCGAATTGCGTTACATAATTTGCCTTAAGTCACTCAGTCTGCAAAGGGACTCAATCCTGTGACTGCCTCATTCTAAACTGCACAAAGTTGCCACTATCCAGTGTGGTCCCCTACAAGGACAGGGTCCCCAAAAACATCCTTTTTGACCTCCAGAAACCCGTAATGAGCAGACCACAGGACTACCAGAAGGTCAAGAAATGCCTCTCAGCCACTGACATAGGCTCCTGAGATCATTACTACCTTGATCGCCAATAAATGAGTCTCAGAGAGTGGTTTCCACAGGACCTGAAATAACTCCCAACACGGGATTCCAAATCACGCCCCCAATGGGAAACCATCACCTATCTGCTCAGCTGCCAATCACTGACCCTTACCCTGTCCACAGGCACAGCAAGGAGAAACCAACACTGACCTTACCATTCATCCCCGAAGGACCCCAACACTCAATGCCAGAGAGCAATGCAGCCAACTGGTTCCCATATGCTACCCTTAGCACCCCACTCTACCCATTTCATTAGGTCCCCAATCACTGCCCCCCAGCGGAGTGTGTCACAGTGTGACCCTCAAAATCCTCCAATCACAGAGGTTCCCGCTCCCCATCAATCACTGCCTACTTCAGCGCCTCACTTCCCCAAATGTCCTCAAGCAACATCGACTTAAGGCCCCTTAAGTTGCGCCTCAAATGATCAAGTTTTATGGGACAATATAAAATCTGACCATTAAAGTACACTTGGAATTTGTTACAAAAAGAAAATACTTATATCCATACAGAAAATACACAAGGAATGAAAATTAACGAGCCAATCTTCCAACTTCAATTCGAAACCCCCTCTTACCTCACAGAATTCCCTCTGCTAACCTTCCACAGCACCTCCGCGTCCCTCAAGCAACCAATGGTTAGATGCCGTTGGTGACGTAAGCAAAAATGTTCTAGTGAGCATGCGCACAGTTCACCCCAAACCGGAAGTGGGTGAACTGTGAACCGGAAGTGGGTGAACTGTGCACACGCTCACTAGACGGTTTGAAGCCACAGCCTGCCAATGGTCATCATGGAGAATTACTGTGTCTCTCCATCCGATGGTTCATTTTCTTTCTGGGACTGTCTGGGCGAAAGACATGGCTGGGCCCATTGGGATTATGACACTGGAGGCCGCCATTTTCAAAGAACTTTCGTTCCATACAGCCAGAGTCTTGGGGTAGTCCTCCCACGTTGGCAGGAGACCTATTAAAACACCGGGATATATTTATTTCTAGGAGAAACTGGCATTGTATATTCTGAAAAAAAAATACCTTTTCTCTGTATTGTCACACTGACGTAAGGCTCAGCTCTCAGAATCCAGGAATCCTGCCCCTTCTTCTCTCCCACCATTCTTTGCACAGAGAAGCTAATGGAGACGTGTTGGGAGCCCAATGGGTGTTGAGCTTGGCAGAACTCCCCTCCATCGCCATCTTCCATTGTGGGGCAGCTGCAGGACCGAGGCTCTGAGCTTGGTTCTCCAGGGTCCTGCTCACTCTAGCAAGGAGGTGCTGTCAATCCTGCACACCAAACACAGGGATTGGCCCTCATCCAGTGCCCTGCAGGTGGGAGAAGAACATGGTAGAGACAAGGAAAAGGGGAGACAAGGAAGCACAGAGATTCTGCAGCTGACTGCCAGGGGTTGAAGCCAGATGTTCACGTTTCGGCAAGTTAGTTAACCAATCTGTACTTCAATTTTCTGTTTCATAAGGTTGTGAGGATGGAATAATTAAACAAATGATCACGTGCAAAATGTTTAAACAGCCCTCATTGGTTTGGCTCAGTGGTTAGAGAGTCACCCTTGGACTTAAGGGTCTCTGATTGGATTCCCATCCAGGTTAGGAACCTCGGTTGCAGACTTGATCCTGCACCCCGATTTGGGGTGCCTGCAGGAAGCAACCAATCAATGTGTCCCTCCCAGATCAATGTTTCTCTCTCTGTGTGTCTCTTCCCTCTTCCTTCCATTCTCAAAATCAATGGAAAAAAATATCCCCAGTGAGGATTAACCAAAAAATAAATATTTAAGCAATGCTGTTACATAATTAGAATGAGCTGTCATGTGAGAAAAATAAGATTTATTCTATTTCACTTATTCAACAAGTATTTGTTAGGATTCTATGATGTGCTCAGGGGGGAAAAATGACTTAAGGTCAATGTTTGCAAAAGATTTCAACTTTTCCCCTCCAAAACCATTAGTAAATGCTTTGACATTCAGTTTGTTCTTTTTTTTGAATCATCATGTCATCATTCTTGTTGATTTTGTTATAGTAATAGGTCTAACTCTTCTGGATCCTTCCAAATGCATGGCGTTGGCAAATTTTCCAAACATCACTTTTCATCTTTGATCACATGAAATCTTGCATCTCTTGAGAAAGGTGCAAAGTTACCTGTTATTCTTTGCACTGTATTCACATTGCATTGTAGGAGGTTTTCATCATTGGACAGAGAGACTGAGATAGATATTTTTAATATTATGATTTATCATAAGAAATACAATACAAAATATTTAGTCTTCATCCCTGATCCAGGCAGAGCTCCCCAAATCCTTGGAATTTCCCAAGTGAGGAAAGATCTAAATGTGTCTTCTTAAAAAGTTGATGGAGTGACTTTGGGAAAGCACCTAAGGATGGGGGCTGGTTGCCTGGGGAGCAAACTATGTGATTAGAGGGTTGGAAATTTCTGTCCCACACCACCTCTCCCCCAACTCTGAGAGGTGAGCAGCTGGAGGTAGAATCAGTTGACAATGGCAGTGATGCAATCAATCATGTCTATGTTATGAAGCCTCCGTAAAACCCCAACAGGACAGGGTTTGGGTAGTTTCCAGGCTGGTGAACATGGGGAGATTGGGGAGCGAGGTGCACCTGATTGGAAAGAGCATGGAAGTCCTGTGCCCTTTCCCCATACCTTGCCCTATGCATCTCTTTCATCCGGCTGTTTCTGAGTCTTACCACATTCCCTGGCTCAGGAAGCTCATATAATCATAAGGGAACTTGTGGCTTCATGTAACACAAGCCAGATGGTTTTCAGTGAGGCAGCTTAGCAGGCCCGGAGTCTACTGTGTCAAGAGGATGAAGAAGGGGGCTGTCATGGTCTCAACGGATGGAGTCTCGGAGGGTGAGGAACTGGATGACCTGAGAAAAGGCTGAATCTTCAGGACCTGATACAAGAGCCCATGAGACTCTAAAATCTGAGAAAGAAGAGGTGTGAGGAGGAGGCAGAGGGGGGGTTGGGGTAGTGAGAGCAGCAGATGGTAAGGCTATCTTGGTCCTCTCTGGGAGAGGAAAACCACACTACAAAGGCAGAGCGTGTGGGGAAACCCAAGGAGGGTGTTTGTGTGTGTGTGTGTGTGTGTGTGTGTGTGTGTGTGTGTGAAAGAGAGAGAGAGAGAGAGAGAGAGAGAGAGAGAGAGAGAGAGAGAGAGGCTCTTCCTTGAACCTATGGATGAAAAAGGAGCCACATATTAAACATGACAAGCTCAGGGGTGGCGTGTGTAGTGGCCTTACAAACTCAGAGACCTAACATAACTACATATAATGGTCTGAAATGAAAACTTCTTAACTAAACGCGATCCACGGTGGGTAGTCATGTCCTAGGCTGATATCTTCCTTGACAAAGGTTCATCTTTACCTTAAGTAAGTGTGTCTATTGTCTTTTTGCACCTGCAATAACAGACCTTTGGAATGTCAGAGTAATCCCCCCTTTTCCAGACCCCTCAGAGCACAATCTCTCACCAAAGCAGGAGACCATGAAACCCTCACTGTTACCTTGTTGCCCCAATACCATCTCCATGTGCGGTAAATGTTAATCTTTAACTATCCTATTCCCGCCAATGCAAAGGAAGTATTTGTCTGTTCATTTTATTCATCATCCAATCTCAGAGAATTCCCCACATTGCTTTCTCCCGCCTCCCTAATTTACCACCAATGAGTTTCGTGTAACCCTTTTTCATACCTCCTTCTTTGATGGTAACGTATAAACTACAAAACTGCCATTCTCTGGAGCATTTTCTCAATCCGTTAAGCTTTTGCTCCTTGACAATGATCATCAATTTGGCTCAAATAAACTCATAAAAATTCTAACAGGTTTGGACGTTTCCTACACGACCCCCAAACTCTGATCTGTTGAATATTGGCCTTTGTTTTGAAGCACTGGGCACACGAACCTTCGGCCGGTGACAAGAGGAGTTTGGGAGCTATGGCCAGTGCTTCACAAGGCTTCCTACCTGGGCTGAGGATGAGCATGGACAGGAGGATTTGGTCCCAGGCGAGTCCCCTGCATGGAGAAGGGTCTCCAGGAGGTGGTGTCTGTGTGGGGAAGTGAAAGCAACAGCGCTCCCTTGTGAAGTGTCCTTGGGGTGAAGTGGCTTAACTTTCACTTCCCCTGCAGTGGTTTTGGGTGTTCCTGTCGGAGAGGAGCATTGGTGCCAAAACCCACAAATAGATGCCAGATGTCTAGCAGGAAGGGCTAATCAGATTGTGTTAAGGAGTTGTGAATAGGCCCTCCGGTCTCAGAGATGTCATGCCTGCTACTACTGCTGTCCTTGCGATGGGAAGGTGAGTGGGCTGGGGCAGAGGAGGGTGGGGAGTGTCTGAAGCTAAATGTCCCAGAGACAAATGTGGGGCTCTCCACAGTGTCCCTGGAGGACCATGCAGGGTATGAGCTGCAGACACCAGGGCCCGTCACTGTGCAGGAGGGCTTGCATGTCCTGGTGCCCTGTCCCTTCTCTTACCTTCAGATGGACCCACTAGGACCCACTTTCCATCTTCTGTTTCCTGGAAGGGGACAACGACCCTAGGATTCTCAACCAAACAAACCAGCTCAGCAGCTGCAACAGAGGACCCTGGGCTGCTTCCATAACCTCAGGGACTCCCCAGACCAACAACTGCTCCCTGAACATCAGAGACGCCAGGAGGGAAGATGGCAGGGTATACTCATTTTGGTTGGAGAGGGTGATGCTGGGTGGCTCCCGGGGAGGCCAAGGGAGGCCTCAACCTGATCCTGGGGTCCAGGTTCTTGTCACAGCCCAAGGAAGGGTTTGAGAGCATGACAGAAGGATTTAGCAAAGCACAGTAAATTTATGAAAGCCATAGTATGCTTTGCATTCGAGAAGTGAGAGATGGCGACCTCTGAGAATGGAACACATCAACGGGGTCTGCGTGGAAGGTTTTTATTAAATGTGGGCAAGAGGGGTGGAGAGGGTCATGACTGGCTTCTGATGCTGGTGTGGTGACTGCTGAAGGCAGCTTGTCCTTGTCCCTCCTTTTCCGATAGCAATTTCTTTTTTCTTTCTTTCTTTCTTTCTTTCTTTCTTTCTTTCTTTCTTTCTTTCTTTCTTTCTTTCTTTCTTTCCTTCCTTCCTTCCTTCCTTCCTTCCTTCCTTCCTTCCTTCCTTCTTTCTTTCTTTCTCTCTCTCTCTCTCTCTCTCTCTCTCTCTCTCCCTTCCTTCCTTCCTCCCTCCCTCCCTCCCTCCCTCCCTTCCTTCCTTCTCTCTCTCTCTCTCTCTCTCTCTCTCTCTCTCTCTCTCTCTTCTCAATTACAGGACATTTGGGAAGGGGAAGTGGGGAACAGGTCAGTGAAGATCACGTCTTTGATGTCTGGCCAAAACAGAAAAGGGGAGGGGTAGAGCTTGAGGCCTTTGTCCCCTGTTCTAAATTTCCTGCCACAAGGGCACCTGTTGTGAAGTTTAGTTTCAAGTATAAGACTCGGTTTCTGAATGTGATGGGTAGGACAGGGCCCCTACTTATAGTGTAGGGGCAGGGATCAAAGTGAGAGTAGGTGTGCCCAGAATCCGAGACTCAGAGGGGAGGAATTTTGGGGGCTGGTGCAGAGGCCACTTCCAGAGTCACACCTTGGAGTCCCTTCTCCGTGTCTTGGGTTTCTTCCTCTGTCCTTCCCAGCCCTCACCCAGACACCTGACATTCAAGTCACGGCACCTAAAGAGTCTGGTTAACCTGGGACCCTGATCTGCTCCATGCCAGCAGCCTGTAACTGGAGGAAGCCCCTGACCTTCTTCTGGATACAGGATACTCTTATCTCCTTGGGTCCTGGAACAGCTCACGTGTCAGAGGTCACCATCATCCTGTAGTAGGCAGTCAGATAGGCACGAGAAGAGTGGGGATGATAGGCCAGGTGCAGAGGGTCACCAGGGCGGAGAGCCCCAGGTGCCTAGCAATGGGCAAAACTACAAGCCCTCACATGACCGCTCCCTTGAGTACTAACCCCATAGATGACATCTAGGCTTTATCTGTGTTTCAACTTCAGGCCCAGAAAGGCAGAAAAACCAGGGAGAGCAACGCCATGGCTGACCTCAGGACCAGCTGCATTGAGGTCCTCCCCTGAGTCCTCCAGAGAAAAGCCATCAGGATGGAAAACAAAGCCCCCAGCACACTCTTTCTCTACCAGGACACCCGTGCCTTCCTCCTGCCCCTCTTTCTCCAGGGTTCTCACTCTCTCCTGAGCACAAGGTGCATTTTCCTTGCCCCTCTCTTTCTCTGAAGCTCCCAGGGCCACTCTTTTGCCTCTGTAACTTGTTTCCTGAGCCCACTTCTTCTGCGGCTCACTTCGTCTATCTCTATGTCTCTCTAAATACATTCCTTCTTATCATTTGAGTCTTGGCTCTGAATTCTTCTCTTAGCCAGAACCCATGAACTGAGTTTGCTGAAATGAGGTCTAACACCTGGGGCCGTTTTTGCTGACAACAATCCCATAGCCCCTGGCACCATGACACCAATGTCACCTACCAATTGACCTTACTGAGGTCCCATGTGACCACAGAAATAACCATTCAGCTCATTGTCTCCTATGAGTTTGGGCCACAACTTCTGGGTTATTGTGAATAATAACAAGAGAGTCAGGGCCTGAGGCAAATGGAACTGAGGACTGGATTCCAACAGGGACAGGGGGTCAAGAGGACGTTAAAATGGAAACTAACTTAGAAACTGAAGAGGAACATATTGCCTTCTGAATTCAGATGCTCCACAGAACCTGACCATCGGTGTCTTTCGTGGAAATAGTACAGGCAGGAGAGACCTTCTCCTTTGCAATGCTGTGATGGAGGGACGAGGTGTCCACAGCACCTCAGAATAGAGCTCAAATATCAGAGCTTGAATGGTAGCAGGGCTGAGATCAGAAATGTAGAGTATAGATATTAGAAAGCACCCTAGATCCTGTCCCCAATTATCAGCCCCTGCTCTCACTACCATAACAAAGACCTTCTTCTTGTCAAATCTTATGGAGACTTTGCATCCTCACTTCTTTTTTTTTTTTTAATTGATTTTTTACAGAGAGGAAGGGAGAGGTATAGAGAGTTAGAAACATTGATGAGAGAGAAACATCGATCAGCTGCCTCCTGCACACTCCCCACTGGGGATGTGCCCGCAACCAAGGTACATGCCCTTGACTGGAATCGAACCTGGGACCCTTCAGTCTGCAGACTGATGCTCTATCCACTGAGCCAAACCAGCCAGGGTGGCATCCTCACTTCTATGGGTCACTTGCAGGGATCTTTTTTTTGGCAGCTGATTTCTTCTTAAACTTCTCAGCTCCCTCCCCAAGAGCCAAATTCAAAGATCAGACGTTGCCTTTGAAGACCCCTCTTGATCTCTTCACCCAGCCTCACCTCTTTAGTTGACAATCCTTTCACTTTAACTATTTTCCCCTGGCAATTTATTTGCATGGTCTCATATATTCAAAGGGTTCAAAAGAGCATGTAGTAGAATGTACCTCTGCTCCTCACCACAGTTTCCTAGTTTTCTTCACTCAAGTCATTCATTCTAAACTGTATCTTAAGTATTTATCCAGAGATATTTATGCATATATGAGGATATTTCTATATCTATCTCTATGTGTAGATATAAATATAGATTTTGCGTGAGCATTCTTTGTGTCTTTTTTAAGACTGAAGCATTCTACATACATTGTTTTGCATCTTGTTTTCTAAATTAACAATAATTATTGAAAATCTTTCCATGTTAGTAGATAAATAACGTCATCCATTTTTTTTTACAACTGCAAAGTATTCCACGGCACATGTGTACTTCTTAATCCTTTCACCTTTTTCATCCATCTCCCCTCCCATCTGGTAACCATCAAAATGTTGTCTGTATCTGCGTATCTGTTTCTGCTCAGCTTGTTTGTATTCTTTGTTTTATAGATTCAATGATTGATAGATATGTATTTATTGCCATTTCATTGTTTATATTTTTTATCTTTTCTTTTTTCTTCTTCTTCTGAAAGAACACCCTTCAACATTTCATATAATACTAGTTTGGTAGTGATGAACTCTAGCTTTTTCTTGTCTGGGAAGCTCTTTATATGTCCTTCAATTCTAAATGATAGCTTTGCTGGGTAAAGGAATCTTGGTTGTAGGTCCTTGCTTTTCATCACTTTGAATATTTCTTGCCACTCCCCTCTGGCCTGCAAAGTTTCTGTTGAGAATTCAGCTGACAGTCCTGTGGGAGCTCCCTTCTAGGTAACTAACTGCTTTTTTCTTGATGCTTTTAAGATTCTCCATTTTCTTTAACCTTTGCCATTTTAATTATGATGTGTCTTGGTGTGGGCTTCTTTGGGTTCATCTTATTTGGGACTCTCTGTGCTTCCTAGACTTGTATGTTTATTTCCTTTACCAGGTTAGGAAAATTTTTATGTCATTATTTTTTCAAATAGGTTTTCAATTCCTTGCTCTCTCTCTTCTCCTTTTGGCAATTCAATAATGAGAATGTTGGTATGCTTGAAGTTGTCCCAAAGGCTCCTTACATTTTCCTCATTTTTAAAATTCTTTTTTCTTTTTACTGTTCTGATGGGGTGTTTTTAGCTTTCTCATATTACAAATTGCTGGTTTGAGTCTCAGTTTCAACTATTCTACTGTTGATTCTCCGTAAATCATTTTTTATTTCAGTTAGTGTACCCTCATTTCATGGTTCTTTTTTATGGTTTTCATGAACTCTTTTATGTTGTTAAAGTTCTCACTAAGTTCATCTACTTTTCCCCTAAATGCATTGATCATCCTTATAACCTGTGTTCTGAACCCTGCATATGGTAGATTGCTTGTCTCTACTTTGTTATGATCTTTTTCTGGGATTTTGTTCTGTTCTTTCATTTGAAACATGTCTCATTGTCTCCTCAGAAATGCAGAGTGTAGATATTAGAAGCACCCTAGATCCTCTGTCCCCGCTTATCAGGCCCTACTCTCACCGCCATAACAAAGACTTTCTTCTCGTCAAATCTTATGGAGACTTTGCATCCTCACTTCTATGGACCACTTGGAGGGATCTTTTGTTTTGGCAGCTGACTTCTTCTTAAACTTCTCAGCTCCCTCCCCAAGGGCCACATTCAAATATCAGACGTTGCCTTTGAAGACCCCTCTTGATCCTATCTCTTCACCCAGCCTCACCTCTTTAGTTGACAATCCTTTCACTTTATTTTCCCCTGGCATTTTATTTGCATGGTCTCATATATTCAAAGGGTTCAAAAGAGCATGTAGTAGAATGTACCTCTGCTCCTCACCCCAGTTGCAGGCTCAATCCCCCGTGTGGGGCATGTAGGAGACAGCCATCAATGATTCTCTCTCATCATTGATGTTTCTATCTCTCTCTCCCTCTCTGAAATAAATTAAAAAATATTTTTTAAAAAAGTGTTCACCCAATGCTTCCTGGGGCATCTGGGGGTACTCTAGCCCTGGGAAGGTTTCTGCACAGAGAGGATTTGGTGCCAGAAGAGTCTTGGAATCCCACTCTTCTGTCCCCACGAGTAGGGCTCCAAGAAAGCTGTCTGGAGGAAATTGACCCTCAAATTCCACATCTGTCTTGAGGGAAGTAGGTGTTCGTCTTCAGGAGGTAAGAGGCAGGGTTTCCGGGTACAAGAAGAGGGAAGGGTCCACCCTGTTGTGGTCCAGGGGGGAGAAGAGCTAGCTTTCGCTTCCCCTGCAAAGGCCCAAGGGAGAGAGGGGAATTTCTGTTGAAGGGGGAAGTTTGGGGCAGAAATCCTACATTTCCATCCAGAAAGAGTCTCCAGGTCTTTTACCACCAGCAGTTGCCCCCACCTCCAGGCTGAGAGTCAGATGGTGTCAAGGAAATGTGAACTATTTATTTGCAGCCCTATTTCAATGCTGCAGTGGCCACAGCTGTGAGGGCTACTGAGGTCTGAACAAGAGGTTTCTGGGCAGGGCTGCAGTCAGAGACTGGTCCCTGGAGGATATTGCAGGCACAGTGTGTGACCTTCAGTCAGTGACACAGCAAAGGGGAGCCTGCCTCTGCCTCCTGTCCCATTCTCCAGTCCAACCCGTGGGTTTCCTGGGCTAACGTTAGCCCACTCCACAACCACCTTCATATCCTGGAGGTGACCAACAGGCACCATCATCCCCTCTCTGGCCACAGTCCCTATCAAAACCTGGATGAGAGAACCTGGGCCAATTCCATCAACTGGGGGACTGAAGGGCCCACAGTTGATCTCTGAGCATCAGATTTTCCAAGATGTGGGGAAGTGGGAATACTTTAGGATAGAAAGAGATTACGTGAACCATGATTCCCAATATATGACACTGTCTCTGAATGTGGCAAGTAGCCAAGGGTCCCCAGGAAAGAGCCCCATGGGCCAACTCTACTGTCTTCCTACAACTTTCTTCCCAGTCCAGCTCTGCCCATTTACTGTGCTCTTGGAGATGGTACCCCCATGCCCTCTGTTACTTTTGTCAGGGCTCTGGCAGTCACTCTAGGTGCCTCCCTCCCCCACCCATCACGCCTCCTCTCAAATTTCACTTCCTCAAAGTGTCTTCCACCTCAAATCTTTCCCCCACAACATGCAGATTTGGTTCTCACCTTCTTAAACAACCACAATAGTGTTCATCTCTGGCCTCTTGACCTCCCTCCATTCCCTTCCACCTCTTTCCCTATCCTGGCCTCGGAGAGACCATGTAGATACCTATATGACCCTGATCCTGTCTTGCTTAAGAATCTTCCACGGTTTCCCCATTGCCTTCAGATAAAGCTCTAGCCCATCAGCTGGTCTGTCTTCTCTCACTGCTTGAACTAGTTGAAGGTCAGGACTGATTTAATCGTTTTTGTGAGTTTGCAAAGGCGTGAATGAAGGAAATGAGTGGTGGTGTGTGGTGTTTTTGTTGCCTCCTCTAGACCCTGTTCTGCCACTGGTGCCCATATAGGCTATCCCGAGACCCATCCCTAGCAGGCCACCTCCATGAGAGTCCCAAGGCCATGACTGTCAGAGAGCTGGCCAGGTGGGACCAGCTTCTCCAGTACAGATGATGGCCCATGGTCCCAGGACACGGGGGCTCTCGTCCGCCCTTGCTATCTTACTTGGACAAGCCTCTCGCTTCCTCTGAGCCTCAGGGTTCATTTGCCACAGGCAGAAACGGGGCTGGACGATCTCAAAGAGTCAATCATAGCGGACTCTCTGAATCTGAGGTTCCCTCTTCTGGGCTTGTGACCTTTGGTTCTCACCACAGGTTTCCTGTCGGAGCTTTCTCTGCCCTCCCTCATCTGCATCTTTCCACTCTCTCGCAGAGGGACCCGGACCGAGTAGACAGACTGTGTCAGGGCATGAGGAAGAGATGTTGCTGAGGCTGCTGTTGCTGCTGCCGCCCGTGCTGTGGGGAGGTGAGTGGGCCGAGAGGAAAGGGCAGCCCACTCGGGGGAGGCCCTGGAGCTCCAGGCTGAGTTTTTCTCTCTCCCTAGGAGCCCTGGCTAAGGATTCAAGCTACCGACTGAAACTAAAGGGGTCTGTGACAGTGCAGGAGAGTCTATGTGTCTCGGTGCCATGCAAGTTTTCCTACTCCAGGATGTTCTCTAAATACCTGCACCAGCATTGGTTCAAGAAAGTAGGAAATGAAAAGCTTGGTATTCTGGTGGCCACAAACAATCCAGAAGAGAAGCTACAAGAGAGGACCCAGGGCCGGTTCTTGATTCCCGTGGCCCCCGAGTCCGATGACTGCTCTCTGACCATCAGAGATGTCAACATGAGGGATAGTGGGACGTACTACTTTCATGTAAAATATGGACTTTATGATCATACATATGAAGACCAAATGCTCTCTCTGAAAGTGACAGGTATGGTAGGGACCCAAAGAAAAACCCCTGGGTGTCAGGTACCAGAAATGGAAAAATGAAGGCCCCTGGGGTTGGGGTGGGGACAGCCATGACAAAACCCTGGGGCAGGCTGACATGCCGAGGGGTCTCACCACCTCTCTCTTCACTCCAGCCCTGACTGAGAAACCTGACATCCAGATCCCAGGGCCCCTGGAGTCCGGCCGCCTCAAGAAACTGAACTGCTATGTGCTCTGGGCCTGTGCGGAGGGCACGCCCCCCATCTTCTCCTGGACATCAGCTGCCCACACGTTCCTGGGCCCCAGGTCTCATCATCTCTCCTCTGTGCTCACTCTCATCCCACGGCCCCAGGACCACGGCACCAACCTCACCTGTCAGGTGCATTTTCCTGCCACTGGTGTGAGTGTGGAGAGCACCATCCGGCTCAATGTGGCCTGTGAGTTCTGGGGCAGGATCCCGGGTCCCTAAGGGGTTGTGGCCAGGGCAGAGCTGGACCAGGTCAGAGCTGGGCCAGGGCAGAGCTGGGCCAGGGTAGAGCTGAGCCAGGGCAGAGCTGGGCCAGGACTTGAAATCAGGGTCCTGATAGTCCACCAGGAAAGGAACCCCCTCTCCTGGTTCCATGGCTGCTGGGGAAAGGCCCAGTACCCACCCATGGGTGTTGAGGCTGCCACATCCTTCTGTCCCAGATGCTCCACAGAACATGGCCATCAGCGTCTTTCAAGGAAACAGCACAGGTAGGAAGGGGCCTCTGTCCTCAGGGCTGGGAGGGACACAGGGTCTAGGTGAATTCCGAGCTACGTGGGATATATGGGGGGGGGGGGGGCAGCTACTGAGGACAGACGGAAGGCTCCTCCCCACACCTCAACTCTAAATCTCTTGCTCACCCACAGCTTTCTGTGGCCAAATGAAAAGGAAGCTTGCATCCCTCTTGCTTCACCCTCCTCTCTGAAGTTTTGCCTCCTCCCGCTTCCATTACCTCCTCTTTGGTCCATGCCTGTGTTTGTTTTTCATATTCCATGTTCCCTGTCCTCCATCTGTGAGGCAGCCTGGGTGACCTTGGGCCCCTTCGGAAGGGCTGAGGCCAGGGGGTGTTGGTCCTCTCCTCAGAGCTAGAGTGGACATAGCAAGGAAGTGAGACCCTAGCTTTGCCCACCCCATGTCTCTCTCTCTCTCTCTCTCTCTCTCAGCCCTCAAGATTCTGAAAACCACATCCCTTTCCATCCTGGAGGGAGAGGCCCTGAGGCTGCGCTGTGAGGCTGACAGCAACCCCCCTGCCAAGCTGAGCTGGTTCCGGGGGTCCCCAGGCCTGAACGCCGCCCCCCTCTCCAGCACCGCGATCCTGGAGCTGCCTCGCGTGGTGCCTGCACAGGAAGGAGAGTTCACCTGCCAAGCTCGGCACCTGCTAGGCTTCCAAAGCGTCTCTCTCAGCCTCTCTGTGGTCTGTGAGTGGGGACACCCCGGGGGGCAGGACAGCTGGGTTCTGGGGAGATTAGAGGCACCACTGACCCTTCTCCTCGCTCCTCACAGACCCCCCGCAGCTGCTGGGACCCTTGTGCTCCTGGGAGGAACAGGGTCTGCACTGCAGCTGCTCCTCCAGGGCCCAGCCGGCCCCCTCCCTGCGCTGGCTGCTGGGGGCGGGGCTGCTGGAGGGAAACCATGTCAACGCTTCCCACGTGGTCACCTCCAGGTCAGAGGGGCCCTGGACCAACAGCTCCCTGAGCCTCCGCGCAGGGCTCCGTGAGGGACTCAGACTTAGCTGCGAGGCCTGGAATGTGCACGGGACCCGGAGCACCGTTGTCCTGCTGCTGCCAGGTCAGGGCCTGCTGGGGGCAGAGGCCACGGAGGAAGGAGTGGGTCAGAGAGAAGGTGGGGCTGGGGGAGGGGAGCTGCGCGGGCACAGGAGTGATTGCTAGGACAGGGCCCACCATCTCCTGCCCAAGCAGAACCTACAGCGGGTTCTGCAAGGAGGTGGGAAGAGGAGATACTGAGTCCTGGGAGTGGGAGGTGTCATGCTGGGAGGGAAAAGCCCTCAGACCCTGGGGGCTGCCTGGGGTGCAAATGGAACAGGAAGGTGAATTCATCTGCCGAGCTCAGAACCTGCTGGGCTCCCTCCTTGTCTTGCCAAGCCTCTCTGTGCACTGTGAATGGTGGGGTCCTGGGTTACCCAGGGGCAGCACACCTGGGTCCTGGTGTTGGCAGCACTGAGAATGGCAGCAGGTGTTAGGCTGGTGGGGTCGGACCGAACCTTGGTTCAGCAACCTCAGTTCTTGAGTTCTGGCTAAGAAAGGATTCAGAGCCAAGACTCAAAGTATAAATGGAAGTTTGTTTAGAAAGCCAGAGAGTTAGAAGAAGTGATCCATTGAAGTAGGGTGCTTAGAAAAGAAGCTACAGCGGCAAAAGAAGGGGCCCATGGCGCTTAAGATAGAGAGGAATAAAAATAATGTTCCTGTGTATGTGGGTCGGTGGGGGAACAGTGGGGGAGAGGAAGGCCTGTGTGTGCCCCCCAGCACACTGGGTCCCCATCTTTGAAAAAAAAAAAAAAATATATATATATATATATATATATATATATATATATATATTGATTTCAGAGAGGAAGGGAGAAGGAAAGAGAGAGAAACATCAATGCTGAGAGAGAATCATTGATCAGCTGCCTCCTGCACACCGTCCACTGGGGATCGAACCTGAAACCCAGGCATGTGCCCTTGGCCAGAATCGAACCTGGGACCCCTCAGTCCGCAGGCTGATGCTCTATCCACTGAGCCAAGCCGGCTAGGGCTGGGTCCCCGTCTTGAGGGTGTTTATCTGGAGGTCTGGCATGGTGGGAGGATCCCAATAGAATGTTCATCAGGTTCATCAGGGTGTGTCCTTTTGGGGTCATGGTGTCCACTGATTGGTGGATCCCAGGCAGGGGGTCACTGCTCGCCACAGATGGTCCTGAGGTCAGCCGTGGTGCCACTTTCTCTGGCTTTGCTGCTGGTTCTGGGCCTGCAGCTGAAACACAACTGAGGCCTTGATGAATTTGACAGGGTTCAGAACCTCCTTATCCTGAAGGCTTAATGCTTAAGGGCCATTCTCAGTAGACCCCATGACCACCAGCCACAGGCCTGGGGAGGAAAAGTCAGGGAGTGTTAGGGCCCCGAAGGAGGAACGCACGCGGCCAGGGTGGTGACGGATCACGAATTTATTCCATCACCCGCACACCAGGTGGCTGAGCTTGGATGGCTCCGGCACCCAGTGACAGGAGCCGAGGGCTTTTGGCGCCTTTTTCTGGGCAGAGACTTCTCTGTGCAGACCCAGAGGGGAGATCATGGAATGTGGTCACCGCAAGTGAAATGTGGTCTCAGCAAAGGGAATGTCTGCAGTGAAATGGCCTGGAAAGCCAGTTCCTGGGGGAGGGGCATCGATTCCATTATTTGATCGGATCCAACAGAAAGGTCACCGTGTCCTGAGGTTCTTGGCTTCCCAGAACCAGCTCAGCTTGGCAAGGGGGTTGCTGTCAGCAAAGGGCATCCTGGGTTTTCCTGCCCTGGTGGTTTTCCATACCTGGCCCATCGTCCTCACTCTGCTCAGGTCTGTCTAACTGCCAACCAACTAGGAGGGCAGAGGCACCGCTGACCCTTCTCCTCGCTCCCCACAGACCCGCCGCAGCTGCTGGGACCCTCGTGCTCCTGGAGGGACCAGGATCTGTTCTGCAGCTGCTCCTCCAGGGCCCAGCCGGCCCCCTCCCTGCGCTGGTGGCTGGGGGCGGGGCTGCTGGAAGGGAACCACAGCAACGCGTCCCACGCGGTCACCTCCCGCTCAGAGGGGCCCTGGACCAACAGCTCCCTGAGCCTCCGCCAGGGGTTCAGTGAGGGACTCAGACTCAGCTGCGAGGCCCGGAACGTCCTAGGGGCCCAGAGCGCCTCTGTCCTGCGGCTGCCAGGTAAGGGGGCCTTTTGAGGTCAGAGGCTTAGGGAGAGAGGAGTGGGTCAGAGAGGAGGTGGGGCTGGGGGAGGGGGGCTGCTGCCTGGACCGGGGTGATTGCTAGGACAGGGCCCTCCATCCCCTGCCTGAATAGAACCAACAGCGGGTTCTGCAAAGAGGTGGGAAGAGGAGAGATTGAATCCTGGGAGTGGGTGGTGTCACCTGAGCTGGTGCTGGAGGAAGAGCCCTGAGCCCCGCCCAGCCCTCAGCATCAGGGCTCCTGGAGCTGCCTGAGTTGCAAATGGAGCATGAAGGCAAATGCATTTGCAGAGCTCAGAACCTGCTGGGCTTCCTCCCTGTCTTGTTAAGCCTCCCTGTGCACTGTGAGTTGCGGGGTAGGAGGGGATGAAGGGCTCTTGGGGGCAGGTCACCTGCATCCCGGGACCTTTTTCCTCGCTTCCCACAGACCCCCCCCCCCCCCCCCCCCCCCGCAGCTGCTGGGACCCTCCTGCTCCTGGGAGGACCAGGCTCTGTGCTGCAGCTGCTCCTCCCAGGCCCAGCCGGCCCCCTCCCTGCGCTGGCAGCTGGGGAACCATGGCAATGCCTCCCACAGGGTCACCTCCAGCTCTGCAGGGGCCGTGGGCCAACAGCTCCCCGAGCCTCCTGCTGGAGGGAGGGGCTCCACGCTGGTCCCAGACTCAGTTGCCACTTTCTTCCCTGATCATTAGGCCCAGAGAGCCAGTGTCCTGCTGCTTCCTGGGGCCTGTTGAGGGGGTGATGCCTGGGGGAGGAGGAGCCCCCGAACTGCAGTAGGTTCCCAGCTGCCGTCACCAAGTACCTCCAACAGGGAGGCTTAGTCAGGGAGACTTGTGGTCTCACGGTTCTGGAGGCAGAAGTCCGAGGTCAAGGTGTCAGCAGGGTGGAGTCCTTCTGAGGCTGTGGGTGTGTTGCAGGTCTCCCCTAACTTCTGGGGGCGGGGTGCTGGCAATCCTTGGGGTTCCTCAGCTTGTACAAGCATCACTCCAGACTCTGCCTTCATGCTCTCCTGGCGTTCTCCCTGTGGGTGTCTGTGTGCAAATGCCCCCATTTTATGAGGACACCAGTCCTATTGGATTTAGGGTCCACCCTAGTGACCTACATTGTAACTGTCGCTTCTGTAAAGACCCTATCTCCAAGTCAGGTCACATTCTTTTTATTATTATTATTAAATATATTTTATTGATTTTTTATGAGAGGAAGGGAGAGGGATGGAGAGTTAGAAACATCAATGAGAGAGAAACATCGATCAGCTGCCTCCTGCACGCCCCCTGCTGGGGATGTGCCTGCAACCAAGGTACATGCTCTTGACCGGAATGGAACCTGGGACCCTTCAGTCCGTAGGCCGACACTCTATCCACTGAGCCAAACTGGTTAGGGCTCAAGTCACATTCTGAGACATGGTGGGGTGGGGGTGGAGGTACGGAGGGCTAGGACTGCCACATATAAATCTTGGGGGCACACAATTCAAGCCCTAACAGCCCCGGAGAGAGGGACCTGGGAAAAGAGGCATTTTAAGGCTTGGGTGGGTGTGGCTGATGTATAAGAGCCTCAGTCCTGAGGTCGGGGCCAGGGGGTGTGGAGGGGACGGGTCTGGTCCAGGGTCTGCAAGGTGACAGAGTGCCGAGTCACGGAGTCCTGGATGGAGAGTGGGTCCACCCACGGGCCCGGCAGAGACAGAAATGGCCAGTTTGGAGGATGTTATGGGTTGGGGTTGGAATTTACACAAATCTCAAACTACCTACAGGTAAACCGGAATCCAGGGTCCGTGGAGTCCTGGGAGTGGTTGGGGGAGCTGGCATCATGGCCCTGGCCCTGCTTTCTCTCTGCCTTTGTCTCATCTGCAGGTGGGAGTGAGCTCCAGGGACAGAGGGCGGGGCTTGGGGTGGGAAGGGCTTAAGGTCTGGGAATCGCAGAGAACCTGAGCTGGAGGACCCCGGGCTGGTGGGAAAGCCAGGAGCCAGGGAAGGGAGGTCGAGCGCTGGCATGAAACAATCTGTAATCTACTGGGCCAAGTAGACTGGGGTCTCTTCCCAGCTACTCTATGTCTGGCGCTTGGGTTCGGGGAGCACCTGGGGACGGGACCCACCCACCTTGTCACGTGCTCTTCATATAGACTAGGGACGGTCTGCCCATTCCATGCCCCAAGTAACAAGGCTGAAATGCCTGGGGTTGTTTCCGTAGAGTGAAGACCTGCAGGGAAAAAGCAGCCCAGCTGATGCAGAGCATGGACAAGGATGTGCACCCAGGCGCAGGCTCCGGGGTGAGTGACGGGACGTAGCTCCCATTCAACATTATACCTTTTGGATGCTGCCCCCCCAGAGGGGCTTTAAGACATTTCAGTGTTAGATGTCCAACACCTCCTGGAATTGCACAAGTGTTTATTTAATTTAACTTATTTTTTTAAATAGATTTTTATTGATTTCAGAGAAGAAAGGAGAGGGAGAGAGAGATAGAAACATCAATGATGGGAGATAATCTTTGATCGGCTGCCTCCTGCATGCCCCACACTGGGGATCGAGCCCGCAACCTGGGCCTATCCCTTGACTGGGAATCGAACCATGATCTCCTGGTTCATAGGTCGACGCTCAACCACTGAGCTACGCCAGCCGGGCAATGACAAAACATTTTTGTTGTTGTTGTTAATCCTCACCTGAGGATATCTGTCCATTGATTTTTAGGGAGAGTAGAAGAGAGAGGGAGACAGAGAGAAACATCGATGTGAGAGAAACACATCCATTGGTTGCCTCCTGCATGAGCCCTGACCAGGGCCCCGGGCTGGGGGGTGGGGGGTCTGCAACCAAGGTAGGTGCCCTTGACCGGAATCGAACCGGGGACCCTATCCACTAAGTCAAACTGGCCAGAGCCATGACTATACCTTTTAAAATAAATAGACTGGTAAACAATAAAACTCCCGCCAGTCCCAATCTCAGCCTGGCCCTTGGCCGCTCTCTTCCGGACCCTTCTGAGCCTTGGAACCTTCCTCTTCTCTCCACTCAGGCACATCAGCACCCGTTCTGGACAGACAGCTCTGCGGCTCCCCCAACAGTTCCCCCAGCCCCAGGTGGTGCTGGTCCCCCCGCCAAAGGGGAGCCAGAGCTCCACTATGCTTTCGTCAGATTCCACAACCGGAAGCCGCAGGGAAATGAAGATGCCAACATTGTGTACTCAGAGATCAAGACACACAAGTGAGGAACTACTTGCTCCGGGTTCCAAAGGCGGAAAACCTGAGATCAACGTGCCAGCAGGCCCGGTGTCTTGGGAGGCCTCTCTGCTCGGCTTGCAGATGGCCATCTTCTCTCTGTGTCCTCCCATGGTCCTCCCTCTGAGTGTCTATGTCCTAACCTCCTCTCCTTATAAGGCCACCAGATATACTGGACTAAGGCCCATCCTAATGACCTCACTTGAACCGCAGTATCTCTTTAAAGACTCCATGTGGAAACACAACCGAACTGTAAGGAGAAATGATGAGGTACTGGATTTAGGACTTCAACTAGTTACGTTCACAATTTTTTTCAGCCCATAACCTCAGTGTCTGATTATTTTAAAATTAACAATTTTCTTGGCAATGGTCTGAATCCTCTGGTATATATGAAGGACCGGAGGACTTGTGTCCGAAAGAACTGAGTTCAAATCCATCTATACCACTTATCGAGTGAGTCAGTTTATTTCTCTGCCATTCTGCAAAGCAGGGAAATCATCCCTATCTAACCAGGCTGTTGTGAAAAGTCAATAAACAGTACCTATGAAACAGTTAACAAAAGCACTAACACACACATGGCTGGTGTTTCTCAGTGGTTAGAGCATTGGCCCATGCACTGAAGTGTGGTGGGTTCAATTCTTGGTCAAGGGCACTTATCTGGGTTGCAGGTTTGATGCCTGGCCCCAGTCGGGGCTTGTGCGGGAGGCAACCAATCGATGTGTCTCTCTCACACTGATGTTTCTCTCTCACACTCTCTTTCTCTCTCTCTCTCCTCCCTCCCTTCCTTCCACTCTCTCTAAAATGGGAAAAAATATCTTCAGGTGAGGATTAACAAATCTATATATATGAAAGCCTAAGCTACCGGCCAATCAGCTGGTAGCTATGATGCACAATACCACCAGGGGGCAGATGCTCAACGCAGGAGCTGCTGAGTGACAGCACCTTTGCAGAGTGCCCTCTAGCACTCAGGGACACCTCAGGAGATGTCAGACTGCCAGTTTTGGCTCGAACCCCACAGGCCAGGTTAAGGGACCCCACCTGCTGGAGGGACCCCACTCACTCCCCAGACGCCCTTAGAGCCCCAGCACCACCCCAGGTGTGGCCGGCTGGGGTGGGACTGTGGGAGGTTGGCTCCAGGGCGTGTCTGGCCCATTTCGCCCAGTTCCACCCCACCAGCCACCTTCTAATTAATTTCAATGTGCATGAATTCGTGCACTGGGCCTCTAGTAAACAAAAAAACAAATAAATAAATAAAGTGCTGGCAACGCTTTTTGTGACCTCTGAACACGGGTGTGTCAGGACTTTTGTTAGCTGTTACAACAAACTTCCTGCTAACAATTCTCCCCTCTGGCCTGGAGGGGCCAGTGCCAGAGGCCACAGCATCCGATGTTTGTGTCACAACCGGCTCAGAAGTCTTCATGAGTGTCCCAGTAAAGTTTATTTGCTTCGTCTTTCTGCTCAAGGCTCAACACACCCTTGTCCGAGCTGGTCTCACCCACCTCATTTCTAACCAGCCACCCATTCATTTCCCATGCCAATCCCAACAGCTACCTCTTAGAGATTCAAGCCTCCACACCTTCTGTGAAACTGAAGAAAATCAATGAACTCCAAGGAGTAGGTGAATTTCTTAAGAGTAGTCAGAAAAATTCCCTGACCTGTGTTCCTCAATGGTTCCTCAATAGTGTCGACCCAAGAACTAAAGGGTCTCGGGTTCGATTCTGGGTCAAGGGCACGTTGTATCTGGGTTGCAGGTTCAAACCCTGGCCCAACCAATTGATGTGTCTTTCTCACATGGATGTTTCGCTTTTTCTCTCTCTCTTCCCCCCTTCCCTCTCTCCCTTTCGCTTTCTCTAAAAATCAATGGAAAAATTATCTTTGGGTGAGAATTAACAAACAAAGAAAAAAAGAGTAGAAAAAAAAGAGAATACATTTAAAAAGACCAGAGTTAGACACACAGCTGATATTTTTAGGGACACTATGAGAAGACCAAATACAATGGAAGGATATCTTATGTCCTGAGAGATACAAATGTTAATTTAAAAGTCCTACTTATTTAACATTATGTTTTAAGCTTGAAGGTGGAATAAAGATATTTAATACAAACAGAAATGAGACCATTCATAAACAAAAACTTCTCCAAGTAATTCTAAAAGATATAATTTGGGTATTCGTGATCCCAGATTGAAGCTGAAATATACAAAAAGGAATGAAACCATTATAAAGTGGCCAATATGTGAGCAAAAGAAACAAATACTTATTATAAAATATAGTGATGTGTAGAGGGGTCAAACATAAAATATAATATTTAAATACCATACTATAGTAAAATGAATTTACTATATGAATGTAAAATGTAAATATAGAATTTACATTTGATAGAGTCTTTATATTATTCAGGAGAAAATGAATAATATAGATTTTGATATTTTGTTATAATCTCAAGGATATTTTAAAAAGAATTGACCCCAAGTTTATCACCTCCAAACTAGGAGAAGTATAAAAGGTTTGGAAACATTATTCAATCAAACCAGAGAAAAAAAAGAAATGGAAGATTAAGAGAGAGGGGAAAAAAGAGAAGAACATATATATAGTACAAACATAAGATTCTGTATTTAGATCCCAATACGTTTTAAAAATTGCATTAAGCACAAATGGACTTAGTGCTCTCAATAAAACACAAATATAGTCAGGCTGGGGGGAAATGTGCATATATGTTGTTTACAAGAGATCTATGTGAAACCTAGATTGTTCTTTGATTAACTTTTTCTGAGAAATACCGACCATCACAAGTATATTAGTATCAGAAAATATATACTTTACAATATAGGTATTAATGGAGATAAATGGGACCACTTCATAATGATTAAAGGTTCAATTTATCAGGAAGGCATAACACTTGAAATATACATGATATGACAACATACAGCAAAAACTGACAATTAAAAAAAATAACAAAAAAACTGATCCACATTCCTAGAGGGAATTTTAATGTATATTTTACAATCACTGATGAAACACACAGACAAGAAAATCACTAAGGATTTGTTATTATACTACACATAAACAACATCATCAATGAACTCGATCTACAGCCATAGATAGAAAACTTGTCCCAAATGATGAGAAGATATATATTCTATTTGAGCACACACAGTGAACATTCCAAAACATTTTATCATATACTGGGCCATATAAAGCAAAATTTCAACATATCTCAATGGACTGAAATACAGAATATGTTCACTGATTCCAAGGCTATTAAGCTAGAAATCAATAACAAAAACATATTCTATTTATAATATATTATATATACTAATAAACATAACTATGTATATGTATATTAGTGAAATTTAGAAAATTCCTTATAAATAAATCAAGGATAAAATAATCATTAACGCAAATTTAAAATTATTTAAAACGAAGTGATAATAAAAATACTAAAGCCCTAGCTGGTTTGGCTCAGTGGATGGAGCATTGGCCTGCAGACTGAAGGGTCCCGGGTTCAATTCTGGTCAGGGGCACATGCCCGGGTTGTGGGCTCGATCCCCAGTGTGGGGCATGAAGGAGGCAGCCGATCAATGATTCTCATCATTGGTGTTTCTATCTCTTTCTCCCTCTCCCTTCCTCTCTGAAATCAATAAAATATATTTTAAAAATACTGAGTATAAAATGTTTAGTTTTGGAAAACTAAAGTGGTTATTAGAAGAAATACATATAACTTCAGATGTCTATATCAGAGATGAGTTTATTTTTCAAAACGTAGGAAGATAACAGTAAATTAAACCAAAAGGAAATTGAAGGAAAGGAAATACCAAATGATAAGAGCACATAGAAAAAATATTCAATAGAAATGAACAACATCAGGAACTTTTATTTGATTCGGACACGAAAGCTGACAAAGCTCAGTTAAATCCAGAAATATATATAGGAGGCAAGAGCAACCAGCATCCGGGAACATAAAGAGGACGTTACTCTACGTAGCAGCAATTAGACAGTAATGAAAATCCTTAAACCCATAAAGTTAAAGCCTGTAGAGTCAATGGGAAAATGCCCAGACAAATATATTATTCAAACCTTCAGCCAGTGTTCAGTGAGTATTGGTTCTCAGGGCCATCTCTCAGGCCAGATGAAATGCAAACCCAATGTACCGACGAAATTCGGCCACTAGGTGGCGGCACCTCAGCGTTCTTTCAGGTTCCCTGTCACTGGGTAACTGTCCACTTCTTGCTGTGCCCACATATTAACAGAACTATTTGTAAACCAAGATAAAAATCTCTCCTCCTCGTAGAATGGGCATAAAGGGACACAGGGCCCTACTTCTTCGGAGCGGAGCGAGGACATGATGAGGAATATAGTTACAAACAGAACCAGCTGTCTGTACGTGTGACGGGTAAGGAATGGGATCAAGGACAGCGCACGTGGATGGGTCCTGAGGCCTCCTGGGCCGGGAAGGAACCCATTTCTCTCATCCTGGGAAAACCCCATGGAATCATGGGGGCAGGACACTGTGTTGGATAGAGGTAGAGGTAGAGGCTGCTATTAGGGGGCACCCTCACGGACCCCGCCTCCGGGACCCGGGTCTGTGTCTCTTTTCTTCAGCTCTGTCGAGGACACCCGACATCCACTTCCACGGGTTCCTAGAATCTGGGCACCCCAATAACGTTACCTGCATGGAGCCCTGGGCCTGTGAGAGGGGCGCCCCCTCCATTCTATTGGATTGGGGTCACCGTCACTTCCCTGGGTTCCAGGATGTTCAATTCCTCACTGGTCACCCTCACACCAGGGCCCCAGGACCACGGGGCCAACCTCACCTGTAGAGTGGCCTTCCCTGGAGCTGAGGTGAGCACGGGGAGGACCATCCGGCTCAACGTGTGTGAGTGCTCAGCCAGGACCACGGTCCCTGGGGCTCCGTGTCAGGGTGGGGCAGGGCCCTGGTGGAGGAGACTTGGGATCTGTTCTTGGACGCGTGGCTGGAGTGAAGGTGAGAGAACACCCAGACCCACCCCCTTGCTCATGACCAGCCCATCCTAGTGCAGGGGGTCAATTACTGATTTCTCTTCCAGGTGGTCCACAGAACCTGGCCGATCTTGTCTTCAGGGGAAACGGCACAGGTGGGAGAGGCCCTGGAGTCTCCCCACGCCCCCTCCCAGCCCCCCAGCTCCATCCTGCTACAATTTGGGCCCCCAAATGATCTCTACTTACCCCAGAAGCGACCCTGTCCCTTCCCAGCTCAGAACTCACCATGGCATCCTCATCCCTCAGTGCATTTCCCGTGCGTGAGCCGGCAATGATCAGGCCTATCGTGCCTGCACCTCTGCATAATGCCGCACACAGAGTGCTTGGACTTGTGCATATTTCCTCCAGCTAGAATGAAGATACAGCCTTTAGTATAGAGTATTCAATCAAATCTCCAAAAGGCATAGCATTCAAGTGAAAAGAAAATTGGCGCTAAAATAAAGGCTATACTAGACCCGTCTTTAAGAAAGAGGCTGATTAATAAAAGAGCTGTAAAAATATTGGCACAATATACAAGTAACTTGACTGCCTTCAAGAAAAAGAACCAGTGTTCTTTAAAGAAATACAGCAAAACCAAGCAGTCAACCACCTACAACTGACAATGTCCACCATCCAGTGAAAAATTACTAGCCATATGAAGAAATATGAACCTGCAACACTTCATAAGAGAAAAACTTTTACTCGATGATGCTCAGACATGACAGAAATGGACTTGACAGACAGAGACATTAAAATACTTCTTACAAATATGTCCTATATATTCAAGGATATAAAGAAAAACAGTACCATAATAAGAAAAAAAATAAAAAGATTAAAAACTAAAACACTGTAACTTCTAGAGAAGAAAAGACATTAATCAGAAATGCAAATGGTAATTTTTTTTTTCTTTTTAGAAATTGTTCTGGCTTGGCTTCATGGGGTTCGCACATGTCACTAGTTATTTTGCAAACAACTCAACCTTGAACCCTTTCTCTGCCAGGCTGTTTCCTGCCTAAAATCCTGATGTACACATCTTAACCATCCCAGTCTTCTTAATGTCCAATTTTTGACTCTTCAGTCAGTGAAATTTCAGTCTGTGTGTGTGTGTGTGTGCGTGTGTGTGTGTGTGTGTGTGTGTCATTGAAAACTGCCTTCTAGCAGAACAATGGGGTGATTATAAACCTCATCTTGTGTTTTTTATTTTCTCAAGGATCATGGATATTCCCTGTTTGTGTTTCATGTGAAAAAATTATATGTTTCCTGCCTGGCCAGTGTGGCTCAGTGGTTGAGCGTTGACCCATGAACCAAGAGGTGCCTGGGTTCGATTCCCAGTCAGGGCACATGCCTAGTTTGTGGGCTGGATCCCCAGTTGGGGGCATGCAGGAGGCAGCCAATCAGTGATGGATAATGTTTCTTTCTTGTTCATGCCCAGTTCTGAAGCTGAAAAGTTCAAGATCAAGGCACGGGCGGATTAGGTGTCTGAGAAGGGCCCAATGTGTGGTTCGTAGGCAACGTGTTCTCAACGTGTCCTTACATGGAGAAGGCGTGAGGAGGCTCTCTGAGGTCCCTTTGATAAGGGCACTAAATTCATTCATGCGAGCTCCACCTCATGACCTAATTAGCTCTGAAGGCCCCACCCCCAAAGGCCCTCACATTAGGGTTAGAGCTTCAACATATGGATGTGTGTGTGTGTGCGGGGCGGGGTGGGCAATGTTCAGTCCATAGCAGTGACTAATGCTGTAGTTGGTCCATAATCAGCAGTCATTCCTGTAATCCTAGAATGCGGGGTGTTTGCCCCTTTTGCGGCTTCGACAAGTTCTTGCTTGTGTCTGAGATGTGACTGGAGTAGTCTTGTTCCCCCACAGTCTGGTGCGGCATCCTGTTGATATTGTTCACGTTCAATAGGAGAACATCGGGGTTGGCTGAGGGTGTCGGCAGGGGCTGCGTTAGTCTTCCTGAAGGGGCAATTTTGTAAAGTAATGGAGTAAAATGTTAGGAGGTTGGAGAAGTCAAACAGGGATCAGGTCCCAGACATCCTTAGGTTGTAACAAAAAAATTGGTATTGCCCTAATGGGTTTGGCTCAGTGGATAGAGCGTCGGCCCGTGGATGGAAGGGTCACAGGTTCGATTCTGATCAGGGGCATGTAACTTGTTTGTGGGCTCCATCCCCAGTAGGGAGCTTGCAGGAGGCAGCTGATCAATGTTTCTAACTCTCTACTCCTCTCCTTTCCTCTCTGTAAAACCAATAAAAAATATATATTTTTTACAATTGGTATTTACTTTTGGAAAAAAGAACACTTCACACTGAGTGTCAACATCTACCAGTAATTAGCAATTATAATTGATCACAAAGTAGGGAACTTGCAAATTTTTCCCTTTACTGGAAATTAGAGTGAACCAGATTATTCTCCTACAGTACTTGACTCACCTCCTGTCCTTGTAATAGTTGTTTTGAGGAGAAAAAGTAAAGGCCCAGCCAGAGCTCATGCCGATTACATGACCCCCAACCTAGACAAAGAAAAGATGTGACCTGAAAGGCCCCACATGCTATAGGCTGTGACTCCCCCAAAACCATATGTTGAAACCTAACCCTCATCCTATATAATAAAGATGTAATATGCAAATGGTCGTTACGCTGTGAGCAGGAGGGTGGGGCAGCAAGCTACAAGCGGGTGGTGGAAAGCTACAGGAGGGGGCAGGGCAGCAAGCTATGAAGGGGGAGGGGGAGGAGGAGGGAGCGGGGGAGCTACAGGAGGACGGGGCAGCAGGTGGAGAGCTACGGGAGGGCGGCAGTGAGCTACTGGCACACAGATTGGTGTGCAGGGCTACTAGTCTATAATAACAGTGTAACATGCAAATCGACCAAACAGCTGAACAGCAGAACAATCATCCAGACGACAACTCTATGACATGCACTGGCACCAGACCAGCCAAGGCAGGTGCAATGCGATTAGTCGGGGGGCCGCCATCGCCCCACAATTGTCCCACAGAGGGAGGCCCAGGCCACTGGTCAGCAGGGCAATCAATCAGGGGCCTCCGTGATCGCCCCACAGAAGGAGGCCCAGGCCACTGGCCAGCAGGGCAATCAATCAGGGGCCTCCGTGATCGCCCCACAGAGGGAGGCCCAGGCCACTGGCCAGCAGGGCAATCAATCAGGGGGCTCTCTGATCGCCCCACAGAAGGAGGCCCAGGCCATCCTCTGTGGGGCAATCGATGGGGGGGCTCCACAGACCGGGCAACCGGGGGTGTGTGGTGTCAGACTCAGGCAGCGCCAAGACAAGGTGGGTGCTGGCGGGGAGTGGAGCCTTGAGGCAGCTGGGGCCCAGAGGCAGCCAGAGCTGTGAGGCAGCCAGGGCTGCAAAGACCTACCCTTGCACAAATTTACTGTATCAGACCTCTAGTTGTTTTAATATTAGGAGTTAGGGCCTTTGGGAGGTGACTATGTCACGAGGGTGAAGCCTACAAGCTGGTTTGGCTCAGTGGATAGAGCATCAGCCTGGGGATTGAAGGGTCCCGGGTTCGATTCTGGTCAAGGGCATGTACCTGGGTTGTGGGCACATCCCCAGTGGGAGATGTGCAGGAGGCAGCTGATTGATGTTTCTCTCTCATCGATGTTTCTAACTCTCTATCTCTCTCCCTTCCTCTCTGTAAAAAATCATTAAAATATATTTTTTTTTTAAAAAGGGAGAAGGAAAGAAAAAAAATAAGAATGGTGGCCCTGCCTGAGCTGGCTTGGCTCAGTGGATAGAACGTCAGCCTGGGGACTGAAGGGTCCTGGGTTTGACTCAGGTCAAGGGCTCCTTCCCCATTTGTGGGCTCGATCCCCCGTAGGGGGCATGCAAGAGGTGACCGATCAATGATTCCCATCATCAATGTTTCTCTCCTTCTCTCTTCCTCTCTGAAATGAATAAAAATATATATATTTTAAAAAGAATGGTGGCCCTATTTAAGAAACCCCACAGATATCTTCTGCCCCCTCCACCAGGTGAGGACGGAATCTATGAACCAGGAGGTGGGCTCTCACAGACACGAACCTGCCCATACCTTGATCTCGGGCTTCCAGCCTCCGGGACTGAGAGAAATGAATGTTTGCTGGTTGAGCCACCCGGTCCGTGGTGTTCTGTGAGAGCAGCCCCGAGGTCCTCAGACACCACAGGGACACGTGGGGGCTGTGTTTTTTAAGTAGACACATCACATGGTGGGCGCATCGGGTGGCTGTGGTTTTAGAACGATGCTTTGAGAGTGGGATGATACGGAAATGTTTTACATTTGGAGGCGGGTGGGCCTGCAGGGGGCCAAGTCAGGTGGTGGTGGTGACAGTGTCTGAGCTGAGAGGCTCCCCCTGGCAGAGACCCTGTCCCATTGAGGTGCAATGACAGGGGCCCAGCCATCATTTGTAGGTGCAATGAGAATGAATGCAGCATTTTTGGAAGAGCAAAATTTGCAAACGTGTCCAGGCCTGGGAACCTACTCCCTGCTGAGCTGCAACTCTCCAGGGCTGTGTTCCCCAGATCCTGGGGCCTGGGGTTCCCGGGGAGGCGAGGTGTCAATGTGTGTGGTTGACATGCAGCACCCCCTGGGGGCAGCACAGGACACCTTCCTGACTCCACTGGGAAGAAGGGACCCCTCTGTCCCCAGGCCCTTCCCGGACATTCTTCCCAGCATGGGGGTCTAGAGCAGTGGTTCTCAACCTTCCTAATGCTGCGACCCTTTAATACAGTTCCTCATGTTGTGGTGACCCCCCAAGCATAAAATTATTTCCGTTGCTACTTCATAACTGCAATTTTGCTACTGTGATGAATCGTCATGTAAATATCTGATCTGCAGGATGTCTGTCCATTGTTACAGATTGAACATAATGAAAACCTAGTGATTCATCACAAAAACAATATGTAATTATATATGTGTTTTCCGAGGGTCTTAGGCGACCCCTGTGAAAGGGTCGTTCCACCCCCAAAGGGGTCGCGGCCCACAGGTTGAGAACCGCTGCTCTAGAGGGGACACTTATGAACACGTTAGTACTTGGCTGTTTCTTCTTCTTCTTCTTCTTCTTCTTCTTCTTCTTCTTCTTTTTTTTTTTTTTAACCAAACGTGGTCCTTCGAGGCCAGACAGGGTGTCTGATTTGCCTGCATGTCGCCCGTATGTCGCATGGCACCCGCCACACCTGAGGGCCCAGGGCGTGAGGTTGAGCGGACACACACAGTGTCCCTATACAACCCAAACAGACTCATTTGAAGAAGAGGAGCTGGGACAGGGAGACAACATGTCGGGGAGTCTATCCCACTCCCTTCACACCTCCCATGCCCTTTATGCGGCCTGCGCCTCCCTCCCACCCCCAGCCTCACCTGTGGGTGCAGGTGTCCTTGTCACAACAGGTGTTACCAGTCGGCATCATCCGATGGCATGACAGAAGAAGAGGAGGAAATGGGAAGTGGACTCAGGTCTGGTGAGTGGGTGCTCCCGGGGGACCAGGATCAGTGAGCCCCCCCCCATGAAAGATGATGGGGTGCCCCTGAGACCAGCCTGCACTTGCCAGATTTAGCAAATACAAACATTCCTGGCTGCTGTGGCTCAGTGTTTGAGCGTTGACCTATAAACCAGGAGGTCATGGTTTGATTCCGGTCAACTGGCTGGATCCCCAGTAGGGGGCGTGCAGGAGGCAGCCGATCAATGATTCTCCCTCATCATTCATGTTTCTGTCTCTCCCTCTCCCTTCCTCTCTGAGATCAATAAAAAATATATTTAAAAAAACAGAAGGCCACCCACTTCCATTCGAATTTCAGACATAAACAACGTGTCATTTTAGTATAAGTATGTCCCGGGCAATGTTTGGGACATTCTTATACTCAACAAAGGGATTCCTTGTTTATCTGAAAGTGAAATCCACTGGGCACCTTGCATGTTAGCTGCCAAGAAGGGCCCTGCTCCCCACCCCCATGAACCTACCTTCCCCTGCACGCTGAACCCCCCCCCCCCCCTCCCGAAGAAGGGCCCACTGTGAGCTTTCACTTCTGCTTCTGCAATGACCTGAGCCCAGCAGGGGAGCCCCCATCTTCCACCCACCCACAGCCAGGCCAGGCTCCGGGACTGGACACATGCCCCCCACGTCCTCCCACAGAGGCGAGCCCGAGAAGGACCAGCTGAGCCAGCCCAGCGCCAGGCAGCCGCCCGCCCACCAGGAAGCACAGACAGAGCGTCCAGTGGGCAAGATGGGGTGGCGAGTGGGGAGAAGGGGAGATCCCAGTGGGCTCAGAGGAGACGCTCATTTCATGCATCAGTCCCCAAGGCCCCACTTCCGCCTGCCTGCCCCGGGGCTTCCTCTTCTGTCCCTGCCCGTCTCAGTCAGAGCGTCGCCGGGGGATGAGCCTGTCTCAGGGCCGGGCCCAGCGTCTCCGGGGCAGAGATGCTCCTGCCGCTGCTCTTCGGGGTGCTGTGGGGCGGTGAGTGGGCCGAGGGCTGGGGCCTCCAAAAGGCGCAGGATCCGGATAAAGGATACGGGCTGATGGTGGAGAAGGTGGTGACGGTACAGCAGGGCCTGTGTGTGCGGGTGCCCTGCTCCTTCTCCTACCCTCGGGAGGGCAACAACAAGGGTGACCTGGTTCAAGGCTACTGGTTCAGAGACAGAACCGATGCCCTCAAAGGTTCTCCTGTGGCCACAAATGACCAGTCCCGGATGGTGTATTGGGGGGCCAGGGGCCGATTCCAGCTCCTGGGCAGCCCCCGGGATGGCAGCTGCTCCTTGCTGCTCACCGAGGCCCGGATGGAAGACAGAGGGGTTTATTTCTTTCGCGTCGAGGGAGGCACCCTGCGATATAGCTTCATGAACAATAAGTTCTTTCTGGATGTGACAGGTATGGAGCTGGCTGGGATGGGGTGGGAACTCCCCCTGCACCCTCCCCCTGTCTTGTGCTGGGAGGGCCTAGGGGCATGGGCCAGGGGGCGCTCCCTGAAGTGCCCGCTCTCCTCCCAGCCCTGACACAGGAGCCAGCCGTCTACATCCCCGAGACCCTGGAGCCTGGGCGCCAGGCGACAGCCGTCTGTGTGTTTCAGTTTCACTCGGAACACTGTCCAGCCCCTACTCTCTCCTGGAGGGGGGCTTCCCTCGCCCCCCAAGAAATCGGGGAGACAACGGCCTACGTCTCAGTTCTTACCCTCACGCCCAGACGGCAGGACCACGACACCGACCTCACCTGTCGGGCGAGCTTCTCCAGAGAGGGCCCGAGCTTCGAACGCAGCGTCCGGCTGAATGTGGCCTGTGAGTCTGGTGGGGGGCATCGGGGTGGCCAGCAGGCCCGGTGGGTGTGGGGAGGTGGGGACGTGGTGGCCCTGGGCGGCCTTGGGTGGCTCTGGGGGTGGGGTCCACAGAGAGGAAGGGGTAGGGTCCTGAGCTGGGAGGATAGGAGGGGAAGCGAGGCCATCTGGTTCTCCACCCACAGGCGTGCCTGTCACTCCTCTGTCACTTGTCCTCATGGAGGACGGTCACACTGTCTGTCCCAAATGTTGGGCTCGCTGTGGCCCCCCCCAAAGCCAGCTCACCATCTCGTTGCAGATGCCCCCGAAACCCCGGTCATCAGCATTTCCTGGGACAACGGACCAGGTACTAAGGCTCGGCCGGGTGGGCCGGGACTGGGCAGGCCCTCTTTGGAGGGTCGGGGAAATGGGGCTCCTCCCTCTTGCTTTCTCTCTTTTTAATAGATTTCTATTGATTTCAGAGAGGAAGGGAGAGGAGGAGAGAGTTAGAAACATCAATGAGGAGTCCGGCCGCGGTGGCTCTGTGGTTGAGCGTTGATCTATGAACCAGGTCACAGTTCGACTCCCAGTTGGGGCACATGCCTGAGTTGCAGGCTGGATTCCCAGTGTGGGGCATGCAGGAGGCAGCTGATCAATGGTTATCTCTCATCATTGATATTTCTCTCTCTCTTCCCCTTCCTCTATGAAATCAATAAAAACATATATTTTTAAAAAAGGAAACATCAACGATGAGAGAGAATAAGAGACAATCATTGATGGGCTGCCTCCTGCATGCCGCACACTGGGGATCGAGCCTGCAACCTGGGCACGTGCCCTGACCGGAGATCAAACCGTGACCTCCTGGTTCATAGGTCAAAGCTCAACCACTGAGCCCCAGACTGGGTCTTCCTCTCTCTCCTTCCCTCTCTCCCTCTCCGCAGCCCTGGAGCTCCAGGGGGACAGCCCCCATCAGGAAGCCCAGAAGGGCCAGCTCCTGCGGCTGCTCTGTGCTGCGGACAGCAGGCCCCCGGCCGCCCTGAGCTGGGCCCTGGGGGACAGAGTCCTCTCCCGGTCCGACCGCCCGGGCCCCGGGGGCCTGGAGCTGGAGCTGCCCGGAGTGCAGCCCGGGGACGCGGGGCGCTACTCATGCCGAGCGGAGAACAGGCTGGGCCTCCGGAGCCGCACCCTGAGCCTCTCTGTGCGCTGTGAGTGTGACCACGGCCTGGGGTCCAGGAGGGAAGCGAGGGGTGAGGGCAGGGGCTGGGACGGGGTCCCAGGGCTCCAAGGAGCTGGAACCCGAGCCTGCGGGACTCACGATTCTGGTTCCAATTCCGAGGCAGGTGTTTTTTCTCCCACCACCAAGCAATTCTCTGACACCAGCTGGGTGGCCTGCAGTTCGACTCAGTTCCGACCCTCTGCACCCGGAGGTGCAGGTGCCGCGGGTTAAGGGCTCAGTCCTACAGGACTGCCCCACCTTGGACACCATAGCAAGTCTGGTTGCCGCCTGCGCTGCTGACTATAGAGCAGAGGCTATAGGTGGGAGCTTCCCATGACCCCCTCCTCAGGGGCCACTAACTTGCTAGATCAGCGGTTCTCAAACTTCCTAATGCCGCGACCCTTTAATACAGTTCCTCATGTGGTGGTGACCCCCAACCATAAAATTATTTTTGTTGCTACTTCATCACTGCAATTTTGCTACGGTGATGAATCGTCATGTAAATATCTGATCTGCAGGATGTCTTTTCATTGTGACAAATTGAACATAATTAAAGCGTAGCGATTCATCACAAAAACAATATGTAATTATATCTGTGTTTTCCGATGGTCTTAGGCGACCCCTGTGAAAGGGTCATCCGCCCCCCAAAGGGGTCGCGACCCACAGGTTGAGAACCGCTGTGCTAGATAGAGCAGCTCCAGGAATTCAAGAGAAACATACTCACCACTTACCAGATGACCCGTCTGGAATGAAAGGATATGAGGCGGGAGCAGCCAGGTGGGAGGGCCAGGCACAGGGGAAGGGCTCGGAGCTTCACTCCCGCTCCTGTCGCCACTCTCCCCAAATCTCCAGGTGCTCACCAACCCTGAAGATCTCCCCTCACCGCCCCCGCCCCCACCATCACTTTGTGGTGTCTATGGAGCCATCATTACATAGGCCTGATTGACTAGAGCCTTGGCCATTGGCGATTGAGGTCGACCTCCAGCCCCTCCCCCTTTGGGAAGTCAGGGTTTGGGCCTGCAAATCCCAGCCTGACTCGTTTCCCTGGCAACCAGCCCCCATCCTGAGGTGCTTTCATTAACCTAAACTCAGGTGCAGGGGCAAAGGGCTCGTTATGAATATCAAGATGCCTTTGTCACTCTCATCGCTTAGAAACCCGAGACTTTCAGGAGCCCTGTGCCAGGAACGGGGACCAAGACCAAATACCTATACCAGTGGTCGGCAAACTGCGGCTCTCGAGCCACATGCGGCTCTTTGGCCCCTTGAGCGTGGCTCTTCCACAAAATACCACGTGCGGGCGCGCACGTACAGTGAGATTGAAACTTCGTGGCCCATGCATAGAAGTTGGTAGATCCTATACAATACACAGTATACATTATAAATCACAATAGCACAGGGACCCACCCTTTTAAAAAATATATATATATTTTTATTGATTTCAGAGAGGAAGGGAGAGGGAGAAAGAGAGAGAAACATCAATGATGAGAGAGAATCATTGATCAGTTGCCTCCTGCACGCCCCCCTACTGGGGATCCGGCCCACAACCCAGGCATGTGCCCTGACAAGGAATCAAACCTTGACCTCCCGGTTCAGAGGTCAACGCTCAACCACTGAGCCACCCCGGCCTGGCAGGGACCCACCCTTCTTACCCACCCATTTCCTTGGGTGCCTTGTATCCGTGGGTGATTCAACCCTCCTCCCCTGCCTGCCAGTCATCGGTCCGCAGGGACCCTTGGCCCAGAGCGAGGCCCCGGCCCGCCTGGAGCTGGTGCTGTGTCTTTTCAGATGCCCCAGAGAACCTGACCGTGACCGTCTCCCGAGCTAATGGGACAGGTAGGAGAGGGGGACAGAGGCCTCTCAGCGCCCAGGGCGGGCCCGGGCGGCTGGGATGTGCGCCTGAGAAGGGCCCAGATGTCCTCAGCTGTGTGTCTGTCCTGCCCCTTCTCTCCCCTAGTCCTGGAGACGCTGGGGAACGGCGCATCCCTCCCGGTCCTGGAGGGCCAGAGCCTGCGCCTGCTCTGTGTCACCCACAGCAACCCCCCAGCCTCGCTGAGCTGGGCCCGGGGACCACAGACCCTGAGCCCCTCCCAGCCCTCAGACCCCGGGGTCCTGGAGCTGCCTGGGGTACGAAAGGAGCACGAAGGCGAATTCATTTGCAGGGCTCATAACCCGCTGGGCGCCCTCAGCATCTCGCTGAGCCTCTCTGTGCACTGTGAGTGGCGGATGGGGCACCTGGGGACAGGACCCCGGGGTCCGGGGGGAGGACAGAGGCACCTCTGACCCGTCCCCTCGCTCCTCACAGACCCCCCGCAGCTGCTGGGACCCTCCTGCTCCTGGGAGGACCAGGGTCTGCACTGCAGCTGCTCCTCCAGGGCCCAGCCGGCCCCCTCCCTGCGCTGGCGGCTGGGGGCGGGGCTGCTGGAGGGGAACCATGGCAACGCGTCCCACGCGGTCAGCTCCAGCTCAGAGGGGCCCTGGACCAACAGCTCCCTGAGCCTCAGCGAGGGGCTCAGCCCTGACCTCAGACTCAGCTGTGAGGCCTGGAATGTGCACGGGGCCCAGAGCGCCTCTGTCCTGCTGCTGCCAGGTCAGGGCCTGCTGGGGGGCCCTGGAGGTGGGGCCTGGGTGGCGGGGGGCAGGGGCGGGGTCCTGTGGTTGGAGCCCGAGCTGGGGAGGGGAAGGGGGTTCTGAGGGGGAAGGTGCAAAGCCGGGGCCTGGGGTTTTAAAGAAAAGGAGCGGAAGGGGTTGCAGGTAAGGAATGGGAGCTGGAGGCCGGAGGGGGGGAGGGGGGCGGAGGGCGGGCGGGAGGACCCGCGTGGGGGTGGGAGCGGCTCAGGGACGCCTGGCGGTTTCCACGCGCAGAAGAGAAGGACCTCATCGCCAAGGGATTCTCTAAAGGAATAGCTCTGGGCACCGGCGTCACCATCCTCCTCGCCCTCGGCCTCTGCCTCTGCCTCATCCTGGCCGTGTGAGTTAGGAGCGGGAGATGGGGGTGCGGGGACCGGGGCGGGAGGTGCCGGGGCGCACATTGAGGCAGGGCCGGGCGTTTCCTCAGCGTGAAGACTCTGAGGAAGACCCAGACCCAGACCCCAGCGGAGGAGGCAGCTCCGGAGACGGAGACTCCGGCGAGGACAGAGGCGTGGAGGCCCAGGCTCACCCGGCGGAGCACGATCCTGGATTACATCAACGTGGTCCCCAACGCCCGCGGCCTGGTGAGTGGCCCGGGCACGGTGCCCCTTCCCCGCCCTGCCCCCAGCCCTGCGCCCCTGGGACATCGAGGTGGAAAAGGCATGGTTGTTGGATTCAAAGCCTGACTCCGGCACTTATGCCTGTGAGGCCTTGACCACAATCGCCGGCTCCCTCTGAGCCTCCAGGTCTCCCTCCGTTTCCTTTGAGAGCTGGTCAGAGGAGTCAAAACGCCCCCTTGCTCGGTTCGTAGCAGCTATGCCGTTATCACCACCACCAAGGACATTACTGATTATAATTAACTAGAACTTTGTGCACTGTAGGGTGCGTAGGCCTGGTGGGTGATCAGGGCCATGGGGGCCTTCCGGCTGCCGGCCAGGGGCTTCCTTCATTCTGCATTGCCTCCTGGTGGTCAGCACACATCATAGTGAGCGATGGAACTCCTGGTGGAACTCCCAAAGGGACACTTTGCATATTTGCCTCTTATGTATATAGGTGATGTAATATCATTAGCATTGCTGAGAGGCAGTGTGTCCTGGTGACTAATGGCTGGGCTGCCGGGGTTCAGACCCTCGTTCATCGCTGTGTGTTCTTGGGCAAGTCACTCAACTTCTCTGAGCCTTTTCTTGAACTTTAAAAAGGGGGGAATAGTAGACTCACCCCTGAACCCTACACTCGCCCCTGAACTCTACACTCACCCCTGAACCCTAGACTCACCCCTGAACCCTACACTTACCCTTGAACCCTAGACTCACCCCTGAACCCTAGACTCACCCCTGAACCCTACACTTACCCTTGAACCCTAGACTCACCCCTGAACCCTAGACTCTTGGCACCTCTCCAGGCAGCATCTCCCCGGGATGTCTAACAGGCACCTCAAACTTAGCCTGTCCAAAGGCAAACCTATGAGTAACTACACCACTTTCGCGTCTACTCCATCCTCCCCTTCACAGCAAATAGCACATCTTCCCAGCTGCTCAGGCCTAAAGCCTCGGTCACCTTTCATGCCTCTCTTTTCCATCAAACCCTCCCCCGAAATCAATCCATCAGCAAAATCCCTTCAAACCACTTGCCTCCCTCGTCCACATGGACACTCCCCCCCCCTTCTGTGGGTCCTCTCTGCTCCCACACCCTCAATCTATTTCTCTGCACATCATATCCATTTAAAGCCCCAATAGGTCCATCAACCCCCTTGAATGCAATCAGAAGGAAGGAACACATGAGTGATACTTGCTACCGACCAGTTAAATAGAGCTTAGGGCCAAAACATTTTTTTTTTCAATGCCGATCTCTAAGGGTCACATGCACATGACTCCACATACATAACACTCTTGAGAGGATGAACTTGCAGAGCTGGAGAACAGATCAGTGCTGCCTGGGGTTAGGGCCAGGTCTCTGTGGGGTTAGAGCCGTCTGCCTCCTGATGGTGGTTACAGGAGCCGACCTGTGTGAGTCTGTGTGGCCACAGCAAAGAGCCACAGACTGAGTGGGTTAGACCACAGCCACTTACTTGTTCATTGTTTCTGTCCCGAGATGGAATGTGGGCTCAGTGAGAACGGAGACTTTGTTTTACTCCCTGATGTAACCCCAGTTTCTCCATCAGTGCCTCCCACATGGTACCCACAAGTATTTGCTGAATGAATGAATGAATGAATGAATGATGGTCGTTTTCCCTTTAGGCTCGGAGTCCAAAGGCCAAGCCCAGCAGCCCTTCCAGGGCCCCTCCTGCAGCTGCTAACTCCCCAGGACGGAACATGTCCCCTCCAGCCCCAGAATCAAGGAACAGCCAACAGGAGATCCATTACGCTGCCCTCAGCTTCCCAGGCCTCCGGCCGCAGGAGGCCCAGCAGGCCAAGGACACCAACTCGGAATATGCACAAATCAGGTTCCACTGACAGCCCCCTGGGCGGCGGGACAGGGACCAGGCTGGGGAGAAACGCAATTGCTGAGAGGATGGAGAACAGAGGACAAGGCCTCACTCTCTTTCTTCTGTCGACTCCTCCAAGGATGGGCCATCCCATCCCAGGCCGGGCATCTGCAACAGCCTGACCACTCTCTCCAGAGTGACCTTCTCTGGATACACTATTCCAGGGGTGGGCAACCTTTTTGTGAGTGCGTGCCAAACCCAGCAAAATCTCTGACTCAAAATGCTTCTGCGTGCCAACCCTAATTTTTTGAGAACATGTTACGCCTACTTGATATCTCTTAAGGTGTACGTATGTGAAGAACCTTGAAGAAATAATAAAATTCATTCGAGTGACAAAAACACAGTATATGATGATGAAAAATACATTTATTTTTTAATGGATACATGTACACTGATAGTCCGACAGAAAACTTTATGACTCCGTTTGATATTATCAGTGGGACTTTTGCTGCTGCATCACTGATGACAGAGATTTTGCATCAGGTTTATATTTCGTGACCTTCAGAGATACGCAAGAGCTACTGCTTTCATCCCTCAGGCTACTCCTATTACGAGACTTAACAAAATTCATCCCTGAGAACAAAGATTCACCATTGTAAATGGAAGATTATAAGGGAGGGTTTCGAGTGCCAGCAAAAGTTACTGGCGTGCCATGTTTGGCACGCGTGCCAGGGGTTGCCCAGCCCTGCACTATTCTGAGGACAAGAATACACTTTTTGTCTCAGAAGCCCTGGCACCACCCTCACTGATTCCTCACAGTCTCACTTTTCTCCTAGGTGGGAGAACCTTTTGAAAATGGCTCGACGGTGGTCTCTACGAGGCAAGCGAGCTGACCTCCCAGGCCAAGCCTCAGCTGATATGTGTGTCTCTCATATCAAGTCTATTTTCATGCCACTCGAGAGCCAAGTTTTAAATGGGGGAAAGAGTTGCCTGGCTGGCGTGGCTCAGCGGTTGAGCATCAACCAATGAACCAGGAGGTCACGGTTCGATTCCTGGTTGGGGCACCTGCCCGGGTTGTGGGCTCGGTCCCTGGAGGGGGGCATGCAGTGGGCAGCTGATGACCGATGATTCTCTCTCATCATTGATGTTTCTCTCTCTCTCTCTCTTCCTCTCTGAAATCAATAAAAAAAACCCAACAACCACATATTTTATTAAAAATAAATGGGAAGAGTCAAGAGAATGTTTTGTGATGCATGAACATATGAAATTCAAATGTCAGTGTCCACTAACAAAGTGTTCCTGGAGCCCGGCCGCGTCCACCCCACGCTCTTCTGTCTCGTCCTCTGTGGCTGATTTCGGGCAGCTGCGGAGCCGAAGATACTTAGCGCCTGGCCCTTGACAGGAAGAGTGTGCAGATCTTCATCTAAAATAAACGCGCCCACTCCGTTTTTGCAGAAGAGGAACCAGAAGCCGAGTTGCAGAAAGGGGTCAAGAGTAGCCAAGGCCAGAGTGACCAGCCGCAGGGCTGGGGGGAAGGTTTCAGGCCAGGAGGCGACATGGAGGCTGGGGGTGAACGCGCTGTCGGCCTGAAAATCAGGGGGAGAGCAAACATGTGGTTGCTTGGGAGCGGGAACACCGGCAAAGGGGGACCAGGAGGAAACGGACAGCGTGCTCCCAACTGATCAGCTGGTGAAGGGGGCGCGAGCATGTCCCCCCGCTTCGTCCCTTCCCCGAGGTCACGGTTGTGATTGCTTCATGGACAGTCCTCTTGGGGGGTGGTTAATAGTCACCCAGAAAACTGGGGAGCCCAGAAAAGACGCTGGCCTTTGCATTAGCCCTAGCTGGTTTGGCTCAGTGGATAGAGCAGGGGTCCTCAAACTTTTTAAACAGGGGGCCAGTTCACTGTCCCTCAAACCGTTGGAGGGCTGGACTATAGTTAAAAAAAAAAAAAACAATGAACAAATTCCTATGCACACTGCACATATCGTATTTTGAAGTAAAAAAACAAAAAGGGGAACAAATACAATATTTGTATTTGCATGTGGCCCACGGGCCGTGGTTTGAGGACCCCTGGGAGAGAGCGTCGGTCGTGAACTGAAGGGTCCAGCGTTCGAGTCTAGTCAAGGGCACGTACCTGGGTTGCAGGTTCCCTGGCCCTAGTCAGGGTGCATGCGGGAGGCAACCAATCGATGTGTGTCTCTCATATCAGTGTTTCTCTGTCTCCCCCTCTCTCGTCCACTCTCTCTAAAAATCAATGGAAAGAAATCCTTGAGTGAAAATTAACAACAACAAAAATTCCCTGGCCAGTGTCTCAGTGGTTGGAGCATTGGCCCATGCACCGAAGGGTTGTGGGTTCCATTCCCCATCAAGGGCAGGTATCTAGTTTGTAGGTTTGATCCCGGCTCCAGTCGGGACATGTACAGGAGCCAACCAGTCCCTGTATCTCTTTCACATTGATGTTTCTCTCTCTCTCTCCCCTCCCACTCTCTCTAAAAAAACAATAATGGAAAAAAAATATCCTCATTGAGGATTAACAACAACAAAGTGATGTTACACATTGGAAGACAGGAAGAGCAGAAAAAAAAAGTAGGAATAAAGCAGAAGAGGTTGTAAGGAAAGCTGAGAAAAATATGGGTAAAAAGCAGGTCGGACAGGGTTTTTTTTTTCTGCTCACAAACTGTACATAAGTGGCAGCGTCATAACAGGAGGAAGGGAGGATAGGAAATTCGTGTTTTTTTGTTGTTAATCCTCCCCCAAGGATGCCTTTCCATCGATTTTTAGAGAGAGTGCGAAGGAGGAGGAGAGACAGAAATACCTACACACCTATTAGTGGCCCAGACCAGGGCCAGGGATCAAGCCTGCAACCTGGGCATGTGCCCTTGACCGGAATTGAACTCGTGACCCTTCCGTCCACAGGCCAGCTCTCTAGCCACTGAGCCACACCGGCCAGGGCAGGAAGCTCATATCTGTAAGCACTTCCTGTGTATCACATTGTGAGTCAATGACTTATAAATTATCTCCTCCGACAATAGCTGTGGTGTATGATCAACCGGATCCCCACTGTGGAGATATCTGAGGCTCAGAGAGGCGAATTCACTTATCTGAAGTCACACATGCTGACTGGAAACCACAGCTTCCCTCTCCCCTCCCCAGGCTTCGCATTCCTTCCTGAAGGGGGCGCTCCTGGGCGAAAGGGACTCAGAACCCAGGCAGGGCCCCTGGCATGGCTCTGGGGAGAGCCTGATCTGGCTTGTAGGCAGCAGGATCAAGATGGGAGGGGGTTTAGGGGGATGGAGGTGAAAGAGATTTAGAAGTACCAATTGTCAGCCATAAAACCAGTCATGGGGGTGTGAAGTTGAGCGCAGGAAATCTATATATATAAAAGCCTAAGGGACCAGTCGACCGGTTGACTGGTAACTATGACACACACTGACCATTAGGGGGCAGATGCTCAACGCAGGAGCTGCCCCCTGGTGGTCAGTGCGCTCCCACAGTGGGAGCGCCGCCCAGAAATCACAGCGGAGCAGCAGCGAACCTACTGAGTAGCGGCGGCAGGCGCAGGAGGACCGGGATGAGCAGGAGCAGCAGGCAGGGGTGGCAGGCAGTGTTGGACTGCCAGTTTCAGCTGATCCCCGCAGGCCACGCTGAGGGACCCCACTGGTGCACGAATCCGTGCACCAGGCCTCTAGTACAGTCGATAAGATTGTAATGAGTCCTATCTGGTTTGGCTCAGTGGATAGAGCATTGGCCTGGGGACTGAAGGGTCCCTGGTTCGATCCCAGTCAAGGGCACATGCCCCGGTTGTGGGTTCGATCCCCAGTAGGAGGCAGCAGATCAATGATTCTCTCTCATCGTTCATGTTTCTATCTTTCTCTCCCTCTCCCTTCCTCTCTGAAATCAATAAAAATATATTTAAAAAATATATTGTAATGACTGTGTATGGTGCCAGGTGGGTACTAGACTTATGGGGGATCACTTCATAAGGCATACAAATGTCTAATCGGTATGTTGTATGTTTGAAACGAATGCAATATTGAATGTCAACTGTAATGGGAAAATAAGTTTTAAAAAGGAGGCTATTTAATTGGAACAATGGACATCTTTATAAAATTCAGTCAATATTTTACATGGCCTTTCCTCTCAGTTATTGTGTCCTTCGAGATGTTCGCTCTATATAATGCTTTATAACCTTTTGCATAGAAGACATACATATTTTTGTTAGAATTCTCTTGAGGTACTTAATAGTTTTTGGTTCTATTAAAATGGCATATTTCGGGGGTGGGGGCTGGGTGAAGGGGGCAACGGTGGGTAAATGGGGGCATCTGTAATGTGTCAACTATAAAAATAAAGGAAAAATGACACATTTTGGTCAATACTGATATATAGAAATACACTGGAGTTTAAAAATACATATTTAAATATATTTTTATTGATTTCAAAGAGGAAGGGAGAGAGAGAGATAGAAACATCAAGAATGAGTGAGAATCACTGATTGACTGCCTCCTGCATGCCCCCCCACTGGGGATCGAGCCGGCAACACAGCATGTGACCTTGACCGGAATCGAACCCAGAACCCTTTAGACCGCAGGCTGATGCTCTACCCACTGAGCCAAACCAGCTAGAGCTACACTTGAATTTTGCACGTTAACCTTGAATCTACCAACTTGGAGAGGTTTGCCTATTTTAAATAATCAATAATCCATCTGTAAATTATTTTGGATTGTCTATGCAAAAAAAATTATATCATCCGATAACAAACATTTCTTTTTTTTTTTTCTCCAAAGGGGAAAATAAAGACATAAATAAATACTTAAAAGATGCTGAAGAGCAGGGCGAGATTTAGAAGGGAAGGCATATATTGTCAAAAGGTGACAACCTAGACCAGCGGTTCTCAACCTGTGGGTCACGACCCCTTTGGGGGTTGAACAACCCTTTCACAGGAGTCGCCTAAATACATCCTGCGTATCAGATATTTACATTACGATTCATAACAAGTAGCAAAATGACAGCTATGAAGTAGCAACGAAAATAATTTTGTGGTTGGAGGTCACCACAACATGAGGAACTGTATTAAAGGTTCACGGCATGAGGAAGGTTGAGAACCGCTGACCTAGACGGAGAGGACGAAGCCGTGAGCGAACAGGTCAGCGTTTCTGAGGACATGCAGGGGGGAGTGGCGGACGGGTGTCCTGAGCGAGAGCACGAGAGAGGACTCCAGAGATAAGACTCACTTGAGACAGACCCTCTCCAGTCCCAGAGCTATTTACCTGTGAAAGTGTTCACAACGCTGACTGACATACAGCCAGCACTTGCTACCCCAGGCTCTGCTGTTTAACGCTTGTAGCACCCCCACCGAATACAGAAAGTGAAGGGCGTTTTTGGCCAAAGACTCTCTTGCCAAACCCTAGTTAATCAGGAGCCTTGAGTAGGTAGTTACCGGGGAATTGAAGATTCGGGGAGGAGGCCCCCTCTGACATGTGCCAATGTGCCCATGCCTCTGGGTACTGAATAAAATGAAAAAATTGGTCCTGACTATGTGGCTCAGTTGGTTGGAACATCATCCCATACATCATAAGGTTTCAGGTTCGATTCCCCATCAGGGCACATACCCAGATTACGGGTTCAATTCCCGGTTGGGGCCCAAACTTGAGGCAATTAATCAATGTTTCTCTCTCTCTCTCAATAAAGAAAAAAGGGCATATACTTGGCCCTAGCCGGTTTGGTTCAGTGAATAGACCGTTGGCCTGTGGACCCACCAGGCACATACCTCGGTTGCAGGCTCCTCCTTGGCCAGGACCCTGGTCAGGGCTCATGCAGGAGGCAACCAATCGATGTGCTTCTCTCACGTCCATATTTCCGTCTGTCTTTCTCTCTCTCTCTTTTCCATTCTCTCTAAAAATCCGTGGAAAAACATCCTCGGGTGAAGGTTTAAATAAACCTAAACACGGAATGAGCTTCAAGGACTGAAGTGGCCCCAGAAGCCGGGACACACACAGTAATGGCATTACAGACTCAGGGATGGGGTCGCCCAGCGCACCCACCTCCTTTCAGAGATATGGGCCTTAGAGAGGGGCACGGTCTTGCCTAAGGTCACACCGCAAAATAGCAGAAGTGAGATCCGATCTCAGGCCCTAAAATAGATAGCACTGCAGGTCCTGCGTTCTTTTTCATCAGCTTAGAGCGGGGAGGGCGCTAGAGGAGCTTCTGATTCCCTCCCTTGACCCGACCCCCCGACCCCGGAGTCCTTCCAGGAGAGCAAGCCTTCCGCGTGTGTCTGACCTGACCTGGGGAATTGCAAGGTTATATAAGGCTGTGTTGCCAGGCAACAGGTTTGACCAGGGGTCAGTGACCTTGAAATGTGTGTGTGAAGGTCCTGGCTTGTGCAATAATGACTTGGGACTTGGAGGGAAGGAGGAGAGCTGTTGTCGGGTTCTTTCCGGGAAAGGCAATGCTGTGTTAATGAAAAGGACAAAAAAAATATGAACAAACACACACCACCAGGCCCACAGTCCGAAGACCCAGCTCGGACCTTCTGCATTGCCGTATACTCTCTATCACCACTTACCAGGGACTATCAACCCCAGGAAATATAACTATAACACAGCTCCGTATTTCATTTCTTAGATTTTTTAAAAAATTGATTTCAGAGAAGAAGGGAGAGGGAGAGGGAGATAGAAACATCCATGATGAAAGAATCATGGATCGGCTGCCTCCTGCATGCCCCCCACTGGGGACTGAGCCCGCAAGCCCGGCATGTGCCCTGACCTGGAATCAAACCGGTGGCCTCCTGGTTCATATAGGTCGATGCTCAACCACCAAGCCATGCTGGCCGGGCCACAGTTCCATATTTCTGATCACTGACTCGGTTGTGTTCTGTTGAAACTTTTTTTTTTTTTAGCCCTTGACATTGTGTTGGACATTCTGTAACTTCCCAGTCAGTTCTGATGGCAAAAATCAGCCTGATCTGCCCTAGTTGGTTTGGCTCAGTGGATAGAGCATCGGCCTGTGGACTGAAGGGTCCTGGGTTTGATTCCAGTCAAGGGCACATGCCTGGGTTTCGGGCTCAATCCCCAGTAGGGGGCGTGCAGGAGGCAGCCAATCAATGATTCTCTCTCATCATCGATGTTTCTATCTCTCTCTCCCTCTCCCTTCCTCCCTGAAATCAATAAAAATATGTTTTAAAAAAATCAGCCTGATCTGACACCTTCAGCTCAGACTTGGTTTAAATCCCGTCATCCCCTCTCTCCATCCAGCAGAGGTCCAGGCTGGGACCTGACTCCCTGGAGGAGACACGGAGACCGGTTGTCCCCGCCACACCTTCCCTTCATTCCCACTGCGAGCCCTTAGTTTCCCAACGTCTTGGGGCGCGGAGGAAGGACAGGTATGGGGACAGGTGACTGTTGACCTAACTGGCCACAGCTCTGGCCTCCTGTTGGCTGAAACGGCCTCTCTGGCTAACCCTCCGCGTGGCAGGTGTCCAAGCACTGGGCTCTCTCGTGGAGCAAAAGTGAGGACTTTCCCAACACGAACGCTATGTCCTCCTCCCACAGTGCAACGAACAAAACCCCTCCTGTGTGTTCCTCTTTCCCTCCCACACTTGTGACCCCAGATCTGTGGGCTTTCCACACATCAGAGAGTCTTTGACACCAGCTGGGTGCCCTACAATTGACCTCAATGCTGACATTTTCTACCTCAAGGCAGCACCGGAACCCACAGGTGAAGGGTTCAGTCCTGCAGTCGGCCCCTCTCCCGATGTCAGCCGCCAGACACAAGCCCACTTGCCGTATGTGCTTCTGGCCTGTCGGCAGTAGACTGGGGGTTCCGACGACCCCCTCCTTGGGTTGGATCATTTCATAACGGCTCACAGATTTCAGGGAAACCCTTACCTACATGTGCTGGTTTATTATACAGGGATGTTACAGGGAGCAGCCAGGTGGGAGGGTGGGCAAGGGATGGGGAACCTCCACCCAGTTTGGCTCAGTGGATAGAGCGTTGGTCTGCGGACTGAAAGGTCCCAGGTTCTATTCTGGTCAAGAGCACACGCCCAGGTTGCGGGCTCGATCCCCAGGAGCGGGTGTGAAAGAGGCAGCCGATCAATGATTCCCACTCATCTCTGAGCCCCGTAGGTTGAGATTTTTACGGAGGCTTCGTCATGTAGGCGTGATCCATCATTAACTCTATTTCCAGTCTCTTTCTCTTCCCCTGATGGGAGAAAGTTCCAGGCTTCTATGGAGCTCTATGGCTTGGTCTTTTTTAAAAATATATATATATATTTCTTTATTGATTTCAGAGAGGAAGGGAGAAGGAGAGAGATAGAAACATCAATGATGAGAGAGAATCACCGATTGGCTGCCTCCTGCACACCCCACACTGGGGATGGAGCCCGCAACCCAGGCATGCGCGCTTGGCCGGAATCGAACCTGGGACCCCTCAGTCCACAGGCCAACGCTCTATCCACTGAGCCAAGCCAGCTAGGGCATGGCTTGGTCTTTTTGATGACCAGCCCCCATCCAGGAGCCCACCCAGTCACCTCCTCAGAACAGAAGACATGCCCATCATTGAGGAAATGATCAGGTTGCAGGAGCTCTGCGCCGGAAACCTGGGGCAGAGACCAACCTTGCTGCGTAGAGAGGGGAGATGTTGGGATTTAAGCCAAATTTGAGCTGAAGGTGTAACATCAGGCTGATTTTTAAAAATATATATATATATTTTATTGATTTCAAAGAGGAAGTGAGAAGGAGAGAGAGAAACATCAATGATGAGAGAGAATCATTGATTGGCTGCCTCCTGCACGCCCCCTAACTGGGTTTCTCCCTAACCCGGGACCCTTCAGACCGGGGGCTGATGCTCTATCCACTGAGCCAAACTTGGTAGGTCAGATCAGGCTGACTTTTGTCATCAGAACTGACTGGAAAGTTACAGAATGTCCAAGACACTGTTAGGGGTGAAAAAAAAAAGTTGTTTTTTTAAAAAATATATTTTATTGATTTTTTTACAGAGAGGAAGGGAGAGGGACAGAGAGTTAGAAATATCGATGAGAGAGAAACATCGATCAGCTGCCTCCTGCACACTCCCCACTGGGGGATGTGCCCGCAACCAAGGTACATGCCCTTGACCGGAATCGAACCCGGGACCCTTCAGTCCGCAGGCCGACGCTCTATCCACTGAGCCAAACCAGTTAGGGCAAAAAAAAAAAAAGTTTTAACAGAACACAACTGCATCAGTGACCAGAAATATGGAACTGGCCCAGTGGATAGAGCATTGGCCTGTAGACTGAAGGGTCCCGGGTTTGATTCCGGTCAAGGGCCTGTACCTCGGTTGCAGGTTCCTTCCCGGCCCCGGCCCTGGTCGGGGCGTGTGTAAGAGCCACCCAATAGATGATGTTCCTCTCACATCATATTTCTCTCTGTCTTTCGCTCTCTCTTTCACACTCTCTAAAAATCATCGGGAAAAAAATATCCTCAGGTGAGGATTAAACAAACAAACAAACAAACAAACAAAAAAGTACAGAGCTGTGCCATAGTTATATTTCCTGGAGTTGATGGTCTCTGATAACTGGTTATAGAGAGTATCTGGCAGCTCTAGAGACAGCAAGAAATCCGAGCTGGGTCTTCCGACTCTGGACCTGGTGGTATTTGTTCGTTTTGTCTCTCTTGTCCTTCTCATTGACACTGCATTGCCTTCCCCTGAGAGAACCGGACAAGACTCCTCCTTCCGCCAAGTCCCAGGTCATTATTGCACAAGCCAGGGCCTTCACACACACATGTCACCACCAGCACACATTGCACAGCCTCCTGCTGCCTTCCTGGGTGAGATGCCTTCTCGCTGGCTGACACCTAGCCACCCTCCTCAGGGCCCACTTGACTCACACATCCCAACCACGCTGGACTGGGGGGTGTGGGCTGCACTTCCTCTGCCCCCACTTCAGTCACCAGCCACAAGCTCAGAGGTCCCAGGCCACCAACAACTTGTGACCAACGAGCTGCAAATTCAGAGGTTCCCACGACCTTCTCGGGTTCAGTAATTTGCTATGTTGACGCTGAGGACCCAGGAGAGCACTGCCCCTGATTACGGTTTTATTATAAAGGACAAAAGTCAGGGTGAGCCCCGGCCGCTGTGGCCGGGTTAGGTGAGTATTGTCCCATGCACCGAGAAGTCGCTGGGTCTGATTAATTTTTTTTACCCCGAATAACAGGTACCCTGTCCCATCTCCTCTGAGACGGCTCTCAAACCTCTCTTCTCCAGAAGCCATCACCAGAGGATCCCCCTTCACAGGTGGATTTCCACGTAATCCGTCCACTTAAAATTCCTTCCCTTTCCTCAAGAAATCAGACCTAAGAAAATACAGAGCCAGAGCAGCTAAGAGAGGCCATTCATTGAGATCTTGCTCCCTAGAATTTGTCGTCAGTTTGGCTCAAATAAAATCTTATAACAATTTTAAAACACACACACCACAGAAAAATGCCATACATTTAGCAAGTCATTAACCTCCCTGTGACTTAGTTTCATCCTCTGTAAAATGAGAATAATAATAATAATAATAATAATAATAATTAATAATATCTATTATGGCTGTCGTGATTGAATTAGATAAAGCACTTGGGATTAGCCCTAGCCAGTTTGGCTCAGTGGATAGAGCGTCAGTCTGCAGACTGAAAGGTCCGAGGTTAGATTCTGGTTAAGAGCACACGCCCAGGTTGTGGGCTCGATCCCCACTAGGGGGCATGCAGGAGGCAGCCGATCAATGATTCCCACTCATCACTGATGTTTCTATCTCTCTCTTCCTCTCCCTTCCTCTCTGTAATCAATAAAATTACACTTTAAAAAAAAAAGCACTTGGAATAGAGGGTAATGCCTTGTATATCTTCAAACATCTGCATTATTATTTTATTCCTATATCACCATCATCATCATCACCATCATCACCACCACCACCACCACCTTCGGCCCTGGAATGCAGTGTATGGAAGGAAAAGAAGTCACAATGACAGGTGTAGTCCTGGCTGGTATTGTTGTGTGTTTGCCAACATGACATGAGTCACTTCTCTGAGCCATTTCTCTTTGATCAGTAAAATGCGAGGGAACTAATCAATCCATGGTGACCTCTTTGCAATTGTCATCTCAGGTCCCAGGGGCTGTGGCTTCTCAGTTTTGCTAGATAAGGCCAGATGGTCTTCCAGAAAGATGCTGGGTGTCTTCTTAGAGCTGACTCTGACAAAGGGTCAGGGCAAGAGTGTCTGAGGGATGACAGGATGTTCCGTGTCTTGTTTGAGGTCACGGTCACATAGCCGCATGCATTTGCCGAGACTCAGAACTGTACGCCACGTGGAGTGAATTTTACTGTGTCCAAAGATGACATGAATAGAAAATACACTGACCTCCTTTTCAAAGATTGCCAGAGTTCTTGTTCCATGATCTAGAAGGGTTCAGCAATCTGGAGAAGGGCTGTGTGTAACTTAATAAAGAGTCCAGAGACGAAATGTAATTTTGAAAGGCATTAGGGGGTCAGAGGAGCTTAGCTAAAAGGAACTAAGTTCTCCTCGGCTCAGGACCCCATGCTTTTTATTAACACAAACTAGAGGCCCGGTGCATGGATTCATGCACCAGTGGGGTCCCTCAGCCTGGCCTGTGCCCTCTTGCAATCCGGGACCCCTCGGGGGATGTCAGACTGCTGGTTTCAGCCTGATTCCTACAGGCCAGGCTGAGGGACCCCACTGGTGCACAAATCCATGCACCGTGCCTCTAGTATGCATATAAGATCTTTGGTTAATCTCTTCTCTGCTTCCCTGAGATTCATCAGTCTGTTCCATGTTTCCATGCCTGTGCATTGAGTGTCTGCCCCCTGGTGGTCAGTGTGCATCATAGCTACCGGTCAAACAGTTGCTTAGGCTTTCATATATATAGATTGCCCTGAGGTGAGGCAGAGATATACACATCAAAGGGTCAGGTTTCATTTACAGAGTCCATTGGCAGATTGGAAGAATTAGCCTACAGTTGTTCAGGTGTTTGGCCAGTAGGAGGCAATAATATGTAGCTTAAGATGGCCTGAGCTGTCTGGCAGCAAGCATTCATCCCTTTTCAGGTTTGGGGAAACGCCCTTGCCACTCCAGATGATTCAACCCTTGCTGACATGCTGGAATTGGCTTCCGGCAAAAGATGAGGATTTAAATGAAATAATGCAAGTGATGTGTCATGGCGACTCCTTGGCCTCCAGACCCCCACTGCCACGTTAGCAGACGCTTCTAGCAAGTCCTCGATTCCAAACAGTCTGAAGACCATCCATGGTAGCCACATAAACCTAAGAGGACTCACTCCAGCACAGGCCTCAGTCCACAAACCTGACCCCTAACCTCACTCTCACCCCAGCAACCTTGCCAAGTACCCTGGGCATTTGCTGGGTTGTGGCCAAACCACCCAGCTCTGAGGCTCCAGGTGGGGGCGGGCCTGAGCAGCGACTGCTGGCTGAAGGCTAGGGAAGCTGGGTTGGGACTCTGGGAGCTGGGGAAGGTCTAAGCAGGGGCTGGGCCTTCTCATTTGGGGGAAGGAGCTGAGAGAGGATCAGGGGTCCTGAAGCCACGGGGATGAGGAGGGGCCTCTGTGTGCGATGGATGTAAGAAGATTCCCGAGGGGACTCCCAAGTCGATGCGGGTGCAGGAGCAGGCAGCCCCAGATGTGCAGAAAGGGGAGGAGAGAGCACAGGATGTGATGCTGATGAGGGAGTGTGGTAGGCGGTCGGAGACGCACCACGTGTCTGACCGGTGGGGTCAGACCAAACCCGGGTTCAGCAACCTCGTTACTTGGGTTCTGGCTGGGGAAGAATTCAGAGTCCAGACCCAAACTGCAAGGGAACATTTCCTGGGTAAATGACAGAGATAGAAAAAGTAATTCCTAGAAGAAACGGGCTTAGGAAACAGGTGTCAGAGGTCAAGGAAGGGTCCCTGGAGCTTGGGAGTGAGGAAGCTCATGGTAAGGTGCCTGGGAGGGAGGGGGTGGTGATGATGATGATGATGAGGAGGAGGAGGAGGAGTGTGAAGGGGAAGACAAGGGCATGCTCCTGGGAGAGAGAGTCCCCTGGGTCCTCATCCTGAGGGTTTTAAGGTGAAGACTTACGGGGAGGTCCCAGGGGAAGAGCTCAATAGACTAGCTTTCCCAGGGTGTCCATTCAGGGTTGTGGTCTCTACCGATCGACTGGCCGGCACCAGGGCAGGGGGGGTCATTATTCGGTGCAGCTGCTCCTGACCTCAGCCGTGGCTGGTTTCGCTGCTTATCCTGGGCCTGGAGCTGAAATACAACTTGAAGCCTAGATGTCATCTCTAGGGGGGCAAGGTCAGGGGGTCCAAACCTCCCGACCATTGATCTGCTGGGGGAGGAAAGGTCACCCTACAACTGATTGTCGGTTGCCAGGCACCTGGAGCTTCCCACCCAGGTGACCTGCACCTGGCCCTTCATCCTTGCTCTGCTCCTGTCTAACTGCCTACAGCAGGAGGAGGCACAGGTTAGCGGCTAACTGTTAGCCTAAGGCTGGTGGCTGGGATGCTGAATATAACCCAGGGGCGCCTGAGAGCGAGCATCGATGACGGGGGGGGCGGGGGGGGGAGGACTAAGAAAAGGGGGGCCTTCGGATAGTGACTGGAGAAGGGGGGAAGCTGGAGATTGGATGGATGAAGAGAATCCTAGAGAGAGGACCTGAAAGTGAACCTTTTGCCACAGCGGTTCTCAACCTGTGGGTCGAGACCCTTACACAGGGGTCACCTAAGACCATCGGAAAACACATATATAATTACATATTGTTTTTGTGATGAATCACTATGCTTTCATTATGTTCAATTTGTAACAATGAAATTGGGGCTCACCACAACATGAGGAACTGTATTAAAGGGTCTCGGCGTTAGGAAGGTTGAGAACCACTGGTAGAGGATGTAGGTCCTTCCATGAGGGTGAGGAGGCCAGTATCAGAGGAAGAAGGCTCAGCCCTGGCCGGCTTGGCTCAGTGGATCGAGCGTCAGCCCTGGGGACTGAAGGGTCCCGGGTTCGATTCCAATCAAGGGCGCATGCCCAGGGTGTGGGCTTGATCCCCAGTAGCAGGTGTGCAGGAGCAGCCGATCCATGATTCTCATCATTGATGTTTCTCTCTCTCTCTCCCTCTCCCTCTCTGAAACCCATAAGAATATATTTTTAAAAAAGAGGAAGAAGCCGAAACCGGTTTGGCTCAGTGGATAGAGCGTCGGCCTGCGGACTGAAAGGTCCCGGGTTCGATTCCGGTCAAGGGCATGTACCTGGGTTGCCGGCACATCCCCAGTAGGAGATGTGCAGGAGGCGGCTGATCGATGTTTCTCTCTCATCGATGTTTCTAACTCTCTATCTCTCTCCCTTCCTCTCAGTAAAAAATCAATAAAATATATTTAAAAAAAAAAAAAAAGAGGAAGAAGGCTCAGGGCGGAGAGACTCCCAAGGTGAAGGGCGGCCCTGAGGTCACCCTCTGAACCAGGAAGGTAACTCAGGGGACAGTCAGTGAGTCTGGGGGTTGCTGTGTGGGAATTTTCAAAACCTGGGGAAGCCCCGAAGGTGACCCCCTCAACACGGGTAACTCTGAAAAGACAATGAAAAGGATTGTTCCCCGCCCCCCCCCAAAAAAGAAAAGGATTGTCCCCACCCTTGGCCGGTTTGGCTCAGTGGATAGAGCGTTGGCCTGCAGGCTGAAGGTTCCTGGGTTCGATTCCGGTCAAGGGCACATGCCTGGGTTGTGGGCTTGATCCCCAGTAGGGGGCGTGCAGGAGGCAGCTGATCAATGATTCCCTCTCATCACTGATGTTTCTCTCGTTCCCTCTCCCTTCCTCTCTGAAACCAATATATATTTAAAAAGAAAAAAAAAAAAGGATGGTCCCAAATATCTGTCAAAGAGGGAGGGGCAATTCCCGGGGCGGGAGGGAGGCCCTGAGGATAAGCCCTGAGCAGGGGAGGGAGGAGGAAGTGAGGGGGGGGGGCAGAGTGGGGCTCACAGGGAGGGAGGGACCCCCTTTCCTGTGAAGGACGCCCTAGGGCTTCTGGATGTGAAGGAGCTGGCAGTGAGGAGGGGGGCCTTCAGGAAGGGGCGGGCTTCAGGATGGTTTCCTGAATTTAAAAAATGTCCGTAAAACACCTATAAGGGGGGGGGGGGGGCGGGCAGGGAAGGGGAGAATGGCAATGGGGGGGTGGGCTTTAAGAAAGGGGAAAAGGTAGGGGAAGGGATATGGATCCGAAGGTGGAGGTTCCCCTGGAGACACCTCCCCTGGACACTGAAGGATGCCTGGGCCCCTGAAAGAGTGGGGGGGCCCTCAGTATGGCCGCCCCCATCCCCCTACAACTTGCAGGGATCCAGGACTTCCCAGGAAGGAGCAGGAAGACTAGGGAAGGGGGGGGGGGGGGAGGCCGAACTGAGGGTGGGAGGTCCTGACCTTCATCCTCAGGGGCCCAGACGTTGGGGGGCTGTGGGGAGGAGGCATAAACCCCAGGAAGGATGGGACCCCTCCTCAGAGTCCGTAGGGTTCCCCCCCCCCCCCCCCCCCCCCCCCCCCCCCCGCCATCTGAGAGGCCTGGGGGCTAGAAATAAGGGATGGATGCATAAGCAGAACTCTTGGGTCAAAGTCTCAAGGTGACCCCTGGGCCCTGAGTGGCTGGGCGGGGAGCAGAGAGGGGAGGGCCCTCAGCGGGTGGGAGGCAGGATGGAAGGCGGCGGGGGGGGGGGGGGGGGGGGGGGGTCGGTGACAGGGGACCCCAGTTGGAAGGGTTGAGAGTGGGGAAGGCTCAGGGGAGAGCGCACGGGGCCCCAGGGTGTCCGGGAGGGGCCGGAAGTGGGGGGAAGGGGGCCTTAGGGGGATCCGTGAGCCCCGTGGGCTGGGAAGGCCCTAAAGGTCAACTCTCGCATCCGTGACAGTAAGATGCCTGTGGGGGGCGGTGAAAGGGGGGGGTCGGCCTTAAGGGCAATGGGGCTCCTTAAGCGGGATTCCCCACCAGCCCCGCCCAGGGCCCCCGTCCTCTCCCAGCTTCGATCTGATGGCAGCGAAAGAGACCGTCCCGGAGCGGGACAACCGCCACCGCGAGGGGCCAAAGCCAAAACTGTCCGTTACAGCCCGAAACACAGAAAGAGGCCAGCCAATCAGAGGGTGAGAAAGAGGCTCGCGCTCAGGAACGTAGCCAATCAAAGAGCGCAGGAGGGCGGGGCACTGGGACGCAACTCAAGCTCCCTCTGCAATCAGAGTAGAGGAAGCTAAGGAGTGGGAGGGGCCAAATTGGTCCCCAGCGAATCAGAAGCTTCACTCCTCCCCCACCTCGACTCGGGAATTTATTGGTCACTTTTCGGAACTTGCCTGTCAATTTTGAAAGACAGGCGTTTCTTTAGAGACGCGAGATCCCGCCTCCTCTCTCCCAGCGTGGGGGGAGACCTTAAAGGGCCAGCTACGAGGTACTTGCAGAAGTCGAACCTTAATCTCGAACTTAGGAGGAACTTCTCCGAGCAGAACAGGAGCACCCCCACCCCCCCCACCCCCCAAGCTGGAATTGAGCAGAAGCGCCATCTCTGCAAAGAAACGTTGACTCAAAAAGCCTAAGCAACTTGCTGGGTCAATAGCAGCGATTCGAGCCCTGAATTTACAAACCCTGCCTAGACATGTAAGCTGCCCGTTGGGGATCAGAGCTAGGAGGCCCCAGGTTCAAATCCCTGCTCTGCCCCTTACCAGCTCCGTGACCTTAGGCAACTAACGTGACCTCCCTGAGACACAGTTTGGTCCTCTCTGATATGAGAACTTCATGAGTTAGAATTATTAATTGAGACAGATCTCTATTTTATAAAATAGCTACTAGTATTCCTCAAAACTGTCAAGATGGTGGAGGCGGGGAGGAAAGACCAACTGCCGCAGAGCAGAGACTACAGAGAAGACGTGATGACCCGATGATATCCTGCACTGGATTCTGGAACAGAAAAACAAAAAGAAAGAAAAAGAACATTAGTGTAAAAATTAGTTCATAGTCACGTTGGTCTGTTACTGTGACAAGTGCTACACAGCAGCGTGACAAGCTAACATTAGGGAAGCTAGGTGAGGAGTGTATGGGAACTCGGTATTTGTAAGTTTTCTATAAATATAAAAATATTCCAAAATAAGCCATTTATTTAAAAAAAAATAGAAGAGGGAGAAGAAGAAAAAGGTAAAGATAAATATTATGAACAACAACTACATATCTATCAACAAGTGAATCTAAAAATCAAGTGAATAAAAAATCTGATGAACAGAGTAAACTGGTGAATATAATAGAATCAGGGGCATAGAAAGGGAGTGGACTGACAATTCTCGGGGGGGAAGGGGTGTGGGGGGTGCGGGAAGAGACTGGACAGAAATCATACACCTATGGATGAGGACAGTGGGGGGGGGGGGTGAGGGCAGAGGGTGGGGTGGGAACCGGGTGGAGGGGAGCTATGGGGGGGGAGGGAAGAGGAACAACTGTAATAATCTGAACAATAAAGATTTAATTAAAAAAAAAAATAGACCGTTCCCTCTCCTTCTTGCATCCCTCATTCCGGCCCAGTCCCGACAACACTATGCCTGTTCCACCCTCGAACCTTTGCATGTGCTGTTCCCGCCACTGGGAATACTCAGGTCCCAGGTCTTTGGGTGCCTTCCCTAAGCATCTCATCTGAAGCTGCTTCTCCCTGCGCCTCTGCACCCCCTTGCCCTGGTTCCACACCCTCACAGCACTTACAGGAAGTGTGTTGTTGTGTCTTGTCCACCTCTCTCAACACATGTGGGAATCGGGGCTGCATCTGTTTGAACCCGGCTGCACCCCCAGCGCCCGGCCCAGCACAGAGCAGGCACTGAGTGGGCGTTTCTGAAATGAATGGATAAAAGAACGACTATTGTCTCTCAATAAAACGCGACCATGACCGCCGGCAGTAATGACCAGTAAGTCTCACTTGTTGAGATTAATGATGATAGTTCCGATTCTGTGTTGACTACTCGACACACGTGGGATCCTCGTAAGCTTCCTAAGAACCGGAGGGTAGTGTAGCCCCATTTCTCAGAGAGAGAAAGCAAAACATACAACTTAAAGTCACAAAGGAAGATAGAGACAGGGCCCAGAATGGAATCCAGCCCCTGAAACTCACAGCCCATCTACTAACCCCTCAACCCCGGGGAGGGTCCAGACCTCCAGATTGCCCTGTCTCAATGCTCCTTCAGTCCTGAAGAACACCATCCAGCCTCCAGAAAACAGGGGTACAGATGGAGCGAGAGGAGGGGCTGGGGGGACAGGACTCCTGGGTCTGAGGGAGGAGGGGCTGGGGGCCTGGACCCCTGGGTCTGAGGGAGGAGTGGCTGGGGGGCTGGACCCCTGGATCTGAGGGAGGAGGGGGTCGGGGCCTGGACCCCTGGGTCTGAGGGAGGAGGGGGTCGGGGCCTGGACCCCTGGGCCTGAGGGAGGAGGATCTGGGGGGCCTGGACCCCTGGGTCTGAGGGAGGAGGATCTGGGGGGCCTGGACCCCTGGGTCTGAGGGAGGAGGGGCTGGGGGGCCTGGACCCCTGGGCCTGAGGGAGGAGGATCTGGGGGGCCTGGACCCCTGGGCCTGAGGGAGGAGGATCTGGGGGGCCTGGACCCCTGGGCCTGAGGGAGGAGGATCTGGGGGGACTGGACCCCTGGGTCTGAGGGAGGAGGATCTGGGGGGCCTGGACCCCTGGGTCTGAGGGAGGAGGGGCTGGGGGGCCTGGACCCCTGGGTCTGGGGAAGTGGGAGCTGAGTCTCGGGCTGGGTGGGCTTGAGGAACTATGCTCCTGCCCTGCATCATTTCCCACGGTTCCTCATGCCCTTCAGGCCCCGCCCCCTTTCTGATAAGCCCCGCCCCTTTCTCCCCGGACCCCCCCCCCCCGCCCTCTCCCTGGAGAAATCCAGGAGAAGGTGCTAGAAGACACTCCAGGGACCCTCGTGCAGATGGAGCAGAAGGAAGAGCCGGGCCCGGACGGGTGAGACTGCAGACCTCCCTCGGGAGGACAGAGACCCAGGGAGGGGAGTGGACGGAGGAAGTCAGAGGGAGGTGAACGGACCCCCCCGAGAGAGCATCAGAGAAACAAAAAAAAAGTCTCCGGTATCGTCGCACAGAAACAGAACCTTGAAGGGTCTTGGTGACAGACTTGAGCAAGATGCTTAGGACTAGGGCAGTGATGGCGAACCTTTTGAGCTCGGCGTGTCAGCATTTGGAAAAACCCTAACTTAACTCTGGTGCTGTGTCACATAGAGAAATTTTTTGATATTTGCAACCATAGTAAAACAAAGATTTATATTTTTGATGTTTATTTTATATATTTAAATGCCATTTAACAAAGAAAAATCAACCAAAAAAATGAGTTCGCGTGTCACCTCTGACACGTGTGTCATAGGTTCGCCATCGCTGGACTAGGGAGGGAGCTAGAAGCAGATATTCCTGGGACAGAGAGGGATTTCGAGAATGAACCAGGAGACTGGAAAATGCTAGGAACAGCCATAGGACTGGAGAAATAATAATAATAATAATAATAATAACAATAACAGTAATAATAATAACAGTCCGCATTTCTTTTTTTAAAATATATTTTATTGATTTTTTTTACAGAGAGGAAGGGAGATGGATAGAGAGTTAGAAACACCGATGAGAGAGAAACATCGATCAGCTGCCTCCTGCACATCTCCCACTGGGGATGTGCCCTCAACCAAGGTACATGCCCTTGACCGGAACCGAACCTGGGACCCTTCAGTCCTCAGGCCGACGCTCTATCCACTGAGCCAAACCGGCCAGGGCCTGCCTGCATTTCTTGAACATGGCCCAGGCCCAGGCGTTTCACAGGCACCTTGGGCACCTCCTAAAGGCACACTTTGGTAGGAAAGATCGAGGTTAGCGTGGGAAAGTGATCTGGCCTGAGAGGCATCAGGAGCGAGCCGGGCGGGCAGCCTGGACTGGAGCTGGCACCTCCCTGATGCTGAAGTGCCAGCCCAGCTGCCCGTCTCTCTGTCAAAGGAGAAACAGAGAGGGGGTGGGAGAAGAGAGGGGTGGAGAGGAGGGGGTGAGGGCGCCCCAGGGTGGACGCAGAAGTCAGGGCGGAGAGACGGGCCCCGGGAGGCACAGAGGCCGCCAGGCTGCCCTGGGAAAAGTGTGCGGATGGTGGGAGACGCTGACCGGTCCTCTTGCCATTCCAGGAACCACCTGCCACCGCCCGGGACTGGGCCCTGGCCCCCCCTGCCCTTCCCGGCCCTGCCGTCTTCTCTCCTGGGCACCCCAGATCCAGCACACCTGGGGCTCCCCGAGAGCCTGGCCTCTGTCACCGTGCCCATCCGCCTGGACGCCCTCTCCTACCTCCTGCACAGCGCCTTGCTGGGGGCCTATAATCTCCAGCAGTCCCTGCCCTCCTGCACCTGCCACCCCCAGGCTCCTGACCCCCAGGCTCCCGACCCCCAGCCCTATGCCTCCAAGAGGCCGTTCAGGGGGTGTGGGGACTCCTATGCCTCCAAGAGGCCGTTCAGGGGGTGTGGGGACTGGGACGTCCCTCGCAGGCCAGGCTGGGGCCGGGGCCGGGGCCGGGGACGGGGCCAGAGGCGACAGGGCCCTGGGAGGTCTGAGCAGCCAAAGCCGTTCTGGGCAGGGGACTCCGGGGCTGGCCCCAGCACCCCACCCACGACGCCGTCATCACTCTCAACACTGCCCTACCCAGGATGGGAAGAAGGAGGCGGGAGGTCCGGAGCCACCCCTGGCCACACCACCTGCCGCTGAGGACTGGGACACGGAGTACTAGGCCCCGAGGGCCCAGCACCTCGGCATCCGGAGGCCCACTCGGGGTCACCGAGAGGGTCCTGGAGCCCAAGGGGGACCTCAGCCCTGTCAGAGATACCCCCGTCCCCTCCCCCCAACCAGGGCCCCAACAGGGGGCCTGGGAATCCCCTGTGAAACCTGGGCCTGACTTAGCATCCCAAGCCTTGCACCTCATACCCAGCACCACCCCCAACTACAGCGACAACCCTCAGCTCATTCTCTATCGGGGCGGGGGGGATCCTGACCCCATTCTCAACCCCAAAGCCATGCACCTGCCTCTGCAACCCCATCCCACCCCCACTCAGTACCACATTCCCATCCCCTTCATTCCCGTCTCTGTCGCCATCGCCACTGAACCCACCGCATTCCCAGCTGCTTCATCCTCACCCCCCCCCCCCCCCCCCCCCCCCCCCCGCCTACTTCATCCTAAACTCAGCCCCAATCCCAGCCCATCCCCCACCCCATCTCATCCTCAACTTCCTTCCTGTCCTGGCCCCAACTGTGACATGCCCTCTGACCTCATCCACAAAGCATCCCCCCAGGCCCAGTATTCCCAGACACCACCCCATTTCCCGCTCTTGGGAGTGGGGGGGGGGGGGGCTCAGTTGAACAATAAATGGATGCATGTCCCTATGTTTTGTGTCTGTGTGTGTGCGCTTACGCAGCTCAGGCCGACCCAGTGGGTGCTGTGAGCAAGGCCAGTGATGGGGGGGGGGGGGGTGGGGTTGGGGGGGGGGCGCTGAGGGTCACAGAGAGAGGCCAGTGGGGCCTGGGGTGCAGGGAGGGAGGCCTGGATTCCTGCTTCAGCAAATTCCATTTGGGGCCTCTGCCACCGTCGCACTTCTGCTTGCTAGAAGCTGCTGGGCTGTGGGGGCCATTGTGTGGGGAGGCTTAAGGGATTTGGGGGACCCGGGGAGCAGAGAGGCCAGCGACCTGGCTCGGCTCAGTCCTGCCCAGAGGGGCCGAGGCAGACGGAGGGCTCAGCACAGGCTCTGAGACTCAGGTAGGAACCGGGCATGGGACCCACAGCCCCACCTCCCCCAAGACCTAGGTATCCAGTCCTCCAGCTCCTTCCTTTCTCCGGGGCCTGGTGAGGTTCCAGCCCCAGCCCCTCCACACATGGGACCCAGGAGTCCAGGCCCCCAGCCCCTCCTCCCTCAGACCCAGGAGTCCAGGCCCCCCAGCCCCTCCTCCCTCAGACCCAGGAGTCCAGCTCCCAGCCCTCCTCCTCCCTCAGACCCAGGGGTCCAGGCCCCCAGTCCCTCCTCCCTCAGACCCAGAAGTCCAGGCCCCCAGCCCCTTCTCCCTGGGACCCAGGAGTCCAGCCCCCAGCCCTCCTCCCTCAGAACCAGGAGTCCAGGCCCCCAGGCCCTCCTCCCTCAGACCCAGGAGTCCAGGCCACCAGCCCCTCCTCCCTCAGAACCAGGAGTCCAGACCCCCAGCCCCCTCCTCCCTCTGACCCAGGGGTCCAGGCCCCCAGCCCCCTCCTCCCTCAGACCCAGGGGTCCAGGCCCCCAGCCCCCTCCTCCCTCTGACCCAGGAGTCCAGGCCCCCAGCCCCTCCTCCCTCAGACCCAGAAGTCCAGCCCCCAGCCCCTCCTCCTCCCTCAGAACCAGGAGTCCAGGCCACCAGCCCCTCCTCCCTCAGAACCAGGAGTCCAGGCCCCCCAGCCCCCTCCTCCCTCAGACCCAGGAGTCCAGCCCCCCAGCCCCCTCCTCCTTGAGACCCAGGGGTCCAGCTCCTGACCCCATCTCTCCCCCTTCCCCACAGATCGCCATGTACAGCTTCATGGGCGGCGGCCTCTTCTGCGCCTGGGTGGGGACTATCCTCCTGGTGGTGGCCACGGTGACTGACCACTGGATGCAGTACCGGCTGTCGGGGTCCTTTGCCCACCAGGGCCTGTGGCGGTATTGCCTGGGCAACAAGTGCTACCTGCAGTCGGAGAGCGTCGGTGAGGCTCCGGGCGGGGTCTGGGCTGTGCCTGGGGCAGAGCCCACAGGGCAGAACCTCACAGCCCAAGGGTGGGCCCCCCTGACCGGCAGATGGAGAAACCGGTGGCTCAGAGAAGGAAAGGGTCAAGCCAAGGTCCCTGAGCCCGCGGAGGGGCCAAGCTGGGGTTTCAGCAATTCCTGCCCAGGGCAGGTGCAGCACGTAGCGATTGAGGGGTTCAGAGGGGAGAGGGGAACGTGTCCCACACAAGTCAAGGTCGGGTACAGCAGGCGGGGGCTGTGGTCGCCAGCACAGCATTTTCTAAGTATTGACGATGGATCAAGAACTATGTCAATATGCTGAGTGACCTAAGTCAGGAAAAGACAGATACCGTACGATTTCACTTACACGTGGAATCTAAAAAAGAAAATAAGTGAACAAACAAAACATAAACAGACTCAGGCACAGAGAACAGACTGATGGTGGCCAGATGGGGGGTGGGGGTTACGGGTGGGGTAACAAGGTGAAGGGCTTGAGAAGTACAGGTTGGTAGCGACAAAGTAGATACGGGATGTAACGTACAGCACAGGGAGCATAGTCGGCAATAATGCGATAACTATGTAGAGTGCCAGTGGGCACTTGAATTATCGGGGGGATCACGTCTTCAATTATATAATCCTCTGACCGCTAGGTTATATACCAAAAACTAATCTATACTAATAATAGGGTAATATGCTAATTAGACTGGGTCGACTGGCCATCTTCTGGACATCCGATTTCCTTCCAGACAAAGCCATCTTGGTGGGGGCTGAGGCAGAGGCCATTAGGGGCGGTCAGGCTGGCTGGGGAGGGCAGTTGGGAGCAACCAGGCTGGCAGGGGAGGACAATTACGGGTGATGGGCAGGCAAAGGCTGTTAGGGGCGATCAGGCCGGCAGGAGAGGGCTGTTGGGGGCAAAGATCAGGCTGGAAGGGGAGGGCAGTTGGGGGCAATCGGGCCTGCAGGGGAGCAGTTAGCTGTTGATCAGGCTGGCAGGGGAGTGGTTAAGAGATGACCCAGCTGGCAGGCAGAACTGGTTAGGGGCAATCAGGCAGGCAGGCAGGCGAGCGGTTGGGAGCCAGC